>NC_081824.1:87909881-89131756 GCF_030867095.1 Alligator mississippiensis
TCTTTACAATATATTTGCTGGAGGATACATGATAGAGGGAACTCATACATTTCTTGCACCCCCGCTCCCAGGAAACTGTGGGATATAGTGCTGGACATGACGTTACCTTGGGTACATGACAGTCAGCCCCTAACCAGGCTCTGTTTCACAGGCCTAGGTGGCACTCTGTTTAAGTTCTTGGGTAAGATATGAACTTGTGGTAATTGGGGTAACTATGGCAAATATTTCCACTGTTCTTTTCTTCCCAGTCTTGTTTGATGTTATTGGTGTTGACTTTTAATTTTAAAAACAAAATGAAGCTGTTGAGCTTATTGGGAAATATGTTAGTGTTATGGTGTCTAAGTGTCTGACTGACAGGGACTAGGAGCAACCACATCAGAAAGGTACTTTTCTACTTTTTTCCTTGCAGAGTTCTAGGCAGAGTCTGGCGCTGGAGTTGGCTGTCATGTCCAAGTCTGTCAACTTTTTTTGTTTGAAACAGCAAGGGTAAGATGAACTGCAGGGTAAGATGGACTGTTTTGAATCAAATAGTCCAGTTATGATACCACTTCTTTTATCTTTTTTTTTTCTTTAATTTCCTTTTTGGTATTGATGTTGAAATTTTGGCATAACCTCAATTATTCTGGAAATGTGTTACCTCACTGGACAATTCCTTATTTAATATAATAAATACATCATAGTTTATTGGGAATAAAATAGTCCATCTTGCCTTCATTCCATTTTACCCAAGTAGTTAAAAAAATAATTGACTAAAAATAACTAAATACAACTGGTACAATGATATATAGATACTCAAATTTTTTTTAAATATATCATTTTTGCATAATCTTTTTCAAAGATTTTATATATATCCTTTGTGACAAAACTTGGAATTATTTTCTTTAAAATGATTAAGCAATTTCTTTCTATTAAATTATAATGCTATGGAAAAAAATCCATACAAGCTTTTTTATGATGATATTTTTGATGTAAATTAAGTTGAATTTCCTTGTTTTCAATAATTAAACACCAGAGAAGGTCATGTGCTACAATTTGTCTCATTAGACATTAAATTAGTGTTAATAATTATGCAAATTGCTACATAATGTCTATAGCCCCTTTGTTTTTGTGCCATGAGCAGGCAACTCCAGCAATGCATTATAATCTATCTTTATCTAGTTTACACATAACAGCCTAATATTGTCATTGCTGCTCTATCAAATTCAATGGGTGGCACAACCACCCATGTTTAACTGAAACTGTGGGGCTAATTATAGAGATGGGAGATGCTTTTTTTTTTTTACTGTGAAATTGCTAAATGACCCTTTATAACAATAGACATGGCAGAAGTCAAGGATCCTTTTGTACGCTGGGGTATGAAATGCTTTTCTTTGTATTTGCTTCTTTCAATGAGAGCTTATTTTTCTTTGACCAAAAAAAAAGTATTTTTTATGAACTCCTTAATGAATCTTTCCTAAGTGCTGTGAAGATAAAGCACTGTAGAAAGACTGAAGTGTTAATATTAATTTAGAGGCTTAACCCAGCTGTGAGCATTTACTATAAGCCTTTTTCTGAGAGAAAAAAAAGTAGGTTTAAGCAACAGCTTTTTTTCCTCACTTTCTTCTATCACAACACAATTAGGAAAAAAAGATAAAAATAGATTAGATCATTATCTGTACTTGGAGTCTCCCATTACTATACTTTGATTCCCACTACCCCAAAAACTCTGTTTTTGTAAGTGTAATCAATTTATGTGTGCCATTTGAGTTGTGTGTGTTTGGTACAAGCAATATGTAAACCTATAGCTTAAAGCTTTTTTTGCACAGTGATTTTCATTCTACCACTGTGACAAAAAGTGTTGAACTCTTGTTAATTGTTTTCTGTGCACTGGTTTCACCTTTCTCCCCTAATTTCTGTTAGGTTCTGAGCTCATGCCCAAAGCCCTCTCCACCAGGATAGTGGGAGGCATTTGGTGGTTTTTCACACTTATCATCATTTCCTCGTACACTGCTAACCTAGCCGCCTTTCTGACAGTGGAGCGCATGGAATCCCCTATCGATTCTGCTGATGATTTAGCCAAGCAGACTAAAATAGAGTATGGAGCAGTTGAAGATGGAGCAACAATGACATTTTTCAAGGTAAGCTCTTATTTTCTAATTGAAAGAGAATTTTAGCATGAATAGGAATTAACCCCGTTGAGTAGTTGTTGAGTATGTGATCTAATTCCAGTGTGGCTTTTGGAAAAAGCAAGAGAAACAATGCGTATAAAATTTCTCATAGCAAATAAAACTTCACTAATCATTTTCAACCAGAGAGTTGAATGGACTTGAATGCAATATATTGAGAAACCTGAATTCCTTGTTCAGGCAAATTTCCCATCACTGAGTGTGAGAGTGAATTTTGTCAGTGTATGGCTTATAGGGTTAGAACAATGATGTTACACTTAATTAAGAGTCTCTGTTCCTCTCCTTATATATCACCTCTTTGGGCACTGGAACAGCTGGGCTGAGCATACCTTGTGGACTGTTCATTTTTGAGAATGTCTGTTTGAATTGTATTTTAAGTTAATAAAAATCAGCTAAGACTCATTAAATCTCTTCCCTATTTCCACCTAGTGAGTAGGGCAATTCAGTTTACAACACAATGTTTCTTTTTAAATGAAATAAAGCATATGCTACATTATTTATTACAGAGAGAAGAAAACACTGTTTCTATAGTTCCTTCAAATACCTAGGTTGGCACAAATTAATATAAAGTGTGTACTCTTGGTCAAAAGTCAGTCTGGCCCCTAGGTTTTGATAAAGGATCCTAACATCCCCCTAGTGTGGGGTTGTAGTCAAGGCCTGGCTGGAACGTACCATACTGCAGAGTCCTAATTTCCCTGCAGAAACTGTTGCAAGCTAGTCCTTAGGTTTCTTTTACAGTAAGACCCAAATAGGCTTGAGCTGCCCCAGAGACAGTGGAACACAAGGATGAATTAAAGCCATCCTTGCACTTCTCTCTCCATATGCTCAGATCATAAAATTCACCACTTGTTCATCTGCAAGAACAAAGTAATCATTATCTAATATAATGATAGCAGTGGTGTTACCAGTGTATGTAGCATGTTTAAGTTTTGGAATACTCTTTAATAATCACCTTCTGCTTAGGAAAAATAAATTAAAAGAAAACAAAATAATATAATATAAAATAAAATAATCTTTAGTAACTGAGGACTTTGCAAGGCCCTTATCTTAGTATATTAGGAAGGTTCAGGATGTTTCCTTCAAAATATCTCTTTGAAAAAGTGCTGAAGAAATTGATGGAAGTGACTAATCAACAGGGATCCTGGTTTTCTCTGTTTTAAAATGGCAATTTCTGTGAGAAAAATTTGCAACTTCTCTTTTTAAAACCCCCCAAATCCACATTTTTCCATGATTAAAATGAAATACTACTGTATATGCAGGTATCAGTTGAACACAATGTTTTATTGATATATTTACAATTTTAAAGCCATTTGGAAGCCTACCAGTGCCTCAATCATTATAATAAAATACATTCTAAATACCTATATATTTTGGTGCTTGTCACTCCTCAGCCACAGCCCCCTGGCCCTGGTGATGCTCCTCAGTCTCCATTCACAGCACCCCCCACCTCCTGCTGGTGCCCCTCAATCCCCACCCACTGCCCCCTTCCCTCCAGCTCTACCAGAGGGGGCCCCAAGCTGTCAGGGCTACAGGGCCAGAGACCTGGGTCCACAGACCTCTACTACCTGCAGTAGTGCCCAAGCCCCAACTGCTGCTTGCGGGAGGCAGCAGCTGCTGTGATGGAGCAGAGTGGAACCCAGCTCCCCGCCACCCAGAGGCAACACAACCGGATTAAAACCCTTGGGTGGGGGGGGCGGGTATGAACTGCCCACTGTGGGCTTGGGCAGGGGGGTGGCACCCCGCTGTTGTGCACACTGCTAGGGTGGGGAATGGGGGGCACATGCCTCCCAGATTTGTGCAGAAGGTGGGTGCAGACTTTGGGCTTGGGGTTCCTCACCCTGCTGCCCTCCTCCCAGGGCCTCCATGGCCCAGTGGGTGGGACCTGACACAGCAGGGCAGAGCATGGCTCAGCACCACTACTGCAAGCTCTGCACCACCATGGCGAGCTGCTCTCCATGCTGCTGCCCTTGCTGCTCCCGAGCGGGCAGGGGGCACCTTGCTATGGCAGCACAGGGCCCACAGGAATGGCATCAAGTTTTCCTGCCTGGCCCTGTTCTGCACTGCCATGCCAGATCCCACCTGCCAGGCCATGGAGGCCCCAGGGGAAAGACAGCAGGGAAGGGAGCCCAAGCCCACAGCAGGCAGCCCTACTCCTACTCACAAATCTGGGTGGCACGTGCCCCTCATGTGCCACCCAGGAGTGTGCACAGTGGTGGGGATCCAGCCCTGCCTCCCCCCCCCCCCCCCCGATGAGCTGCCTGCAGTTCCATCCCGCTCCCCACCCGGACTCTATAGCTGTGCATGGCCTGGGGCCCCAAACCCATGCATCACCTGGGCTGGGCAGCAGACCCAACCCTGCACAACTCCCTCCCTCACTATGAGGCCCTCAATCCCCACTCCACTGCCCTCCCCCCCGCCCCCAACAGACTTACCTGAGGGAGCTGCTTTCATGAGCACAGGCACATGTCACCCCCTGCCTAACTGCCCTCTTCCCACTCCCCCCAGCCCCTTGCAGGCTGGAACACTGCCAGCCTGCAAGGGGAAACACACCATTTCCCACATTTTTCTCTTTTAAAGGAAAAAATCCAGGTTTTTCTTCTTAAAATGAGAAGATCCATATTTTTCTCCTTAAAGTGGGGAAATCCATGTTTTACTGCAGTGAACATAAAACCCGGATCCCTACTAATCAATTACAGCAAACTTGATGACAAGAAATATGTGACAAAATTCAGCAGGAAAAAATATCTTCAGAAAAGTTTAAAGAGTTAGACTTTTAAAAGAACAAAAATGATTAAAATCAAAGGACATAAAGAGATGCCACCAAGTATTTATTGAGTTACAAGGAAACACTACAGGGCTTTAATTTCATTTTTGTCTGGCAGAAGACTTTGATCTTGTACTCTTTCAGATTGGAAGGCTAAACTCTAAAATATTAGGAGGAATTTTTTACTTTCTGTCCAGTTGCCAGCAGCACTTTTCTCTGTCTGTCCTTAACTTTTTTCTTTATTTCTTGTTTTAGTTCTTTCTATTGCTCTTTCTTTTTCCTTTTCACTCCAGGCTCTGTTCCTCTCTCTCTCCTTGATTTGTCTCTCTCTGTGTCTTCCCTACATATTTCCCCAAATATACATTACTCTGATTACCTCTCTTTTATAAACACTTCCCCTTCCGTGCCTGTCCCCCACCTTTCTATGCATTGTTCTTTTCTATGCATCTCCTATTTGGTTTCTATTTTTTCTGTACTTTCCTTTATTTCTTTGTTCTGCATTACCTCAAAAGCTAGAAGAACATTGGCAAACACTAAAGCATTGGCTGTATTTCCTGCATGTGAATGCTTCAAAATGTATTTATTAAACTGGTACACAACAGAAACAGAACATCAGATCAGATCACACAATTCTGTATTGCTTTAGTACATTTTGGAAGCTTCCATTTCCGTAATGATATAAAGGGAAGTCAGTACAAAGTGTACATTCAGTTGGTTAACTTAAGGACATATTCTGCCTGTTGTTGTAGTGATTGCCAGTTTATTGGAGCTAGTGTGTTTTAGCTCCTTGTTATAATTTAGTGCCATAGAAGTTTGAAATGTACTAGAATAATGATTCTTGTACATTATTTCCCTTACTTTGGCAAGAGTAAAGAAGTTACAAAGTAGTATATACACTCAAGTAGAAACTCTGATGCTCACGATCAGCAGTCAGCTTCTTCCTAATTTTTTGTAATCGTGGGTTTTTGGTTTAAATTGGTATGAAATGAGATAGTAGCATTTTACACCTGGTGCAAGGGAAGGCATAAAAGCAGTTTAGGGATTCATACAATAGGTTACTGGAAACTAGGGGTGCCTATAATGTGTTCCGATGTGTTCTGATTAGAACATGGTGGAGCAGGCTCCATTAATTGAGTCTGCTGGAACATCCTAATTAGAACACTCCAGTGTGCTGCAGCATCTTGTGTATTCGTTGTTCTACATTTTAAAATGGTGGCAGAGGTACTTTAACTAAAGCTCATTGAACAAGCCTTAGTTAACCACCCTCCCCCCCCCCCCCCCCCACATTTTGAAATGCAGGACACTGAATATACGCTCCTCAGAGCCATTCTAATTCAAATGTCCTCTGCCCTCCCCCCACTTGCATAGGTACCCTAGAAGGCCTAGAAAGTCTGAAAGAGCATGCAGCATAGTATATCTTTATGCAGCAATGGTACTACACTCTGGCAAGGTACAGACATTATGCTTTTCCTGGAATAAGTGATCAGAAACTGGTCTATACCCATAACAGAACACAAGTTCAGCACACATAGATTGGTTTAAAGATGGCAGAATCCAATCTAAGATTTACCCCTTCCAGCACAGGGTGAATGTGTGTTGTGTTTACTACTGATCTAAACTATGCTGCTTGCAGAAAACCATGTAACTTAAAAAGGTTCCACCCCAGGCTTGTTGTATTGCTACATCTGTACAATCTGTACAATACCTCTGTATTGTTACATTATAGCATTACAGAAAGAATAATGGTCAGAAGGAAGGCATGAATGTAAGATGTCACAAACTATTAGGGCTGTCAATTAATTTTGATTAACACCCGCGATTTCACTGTTAATTTGATTTTGCTTTAATTTTTTTAATGCACGTTAATGGCTGCTGGTGATAGCGGAAAAGCAGCCCCTCTCCCCTCGCTGCTGCATGCTTCCTTGTGTGCTGGGGAAAAAGTGGCCCCTCCCACCTCGCTGCTATTTGGCCACACCCCCTCCTCCCCCCAAACACACACCAGCCAGCCATAATATAATCCTAACCAGTAATATATATATATATATATACACACATATATATATATATATATATTTAAAATATAGTTTACAGTTTTTGTAAAGCTATATCGATACAGATGTATTTACAAGTGGATATATAAATAGTTTTAAGAGAACCATTTTGTTAAAGTAAAAACAACCATAAATAAAACTGGGAACAGGAAACAGGAAAGGGAAACTATTTAAATACATTGTGAATTATGTCATTGGGGATATTAACAACTACGCTACATTATGAAGTTCCCCCATGTTCTGCAATTAGGATAAAATACCTTGGTTAAAAACCACCCTGGTTAAAGGAGCAGGTAAAAGGCATAGCTGATAGCAATGAGTGCTGTTTGAGAGGTAGGAAACAGGCAATTGCACAAGGAAGCTAAAAGAACCAGTACAAAACTCTGTGGCCTTTTACCAGTACAAGTAAATATAATAAAAATGGCATCTCTTTAGCATATCAGGACCTAGCAAAATCCCAATAATTGTATAGATGTTCTATTAGACTAGGATTATAAGGAAAAACAGAATTAACCTTTTTTTCCCAATGTATCTGGAAAGAAACAGAACGGCATATTCGTTTTTTATATTGATAAAAAACTTTATTCCATCAATAGTAAAACAATAACTATTAAATACTTAACTGGATAATCTGGAAGATATTTAGAAGCAGGGTGGTAATGGTAAAACCTTTCTATTTTCTATTTTCCATAAGTGAGGCAGTTAATGGAATAGTGTGTCCAGTTCCAGTGACCAACTTTCAAAAAAGACTTTAACACATTTTAGCTTTTGAATCAAAGGTAAAAGAATAAGCAGAAGTTTCTAATATATCTAGAGACTAAAGAAGATCTATCTAGTTAATTTATTTAAAGAAAGTTAGGGGGCCTGATAATGGCCTATAACTGTCTAAATCAAAATCTAGATTTCTGACACTTGATATCAATTTAATTTAGTAGAAACGTTATAATGAGATCCAGTAGTTTAAAGATGAAGCTAGACAAATTCTGTCTAGAAATGCGATGCATATTTTAACAGTGAAGGTAATTAGCCATTGGAAGAGTTTACCTAGGGAACAACTGGATATTACAATGCTTGCTACTTAACTCAAGGTTGGATATAGTATAGGGATAGCTCAAATAGTGGTTATGGGACAGATGCAGAGATTACAAGGTAATTAGAAGGCAATATTTTACAGTTAGGGTGGCCAAAATCTGGAACCAACTTCCCAGGGAAGTGGTCCTCGCCCCTACCTTGGGCATATTCAAGAGGAGGTTGGACAATCACCTGTCTGGGGTCTTGTGAACCCAGCATTCATTCCTGTCTGTGGCAAGGGGTCAGGCTAGATGATCTGTTCAGGTCCCTCCTGACCCTAGCTACTATGAAACTATGAAGGTGAAGATATTTGGCTTCTATTACTCAGGAGGTCAGAGCAGAGGATAGTGTTCCCTTCTAGTTTTAGATATAAAACAATTTCAGTAGGATTGCACAAAATGATTGAGCATGTAATCTGGTCCCCTGTGCATATGTGTTTCTGTCATTATAGCAAAATAAAGCATCTGAGCAAAACAGTGGCATTATGTTACAATATAATATAAAAGCTCCAGATGGTTTCTCAATGTTAAATGAAAATATGAAATCTTGGTAATAGTTATTAGTTCCAATCATAGTGAGGCACAGTAGCTGTCCTTTAGATTCACATTAATTTCTGAATGAATGATCTATATAGATCAGGGGTGGGCAAAATGTGGCCTGGGGGCTGGATGTGGCCTGCCAGGCCATTCTATCTGGCTCTTGGTGCCCCTAAAAAATTTAGAAAATTGATATTCATCTGCCCTGGGCTGCCTGTCATGCGGCCCTCGATGGCTTGCTGAAACTCAGTAAGTGACCCTCTGCCCAAAATAATTGCCCGCCCCTGATACAGATGCTCACTAAAATCTTCCCTTGAATATCTTTGGAAGTTAGTCAGCACTGAGGAGGAGCTAACAGACCCACATTATTTCTTGAAAAATCAGGACCATACACACTAACTGAAGGATTTTATACCTAAACCTAGAAAGAGTTAAACACTTTGAGAATGGGGAAGGGAGGACTTCACCAGCTAAAATCCAGATGCTGGGATCCAGCTAAAATCCAGAAGTATGCTAGGATTTGTACCAGCATATGTCCCAGGGGTCTCTTCTAAGTCTCCCTATCAACCTCTGTCTGACAAATCTGATTTTACATCTCCCTCTAGCACTTGCAAAGAAGAAACTTCCTTTTTCTTCCCTTGTTTACTCTAAGGCAGCTAAGGGATTAAGTCTCAAAAGTCTATACAGTACCTCAAGGTGAGTGGGTCTACACTATTCCCCAGCTTCTGCTTTTTAGCTTTCCTTCTCTGTGAATAACACAGGAAGCCTGTTCTGCTGCTGCTCAGAGCTTTCCCAAACAGTAGCATACTGAAAATTACACGATTCTTAACTATTTCATAACTTCTCACTGAGCATGTCTGCACATGCCCCTGAATGTGCAGTTGTTACTGTGCAGTCACTTAGTACTTGCTTCAGCAGTCCCGACATTTCTGCGCAATCCCGGTGGCATACAAGTTGTTTCTGCCTCTACTGTGCAGTAGCAACAAGCTACTGCATGGTAGCTCATTGCTACTCCGCAATAGTGTCAGCATTACAGTTCATGCCCACCAATGCTACATCGCCATAAGCTACATCACTGTAGCATCTTGTGTACACGCGCCCACTGAGTCCTGAATATAGATGGTAGAAGAATGGCAATTCAAGGTTTTACAATTAATTTTCATTCTATGTGGAAATAAAATAAAAAACCTTTTTGCATTGTGTTCTAGTCCTTGTTTCTGGATCAGAGAAGTTAAGGGGTTTTTCATTTGAGTTTATGCCCCTTGTAAGATTAGAAAATCTACCCTTGAAAACTTTGTTAAAATCAGTTTTGTTCTGTGAAATATTTGGGTTTTGCTTACATGTTTTTCATGAAAAAATGTGTGAGAAAATCAAACCAGCTCTTTTTGTGAATAACAGCTGTAAAACTGACCAGAGTTGTGTTTATTTCACTCTGCTGCTGTTTGACCAAGCTGTAAGTGCTACAGCTTTCTCTCATCATTGTCAGTAAAGCACACTACAGTACATACACTTTGCAGGTAGTTGACAACTGCAAGATTATATTTGCATTCAGAAAGCTAGTTCTTTTCTTTTAAAT
Source organism: Alligator mississippiensis (assembly GCF_030867095.1). Classification (NCBI taxonomy): domain Eukaryota; kingdom Metazoa; phylum Chordata; order Crocodylia; family Alligatoridae; genus Alligator; species Alligator mississippiensis. Next base: position 87,920,045 of record NC_081824.1, read on the forward strand.
GAAAGCTTAAATTTTGTAAAAATCCCCCTCCCCACCACATGCCATTAGCTAGGGCACTGGTTCTCAACCTTTTTTAGACTCAAGGTACTATAACTTTTCTTAATTCATTACAATAGGTAAAAAAATAACATGACTGGAAACAATTTTTAAACAAACTGGAAAACACAAATATGAATAACCAGAATATGATTAATGCTACAACTGATCCTGGCAGTGCCCCAGTTGGGAATCACTGCCATGTTGTTATGGTTCCTGTCAAAACAGGATCTGAATACCCCAAATCTTGAATGTATTTATCCCTGGACTAATCATAAGCCACAGAGATCCCCTCTCCCTCTAAAGCTCTTAAGGTATCTAATGGCACTTAGGAGGTTAAGTGTGAGGTCTAGAAATTGGAATTTTTAAATACAAAATAAAATACCTTCTATGAGCAAGGACTTTGTGCAAAATATCACCTGTAAGATTTATAATCGAACCATAAGTGTCCTAGCTTGGGGATAACTTATTGTTTTTAGCATACTGCCTAAAAAGGGAGGGGAGAGGAAGGGTGAAGAGGAAAATAAAAATGATGGGGCACCCCTATAAAATAGGGTGAGAGGAGTCTCTCTCTGCTGAATGGAGATGCCTTTGTAGGGCTTCTGGTTCTCTGCCATGGGAAGGGTCCTGCTGGCTGGTGTGGTGCAGTGCAGGGAAGCACAGCCTGGTAGCAGCTCCAGCCAGCTTGCTCTGGGCCCTAGTGACAGATTCCCTTCTGGAAAAGCCTCCTGAAGTGGGACCTCCTGGGATCTCCTACCTGCCACGGGGACTGGAAGAGAAAGACTGCCCCTTCTCCCCTCTACCCAAGCTCCTGCCTCACTCTTACTGTCAGCCTTCATTATAGCATATTATAAAAATGAGAGGTGGATACCTTCCTTGGGTTCCAAAGAACGCTGGATCCTGTCCAATAGGGCTGTGTGAAGCTTCAATAGCTGATTCGATTTGGAGGAGATTTGGGTTGATTCAGGGACCAAATCTCTGAATCTGAATCAAATCAGGCAACCAAGTAAAAGCTTAGAATTGATTCAAGGCATCCAAATTGGTTCAGAAAAAGGTTTGAAAAAGATTTGGCCCATTCGGAGATTTGACCATAGACTGAACAGGCAGCTGACAGCTGCTTCCAGCTAGTAAGTCTATTGGGGTTGGGGGAGGGGGGAGGGAAGGGGCATAGGGGAAGGAGGGATTGGGGCTGGGGGTGAGACAAGCTGCCCAGCCAGGGCAGGGGGCACATTACTTGGAGAGGAGGAGAGGGGGGTGCAGGATGTGGTCACAGGAGCACTGGGAGTGGGGACTCTGCCCTGCTGTCGCTTACCCAGCCAGGGTGGGGGGGGAGTGGGATGTGGGTGCAGCTCGCTGCAGGCCAAAGGGGGCAGATGGCAGCAGGGCGGAGCCCCTGTTGCCAGTGCTGCCACACCTGCATCCTGAACCCCCCTGCCCTGGCTGGCAAGCGGTGGCAGGGCAGAGCCCTGCTCCTAGCGCTGATGAAGGTGCAGCAGTGCTGGAAGTGGGGGCTATGCCCTGCTGCCACCCAGAGTGAGCTGCACCTGCATCATACCCTTCCCCACCCCATGCCAGATGGGCAAGCAGCAGCAGGGCATGGTCCCTGCAGCTTTCTCTGCTGGGGCAGAGGCAGGCACAGCCAGAGGAACTGCAGGACAAGCCCCCATGGCTGCGCTGCCCAGTCCCATCCCTTGCCCGGCCCAGCGTTCCTCCTGGCAATTAAAAATAAAGCATCCTACTCACCAACTCTGGCAGCAGCAACTGGTGTCTCTGAGTGCTCATGGCAGAGCCCCCCCCCCCACAGTGCAGCACAGTGGGGGGGCTGTGGGGATCGCCCCCTCCACTTGGCACTCACGTGGCAGCTGTCACATTGTGCGGGTGCCATGCGGCTAGGCAGGGTGCCGTGCGCTGTCTGGGACCTGGGGCAGCTCCATGTGTCAGCCAGAGCCAGCAGCACTCAGCTTGAGTGGCCCCAGCTCCCAGGCAGTGTGCAAAGCCCTGCCAAGCCATGTTGCACTTGTGTCATGGGGCAGCTGCTGTGCGGGTGCAGAGTGGGAGGGGGGCGATCCCCGCTACCCCCCGATGCCCCGCACTGCATGGGGGGCTCTGCCATGAGCATCCAGAGGCCCCAGTCACTGCATCCATAGCTGGTGAGTACGGGGTTGTGTGAGTAATGGGGTCAGGCAGGGAGGAGCCGCAGGAGCACCTGCAGCCAGCTGGAGGAGCCGCAGGAGAACCTCCAGCCACCTGGCTATTCCTGCCTCTCCCCAGCCAGTCTGAATCACCAAATATCTCTGAATTAGTGACAAATCTTCCAAAGCTGATTAGGCCAAATTGATTCAGGACAGTGATCCGAATCTCCAAATCGAATCACTGTCCTCTGAATCAGCTGAATCCAAATCGAATTCTTCCCTATTCACACAGGCCTACTGTCCAAAGCCATTTCAAGGTCCAGTTCTGTTCTGCATCGTTTTGGAAACAGGTGAGGTGGGCTAGCTTGACCCTAGGAGTGTGGGTGGTATGGCACTCCTGAAAGGTCACACAGCAACCCAGGGTGCCACATCACCCTAGCTGAGAATCACTAATCTAAAGCAAAGATACCTGTTCATGCACTTATGTAGCTATGGTTTTTGTTTGATTGTTTGTTTGTGTCTATCTTCTAGGAAATAGGTTTAATTTATAGCTTCATTTCATGGATAGGGAATGTAGGAACCAGGAGAAGATGAGTCTTTCTCAAGGTCACACAGCCAATCAGGGCAGACAGGGACCTAGTTTGGGAATCCTGACTCCGAAACTGAATATTACTTGAAAGATCATCCTTCTTCTATTTGCTTCTATGGGTTCCTTTCCCTTTTCTCCCTCCTTTCCCTTTTTCTAGTTCCAGTTTCTCTACATCTTTTTTTCTCTATCATTTTCTCTGTTTATCTAATCCTCTCTTCTTTCTCTCAAAAAAGCCTTTTCCCAAAATGATCTCTCTTCTCTTCTCTTCTCTTCTCTTCTCTTCTCTTCTCTTCTCTTCTCTTCTCTGTCCCTTGTCTTCTTGATTTTCTTTTTTACCCCTTCACTCCTGCATCTCATACTGTTCCTTCTGGAATATATTACTGCTTAGGGTTTGACAGCAAAGTGCCAGCAATCCACTCTTTCCTAATTCTTAGCTTCCTGTCAGTCACTGAGGCCAGGTACAGAATTTACACTTATTCTACGATAAGTGTGCAGAAAGTGGTCTACAGCTATAACCAAAGAGACAGTCAGGGCGCACAGAACACTGTAAAAATGGTGGATCCTGCTCTAAGATAACCCTGGATGGATGCGGTATGAGAGAGAGGACACACAACATATTTATTATGTTGCAGGTCCATCTTACTACATAGATACAGTGAAATAAATGTGTGATGCACAGTCTGTGTAGGAAACAACTCATACCTGGGAAAATTACCTCTCTAAAAGGATCAGCAGAGCCAGTGAGGGTAAAGAGATGGTAGGTGATACAAGATGATAAAATTTTAGTTATCACATGGCTTCATAGAACTCTAGAAAGACAATAGAGGACTTCATATTATAGCTGCATAGACACATAGTTGGTGTATGTTGACACAATTTGAGGCATGCAGTTAGTCAGGCAGCCTACATTAGCCCTAGGTAAAGTGGTTAGAAAATTTCAACTTGATGCTATGGGAAGATGAGAGACAGGACCCCAGGGATGGTAACTGTATTCATACCAAGATGTTCAAGTGTAAATCATTCTTAGTTAGTGGCTTAGCATGCAATATACAATTGCTGGTAGGGAACACTGAAAGGCCTTAGCAGTCTTTGCAAGTCTATGGTATGCGGGGTTCAGTCCATCCCCCAGCTCTAACTTCTGGCAGGTAATTTAATCTGGCTTTCTCTGTACTGGAGATGGTCAGTCAGGTATTCAATATAGATGTCCCTTGACCACCACATGGTGTCAGATACCATGAGGTGTCTCATCAATTTTGAGTAGCAGCAGGGCAACCTGCAGGCTTCATGAGGCTCTCATTGCTTGAGTCCCATGTGTCTAATACTTATAATATACCAACAATCAACACCTGCACTGTCACATCATACCCCCTTCTCCCTCAGGGAGCTTGGATAAGTTTTGCTCCCTTGGCTTTGATGAAAGCCTGCCACTGGTTCTCAAAGGTGATGCTTATGTTGATAATGATCTTTTTATTATCCTTGTCTGTTATAACAATGTCCGTTGTAGCAAAACCTGCTAGCAACAGAACCATACATAAACGAGCCTTTGAGGAACATTCTTTGAGGTAATTTTTCCTTCTTAATCTGGTGTCAGAAAGAAGATCTAATTTATATGAAGGGCCTCGTTATTTTTCCAGGAACAGGAAAAGCAGGAACTAAGACAACTTTGTGCCATCTTGTTGTCTAACCTTTTTTGGGGGGGGCTGTGGGAGGCATCTCGTCTCTGCCAAAAATTAAAACATACATTTATCTACCTGTTGCCATTCGTGATTGTTAGAACAACTGAAAATAGCTAGAGCATAGCAGGGGTTCATCCAGCACTTTCCAAGGGTCCACTATTTCCTATATAATCTTTACACTGTGGGCTGTCATGAGATCTGTTAGCTTCCTCTTTTTTCAGACATATCTTGTTAAGTCAACCCAATACATTTTATACTTGTAAGGACAATAATAATGTATCCAACATGCAGTACCACTTATTTAATAGAAAGCCATTCCAAGTCAGTCTTGGGACATAAAACCTTTAGTTTATATTCCTCATCTTCTCCTGTCTCCAACAACAACTCTTACAAACTTGCATTTGAATGCCTATTCAAAGAAGTAGATATAGCTTTTCAGTACAGACTTCATGACCCACGGTAATTACAATATTAAAGTACTTACGATATATAATAAAAGTACTTGTGATATAAATAAAGTACTTATGATAAAGTATAACTACTAGTTATTTTAAGGGGAAGTAGTAAAGAAAAAAAAAAGAGAAGCTGACCTTAGGAAAAATCTCCTCTGTTTTGGGAATGAATCAATATTGCATCAATGTTTTCCACAGCTTAGGTACCATCTGTTTTCTCTGTATCCCAAAATATTCAGGAGGGAAGGAATTTCAGACTGCCCTCCGCAGTAAACTATAATTTTGCCAAAATTCAGTACCTATGGTTCAACCTGGCTTTAGTAGGCTTAAATGCTTTCCAGAATTGAGCTACATGAGAATGTCAATAAACACAGAAAAAAAATACCAATTCAGACCTTGCATTTGTGTTAATTTTCAAACTTATTTTCTGTATTAATAGGAACTCATTTTCTAATACATTATCTAGTGATATCTGGCACCATAAAACATAATGAACCTGATTATAAGCAAATCTGTCAAATTACTTTAACCAGTCTATACAATAATTAAAAAAAAGCATTCAAAGTACATCACCTAGCTTTTAATTTCTTAACTTTAATTGGACAGACCCACAGGGTGTAAGAAATTAATATCTCAAATTGTTATATCTCTCAAACCACACACAACAATCTATGATCATTATACATTCCTTTCCGTGCAAGTTAAACATCAAATCTTATCTGTACCATATACCCAGGAGCTCAGGTCCTAATTTCCATCATTAGCTAAAGACAGGAAGCTCCATCACAATGTGATTCTTCAAGTTTGTTACAATTGCTGACAGTGAGCATGGCCTCAAGAGGAAAGAAAACATTCTTCTATTTAGAGGGAAGTATTGTGGGTGTGTTTTGAGAACATATAAAGTAGGGTTTTTGCTGTTTTGTGTCAGTTGAATCATTATCCACTGCTGTAAATTGGCCCTGAACACACTTGTCAGTAGCTTGTTTTAACTAGGTGGGTTCACTGTCTTGGCAGGGTGCACTGTGTTTGAGGGAGTGGAGGGTGGGTGTAATTGCTGATGGTACTTGTGTGCAAACTGTCCTCCTCTGTTGGAATTTCGGTGTAGATATCATTAACAGGCCCTGGATACCTTTTATTACACTTCACTTGCCAGGGATATTCCTTTTTTGGGCTCTCAGATTGCCTTAGCTGACTGGGTCTGTCAAAAAGAAAAAGTGGATTCTAGGGCCTGAATGTAAATCTTGGTGCACGGTTTTTTATTCTTTATCTTCTCATGGGATTATGCAATTGTCTTCATTCCTCATATTCTACCTTGGAGCTCCCCAAAAACCTTCTTTATTTTTTGAGCTGTTTGTGTGCTGCTTAATTTTTATCTTCCACAAGCAAGGATGTCACCACCCTGTCCCCATTATTCTTTTTCCCCAAGCCAGCTTCTTTTTCTTTCTGTTTTCATCCGATCATGGCTAGGAACAGACATTACACCTAAACCAGTTAAGGTATCAGAAACTGGTTTAAACCTATATCAGAACAGGTGTTCAGTGCACATAAACCAGTTTGAAAATGGCTGAAACTGGTTTGAGATAAACCTGGTTGAATGTAGCATCAGACTTAATTGATTTGGCTCAAACCTGTTTATGCAATATCTGTCGCAGCCCTCTTGCTGGTTTAAGATAAACCAGACTCTCCCAGCATCCTGGCATGGTCTCTGGGCTGGGCAGGGCTCTTTCCTCCCCCTGCTCCCTTGCTGGAGCTCCAGCAGAGACTGCAGGTACAGCAGGGTCTGCCTGGCTTCCCCCTGCCCTACCCTACTCCCCACCTGCTGCTCACAGCTGAGGCAGGAATCTCCCCCTTCCTCCTTCCCATCTCCCATAGCACAGATCCCAGCTCCATGGATCCTAGGTATGTGGTATGCTAGCTAATGCCCAGAGGTGTCTGTGTGTCTCTCCAATTTCACTGGGGCAGACAGAACAGTGACTGCTTAGGGCATTTTGGAACTAATCAACAGGTCAGCTGGTAAACTGTTTAAGAAGAGTTTTAACTAATGGAGAGAGGGTATTGTTTTGCTGATGGGGTGATAAACACTGTTCTCAGCACCCTGTTGGCTTTTGCCTGTCAGCTTGCTGAAGACAGTATAAAGAAGGAGGGAGGGAGATTGAAAAGCTCTGTACTATCAACACATGCATGGGCTGCACACACTCCCCCTTGCCTCAGAGTGCTAGCAAGTCAGCCTCAGAGGCTGGGGGCTGGCAACACTCCTGCCCCTTGAGCAGCCAGCAGGGGAAAGCCTGGGATGGTCCAGACAGACCTCCCTAATCAGAAGTCTTGTGGGGGCCTGGTCAGGCCCCACTCAGCTCAGTGCAAGGGAAGGGAGGACTGCTCTAGCACCCCCCAGCATCTAGCCTGAACCACTGCAGGCATGTGCCTGAATTTCCTCAGTCCAGAGAAAATGTCTGTGTGGTTACAAACCAGTTCAGCCTAGCCAGGTTAGACTAACCTGCAAAGATTGAATCAATTCAGGCTCAGGCTTTTTGAATGTCTGTCCCTAGCCCATGACTGAGGTTAGAGTGGGAATTGGGAACCACGGAGAACTTTTACACCACAAACAGGGACCTATTTAATTTCAGTGCTAAGCTTTGTTTGAGGCATTGGCAGTTTATCTACTGAGAATGCTTGTGCTCTCAGAAGTAGTGTTAATAAAATGAACTTTTCATTGTTTTCAGAGCAAACACATCTGTCTCTGAGTAACTAACCCAAAGTTTGCAGATTTGATCTATGACTCATTCAGACTCTGTGATTCAGGAACCATTTGCCAGGCTGAACTGTCTCTCAGTTCCACCAGTCTGCTATGCAGTGAGATCCTGCTCTGTGAACAGCTTTCAGAGTCTGGCATTGAACTCCTGCCCACTGAAGCAGCTTGAGAGCCTCCATTCATTAGCATGGGTGAACTTGTGGTTCCGCCTTGTCAGTTTATATATGATACTACCGAGGTGTTGTCCAACTGCATTAGCATTGCTTTGTGTATGAGAAATGTTTTCAGTGCCAAAATTGCCCTGGACACCACATAGAGTCCTATTATATTGATGCATTTCCTTTCCAGTTTTATTCATTGGTCTGAACTGAATGCTTGTCTAGATGGGTTACCTTGTCTTTTGGAGATGCATTTCTGCTGCTAATTGCACAAGCTGGCTCTAATATGGGTAACCTTTTTTAGCAGATTTCTGAAATTAACCATTAACACAATATTACTGTATTTAGGGCCCTTATCATGAACTGCACAGATTCTTGGCATTTGACAAAATGTTGTCCTGAGTCATGCTATCTAAAGACAGATGAAGCCTCACTCAAAGAATTATCTGTGCATAAAGACATAAGATCAAATGGGTGCAATCCATCTGTTAGCCAGTTATCCTTTGCTTTTGTATAGATGCAAATGGTTTTTAAAAAATTCTATTCTCAGTAGGGAAGTGTGACTGTTCAGACTTTAATAACTGAATTTTAGCAAGGGAGTCAGTGTTCTCCCTACCCAAAATTATAAAGACATGTTTTTGCAGCTACAGACTGTTGAACTGCATCTGGAGTTTTCAGAAGAGATTTCTCCAATTTCATTGTCAATAGATGCAGGTATTAAGAAAATTTTATTGTTGTTTCTGGGACTCCTTGTGTTCCGGACGCAAGTGAGAGATTTTGTGTGGTGCTGATAAATACTATTAGTAAGTGATGATGACTTTTTGATATGGAAATATGCATTATGCAAATCAATAAATGCCAAGCAATCACCTTGATTGATTGCTCTAATAAGTGACTGAAGTGCATATCTTGAAGTACTGGGATGTGATTAATTTATTTTAACATTTAAGTGTGGAGATTGCTTGGATGGTTGAATTTTTGTTTTTTAAGTATAAAGAATACCTCTGCGGATCCTTTTAAGGCTTGACTTTAGAATTCTGGTTTTGATATTTAACAGAAAACTGGAAAGCCCATGGTAAGGCTGAGAACCTTTTTTACTTTAGGAAGAGGAGACATTTAACTTTTTCACTTACAGAATATCTTCCAATACTGGAAGACACATCTGTAGGAAATTATTGACAGAAGCTTCTTATCCTCTTTAGTCCATCTCCATTTGTTGTAACAGGTAGACTACTAGACAGTCATATCTTTGAAGGAACTTTCCATGAGAGAGGAAAACTAACATCAAGTATATTCTGTAATTTGATGGGATGGCTGCTGAGCTTTCCCTTGGCTTTAGCCAGGAAAAAAGAATAGTACTGCCTATAAAATTATGTTCAGGCAAAACTTTCACTCCTGTTGAACTGTTAAGGCTTTTCCTTTGACTAACGGGAAACAATAATGTGTTTGTTAATTTGTCTAGCTGTCTTCAAACAGCTCAATTGCTTGCAAGGTTGAGGCACTAAGCATATTTTCCTGTAAACACTTACATTTTAGTCCGGAACAGAGAAACCTAAAACTGAAATTCACTTTCTAGGTCATCAAGTCCAGTCATCTGTGATCACTTGTTTTGCTATGATACACTTTGAGGTAATTGGAATAATATAGGCAACTGTGTCATATGAAGAATTTCTGAATAGAAATTTCGAAAAATATACATTTTTAAACATTTTAAAATAAGAAAACTTTGATCTCTGTCTCTGTCAGCTCAATCTTAATATAGTTCCTTAAACAATAGCAGATGTATAGATTTAATGCATTATATAAGGTTTTAGTTTGAAAACTTTTGTGCTAATTTCACTACTACACTAATCTGAATATATTTTTTAAACATCAGTTCAACTTGAAATATTTTCCTTTAGCATTTTTGATATTCTCAGCACTATGTCTGTGGATCTTTATCTTCTTATCTCCATTACTCATTGACATTCCAATTTTTGTAACTTATTCTACTGTTGCCACCTGCAAATCCGTATTAAATCTGAGATCAGTTCATAAACCAAATCTGTAGCTTCTATTAAGATTATTCCAACATGACACTGACCTTTTTAGTACACTATTTGGTATGTTGATCTTTCCTGGAACTAGTAATAGGTTTAAAAGTTTAAAAGTATAGAAGTTTATCATTGGGATTATAATTAATTAGTCTTATACTACTAACATTCCATTTTAGTAATCATATCTAACTCTACACAGCAATTTTATCAGTGTTTCATCATTGTAAAACTCTCTAAATGCTTTACAAAAGTATCACTACCTTAATTTTAGAGACGTGGAAACTGGGCCAGAAGGCATTAAAATAACTTGCCTACAGTCATCCAGTAGGATAATATCAGAACTGCTACAGGTTTCCAAGTTTCCTGAATCTCTAGCCACAGTTCTATCCACTAAACAACACTGCCTGCATTTGGAGAGAAGTAAAAGATTAGCAAGAACAATTTAGATTGTATAAAAGCCTTTGTCCTATTTAGTTGGCATGAACAAATGTATTTAAATGGGGAGATAGAACTTTAACCAGTTCATAATTAGTTATGATTTTTCCATTGAAATGATTTTCTGCAAAATTTAAATGAGAAAAATCTGTTCCCTACAAATATGTAATTTCCTTTCACTAGAAAAAACTGAAATTTAATATTTGGGGCTGGTTACATCCTGATCAGAATATTTTGGATTATTTCACTGACCTGAATATTTTTTTTTTCAAGGAAGTGTGACACTGACTATATTGCCCTTTGTGGCACATTCTTACCTCTGGTCAGGACGGAAGCAATAGAAGTTTTGTCACAGGTATAGATATACTATACAGTGTGACTACTTACAGAGCTGATTTCAAGTTGGTAATGCATGAAAATATTGGTATTTTTATAAGGTTCTTTTTTTTAAAGTAAATATTCTAAAAAAAGAGACTTTTTAAAATAAAATTGGGCATATTGGTCCTTGTTTGGATTACATTTTAAAGGTTGCAAAGTCTTTATATTATATAATTGCACTCATATTTTTGGGGCACAAAAACAAAAAAACTGCCACATTTTTTAAATCATAGGAAAGTTTTACATTTTGAAGTTATTATACAACAAAATTCTAGATTGCCCTTCTGGTTGTCATGTTTTAATGGGACCATTTTAGCAAGAAACAATTATCATCCAAAACACCAGTGTGTATAAAAGCCCTGTATTGCAAAACTAAAAACAAAGAGAACTTAAAAGCAAACACATATCCACCATTTTGTCTCACCCATGTGACTCCATCTGTTTGATCATATTAAGAGCTTGGATACATTTATCTTCCACCAGCAGGGCAGATGTAGCTATGTCATCTACTGCATAGCTTGTTGTTTTTTTCACGTTTTATCAGTTCAATAGAATTTTTTTATTAAATTAAGTTAGGGTGACAGGTGCAGGTTTTTGATGCGTACACTACTAATGTAACATACTTTGCATATTTTGTTGGAAGCATGTGGGAGCTTAGTATTTATAGATGCCAGGATTTTCATTGGGATCCTGTAAATGGAAAGATACAGTTCAGCAAATTGGCCAACTTACTTACTAAAACCAAAGTAGTCATTAATCAAAAGAGGCTGCAAAATTTGAGGATGTGTACAGCCTTAGAGTTTTAAACATAGTTTCTCCATTTTCACTTCTGAAAGTAACCATTTGGCTTTCATCAAATTTGTTCCATCATTTTAGGTTGCACCCATTCAAATATTGTTGCAGTAAGAGACACCAATTCATTTGCTACATAAGGAACCATTATTTAAAATAGTTCCTATGGAATAAAGACAACAATAACTAAAAGATAAAAAAAGGAAGGGGCTTCTATAACAGCTTTCACAGTGATGCCAAAACTGGTGCAGGTGAAGGACTTGATAATAAAAAGAAAAAGAAATGCTGCTGTTGTTATTTTTATCAAGTCTCATATGGAATCAACTTAGATTGCAGGTTGAAAAGAACCACATACAAAAGAAATACTTAGCGGCAGAGGAGAACCAAACATATATAGAATATACCATCTAGGCTTCCTGCACTTACTTTTCTACCAACAACATATACACCATTACCTACTTACAGTGACCCTTTGCTGTCTATATTGAACAGACGGGAGTGTCTCTATGTGAAAGAAAGAGTGGACACTGATCTGACGTCAATTTCAGAAAGATACAAAAGCCTGTTGCAGAATACTTTACTCTTTCCTAGTTATTGCATTGCATCACTGACCTCAGGCAAACAACTAAACTTTAAGACTCAAATGCAGAGCTACAGAATAAGATATCATCCAGAGAATGTGTTAATTATGATCTCAACAGAGATGATGGATTCTTGTCCTCTTACCCAGGCTTGCTTTTACAAAATCTATGTACCTCACTAGGTTAATTACCTTGTTTATTTCTAGTGACTTATTCAACCTACCTTTGGCCTCTCTCAGCGGTGCCTCTCAGTCTCTTTTGTACTTCCCTTCTGTTTTGAAACACTGCTTTGTGCAAGTCCAGTCATAACATCTGAAGAAGTAGGCTATAACTTATGAAAGCATATGCTTCTCTGAACCAGTTAGTTTTAAAGATGCTATGTTGCACTGCCTGTTATATAATATGGGAAAATGTCGTCTACTTCCAAACATATCCTTTTTCTTTGATTAATTGCATTAAAATCTGGCTTCATGACCTAGGATACAAACTGCATTAAAAGTTGCCCTTATGTATACCAAATGTTTTGGTATATTCAGAACTATTCATTCTCTTCCTATTTTTCATTTGCATGCATCTTTTGACTTCTGGGTTACAGGGTGAGATGGGAGGTAAATTGGTGAAATCCTGGGAATGAAACTGATAGAGATTGTGATTTCTTTCCTAAGTGTTGGAAGTATTGTTTTAATAATTATTTATTTAAAGACAGTATCATAGTAGCTGAATAGTATTCCAGTTCTAAATACATAGCACATCCTTTTACAATTTTAAACCTTGATTTGGATTTCAGTCATCACTGTTTCTTGATTGTTAAACTGTACTGACATTAAGGCTAGGTACAGACATTCAGAAAGCCTGAGTTGGAATCAGTCTAACTTACACCATTTTCTATAAGCAGTGTAGTTTAGATCAGTAGCTAACAGAACACACATTTGTCCTTTGTTTGGAGGAGCATATCTTAGACTGGGTTCCACCATTTTTATATCAGTCTATGGCTGTGTGTGCTGAACTTCTGTTCTGTTGCAGGTATAGAACAGTTTCTGATCCCTTATACTGGTAAAAGTGTAATGTCTCTACCTGGCCTAAGAGATTGAATTAATCTTAATTTACATGGATTTAAGGACTATCATAATTAGACTCTTAAAATACAACTTAATGATATAATCCAAGCTAAGCAAGAATACTCATAGGACAAAATGTAGGCCTTGTAGCTTGAAGTTCCTGAAAGCCCACAAAAGTCTCATTCTTTCAAGGTTGTCAAAAAATGCTTATTAAGCTCATTTGAATAAGGTTAAAATGCTTTTCCAAAGAGTATGAAAATGCCAGACAAATCAAACTACCAGTGAAATTCACTCATTTTGAATTTATGCATACTATAATTGCCCTTCATTTTGTTTCAAGGAAGCAGATACTTCCTTGATTGTTCTGGTGATAGTGTATTTCACAGTGTTGTAGAAAAATTGTGTTTATTATTTTGTGATATTTATTTTCCTGTTTCAGTACTTTTTTATGCAGCACTGTAAGCATAGCACATGGTTATCAAATGAAATATTTCATGTAAGTAGTTGTTGTAAAAAAGATGTGCTGATTACACATTGGTGTTACAAAAAGGTCTGAGTGGCTTTGAGCTCAGTATTATTAAAAGTAAGTACATAGAAACAGATATGTAATGATGGGACTATAAAACATTAAAGGGGATATCTCACAGAAAGCTTTATATTAAGTTTTCATCAAGTTTTGTTTTTGTATTCATTTCCAAAGTGAGTTGAATCAGCTCTCTGTGCATTTGGAGCGGGGGGGAGAGGTGGGGAGTCTGTGCGTGTGCATGGAGACACACATGTTCAAGTAAGAGACAAAATTACTTTTTATTTCATTCATAAATCGCATGAACTTCTGCATAAAATATTTGCATAATTTTACATAGGCAGAAGTTAAGGGAACAAACTCTCTTCGTCTCCAAAGCAGCCACATACATAAAGGATAACTACAAATTAAACTCCATAATTTGCATATGGCTTTTCTCATGAAGATATTGAAAACAAACTGCTATTTTGTTACATTCCCTTTGTCAAAAAGGAAGCAGTGCCATTGAATAGCATTGCCTCATCAGACTCTTCAGTTATTATCATGCCAAGTTTCAGAGATCAATGGGGAAACAGCAGATGTGAAGGTTAGTTGGCATCTCAGAATATTAGTGGAAGACTTCCCTACAGGGGGAAAAAAGGTTTCATTGCGCTTTATCTATACTGAGAGTACTGGTTATATCAAGCTGTCAGAAAATTAGACTATGATCGATTTTGTTACTTCAGCTTTGCCAGAATAAATTCAGAAGTTAAAAAGTTAGAGAGAACTCTCTATTTGGGGAATTACTGCAAATGATTAGGACTCTGGTATATTTAAACTTGAATGCTGTAATGTCTTTTATCTCTGAGTAGTGAGATCCAGCAGAATATCTGAGGGACAAAAATGTGTTCTCTGAATGTTCATTACATCCTCAATATGAGTAAATGCTGTTTTCTGGGTATTTTAATCTTGGAATGAAACAATACGGCACCAATCCTGTAGAGTATTAATGTTTAAAAGATTTCTGCTTCACAATGATCATTGTGGCAATACTTGTATTTATGTGTGTGTGCTTGGCACTGTGTTTGTCCAGTAAGGAATTGCAGCTGAAGAACTGTGAGTGTTAGTACATCAATCAGGGGGCCACTTTTTAGAGAGATTGCCCCATAGGGAGTGGGAAAACTTGAAAGTCAGTTAATAGAGTGATGTTGAGCTGGCACATCAAGTCAGTGGATAATGGATAATAGTTGTCAGTGTGGGAGCTTACAGCCACTGATAGTGTTAGGCTGCCTTTTTGAGGGAGCTACAGTAGGGGAACAAGTGTTAGCTATAAATGGTAGGAAATTGGGAGGAAAATAGTCATTGACACTGACAATTTGGTTCATTTTACAAACTGGAGAGTTGCACTTTGTTTTCAGGAAGGCAAACTAGAAGTATTATCAGTTTTAGGTGGAACAGAGTTTTAGGCCAAGAACATCCCTAGTCACTGTTGTTCTATTTTTTTAAAGAATGCCTTTAATTACCTTTAATTATTCTTTGAAGAATATTTGAAGAATTTGAAGAATTCTCTCCTACCCTATTAACCAGCTCTAAGTGTATATTTTATATTTTAACACACCGTTTTAAGTTTATTCCCTAGCCTAATTTATTAATTATTTTAGGAAATGTTATTTAGCAGCAGTGTAGAAGAAGAGTCAGCATTAATCATCTAAAAGCCCTTTTTCTCACCCAGGCACCTAATAACATTCAAGATATATTGTATATTGTATATATTGTCCCTAGCCCTTTAGTTCAGTTCACTAATTACCAGATGAATGTACTAAAGCTTGCATTTAATCACACATTACATTGACATTTCAGATACTTATTTGGCCATACCATAGACTGACACTTCTGAAGTTCCTTTTTTTTTTGGGGGGGGGGGGAAAGATGAGGCTTTGATTTCCTGAGAATCCCAGTCTGCTGAATTATCTCTGTATTCCACTCTGTTTCTCTAAGCACACAACAAGGAACACAACTGAGAGCCTTGATATTAAGAAAAAATGGCCTATATTAAGGTTACAGGCAATCTGATAAGCTTGGCTTTTCATTTTATCTTAATGTATAATGATGTTTACAATTATGTTGCTTGTCTTCTATGCTTACAGTTGCATCTGGTAACAAGACAAAACTATTTTACATTTGGCATTAGAGTGGAGACATCCTGTCATGCGCTATTCAAAGACCAAATATCTTATCACTTCAACAAACATGACTGTAAGCATTATAAAAGCCTTATAAATCATATCTTATCTCTTACAACTTTCATTGTTTTCATACAACATAGGGTCAAAGTAAACACACAAGATGTAGCAGTAACATTTAAAGCTATATCTAATGTGTGTTGTTGTTTACAACCTGAATACTATTTGGTTGGTTTAAAAAAAAACAAAACAGTAACCCCTGCATTAGCAATGCAGCAAACAACCTTATTTAATTACACTGAAAAAAATTAAATGTCAAGTGCTAAAATACTGAGAGATTGCAAGTACTCGCAGTTGAAATTCTTGACTTTGTAGTCTAATATACATGGACACAACATAATCTACTGTTTTCTCTTCTCTCTTATGCCATCATATTGAAGTGGTTATTCAATAACTCCTCATTCTTTATCTCTAGATAGTCAGCTACATTACCGATATTTACTGCAAGATACTGGGTGCATCTATATGTGCACTTTACTGGTGAGTTGACTAATTAGCTCTGCAGTAAAGCATCACTATCTACACGTGCACCCATAGGATAATACTGTCCAGGACAAGTAATTTATGCCGCCACAGCACATGTGTATATACTGACCGGGTCTGGCTGGGGCACAACGGTGCTACAGTATGTGGGCTGCTTGGTGTCTAGCTCTACACTGTAGCACCCTTGTGCCCCAGCCAGCCCCTCTGCCACCTGATGCTGCCATCTGGAGTTCTGGGCTGAATCCCCAGGGCCCCCTGCCAGCCCAGGGCTGCTCTACCCTGGCTCAGGCTTCTCTGGTCCCCAGCACACATGTAAATGCTGTATCCAGGAACAGCTGACCCCTGTGTGAACTGGAGCTAGAGTTTATTGTGGTGGACTAATTGCTCATTTAGATGCACCCACTATCTTACATGTTTGAGGGTCTTGGCAGACATTACACTTATCACACAATTGACATAATAATTGGACAAGAAATTGCAACATGACACACCTTCTAACAATTTATCTCATGGTAAAATGGTAAACAAGCCACAAAGATGCTCCACATTAAATGTGTAATATTGTTGTTGCTGGTTTGTATCATGCTTCAAATTGATTATGTGGCATGTTTCCTGGACCCAGGGCTGGCCCCCTGCCCAAGCAGACCAATCACCTGATCAGTTGGCTGGGGCAGGAGGAGACTCTGGTGCCCAGAACACAGATTACCCCTACCCAATCCCAATATTGGGCTGAAGATAGTCCTAGGTCTCAAACCAGGAGTCCAGGTTGCTCTCTGAAAAATCTTGACAATCATCTAATTAGTGAGATTGGTCAGGGGGCAGCCTCAGGAGCTGGTTTGGCCAATTCAGACCCAAAAGCCACTTAATTGGGACCTGAGGAATTTTATACCCCATTCCCAAAACTACACATCTGTCATGGTAGGACATGTTATTTTTGTTATCAGGCACAAAATTCCTTACATCCAAATCATGACATTATATAACTGTCTGTCACGGGCCTAAGTGAAAGTAAGAATGCCAGGTGTTCTCTGCTAGGAACTCTGACAGCAGTTCATCTGGCCCTAAAGTAAGTCCGTTTAATTAAGATTATATTTCAGATGTGAACAAATCCGTGCTGATTCTTAATCCCTGCATCACATGTAATTGATAAAAAGTACAGTAATATAATTTTTTGAACAGGGGTACAAACACTTTTTTTTTTACTGTACATGACTAATGCCCCAATAAGCATTAACATTTTGCAAGCTACTGTAAAAAAATACCCTATAGTCCAAGAACAGTGAAGAGATTTGATTATCATTACAGGTAGGTGTCTCACTTATTAAATATTGCAATTACAGCTAATTAGGTCAACAAAATTTATTATTTTTCATTGTAGGTCTCTTGACAGCATTCTGAAAGTAGTAAGAGTGTGTTTCACTTTAATTTATCACCCACACAAAAAGAGACTATAACCACTACATTTCTTATGAAGTGGATATTTTTGTTCAAGTAAAAGGTTAGGATAAACTGAATTGCTTCAGAGTTCTGCATCTGGAAACCTAAAATATGGACACAATTAGATGACAGGAAGACCAAGGTTTATCATAGAGCCTGGTTCTGAAGTTAATATAGATTAACTATAAAGCAGATTTGGATCTCTTCTTGGGCTCATATATTATCAAAAATTGTACCAACTGACATTATTTAAAAAAACACTAATGTAAATATATTCAGGACATTGGGGTCATATAATGTTCTTAGTTAAAAAGTGGAATGCCCTGTGACAAGTTAAAAGCTATATATGTGGATAAAAGATAGCAGGCTTATCAGCATCTAATTTTGTTTAAATTTGGGGTGGGGGTTGATCTGCATGTAACTGCTACTGCTATCAAAGGGAAGACACCATGGGCATGTACAGGCATTACATTTAGATTGACCTAAACAGGGATTATCAATCTAAATGCCTTATCTAAATTAGTCAGCCTCAGGAGGTGTGCTAACTTTGGTCAAGAAAGTGTTAACCCAATCCAGGAAGGGGTTAATCCAGTCTCAGGAATGCCTGCACATGTTCACAGCACAGCCCAGGAGCTGGGAAAGCACTGCTGCTCGCTCCAGCCCATCTCCTACCCCATGACACTGACTAGGCTATTTTTAGCCCCCTTCCCCAATCCCCTCCCTGCAGATGCACCAGCCCCTCTCAGGTGGGCACATCTACATGAGTTGCTAACTGCACAGTATCCCAATAATACTGCGCAGTAGCACATCACAGCACAGACAATGCTAATACGATACTGCACAGTATTATTAGGCTACCGCGCAATAGAATCATTAAAAATGTGTTTGCTTTCACTACTGCACTGTAACTCTGGTTACTGCACTTTTATTTAGTACTTGGCTATAAAAGTACTAAATTACAGGTAGGTGTCTCACTTATTAAATATTGCAATTACAGCTAATTAGGTCAACAAACTTTATTATTTTTCATTGTAGGTCTCTTGACAGCATTCTGAAAGTAGTAAGAGTGTGTTTCACTAAAGTACAGTAACCACTGCACATTGATGAATGTGTAGACGTGCCCACTGTAGGCTACCCGCGCTACTCCCAACAGTGGCAAATGGTTGCATGTACCAAGGAGCAGTGAATGGCTGTACAAGCCACTTTCAGTCTAAGTTTACGTGGCACCCCGTCTGACTTAACGGCTGTTAGATCAAACTGTTAGGAGATAATGTAGACTTGCAAAAGCCAGCTCCTTATATTACCAGAAAGGTTTGTATTTAAGATAACTCTAGTCCCAGAATGCTTTCTGCTAATTTGGTTGCCAGATAATATGACAATCTTTGGTGCTAAGTGCAGACACATACTAGAAAGAACTGTAGTAATGATTCTGGTGGTATCCAGCAAGCTTGTACTTTGTGCCAGGGTCTGGATATTACAAGATGCTTTTGGGCTTTGTTTAGCTTCTGGACTGTTTTTTGGGTTTTTTTTGGACAAACAAAGAAAGTAACAGTAATAAGTGTGCAAGCAACATATGGAATGCTTTATGGGTCTGCCTGTTGTAAATGAATGGAATTAGCTATGTTGAGGTAGTGCCATCCTATTGCTGCAGCCAGCCACCAGATCAGACCACTCATTTCTGCCTTGGTAATGTATGAGATGATGTCTTGCTGTTTGATTATAGTCTTTAGAGTCCTGATTGAGTTTGGTCAGTTTGCTCTCTTGAGCCTTTATTACAAATCATGTCTTAAATTAGAGACTGTTATCAATGGAATATATTATATCTACATAATGAATCCTCTTGCATCATTGTGAGAAATTAAACTTCATACGCTGATCAGGATGCTCTTAAGTAGTGCCTTGATTTCTGTTCTGCTTATGTAGGTACTTATACCACACCTAGTATATACCCTACAGTTACTCCTGACAAGCTCTTTCTGTACCTGTTATCAGCTACTCATTGTGTCGGTGTTAAATTTTATTATTTTCATTTCCCAGTGAATGTATTGAGACGACAGTGCTTTAACAGCACAGACTAATCAAATAATCGAAACCAGTGTTAAATTTACCATATACAGTAGCAAGTGTCAGAAGAGGGCACATTTTTAATGGGATCTCTGCTGCTTTTCTCATAAGGCTCTAGATGTATAGCAATACATCTTCTGAAGCAGTAATAATTGCAGTTTCCACATTGCAAGGCTTTTCCGTTATTGTGATAACCTTAATAACAGGTCACCTTTCTTGCAGTAAACGCAGTAAAGTCTTCATATGTCCAAACACACTCCACTGTAATGAAAGTTCTTTTCTCCAAACAGGCCAACTGTATTCTTGTTAAAGCAGCATGTTTGCTTTCAGCCTTCTGGTTGCATCATCAAAAGCGTGCTGGTGGAGCAAATTCTTTACATGCTAAATACACCCAAGAAACTAAATCCTGTTCTACCTATTAGGTGCCTAAGTGTGATCCTGTTCTACTTTGCATGAGTCTCTGAAACGTAGGATCACACTTAGGTATCTAAATGGTGGAACAGGATCTGAATGAATATTCCTAGTTCTTTTTGTAAAAAGATACAATGGAAAAAAAAATTCTCCAAAAAGGGACTCTAAAGAAGGTTAAATGAAATTAAAGGTTAAAATAATTGGCATGTGTACAGCTCCTTGAACAAATAACTATTGGCATTTAGCCACACGATAACCATTTGTGGGTATGTACTGCTGTGAATCATTACACTGAAAACTTTTCCCTTATCTTTCCAGAGTTTTAAAAGGTTAGAGATGCACTTAATTTGAAAATGTAAGACTTGTCCTCAAAGCATGAGTTAGAAAGAAAGTTATAAAAAGCAGTTCCAGAGAGGAAAATTACAATGTTGTAGTTTTTTTTTAAAACCACTTTCATCTCTCCCTCATTATAAAAAGTCATAATTTTTATGGTAGTATTGTGGTGCCATGATAATCCAGGAAATATGCAAGAGGTACAAATTCTTGTGGGTGATGTCTTTTATCTCCCAGACACCTGAAGGAAGGGTGCTGTGATTCCCAAAACCTTGCCTTTCTTTATCCCAACCATGCAGTTGCTCTGATAAAAGATATCACCCACAATAATTTTTTCCTCTCATAGTTTTATGTATTTTGCAGCAAATCTGTTTCTCAGAACTATTATGCTTCACCCTAATACAGATTCATATAATGCTCAAAACCTCAGTTTTTACAGGAGGGATATATTTTTTTTTGAATGAGGCATTTTAAAGCTGTAGGTCCTGACCTTGCAAAGGGACGTATTGGACTTATAGATTTGAGTTCCCAATATTACAAAGTGGGTGAATCCTGCAATCTCATCCACATTAGAATTACTGGGAATCTATTTAAGTCAAAGGGGCTTCAAAGTGGCATAGGGGGAAACCTGCAGGGTTAATTCCTTAATTAGAAGAGTTGGTTGAAATATTTGTGCACTGAAAGGTAGATTTATAATAATAGAGATTAAAGAAATTGGCTCTGCTGGCGGGATGTTGGCTGCTGGGGGCCACCTCCCCCGCCCCCCCCCCCCACCGGTCACCGCGATTGGCCGCTGGGGGCCTGCCACAGCCAGTTGTACCCCACTGGTGCCTCTCCAGACTCAGTAGGCACCAGTTGCCTATGCTTCTACTTGTGTAAAATCTGTATATTTCCACAAATCTTCCTCACCCTTGACTAGTGTGTTGAATACTCCTCCTTCCATATTTAAACACATATAGCAGAGGTCAGATTAAACTTTTGGGAGCTCCATGTAAAGGTGGAGTTTTGGACCCCTATTCTTTACCATGTTTCACATAACCATAATGCAAAAGGGGGTCTCTGTCTTGCCTTGGGGCTTTGTGTAGTTTTATAATTTGCATTGGCATAATACTTCCCATAAAGGGTAGGATAGAGGATGTCAAACTCAAATGAGTTGATGGGCCAGATCCAGACCACAGGGCTTCTTCAGATCTTATCCATAGGGCTTCCCACTGTGGCTGCCAGAGATGCTTTGTCAGCACCAGCAGTAGATTTAATGCTGATGCTACTTAATCCCCACCAACATGGCTGCTGGAACTGCAATGTAAGGGCAGCTAGCATTCAGGAAGCCCATTGCTACTGCTTCCTATTTCATTTGGCAGTCAACAGCAACTGAAAACACTAAATACAGCAGCAGTATTCACTCCCTGCAGGCTGATTGTACTGATGCTGAGGTTTAGGTTTCTATAGCTATAGTGACAGTGGTCAAGCAACAGTGACATTAATTCCTTTGCTGCTGGCACCAATGTAGTGGCTGTGGCAGTTACAGTGAAAAACCCTATGGGCCAAATGACCTATGTCTGTGGGCTGGATCTTGCCCATAGGCCATATGTTTGACACCCCAGGTATTGGCAAATACCTTTGTTTTATAACAGCACGGTTTTGTTTAATGTAAACACAAATGTTGCCATTTACAGCATTACTCTCTAGTGCCTCTACAGAGTAATGAATCATAATGAATATATTTAAATTTATTTCAAAAGTCATGTCCAGATTTAAATAGCTCAGTTTGTTTAATTGTTTGCTTTATTTCCAAATACCAAATACAATTCAACCATATTAAACCTGAGCTCTTGAAAAAGTCTCTCTTGAAAACCAGAAGACTTTGACTAATAGGAAAACATACAGGTCTGAAACCAATGCATTTCTACTTGCTTCCTATTTAATTGCACCTCTTAAACCTAAAAACAAACCCATGAGGCTTGATTGATTTTTTTCAGACAATTAAAATGAAAGTTCTTGAATTTCAATCTGCACTATTGAGTCCATCAGATTTCAGCTAGGAGAGGCACTTTATGGACATGTTATTTAACATGCAGAAGTATGATGGAGGTGTTAAAAGATTTTTAATAATAGCACTATTGCCAGTTGCCGCTTTGATAATTTGACATAAGCAAAATGCTGATTACTTAATTAACAATGCCTTCTTCATTTACTTTTAGTTGCCTTGTTTGAGAATGGCTACAGCTTGGGATAAAAAGCAGTGAAGGATGAAAGCCTTTCACTTGTTATAAATTACAACTGGCAGGTCCAGTAGAGATGCTCCTAAACATTACTTTTTAGTGCAGCATTACTCCCATACCTTAGGACATTAGAGTAAAATGTAATGTCTATTCCTATGTCTATCTATGCATCTAATATTTATATAAACACCAGAGAAGAAAGTACTTATTAGGTGACCCTCATTCAGAGTGGTGAAAAGTTCAATAAGGGATGGCAGATTATAGTGATTATTGTTTTCCAGATTTAAGTTATTTTAAGTTATTTTACCTTAAATTTTACCAGATTTAAGTTATTTTACCTTAAAAATACTCTTTAAACTTTTTTTCTGCTAAGTTAAATGTAACTGTGTCCCCCTCTTGATATTTATAACCTCTCTGAATTGCTTTATATCATTTACAGTCCAGTAATGAGACTATTAAGTAAGATCCGCACAGCAGCTCACCCTGACTGAGTACATTGCCATTTGTTATTAGGCCTTGTTTGTGGTAATTCAGCAAGTTTCAATCCATCTGACAGTGTTCAAAGTCAAGCTTATTTGTATTAATTTCAAGAGAGCATTGGAGAAGATTCTAGCTGTTATTTCGTTTTTATTGTGCTTCACTGATAGCATGAAGCAGACTAATGTGATTGTCATCTATAAAGTAGATCCTCACCAATCACCTCCTGGGCTTGACATAGTGGGGATATACAGGAGAAAGGCTGGGTCACTAGAACATGCCTGAAAAATGGCATTTCTAAATTGCTGGAGAGCCTTTCACAATAGTTGGTAATTGTTCTTATATAGGAGGATTCTAAGAAAGCAGATCATGTGTTGCTGCCCTTATAATCATAAGGAAATTGCAAAACTGATTTTCTGAAGTTATCTTTGTCCCATACTGATCACTGTTAATTTGGAACATTTTCCGTCCATCTGTGTGTCAAAAATTTACAAAAAGCATTTATTTTATCTATTATTAATAAAGTGGTTTTTATTAAAAAAAAAAAAAAATCTGGGTTGTCTGGATGTACTAGTTGACCATATTTCCAATAACCTCCATTAATATTTGTTCCATAAATTTTAAATTCATTACCATGAACATTGTTGTTGTTCATTTTTTTTTTAAATTTCCAAGTCAAAGAGAAAAAGTCAAAATTACCTTTTATGTAGGAAGGAATTGGGGGGGGGGGGGGGGGAATGGGGGACAGGACATTTTGAGAGAGCCAAAATGGAATTATTCCACTTACCAGTTCCCCAGCAGGGGAACACTCTTGTCTATTTCACTTTCTTCCTGCAGACAGAAAGTAAAATTAACAATAGTGTTCTAGCTAGAATGCTGGAGGCTATCTTCCAGCTCTCTGTCCTCCCTCCTTGCTTTTCCCCTATTGGCTTGGTTGTTGGAGAGGCAGCCAGGTGGCTGCAGTTTCCTGGCTCCTTGCCTAATGGCTTTTGTCAATTTTGCTTTCTCCCTGCAGTAGAAAGACAAAAGTCTTCCAGAAGGACAGCTGGGGGATCATTGTGTAGATTTTTTCCAAAGGATTATATTTATGGTCTCAGCAAAACTGAAATTTATCCACTGAAAAATCTTCTGCTGCAAAAAATAGGATTTTTATGTCTAAAAATTATTCCAGCAAGAAATCCCTGATCAGCTCTAATTTTACTAAACTTTGAGAGCAGGCTGTATGGAACGATCCATTCAAGAAGCATTGCTCTGTAATTAGGACTATGTTAGGAGGAACTATAGTACTGATGTGCCATTTTACACAAGAGTGGTAAAGTTAAGTTTTCCTGACACTTCCCATATCTGAGATAATCTACAATTACCCATTTAGTTTCATTTAGATAATAAAGTCTTCTTTTTGTGTCATAAACTGTTGTGCTATATCACATCAAAAGTTTTAGTGGCAGGTGACAAAGTTTTGTATTTTGTTTGCAAGGCACTAGATTCACAAACACATTTGGATGTCCAACTGCTATTTTAATAACTGAAATTCAAGTTGTAAGTCCTACAAATCCCTTAACAGATGACATCTCATCCAAAGGGCACCCAAGATATCCATAATATTTTCTACCAGGGGTTGGCCACACACAGGCCTACAGCCTTAATTCAGTGCACAAAGCCATTAGATCAGGACCATAGAGCTGAGGGTCTTCATCTGTACCGTGGCTGGGGCTTCATTCATGCTGTAGTCAAGTGTGTGTGTGTGTGTGTGTGTGTATGTGTGTGTGTGTGTGTGTGTGTGGTGGCAGGGGGGTGGGATTTCATCCATGTTGCATCTAGTCAGTGGGCGGGTCTTGCCCATGCCATGCTCTCCAGCCATGATCTCCAGCCACTGAGCAGTGAGCTCCATCTGTGCTATGGCTGAATAGTGGAGCAGGGCTTTGCAGGCAAAACCAGAATCATGCCAGAGTCATTGTTATCATTGGCAGTCTCTTGATATGAGGATATCAGTCTTTCAGTAAATAGAGAAATCATTGGTGAGTCTGTACATGACTGAGGAGGCTGACTGAGATCCACGTTTGACTTTAGACATGGCAAATAGTTCAAGGAGGAAGGAGATTGTGAGGTTGTCAGGTCACAGCCCTTTCCTTTTTTTTCTCTCCAGCTCTGTAATGACATGAGTTTGCTTGAAATGATCTATGTCTTGTCATGCATCTCAGGCAACTGGGAACGATTCGTTGCTTCAGTCTTCCAGATATTGATGTTAATATCACATTTCTTCTGATTTGCCTTCAAACATCCTTTAAAACTGTCTTTTGCCCACTCAGAGCAGTGATCATTGGTGAGTTGGAAATATATAACCTGGTTTACAAGCTCGTTGCCAGTTGTGCTTATTACTTAGCCTGTCCAATGGAGCTGCTGTCATATAAACATGGCTTCAATGCTGGCAATATTTACTTAAGCCAGAAAGCTGGCATTCATTCTTCTCTCCTTCCACTTGATATGGAAGATTTTCCAAAGACATTGCTGATGATAACATTCCAAAGGTTTCAGATGTTTCTAATATGTCTTCCAAGTTTCATACCCATACAGCAGGGTAGGGATGATAACAAGCCTGGGAAAAGAGAATTTTGGTTTGGGTACTGCTGTCATGATCATCAAAGACTCAATTTCAGAGAGGTCCAAAGCACTAACAGCTTTTATCAGATGTTGAATATCATTGTCTATGTTTATTTTTTGGAAAAGGTGGCAGAAGCTGTAGAAGCACAAGCCCACTTCAGACTCAAGTCAGATTGATCCAGCCTACTTCAGCAAAATCTTGCTGACTGCTGTCCTAGACCTACATTTTAGCTTTTGGGCATGCCCAGAGCCATCTGTATTTAGGCACTTAGCTCAACCCTCAGCCCTGCCAAAATCAACAGGTGTTTTTCTGCCAGTCTTTTCTGCAGGGCCTAGCATTGTAGGCATGCCTACCAGATCAGGCCTCATGTAAAGTCAAGGTGTTGCAGCCACTCCTGCTCCTTGCTTACAATACAGTGGTTAGAGTCCTCAGTAAATGGGAACTTGTGTTCAGGTCCTTCTTCTGCTTGACAGGACTCAAACCCACCATCCTAAGGAGGTGTACTAACCATCAGATTTTAGGGTATTCTGTCATGTAAGTTCTCTCCTCACTCCCACCAGTTTTCACGGCATAATTAAATAACCATTGGACCAGAAAGAGGACAGACTCACTAACATGCTTGTTAGGGAATGTTCCTGGGATGGAAAGATAGATTCCAGTTCTAGTTCCATCTAATGTTTGTAAGCATTTAGTATATAGAGAAGGGCAGCCAAAATGATTGGGGATATGGAGCAGTTGCCATACCAGGTGAGACTAAAAAGACTAGGGTTCTCCAGTTTCGAGATATACAAGGATACAATAGAGGTCTATAAAATCATGAAGGGTGTGCACAGAAGTGAATAGGAAACCGTTATGTATCAATTCCCAGAATACTAGAACTAGGGGGGGGCACCCACTGAAATGAGTAGGAGACAAGTGTAAAACTAACAAGAGAAAGTACCTTTTTATGTAGCACATAGTTAAATGGTGGAATTCAATGCCATAGGAGGTTGTAGGGGAAGGTAGTATAGACAGATATAAAAAAAGGACTAGACAAATTTATAGAAAATAGTCATTACTGTTTATTAAACAAAACAGGCAGACTTGTTTCCTTTGGCATCTCTAAACCAATGTCGGTGGATGTAGAAACAGACTACTGGGCTAGATGGTTTGGATCGGTATGATACTTCAGATGTTCTTATTTTATCTCAAAGGTTCCCTTTGTTTTTATTATATGGGAGACCAGAAGTTTGCTGTTTACCTATTAATGGGATTATTTGGGAGGAGGGAGAAACAGGCTATTTCATCTTGCATTCCCATTCACTGCATAATGTAATTAAAATTCTGATTTTTGATACTTTCTAGAGACTAAGTAGCAAACTTACTTTCACTTCCTGCTTGGTTATAAAGTCAACTGGGGAGAACCAGGAAAAAAGTGAGGCTACATTATGAAAAACCAGTATGCCTTTTGTTAAACAAAATAAAAAAAACAAAACAAATTGCCAGTTTAAGGTTTACTATGGGCAGCTTTAATTTGCACCCTGTCCATTTGCATAAGATTTTTAACATAGTAATTACTGAAGTGCTCATTTTGAATGGATAATTTCCACAGCACATCTGCAAAATGTCTTCTTCCACCCACCCTTATACTTGCAAAAGAAAAATATATAACTGTTTAAACTATAGTGTATGTTCCTTTTATGTACATCATTTCTCATCTTTTATTGGATTGAAATAAAACAACCCCCAAAAAACAAATAAAAGGACCCCTAAACAACCAAAGAAACCAAACAAAGATGAAGTCTGAAGTGCTCAATAGAGCTAAGTACAGGCATTCAGAAAGCCCAAGGCAGAATTGACCGAATCTATGTGGGTTTCTCTAAGCTGTGTAGATTGGATCAGGAGCCAAGGGAACATATGTTTGCCCTTTGGTGGGGGGGGGGGGGGGGGAAGGGGGGCAGGGGGTGAAGGCATATACCTGCACTGGCTGAGGTATGGGGACTGGGTCCATGCAGCGGAGACTCTGCTTACCCTCCTGCCTCTGGTTCCTGGTGTGGTGGACAGCTGTGTGGCTCTGAGCTACAGTTCCTGGCTTCAGCTATCAGGCAGTTAAGGGGGGTGAGGGAATCCCCCCATGGGGACCCACCCCTCTGCTGTCCTGTCTTGGAGCCAGTGCTTCATGATGGGGGAGCTTCATTCCCCTGCCCCAGTTCCCAGCCTGGCTGATAGCTTCAGCCAAGAGCCTCAGCTCAGAGCTGCATGGCTATGCATTGTGCCAAGAACTTGGGCGGGGAGCGTGGAGGGGGCTCCGTGTGGATCTAGCCAAGCCTCCTCAGAGCAAAGCAAGCAATTAGGTGGGAGGGGGGCTGACATGTGCAGCAGAGTCTCTGTTCCTCTCCTCTACCCCTTGCTCCTGATGTGGTGGAAAGCCATGCAACTCCAAGCCACAGCTTCCAGCTGTAGCTGTCAGGTAGTTCATGGGGTGGGGAGAGCCACTTGCCATACCCCCAGCTGTGCTGGCTTTGGGGGACAGAGTGGGGTTCTCTGCTTTACTTCTTCACCCCACCACCACCACTGACAGCTGGTGAAGGGGCAGGGCTCTGGAGAGGAGCCATGCTGGCCAGGCAGGCTAGGCAGCAGGGAAGGGGTAAGCCCCCATTGCGTAGCCTCTCCAGCTATGGTGGGTGGAAGGCCAGGTCAGGGGCTGGGGCTGGGGCTTCCACTCCATCCTCTGCCTGGCCTGGCTGACAGGTGCATGAAGGACACAAGGCTGGAAAGCAGAGGCTTTGCTGCCTCAGCTCTGTGACAGGCTGTGAGTGGGGCAAGCCCAGAGTTTGGCTGGAGAAGATGAGCACGAGTCAAGGCTATCCCACCTCCCCTGTGTGGGGGGATTAGCAGGGAATCCACAAAGGGTCCTAGGATACTGGAGGACTGCAACCCAACTTGAGTTGGGAGGGGTTCTGGGACAGAATTTCTATAGACCATTCTAATCTAAACTGATTAATTCTGATACTGCATCCATCCAGGTCTATCTTCCATCATTTTAAAACCAGTCTGTTTGAACTGCATTTCTGTTTTGTTATGGGTTTAGACCAGTTTCCAACTACCTAAACTGGAAAAAGTGTGAAGTCTGCACCTGGCTTAGGTGGCTAATAATAAATATATAGAGAAAGCAAAATTAAAAAAAAAGAAAGAAATGAAACCCAGTGGTTAATGATGTTGATTACTCTGCTGGGGTATATTGTATTTTCTCACATATTTATTCATATATTGCTTCTGAATAAAATATACACAATATTTTTGAAAGACAGAATGAAAAAAAAAAATCTTTCCGTAAAAATATTGTTAAGTACAGTGTTTTGAAAGAAAGGTAGCAGAGTGGGGATCAAACATTGTCACTGTTCTGTTAACCCACTAGCTGTCAGACACTGGAGGTACTTCTAGCTAATCCAAATTGCCTGACCCCTCTTTTCTTCTCACACTAAGGTGAGTGGGAAGGCAGCAGTGCTTGTCAGATCAGCTGAGGGCCTGATCCTAGCCAGTAAGACCTGCAAAGCCATCTGCAGGCTCACCCAGCTGATTCAGCAGGAGCTTCTGCAGCACCACCCAGGTTTGGTTCTGCTTTAGAAATACAGTAGATCTGAGCCCTGGGTGCTGGAGCAGAGGATACTGCTGAAGTAGCATCTCCTTCTGCATTAGCCTCTTCTGGGAGCAGCTAGGAGTCCCCTATGCAGTGCAAGCAGCATTCCTTCCTCTTTCCCACAGCAGAGGCTGCTATGACCATATTTCCTCACTTAAAATGTATACACCAATTTCCAGCAAGTGGTTTTTGGGAAAAAAGGTACATTTTCTATGCAAGATAATATGGTAAATGCTGGTGTCACTCCTGAGGTATGGGAAGGGTTAATAAAGACACTAGACAGGAGCTAGGAATCAGAAAGCCTCCCAGCTGGAACTGATAATAGCCTCTATTAAGTTGGCACCTCATAAGAACAAAGGACTAGGTGAGGGAAACATGCTTTCCTTGGAAGAAATAACTGACCTGAGCAGCTTAACTGATTTTTTTGGATATTTAGTACAATTTCCATCTTCACAGAGAGAAGTGTTTCTGAACAGTAAATGGATCAGGTTAAGGTCCTGTTGAAGCGAATCAGCTTTAGGCCTTTACTATTTGATATTATAATTTGGGTTCCCTTAGCAGTTTTTTATTTTGCTTGGCTTCTTAACAAGGGTTGAACTTCCACCTTCTTCCCCCTTTTCCCCTATTGGCTATTCTGTAGTTACTCACTTCTGAATCCTTTTTTATGGCTAGCAACATAATCAATATCTTCTTGATGCTTATACTGGACTTTCAACTTCTTTAGCACCATGTGATTATTATAACACACATCACACATGGAATTGAAACAATTATTCTACTATGTGTTGCTGTCACCTGATTAAAACACATAGGAAGTTAAGAGACTGTTAATTAATGAAGATAAGAATATTTTTCTCTGAGTTAGACTGTTTTCAGCCAACTATCCTAAAGAGTTCAGCTTCCCCACAAGCTACAATTCTTTGCACTGCTGTTCTTGCCTATCTTTCCTGGATATTGTTTGTTTGTTTTTTCTCCTTGGGTTAGGAAGCCGGGAATGTATCTTTCTCATCAGTGATGTTCAGTAATAGAATAGAAATGCCAATAAGAATTGTAATAATGACATATCATAGGAAAAAGCAAACAGTGGATCATTAGAATTACAAGCTGTACTCTTCTTTTCTGTTGCAAAGTAAATGCAAGTCAGGTTGACTGACTACTCTATCATGATTCCTACATTTCTCTTTTTTAAAATCTATTTCCTGTAATGCAATGGTGGGTGTCCATGAAGAATAATTTGTAGATGGAGGTCATTCTTTAAGGAGACAGGACTTTCAGATAAGCTAATAATAAATATACATTTAAAAGACCATAAATGAAGATAGATAGTATAATTAAAAAATAATTATGGAGGAAAATGCTTTAAGGGAAAAACATGCCTTTTTCTAAAATCTCTTTGTGAAGAAATGAGTAGTCCACTCTCTGTCTGAGATTATTGTCATAACGTATGAGGATTCACTACTAGTTATTCTTCAGAGTCACTATTGGGTATTTTGGTATATACACTGGTATGTATTAAAAGTTCTTATCTCTGTAGGCTCAGTATCCTAGTTTAAACTACATCTTTGTTCAGAATGAACTAATTGAAGGAACCCCGGCTTGTCTGTGGAGTATACACATTGTAAACCAATACTTGCCATGGCCATAGGTAAATCACAGAGTGGAATGAATGCTCGTATACCTGGCCACTATCACAGCCAAATTACAAAGATGATATGACCAGTTAAGGGTACAGACAGTAGTGACAATGTTCCCTTTATCTGTCCAAAGAAAGCAGTTTGTAGCTGTGAGCAAATACAAGTGCACAGCTGCAAACAGTTTAAAAATAGCTGATTGGGTGAAAATCTGTCCCCTCATTGCATGAGGTATCAGATAAAGTGTTACAAAATGTAGTGTCTTTTTTGTAACTTGTATCTGCAGAACTCCCAGCCTGTTGCTGTTTTTGGAATGGGAGGGGAGAAAAGGAGCAGAGGGAGTTCAGTCTGGAGGGCTTCAGCCCCTCCCCACCTCCAGAACATGGGGCAAGTGTATTGCAGCTCCCTGAGGTGGGGATTCTAATCCAGCCACCCACCCCACCCTTCAGCACCAACTGGGGAGCCCCAAGAATGAGCCCCCTTTGCTGCCTTTCCCCTTTCCCATTCTGAAAGCAGTGAGCACTGTCAGAGAGCCCTGGTCATTCCTATGGGAACCTGGCTGCAGGGTCCCAGACCAGCTAGATTCCCCTCCTCCCTGGAACCAACAGTCAACTTCTGTTTGGTCTGGGATAAGGTTGTAACTCAGAACACTTCGCAAAAATCATTCGGAGTTACAGCTGGGAGCTGCACTACACAGGAAAAAATGTTTGTACATATTTCAGTCCCCTTATTTTTTGCATATAGGATTCAAACTTGTAATTCCTTGGAAGATACATGGCACAATTGGGGCCTTGCTGCATGAGACATTTGGCATCTGTTCTGTTTAGATTGTAATAAGCATTCCCAAACTGGGAAAAAGTTAGAATAAGTTCCCAAAAGTTAGAACATGGCATGGGGAGCTACGCCCATGGCAGGATGCTATCTCTGTATCAGAAGATACAGTTCTTGCTCTGAGGACAATATACTCTAAAGGACTGTGCATCTGGGAAATACATAAAAGGCAGGGGCATACCAACCTCCTTTAGTGGTTGGGGAAGGGGGCAGAGGGGGCACTCTGATTGTGGGAGACCCAGAGTGGCAGGGCATAAAGGGAAGGGAAGGGGAGAAAAGTCCTTCCTGCCCCAGCTCTCCTCACAATGAAGGCAGCTGTTGTTGCTGCAGTAGAAGCATTGGTTCAGGCATCAGCAGCTCTGTAGTATGTGCTCACTGGGAGCTACCCCCAGTGCCCCATTCACCTCCTTCCCTCCCCCTCTCCATCCCCAGATATGCTATTAGGCACAGAGGTGTGCCTGCTATGGCAAAGACTACTGGGGGGGGGGAGTGGGAATGTACCATTCTGCTCATACCACTCATCCCTTGCCCCCCACCCAGATACTGCTGTACATAGGGCTCCACCTACCTGGCAATTATTGGGTGGGCAGTGTAGCCATGGCCACTGCCATGGTAAAGACTCCTGGGGGAGGCATTGTGGTTCCCCCTTAAAGTCGGAGCCTGTAGCCTCCCCCACTCCTCCTCCCTGCCCCCCCCCCCCCAGTTATACTACTGTAGAACAGAATAAAGTAAGACATAAATTTCAATCAAGATCATTATTATAATGGTCTGTGTGGACACCATTATTACTTTTTCTCATTCATGTTAGAATGGGTATACACACAAGTGAGTGCACACAAGTGAGTCTTATAATTATAGCAATCTTATAATGGGCAAAACTTTTTATGTAGACCAGCTCTAGTTTAAAACAAATCATAGCAGAGTATAGGCGAGGAATAAAATGGTGGAAGTATAGTTCACAGCACTAAGTTCAGACAGTTACATAGACTAGTTTTGTGTACAACATCCAAGTGCTGAATTATTTGTAAACATTTTTATATTCCCTACTAAATATTAGTTATCTCATTTTATGGTTATGAAACAAATAGAACTTAGTGGATTTGAAGGCATTACAGCCTGGTTTTGGCAAAAGTGGTGGTACTTCAGGTTTAGGCGGTGGCATGGACAAAGTATGAAGCATGAAGAAAACCAGCTATTGGTTGGTCATGTATGAGAGAAGGACATAAAAAGCAAGCACAAATGAATTCAGTAAATTTTGTAGGACTGCAGATATGTTTCAAATTGAATAGAAGTATAAACTTTGCAGGGTCAGAATGAAAGATTGTAACACTTTAGGCCAGTGCTATTCCCAAATCAATAAGTCAAAAAGTTCCCTGTGTGACAGTCAGTTTACTAGTTAATCTGTGGTAACCCCTCTGTTTCTGTCAGAGTCTAAATTGAGACAGGATGGTAAATGTGAATGTGGAAGATTTGACTGTCCTGTAGTTATTCCCACTATAGTTGCCAGAGAGAATCTGGCAGCAGGGAAAAAAGTTAGATTATTGTCAGTGAATACAGGGTCTGGAAGATTAATGGTGGGTCAGACAGATTCCTTCTCAAGGGAGGGTTTGGCAAGTAGGAAAAGATCATTTTTGAGCCCCCTGACATGGAAGGGTGTTGGACAATCTTACAGTTCAAGTCAAGTTTCCCTGTCATTTATCTAATGTCTTGGTTGCAGAAATGATGGACTGAGTCCCTTCTAGATAGTATCCAACAGTGCATACTGACTGTTGCAATGCAGTTTTCTCTCACCCCTACTGCTAACCTACTCCTGTTTTTCAGATACCAGGTGGGCCACAGATTCAGTCAGGTCAATTTTATAAAGTTAGAGTTCAGTCCTGTCCACTCACCCATACGTAATTTAGAAGAGTAAGAGTCTTACTTAAATCTGTTTCCCATTCCTATCTTATGGTTGAATGCCCTTTATTATATTATATTATAATGTAATATAAAACAATACCTACAGTACATAATACTTGCAGTTTAAAAAAGCCACTTTAATAATATATTTTCTTGATGGCCTTCAGAGTGTGTTTAGTAATTAGTTTTTTGAAAATACATGTTATTTACTGACTAGTTCATGGCTTCTTTAGAACTGTTACTGACTA
This sequence comes from Alligator mississippiensis, assembly GCF_030867095.1. Classification (NCBI taxonomy): domain Eukaryota; kingdom Metazoa; phylum Chordata; order Crocodylia; family Alligatoridae; genus Alligator; species Alligator mississippiensis. The sequence continues at coordinate 87,954,119 of NC_081824.1, forward strand.
TTCTGTAATTAGGTTGTTTGAACCTTTTCCAGTAAGTAAGTAAATATAAATATAAATATTAACTGCAAAAAATTTTATTCAGCACGCTATAAGGGATAGGAATGTGAAGCTGGTAGCATGCTGTTTTTTGGACTTCTCTTAGAGTATGTTAATAGAAATGGCAAAGGCTGCCCTGGCATTAGTTCAGAGACTTTCAGTCTTCTGAAAAGTGAGAGAAGCAATACTGTACTGAAGTCAGTAACATGGTCGGTAGCATTTGTCATTACCTGATTCCCAGTGTGGCCCTTTACTAATGTGATACGTACTGTGATGCTCAGGAGGAGATAGTCAGCCTTTTAGTTCCTTTGGAAGTGAAGAACCTACGACTGTGAGGTAGAATAGTTGTAATGGTTTCACTGTCAGGAGTCAACTATTTGTTTTTGCCACCTGGGTGAACTCTGCTAATAATGTGCAAACTGCACTAGACATAAAGTTGCTTCTTCTGTGTTGCACTGTGTGTGTGTGGGGGGGGGGGGGGGGCGTTGATTTTGGTTCATTTTTCGTTTAGATCTCCTAGACTCAGAGGGATTAAGTGCAGAGCTGGAGTCCACAACTCCCAAGTAAAACCCATTTTTAACCACTGCTTTAGTGTGCATACCTGGGCAGTTTACTTATCCCTTTTTGTCTCACCCTTTTCATTAATAGGATAAAGATGATACATATGCACTTCTCAGGAATGCTGCTTGGATTGCCTGATGCTTGTTCAGTGCTTTGAAGAAAGTAAAATACTATATCATTTTTTCCCCTCTATGCAAAAAGACAGAACAAGGAATTATTCAGCAAGGGATATGGGCTACGCCTTAGCTTTTTCACCAGTAACTAGTGGGCACATCCCCAGGTGCAAATTTAGAGGGGGTACCAGTATGGCAGCCCATATGGTGGCAGTATAGCCAGGATGTGAGCAGCTTGCATGGTGGCAGCAGCAAGAGCAACAGCTCATCAAACCCTGCTCTTGGTATGTCCTTCCCCCACCTTCCCCACTTCCTTCTTCCCTCCCCCGCCACCCCTAGGGTGCTGAAATTACTAATCAAACATGATTTCTTCCCCACACACACTTGTTTTCTGTCCTGCCATTCCTTCCATTCCTCTGAAAGTTTGGTATATATATTTTTTTTTTATTAGTGTTTATCAGTGTTGCTCCTTAGGAATCAATCTCAGAGGGGAACGTACTTGCCTTTCTGTATAGCCATAGCAAAGACAGACTAGGAAGAGGGTTTCATTTGAGAATTCTAGTCAAGAGTATTTTGCAGTCCTCATAGCTATTCTAAAACTTACGTCTGCTTTTGCCCTCAAGGGTAGAGGCCAACAGTATGTGCTCTGTCATACCTAGCCTGCTAGCTAATGCACTTTAAACACTCCAGAACAAAATCTGTCACCTTTGCCAATTGATTGATCTCTTTGGATTGGGGTTCTTTCCTCTATCATAAGTGTTTTTATGATCATCTCAATTTGTCTTGTTTGCCAGTGGGGAAATGGAATTTAAAAGGGAAAACAGTCATACAAAGGTTAAATGAAATAATGAAAGCATTATTGAGGTAAGGTAGGAGGTGCACAATACATACCACTGTTTTCACTGATAATTTCTATTGCTGTGAGAGTAGAAGGAGGATTTAATCCAAGACTTCAGTAGAAGTAGAAGATTTAGTAGTATGAGATTGCACTGGCAGAGGGATTAGAGAAGGTTAGAGAAGAAGGAGGAAATTGAGTAAAATGAGTGTCTTTATTCTGAAAAATTAGTTTATACAGTGAAATTGAGTTCCTCCTCCAAAATATGACCACATCAAAAAATGTCACTTTTTAAATTGTGACTACAATCATTAATACATCTGTGAGTAATTAAACCTGTATGTATATGTTCATATACACACGCACCTTTCTTTTTTGAATCCTGGAACAGTAGCATATCTGGGTTGGGTAAGAGGGGCACCAGTCCCAGGTGTCAGCTTAGGAGAGGCACCAAAATCATTCCTCACCCCATGGTGTCTGCACCGTAGCAGCAAGAACAGCCCCACATCGTCACTCTTGCATCAGCAGCTGGAACACAGACACCGTGCTCCTGCTGTTGCTGCTACTGCTTTAAGAGCCAGAACTAAGGTGGGCAGATTATGTGGTGGAGGCAGCAATATCTGGGGACTGTTTTGGGGAAGCCTCCTGCCACCCCTCCCCTGGCTCTTGGAGCCCATGTGGGTCTGTCCCCAGGCCTTGGAACCCCTGCTTTCCCACTGGGTTGGCCTAGGGCACAAGCCCTACTTGCTATACCACTATTCTGGAAACAGAATAAAGCACACAAAAGTATATGGCTTTTCACAGTAAAACCATTGCTCTTCACAATCGACAAACCTTAATGAATGACTGAAGAATTAAAATTAGCCATAGGTTATGTATTATAAGTAAAACACATGGTAGGTTGAAGGGGGAAATGCTTTTAATTTCACTAAAGATGGAAAAGACATTTTCTTTTACTTGGATCATGAGAGCATTACTGCTTCTAAGCCATTGGGATTTACCTGACACTGGAGACAGAGTATGTTATTTGTGCTCAGCCAGGTACATTCCCCAGTTAGACTGAAAAACCAGACTAAAAGCTGTAGCTTGCAATTAGGAACTAATTAATCTGAAACAGGTGGCATAACACTAATGTCAGTGCAAGAGAGGCTGTATTAGAGGATTTTCTGAAAACTATTGTGTAACATATTACTGGTGTGTGAGAAAAAAAGAGAAAGCTTAATCAGGAATATGATGATGCCTATAGTTGATTCCTTCTCATAACGAATAAAAATGGGCAATGTGTGAACACCAACAGAAACAAGTTTTCCATTTTATATTATGGATTTTTTTAATGTCATTTATATACAAGAGAATTGGTTGATGGATTGTAGAAACCTGCTAGTCTGTCATTCATTGACTGTCAGGTAAGTACCCTCCTGGTATCATTTAATTCTGATTGGCAGCTGCTGGGTGCTCACCCACATCTCATTTTTTCTCTCAGAAAATTGCTCGCTTTCAGCTTATTATCTCTCCACTCTTTGTATGTCATAGCCTTAAAGCAATCTGGCACTATCTGACAGAAGGAAGCTGGAAAATGGGTAGCCATAGAGCACTGCATCTTCATTCTGTAGCTTTCTGCTGCTTTTGCTGTTGCTGCCACTACTACTGCTATTCAAAATATTGAGAGGCAGGCCTTGATATTAAAACATACTGTCAGCAGAGGTTGACCACAGTTAACTAATCAATACCTGATTAGATAAAATGTTTCTTTCCCTAAATTGGTTGTGAATGTGGATTTTTAAAATATGCCTCTAAGGGCCTGTTTTTCCTGTTGCTGTGGGGACCATTTAATTTGATAATATATATTATATATTGATTATCTCACATTGCAAACAAATGGGCTTTTAGGCTAGGGACAGACATTACATGGAAACTGGTTTAAATGATTAGAAATGGGTTTAAACCTGTATCAGAACAGACATTCAGTGCACATAAACTGGTTTGAAAATGGCCGAGACCAGTTTGAGACAAACTTGGTTGAATATAGTATCAGACTTAACTGATTTGGCTCAAACTGGTTTATGTGATGTCTGTCCTAGACCCCTTGCTAGTTTAAGTTAAATCAGAGGCCCTCAGCATCTCCGCATGCTTCCTGGGCTGAGCTCTGCTCCAGAGACCTGGGATGGCCCGTCCCCTCTGTTCTCTAGCTGGAGCAGGGGGCGGGCATGGCCAGATGCTGGCCTGCCATGGCCCTGAGGTAAATTCCTCGCTCTGCCCCCTATCCCCATGCTGGCAAACCTTGTGGACCACAGCTGGGGTTTGCCAGCATCAGCCGCCCCTCCACAACTTTCCTGCAGCCAGGCAGAGACGGAGTTAATTCCTCCCTTTGTCCAGCTTACATATAGCCAGGGAGGGGATTAATTCCACTAGTCCCCTGTGTGCAGATCTAAGACCTGCACCTGTGAGCCCAGGGCTAAGACCTGCAGGACCAGACTGAGAGGTGGGCCGTGTTGGTAAAGACCTGACAATCATCACACACACGTGCTGGAGACAGCGTTAAGGGATGTTGCAGACAGTTTTTGGCTGGAAGTTGCAGATCAAAGAATTCATATTATAAAACAGAATCTGTAAAACCTAAACAAAGCCTTTCTGAATGCCTGACTGTAAGGAGACACTTTGCCCTCAGGATTAGTAAGGATTATGCAAGGCATTCGCTTGTCTTCCTGCTTTACATTTTAAGTTAGACTAAGTTGTGTATGCTGTGCTTTACTGGGCTTTCTCTTAGCTTAGGCAAACATTTTTGGTAGTGCCCTGTTTTATGCTTTGCAAATTGCTGTGTTCAATACATGCTTGCTTCCAAGAAAGGAGTTTTTTCCCATCCCCACTCCTCAGTCTGGCAGCAGCTCCTCTTCCCCTGCAACCCCGAGGCTGGTGGCTGGCATCCTGTGTGTCCTGCTAGCCGCGGCTGGTGCCTGGCCATGTCCCCTCCGCTCCAGAAGCGAGGGGTGAGAGCCTTGGAGAGTGACTCTCTTCCCTCCCCTTTGGCAGTGGCTAGCAGGCATGTTCTAGCACCGCCCCCGTCTTCTGGCTTAAGCCACTGCAGGCACATGCCCGCATTTCCTGATTTAACAGAGAATGTCTGTCCAGTTATTAATCAGTTTAAGCTGCACAGTTTACACTAAGCTGCAAAGAGTGAATCAATTCAGGCTCAGGCTTTTTGAATGTTTGTCCCTAGCCTTAGGGACCTTTTTGTCAGTTGCTTGCACTTAGTGTTGAAAGTCTTTGTGCTATATGTATACCTTTTTTTCTGTGCTTTACTGCATAGGCTTGGTGGTACCTGCATATTATGGGAATAAAATAGAAAAAGCATACACATACCATCTGTAGATACTAGATTTATAAAGGGCATTTAGGCATTTCAGCGCTCACTGCCTATACAGGCATTTAGGTGCCTAATCTCCCTTGTGAAGCTAGTCCTATGACTCATGTAAAAATATGTGCCTGAACTCAAAGCAAGTACCTTTTAACATGGTTATATTATAAAGTCACTTCCGTTTGCAGGTCAGCAGGCCCCTACTGTTTGGATGGATTTGAAACCTCCAAATGGGCATATGATAGTTTCCATTTTTCTTTTTATTTCCTGCCATTACAAAATAAGTTAGTAGTTTAGTGAACTATAAAGATGCAATTTGAGGGCCTGGATAGTTTAGAGAATTGGTAACAGAATATAGAGCCTATCGTATCTAGGTGACAATTTCTAATTCATACCAAGTCAGTAATAATAATAAGTTTTTATTCAATAGCTATATAGTGGCTGAAAAAAAATGAACAGGTTGTCTCAGTCTGGGTCTCATTGCGCTTATAGCTATGCCCTAAAAGCCATTGCAACTGTAACTGATATTTTTGTTGACTATTTTAAAGATAACTGTGTGGATTACAGAGGTTATGAGCTACCCCTTCATTTTGATGGTGGTTTCCACAGGTCACGGTTGAAAAATATAGGTAAGGCGGTTCTTGGAAGTTTGCAACATTGTTATGCATGCTAACATAGTAGGGTATAAAGTCTTCTTCCAGTTGTAAGTTTGGCAAGTCTCACAAGTTATAATAATAACAACAAATCTACAGTTCACTGAATGGAACACAAAATGATGATCAATGTGGTAACATGGTACTGGTAATTTTCTAAGGCTGTTAGTTGTGTGGTGCAAATTTACTTTGTAGCCAGTTGTGGGTTACAAAGAGGTTATTTTTATTTCACTTTATTTATAATGCCTTCTTTTCTCCAAGAAATTTGCAAACCCTGGAAACCATCTTCCTAAAAGACTTGCATACCAGTTCTGAGTGGTTTACAGGGGCAAGTTTGAAAATTGCCTTGAAAAATTCTAGTTACCCACTTGTTTGGGACAGGGAACTTTTTTGACATGCAGGTAGACTATCAATTATTACATGATCTATCACACTGACAGGCAAAGTAGTATTCCTTCCCTGGAAATGCTCACAGTTTTAATTTTTAAACACAGTTTTAAACATACATAATATATATACAAAGGCATACTAGTAACTCAGTCCTTAAACATCAATTTGAACATGAGTCTAAAACAGAACAACCTCTAGAATTTCACACACAAATGAAATGCCTTACATAAACTTTTGCTTATATCAAGAAACTGTAACAGCTATTACATCCTACATGGTTCCGATCAATTCTTCTGCTTCTGCATCTTTTCATGTCCTTTTACCACATTCCAATTAGAGTCCATAAATGGACCCATACTATTGCTTGATGTGTAGTATTAGTGAGGTCCTCATTGCTGCATGTTTCCTCCACACATAGGCAGGCCAGTAGGTATTCTGTAGTCTAAAATTTCCTCCCCAGTTACACATGGTATTTATGTAGAGTATTGACACAGTTGCGTGTTAACTTTAGTCTTCCTGACCCCTGGTGAGAGGCAGTTCAAGTTTCTCCTTGTTGGCAAATCAAGCTCTGCACCCACAGTGAGATGTTTGGCAGTTTTGATATTCATCCTAACTCTTTCCTGGGTCATCTCTAGTTGTGATTGTCACATTTTTGTTCATGTGGTTGTCCACGTTTCATTCAGTGGCTGTGATGTAAAGAAGAAACTTTTCCATGATTTTAGCTTACTTAGAGATGCAATGTGGCCATGCAGTAAGTGCCTCTTATCTTTAGTGTGAAGGGTGCATTCTCTTTTGTTTGCTACTGTTCTCCTGATGTCTGGTGGGGTGATTCCAGTAAGTAAGCAGAGACTATTGGCATTCGTTGGTTTAAAGCATCCACTAATGCACCTGAAACAATTAAGATGCCTCCATGAGAATACAGGTTATTTTTTAAATGTAGTTGTAGGAACAGTTCTTTGTTGTTACCTGCACTCTTCTATGAATATACCTGGAAAGTTATGCAACTAGGGGTGGCAGGTAACTAATCTAGATAAGAACAGAATAAGCAATTGAGAGACAATTTTAGGAGTAAAAGGAAAAGAGACATAGTTAGCCATGTTAGAGAAGCTCCCTTTCACAAAAGCTTATGCTATATATATCTCTAATGTAGTTAGTTTATAAGGTGCACATCTACCCTGCCTTCAGTAAAAGGAAAGCCAGATTTGGATCCAGAAGAAAAGAATATTGGTACCTAATGGTGCTTTTAAGGGTCTAACAATAATTACATCTCGCTCACCTTATCTCATTCATATCAGAGTCTCATCAGAGTGTTGCCAGAGATCAAGGCATGCAGTGACAGGAAACATTCAAAAAGCTTGCTTGAAGAAGGTCCTAAAATACATTGCTGTTCACCCCACTAAGCTCATGATAAAAAAGAGCAAAAGCCTGAAAGCTTTCAAAATTAATATTTCTGTGTAGTTGTTTCTATGTGAGGAAGAGTGAGAAAGAAAAGGAGAGAGAGATTCTGAGTCAGAAATAAAATTAACACATTTCTATACTCAGTTATTTCCTTTTTTCTGACATTTCCCTATTGCTTTTAACTAATCCTCTCCTGCAGGGAATTGGCTTTTCCTTGGTACATTGTTTTTTGCTAGCAAAAGGGAATGATAGAAACAACAACATCAAGGCATTAAGCTTTCCTGACTTTCCAGTTAGGACAAAAATGTTATAGAAACCCATATGATGCAACAATTCATGTCTTTTGACAGGAAATGCAATTATGAGATCAGACAAGGTGCTAGAGAAGCAATTTCCATTCGTCTTTAGGAATGTTGGAGCGGGGCTATTTACATTTTTTTTCTCCATATTATCCAAATAATACTTCCCTTAAAGGATCTTAAATTTATTTATTACAGTGTATTTCCAAACAGTGGATCATGGTAAGCAGTAAGTACTGAGGAAATAAGTATATTATGCTATAGTCAAAATTGATTCGGTCAAAATTCCTGTTTTTTATATGTTCATTTGTTTGTTTTTTCTTTTTTTCCCCCCTTCCCTCACAAGGAGTATAATATTTTTTAATGTCTAACTCTTTAAGTCAACAGGGGTTTTTTTGTTCATAGACCCCTTTTCATACACAGATCCCTGCTATCCTTACACACTAGGGGAGAGGGTCTACCAACAGTGTTAGAAACACCACACTACTAGCAACTCTCTAGCGTCCTAAGAAATCCATTTAAAAGCACTGGGAGGAAAACAAGGTGATTAGGAACAGTCAGCATGGATTCACCAAGGGCAAGGCATGCCTGACCAAACTAATTGCTTTTTATGATGAGATGACTGGCTCTGTGGATGCAGGGAGAGCAGTGGATATGATATACCTTGACTTTAGCCAGGCTTTTGATATGGGCTTTAACAAAATTCTTGCAAACAAGCATCTAGAAGTACAGGTTGGTTGAATGGACTATAAGGTGGATATAAAACTGGCTGGATGGTCAGGCTTAAAGTAGTAATCAATGGCTTGATGCCTAGCTGGCACCTGGTATCAAGTGGAGTGCCCCAGGGGTTGGTCCTGGGACTGGTTTTATTCAATATCTTCATCAATGACCTGAAGGATGGGATTGAGTGAACCCTCAGCAAGTTTGCAGATGACACCAAGTTGTGGGGGAGTAGTAGATACTTTGGAGGGTAATGCTAGGATTCAGAGAAATCTAGACAGTTTAGAGGATTGGACTAAAAGAGATTTCATGAGGTTCAAAAGGAGAAATGCTAAATCCTGCACTTAGGACAGAACAGTCACAGGTTATAGGCTGGGGCTTGACTGGCTTGTTCAGGACAGGTTCTTAATTCTGCTAATGAGGGGCATTAATCCCCTAAGTATCTGTCACAATGAAAGGGGTAGTCAGCTTAATGTCTCTAGCTAACCTAAGCCTACAGCCCAGCCCTAGTTAGTGAATTTAAATAATTTGGAACAAATGAACAACACAAATGCATGGGTAACAACCAAGTGTATTAAACAAACCACAATAACCAATGAATGGCAATTATAGACAACAATAATACATGACTAACAATAGTGGCAACCCAATGCCCACTCAATAGGTGGTGCTAGAGAGCACTGACAGTCTCTCTCTAGCAGTCAGCAATGGTTGCAGCTACACCAGTTACACCAATCCACACTGCCTGTTCCTCCAGCCACCACAACAGGGGTCTTGGTCTCCTGTACCCTTACTCTACACACACAGCTTAACCAGCTACCGATTACCTGCTACTCACTCATCATGCATATGGGATATCCACATGCAGTGGACCATGTTGACTGTTGACCACCCCTAGGCCTTCCAGGCAAAATGATCTAGACATACACACACCAGTTGCATGGCAAGACATGAGGTATTAGTCTCCTGGGACTCTCACAGGCAAACCTCAGGGAACAGCATCCACTCTCAGGGAACACAGATCCCTCAGACCTGCTCCCTTTTATACACATCCATCACTAGCACCTGCCTGTCATCCATACAGCTAATCAGATATTTGTGCACACAACACTCACGCCCTTCCTCATGGCACTCTCTCATGCACATGGCACTCAGCTGTCACTCAAACAACATGCTTACTTTTTACTTCACAGTCCTGCCAAATGTGGGCTACGCAAGTGAACATGCTCAGGACCTGCTAAGTAGGTCAGGTTTGAAAAGTTCAGGCCTTCTAGAAGCTGCACCCTACTGATCATACTCAAACAAAACTATAGCAGAAAAAAATTACTACCCAAGCCAAAGGACTCTACGGTTTTCTCTGTGTACAGGCTAAATAGCAGCTCTGCAGAAAAGGACCTGGGGGTTACAATGGACAATAAACTGAATATGAGTCTTGTTGCCAAGAAGACTAATGGCACACTGGGCTGTACTGGTAGAAGTGTGGCCAGCAGATTGAGGGAAGTGATTATTTCCCTCTGTTGGCACTGGTGAGGCCACACCTGGAGTACTATGACCAGTTTTGGGCCTCCCACTACAGAAGGAATGTGGGCAAATTGGAGAGAGACCAATGGAGGGTAACAAAAATGGTTCGGGGGCTAGAGAACATGGCTTATGAGGAGAGGCTGAGGGAACTGGACTTACTTAGTCTGGAGAAGAGGATTTAATAACAGCCTTCAACTACCTGAAGGCTGGTTCCAAAGAAGGATGGAGCTAAGCTGTTCTCAGGCATGGCAGATGACAGAAGCAGGAGCAATGGTCTCAAGTTGTAGCAAGGAAAGTTTAGGTTACATATTAACAAAAACTCTCACTAGGGGATAATAAAACAATGGAACAGATTACCCAGAGAAGTGGTAGATTGTCCATTTTTGGAGGTTTTTAAGAATAGGCTAGATAAAGCCTTGGCTTGGATGATCTAGTACAGGGGTTCTCAATCCCTGAGCTGTGGCCCGGTGTTGGGCCGTGGTGGGTTGGCTGCCAGTCCACAGCACAGTTGACTGCTGGACCGGAAGTGGACATGGACTTGCAAACCATGGCCCCCTAGAGCTGGTTGGAGAGTCTGCAGCTCCTTTTGCAGGGCCCGCGGTAGCACAGGGTTTGGCCGGGGATATCGTTTCCTGGCTGCCGGCTGGCAATTCCAACCATGGCTGGCTGTGACTGCTGGGCCGTGCTTTGCCTGGCCACGGCCACTTCTGGGTCGCAGTTTGCCAGGTTGCAGCATAAAAACTTTGAGAACTCCTGATGTACTAGATGACAGTCCTGCTTTGAGTAGGAGGTTGGATTAGATGACTTGCTGAGGTCCCTTACAACCCAAATTTACTATGATTCTGTGATCTAAAAATGGGATGCATATTAGTCTTATGTTATCTAAGAAAAACACATACACACAATATTTACACGTCATGTAACATCATGTCACATCATGTTTCATATCATATGATATTGTATTGTGTCAGATCATATAATATTGTAACAATATTGATCAGACATTTCTGCAAAAAAAGACATTTGGTTTTATATCTCCTACAGGTTGTCCCCTCCATTTCCAAACAGTCTTGAGGAGAGATGCAGCATTACCTATCCATGGGTGAAAGACTAGAAATCTTTATAGAGTAGAAGTTTTTAAACAATCCTGTCTTGTTGTTCATTTTTACTTTTTAAGGATATAGAGGGGGGTGGGGGAAAATAATTTATTGGTACATTTTGAAAATTAAAAAATAGTCAACAAATAAGGGGAAATGGAAAAAAAAAAGCATAAGTGGGAAAAAATGGCAAAGAATTATAAGGTCCCCTTTTCATTCAAAATATGGGATTAATCATAGTTTCCACCAGCCTTATATAAAAGACACACACAATACAAACAGATCTTCTGTGACAAATCACTTATCCAGGATTTTTATTACATTTTAAAAGATTTAAATACTGAATATGATTTGTTTTTATAGTTTGTACAAAAGAGCTGCCAGGAAGGTTTTTGAAGCAGAAATTTCTTTTATGTGGCTTTCATTTCTCCATAGATTCTTGTCCTTATTATTTAACACCCTTTTACTGACCCTTGCCATTGCTGTACATCATGCCCTAGCAGGATTTCAAGCAGCCAGATTCCAGCAGTCTTTCAGCCACTTTGTAGCTACAAATCTCTAGCACTGTTCATTGATTGTTCCTTAGAGGACCAAATCTTGTATGGATCAAAGTCCATCCTTTTGTTTCGAATAAAAATCAGGTCACTTTGGAACAGGCTCTTCAGCGCCATTTGGCTAAGCTGCCTTTGAAGCTAATTCTTCCATAGACAATAGGAAAGAAGCTTTTTTAAAATTATTTTATTTTTTTAACTTCTGGGGGCTTGATTTCTGGATTGGTACATTTCTTATAGTGGACCTTTCCATAATCCCTTTCTTTGTGTTCCTAAAGCTAGTCAGCACTGAATATTGTGCCTGTTTTCAAAGTGTTTCTATATATGTGTACAGTAGGGATGTAGCATTTCCTCCTAGACCTCTCCATAGAGGGTGCTTAACCATTGGTATTATAAGGCCCTTGGCCCCTGCCAGTTTTAAATCTTGAAGAGTGTAAACTGCATATGTCCTGTTTATATTTTATAGATGCTGCCTTACTTCTTAATGATACTCACTCTTGACTCCTGATAAGTGGATTGTACCAAATGTTAAAGCCTAAGTAAGAAGAGAGCAACTAGCAGGGATAATAAAAAGCTGATGCTGATTTAAAAAAAAAAAACAACAACAAATATCTCATTGTAGTTAAAGCAAAATGCAAAATGCGGGTCTGTGAAAATGCAAATGCATGGCACTGAGGATCAGAGGCCATGGGAGACAATAGGTGTGAGACAGGTAGGTGGGGATGAACAAGAAGGGAATGTTGACATGAGGATAGTTGACCAAGTAACTTCTTTACATTTTACTAGATACATTCTATCACCAGGTCAACATCCTTCTTCCCCCCTACCTATCTGTCTCACACCTGTTGTCTCCCATGGCCTCTGATCCTCACAGGCCTGCATTTTGCATATTGTCTTCTATTCCATGCAGGGGAACACAAAACAGTAGACTCTCCTTATGCCTGAAGAAAGGTGTTTGTGCCCAAAAGCTTGCAAAGAGCAATTTTTTCAACTATTTAGTTGGTCTAATAAAAGATATCACATCTATCCAAAGAACCTTCTCTGACTATGTCCTTAGACGAACACAGTTTACAACCAACATCCCCAGAGTTGTAGATTAAATATCAAGCACTGGTTCACCACACACAATCCCTGATCATCTTCTGGTAACATAAGAATAGTGGGGTCACATAGTTGTTAGTTGATAAACCAGGACTTTAAATTTGAAGTGAAAAATTAGCAGAAGAAACTGATGAAGTCTATGGAAGTAGATGCCCTTTAGGCCCCTCTACACATGCAGGTAAGGTGCAATGGAATAGAATGCATGATCCAAATAGTTGTGCCTCCTCCTATGCCACACATGCATGGCAAGAAATGTGATTTTGGGATTGCGCATTAGATCCCATTCTACCTTATTTCTGGACTCCCCCTGTTATAGGCTAGAAACAAGCTCCCATGGCTGGAAACCGCATCAGCTGAGGGAATCCCAGCCATAGGGACACTTTATGAACCCCTGCAGTTGGGGGAGACAGCTGACACAATTTATTAGTCCTAGGGGTGCGTAAAGTCTCCAGAACTAGGAAATCATATCTGGCATAGTCTTCTAGCCTCAGGGGTATGTGAAACTCCTGAGGCTGGGAGATCACAGTAGTCACAGGGGTGCAGGGAGCCCTCAAGGCTAGAAGACCACAGCAGCTATGATCTGTCAGCTCTGGGGGCTCTATGTACCTCTGAGGATGGGTACCAGCACTGGGAGTTGCACTGCTGGGACCTAGCATCTGCAGCTGCTAGACTCTGGGTTCCAGTAACTGCAGGGTGCTGCCAAGACCCAGAGTCAGCAACTGCTGGACTTGACAGTCTCCTCAGTTGGAGAACTCGCAGCACTGGCTGGACCTGGTGCACTGTTGTGCCTGGGAGCACCGTCAGCTGACAGGGCTCCCAACCACAGGGAAGACCCTGCTACACGTGCAAATTAAAGGTCGATAGCAACCAGCTATGAAGTTAGGATACAATTTTGAGGTCTAACTTTAAAAGTGGGTGGAGCTTTTTATGGTATAATAAGTGCTTTGCCTGTTTAACTGGTCTCAAGGTAATTGCACAAGTAACCAATTAATTGCCCTATACCAGTAACATGTTGAGTGAGGCTGAGAAACAGATCTCTATTTTAATGGATACATTTCAATAAGACAACAAGAGCAATAATTCAGACAATATCTCATTAATGGGCATCACATATCACATACCATTGTGTGACTCCAAATACTATAAATGTTGAAGCAGGATTAGTTTGATAATATATTTTTATTAGCCTAATTTATAGCTGGAAAGAGATGTCAGACAAACTTTAGAACACAACCCTTTCTCAGATGAAACTAACTAATTCTAATGGTTAATTACTCTTAATGTTAAAAATATCTCTTACATCCAATTTGAACCCCCTGACCTCACTGAATTTTGTTATGCCATTGTCTACAAACTTAGTGTTCTCTAATATCCAGTATCTTCTCCCTGCTCAAGTAATTATAGATCACGATCAAATGACTTCTTAACCTTCTTTTTGATGAGCTCATTGTAAGGCTTGTTTCCAGAGAACAAATCAGCTACACCACTTTTCTGTTGCAAATAACAAATTTTTAAACTATTTAGTTGGTTTAATAAAAGATATCACAGCTACCCAAAGAACCTTGTCTTTACTGTCTTCAGGTTTTCAAGATCTTTTGAAAATTAGAGCCAGACTTGGATATAGTATTCTGTCAATAGTTCCATCAATACCATTTCCTCTTTACTTTTGCTTAATAGTATTCATACTATACTCAAAGGATTATATTAGCTCTTTTTGTGGCAGTATTCAACCATGAGCTCTTACTATCCAATTAGTTATCAATAGTGACTCCTAAATGCCATTTCAGAAGCAGACTTTCAAGGCCATAGTCTGTATCTTGTAACTATGGCCTACATTCTTTGACCTTACATATTTTTCTGGCCTTTGCTTTTATTAAATGCATGTTATTGAATTACTGGATAGTTCTGTATCTCTTCTGCCATTTTAATTGTCATCTGCAAACTTTATCAGTAATGATTTTATCTCCTAGGTTATAGCTACTGTTCAGTATGTTCATTGTGCTAAAACTGAACCCTTTGTTTCTACTAGAAACAGTTTCACTGGCAAAGGAGCATTTTTTTCAAAGTTGAGGAACCATCACAATTTAAGTAAAGAGAGGGGAAAAAGAATGTGTCATGATACAGCCACCCCTGGGATTGCTATGATGTCCTTAGGGCACCGTGACCACGCAAGCTTCCCCCAATGGGTGCCTACTAATCTCGCCTGCCACATCTTGTTGTTATGAATGATGGATTGGGGGGCTGCCCTTGAGTTGCTGCTCGGTCACAGTCCTGACAGTCTTCTCTAACCCTGTCAGTTGCTGGACCCCTCTATTGGGCCCCACACTCAGGGGGGGTCTTAAAATACACCCCCCCCAACCTTATGTGCTAGATATGTGACTCCAAAACTGCCCCTTTATCACTTCCCATGCCTTGCAGATGTTATGTAAATTTTGTTTCCTTGTGTTGAGGCCTCAACTTAGTCCAGCCTCAGTAACTATGCCCTCCCTGGTGCTGGGGCCTACTCAACCCCTGTCACAGTGCCCACACTGGCACTGGGGTCTGCTCACCCTCCTGTCATGGTGCCCACACTGGTGTCCCCAATGAGGCCTCCTCCTTCCCCAGTAGCCTCAGCCCAACCCACTGGTTTATCAACAGTAACCAAAATATGAGCCCCTTGGCTATAACATAATAGAAGCAGTTCAGGGAATGCTCTGTCCCTTTAAAAGAGTCACCTTTCCACTTAACACTACGTGCCAGGCAGGCCAGGGTAATTGGTGAGCTCCTGGAGTCCCTTAATCCTACCAGAAGCAGAACAGGCAGTCAAGCATCTTCACTTAGCTTCCTCTAAGTGAGCTCCTTCTCCCTTGGCTGCTGGCCAAAAACTGACTCTCTAGTCCCAGCCCTGGGGTTTGTATGTGCCCAGGGCCCTGCCTCTTCCGGTCAGCTGACCGGCTGCAGGTGCCGGCTAATTCCTTCATTAGCCTGCTGCCACAGTAACCGGCACTTGTGTGGTTCCTGCCTGACTGCTAGGGCCCTCTCCCTGGGCTGTTTCTGCCCTTAAAGGAGCAGGCACTTTAGGGCCCTGCAACAGGATGTAAGTAAACAATACAAACTAGAGCAGAAAAGGTACAAGAGAGATAGAGAACATTTATATTTGACATATTAGAGACCCAGGCATTTCATCTGGAGCTGGTTGGAAATGTTCTGACTATCAACAATGAACTTACAATAATTTGAATTTTATAGAGCAACCACTGGGTCTGTAGACTAATTTCTTTTTGAAAACACATTTTTTTTTCAATGTTTCCAAAATTAAATTTCTTTGAAATTTCCAATTGATGAGAAAATTTTAAAAATGTTGGTTTTGGTCTGATTCAGACTGAAATCACATTTCCAAGAACAGAACAAAGGAAAACAAAAAACCAAAAAAGCCTTGAAAGGGAGATATTGGTTTTTCACTAGTTCTTGTTCACTAGTTTTTACCTCCTCTTTGCTTTAAAATGTTCTTAGAAACTCTTACAGAGATTCATTCATGTTTAGACCATGTCATGTAAGTAAAAATTTAATATTAAAAAAAAATACTATTAGTTAGTTCGTACAGGACAAAAATAGTATTGGATTATGATGGAATCCATTTTCAATTCTTGGCCAGACAGAAAGGTGTAAAAGATGAAAGATAATAAATATGTGAAAAAATGGGAAAAAGACATCAGTGTTTAGGCTGAAGAAAAAAAAACAGGCTTATGAAAGAAGAGCCAGGGCAGGAAGGGATAGTTTCAAATCATTCAATTGGCAGCACTAATTTACTTGATTGGCATGTAAGGGGCAGAGGCTCACAATTCTCACAACCCTTGAAAGCATGAACACATAAATCTTCACACAAGGTGAGCCTCTTCTTGCAGTTTTCTCAATATCTCTTCCACAAGCATGATTTACTGTCAGCATCAAGCTTGGATGCTGACTATTTACCACACATTTTCCTTTCACACAAACACATTTTTTTTGTGGCAAATATGAACACAATCCTGCTTTTTAACAAAAATGTCCAGGCAAAAAAGATGACTTCAACCTACCAGTAGCTTTGTTTTCTTCCCCCCTCCCCCCCCCTTTTAATTTTTTGGGTTTTTCAAAATCTTTGTTGAATTCTATTAGAGATTTTTATAAGACTGTGGGAAAAATTAAGTAACAGCAGGAACCATGTGTTTAAGGAAGACTAACTTCCCAGATATATATTGGAAAACAAATGCTGTCAATAGGGATAGGGGCCAGATAATTTTGGATTACGGGCCTGACAGATTTCTTTACCAATAGTCAGGGAAACTTTAGGTGTTAATAAGTAACAAAGATCTTGTAGTAGAGCTGGTAGAAGAAAATACTCTTGGACCACACAATTATGATCAAAATCCATTTGTTTTCAATTGTTTGGTAGCCAAAAAAGATTATAATTAAGATTTTTGGACTGCAGAAGACAAACTTTGAGAAACTAAGGAAATGTTAGTGAGGCTGACTGCACTGAGAAGTTCAATGCTTTGATTGTGGAATAGTTATGAGTCAAAATCCAAATGTTATCAGGAACCTTCATCTCAAGTGATTTGGAATTATATGGAAGGGGTACAGATCTTCTGCATGAATCAGCGCCTGACACCTGAAACAGGATATTAAAAGCAAGCAGACAACCTATAAAGAATGAGAAAAAAGGAAATGGTGAGCAGAAAGAGTTATGTCTCTAAATTTAGAAATTACAAAAATAATGTACAAATGGTCAGAAGTGAAGATGAAGTGGAGCTTGCAAAGAAAATTGAACCAAATAGCAAAAGTGCCTTCAAAGAAATAGGCAGAAAGAAACACGGATACTGTGCTGAGGATGGAGTCTTCAATACTTAGATTATGGAAAACCTAAGTGCTGGCCAAATACTAAATGAATGCTTTGCTTTATTCTTTGATAAGGACAATAACATGTTAATAAGAGCTCGTTATCTGATGAGAAAGAGAACGTATGTTGTAAGGAAATAGCCCCATACTCCAGTTATCTGTCTGTCTGTTTATCCACTCAAAAGTTTATATTAGCTCTTCTCACCAATATCCAAAAGCATGTTCATATTTAATAGGTTATCAATAATGATCCAAGATAGAAGCAAAATTATTTACCATGATGATACTGGATATCATGGATAATCTAATGAAAAAACTGGCACATGACAGTCCAGTAGCAAGGATTTTCAATAAAAGTGCTACTTTGGGAGTGGTACCCAATGCCTGGAGGATAGTAAATGTACTACTCATATTCAAAAAAGGGACAAAAAGAGACCTGCCTGAGTTCCATAATATGTGAGGTTTTAGCACAGATTTTGAAGGAAAGAATCTTCAAAGATATGTAAGTAAATAGAAAACGGGAAAATGTAGCCTAGTTTACTCCATAGTAGTCCATATGAAACTAGTTTAATATCTTTGTATGATAAAATAATTGACTTTTAGATAATGTATCTATCATGATAATGGATTTATAATCTATCTTGATTTACACAAAGCATTTAATACCCTGCCTCACAGGAAGTTATATTTAAAGAACTGCATGGTGAATCAGAAGCTGGCTAACGGTGGAGAAATTATGATGGGATATACTGAAAGGGCAGTTATTGGGATGGAGAAAGGTTACTAGTGAGAGGTTACTAGAGACTGGTATTGTATCAGTCCCATGTAACATTTTCATTAAAAATTTAGTGAAAGAGCCAAGTGCTTCCTTGGTTTGTAGAAGAAACAAAGTCACCAATCTAGAGGATGAATGGCGTATTGAACAAGAATTATTAACCTTTTTCATTGGAGGTGTCACAGTAGCAGGTAGTTATATTGTTTTGTTATGACTCCAGAGGCTACATCAAGGGGCACATCTAACTTGTTCTTATATTGTACCTCTACTTAGGTGTTAGAATGCTTAAAATTTAGGTGCCATATTTTAGGCATGAGATCCAAATCAATATGCACTGAGTAGATAGCCAACACCACCCATTGAGCAATCCAGAGCATCTAATAGCTGGGCAAAAAGATGCCTAAAGGATTTGTCAGGCACAGAGATGGGTGTAAAAACCCACTCAAACTTTAAGTGCCCCTGAATGAAGGCCTGCAAGGGAGTCACCTTTGTCATTGCAAGATTTGGAGTGTTCAGAGAAGACGTACATAACTGATCATTTGTGGTTGTCCTATGTTCTGGCATCAGGAGTTGTAACCTAGGTTTTCCTCTCCCAGGGTCACAGGGGAGATGTTGGACTTTATTCGCCCATGTCTAAGGAGTCTGTCTGTCATTTCCTGGGCATGTGATTTTTCCCAGTAGCTTACTTTTGCCGG
Organism: Alligator mississippiensis; assembly: GCF_030867095.1. NCBI lineage: Eukaryota > Metazoa > Chordata > Crocodylia > Alligatoridae > Alligator > Alligator mississippiensis. The sequence continues at coordinate 87,973,073 of NC_081824.1, forward strand.
TGGGCTACTAGGCAAAAGTAAGTGGGACCATCACCATGATGTCCGAGAGTTATATTTATAGCATACTATGTTTATGCTGTCAGTGTCAATAACCTGCTAGATGTACTCTGATAACATATAACAGAGCAGGGTCTTAGGTGAAGCTTTGGGGCTTCTCAGTGTCAATATGGATTGCAGTACTTTGTAGGTGGAAGTTAGGTGCCTGGCTCCTTGATCTGTAGCACATCTAAATATGTACACAAGCCCAAGATAAAGTGCCTGTGGAGCTTTGCAGGTCAAAATGAGTGTGATTTAATTCTTCTAGCTGCCCAAGCAGTTTTTCAGTCCTGAGCAGAGTCAATCTGCCTCTTTTTTGGTGAAATAGGTGCTTAAATTCTGCCTAAATCCTGTGTATGCAGGAGGCAAAGATTTTTGTAGATGATATCTTTTATTGAAACAATTGCAAGGTTGGGATAGACTTAAACAAGCTTTTGAACGTGAAGTATTTTTCCTTGAGTCTCCTTGTCTGATAAAGAATGTTTTACATTCAAAAGCTTGTCTAATTCTATTGTAACCATGCGGTTGGTCCAATAAAAGATTTCACTCACAAAAATCCTTGCCTTGTGCATAATTTCTGGAAGCTACAACTTCACTCCCACACTATCAAATCCTGTTTAGGCATCTGAAATAATTATTTAGGATCACAGAAAGGAGGACTGGAAGAGACCTCACAAGGTCATCTAGTCTAGCTCCCATCTAGTCTGTCCCCAACTAAACCATCTCAGCCAGCCATTTGGAACTGAAATTTGTTCCCATTTGACCCAGCAGGAAATGGGTATCAAAGCACATCACTCCCATTTGTACTGTTGGCTACCAACACTGATGTGGTTTTATCACAATTACCTTTGCCATGTGTGAACTGGAGTAATAGGATCTGTATGAAATTTAACTGTATGAAGTGCAAAATCATACATATGAGTACTAATAACAACTTTCATTAAAAGGTGGAGATAAATGAATTAAGAGTTATGAAAGAGAAAGATCTGTGTGAACTGGTTGATCATAAAAAGACTGTTGCTACCTATGTGAAATGACCATGAAAAAGGCTAAGGTGATCATAGGAGGAATCAAGCAAGACATCTTTTTGTTAGCAGAGACAGGAAAGCATTAGTATTATTGGAAAAAAAAAGGACTGATAAAATTCCATTTAGAATATTGTGTACAATTCTGGTTACTTATGTTTAAAAATAAAGGTTAAATTGGAACAAATGCAGAGAAAAGATAGTATGACATTTAGTAGATGGGAGAGCAGGTGGTTATTATGAAAGAATATAAAAGGAGCTTGGCTCAGTTAACCTAGCAAAATACATACTTGAGAAGGGTTAAAGTAACTATGAATACATTTTAGGGAAGGGGGGAAAAACTAAGGTGAAAGAAGAACTGTATATGTTATACTTCTTCCAGATCAAATTAATATAGATTAGTCATGCATACATTTAGATTGGGAATTAGAGGAAGCTTTCAAACTATCAGTGGTGTGAAGTTCTAGAATGGCCTTTGAACACATCAAGAAAGCTAATTGTTTCAAGATTGTGTTGGTTCATGAAAGGATAAGATGATAGGACAGCCATTCTAATTTGGATTTAGAAATTAAAGCTTGAATTTTGAAGCCCTGGGTGTTTGATGTGTTGGTTTCCACAAGAGAGGGCTGAAAAGAAACTTGCATATAGTGCAGATCTCTTGCATGTGAGGGATGTGACTGATCGTATGGGTATCTTGGCTTTGCTGATAGTGCAAACAGGATCTGGTGGCAGAGGTTAAGGTAGAGAAAGTGGTCCTAAGGTAAGATGGAGCATCCTGATGGTAGAGAGAGTTTCAATGTTGAAACGGTTTTCCTATGGGGCTAGCACTCATTCAGAATTAAAACCAATTACCAGATTTGGAGTCAGGAAAGAATTTTTCTTAGCTCAGATTGGCAGGGACTGTTAGGGATTGTTGCCTTTCTCTGTAGTGTCACACATGCTTTACTTTCTCAGATCATCTGCGTGTATTTTACCTTACAAATTTGTTGACACTGAAGGGACCTGAAGTATTGGAATTCCCCACAGATTATCTTCTGTTAACTGAAAATTGACCTGTTTCTCAGAACCTGAAAAGACTGGGCTTCATGGAGAAAGATAAGGAGAGAAAAGTCCACATATATTTATCAGAACTATAGAAATCATAAGTCCGTAGGTCTGGAGGGAAGCCTAGGAACTTTTCTTGTCCAATCCCTTGTTCAGGAAAAGATCATCGTTCACTAAACCACCAAGTGTCTGCCTAACCTGCTATTGAAAATTTCTGGGTAGCCTGTTCCAAACTCCCTTGTATTATCCACCATACATTTTTCCTGCTGCAATTTGAGACCATTGTTCATAGTTCTGTTCTAATAGTCACACAGAATAATCTACTTTCGCCTGCTTTATAATCACTGTTCAAGTATTTGAAGACTGTTATCAATCCACCCTCAGTCTTCTCTTCTCCAGATTAAATAATTCTATTTCTTTCAGTCTTTCCTTAGGAGTTATGTTTCCCAGACCTATAATCATTTTTGTTGTTCTACAGTGGACTCTTTCTAATCTGTTCCTATCTTTCTTGATGTGTGGTGCCTAGAATTGGACATAGGATTCCAGGTGAGGCCTCACTAGTACTGAATAGAACAGAAGAATCACTTTTTTTTGATGCAAATGATACTCCTGTTAATACTACCCAGTATGCTGTTGGTCTTTTCTGCAGCAGTACTATACTGATGACTCATATTCATCTTGTAATCCCCACAGATACTATTCTGTAGTTCTATGGCCTAGACAATCATTCCCCAGTCTGTATTTGTGCCTAGAATTGTTCTGTTCCAAGTACACTTTTTCTTGTTGAATTTCATTTGACTGGTTCTATTGATCCAGATGATTTTGAAAAATGTCTCCAATTTATCAAGGTCATCCTGAATTCTAGCACTACCCTCTAGGGGAACATACCTTCTTACATGTCCAGAGTGTCTGCAACTCCACCCACCTTGGTGTCATCTGCAAATGTTCTGTGTGTGTGCTCAATCCCATCCTCCTAATCATTTATGAAAATATTAAACAGTATCACAACCTTGGGGAGCCCCACTTAGCATCTCCTGCCAGTTAGACAATGAGGCACTGATGACTACTCATTGGCATAGAGTGCACCCTCAGCAATTTTGCAGATAACACCAAGCTGAGGGGAGTAGTAGATACACTGGAGGGTAGGGGTAGCATTCAGAGTGATATAGACAAATTGGAGGATTGGGCTAAATGAATCTCATAAGGTTCAACAAGGACAAGTGCAAAGGCCTGCCACTTAGGACAGAAGAACCCCATGCATTGATACAGGCTGGGGGCTGACTGGCTGGGCAGCAGCTCTGTAGAAAAGGATCTGGGGGTCACAGTAGACAATAAGCTGAATATGAGCAACAGTGTGCCCTTGTTGCCAAGAAGGCTAATGGCATACTGGGCTGCATTGGTAGGAGCATTGCCAACGGGGCAAGGAAAGTAATTATTCCCCTCTATTCAACACTAGTGAGGCCATATGTGGAGAACTATGGAAAACTGTGTCCCACTATAGAAAGGATATGGACAAATTAGAGGGGTCTAGTAGAGGGCAACGGAAATTGTCTGGGAGTTAGAGCACATGACTTATGAGGGGAAACTGATGGAACTGGGTTTATTTAGTCTAGAGAAGAGAAGGCTGAGAGGAGATTTAATAGCAGCCTTCAAGCACCTGAAGGGGGATTCAAAAGAGGCTGGAGCTAGGCTGTTCTCAGTGATGGCAGATGACAGAACAAGGAACAATGGTATCAAGTTCCAGCACAGGAAGTTTAGGTTAGTATGAAGAAGAATTTTCTCACTAGAAGGGTAGCAAAACACTGGAACAGATTACCCAGAGAGGTTGTGGAATCTCCATCCTTGGAGGTTTTTAAGACTCAACTAGACAAAGATTTGGCTAGGATGATCTAGTTGGGGATGGTCCTGCTTTGAGCAGGGGGTTGGACTAGATGACCTCCTGAGGTCCCTTCCAACCCTAAATTTCTAGTATTCATTGTGCATGATAATCCAATCAGTTATGTCTTCTTTTTATAGCACTTTCATCTGTATTTCCTTGATTATTAATGAGAATGTTGTGGGAGATGGTATCAAAATCCTTACTAAATCAAGGTATATCACATCCACATCTCTCCCCTATTCACCAAACCTGTTACCTTGTCTTAGAGATTACATAGGTTAGGTTTATTTACTCTTGAAGAATCCATGCTGGCTGTTTCTGATCATCTTGTGCTCTTCAAGGTGTTTCAAAACACCTTGGTGATTCCTTGATGACCTAATCTATCATCTTTCCAGATATCAAGGTCAGGCTGAATGGTGGTCAGTAATTTCCTAGATCCTCCTTCTTCCCCTTTGTAAAGATGTGAACTACATTGCCCTTTTCTAGTTATCCAAGATAACTAGACTTTCATGAGTTCTCAAATAGAACAGCCAAAAGCTCTGAAATTACTTCAGCCAATTCCTTCAGTATTTTAAGGTGCATCCCATCTGACCCTGCTTACCTGAAAGCATCTAGCTTCTATGAATAATCCTTGACCTGCTTTTCGAGGCTGTTTGTCTCCTTCCCTATGTTTACTCATCTGCTACTTGCTCTCATATGCACAACTGTTATCCAATCCTATTTGTGAAGACTGAAGTAAAAAAGCATCAAATACTACAGCCTTCTCTGAATCAACAGTAACTATATTGCCTCCTGCATTCTTAGTGACCTATATTTTCCTTGGTTTTCTCTTACTTCTGACATACTTATAGCATTGCTTTTTAATCCTTTTATGCCTTTTGACAATTGCATCTCAAATTATGCCTCAGGCTTCCTGAGAGGAAAAAAAGATCCATTGACTTATTGTAACATCACCCATCAAGTTCTAGATAAAATTCCCAAAGAAAAGCTGGTAAAATGGTCTCAGAGAGCTTAAGCACTATTATTTTAAGAAGTCCATATTACATCAAGTTGATTTAAGTCTCTGTACTCAGTTCAAAGGAATGAAGCAGAAGAAGAAAAGGGTTGTTGCTTCTTGTGGTTTCATCTCCCAAATCAGAATAGTTGAGGGGTTAGGCAGGAGTACCTGTCAAAAAGCAGTAAGGCAAAAGTTCTCTCCCATAACCCAAAACAGCTTTTACTTCTCAGGAGAAGCAGAAGTGGAAGCATCACCTTAGCTGTTTTATGGATACTGGAAACTGGGCCTACCTCATCCCATCCTGCCCTGCTTATAGGCTGTTCATTAGATGATATTCGTGTATCCACCTAAAGCAAATACCTATCTTTCATCCTGTCTTCAGTCTTAGAGCCCTGTTGAACAATACACTAAAGACAACTGCACTTAAGCCATGAGTATCCACACATTCAAGCAGTAAAACACAAGCTAAGTGTGATTATTATCATAGCAAAGTTATGACTTTTCATAGAAGGAGTATGTCCAAATTGTATAAAGTAACACATATTCAGCTATTGTTGGACTATTCCATGGAGATAATATGAACACAGCTCACTGATTGTCATTTTCAGACCTGACTCTGCTCTGGAGTTTTGAACTTGCCCCAGTGTGGTGTTGGGGCTGGGACCGACATTCAGTTGACTGTTGGTCCTAGCCCCCATACTGCACCAGAGTTTTGGACTGACCTTGGAGTCTCTCTCTGCCAGTGGCAGTGACCCAACTCACTCTGCAGATGCAGTGGCAGGAATGGATCTAGCAGCAAGAGTACCACTCTCAGGCTTGGCTCCTTATATCTCTCTCTGCCCACCACCTGGTATGGTTCACCCCTGTTTACCAGGAGCAAATGATCCCAGGCTGGACAGAACTTGGGCACATGACAGGAAAGATGTGGATTCTGGGCATGGGGGCTGCACATCCTGATAGGAGGACCTGCAAACTGCAGCACCTGGTGCTGGGCTCAGTGTGTGTGGGAAGGCACACCTGGCTCCAGCCCCTTTAATAACAGGCTGAGATCATAGTAAATACTCACATGTAAATGCTCAGAACAAGTTCTAACTTTTAATAAGGTACATATGTAGTAATGCTTACTACATCTCAAATGAAATGTGCTAATTGTCCCATGCAACAAGGCAAGTTGCACTTGGATCATATTTGCAAGTGTTGCGCTAACAAAATGAAGATTTCATATTAAAAGTGAAGCTTAAATTCAGATAGCATCAAAAAGGGTCAATGGGTATGCTTATGGGATACCTATACACATGCTCTGATTCATTCTAATTATAATGCTCTAGCATTGCAGCAGTGTAACATGTACAAGCCCCACAGGTTTAAAAATGGGCTCTACAGCACTTTAAAGCTCATTGCGAAAACTTTAATTAAAGTGTCTTGCAGCCATTTTTACTGTATGGGGGAGGGGCTTAGTAGACATTATACTGTGGTATTTTAATTAGAGCAGCTTCTTGGAAACTGCTCTAATTAAAACACCTCCTCCGCCCCCAAGCACGTAGATAGGCACCCATAGTGTTTATGCCTTCATCTGTGCCTGCTAAACATCCACTAAATGTTATGTATCTAAATAGTCTTGCTGAAGTCAGTCTTTAAGTGTTTTGCCATATTAAGTGTTTACCCAAAATTGCTCAAAACTCTGCAGTCCTTTATGTATACAAAGGCATAATATTGACAGCATAGTTTCCTATGCATGAGTTGTCTTCAAATTCCTCTCATGCTGAAATGAATACTCTACTACAGGTGGGAGAATAATGTAGGAAGATTTGATCATCTGTCCATAATGGGTTTTTCTGCTGTTTCAAAGTTTTCACTTAATGTATCCACATAAATCATTTGTTGATAAATAGGACCCAAATATAATTGCAGCTAGTACTTTTTTATTACTGATTTTTCATCCCTCCAGAAATCAGTTTTTTTCCAATGTTAGCATATAAGAAACAATTTGTAATATCTGAAGAATATATATAAAATGTATATATAATGGAATCCTTCAATATAGGAGGAAAAATTAATTTACTGTCATAAAAGAATGGAATAGCTTTATGGATATATATTCAAGACTATACCTTGAGTCCAGCACCTTATGTGATGGTACTTTTAACAACTTGGAGTATATAATGAGTAAAATGGTTTTACTATAAAAGAAATACATAAATGGCTAAAAATCAAATTATGCATTTAGTCCAGGAGTCTCATCTATATCTTCCTGAATGAATCCTATATCCAAAAGATACATTTGCATATTAGTAGTCTTTTGGGGGTTTGGTTCTGGATAATTGAATATAACAATGTAAAAATATATATTTTTAAAGGACTTAGTATGAAGATCTTAAAATATTATTAAAACTTCATTAAAAATTGAAATAGCCTTTCAACTAATGAATTATTTTACTATAAAATATAAAAAACAACAACACTGTTGAAACAAAACAAGCCAGAAGTTGTATTAATTTACAGACAACGAGATTATAGGTATTCCTCTTTGCAAATACTTCATAATAGTTGCTGCATTAAATATTTGAAAACTTTCATATGAGATTCCATAATATTATACAATTACATTTTAATAGGTTATCTGACACATCAAAATTTATAATTCATTATGAATACATTATAAACTGTTCATAAAGGCATTCTAAAATATTATATCCTTATTCTTTAGGTACTCTAATTTAACTAAGACATGATTTTTTCAGTAAATATTAATCTTAAATTACACTGATGAATAATAAATTCTATCATGCAAAAATAGTTTTTAAATGTGAATCCTATGCATTTTCATTATCATTCACCTAGATAAAGCAAACCTGAAAACATCAGTTTTTCTAAGCATCACAAATGTGTGGCTGTGTTTTGTTTTATAAAATGTAATCTTTAAACTCCATGCTGCTGCTATCCCCTTTATTTTGTTCATAGTAATTAATCTGAGTGTCTTCCAATTTTTTATTTATATATTTTGCTTTTTTTCCCTAGGATAATGTCATTGATTATCTTCTCTCTCAGAGTTAGAAACCTGTTTGTACCCCTATTTATAGATTCCAGGCTCAGAGCCAGTTACCTTGGAAACTATTTAAAGTGCATCTTCTTGACTATTTGTTGTATCAAATTGACAAACTGCCGCCTTTCCTCCTTCATCTATTGCTCCATGAAGCTTGGTGCTAGTGAACTGTCATTCCCAGCTTATTTTTGATGGTAATTCCATATTTTAACTAATCAGGATGGTAGTGTCAAGTAGGTGTCTACTCATTTTCAAGCAATCTCTGAACATCTATCATATATGCATTTTGCTTTAAAGAAAAAAAGGCAGAATTAGATTTATATACACTTAGTCCCATTAACAGCTGGCATTTGAAGCAGTGGTGTTCTCTATAGATGCATGGCTTTCAAACAGCATCAATAGCTGCTGAGATCTCTCTCCCTCCCCCCATAAACTGCACTTGACTGATGGTGAGGAAGCTACTAAAAAAAATTCCTGGTGAAAGCTATTTCTTAAAAAATAGTGGGTTTTTAAAAGATAAGAGACAAAGAAATAGATTAATTCTAAGCAATTCAGATAGATATAGAACCAAAAATCCAAAAATAAATAGCCAAATACCTCTGTTTCTTTTTTTATAGGGCAAAACTTTATCTGGTGGGGTTTTTAATGAGGTTTCATCTACCATAAACTGTTTCTTTGTTTCTGTCTCTTTAGCTGTTTTTTCCCATATCCATCCACCCATCTAATCATCCTTTTTACTCATGGAAACTAAGTGGTGCTCACTTCTTTCACTGAGTTCAATAGACAGATGGTAGTTAGTTTATAAACATATCTGAGAAGCATAGATTATTTCTTTTTGACCTGAGCTCAGATAAAATCTCTACAACAGCTCCACCTCCATGCATGCTTAATTCTAAGAGCAAAGTTTGCTGTAGCATTCTGAAAATTCATACTTTATTTATAACCATTAATAAAGTAAAATAATGTTTGAGAAAGAAAATCAGTCTTACAGTCCTTCAAAGATGCTGTACCTATTATTTAAAATAAAACAGGAAGATGTTACAAATAACTGACAAGAAGTCTAGACATATTCTATATATATTGTGATAGGTTCTTTAACTGGGAATTGAGAGTAGAGTAAGTTGGGATTTTTTTTGGTGACACATCCTTTCAATCAGAAAATTTAAATTTATCAAAACCATAGCCTTTCACAGAAATATGTCAATTTGAACAAAACTTTGTCAGGAGGATTTCTCATGTCCCTCACAGTTCTCTTTCTAGCTAAAATAATTTTGGATTATTTCATGAAATGGAATAGCTTTCATAGGAGCCAGAAAGAGATACTCTTTGGTATGGATGATGGGGGTGTTTGCCTTTCCCTGTAGTGGGGGTGTTCTCCTCTACTCGGGATGCCATATAGATCCCAGGTATTGAAATAGGACATTGGCTTCCCTGGTTTCCTGCTTTACCTGTGGCAAGCTACGGCATTAGGTTTTGTGTTGTGTTAGGGTTGATGGTAATTTTACAAGAGTTAAGATTATTGATTGTATAGGATAGTTTGGGTAGGGGTTCCTGAGGCAGGGGGTTGGCCTAGATGGTCTGAAGGTCCCTTTCATCCCTGCTTCTCTGGGTTTTCTATGAGACTGACCTTTCAGGATGGTGGGTCTCTAGCATAAAGACTTTAACTTCTGTCTCAGTATCCCAGGTGAGTGCTCTGACCATGGGACAGTAGATATTCTGGGGCTTCTCATTCACTTGCTATTTTTTGTTCATTTTCTTGTATTTGTTTTTGTAAGTTTGTTTACAAAAGCAGGATTTTAAAACATCCCATTCTCTTTCCCAGTTAGACCAAAAATAAAGTTTTGAAACCTCAATGTTTCATCCAAACTAGAATTCTTCTTTGTAGCCAGCTCTGCTTGGGAGGCTGGAGTTCTTTTTTCATCCTCTTCCTCTGATTGGTTTTATGATTCTGAAAATGTATTTTATTTCTGTCTCTCTCAAAAAAACCCCCAAACATTGCATTCACATACATTTGGAAAAGAAACCATTCTCATGGACCCTGCTGACTTCCTCAAGTCTGAAATAGAAATGCCCCACTTTGCACAGGAAGGAACCTCCATTCATTCAGACCGTAATATTTGTAAGTGAGGGGATCCACCCTAGATACCTTATGAAGCAATCAAAAGTAGAAGTGGGCACACAAGGCAATTTTGGGGGAGATAGTTTGGAAGTAGAGGGAGAATTTCTGAGATTCACATGAGAATACCCTGCAATGGGTTTTTTGGAATGCACACATTTGTGAGGATCTACCACTTGATTTGATGAACCTCTAAGTGAGCCTTAGGAAACTTGCTGTGATCTCCCATCTTTCCATTACAAACCCTAAGATATTTTTTCCATGTCCAAGAACCTCCCAGAAGTTGTAGATGGCTTAGAGAATGCTGCAGAACAAGGGAAATTACCATTGTCACTGGGTCTGTAGTATTTAACTTTGAAGGCATTTGGGGGAAATGAGCATTTTATATCATCTTGATGGTTTGTTCATAGATTCATAGAAGTAGGGTCAGAAGGGACCTTGTAGATCATCAAGTCCGACCCCCTGCCCTGGGCAGGAGAGAAAACTGGGCTCAAATGACCCCAGCCAGGTAGACATCAAGCCTCCTCTTAAAGACCCCCACAGTAGGAATCATAACCACTTCCCTTGGAAGTTGGTTCCAGATTCTAGCCGCCCTGACTATGAAGTAGTGCCTTCAGATGTCTAGTCTAAACCTACTTTCTAACAATTTGTAGCCATTATTCCTTGTTACCCCAGGGGGTGCTAGGGAGAACAGGGTCTCTCCCAAACCCTGCTGGTCCCCCAGGTGAGTTTATAGATGGCCACCAGGTCCCCACTCCGCCTTCTCCTGCGAAGGCTGAACAGGTTAAGTTCCCGTAGCCTCTCTTTGTATGGTCTGCCCTGCTGTCCCCGAATTATGCGGGTGGCCCTCCTCTGGACCCTCTCAATGCTGTCCACATCCCTCCTGAAGTGAACACATTTCCGTAGCTGTGGCCTGACCAGTGTCGCATAGAGGGGGAGGATCACCTCCTTGGCTCTGCTTAAGATGCATCTGTGGATGCACGACAAGGTATGGTTAGCCCTACTGACCGTGACCTCACATTGTCAGCCCATGTTCATCTTGGAATCAGTAATGACTCCAAGATCTCTTTCTGCCACGGTGCTCTCGAGAAGGGAGTTTCCCAGATTATAAGTGTGCTGCTGGTTCCCACTACCCAAGTGCAGCACCCTGCACTTGTCAGTATTGAAACCCATCCTATTTTCATTTGCCTATACCTGTAACCGGTCTAGGTCCTGCTGTAATCTGTCCTTCCCTACTAGCATGCCCACCTCACCCCAAATCTTGGTATCATCAGCAAATTTAAACAGGCTGCTTTTTACCCTGTTGTCCAAGTCACTAATAAAGAAAATGAACAGTGTGGGCCCAAGGACCAAGCCCTGGGGGACTCCACTGCCCACTTCCCTCCAGGTCGAAAAAGACCCATCCATCACTACCCTCTGAGTACGACTCTTCAGCCAATTTGCAATCCATCTGACTGTGTAGGTTTCAGTGCCACAGTCACCTAGTTTTTTGATGAGAATGGGGTGGGAGACAGTGTCAAAGGCCTTGCTGAAGTCCAGAAAGACTACATCCACCACGACACCTGCGTCCAATGATTTTGTGACCTGATCATAGAAGGGAATCAGGTTGGTCTGACAAGACCTGCCCCTAATGAAACTGCTGGTTTCCCTTGAGCATCATCCCTGCTGCTGGCCCATCACAGATGTGCTCCTTGATAATCTTCTCAAAGAGTTTCCCCAGGATTGAAGTAAGACTAATGGGCCTATAATTGCCCGGGTCCTCCCTCTTCTCTTTTTTGAAGATGCGGACCACGTTGGCTTTCTTCCAGTCATCTGGCACCCAGCCAGAGCACCATGAGTTCTTGTAAAGCCATCCCAGGGGCCCCTCAGTAACCCCTGCCAATTCCCTCAACACCCTGGGGTGGAGAGCATCTGGACCTGCTGATTTGAACATGTCCAGCCGCTTCAGAAGCTCTCCATCCCAGTCCTCCCTGACCTTAGGCCTGGTGGCGTTTCTCCTGAGTCTGTCTGGAATCCTGGTTGGGAAGTCCCGGTCCCTGCACAGGAAAACGGAGGTGAAGAATTTGTTAAAGAGGTCTGCTTTCTCCTCTGGTGCAACCACCAGATTGCCAAGCATATCCTGCAGGGGGCCCACATTACCTGGGGCCTTCTTCATTCTCCCTATATATTTAAAAAAGGACTTTTTATTATCTTTGATCCTTGACATTAGCCCTAGCTCCGTATTTGCCTTAGCTTTTCTAACAGCCCGCCTACAGACCCGAGTGGTGGAGGTATACTCCTCTTTGGTGATGGCCCCTCCCTTCCACCGGGTGTATGCCTCCTTTTTGGCAATCAGGCATTCATGAATGCCCTTGGTGAGCCAGGGGGGCTTTTGGGCACTTTTGCCCACCTTGCTTCTTGTTGGGATTGTCACCCCTTGGGCTCTGATTATCGTCTCCTTAAGCAACAACCACTCATCTTGGGCACTGAGTTCCCCTACTCTTCAGGACCCCAGTGCCTCTCCCACTAATCTCCTCAACTCATTGAAGTTGGCTGTCTTAAAGTCTACAGCTACTGCCTTGCTGCAGGCCCTTGGCACCTTGTTGTTGTTGTTCTTGTTGTTTGCATTTCAGTTGTGCATAGATGCTTAGGTTTAGGTGCTTGACATTGTGTACACACATGCAGGCACATAAAATTCTCTTCATATCTAGTGCCATAAAGAGTAGTAAGGAGGAGGTTTTCCTTCCTGGGAAAAAACCCTTCAGGTGCTGTGGGGAGACCTGTGCTAAATCCTGCTGGGGCAGTGGGGATAGCAGGGAGAGAGGGCAAGGTAGTGTTACCTGCTGCTGTTACAGCTGCAGCGTGGTGTCCCTGCACTTTGCTGCCACAGCAGTGCACAACAGTGCAGCCACAGCACAGCTGCCACCCAACAGACTCCCTGGGGATCCTCCATTCTTGTGTCCCTTCTTAATGGGCACTGGAGGCTCATGCTCCACATGCACATGCCACGTTATACTATCAGTGCCATAAATCAGTGCCACTGATTTAATTTATTGCTAGAGGAGATCTGAAAACTGGATTTGCTCTCAGCAGCCTAATGTCCTCAACCTACAAACACACACAAAAGGGTTTAGCATGTCTGTTTATGTGTAGTTTGTAAGATTCGTGGACACTAATGTATAATTAATTGTAGGATAGAGTAGACATCAGGAAAAAAAATCTACTGATGTTTTCACCTTATATCCATTAAGTAATGTGATCTGCTAGCTTTCTTGTGGCTCCCCTCAGCACTAAATATTAATATTAATGGAAAATAAAAACAATAAAGATGACTAGCATATAGCGAGTAAATCAGTCTGGAAGAATTGTGTAGACAGGAAGCAATAGCTTAATCATTGTCTTCAGAGAAGGTCAGAAAGTTGATCTCAAAGAAGAGTAAATTTATGCATGAGTTCATATTAGTCCCTTCTCCATCACTAGATGCTTTACATAAATGGATTGCTCTGTGAACCAAAAAAGAAAAGGTACTGCACTAGGCTATAGTATTTGGAATTGCTTAGATAAAGCCCATTTAAGGCGGGGAGGGAAGGGAGAGGAGGGAAATAAGATTGCCATAAGCCTCTTGTCAGCTTCCAGTCTGAAGCAAATTCATACATATCAAATAAAAAAAAAAAAAAACACTGAAAGAGAGAAAAAAATAACAAAGGAGAAAAATAATGAGCTGGTCAAAGCGTATGCTTAATATATCTTTACTTTAGGCATTAATCACACTATATGTGGGTGAGTGTCAAAGCAGCTGAGGTCAACAGGGAGTGTTTTGGTGCGGGCAAAAGAGAAAAAAATACCCTAAGCTAGTGATTTAAAACAGATTGAAATTTTTAAAGCAAGACATAAAGGTCACAAAATCAGATTCAGATTGCCGAAGCACAGTGGGCAAGTTTTAATGAATTCTCAGCAGAGCTTTTTAAGACAAGCACTCAGGACTGAAATATCGAGATAAAATAAACCTCATTTTTTCCCTAATCAATATGAAGAGAGCTATGGAAAATTCTAGAGAAAGATCAAACAGAACTGTGAAAACTTGTTTTTGAACAAAGAAATTGAGTTTCCTTAGGCTGTTTTTAGTAACTTTTCTATAGAATAAAGGAGGAGTTTTAAAATGACTGGGCTTCATACATATAACAGAGTAAGACTGTGCTGCCATTTCAAAATGTTAGCAATCCAATATCTCTGCAGATGTTCTTAGCCAGGAAGAAAAGGAATAAGAATAGGTATGAGGAATGTATCAATCTATTGTAAACAGCAAGAAAAATACCTCATTTAAAATGTGTGTTATGTTCATGCCATCTGAAAATATCCAAATAAAAGCATACCTGTCTTGTTCTGAAGTCAAGGAACCTCCAAATTGTTGTTATTAATAATAGTAATATAAGGAGTTATTTGTCCTGGCCCATCTTTGAGGCTTTGTCTACACATGGAAAATAACTTGTGTTATAAAGCATATTAACTTGCCTAAGTATAGACAGTCAAAAAGCTCAAGGCAGAATCAATTCAATCTAGGAAGCTTCCTCTAAGCTTCATAGATTGACCCAATAACCAACTGAACTGACGGTCAAGTTTTCAATTGGAAAAAACAGGGGGAGGCCTACGCTTATGCAGGCCAGTAGGTGGAAAATGCTAAAGCATATCTCCCACCCTCCTGGCCTTTGCAAAATGAGATAAAACCAGCTGGGGAGGAGTGGGAGAATCTCCCTTAGCTCTCTGAGACTGCCCCAGGCTATCCCTGAGACTCACAGTAGCTGAGGCAAGCAGCTGTAGGGTTTGGGAGGGGAAGAAGTCCCCTAAGCTCCCTGGGGCTGACCCAAGCTGGGGGACCCTGGGCTGGAGTGGGTGGAAGCCCTCAGGGTAGAGGCTTTCTGGTGCCCCTATGCTGGGCAGCATGGGCAGGTACCTGGCCCAAACGACTCCTTCTCCCTCCTTCCCGTTGTAGCAGCTGAAGCAATCCACGGCTGAGCAGGGTGTGTGTGTGGGGGGGGGGGGGATTCCCCTCAGCAGAGGCTCCCTAGTGCTGCACCCCTGGGGCCAAGGGAACTCCTTGCCCTTGCAACCTGTGACAGTAGCTAAGGCCAGCAGCTGTGCAGTGTAGGTGGGTGGGTAATACTCCCAGCTCCCTGGGCTGCCCCCAGTGTGGGGAGGGCCGTGAAGGGATTTCAAGCCCCCGCAATAGAGATTTCTCCTCCTCATGTGCTGCATAGACCTGGGCTAGGCAGGTCTGTGGGTCTGTTCCCCTGTTCCTCCCCACTCCCCATTGGCTGACGGACATGGGAAAGAAGAGGATTTGGAGTAAAGAGGTGGATAGGTCCCTGTTCCACTGGAGCAGACAGCACAGTCTATGACTGCAAAGTGTCCTAGGATGCTGGGGGACTGAGTTAACTCAAACCAGGAAGGAATCTGGGACACAAGTTCCATAAACTGGTTTAACCTAAATCAGTTAAGTCTGAGACTACATTGATCCAGGTTTATTTTAAACTTGTTTTGGCCACTGTGAAAGTGGTTCATGTACACTGAACTTCTGGTTTTTTTACAGATTTTAAACTAGTTTCTGATCACTGAAACTGATTTATGTGTAACTTCTGTTCCAACCCCTATATTTACATTAAACCATGATAAAACACCTCTTAGCACTTAGGGTGTGTGCATAAGTTGTTTTTTTCACCATTTCAAGCACTCTATTGCTGTGACTAAACAGAAGTGCATGGCTTTACAGCACTTAACAAATGACAGCACTTTAAATTAACCCTTGTTAAATGAGATATTAAATTTAAAGTGCTGTATTTTACAGCACTTCAGCAACCTATAATGCTTTAAATAACTTCTGTATGATGATCAGTTTTCTGGTGGTTCTGCCAGTATCCCATGGGTTCTGTGAGCTTGGTTAGTGCTCTCTGGCTCCACCAGGGGTGGCTCAGGAGCACTAGCCAAGCCTGGAAAAGCTGACAACCCACCCTGCTCGTCAGCCAAATGAGATAACAGTGAGCTGGCCAGAAGGGACCTGGTGGGGAGGAGAGGGGAGGGCACATCCACTTTCTGAAAGTATGGCTGGCATTTGCAACTGGAGGGACTGGCTCTGTGCTGGGGGCTTTTGCCATCTCAGAAAATCAGTGGGTGCCTGGTGGAGCTTGAAGCTGGAACAAGCTTTGGACTTGAGAGGGGTGGGGGGAAGGGGGTTAGTTCAAGTCTGCTCAGCCCAGGCAGGAGGGAAGCATTGGCACTGACTGGCTCCATGTTGTCCTGCCCAGCTGGGGACCCACTCTCTCCTGGCATGGTATGATTAAGAATGGGGGAGCTTATCAAATACCCATGCTCCAGAACAGCCACAGTTTAGGGGGATCCAGGGCTGAAATGGCACCTTTTCCCTCCCTACCTCACTTCTACCTGCTGCCCTTTCCCTCTCTGTGCCCCTGCTGTTCTCCTGTTCTGTGCCCAGTTCTACCTTCTCCACCCATCTGATGCTGCCTGTAGTCTCCCGCAGCCTCAGGAGGCTTCAGAATGCCCCCTGCCTCCTAGCCTGGAAAGTATAGGGAGACTCAGAGGCCCTTCTCCCTCCAAAAACTGCGCTTCTGTCTTGTGTATGAGTGCTGTAACTTTATAGTGCTATAAAAAGTGCTCTAAATTGCAGCACGGTAAAATGTGCATAGAGCACTTCTATATACACCCCTAGTGTAGATCTAAGTCAGTCAAGATTTATTTTGCCACTTAATTGTTATTAACACACTTACAATACCACTCATTTTTAGAGGTTGGAGAAAGGCACTGGCATGCAGGGACTGCTCAGGCATTTGGGTCCTATGCTACAGAGTGGGGAATGTGCACCCTCCCCCTTTACACTTCCCTCTCATAAGAGCAAAATAGTAAAAGGCCCTCTTACCCATGATGATAAGAACAGTTTTGACTTAAACTGGAAAGGAATCTACCTCATTTTGAGCTGAGCTATCATGGCATCATGTACTCTGTAGTTCCTTATTGGAACAGGAATTAGCCTCTATGAGCTTGTTTCCTTTGCAGCATCTACAGATTTTTCTATACGTGAGATAATTCCCCTCGAGTTAGTCTAACTCAGCTCAGAGTGGCAGTAATGCAAGGCATACATTAAGCAGTGCAGAATGTTTGTATTAACAACAGAGAATTGCTGCATCCTCAGTGCATTGATTTCATCCTGTTCTTCTAATGGGCTAGACAACTTCAAGTTAAAGCTCTGCTTAACTTGAGCCAGAGACTCTGTGTGTGTGTGTGTGTGTGTGTGTGTCTGAGACCCCAGATTTGTCCAGGTACACCTTTGAAACATACTCCCAGGGTGTTCTCACACCTTCAGAGGTGCCCATCGGCTTCATATCCCTCTCTGCCACCTGCTACTTTACTACTGAGAACAGGCTGAGTTGCTCTAAGGTCACCTCCCTGACCTATTGTGCCTCAGCTTTACCCACATCATCCAAGTCTTGCCAAATCTTAGTAGAATGGATTTTGCCAGTTAAAAGAATCATACCTTTGTCTGGTCATGGACTCAGAAATTTTAGATATCCCCTTCCATAGAAAAGGCCTCCCTGTATGGTCAAATGCTCTGAAATCACACTTAGCAATGACAATAGTAAGTTATAAAAGATGACAAAAAGATTAATTATAAAAACAAGAAATCAGTAACAATATGTTTGAGACGCATACAGAGATATAGGTATAAACAAAAAAAATCAAAACAATGATTTTACCTCACCCCTGCATCACCCTAAACTCTAAGAATTCAGCTCTTTATCTCACCAGTTAGAAACCAGCTGTTCCCTCTGGTCTCCCTGTCAAGGCTTCCTGCAACTTTTCCTGTCAGTCAGAATATTTAGCCCACCAGTTGAGGGTTCAAAGCACCTTTTGCCCTGGAAAATTTACTCCCATGGCGAGGCTTAAGTATATTTTTTTTATCTAGCCATTTATATATAGTATCCATTAGATTCTTGAGGAGCTCATGCTATTCATATAATTTCCTGCCTCCAAGGATATATTTGTATACCAGACCTGAATGCTGTCCTGCTGCAGTTATAACTAGAAGAAGATATACTTCCTTTCAGATATAAAGACTACAAAGCCAATATCCTAAAGATACTGTCTTTCAGTTAATTTCCCAACTGAAATATTCTCCTTCAAATAGACCCATTCCTAGGAGTTATTCTTGCTACAGGCCTCTTCTTCATCATTGTCTAGAAAAGCCAGGCTTATGACTATCTATTAACCAACTCCACGTCAGATGCTAGTTTTCAGGGATTACTTCTCAGACTTTTTGGCTTTGACCATGTCCCAGGTCTTAAGAAATAACATCTGAAAATCAGTATTCTGTTATGTAAACAGGGCCCTACTATAATTTTAAGAAAGACAGCTATATCAAATACCACAATTCATATAAACATAAAGGGCATGTCTCCATGAGCAGGAGCATGCATTTCCCTGGGGACAAATAACAGTGGCACATAATTATGCTGCTGCTACTTGTCCCTGGGAATGCCTTGCATGTGAGCTCTGGTGCATGGGAAATTGCCCCAGGTGGACTAGGAAAGGCTGGGCCAGCACCTGAGCTGGCCTTAGCAGCCTTACCTTGGGTTCTGGGGGCTTTCTGGGTCTGAAGTGGTGGCCATCTGGACACACGAAGCCTGGCCAGTAGCTGGAGCCTGACTGACTGACCAGGCTCCGATTTCAGGAGGTCCACACTGTAGCCACATGCAGCAAGGCACTTTTTTTGGTGCATTTTTTTTTTTTTAGATACTGGCATTTCCCAGTATCTAAGTTTGCCACTGCACTGCAAATGTGCAGTGTGGTGAATGGATCAACATGCACAGCATACATTTTGTGGCACCTCAAAAGGCACTGCAAACTACACATTCCTGCTCATGTGGATGCAGCCAAGGATGAGAAATCTAAATGTAGCTTGCACTGCCTATCCAGAGGGATTACAAAAGCCAAATCAGTAACACAAATTCTAAAATAAATGCATAGTATTGGTCCGGTTTGGGACAATGGAGGAGGTCTTCAAGAGGAGGTTAGATGGGCATCTGGCTGTGGTCATCTGAACCCAGCACTCTTTCCTGCCTATGCAGGGGTTGGACTCGATGATCTATTGAGGTCCCTTCCGACCCTAACATCTATGAATCTATGAATGTTTAAGTTATACTTTGAGCTAATGTTGTAATACCTGACTTGAGGGCACCAGGTTAGAACATTTTTCATTATGCTGATTCTGAGAAATAACATTTTATTGGCCACTTAATATATGCCTTTTTGTATTAAATAATCTGAAATGCTAGTTTTTTTTAAATCTAAATATATGAAATGTTCTGAACAGATGAGAATAGAGAAATTACTTTTGTTTGTTTTTTGTACTTTACAAACTAATACAACTTCCTACTGAGTTCCATTGATTCACGGAAAAGAAAAATATACAGTTTAGTCTGCCAAATTTCCTGTAAGGCTGCCAAAGGTCTAAGAATTATATTTTCCATTTTATCTGTGACCTTGCAGAGTTAATATTACCTTTGGTATTTCAAAACGATAATATTTTGAAAACAAGACTACGTGGAGCACTCTCATTATTTATTTTTTTAACTATCTGGAGTAGGAAAAGGGGTATACTGTCAACTATTATTTATCTAGAAATGTCATTCACATAAAACAAAAACAAAAGATAGGGGAGGGTAGTGCTTTAAAGACTGGCAGAAAGCTGGCAGATTTGCACCTTCTCCTTTCTTGTGTGGTGTTTTCTGCATCACTCCAGACTAACATAGTAAACTACCTCTCTCTACCTTATACTAACTATAGTTCAGTAAGGCATAAGCTTTTGTGGATAATGACCTACTTTTCAGATGCTACGCATGGACTGGAGTCCACTGATATACCCCACTCCTTGAGATCAGTGTTGTTTATGTAGTCTGAAAACATAGTTCAAATGAAAACACACCTATCTCATATTGAAGTCACAGAACAGATTAGCATCTGATGCAGTAAATTGTTGCCTGTGAAAACTCATGTGTCTCTGAACCAGTTAGTTTCAAGATACCATCCTGCCATACCTTTTGCCTCACTTCAAAATAACAACTTTTGTAGAGCAGAATGTCAAATGTGAAATGACAATGGGTGCTTGTACAACTGATTTTTCTAGCTTTCTGATACTTTTGCTAATTTTAAAACTTTATATTATATGGGACTGAACAAGTTGAAAATGGGTTCATGTTGTGCACACCTTAAGGTTTAAATAAATTTGATGCACATCAGCAATGTTAAACACAGAAAGTGTTTAACTACAATTAGCCATTTGGTGGCTGTATGAGATGAAGTAGTCCAGGAGTCTCAGTCAAATGAGTTTTTTTACCTGTGTTTATACTGGGGCAGAGGGGTAAACTGGTAGCAAACTACATGACTTGGCACTGTTTTTATCAGAGGATAACTATTCAGTATAGATGTATCTCTACTATTTAATTATGGGATGGAATATGATGGTCTATCCCAAAAATGTTTTCAGTATCTCTGATGACTATGAAAGCTTCTTGTGCTGCTACTTCTTGTACAATTCTCAGTTCTTCCACTCCAGCAACTTTTCCAAACATGATACTTTCCAAAAGCCTGGCTATTCACTTTGCTCCTCCTTGCAAACAGCTTGCTTTCCTTGAGGTGCCTTCAAAGCAATATAAACCAGGATAATGAAGAAGAGGAATGGTACAAGCGGTAGAAGTAAAATAAATGTTCACAGTTCCTCGCTTTATAATTATTACGTGTGAGAAAATTAAACAGTTTTCCAAAGAGAATATGTTGTGACCCCTTTAATCTCTCTCAAAAATCAATGTGAAATCACAATAGGCGCTTGTACAAGGGGCTTTAGTCCTTAGGGTTGCATTCTATTTCCCCTAAATTGAAATGGCGTGTTTTTAATTGAAACAGTGGGTTTTATTCTTTTGTCACTGTATATCTGTTATTGTCCTGGTGGCCACAGGCACCTGCTGAAGGCAGAAGTGGTGAGAGACCTGATCCTTTTTTTTTTTTTTTTTTTTTTGCAGAGCCTGCCCACCTCTCCCACGGTTGGGGTGCCATTAATTGTGCCATTAATTTGTCAGATCACCCCCCAGCTGTGGGAGAGGTGGGCAGGCTTCACACAAAAAAAGGATCAGGCCCTTTTCCACTTCTGCCTTCAGAAAGCTTATGTGGCTGGCAGGATGCCTAGGGTCACCCAGGAATGGGCTGGCTTTCCCCTGGAACAGTGCAGGTAGACAGCAGGAGGATGGCTGTGTGTGCTGGCAGCCAGAGAAGGTGGTGGGGATGTTGCGTGGGACACTGGAAGCCCAGAGGCAAGTGAACCTGTTCCTGGGTGGCTCCAGGCATTCTGCCATCCACAGGACCCTGCTGAAGGTAGAAATGGTGAAGGGCCCGATCCCTTTTTTCTGAGGAGCCTGCTCACCTCTCTCACAGCCAGGGGATGAGTGGACTAATGGCTTCAACATTCCAAGTTGTAACATTGTGAACTAACCTAAATCGGGATGCAGTTTAGTTTGCAATGATGCAGACTCATTTAAAACCCCAAAACTTGCATATGTGTAATATAGGATGCTAGGCAGACAAGGTTCCTTGGGTGAATTTGATATCTTTTATTAGACCAACCTAAATGGTTGGAGAATAGTTATTAAGCAAGCTTCCGGGTTCAAAAACCCTTCGTCAGGCTAAGGAAGCTGCAGCAGTTCGTGTGTGCTCTTCCTGGATGGAATCTATATATAGGAAGCCACACAAAGGGAATTTTTTGTCTTATGTACATCATGACATTGTCCCATGTCCAAGCACCCAGTGTTACAAAAGGAGCTGTGTGATTAATTGTTTTTATCACATGGCAAGGAAACTAAAGAAACATTAGTGACAAAGTTTAATTTGTAGAGGAAATTCTCTTAGTTTTTTTGAGTGTTTTGATGATTTTTGTAATCAGTTTTAGCCCTAAAATGTGATTTTGAACCATACAGTTTGTAATGTTTTCTTGTGGATAATGATGGCATTTATTTTTATTATAGTTACTAACTACACATCTAGTTGTTTTAAAAATAAAACAAAAGCATTTTAAAGGCAGTCATTCACCCAGCAATTATCATATGCATACATATACTGCATATTCTCTTTATAAAATTGTTTATCTATTTTTTCATATGTAATAATTATATAATAAAATGAAGAACAAACTTAGTTTGGTTAAAGAACTGACATGTCATTGTCACTTGGAACCTACTTGGAATAATTCAGTGGCACCAGAAGAGATTCAACTGTTTTGGCAGTAAGGCTAACAAACATATTAATTTACCATCCACTCATACTGTCATTCAAAAACTTTGCCATCAGCGTGATACCAGATCAATAGCAAAATGACTTTTTGACATTACGTTGACAATCTTCTTTACTTACAGTTTAATAGCAGCAATGCAGCATGCACTTTTAGTAAAGTTCAAAGCACTTCCCTGAAAGAAATGCCTGCTGTCCTCAATACTTCTGAAAATACTATTGAATCATTAGCACAATCAGAGTCCTGAGAACTGCCATGCAGTGGATCAGTGCAAGTAATATTCACCGTAAAAGATGGAACATAGAACTTCCCATATTGGATCAATCCATTTGACCATCAAGCCTGATTTTCTAGTTGAGAGAAAAAGGGAGGGGTGAAAACAAAAATCAGAACCCTAATTTTCCAAGCCACTTGTGCAGCTCTCTATTTGCAGGAAAAAAGCTCCTTTGGAGCTATAGCAGGGTGGCCTGTCTCCCTAAGAAGGGGTATCCAGTCATGTTGAATAGCTGGAGCTGTTAGCATGCTGCTAACAGGGGAGTGTCTTCCTGAAAGCTTAAAAGCACCGGAGAGAAGAGCAGCAGAGCAGTGAACTGTGATGCAAGAGTTGTGAACCAGAGGCAAGGGGCGGACTACACGGAGGAAATCAGATTGTTGTGCCAGGGCCAGTGCCCCAAACAGAACAACACAACAGGGTTTTTTCTTTGCTTATTTTGTTTGTTCGGGGACTCTATTTCATTTGCGTGGACTGGTTGAAGAGCTCCTCTGACAACAAAAGCCCATCTAGAGAAGCCCACAGGTTACAAATGCCTACAAGATACAAATGTATTAATATAACTTAATAAACTGAGGTATATTAAAAACACACTGCATCCTTCCTCAACAGCAATAAGATTTTTAGCTAGAGCTATCTAGATACTTTAACTTATATATGACTAAAATATGCATTGTTTGAGCTCTCTAAGTCCTGTGATATATTTAGTAGAGCTGGTTTAGAATTTGCTTTCAAATTATTATCTGATCAGAACACATTGAAGCAGGTGTCCAGCATGTGTACAGGCAACCTTAGAGACTAGGCTTTTAATATATTAAATAGTACCTATAAATACAATGGGTTAATTTTTGTTACATTTTCTCACCTCAGAAGTCTCAGACTACTGGTTTTCAGATGTGTTGCTTATGTTTGTTAGTCGTCTGACTCTATTTATGGCCATAAACTTCTGCCATTGTGTCTCTGGTAGTAAGGCAGTAGTTCCTAGAGAGAGCTTCAGGATGCAAGGGACTGAAAGTGCAAAGCTGAGCTGTGGGTTGAAGTGGAACAGTAATATTATAACTACATGAAACTGATTGATCTATTCCTTCACAATCATCTTGGTTTAAAAGCAGCCATGTCCTTTTTTTGCAATCTGTCATCCTAGACCTTTACAATTCCTTTTTAACCTCTCAGTTGTTTGGAGCATAGCAACTCTGAGTGTTGTATTGTCTATCATCTCAAGTATGTTGTTTAGGAGATCACAGATGCTTCAAGATAAAACTGCCAGAATTATTCCAAGACCTGACAGGTTTGCTAACAAACAAACTGCTTTTCAGATCAGTACACTAGACTCTGCTACACCTTTGATATGAACCACATATGGCATTAGTCCTGTTTGCCTGAATTAACTCCAATTTTCTAGTGACCAAGGTCAGACAATTACAGATAGAGACTCAGCTGTTCTTACCCAGCACATATGTTCTAGTATTGTTGGTAATTTATTTACTGTAATAGAAAAAGAAAGAAATGCTAGACCTAAACCCCACTCACTATAATATGGCATGGATGTGGCCTGCCTTTAAACTAGATATTGGCACGTATTTTGTACAAGCACTTTCGTAAAGCAGTATTAAACATCAGTATAGATTTTAAGTATGGACTGTTTTCAATATCTGTAATGACAGGACTGATGAGATGGAGATGATTGGGAAGAAGCCATGTGCATAAATCAGTCTGATGCTACTAGACTGATTTTGATGGGCATACAATAGCTAGCAATTAGTTCTGATGGATATTTTAGTCCAGTACTGAGGGGATACATTGTCAGTGGGATTTTAATTACCTTTTCAAAACACTCTTGGGATAAAGACACAATATTTAGTCCTAAAGACTATAAGCAACACATTTTAAAAAAGGATTACTCTTTTGGGGTTTTTTAAATTATGTACTGAGGTCTTCAACAGACTTCCAATGGAATGCTGTGAGTTTGAGTCCTAGTGCTTCCTGATGAGTTTGTTTCAAATCACAGCAGCAGCAGAGTGCTCCTAGCATATTGTGTAATAAACTTTATCATTAAGTGTTTCATGAACAGTATTAGTGTCGATAGTGATGTTAGGAGAGTGCTGCTACAGTTAAACACAGATTGGTGTGACAAATTCACGCTTCAGCAGATATAAGGAAACTTTTCTTTAATCCAGTATTTTTTTCTTCTAAATTCTCAGCTTTAACTTCCTGGTGTGATACATATATTGATGACATTATTGTCTTGTTGCTTTTAGAAGGTAAGGCTGCTTTTGGATGTAATGGAGGCCAAATGTTCTCATGCCAAGTCTTAAATTCTAATTTGTACTTGACAACAGGCAGAAGGAGCAGAAGTGAAGAATTCATTTGCCTTTCTAAGGCAATTTGAGCACAGGGCATTGTTCAAAAGCAGAGGAAATTGTATTTGTATAATGTGTTCTTTGTATTAATGAAACAGAAGACCTATGTTAGTGTGAAAGGTATCACCATTCACTTAGCTTTCTTCTCGATATCCTATAGAATGGGTAATTGTGTAAGTGATAATCCAGCAAAGGTCTGTAAATTACTCCATGAGATACAAAGGAAAGAAGTTTTCTGAAATCCATTAATGATTTCAGCGCTATAAAACCCTTACTTATTTCCAGGTCAAAAGCAGCTAGTGAAATGTTATTAATGACAGTTAATCCAGCATTAACTGTTAATTCATTAGTTTTTTTCCTATACATTATTTTTGCTATTTTTCTTTCCTAAAACAAAAAGCCAGCACAACTGGCAGCAGAGTAGAATTTATTTTTCCTAATACTGCATTTTTCATTCCTTGTAACTCCATTCTTGGCAAGAACACCTTTTCTACCTTTCTTCATTTGTGCTCTATGGACCATGAAAACTGCCATTACAAAGGAGAGAGTCCTGTATGCACTGGTTTTATTGGTTTTCTGCTGACACAACAAAAACTAAATTGTCAGGTCCACTTAAGGGTTTATAGGACTCAGCAGTCCAGATTAAAAAAAATACACCCTGAGGTCATGAAATCCAGGAGACTAAGCTGATAAGATGAAAGGGTGTCTTTCATCCTTTGCTTTGAGTTCAAAGATGAGCTAGTGTCATAGTTTTAGGTGAAAGGAAAATCAAGTACGGAGTTAGAAAGAGGGGCCACTTACAAGCTGTTGCTTTTTTTTTTATAGCAATCATAGTCTTGTCAGAAAAGCTACTGAGATCCAGAAATTCATGAGTACTGACATAGCCTGTTTAGTAGGACCTTGCTATGTGGTAATTTTGGGCAGCTACTGGAGCTCTTAACTCCTGGATTTTTCACACAATAACACCCTAAAGTAACTTAAAGCACTCAC
The DNA here is from genome assembly GCF_030867095.1 of Alligator mississippiensis. Lineage (NCBI taxonomy): Eukaryota > Metazoa > Chordata > Crocodylia > Alligatoridae > Alligator > Alligator mississippiensis. The sequence continues at coordinate 87,999,156 of NC_081824.1, forward strand.
ACGGCAGCTCAAAGTTATGCCACTTTAAGGCAGGATTATCTTTGATCCACACAACTCAGCTCTTGTTCAATTAAGGTGTGGCCAATCCCCACAGATATGCCACTCAAGTTGAAGCCCTCCAGTATCCCAGGGTGCAGTGTCCCATCCTCTCCTCCACCCTCCTGTTCTATGGGCTCTCATACCCCTGTCTGCTTAGTAGAATAGACCAGGGACTGGAGCTGCAGCTTTTCTGTTTCTGCCAGCCTCCAGCCCCCTGGTCCAGAAATGGCAGCGTGGGGCACCTTTCCCCCCCAGTGCTGAGCCTGTTTGGGTGGACAGCCACTGCTGAACCCTGTGCCTCCCCCCTCCTTGCCCTGCCAAGCCCTGGGGAGCAGAGGAGAGTGTGGACAGCCCTAGAGAGCCCCAAGCCCTGGCCAGGCTCCAGCAGGCCATGAGCTACTCAGCTCCAGCAGTGCCCTGCTCCATGCATCTGATCCACATGCAGCATGGTGAGAGCTGGCGGTGGGTGCTGTGGGTTGGGGGAAGCTGATGTTTTGAGGCAGGGCAGCTACAGGTGGATTCATGCTGCAAGCACAAGTCTCTGCCACTGCCCGTGTGGACACAGGAGCTGTCTATATGTGGATTCCGCTCCCAGCTGTGCAGTGTAGCCAACTTTGGGGGAGCTAGCATGTCTTGGCCAGCCCTGTTGCCTCTGCAAAGCTCCCTCCTTCCTTCCCTCTGCACTGGAGTGGATGCAGTCACCTACCAGTGAACTACAGACCAGCTCCAGATCCAGATCATGAGGACAGTGGCCTCAGCAGGAGCTGGGTACAGCTTAGCTGTCCTGTCAGGGCTGCTCCCACCCCAGTGCAGCCAGTGCCAAGCCTCAGTCCCAGGGAAATGGTCCCAGGAGCCAGCTGCTAATTTGGTTTCATGGGAGTTACTTTGGTTTTTACTTCCATCAGCTCCCCACCTGCAGCAAACACAGCTTCAGCCTCCCTCTGCTAGCCCAGGGGAGCTAGGCACTTGCCCTCCCAGCCTTGGCCTTAGAAGCATAGAGAATCATAGGGCATGTCTACACATTATACATACCTCTTTTAAGAGAGATTAACCTAAAATAGCTATTTTTTAGGCACATTAAGGGCACATATCCACACGTGTGCACCCTTAATGCACCTTAAAAATGGCAATTTTAGGCTAATTCTGCCTAAATTTGATACCTGCATAAAGCAAGTATCAAATTTTGGTGTGAATAGCTAGGTTCCATTAGCCCACATGTAGACGCTTAATGCGCATTAACGTGGTGTGTGTCAATGGACACGCACTGCGTTAATGCACATTAGCCCATCTACACATGGACTAATGCGACTGAGCTATTCATGCCTAAATTTAATGTACCTTAATGTGTATTAGCAGGTCCATGTGTAGACACATGCCTAAATCACCTTAATGTACTGTAAGCAAAGCCATGTTAAGTTTAAGCGTGTGTAAATACACGTGTAAACATACCCATAGGCTGTAAGGGTAAGGCTCTAAGGGACCTCCCTGCTCACCAGGCCTCTGGTGGCAAATCACAGCTGTGTGAGTGGGAGACAGATAGTTTCTAGACTAAAGGTGTGACTGCTCCAAACTAGCACTAAGCCAATTAACATTTGTGTGGCTCACAGTAAAACATTTAACAAGGCCTGTGGTAAAATGCAATTGTGCGAATTTAAGCTGTGGGGAGAGAAGAAGTAATACTGTTTTACGGAGTAGAGAGCTTGCATCTCATGAGCATGTGTCAGTTGATCCATTGTAACTTGTTTCATCTGTCTACTCCTATCCTGTGGTTAGTGAAGCTATCATTTTTCCCCTGAATGAAACAGGGGGTGCATTACTGCAGCTTAGCTATCACTTACTGCAGGATAGAGTGGTCAGACAAAATAATAACAAGAGATTCAGTAGGTCCTCAGCAAGTTCCTCCCCTTTTAAAGTATCATAATTAGCTTTTTCTCCTCATACCTTCAAGCCTGCCCCACAGTAAAGTAACTGCATAAAAACACTTAGAACTAAATACTGTTACACCTTTATTCACCCAAGAGACACTTCAAAAGCTTTTTAACTGCATAGTTTGAATTCTTTTTCCACGTAGGTAGAGTAGGATAGTCCAATTCTGTGCACAACTCCCAGAAGTAAAATGGAAGAGCAAAGATCATGACAGTCCTCTTATCTTGAAGTCAAATAGGGTCCTTTTTTAGGGAGTGGGAGGGCCAGGTACCCCTCAGCCAGAAGGGGGTTGGACCAGCAACTTCCATTTCCCAGCAAAATGCTTTATCCAATAGGCCACAAACAAGGCATTGCAGAGTGCTTTCTTGAAGAGCACAACCAAGCGGGGAAGATATTTTGGTCCAGGAGAAGGCAATCAAGCCAGAGTGAGGCAGCTCAGTGAAATGGCTGCCCCCATTCTAGAACTAATTTCCAAGAGAAGTGGTGCTGGCTCCTACCCTGGGGGTCTTTAAGAGGAGGCTGGATGAACACCTTGCCGGGGTCGTTTGACCCCAGTACTCTTTCCTGCCATGGCAGGGGGTCGGACTTGATGATCTGCTCAGGTCCCTTCTGATCCTACCAAATATGAAACTATTAAGGGCAAATTCTCATTTACATGAAATGTAAAAGTATTGGTATATGTGAATTAGCCCCTAAAACTTGGGTGTGTGTTGAATGGGGACTGGGTCAGTATGGGAGGGGGAGGGGAAAGAGAGAGACTGTTTGTTTGTTTGTTACTTTATTACTTTCTTCTTCCAGAGAGAAAATGATATGCATACAATAAATTATCTGTATTCTACCTTCATTTATTCTCACCCAACTCTACTGAATTAAAAGAGGTTATGTGGCTATATCTGAGCCTGAGATATTGTCCATTCTATTTAAAGTTTTTTAGAAGCTAGGAACAAAATTATATGATATAATCAAAGCATATTTTTCTATTGTTAAAATTGCAAAAAAGGACAATACAAATCCTTTTATAAAAAAAAAAAACGTTCTTGCATTACACACTCCTGATAGATATTCATCCACTTTTGCTCTCTCAAACACAATGTTTGATGTTGTCTAGCTACCATATTTCCTGTGCCTTTCCTTTGATCTTTCTTTATTTTGACATTATCCCTTGCAATCACACAGCATCCTGCTATTCTTTCCACCATTTCATTCAACATTGCCGCATTGCTCAGACATTTTTCTTTTCTGTCCAGTACTGCAGTATATAGTAATAACAACACTTTACTAAAGATGCTGCCTTGCCTCTCCAGTCTTCCTCGACATGCATAGCAATAGGCTAAGTCAGAGGCTTAGCCATTCTTATACTCATGATCCCTGACACACACAGTTATCTTCAAATAATCTTTAATTTATGAGCACTCAATATGCTGTTGGCAGCCTCTTCTGGTTGTCATTGTGATAGCTCCCTTCATGCACCAGATAACTGAACTTCTTGATTTTCTTAACCTCTTCATTTCCAGTTTTCCAATTATTTAGGATATTTCAGGGTCATTGCCATCTTCTGTTTTGTATTCCAATTTAATACACATTTTACAAAGCATAGGCATCTTGCTTTATAGGGCCGTGCGAAATTCTGATGGATGTTTTGTTTCAAAGCTGTTTTGATGCATTTTGGGTTCGAAACAGCACAATCAAAATGAAACAAAAGGCTTCAAAACAGCTTTGAAATGAAACAAAGGCACTCAAAATGTTTCGAAAGTTTTGAAAAGCTTCGAGTTTTGAAGCTGGGCTTGCTTGCGGCTAAACAGAAACTAAGGAGAGGGAGGAGGAAGAGGGGGGGAAGGACTGTGCTCCTTCCCTGAGATCCCGTCCAATCCCAGTTCTCCGGGGGAGGGACAAAAAAAACAGCATAAAAAGCATTGTTTGAACTGAGCTTTCTCTGTGCCTTCACACTTACAAGTGACACAAGTTTTGCTCTGAACAGTTGGAGGTGCAGCTTCCCAGAAACCCCTGCACCTATCTCCTTGAAACTTGGCAGGCTTCATGACCTCAGCAGGGGCTACCATCCCTGCTGTTTTCACTCCGCTGCACCTTAACTCACACACAAAGTCACACATCATGGGTTTTGCTTATCAGCAACTTGAGGTGCAGTTTCCCAGAAACCCCTGCACCTATTTCCTTGAAACCTAGCAGACTTCATGGCCTCAGCAGGGGATACCACTCCTGCTGTTTTCATCCCCCTGTGCCTTCATACTTACAAGTGACACGAGTTTTGCTCTGAACAGTTGGAGGTGCAGTTTCCCAGAAACCCCTGCACCTATCTCCTTAAAATTTGATAGATCTCAGCAGGGGCCATCATCCCTGTTGCTTTCATTCAAATCAGGAAAGAAATGACAAAGTTATAGGCATTTTCATGATTCCCCATTATAGCATAAGGGCAAAACGTCGAAATGCATTGAAACAGCGAAACAGTGTTGACAAAATTCAATGGAGCAGTGCTTCAAAACAGCAAAAGAAAACACTGTCCCTTCAAAATGGTGACATGGAAGTGAAAACAAAATGGTGCTGTATTGCACAGCCCTATTTACTACACTGCATTATCTCTTGTGTTACTGTGGGAACACAAGAGTAATAAATCATGTCACCACACATTATCCCATCTACGCACTACTTCCAGTGGAGAAAGTGATTTGCAGTTAGGTCAGATAATGACCGTTTTGTTGTGCTAACCAAAATAAAATAATACACTTCATCATTGGAGCCTGTTTGTCAATTCATCAGATTCTCTCACAGATAAGGAAGATGGAAACATCGTCTAAATTGTGACATCTGCTTCTATCAGTATGGGAGTCAGAATCTTAGCCACCAGAAGTGCTATGTACATATTGTAGTGTCATTTTCTATATCAAACAAACCTGTGATGTCTGTAATATTTTGACTCATGGATTCCAATTAGAGTTACTAAAAACAGGAAAAATATAAGATTTATATTTGTGATTGTGTGACTTTGAAACCAAACTCTTGTTCTTTGTGTCAAAAGTGTCCCTGTTGTATATAAAGCAATTTTGAAAACTCCTTTATAATAGTGTACTACAAAGATATTGCAAATATATGATCTGTGCTCACTAGTGGGCTGTCTGTTTTCTCTGGCCTCATTTCATCTATAATCTTTACCTTTTCTGGGATGAATAAAAGCAGTACAAGGGAGATATTTTTTTTTGTTTCTTTCTGCATGAGAAATGAAGTGAGGTCATTCCATGTTTCACACTGTCCTTCACGGTTACATGTTTTGATAGATAGATGGATAGTACCTTGCATTAATATTCTAAACTTTGCTCTGTCTTCTGCTGTCTCACAAATAATGCATAAGATGTTGATTTATTTTTCATTGTTTTAATGATTCTCGCAAGTGTCCCATCTTTGCTAGAAACATTCTCTTGTTATGGTGTTATTTCCTTTTACAATGTAACTGGGATTTTTTACCAGGTGATTAAATCAGTTCTCTCATCCATCTTACTATAGAGGGTCTTAGTGCATACTTTTCATTTTTGAGCATCTTGCATTTTTTTCACATACTGTAATGCATCAGTAGACAGCAACTGTTTCCATTTCCGACACGTTTTCATCCCAGTGATTCCTTTTGCAACATCATGGTATATTTGAACTTCATTTCCCCTATAGTTCATTTGGTTTTTCTTTCCTGCACACATCAGGAATGTGTCTGATAGTTTTCCTCAGTCATTCCATGTATCGGTTTTCAGTGTTGTTTAGGATATTTCACAGTGGCTAAAAAAATTGTTCTATGCACTTGGGGTAGAGCTTAAATGATGAAAAGAAAATAAATGTTGATTTGGGCACTTTCAGAATTGTGCAGTTATTAGAAAACATTGTTTTTCCATCTTAACTATATGATATCATAATTTTGTTTCCCGTGGAGCTGTTAAATGGAGCTCAAACATATTCCTTTACATTGTAATATTAATATCAAGTGCTTGCAAGAATTGTTTGATTCTTAGACCAGAAGGAGATCTTGTTTGTTTGTTCTTCTCTATTCCCATTATATTCTTATAAAAAATATTTTTTTCTCCACATTCACAATTGAAATTCTCCGCAATCAATAGCATATCATGTTTTGGCACAGTAACAGTGAGCCCTTGCAGAGGGACATAAAACTCTTCAATTTTATTAGTGTTGGCTACTGGAGTTAGTTCAAATGCTTGAATGATAGATTTGCTGAAGTCCCCAGGCAGATTGAAATAAGCCTTGGATTGTATCTCAGCAGGGATACAAAGTCATCCTTATTCTGAATAAATGTTCCTCTTTATATCTCACATCCACCACTAATTTTCCTTTGGGGCAGAAGTTACAGCTGCCAGTCAGCTGAAATTCAAAAAGGTTTGCAATGTCAATCTTTGCTCAGTGTCTCTCCCAGAGCTGGAGAAGAAGTTATGGTTATGGCTAACAGAGGTGTGACTCCCTGAAGAGTCTGGTTATACCAGTCTTCTATACTGGCTTTCTCCACTTGGCTTACTGACTAAGCGATAACAATACAGCACATCTTTTTATACACCTTGACCTGGGACATTCTTGGATGAAAGAGAGGGAAATATGATGCAAAAGAATAGGGATCATAATAACTCAGAGCTTTATATAGGTTTCACCCTTAAGATGGGTAAATACTAACATCATCATTTTATTGAAGGGAAAGCGAGGTATCAAAAGGAGAAGTCAGACCAAATAGCCAAGTTGGATACAGAACTCTTGTTCTCCTGATTCCAGGTCCTTGCTCAGTGCTGGTTCCAGTCAAACACTTTGACTACCTTCAAAATCAAGATGTTGCGGGTCATTTTTTTTTTAAAAAGCTCAGTGATGTTTAAAGAACTGAAATAAGAGTCAAACATCTCAAAGTCACAAGCTCAGCAGTTCCAGCTGTGACACACATGGACAGAGATGAAAATGCTAGGACTACTGAAGTGAATGGAAGATTTGCTATGTATTTAAAATGGGTCCAGGGTTTTTTCCCCAAATTTGCAAAAGAGCTGAACAATTGCCAATATAAGCAATCTTGAAAATCTGGCAGGTTATTTTGTCTAAAAAGGGACTGAGCCCATTCAACAATCTTGCCCATCTGTAGACATACAATATTTAAGAAATTATTATTGCTACAAATCCTGTACTAGTTGAGAATTTTTCCATAATTTTATAAATATAGCACTTATATTAATATTGCATTTTAATATTTTATGTTTCAGAAATCAAAAATCTCTACTTATGACAAGATGTGGGCCTTTATGAGTAGCAGGAGGCAGTCAGTGCTTGTCAAAAGTAATGAAGAAGGTATCCAGCGTGTACTCACCTCTGATTATGCCTTTTTAATGGAGTCAACAACCATTGAGTTTGTCACACAGCGGAACTGTAACCTAACACAGATTGGAGGCCTGATAGACTCAAAAGGTTATGGCGTCGGAACTCCCATGGGTAGGTTATATGTCAACCATTTGTTCTGTGTTCATTAATCTTGGTTGTAGCAATAGCACAAAATAGCTCCAATGTATGGCAGTCCTGCTCTCCATATGCTACTAGCATTTCCTCCTTTTTTCTCCATCTAGTGAAACATTGTTTTATATTATGACAGAATTTATAAATCTGATCCATCTTAAAAATGGGGAAAATGGTTATGGCATAAAAGACAGGAATCCTACATATTTAATTCTTCTGCCTTAGCTGTCTGCTGCAACTAAAAACATGAACTGAAATAGTTTAATTTCATAAAGTTTAAAAAAAAATCATTATATAATCTGCTAATTAAGTAGTTTTTTTTATTAGCAATTAGAAATGAATTAGTGCTGTAACTGCATAAGCAAATGTGGCTATTCATCGTTGTTGGGGAATTTTAGAAAGGGCAATCTTTTTAAAGAAGCTCAGAAACTAGTATGAAACAAAGGCAAAGTTTCTGTATGTAACCTAGATTTATCCTACGCAGTCCAGAAATGTCTTCGGTTGATTTGCTTAATTTTTTTTCTACTTTCAGTTTATTTTTAATATAAAAATCTCGTCATTTTGACACTTATATGAGTGTCTTCTGTTTTCCTCTAGTATACCTTATTCTTATCATTTACTTCACCCATAATAAAAAGGTACAGTAAATAATTGTGTGTGGAAAATGCGTTGCAATTCTTTCAAGGCAAGGCAGTACAATAAGGAAGGTTATACAACAAGCAATGGATAGCTAATAATAAAAGTTTTATCTTTATGCCACATACATGTTCTGTAATTTTAATACAGCTGTATATTAATAGCTGTATAGTTCCATGTTTTTCAATAAATGAATATGTTTGTAATAGGTCCCTCTGTGGAAATTATAGTTCTGTTTATTCAAGCTATGAACCATTAATTGTTAAGACTCTGATTCTAATCTGGAAGACTTTTTTTCCATAAAACTGTCCATGTGATTCTGTTTTGTTCCCAACTGTATTCTTCTGCTTGTAAGTGATTCTTTAATTCCTATAGCAGATCATAGTTGGTCTCATGGTAGTGATAGAGAGGGCTTCTAGAAAAGGGATTCTAGGAAAGTGATATCACATATCATGATAATGATATAAAGGGATATTAGGAAAGCTGTTATACAATTATATGCCTAACTCATATAAGTATTTATAACAAAAGGACATGACAATTGGGTAAGTGTATGTGCAAAGAGATGCTTTAGCTGTTTTAGTATATAGTTACCTGATATCTTTCCTTTAGCTAGCAATGAGGGGCATGGTTACAAAATGAAACCTTTAGCAAGTGATATTCATCTTTTTGGTGGTTTGTTTTGGGTGTGTATAGGCAAGTCTCAGTGGTTGTCGTGGTTTCCTTCCTGCAAATAACCAGCATGGGTCTTGGGCCTCTGCCCCTATTTCTTGGGGTAGAATTCTTGGGGTAGGGTGCCTCTACATGAGACACTAACTGCTCAGTAGCCTAATAACACTGTGCAGTAGCATACCAGGCAAAACCTGTGCTAATAAGCTACTGCGCAGCTGGCATCCAAAAAAAAAAAAAAATCCATGCACTGGTGCTACTGTGCAGTAGTGCGAGTTACTGCACATTGATTTAGTACTTGGTTATCCAAGTACTAAACTTAATGTGCTTTAACTCCAGTGCATTAATGAACCTGTAGACACACCCTTAGTATACAAGCTGTTTAACAACCTGCAGGTGCAACTGGGGTTTGGGTACATGCATTCCAGCTCAGGAACATGCTAATAGGTGATTTTTGACTGACAGTCTCTTAAAGCAAAGTGTTTTTATTTGTTTTTTGTAATAAAATACCAGAGAAAAACAAATTAAAAAAAGAAAAGAAACATAAATTAGAAAGTACCGCAAGAAGCTCACATATATTTAGTATTGTTATGGACTGCAGATTGATCTGGATAACCTTTTTTCTCAAATTATATGTATGGAACATAGCCAACTTGCAATCTAGCAAACCCAGGACCTCTAGCATTGTTTAATAGTATCCCTTAAGCATTAGTTGTTAAGCAAGTATTAGAAAGACTTTCCTCTTCTTTCTGTATATGAAAACCCTTGGGTAAAATATCTATCCATACATATAATACAGAAACACTATGCTAGTGACAGATCCAGTGTATTAAAGAGCACCTTGACATTTGTCACAGCAGTTGAGCAAAGAGTGGGACATAGACCTACTTGATGTAAGCTAGGATCAAAGCTGAATAGTTTCTTTGAAGGTTAACTAGCCTGTTGAAATCACACGTGTCTCAGGTGAGTTCCTTTGAAGGTTAACTAGTCTATTGAAGTTTTGCATATCCCAGGTGACCTCAGACACAGACCTAATTGTATTCTGCTTCATGCCTTATCCCCTCTAACAGATGCACATAAATGTTTGGAATCTGATTTCTAATGTCATCTAGTAAAACACAGGAATTTTCTACTTCTCTCCAGGTCTGCCCCTCCATGGCCCTTCCTCTGCCCCTCCTCCCTTCCCCATCCACTCCAGCCAGTGCTTCATCGAAGCAGTGTGTCCTAGGTTATGATAAAAACAGAGACTAGAATTGATTTAATTGAAGATACTATAAATAAGCATATATGAAAGAACCATCAGAAACACTAGAGCTGCAGTTAGTAATCAGAACAACCAAGATGAAGCTAGAAATTCACTTGTAATGTGACTGAGAAAAGTGAAGACAGAGCTTTTGTGAAAATACTGCATGGAAAAAGTTCCTAAAGAAACCATTTCTGACTATCTGATTCCTATTTTATTCAGGAAAACAGGAACCTATACCCATTCTTTGTAAATAAAGAGAATTGTAGAAAATATTGGACTTCATTATCAATTTTCCTTCCTAATGGAAACAATCTGCAAGCCTGTAAATATTGGCTCATATTGAAAAGGGCAGTATATAATAGGTTAGTATATAATAGGCAAGGTTAGTAAATAATAGGTTCCTATTGACCTAGAGAGAAATTGTAAACCAGTATTCCTGTTGAACCAGGGTGGAGCAAATAATGGACGTGCATGCACAAGTCATACATGGCAAAAATGAAGTAAAAGAAGACAACTCGAAAATTAGTAAAATGAACTCAAGCAAGTTCTGATAAAAAAGGAGACAGAGACTTCATGAAAGGTTTTATAAGAACTAAAAATGTAATGATAAAGCATCTAAATGCATCTCAGAAAAGGCTAAACGTTGACTTGAAGATGGAGATTAAGTCTTTGTTTTGGCAGCCATAGAGTGCTAATGAGAAGCAAGAATAAACATAATTTACAGTTTTCTTCCAAGTTTGTAAATCAGAGAGACTCAGAAGGCAGAGGTTGGATTGTCACAGATTAAATAATTCAAAACCTCACCATCTTTGAGAGTGAAACTCCATATGAGACTTTTTGTTGAGGTTGTTGGAGGAATATTTTTGATGAAGTATGCTGTTTTCTTGAAGCCACAATACTTTGTTGACATTTGCATTTGGATAACAAGAAACTTGTATTCACTAGCTTAGTGGCTAGAATACTCATATGGGAAATACAGGTTGAAGTCCCTGGAATTAAGAATTGTAAATCGGGAAACCCAGGAACTTGAACCAGGTGAAAGGATAAACATGTTCATATATGCAATGGCACATGCCAGTGCTTTGACCACCCTGCTCTGACTATATTGGCATCCCAAATATGTGGCTAAGCTTAGAATCCACATTGTTGCAAACGTGTGAGAAACATTTTGTTTGCATTCCAATGAAGAATGAAAATACATTTTGAAAAATTGAAACTTACTTCAAAATGGAAAGGTTCTACTTTGGTCATTTCCAGTTATTTGGTTCTATTCACAACCATAACTCAAGTGACAGCTTGGGAAGATGAACAGAAATGAAGATGAACAGGAATACTGATAGCAGCAAATTAGTTCTCAACTCTGATGGCGGGTTTTCTCTCAGAAAAGAGAGTTGGGAACAAGCCCTTGATAAGTGATTTGGAGCCAGCCATCACTCTGAACTAGATAATGGACCAATCTATAGAAATTCAGCTAAGCTTGGACTTGCAGATCAAGATCAGTAAAAGGAGGGGAGAAAGACTCCAAAAGGTTGTGGAATTTAACACAGACTTTGAATATTTCCTGGTGCCATGAACCAGGAGAGGGTACATCTACTGATGAGGGAAATTGAACCTGTAAGTACATTTTGTCTAATAGATAAGATGGAAGATAGAATTCAGATCTGGTTCATGATTTTTAAAAAATGATTAAAGGAAAAATGATCATTTCAGATTGTAAAACAAAGGGAACTGGAAATATTAAAAAAAAAAAACAAAACCAAAAACCTGAGTGATAAAGTACAGTTAAATATTAGTATTCTGGAAAAGAAAAACCTGGCAAATAAAAGGGCTTCTATAAGCTGGCACTGGATTTATGACCCACATACCTTATTCCAGGCAGACTCAAAACCTGATACTGACCACAACCTCTCCATTCAATAATAGGCGAATTTTACTGATACACAGTGATAGCAGAGAAGATGCATGCAAAGCAAACAAAAATAACCTCCCCGATTCTATATTTACCACTCCTAGGGCTGTCACAAAGGGAATCATAAAATCATATAATCAATGGACTAGAAGAGGCCTGGAAGGTCATCAAGTCTGTGCCCCTGCCACAGGCAGGAGGTTAATGAGCTCAACAAGGTGCTTATCCAGCCTCCTCTTGATCACCTCCAAGGATGGCGACCACACCACCTCTGCTGGGAGTGTGTTCCAGGTTCTAGTTACCCTTACAGGGAAGAAGCTCTTCTGTATGTCCAGTATAAATCTTCCTTGTATTAGTTTGTGTCCATTGTTCCTCATCCTCCCAAGGGATGCCTTCCTGAAGAGTTGCTCACCCAGATCTTGGTACTCCCCCCTGACATACTTATAGGTGGCTATCAAGTAACCTCTCAGCCTCCTCTTACTCAGACTGAACAAGCCTATTTCTCAGAGTGTCTCCTCATATCGGGCCTGTCCCCTGATCATGCAGGTGGCCATTCCCTGCACCCTCTTGAGCTTATCCACATCCTTCTTGAACTGTGGGGCCCAAAACTGGGCACAGTACTCCAGCTGCGGCCTCACCAACGCTGATTAGAGGGTGGGAACCACCTCTCTGGATCTGCTGGCAACACATTGGCTGATGCACACCAGAGTTCTATTGGCCCTGCTGGTGACTTCATTGCACTGTTGGCTCATATTCATCTTCTGGTCTATTGTGACCCCCAGGTCCCATTCAGATGCTGTGCCAGTCAGTGGGCTACCACCTATCCTATAGTTATGGTGAAGGTTCTTCCTACACAGATGAAGAACCCAGCACTTTCCCCTGTTGAACCTCATCTGACTCTGATCAGCCCTTAAAACCAGTCTGTCTAGGCCATCCTGGATTGTTACCCTATCCTCTGGTGTGCCTGCATTCCCCCACAGCTTGGTATCATTTGCAAACTTAATCATTACGCATTCTACCCCTCCATCTAAATCATTAATAAATATGTTAAAAAGTATGGGTCCAAGCACCGATTTCTGTGGGATACCTCTGGAGACAGCCCTCCAGGATGAGGCTGTCCCATTGATTACAGCTCTCTGGGGCTGGCCTCTAAGCCAGTTATCCACCCATCTCACCATAGGCTTGTCCAGGCCAGTACCCTCCAGTTTAGTTGAGAGAATTTCATGGGAGACAGAATCAAAGGCCTTACTAAGTCTAGGTAAATGATGTCTACCTCATGTCCCTTGTCCAGCTGGTTAGTTACCTGGTTGTAAAAGGACACTGGGTTTGCTAGGCATGATCTACCCTCCACAAAATCATGCTAGTTGTTTCTTAATACCCTATCAATTACAAGCTTGTGATTGATGGCCTCCTTAAAAAAAAAATTCAAAAGTTTTCCCTAGGTCCAAAGTCAGACTGACCAGTCTATAGTTTGCAGAGTCATCCCTCCTCCCTTTCTTAAAGGTGGGTACTACATTGGCCCTCTTCTAGTCATCCAGGATCACTCTCAAGTTCCATGACTTTTCAAATATCTTTGCCAAAGGCTCTGCTATGAGTTTAGCCAGTTTAGGACTCTTGGATGTAGGTTGTTTGGCCCAGTGGACTTTAAAAAAGGACCCTCACCAAGTCAGGGCTAATTTCGTGTTGTCTGTTGACTTCCCCATATTTCCTGGGCCTCTAGACAGGTACACAACTCCTATTAGCATTCTGGAATACCGATGTGAAGTAACCATTTAGGATCTCTGCCTTTTTGTGGTGATCTACTGTGAGCTGACCCTCCATATTCAGTAGGGGTCCCACAGTGGAGCTCATTTTTTTCTTCCTCCCCATGTGCCTGTAGAAGGACTTTTTGCTGTCCTTAATTTCAGGTGCTAGCTTGATCTCCATGCCTGCTTTGGCTTTCCATATCTCGTACCTGCAGACCCTGGTTATACAAGTGAACTCTTCTCTTGTTGCTGATCCTTGTTTTCCATTGCCTATATGTGTCCTTTTTCTTTTTCAAAAGTTCTCTAATACCCCTGTTGAGTGAAACAGGTCTCTTGGCTCCTTTCCCACCTTTTGATCTCAAGGTACATCTGGCTGTATGCAAGCTTCATTCTGTGGTTCTCTCTTGAATGTCAGATGTCAGCAGCCTCAAGGTTGAGGGCTGAGGCCCACCCTCCCCCGCCTCCAGTGGGGTGGATGAGATAGGCAGGTGGTGTGGCCTCAAGTTCTCCTCTCGGAGACCCTTTTCTGCTCTGAAATATATCCTTCTGTATTCTTTCTCCCCTCTCATGGAGCTTCATTTTCAGGCATTATTGATTAGTTTCCCTGTAGTCATCATACTGTCCATATTCTGTACTGTCAGCATATTCCTTTATTCCAACAAACCCATCACATGCACACATCTGAATATGATTATTTACTGCTCTCCTAATTTGGTTCCATCCACCAAAACCAGAATCTCTAGGGCTCTGCAGTTGCCCACTGTGACCTAATGCCACCGTATCTCATGCTATGGAACAGTTTGGTATGTGTCTTCCGTTTCCCAGCCTGTGTGTCTGCTGGTTTAAGATGCAGGGAGTCTTCAAGGAAACTTTTTTGCAAACAGGCTTTTAGAAACCATTTAACCCTTGCCACCCCCCTGGACCATTGTTTCAATACATATCTAGTTTACCTACAAGCCAATTCCCAAAAGCAAACCTCCAAATACTATTTTCTAGCCATCATTATAAACATAAGGTAGTTAAGGTCAGAATATCACAAATATCTAACTGAAGTCATGCATCCAGCTGGAGATAAGGAGAGGAACATCAAGGTCAAGAGGAAAAGTGTGAAAATACAGAATGATCCCTATAGTTTTTTGTAGGTCTAATTAAATGACAGACCTGCTGTTTGACCATTAATCTGAAAATGTATAAAACTGGCAGTTAGTGGGCTCATCTACACCAAATGTTTTACTCAAGGTTAGAGTGAATTATTGTGCAGTAAGCATCGTCATTTACACATGCAGATGCTTACTGAACAAGTAATTGGCTCTCATTGTGAGTAAATTGCTACCTGTAAATGCAAGCAGCAAATTTACTTGAGATTTCTTACTGCACAGTAGCTCATGTATAGACACCTGACCGGGAACAAATGTGCTCCCAGGCAGCAGGGGGCAGGAGATTGCTCTGTGCCCAGGTGGGGACAATGCCCTCCTGCCCTGGCAGCAGAGCGCTTGCAGCCCCTGCTTTGCAATTGCAATTGAGGAGGAGGGGATGGCAGATTCTTATCTGGGGATCTCAGGCTGGGAGATAAAAAATCTTCCAGCCTGGGCCCCATGACCACAGGACTCAGGCTGGAAAATAAGAATCTCCCATCCCTGGCCCCACAATTATGATCACAGAGTGCACTGGCAGATCCTGCCCTGGCAGCAGGCAACTCCTGGGGGAAGGGAGCAATGTCTCAGCCCCCACCAGGAGACAGCTATATCTTGGCCCCACCCTCCCTGCTAGAACCTGGGCTAGCACCCAGGGGGAGCCTAGAGCTTCCCCTGGCAGCTGCAGGAGCTAATTCAGGGCCGGCAAGTGTGGCAGCAGACTGCTGCCATGAGCAACAAATCTGCTCCTGTGTCCCTGCACATGTAGACACCTGCCTGTGGTGGGTTTACTCTAGATTAAACCCACTCCAGAGCATTTGCACGTGTAGGCTCTCACAACCAGACATGCTGCAAGGCCTAGGAAATATTGAATTAAATTGAATTGTCTAATTGGTCTCAAATGCAGACAGTGACTAGAGATTGAACAACCTTCCAAAAATTGAGAAAATTGGGTTTAAATATTGAGTGTTTGGAACGTTTGTAATAATTCTGGATAGCTGAGAGATGGGTTCAATTGATAATGGGTTTGAGTTTCATTATGAGTAATGACTTGTAATAAAGTCTAGATACAAAGATTTTTTGGGATGATAACTTTTATTGGACCAACTGCATGGGTGGAACATAGTTAGACAAGCTTTTAAATGCAAGGCATTCTTCATCAGCCTGGTACAAAGGCTAGTATATCCAGCGTGTTGAAATGCCTTTAAAAATGTGACCTAGTTTCATAGATTTTCATAGATTTCATAGACATTAGGGCTGGAAGGGACCTCGGAAGATCATCGAGTCCAGCCCCCTGCCCAAAGGGCAGGACGTCAGCTGGGGTCATAGGATCCCAGCAAGATAAGCATCCAGTTTCATCTTGAAGGTGTTCAATGAAGGCGCTTGAACAACCTCCGGCGGCAGGCTGTTCCAGACCTTGGGGGCTCGGACAGTAAAGAAATTCTTCCTTATGTCCAGCCTGAAACGATCTTGTAGTAGTTTGTGACCATTCGTCCTCGTCATCCCTTGGGGCGCTCTGGTGAACAAACGTTCCCCTAGATACTGGTGATCACCCCTGATAAACTTGTAGGTGGCCATCAGATCACCCCTGAGCCTGCGCTTTTCCAGGCTAAAGAGCCCCAGGGCTCTCAGCCTATAATCGTAGGGTCTGCTTCCCTGACCCCTGATCATGCGCGTGGCTCTTCTCTGGACTCTCTCAAGCTTCTCCACATCCTTTTTGAATTGTGGAGCCCAAAACTGGACGCAGTACTCCAGCTGCGGCCTCACTAAGGCCGAGTACAGGGGGAGAATGACGTCCCGGGATTTGCTTGAGAAGCATCTATGGATGCAAGCCAGCGTTTTGGTCGCTTTACTAGCCGCAGCATCGCATTGCAGGCTCATGTTCATCTTGTGGTCAATGATGACCCCCAAGTCTCTTTCTTCCATAGTGCTAACCAACATAGCACTGCCGAGCCTATAAGGATGCTGCGGCTTCCCAAGGTGGAGAACCTTGCATTTATCGGCGTTGAACACCATCAGATTCTCATCCGCCCACTTGCTGAGCCTGTCCAGGTCAGCCTGGATCAACCGCCTGTCTTCTGGCGTGGATGCTTTGCCCCAAAGTTTGGTGTCATCGGCGAACTTGGCCAGTCCGCTTCTGACTCCAGTGTCCACATCGTTAATGAAGATGTTGAACAGTATGGGTCCAAGGACAGAGCCCTGGGGGACCCCACTGGTCACAGGACACCACGATGAGTGACTTCCATCAATTACTACCCTCTGGGTCCGACCCCGGAGCCAATTTTCCAGCCAGTGGATCGTGGGGGACCCAAGGCGACAATTGGCCAGTTTCTCCAAGAGACGATCATGGGACACCAGATCGAAGGCTTTTTTGAAGTCAAGATATATGACATCAATCTCATCTCCCTTGTCCAGGTGATAGGTCACCTGGTCGTAGAAGGAAATGAGATTGGTCAAGCAAGAGCTACCCGCAACAAACCCGTGCTGGCTATCCCTTAAGATGTTGGCGTCGGCCAGTCCATTAAGGATGGCCTCCTTAATAAACTTTTCTAAGATCTTCCCCGGGATAGAAGTCAGGCTGATGGGCCTATAGTTAGCCGGATCCACTTTCCTCCCTTTCTTGAAGATAGGCACCACGTTGGCCTTCTTCCAGTCTTCGGGCACTACACCAGAGCGCCAAGAGTTTTCAAAGATCCGCGCTAGAGGCTGGGCTATGATGCTCGCCAGCTCCTTGAGTACCCTGGGGTGAAGATTGTCAGGGCCGGCTGACTTGAAGGTATCCAGCTTCTCAAGATGTTTCTTCACAAAGTCAGCATTAATGGAGGGCAGGGGATCACCCTCACCCGGACTTCCCGGCCCTGTAGCAGGCACAGGCGTCCCATGGGGCTGATGAAAGACCGACGCAAAGTACCTATTTAATAGGTTGGCTTTTTCCTGGGCGTCAGTTGTCAGTTGCCCCATCTGGTTCAGCAGGGGTCCAACGTTGCCCCTGCTTTTCCTCCGGCTCCCCACGTATCTGAAAAAGGACTTTTTATTGTCCTTGATGCTCAAAGCTAGCTGGAGTTCAGTTGCAGCCTTGGCTTTCCTGGTCTGCTCCCTACAGGACCGGACCAGTGCAGAATAATCCTCCTTGGAGGTGACTCCCATCCTCCATCCTTTGTAGGCCTTTCTTTTTAGCCTCAGGAGGTCTGCTAGGTCCCTGGAGAGCCAGGGGGGCTGCTGTGCCCTCTTGCTGCCTTTCCTCCAAGATGGAATAGACTTAGATAAAAAACAACCTCCGGTAGGAATTTATCTTACAATGAGCAAGGTTTCTGCCCACTGGGACAGAATCCTTAAAAAAGGTTTACATGTTGTGGTGACTTTAAAGCAAATGATAGGAGGGAACTAACTAGATGGAAACCTTCACTGAGACCAGTGTTCTTGGTAAAATTTTAGCTGCTGAAAACATTTTCATTAGAAAGAAATGAATTCTATTTGTTTCCTCAAGAATCCAAACAAGCTGCAAAATCAATAAAATGAATCCTGTTTGTAAAATGGGATCTAATGGAACTAGAAAATTCTGGTATAAAATAAAACTGGTCTTGTTTCTACTGGACTTGTTCATATCATATTAGAAAGATACAAATTATACTGCACTGGTCCAGTACAACATTGATACTAGAGCAGTCAACCTTATCATACACTAGTAAAGAGAGAAGAGACATGTCTTCCTGACTGATCTCCTCAGTATCCCATAATAATTAAAACTTCATCCAGCCTTTGTACCACATCCATAGAACTGATTAAGGAAAAAAGTGGCAGTATCATATTCTGTGGATTCTATGAAGCTAAATGGCACTTTATCGTGCATCAGCAGATGCATGACAAATAGGTCCAGGGAGGTGATACTTCCCCTCTATAGGGCGTTGGTCAGACCGCAGTTGGAGTACTGCGTGCAATTCTGGGCGCCACACTTCAAGAAGGATGCGGATAACCCGGAGAGGGTACAGCGAAGGGTAACTCGTATGGTCAAGGGCCTGCAGACCAAGCCCTACGAGGAGAGACTAGAGAAACTGGACCTTTTCAGTCTCCGCAAGAGAAGGTTGAGAGGTGACCTTGTGGCTGCCTATAAGTTCATCACGGGGGCACAGAAGGGAATTGGTGAGGATTTGTTCACCAAGGCGCCCCCGGGGGTTACAAGAAGCAATGGCCACAAGCTAGCAGAGAGCAGATTTAGACTGGACATTAGGAAGAACTTCTTCACAGTTCGAGTGGCCAAGGTCTGGAACGGGCTCCCAAGGGAGGTGGTGCTCTCCCCTACCCTGGGGGTCTTCAAGAGGAGGTTAGACGAGTATCTAGCTGGGGTCATCTAGACCCAGCACTCTTTCCTGCTTATGCATGGGGTCGGACTTGATGATCTATTGAGGTCCCTTCCGACCCTAGCATCTATGAATCTATGAATCTATAAATGAAGTCACTGTACATGACTGTTATACCTTTTTCTGAATAGATGACACACTGACTGATGTTGTAGGTTCATTCCAGTTTTTCATAGTATATTTTAAAAGCTGGTATTCAAAAGCTGAAGTAGAGCAGAAGGAAAGCTTAAAAGCTATTTTCATAGCGGGAAAAAAAAACTTATTACCATGTGAAGTGATGGATCTTTGTGCAGTGCAGTTTGTGCAGTGCACTTACCACATTTTAGAGGCTAATGGCAATGGCATCAGATAGTATACTTTGCCGAGCTTGTTGCCTGTATCTGGATGAAATTTAATTTCTTGGAAGATAAATTATTGTCTAACAAAGGACTCTTGGCAATGGTCAAATCTACAGGAAAAAAATTATCAATTTTATAGAAAGGTTGTAGTTAATCCAGATCCTTAAGACTCTTTAGATTCAAGAATTCCAAGCAACAGTTTTTAAGTGTGAGAATAAATGCTGAAGTGCTAGCATTTCACAGTCCTACAAAAACTGGGAATAATTATAGTAATACTGTTGGCTTGTTCTGATAGTCTTATTGGGAGGTCGATTGTATGCACCCTAAGCAGGGGAGTAAAAAGAAATTGGTAACTCAGTGGGATGAATGTACTTAGGAAGGGATTTATAATTTATGGAATTCATGGAAGTGCAAATATTCTTAGTTGACTCACTGGAATACTGGTTTTTGTGTTACTGGAAGAATAGATGTGGGCTTGCAAGAGAAGTAGATGCAAGGTTGCTGCTTATCGTTGTAGAATATCATACTCTCTTTCTTTTGATGGTTTATATAAAAGTAGACAGATTGAAAAGGAAAGATTGAAATGCTTGGGCATGAACAGCTAAAATCTTCCCCGAGATCAGATTATGGAACTGGAATAGTGTGACTGGAAAAAGTCATTTGGAAACTGAGCCAACCTGAATGTAGCTTTACCCCAGAATACTGGAGTAAAAGCTTTCTGTTCATAATGGGAAAGCTTGAAATTTAAAGATTTACAAGAAATAGAAATAAATACAGGTATCATCAGGTTGTTCCAGATACACTGAGAAAGAAAGTTCTGGAGTTATATCAGTTTTAAAACATCTGGATACTTTGAGATTGTAGAATCTTAGCTTGTCTAAAAGAAAATCCCTATTTTGTAACATATGGACAAAATGCAGGAAGGGAAATATGATTCTTTGATGCTAGGAAAGACCCCCCCCTGTAAAGAAGTAATTTGTGGAGGCACTAATGGCACATGCTGGCACTGAAGCAATTGAGCCATTGTCTGAGATGGAGTGGAGCAATCAATATTCATTGCTATCCAACAGATTTACAAGTCTGAAGGTTATCCAGTAAGAGAACAGAAGGGTATGACAACAGCAGAATTTCTAAGACAGAATTCTTTTACCCTAAATTTACCAAGCCACAAAAGTAGTGTTTTTGGCACTTACGCACAGTTTGATATTCTCCTGCAACATGGGTGTGTGAATGCTTAATAGTTATCCCCCTACATTGTGCATGCTTCATAGCTATCCACTGGCTGGAGAGCTGCATGGCTATGTACAGTGACAGAAGTCCAGGAAAAAGTCAAGTGGTGAGTCCCTCCATGTTGTAGGCCCAATATCTGAGTGCTTAGGGTACTTTTCCAAGAAACAGAAGGGCCCAACTTTTTAGGTCCTATCACTTAGTGAGGTCTGAATTCGCAACAAAGTGTTTTGACCACCACACCACAGATTGCATATTTTTCAGGCCTCTCTTCAGCTTTTCTTTTCAAGCTAAGTTATTGCCCCTTACATTTAATAGTATCTGGATGAAATGGTTGAAGGGAACCAGGGACTTTTCAGCTCCATTGGAAGCAAAAGACCAGGATAGAGCATAAGGCCTATTCTGGGAAGTTACACAGAGGCAGGTTCACACATGTTGTGGGTAAGGGGGTCACCTGTTTCACAGACTAGAAATTATCTACTGGTGCAAAAATATGTAAGGGTCCTCCTCCTTCTCCTCTGGCATCTAATGCCTGCTAGACATATTTTTTTCATTTGGCTATAATTGTGACTTGTGCCTATATGTTCATGTGCATATGTTATGTAGAAGCTGAGGCAGTGGGTAGCCTACTTGCTCATCTATGTTGCCTGGGTAATAGGTGGTAATAGAATAACAAATTGTGCATAAATGCCAAAAAGGCCACTTGTATGACCCTGGGTCATAGCCTAGACTCTTGCTCTAAATGGAGCAAAAACTTCCCTAGTGTCATTATGATGCACAGAGGGTAATAGAATACAGATGTTTCCACCTTGTTCAGGGAAACAGGACTTTATGTACATTTTTTGTATCCAAACAATTGCATCAAATGAATAGCACCAGTTTTTCAACTTAACATAAACAACCTGAAAGACCTCAGATATTGCCTAATTAATCAGGTCAAAGGGGTAATAACCATTATTCTTATGGCATCTGGGTTAGCCAGTATTACTAATAGTGAAATAGCAAATGAAGAGATTTATCAAGTCACAGTAACCAAGAATAGCTATGGAAAAATAAAATGTATTACAATAGTGAAATGACATTTGACTTAGAGTAACATTGTAAGGGAAAAAAAGAGTTAGGAAATTTGCCTGTATCTTGGAACTGAGAAAAATATCATTAAGTACATGCCACAATCTTATATTGTGAAACAGCAATTTGTAGATGAATTAAACCATCAGCATTGCACAGCCATCAGTAGTTTAGATAGTATGAAAGGGCCCAAACTGTTTCTTCAGAGAAAATGGTACCTCTCTAACTTTTTAGTTCTTCATATAAGCTAATGAAAAGGGGAAGAAAATTATAACAAAGAACCCATCAATTGCCTAGATTTTCAGTTCTCTTTAAAGAAGAGGGGTTAGAAGGAAAATAAAAATATATTTTTATGTGTTTATAGCTTTATTTTATAATATTGTAAAGCTTGGCTTTCAATTATCAACTTAACTTCTCCCTCCTTTATAGTTTTTGAGGTAGGAATTGCCACATTCCATTGATTTTTATTACCATGTCTTTGGAGGTATTAATTTTGTCAGATGTGTTTTCTCAAGCCAAGAATTACACTTGAGAGTACATATGACTTTATGCTTTCAGTATTACTAAAAAGACAGTGGAGCTGGTAAATGTTATCTTTACTTAGCTGAAGCTTAGCTTTGCCTAGGGATAATGTCTGCATCTTATGTTACTGCCTAATGCTTGCTACTAGAATAGCAGTTCAAGCTATATTCACCTTGTCTTGGCCTTCTATATGTAGGCAGACCATAAGGAAATCTTGGAAATCTGGGACTCTGCCCTTCCTTCCCATGGTCTCATGAGTCAGTGGGGGCAGGGTTGTGTGCCTGGCAGGCAGCAGTGCCTGCCTGCCCACCTGCAAGGCGCTCCACATTACTCCAGCTCCTGGCCAGATTGTGCCCTATGCTCCTGAATTTCTGGAACACCCATTATAATTCCTAACAGCTGGTCATGATCAGTCTCTGAAATCCAGGATTGTCTTGGCTAAAATGGGACATATGGTCACCCTATATGGCTTAGACCACCTGTAGTTTTAGTTGTACAATGACTTAACTGACAGATGTGAAAGGACATTTATTCTCATTGCCAATAGTTTTAATTGCCCCTCATTTTGCTCAGGTAAATTTAAGATGACAGAAGTTGGGATTGCCCTTGCTTAAGCTCACATTAAATAGTTTTGGTCTTCCCAAAATATTCTTAAATTCATAAAGACAAAACTTATCCTCATCTTCTCAGCCAGGAATGAATTGAAATTCCTGGTTCTGAATGCACAATATTAATACTTAGAAGATAATACTGAAGGCCCTAGATTTAAAACTTATTTCTTAGTAGCCTAAATGTTATGTCGTACTGAAGCATAGCTAATATAACCTTTGTCCAGTCAAAACAAGGATTCTGTAAAACTAGCTAATTTTAAATGATACACTGTGTTTTCCTTAATGTGTGTTTATTAGCATAAGAATTAATGGGATATGAACCACATAAAGGTCAAAAGTGTAGCTTGGATTCTTGTGCAACCCATGTATATTTAGTGGTCTGGAAAAGTAGGCTGGACATTTCAATAGACAAAACCTTTTTATGAGATTTTTTGCATTTCCTGCTTTTAGTTGGTTATGGGCATGTCCTAGGGGAAGCTATTTGAATTGTATTTTGATACTTCGAGCCCTGTTTCTATTCAGAACAAAGAAATGAAAGGTTAAAGATTTTAAAGGAATAAAAAAAATTATTTAGCTAGAGCTCATGTAGTTGTAAAGATCGTGGGTGGAAATTTGTTTAACAATTTATTTAGATCCATTTTTATCTAGATCTATTTTTTGATCTTTAAGTGGAATCAAAAGACTTCATTATTTGTTGGAAAAGAGCACATCTGGATCTCTCTATGATGGTCACAAGGCCCTTCTCTTCCAAGTCGTTTTCTATCCAAAGGCTTGCAATATTTGACTACAGTTTTCAGTGTTGCTGAAAATGGGGATTTGCTATAGCATTTTATTTTTGTAGCATTGCTTTATTTCTATGATGTAATCATCACTTCAGGATTTTTTGTTTTCACAGATGTCACAAGAATCAGGGATTTAATTATTTTTGTGTTTGGAGGAGCCCCTTTTCTGCTGCTATTTGGACATTTCCAGGCTTCCCTTTTCTGTCTTCTCACTTCTGCTTCTGCTTTTCAGTGCATACATAGCGGTATGGGCTACGAAACTCACTTTATCCAAATCAAGTAGAAGGAAGACAGGAGTTATGGGTGGGGAAGCAAGGGAAAATGGCAACCTTAATGCCAGTTTCTTCTGTCAGCCATCATCAGTGGTTTCAGCCATTGTTAGTAGTAGTAGTAATTAATAATCACACAAGCAAAACCGGGGTGGCATTTTCTTATACTACCTCTGAGATTCTTTAATCTTTTGATGTCTAGGAGTCAGCCTAATCCTTCCTCACTGCTTATACTTCCAGCAGGATTGCTGGACCAGGGTGACACCCAGTCACATGCCCTCTTGTGTTGCCATGCACAATTTGCTAGGTATGCAGTTTAATGTGACATAGAACCCTTATATTTGTGGAATGTCACTTTACACTTTGGCAATTCCCAGGTGCCTAGTCTTCATAAGCATCTTTATTTAAATGGAGAATTACAAAGTAGTAGTGAATTGACAAATATGGTACATGAGATATGAGGTGCTTATCCAAACAAAGAAGTTTTGCTCTTCTTCTGTCATTACCTTAACTATTATTATTTAATATTCGCATTGCATTAATTATCCATAAGCAGACAAGGTTCTTTGGGTGAATCTGAGATATTTTATTATATCAACTTAAATAGTTGGAAAAAAAAATTTAAGCAAGTGTTCAGGTTTAAAAACCCTTCATCAGGCTGAGTTAGTTTCTGCAGTTGGTGTGTGTTCTTTCTGGATGGAATAAAAAGTAAAGAAGCCCAAGGCTGGGCTGGTATGCATACAAGATAGGCAGTCAGTAAAGATGTAAATTGAGGAGTCAGTGGGTGAGAGACAGGCTGGGTGTGGGGGGAAAGAAGAGGAATGAATAGTGGAGAGATACCTGGGGAGTCAGATGTCAGGCAGGTGTCATAAATCCAACGTCTATATTTAGTCCATGATTTTTAGTATCCCGGAGGTTGATGAAGTGGAGTTCATAGGCTCGTCTCTGGGAAGTGTTTTGTAAGTTTCCTTTGAGGATCAGGACTGAGAGATTGGAGAGAGAGTGGTTTTCTTGTAAGAAATGTGCCCCCACAGGTAATTGGGTAGTCTTGTCTTCAATAGATTTTTGGTGTGTGTTCATTCTGGTGCGCAGTTGTTGTTTGGTCTCTCCTACGTATTTTCTATCAGGGCATTTGGTGCATTGGATGAGATATATTACATTTCTGGATGTGCAGCTGTAATATCCAGGAATGCTGATGGCTCTGTTGTGAGGTGTAGGAATTGTGGGGGTGGTGGAGATGTGTTGGCAGGTTTTGCATTTCTTGTCATAATATCATCTGGATCCATTTGGTGTGTTCTGGGCCTGAAGAAGTTTGCTTCTGGTGATGAGGTTAGCGAGGTTCAGTGTTTGTTTGAAGGCTAGGATGGGTGCCTCTGGGAAGATCTCTTGAAGAATGGGTCTCTTTTTAGTATGGGTGGCAGTTGTTTGAGGATTTTCCGAATGGGTTTGAGGGAGGGGTGATATGTCATAACCAGTGGTGTGCGATTTGTGGGGGGGTTTCTTCTTTACTGCAGCAATTCTTCACGTGGTATCCGGGTAGCTTTTTGAAACATGTGATCTCTCTCTCTGGAGGAGTGTCCTTGTTGAGTGAAAGACTTTTTAAGAGTAGTGAGGTTGCAATCCCGGGTGTTCTCAGTGCAAATTCGGTGGTATCTGAGGGCCTGGCTGTATATCACAGCTTTTTTGGTGTGTTTAGGGTGATTGCTGGTTCTGTGCAGATATGCATGTTGGTCTGTCGGTTTCTTGTATAATGTGGTCTATAGTTTATCATTCTGGATACTGATCATCATGTCTAAAAAGGAGATGTTGGTGCTGGAGTATTCAAGAGATGGAGGGATGGTGATTGTTGAATTTCTGATGGAACTCAATCAGATATTTCAGGTTTTCAGTCCAAATGATGAAGGTGTCATCAATATATCTTAAGTATAGCAAGGGTTTCATGGTGCAGCCTTTGAGGAAGTTTTCTTCCAGGTGGCTTATAAAAAGGTTGACATACTGTGGGGACATTTTGGTGCCCATAGCTGTTCCCATGGTCTGGAGGAAGTGTTGGTTATTAAAAGTGAAATTGTTGTGTGTGAGGGTGAAGTGTATAAGGTCAATAATATCTTTGGGTCTGTACTCTGAGTTGTAATCTTGCTCCTGTAGATATGTAAGGCAGGCTCAGATGCCATCCTGGTGTGGGATGTTGGTATATAGGCTGGTAACATCCATGGTGGCTAGGAGGGTGTTGCTGGGAAGGTGGTCTATGTTTTTAAGTTTTCATAGAAAGTCTGTAGTATCTTGGACAAAACTTGCTCTTTGGGTGACAAGTAGTTTTAGGACTGATTCAACAAAACTTGGTTTTCCTCAGTTAGGGTCCCATGGTTGGATATGATAGGTTTGCCAGGGTTCCCTTGTTTGTGGATTTTAGGGAGCATATAAAAAGTCCCTGGGTTAGCTAGTACAGAATCAAGGTCTGTAGTTTTTCTTGTAGTCCTGATGGAAATGATTTGATGGTATTATTGAATTTCATGGTGAAAAGGGGAGTAGAATCTTCTTGTACCTCTTTGTAGTAGGTGGTGTCAGAGAGTTGTCTTTTGGCTTCCTTCATGTGGTCTTCACGGTTTAGGATGACTATGGCTCCTCCTTTATCTGCTGGTCTTATTACTATTTGGTGGTTAGATCTTAGAGATTCTATGGCCTTTCTCTCTGGCAGAGAGAGTTTGCTATGGTGTTGTGTGTTGTTGATTATTTCATTGTTCATTCTTTCCTTGAAGCAGTCAATGTAAGCTTCCTTAGCCTGACGAAGGGTTTTTGAACCTGAAAGCTTGCTTAATAACTATTCTCCAACCATTTGGGTTGGTCTAATAAAAGATATCAAATTCACCCAAGGAACCTTGTCTGCCTATGTCCTTAGACCAACACGGCTACAACCCAAACCCCTGCAGTTAAGGTTAGGGTTTTGTTCACTGCAAGGTGTCCAATCTGATTTTGGGAGGGGCTTGGGGGGTTGATTTTTTCCTCAATGTTGTCAGAGGATGAGTTGATGTTGGAAGTGGATTCATTTTGGTCATGAAAATATTCCAGGAGGCGGAGGAAGAATTCTTCTAGTTCTCCACAATGAAGTATTTATTATCCGTAGCATTTAGAAGCTAATAGTTGGAGGTGCCAATACTCTGTATGCTAGACATCTAAACCAAAAGCTACCCCAAAAGCTGTTTTCTTTGTTGTTGACAGGGGGGGATCTGTTACAGTATTATATTCTTGTAGCCTTACTACATTCAGCTGACATATAATCATCACTTCAGGATTTTTTTTTCACAGGTGTCACAGAATTAGGGATTTTATGATTTTCATGTTCTTTTTAATTACCCATACCCATGATAGTTTGAGATTCTTATGTGACACTAAAAGATTGTGTTAGTTCACTGAGACTCTCAAAAATTACAAAATGAAAACCTAGACTGTGCTGGGAGCTGAAATAATTACAAGAACAAGTACTTTAAGCCACGTGATCATACATTGGGCATGGCATGTACAC
This sequence comes from Alligator mississippiensis, assembly GCF_030867095.1. Taxonomy (NCBI): domain Eukaryota; kingdom Metazoa; phylum Chordata; order Crocodylia; family Alligatoridae; genus Alligator; species Alligator mississippiensis. Next base: position 88,026,647 of record NC_081824.1, read on the forward strand.
ATGGTCACTAGTGCTAGGAGCACATCAGGAACCTAATCTAAGTAAGTCAGAGTTAGAGGAGGGGCGGGCATGATCAGGGTGGTGGCGTATTGACAGAATTTGTCTGTCTGGGGTTGTGGGGGTTTGGAAATATTTATAGCCCGGTCAAGTTTGGGGTGGGGTAGGAAAAATACAGGGCTGGGTGAGCTGATGAGCTTTCCCAGCCTCAAGGTGATGCTCCAAACATGACCAGATGTGTGGTAGATTGGGCTAACTCATTCCTATTACTTTCAGTGCACCTCTTCAGGTGAACTGAGTTAGATTGGGCCAGCCATTTTTTACCCAATCTAGCCTCCCTGAACTAGAGCAGTACTTAGATCAACCTAACCCTAGTTAGGGCAATTTAAGTGTAATATCTGCACATACAGTGGCTTCTAAGCTGAGAGCATTGCTATGAGCATTTTACCTCCCACCCTCCCTGCCCTCTGGCCAACTTCTGCTCTGCATACATGGATGATAAGCAGTACAATCACCATCCTGCTCATCTCAACATCTGTCTCTCCAATGTGATTCAGAGCAGTGGCTGGGGTACTTCATTGTTCTTTTTTGGGTTTGGCATTTGCAGAGTGGGTAGATGGAGCCGTGCTTCCTGGCAATATTAAATTACATGCAACTAGAACCATGTAACTAGTGAAATATAATTTATCTAAAGAGTTTTTTAGTAGGAAAAAAGGAACTGCTGACACTCTATGACCTGAAATGAAAATGGAATGACATCTTGATGAGTCAGACCTATCTGGTAGCCGTAGCAGCCAGTACTTAATTGCCAACTTGATTTCAACTTGCCAGTAACATTGGCATAAAGCTTCAATGATGCATTCGTAAAACAAGATCTCTTTGCTTATATAAATGCATAAAGTAAATTTGGCAGACAAGGTTCCTCGGGTGAATTTGATATCTTTTATTAGACCAACCCAAATAGTTGGAGAATAGTTATTAAGCAAGCTTTCGGGTTCAAAAACCCTTCGTCAGGCTAAGGAAGCTGCAGCAGTTGGTGTGTGCTCTTCCTGGATGGAATGAAAAGTAAAGAAGCCAGGGGCTGGGCTGGGCTGGGCTGGGCTGGGGAGTCAGTTGCCAGGCAGATTATAATGTATCAAAAATCCAATGTCTATGTTTAGTCCATGATCTCTAGTATCCAGGAGGTTGATGAAATGGAGCTCATAGGCTTGTCTCTAACTATTCTCCAACTATTTGGGTTGGTCTAATAAAAGATATCAAATTCACCCGAGGAACCTTGTCTGCCTATGTCCTTAGACCAACACGGCTACAAGCTACACCCCTAAAGTAAATTTGTACATTTATACCCGTAATGAAAACTAGTAGCAAGATGTATGCTGTCATACCCAAAAACGTTATACCATATATATCAAAAGAAAAGAATATGAATAAAATAGATAGAATTACAACAGAGTTACTTTGGCCACAAACCCCAGATACCAATGTATTCACATACATTCAAAGATTCAAATAAGACACTGAGGCTTCCACATTGTATTGATTCAGTGATGCCATCTTTAGCTTTTTCTCATTTTTAATTGGAATAACTGACTGAAGTACATTTTTAACCTTTTTTTTTTACTTGTTACAGAAAAAAAAACAACTTTTTTTCCCTTAATGATAGTGCTTACATACTTTTCCCACTCAAATGTGACTTCTACATAATTCTGTACTGGATAAATCTGTGTTTGGTCAGATCAACATATTGGTATGCAGGTCACTTGCACATAAATAGATTTATTATTTACTTTTTCTTCCTCTATACAATGGAATTCTACTCAACATTTTTCACATAGGCATTAAAGTCTTTATGTTTGGTGAATCAGGCTCATAAGGAGGGTTTCTTGCTTTTTTTGAATTTCATTCATCTGTATAGGACATAATTAAAATATTGTTTGTAGTCAGCACATTTTGAAGACAGTGGGATTCATATAATTTCATCAGATGTAGACTCTAGAAAGAGGTTTTTCACACTCCGCTCCCTTATATTAAAGAGTTCACTGCAGAAAAAAAGGTTTCAGGCCATAATTTATGATCTGCTATTTCATACTTCCACTAGGAATAGGACTTCATGAATTATTTATATTTATCTAAGCCATTAATAAATGCAATACAATACCATTCTTTACCTCATTTAGAGGTGCCTGGATTCAAATAGACTAAACAAATAGTGTAATCCACATATGAATAACATTTAATTATCATATTCTGTCCAATAATATGTAGTGTAGATCATCCTATATATAACCTATTCTTTGCCTCTGGGGCAACTTAAAAACATATTTATCTTAAATTTTTGGTTTTATGTCACTTCTGTCCTTAAACTGATATACATACCTTTATAATATAGATTTCACAAAAGTATCCTGGTTACATTACATGCCCCTCTTATTTAAGTGCATATTCCCTAGTGCAGGGAAAAAAAAAAAGTTTTTAGCTATTTATTTAGTGTTTTGGTTATAATTATACACATTTTTAAGAGCAAAACACTACCTGTTATAGAAAGGCACATTTAAAGTCACCTTAACAGCATTAACACTACCCACATCCCCAGCATCCTTTCAGCTTTCACTTCTACCACATAAAGAATGCACCATAGAAGTCTTTGAATGTATGTCCTACTATGATGGTACTTTGTTAATTTACTTTATTTGTATACTTTTCCTCTAGAATACAAACATTCTAGTGTACGTGGTTTGCTTTTGTGTTCTTGAGGCTCCTGGCAGATGTTACACTTAAGATGTATTCCCAAGTTAATCATGTAACCTAGCCACACATTCAAGCCAGCCTAGTAACTCAGCCTAATAACCCAGCCAACCTAGTAACTCAGCCACAGATTCAAGCAATTAATTATGTGGTAAAGTGGGGAGTAAGCCACAAAACTTTTACACAGAATATGTGTGATAACTGTGTAGCCTATTCCCATTGCAATTTAAACTGAATTTGTGGCTGTTCCCAGCCTCAGGAGCACACCAGAGCCCTTCAGCACCCCTTCATGAACTCGGATGCACTCTCATGGCTGGGAGCAGTTTTTAAAGGTCCAGGGTACCTTGAGCCTAACATCATTCAAGCTCTCCAATGTCGGACTCACTGTGCCACACACCTTTGAAAAGTGGGCATCCAGTTGGGAGCCCCAGATACACTCCTGCTTTTTATGTTCCCAGGCACCCATGGAAGTAGCACCTGATTTCCCAGCTTCAGCTTCTGTGTACACAGGAGGATGCAACAAGGGATCAGTGATCTTTCCACCCATCAGCTGCAGATGCTGTCTCACTTATGCTGCCAGGTAGCAGTTGGGATTTGAGAAATGTTAAGCCCCATTTCCAGAATTGCTCAACTTGGGAAGTCACACAATTTGGGGAATTGGGTATAAACGCCAGTTCCTACCTGCCTTAATATCTGCAGCAGCCCAAGACAGACAGCATTTTTTTAATGGAAATACCATCATTTTGTGTAAATCTCCCAATGATAGTCTTACATGAAGTTACTTTTCATGAAAAGATTTAGGGGTTTTTTGGTTGGGTTTTTTGGGGGTTGGGTTTTTTTTTTTTTTTTTTTTTTTTTTTTTTTTTTTTGCTACTGTTCATTATTTGTAATACAGTAGCATCTAGGAACACTGACTGAAACTGGCACTGAATGTGAATGCAGTAAGACTTGGTTCCAACCTAGAAGGACTTACAATTTAAATGGAAAGCGAGAGAGAAAGGAAATATTATCTTAGAAACTCACTATTTTAGTGACTGCCTATTGCCTTAAACATGAAAAAGCAGTTAGCTGTAGCATTGCAGTGGAAAGCCACATTTCATATTAACTGCTACAGTCAGGTACAATCAAATGTAACATGTGGTACTGGTTTCAGTGATTTTGAGGACAGTAACACTGACATAAAGACAAGATTGTTTGGGTGGCCTTAGTTATGTATTTCCAAATAATCTATGCTTTTTCATTCTTTCTTTTTAAACAAAACTATGAGATTTCCTGAATTTTTTAAAGGTAAGAGAGCAGATAGCTAACTAGATAGATAGGTTATTTATCTATCTGGCTGACTGTAACAGAGAACACTAGAATAAGACAAATCCTTCCTCAGGTTCCTCACATTTTGCCTCAGGTACAGGAGCCAGAGCCAGATCCATAGAAATGTTAGCTTTCCTTCTGGCACCCACAAATATGTGGATGGGAAGGACTTGATTTGTGATAATTTAGCTTCAAATTTGCATTGTTGGTTTATGAGGAGGATCTGCTTTGATTTCTGAAAGTAACTGGGAGTAAATTAGAACATGAAGAAGTACATTATGTAGAATAATAATATAAAAAGATGGGATTGATACCTGCATAAAAAGAGGGTCTATTTTTGTTGGGGGTTTTTATGTCATTAGACAACATTTAAAACATGCTTACACTGGAGGATATGGTAAATAGGCCTGTGCGAGTTGACAGCGATCCGATCCGGCTTCAGATCCAGCTGCTTCGGATGGCCGCGATCTGATCCTGAGCTCTGGACTGGGTTTCTGCCTCGATCCAGCCAATGTGGCTCCAAAGCTTTGGAGCCGCCTTGGAGATCCGGCCATAGGGTATAATGGGGAATCAATGAAATATCTATAACTTTGTTGTTTCTTGTCTGATTTGGATGAAACCTGCAGGAATGGTAGCCTCTGCTGAGAGCATGAAACCTACTACATTTCAAGAAGATTAGTGTATGGATTTGGGGGGAACAGCACCCCAAATTCTTGAAAGCCAAACTCATGTCACGGCTGTATGTTACAACACAGGGGGGTCAAAACTGCAAGGGTGGTAGCTCTTATTGAGGTCACAAAGCCTGCCAAGTTTCAAGAAAATCAGTGCAGGGGATTGGGGGAAACTGCACCTCAAACTGCAGGCAAGCAAAACTCGTGACATGGGTGACACTGCGTGTGTTAAGGTGCAATGGGGTGACAGCTGCAGGGATGGTGGCCCCTGCTGTGTCCATGATGCCTGCCAGCTGTCAAGGAGATCAGTGCAGGAGGGTTCTGGGGCCCTGCACCCCTAGCTGCTGACAGGCAAAACTCGTGCCACGACTCTGTCTGTCTTGGGGCAGTTGATTGTCTGTATTGATTCTTTCCTCTCCTTAGCCTGGTTTTGTAGGTGCTAATTGATGCTCATTAAGTAGTTATATAGTAGCTAGGTCCTGTGTATTGAGCTGGTCCCTGGTCCCTGAGTGAACCATGATTGATTGATTGGTAACTGGTAACACAGTAGCTTAGCATCCAGGCCTGCAGTAATGTCTCCCTTTCCGGCCCCAAGACAGACAGTCAGTCCGACAAGCACCCACAGCACGAGTTTTGCTTGTCCTCAGCTTGACAGGCACTTCCCCCCAAACCCCTGCACTGATCTTCTTGAAACTTGGCAGACTTTGTGGCCTCAGTAAGAGCTACCACCCCTGTAGTTCTTACCCCTATATGTTGTAACACCGAAACATGACGTGAGTTTTGCTTTCAAGAATTTGGGGTGCTGTTGCTCTTAAACCCATGCACTGGTCTTTTTGAAACTTGACAGACATCATTACCTCTGCATAATCTACCACCCCTGAAAATTCATCCAAATTGGACAAAAAACAGCAAAGTTATAGATATTTTATTGTTTCCCCATTATACCCTATGGCCGGATTTCCGAGGCAGCTCTGAAGCACTTTGGAAGCTCCGAACTGCTTCAGGAAGCCTAAGGAGGCCACCGCTTCGACCTGGACATGCTGCTTCAGACCTTGAAGCATCCTTAGCTTCCCCAGATCCGAAGTTCTGTCCGAAGCCTTGCACAGCCCTAATGGTAAATGTTGATTTGTAGCCATGTGTATGGCTGGCCCTTCACCCAGTGCTGAAGCACGCTGCCTGCACATGCAGGGCAAGCAGTAGTGCAGGCTGCAGGGACCTGGACCTGGCTTTGTGGCAGGGGAGTATGGTTTGGGGTTGGAGAGGGATGGGAGGGGCACCCAGCCCCCTGTTCATTTTCCGTGCCCCACATTCATTCCCCCAACTCCCCATTCCTTCCCCTGCCACGCCCTGTTCATTTTTGCATTCCCAGTGCATTCCTCAACTCCCCTGCATTCGCCTCACCCCTGGTGGAGACAAGCCCCTGGAGATGAGCTGGAGACATTCCCCTGTTTGTCTCCAGCCTTCTGCTCGTTCCCCTGCTCATTCCCGAAGAACAGGGAAAATGAGGGGATTGCAGGGGAGAGCAGGAGAACAAGCAGGAGGTTGGAGATGAGCAGGGGAACATCTCCAGCTCTTCTTCAGGTGCTCGTCTCCTAACTCCTGCTCGTTCTCCTACACTCCCCTCATTTCCCCTGCTTTCCCTTGCCGCCCCCCCCCCATTGTTTCCCTTGCTTCCCAATAATTTTGCTTGCTCTCCTCTGCTCTCCCCTCATTTTCCCTCCTCTTCCCAGCTCCTTGATCGCTTCCCTGACCAGCCCCTCTCCCTCTGCCCCCCACATGGCCCAAGCTTACTTGCAGTGGCAGCCTCAATCAGGGCTGCTTGGTGTCTTGTGGCAGAGCCTCCCTTCATGGCAGGGGGCAGTAGGGCTCAGCACCAGCTGCCTGGCACCTATGCTGCTGCCTCATCATGCAGGTGCAGCCCAGCTCAGCAGGCACTGTGGAGTGCCACGCACTGTCTGGCAGTTCCAGCTGTCACCTATGCTGGTGCTGCTCAGCTCTAGTGACCCCCGGGTGCCAGATAGCGTGCGGCACCCTGCTGAGTTGGGCTGCACCCGTGAGAGATGCAACACTGGCAGCGCATGCCAGGTGACTAGGGCTGATCCCCACTGCTACCCACTGCCCCCTGCCACATGGGGTGGGGTGGGGGGGGGGGGGGCTGTGCCATGAAGCACCAGCAGCTCCAACATCTGCTGCTTTAGCTGTGAGTGCAGGGACACTGGGGCTGGGTGGGGCAACAATTGGGAGCTGCAACTGAGTGGGAAATGATGGTGAAGTTGGGGAAGTGAACAGGGCCTAAGGCTGAGCAGGGGGCACGTGGGCCATGCAGAAGAGGGGACAATAGCCCCTGTGGGGGGACATATGGTCCCTGCTGGTGGACTGTGGCCCCTGTTTGGGGGCTGTGGCCCTGTAGGGGGAGCAGTCTGTGAGCTGTGTCCTGCAGAGTACAGGGACCCACCCCTCCCCACAACCACAGTTCCCCCACAATCCACTCACAAACCCCACACCACCCAAGCCACACCCACAAACCCCTCATCCATGTACCTGACCCTATGGGTCATGAGTAAGGGCACTGGGGTGGGGGGCAGGCTGTGGGTTGAGAGTGAGGGGCAAGGGTAAGAGTAGGGAGGTGGCATATCAGTGCTGCTCAGTGCTGCACATCCTGGTAAGCGAAGGGAGAAGGGGCAGCTCTGATTTTTCTATGACAAAAAAGCCAGAAGTCAATGCCAAACTATAGAGATATTTAGAATTCATTTTATTATGATGATGGAGGCACTGGTAGACTTCTAAATTTCTTTAAAATTGAAAATATATCAATAAAACGATTTCCCAGTGTGTGTGTGTGTGTGTGTGTGTGTGTCTAGTTTTCCTTGTGGAAGAACATGGATTTTGGGGTATTTTAAAAAGTGACCTTGGGATTTGTTTTTATCAGGGATTTTGCAGTTTTTAAATAGGTAACACCAGAATTCCTGTTAGTGAGGCAAGTGGCAGGACCCAGGCAGAGGAGCCTGCTCAGAGCTGGCACCCAGGACCCAGCTGAAGGTGGCTGACCTCCTGGCCAGTGGGGGCTGCTACCTGGCTGTTGCCTGCTGCCACCTGTGGCAGCAGGCAACAGCCAGGTAGCAGCCCCTACTGCAGAACTGCTGCAGTGGGTAGAGGGTACAGGGAACTCTCATGGTTCCTTCAGCAGTCCAGCTGGCAGAAGAGGTAGTGTCCCCAGGTACCTATTGGCTGGGCCTCAGAAGATCCTGAGAGTAAGTAGACATGAGCTGCTTGCCAGGGCAGCTTTTTATACTGTTGGGCCTAGCACAGGTGCTGGCCCCAGCCTCTAGCTCCCCCTGGCTGCAGATCCAGGAGGAGGCAGGCAGTGCCTCCAAGTGGCACAAGTGGCACAATTTGCCCCACATCAAAGTGCATGTCCTGGCATGTGCACTGAGGCAAAAAGCCCCGATTCAAATTTGCACTGCTTTCAGCTGAGCTGCTGCAAATGCACATACCTGCATGTGTGGACACGCCCTTTGGGTGCATTATGGCCAGGTAAAGACATTATACTTTTACTGCTGTAAGTCACCAGAAACCAGCCTATACCCATAACACAGCAGCAGTTTTGCACATACAGACTGGTTTTAAAATACTAGAACCTGGTGTAAGATTACTCCTGCCACTAAAGGTCAAATGTGTGTTCTGTTCATATAGAAATAGCATTACTCTCCAGAGATATTCAGATATCTCCCTATTCCTAATTCCTATTCCTAGGGTCAGATCATATTCCATCTTGTTCAACTACCTAAAAAAATCTTAATAGATGAGTAGTGTGACACCTCCTCCCTGTTTTATGAGACTTATTTTAAAGGTTAGATAGTGGTGTGTCATGAAAGTAAGTATGTTCATGTCTTGGGGTTTTTTTCATGGACACAAGCAGAGTGGAAAGGGCCTTTACTTTATTTTTAATGAAAACTGAGATTACAGATAGAAATTCAGAGGTCTATTGTCATCCCCTAAGGGACACGCACCCAGGTTTCAGAAGCATTGTGCCTTGCTCTGCCAGGCTCAACAAGGTGATGATCAGTCATCTCTGCTTGCCTAAATCTCACAAGTAACCTTGATTCCACAGTCTTTGGGGTTATTAGAGTATCCATTATACACTTATTTTTCATTTTTGTTGTTTTTAGTTGTACCTAAAGCAATGTTACCACTTACAAGCATCAAACAATTTTTCAAATACTAGGAGGCATGAAAATAAAGAGCTAACAATGGATTTAAATAAGTAGCACCACCTTTTTTGTGTGAAAACAGCTGGCAAAAAGAGCTACACTGAAGTTTACAAAAGCAGTAGCACTGTACAGTGATAGAGGACATACTCCCTGGATCATCTGGCAAAATATATCAGAGACAGGGGTGGATCTCTGGGGAGCAGTGTGGTGGTGAAGTCACACCCCACCTTTGATTGTGTAGTATACACACAGTGAGCTCTCTGCCTCTAGGAGCTCTGGTCTCAACCACTGTCTCCATCACTGGTCACATTTCCTAGGTCAGTGAATTCTCCACAACACTTGCCCCCACCCCTTTTCAAAATCCTAGATCCACTCCTGAAAGGCACAAAGATTTTTTGTAGTATCTTTTATTGAACAAACTCTATTGTTGGAAGAGATGTGTTGGACAAACTTTCAGGCACAAAGTGCCCTTCTTTAGATTCAGGTAAAGGTGGCAAGATAGCAAGGTTCCTGAGCCTTGCCACTGCAGCACAGTATCTGGCCTTGTGTCACTCTGCTCCAGGTCAGATGCATGGCAAGGGGAAACCAGAATAAGAAGCCAGTGTGTGGAGGCTTCCTCTAGGCCAGACATCCAGCCTCTTCAGCTTTTAAATTGCTGCCTCCATTGCTAAGCTGCATAGCAGCTGGAGGCAAAGGGAACTTGGTACGGCTGACAGCCAGGAGTGCAAAAGTAGTGTTTAAGCACACTGTCTTTTCAATCACTACCCCCACCACTCAGCTGAGGAAGGGGAAGCAGGCAGGGAGTAATGCCCTCACCTCATCCTGTACTGGAACTCCAGAATGAAAAGCAGGTGGGGAGCATCTGACAGGTGCTCCTCCCCTCCCGGTCTATGGGATGCATGCAGCAGCTGCCCCTCATACCATCTCCTAGACTGGTCACCCCAGTCTCAGGAAGGCATGAAAGCCTTTCCCCTGGTTCCACTCCTGGTAAAGTTGAGCTGAGAGAAAGCATGCAGATATTCATTATCCCAAGAGAAACTCTCCTGGGAGTAATTTAATTTGCATTGTTCCTGGGTCACTTTTTCCCCAGAGGTCTCTTTTTTTTTCCAGGAGAAAATGCTTGAATGTCTGAACACTTTGGGTTTCTACCAGAAGAGCAAGGATTATTCAGTAGAAACTGAACATCTGTACCTGGACTCTGAGAAAACCTAGGCTTCCACTAGGAATTCAGTGAATAAGAATTAGAGCAAAGCCATCATTAAAACTGCAAATGCTGACTTAGTATTACCTAGGATCACAAGTGTATCAGACGACCATATACAATGTAACCACCAACCTTTTTTATCTACACGCAGTGGGTAGATTTAATACATTTCAGAGATTTTTAGGGTTGGAAGGGAGCTCAGTAGATCATCGAGTCTGACCCCTTGCCCTGGGTAGGAAAGAGTGCTGGGGTCAGATGACCTCAGCTACGTACTTGTCTAGTCTCCCCTTAAAGACCTTCAAGGTAGGGGAGAGCACCACCTCCAATGGAAGTCCATTCCAGGTTTTGGCAACCCTCACCATAAAGAAATTTTTCCTAATGTCTAATTTAAATCAGCTCTCCATCAGTTTATGGCCATTGTTCCTAGTAACCTCAAGGGGCACCCTAGTAAATAGAGTATCCCCTATTAATAGTACAGTCCTGGCAGAGTTCATTCAACTAGACTCACCAACTTACTATGTTTTTGTTCCCACCAAACTGAACCCCATGCTATTTGCATATTTTTGTGCCTGGGATTTAATTTTGGCTGGGTAAACAACCTGGGGATAGTTTCTGGCACCAGTAGGGTTAGAATCCAGGGCCTTCTCCCTTCTACTACCATCTCACTGATCCCTATTCTGTTTGTCTCCTCCTCTCCTCAGGAGCAGGATTGAAAAGACCATTTTAAGGGGAATGTTGTGGAGTAATTTGGGCATTGCTTAGCTTATGGTCTGGTGGTTCAAGTACTATGCTGGGTAGTGGGAACTCAAACTCCCTTTGGGAGTGAGGATGGGAGCATTTCTCTCTCATTGCCTAGGTAAGGATCCCAACTGTTCGTCTATTGGGCTAAAAGATAGTAACATTTCTATTTCCTTCTCTTTTTTTCATAAGGTGCCACATATAAAGAAAGGCACCTAGGCAGTTTTTCAGCAAGTACTGGTAAAATAAGTTTAGCCCTGGGACATCTTTTTCTTTCTTCCACAGCTTTTCTTCTTTACCTTTCCTTACTTACCTTTTCCATCTCTCACTTCCTTTTCCCTTCTGTGATTCTTTGCTAATTTCAGTTGTCACTGTGAAAACACTAGGTCAAAGAAATGAGTTTTACACTTAATTTTGAATACAATGAGATATGTGGTCTGTCTTATCTCTTCTGCTTATGCATTCCAAAGATTTAGGCATGTTGCCAAGAACACTAACTCTCCCTCTCCTGAGATTCACAGTTGAGTTTCACAGTTTTGTGAATCCTGCAGAATGTAGCTGTATATTAGAGGGGATCAGTATTTTTTTCAATGAAACATTTTTCATCAGAAGATGCCACTGTGTTGAAACCAAATATTGGAATGGGAGGGGAAGTAGGAGGTGGGAAGTCATTTTTGATGATTTTTTAGAAAGATTTTTCTTTGATCTGGGATCAAATCTCTGGGATCAAATCTTCTGAATCAAGCAACACAATATATAAAAATATTCACATTTCATTAGCACACAGCAGTTTTTTTAGCTTTCTGGACTTAACTGATATGCAGTATTGTTGTTACGACCCTTTGCCATCAGAGGAGGCTACATTTTGCTACCAATACCTGATATTATTTGCAAAGTAATTTGGGAATCAAAGACTACTAACAGACATATAGCCCTCCCACCCCCCCAAAACAAAACAAAACAAAACAAAACAAAACAAAAACAGCGCATTATCAGAAGATGTGCATTAGTTCCACCCAGCTCCTCAGTGCCTGTATAGATCAAGTACTTCAGCAGGGCTTTTTGGTGCTTTTATCTAATAGCTGATTCAACCAGCTATTAAACAAAAGCACCAAAAAGCCCCACTGAAGAGTTCGATCTGTACGGAAGTTGGGTGAGCTGCATCAAATGAACATGTGCTGCACTTGGTGCAGGGGCACATCAAACTTAAAGGTAAAGCACTCAGTTTTTTCACATCTGTAAGCAGCCAAAGATACTATAACAATATGAATACATTTAGCTGACATAGCAGTAGCATCCCTGATGTTTCTCAGGATGGAATTCAGTATTGATAACTGTATATTATATTGCACAGTTCAACAGCAGCATAGAGGCAATATGTCAGGTTTATGACCTTTATAATGATCTTTCTTTCATGTTACAAAACATGCAAAACCTATGAATGAAAGGCTGTGGTCATTAATTTTACTTATATGAAGTAAGTATTTTGTCCTAAGGCTGTCCTTTAGAATGGTTAAAGCCTGTAGTGAAGATTGGAAAAATGAAATTACATTGACAAAACACAAAAATAGAAATCTCAAATAATTTTTCTTTTTGCTTAAGTTTTATGCACATCCATAAATATTTACATGGGACTCCTATGAGGAAGTAAGAATGGGTAGGATAGATGAGAGTAGATACTGGAAAAAGGTAGAAGTTGTCAGAAAATACAAGGAGCCCATATGAAATTCTTATATTCATCCTAAACAATGCACAAGTTAAAAGGCTACCTGAATCTGTACTTCTGTCTTACATCAATAGTGGCTTGAAACCATAAAAGAGACTTCTTAATAATGTACATCTTTGGTTCACCTGGCTTTTGTTTTGAATCCTTTCTCTACTTTAATAAGCTCTGGGATATTTTAATGAATTATAAACATCTATTGAGGATTTTGTGCTATAATAATAATGATTTTATGAATATTTAATGATCATAGTAGGTCTAATACAGAAAAATGGTGTTAGGCAAAAAAAGTGCTATTGTTATTTTATGTGTGCAGAGCTACCCATCACACAGGGTCAGAAAACATCAAGTTTCATCAGGAATCTAATCTCAAGCAACACTATAGGCTAAATATTTTGTGGGTTTTTTATTTTGACAGATAATACATAAAGTTACATGCCATAATACAGAATTACATGTAATACATAAAGAGCACATACAAGCATTACCTTTATAGCCCCATAACCAACATGTGCAAATGTTCACAGGGCTTAGCTTGTGAGTGCTTGTTCATACCCAGTGTTACAGAGCAGATATCTAATTTTTGAGCTAAAAATTCACATTAACTTTTTTGCTTCCCTTGACTTTGCTTCATTTACTCTTATTTACTCTGGTGTCCATGGCATGGTAAAAATGCTTTGAAAACCGTAAATATCTTGATCCCTGCCCAGAGGAGGTCTTATTAATCTAGAAACAGGTGAGGAAGCAAACCAACAGAATGTAGAGAAGAAATAAGTTAATATATTGTGCATATATATTAAATAGTTATGCAGAATAATAATATTATTCTGTATAGATTTCATAGATTTCATAGACATTAGGGGGTGGGAGGGGCCTCACAAGATCATCAAGTCCAGTCCCCCTACCATAGGCAGCAAGTCTTCTGGGGTCAAATGATCCCAGCAAGATAACCATCCAAATGTTTTTTGAACTTGCACCACCTCTTGGGGGAGTCTGTTCCAGACCCTGAACACTTGGACTGTAAAGAAAATTTTCCTTATGTCCAGTCTAAATTGACCTTCCAGAAGTTTGTGGCTGTTATCCCTTGGGGACCCCTGGTAAACAACTGTTCTCCCAGATCCTGGTGAACATCCCTTGTATGCTTTTAGACTGCTACCAACTCCCTCCTGAGCCTTCTCCTCTCCAGGATGAAGAGTCCCATGTCCCTCAGCCTCTCCTCGTAGGGCTAGCTCTCATGGCCTTTGATCATGTGAGTGGCTCTCCTTTGGACTCACTCAAGCTTATCCACATCCCTCCTGAAGTGGGGGCCCAAAACAGGATGCAGTACTTCAACTGCGGCCTCACTAAGGCCAAGTAAAGTGTGCCTTATAAGACCTTATAGTCTTATAAGGTGAATATAAGACCTTAGTATTGGATTGCTGAAGATATAACCAGTCTTGCACACTTATTTAAAGGGTAAAAATGGATAAAGTGACTGCCAATTCATTAAATCAGCACCTGATATTAACACAGTCCTTGTAAACTGTCCTGGGAGTTATACATCGTCACATCCCTCCAAACGACATACAGGGCAGTGACCTTGAACACTAATAGTCATTTAATAACACTTATATTACTACAGATGAGCACTGCACAAGTATTAAATTAGTCTCACAACACTGCTAGGAAGTGGGAAAGTATTAATAATCCTCATTCAGCAAATGGAAAAATAAGGAACAAAGACATTAAAAGCCAGATCCTAATTGACACTTAAAAATGGCTTAGACATATTTTAAGCACTTTGGTTACAAAGAGCGATAGAAATCAACCCTGCTTAGGCACCAAGAATGTCTACCCCTGTCTTACATCAACAATGGCTTGGGACCATAAAGAGGCATCTTCATTTCGATCTGAAAAGATTCATAGGGCTACTCTGCATACCTAGGAGGGATCACCGAAGTGACTCCCTCCTGCCTAAGCCCACTGTGAACCAAAGCAGTCTGGGATATGCATAAATATTTCCTTTCCAGTTCCTTAGGCAAGGCGAGACATTTGGAAACCCAGGAAACTACTGCAGAGAGCACATGTGTGGCTTGCTAGAAGATGACAATGATGGCTGTAGTGCTGCTTCTCTTTGGCTCAATAATCTGTATTTTCCAAGGAAGCTGGACATAGAGTACACATAGAGTACATTTAGCCTAAGAGTACTCAAAACTACATCCTCCCCTTTTCTAGAGTGTCCTAATCACCAAGATATGAGAGACTGAGTGATAGAGAGTGAATTTCCTTAGTGCATGGTTTGATTGAGTCCTGCCATTTTTTCTTATAGTGTCAAATTCATTTACCTTGAATGAAATGAAATCCCACTCTTTTTAATAGCATCTTCTAATCTCTATCATGTAAATGAACATGACAGAGAATGGGGAATAAGAACCTAGTGGGTTGTACTGACTATCATCTGCTAGACAGACAACATCTCCACGACTCGGCAGTGCTTTTGCACATACGTCTACATAAACTGGTTTTAATATAAAGATTGTGTGTGCCTAAGTCTAAATTAAGTACAATTTATCTGCATAAATACTTACATATTGAGCACGTTTACACAAGATGTTTACTGCAGAGTTAACTAATTAGCTTTACAGTAAAACTTCACTATGTGTGGTGCTATTAGGACAGAGTAAACTAATTGAGCACATCCAGATGAGCATGCATGTGCCTCTTGCAGCTTCTCAAATCCCTTTGAGATGCTGCAAGAGGCACCTGTGGGAACCACAAAAGTTCCCCATGCTGCAAATTTGCAGTGTGGATGCAAAATTAGACACTGGGGGTAAAAAAAAAAAAAATGTGCTGCAAAACAGCAGGGCAAGGCATGGTTCCAGACTGTGCTCTGAGGCATCCAGAAGCTTGAGTCCTCCATACAGACATTCTGGTAGCCAGCTAGAGTGTCTCTATGGCTGGTCCTTGCCCTGGTGCTGAAGCACGCTGCCTGCCTGTGCAGGGCAAGCAGTGGTGCAGGCTGCAACAACTGGGACCTGTGCTCTGTGCCAGGTAAGTAGGCAGGGAGGGGGTTGGACCATGGGGGTCTCCAGCCCCTCCTCGCCCTCATTGCTGGCCCACCTGGCCCCAGCCCATTCTCTGTCCCCCAATCACCCCAGCCCAGCCCCATCCCTTGCTCGCTCCTGTATCCCCCCAACTGCCTCACCTGCTCCCAGCTCCTTGCTGGCTGCCCCGCCTGGTCCCAGCCTTCTGGCACTCAATAAATAAATAAATAAATAAATAAAGCCCCGTACTCACTAGCTATAGCAGCAGCTGTCGAGGCCACTGGGGAACTCATGGCAGAGACCCCCACATGGCATGGGGCAGTGGTAGGCAGTGGGGACCAGTCCTAGCCACCTGGCACACACACTGCTGCTGCCCCATGGAGCAGATACAGCATGGCAGATACAGCACTGTCTAGGAGCTGGTGCCACTGGGGCTGAGTGGTGCCAGGCTCTGGGTGACAGCTGGAGTCACCCCAGCTCCCAGATGGCACACGGTGACCTGCCATGCCGTGCTGCACCCATGCAATGGGGCAGATGCTGTCTGGGTGCCAGGAGGCTGGGTGAGTCCCTGCTGCCCTCCTCCTGCCCCACGCCATGTGCTGGGGGAGGGTCTGCCATGAGTTCCTAGCAGCCTCAATGGCTGCTGCTACAGTGAGTGTGTGTGTGGTGGGGGCTGGGGTTTTGGAGTTTTTTTGAGTGCCAGGGGGCTGGGGCCTGGCAGGGTGGCAATGAGGGTGAGGAGGGGCTGGAGACAAGCCCCTGGAGGAGGAGGATGGAGATGAGCTACAGATGTTCCCCTGCTCATCTCCAGCCTCCTGGTCCTTCCTCTGCTCGTCTCCAGCCCCCTGCTCATTCTCCTGCTTGTCTCCACCCTTGGAAGGCTGGAGATGAGCAGGAGATCAAGCCAGGGGCTGGAGAGAGAAGAGGAATGAGCAGGGGGTGGAGATGAGCAGGGGAATATCTTCAGCGCCTCCCCAGCCTCTTGCTCATTTGCTCAGGTGGCAAATCAATATGGGTAGCAGCTAATGGGAGGTACTGTGGCTGTCAGAGATAACAAAGAGCTTTCTCAGGAGCTCAACCAATCAAAGTGAGTGATCTCCATCATTATGTCTTTCCAGGGGCTCTCAGGTTTCATTGAAATGGATACAGTAGCTCCACAGTGAGAGCAGGGCTTCCAGACCAAAGCCCTGGTAGCCCTGGTAGCCCTGCTCTAAGTGAGGACCTGCCACAGATCTGAGACCAAGAATTGGAGGGGAATGTACTAGCAGATAGCAACTTGGGCAGCAGAGACCATGAGATGATGAGTTTAGGATCCTGAGGAAAGGAAGGATGGAGATCAACAGAGTAAGGACTGTAGACTTCAGAAAAGCAGACTTTGACTCAATCAGGGAACTCTTGGGCAGCATCCCCTGGGAAGCCAGTCCGAGGGGGAGAGGAGTCCAGGAGAGTTGGCTGTCCTTTAAAGAAGCCTTACGGAGAGTGCAGGAAGAAACCATCTTGATTTACAGGAAAACTAACAAGTATGGCAGAAGACCAGCTTTACTTAGCAGGGAACTCTTCAGTAAGCTAAATCACAAAAAGGAAGCTTATAAGAAGTGGAAACTTGTACAAACAACTAGAGAGGAATATAAGAGTATTGCTCGGGCACAGGGCTGGATTAATGCATAGTCAAACTAGGCACATGCCTAGGGCCCTGAGCTGTGGGAGGGCCCGGTCCTTTCCTCTGCAGCGGTGGCTCCCTTCTCTTCCTTTCCTCTCCTGTCTGCCGGCCTTGCTGCTAAAACGGCTGCTTCATAGTGGCAGCTCCAAGCCCCACTCTGCATGAGTGGCATCATTGGGGTGGGAAAGGAAATCTCAACCAGCCCAGGGCCTGCAAGTTTTTTTTTTTTGGCTAGGGCCCACTAAAGGGTTAAACCAGCCCTGCAAAGGCATGCAGGCATGAAGTCAGGAAGGCCAAAGCATAGCTGGAGTTGCACCTAGCAAGGGATGTGAAGGGTAACAAGTATGTCAGTAACAAGAAGATCAGGGAAAGTGTAGGTCCTTTACTGAATGGGGAGGCAATCTAGTGATGGAGGATGCAGAAAAGGCTGAAATACTCAGTGCCTTTTTCACCTCAGTCTTCACAGGCAAGATCTGCTCCCAGATTATTGCACCTGGCAGCACAGTTTGGAGAGGAAGTTAGCAGTCAACAGTGACAAAAGAACAAGTTAGGGACTGGTTAGAAAAGTTGGACATACACAAGTCCATAGGGCTGAATGGAATGCACCCAAGGGTGCTGAAGGAGTTAGCTGATGTGACTGCAGAGCCACTGGCCATTATCTTTGAAAACTCACGACAATTGGAAGCGGTCCCGGATGATTGGAAATGGACAAATATAGTGCCCATATTTAAGAAAGGGAAGAAGGAGGATCTAGGGAACTACAAACCGGTCAGCCTTACCTCAGTCCTTGGAAAAATCATGGAGCAGATCCTCAAGGAATCCATTTCTAAACACTTGGAGAAGAAGAAGGTGATTAGGAACAGTTAGCATGGATTCACCAAGGGCAAGTCATGTCTGACCAACAGAATTGTCTTATTTGATGAGATGACTGGCTCTGTGGATGCAGGGAGAACCAGTGGATTTGGTATACCTTTATTTTGGCATGGTTTTTGATAGAGTCTCCCACAACATTCTCACAAGTAAGCTAAGGAAGTATGGGCTGGATGAATGGACTGTAAGGTAGACAGAAAACTGGCTGGAGAATCAGGCTCAGAGGGTAGTAATCAATTGCTCAATGTCTAGTTGGCAGCTGATTTCAAGTGAAGTAGCCAGGGGTTGTCCCAAGGCTGGTTTTGTTCAATATCTTCATCATCTGGAAGATGGGATAGAGTGTACCCTCAGCAAGTTTGCAGGTGACACCAAGCTGGAGGGAGTAGTAGATACTATAGAGGGTAGGCCTAGGATTCAGAGAGACCTCAACAATTTGGAGGTTTGGACCAAAAGAAATCTCCTGAGGTTCAAGAAGGACAAATGCAAAGTCCTGCGCTTAGGACGCAACAATCCCATGCATTTGTACAGGTTGGGGGCTGACTGGCTGTAAATCAGCTCTGTAGAAAAGGACATGGGGGTTACAGTGGACAATAAGCTGAATATGAGCCAACAGTGTGCCCTCATTGCCAAGAAGGCTAATGGCATACTGGGCTGCATTGGTAGGCAAGTTGCCAGCAGATCAAGGGAAGTGATTATTCCTCTCTATTCATCACTGGTGAGCCTACATCTGCAGTACTGAGTTCAGTTTTGCTCCCCCCACACTACAGAAGGAATGTGGAGGGAGTCCAGGGGAGAGCAATGAAAGTGGTGAGGTGGGTGGGGCACATGTCTTCTGAGGAGAGGCTGAAGGAACTGGTCTTTTTAGTCTAGATTGAGACAGGATTTAATAGCATCTTTCAACTACCTGAATTGTGGTTCAAAAAGAATGGAGCTAGACTGTTCTCAATAATGGCAGATGACAGAACAAAGGGCAACAGTCTCAAGTTGCAGCAAGGGAAGTTTACGTTAGATATTAGGAAGACTTTTCTCACTAGGAGGGTAGTAAAACACTGTAACAGGTTAGACAGAGAGGTTCTGGACTCTCCATCCTTGGTGGTTTTTAAGACCCAGATAGACAAAGCCTTGGCTGGGATGATTTAGTTGGGGATGGTCCTGCTTTGAGCAGGGGTTGGACTATATGTCCTCCTGAGAACCCTTCCAACCCTAGTTTTCTATGATTCTATGATTAACTTTTATGTGGCTTTCAGCATAAGGTGTAACAATGCCCACTGTTATTTACTTATCTGGAGAGGGCAAGTGAGGGTTTCAGTTCTGCAAGAAGAATGGGAACTTTAATGAGTGTAACCCTTTCTGCTCTGTGTAGGATCATTAGAAGGGTAGATTTGCACCGTATAGACTAAATCAGAGATGCATAGCATAAGGTTTTATAAGCAGCAGCTTTTAATCAGTGGCTTTCATAATTAGATACTGCTTATACTGTAAGTTACTCCTTACAAATCTTACCTTTTGCATCTTTGATTTAGTTAGCCTATAAGGTGCAAATCTACCCTGCCTTCTGCCTGACTTCAGACTAACATGGCTAACTACCTATCTCTCCTCTAGGGTGCATAGCCATCTCCAGACCTCATTACAACTGGCATGTGGCACTTCTACATGCTGCAAACCCTTTTGATTCCCATAATCAGTCTATA
Organism: Alligator mississippiensis; assembly: GCF_030867095.1. Classification (NCBI taxonomy): domain Eukaryota; kingdom Metazoa; phylum Chordata; order Crocodylia; family Alligatoridae; genus Alligator; species Alligator mississippiensis. Next base: position 88,046,488 of record NC_081824.1, read on the forward strand.
TAAGCAAAAACTGGGACTGAAAAGCAGCTGTGTCTGAGTACTTGTGCATCTTTTTTTTCTCTCACATTTATTTTAATCATAGAAGTTAAATCAGTGAAATCATCTTGGTCAAATTGGTTTGGAGAGTTAACTCTTTTTCAAAGATCAGATTATTAGAGCTGTTCAAGTTATTTGTTGCAAATACAATAGTCAACATATTTAGATCTTTATGAACCATTTGTGACTGGAATGTCAGCTTTATTGATAATTATTTGAACAATATGCACAATATTTTAGCTTTTGTGTAATCTGCAAACAGTTCAGTTTAGTAAAATTAGTATCCAAAGGTTGATCATCCAAATCACATGTTGACTGCTCTGTATTTGGATGACTAAAAATGTTTTAAGAAGAAGAATGAGTAACATCAGGAAAAAATATTGGGTTCTCATAGATGTTAATATATTAATACTAGTCCTTTTTTGCTCTCCAAATATATGTGCAAATATTTGCAAATTTGCAACATAAAGGGGCACAGATACTGTTGAAATGAATAACAGTTTAGTGTTTGAAAGTGTTGTTTAGTGAATGCTTGTAGTTTCTGCTATTAGTAGACTATTCTGTTAATAATACAGAATACTACAGACTATTCTGTTAAGACTATACTACATTAATGCTATACTCTATTGAGTATTATAATATAGTACTATACATACTATACATTCATTTGGATTTTTTTTCAGACAACTAATAAGCCTCATAATTCAGTGCTTATGGTTTATTCTGATGAAATTATTTGTTTATTCAGATTTATTTAAACAAATAAACACATAATTTCTAATAGAAATAACAAAATGGAATGTCTGGTAAATGTAGATCATAATTATAGTGCATCATGACAGGAGAGCTCATGGGTCAGTGAATTAGAATCTCCTTATACAAATTCTCTACTTCAAATTGATTACAATTTTACCATTAAAATCTGACCCCTAAAATATGTATAAACAAGAGAGTTAGCTGTCACCATCTTGACAATCTTCTCAGTTTCCTAAACTCTGTAAACATTTAGACAAAAAAAAAGATTGATCCTTACCCCCCCAAACAAAACAAAACAAAACAAAACAAAAAACTGCTTGTATTTTGCTTTCAAGCCTCTGTCAGATCAGAGATTCTTCAAACTGGGTCCAGATGCATGGATGGAAGCAGAAGTTGGGAGACAAAAAATTACATTTTAGAATCTCAAGTCATGCAAGTTACTGTTCTTACATATTTATAAGCAATGTAGTGCCAAAAATGTCCCCAAAAGATTGTAGCCATGGACTTAGTCTCCCCTAGGCCCTGGTCTGGAATAAGCTCTTTCCTTCTTCCATCCGAGTGAAGAAATGTTTTACAGACAGGCTGTAAAATGTTTCTGCATAATCACAGAGCACTAGATCATGACTTAGGGTACATGCACATATATCTTACAGCCCTAAGTCAACTACACAGGTGTTACATTTGATGCACAGGAATAAGCACAGTTACATGCATGTTTACGCCTTCCCTAAAGCAGGTAGTTGGTAAATAAGGTCTTCCTTGACTTTCCTGTTCTCTACTCTCTGGGGATTAGCAAATTGCCATGCCCTAGGGCAAGAGATGATATTGTGCATTTCCAAACAACAGTTCTTAACCTGGGTTGATCCCTCAGCATTGTTCTACCCCTTCCTATAGACTCTGTTCTTGCGATAAAATCTAGCTCTTTTGTAATATGCCCAGTGCTATATGCAGAGATATGTGTTTTTCATGAGCATGAAAATTACCCATCCACATACTTGGATCTACCACCTCATAGCAGCATAGACAGCTAGACAGCACCCCTCACATAGCAGGTTAATGAGACAAAAGAACACAAAGAATAAAAATAATCTTATTAATCAACTAAATAGGATACACTGACAATTTCAGACAGTATTTATGTAATTGTGGGAGGCATTACAAAGAGAAGGCTCATGGAGGCAGAGGTACCATTGTTTTGTTACACATCTTACCAACATAACATGCTGGGGGGAGGAGGGGTGTGACTGTTTCATTTTTCAGCTAAGGGACTTCCTCATACCCTGATACATTTGGTAGCAACTTCAGTTTACAATCTGATTTAAGCACCCAGAAGAGACAATGATAAAAAGATAGTTCTGCTGTCCCTAATCACAGCACAAAATCTCAACATAGAAAACACTTAGGAATGATGTCAGCACATTTACTCTGTGCCATTGAAAAGTAAAAGCCTTCTCCATTTCCATTATTTATTAATTAGTGTAATTTGTAAAGTGTTCACTACAAAGTCCCTGGGCACTGTGCAAAGGATGAAAAAACAGCATCTCTTTAATGAGTAAGAGGCTTGCCTACAATAAAATGTATCCCTACATACAGACACACAGAAAAAAATGTTATCATTTTGTTACGGCCTTGCAAATTTAGGTGTTACCCTGCTCTGAGGCCCAAAGGAATCAGGCTCTGGTGGGGAAGCAGATTCCATTACCAAGGACTACTCATAGCCTCTATTACCTCCTATCTTTTAAGTTTCCCATCTCCAGTTTGACCTCTTTGTACTAGGTCAAAGGGCTTTAGCAGCATAAAGGGGCATCAGAGGAGGGCAGGAATCCTCAGCTACTGCTGCTGCTGCTACTGCCACTGCCACGGCCACAGTTGCAGAGTGGTCTGCCTTCCCTGGCTTTTGTTGTTACAGCCAGTGTCCATGTACCTGATTGCTACTCCAAGAGCAATGCCATTGGGCTCCTTTTGCTGCCAAGATATTGATGCTGTGGGGCTGGGGGATGATTCTGATGCCCTCCTAATTTGGTGCCTGGGGCTCACCAACTCCTAGTTATGCTACTGGCTGAAGTACATAGTATTGAAAAAATTCCAAGGCATAATGTCATTTGTCACTTCGACCTCTAAGGGCTATTGTGATTATTAGGGGTGTGCAAAGTGGCCCCTATTTGATTCGGATTCAGATTCGGCCTGAACCAGGGACAGTGATTCAATTCATTGATTTGGATCACTGTCCCTGATTCGATTCAGCCAAATCTGAATCTGAAGATTCGATGCTGATTTGGAGAATCAGTGGTTTGGACGCAGACACAGCTTTAAAAGGTTTTTCTACATACCTTGAGGTAGCATACATGGCTTATTATTGCTGTGATGCTGGGGTGCATGGAGCGTCCCACAGGAGTGCGGGGGGGGCCTCCATGTGCTTGGCGGCGAACCTGGAGGTGAACCGGAACTACTTCTGGTCCACTTCCAGGTCTGCCAGGGAGCTCACTGGGGGCGGGTCTCTGTGTGCCTCCCCAGCTTGGCGAGTGGCTGCAGGGGGACCCCTGGTGCCCCCCAGCAGACCCAGGAGGCATCAGTTGCTGAGCAAGGGGGTTGCAGAAGGGTATCCCAGCACACTTCCTGACGGACTTGGAAGTGGACTGGAAGTGCTTCTGGTCCACTTCCAGGTCTGTTGCCAAGCACACGGGAGCCTCCTGTGCTTCTGTGGGATGCTCCATGCACCCCAGCATTGCAGCATTAACAAGCTCCTGCTACCTAGACATATGTAGAAAAAAACATTTAAAGCTGTCTATGTCCAAATATCTGAAACTTTCTGAATCTGTCTGAATCAACTTGGAGGGTTCCAATTTGATTCAGAAAGATTAAAGGGTCCTCTAATTCAATTCAGATTTGGAGATTCAGTCACCAAATTGGGCCAAATCTCTGCTGAATTGAATCAGGGACCGAAGTTTTGCACAGCCCTACTGATTATTTTGGGGACCTTTCCTGTCACTAGAGCATAGCATCAGGTCTGAAAATTCAGTTTTAGAGACTAGTAAAAATAGTCCTACATATATTTAACTTTGAAAGCGATAATGTTTGCTTAGGGTAATATAAAACAACAGCAGATGTATGTTGGCAACAGAGAAATATTGCCTTTTCTATTTATCAAAGTGAAGTCCTCTTACCAATATCCTGCAAACCTAGATGGCAGGTGTCAAGGTATGAAGGTGCTGTTTCTAGTCAACACTTCCTGGAGTAAGGTGTTTTCTATTAAAATGTAGTTAGTAAAATAAAGATTTAAGATATTCTTAAGTTCCTGGTAGGCCTGACAGTCTTGGGAAGTTATGTAGCCTAACAATTGGCATTTCTGATAATTCCTGGGTTGCTCTGCTTCTGTAATGGCCCCATAGTTTGAGATCTGTTAAACTAAGTCCTCTATGGTATAAGAGGATGTGAGTATTTATCCCTACAACTGATGGGTATATAGGATTTCAGGTGTCTGTAGTTTTATGACTAACTGTGATGGATTTTCTAGGTTTCAGATATTTTTTGTCTGTAAAACTTGTCCTGCAGGAATCACGCTTACAACAGCGCAAATTATTTGCATATGCACTTAAATACCCAATATTCATAGACATATCACTTTTTATATCTAGTCACATGACCAATTAATTGCGTAACCAGCCAAGTGTATGACCAATTCAGATATTTGCATGAACAAGTTGAACTAATACAAATACTATATTTTCTTGCATACAGCACACCCCAGAGCAAGATATATTCCTTGTTTTTGAAAGGCAGAATAAACAAAAGAAGATATTTCCATGTAGTAAGTAACTGAGTAAAATCACCTAGGGAGCTGAGCCTGCTCATTGTTCTGCTCTGTGGATGCATCTACATGAGACATTTATTGCAGTTGCCTAATTAGCTCTGCAGTAAATGACTCAGTGTCTACATGTGCGGCTCTATTAGGCTACCGGAAACTAATTAACTCTGCTGCAGGATAGTACTTGTAAATTTGCTCTCCTGTAACTTAAATTCATCCAGTTTTGAACATCTGATATTATTTGATCTGTATTGATGGCTAAGGGGATATACAAGTGCTATCCTGCAGCAGAGTTCTTTGCCATGCAACAACACGTGTGTAGATGCTGATAGGGCCAGTTGGGGCACGAGGGGCCTTCAGGGTGGGGCTGCCTGCTGGCTAGCCCATCACTGGAGGACCCTTGTTTCGCAGCCAGACCCTCCTCAGCATGTTGAGCTGGGTTGGGGCATCCTCGGGCTGGCAGGCTGACCCCCTGGGCTCCCTGCCAGCCAGGGCTGCTCCAATCTGGTTCAGCATGCTGCATGTTCAAACAGTGTGCCCAGGAGCAATAAACTCCAGTGCATTATACACCACAGTTTATTCATGCATATGAACTTCACATGTAGATGCACCCAGCGTGCATTATATGCAGTTACTTTCACTTTCACCAGGCAGAAGCTTAAGTAGCATAAACTGCTGTTACTCTAGTTCCCTGCTTATAGTATACATCTCAATTTCCAGCAGGAGGTTTCTGGAAAAAAGGTGCATCTTACATGTGAGAAAATATGATGGGTATCTTGGGTTGTAGTCAGTTAACTTTAACAATCTGACTTAGGTGTTGTGATCTGGAAAGATTACAAACATCCTCACTTTCTGACTGAAATATCTACCTAAAACAATTTTGAATCCTCATTGCAAGAATCATCATTGTTCCCCTCATTTCATCCCTCACAGGACAACACTAAAACAGTCTTACTCTCTCTAAGATATGTTATAATGTACTCTGTGATCTCTTTTAGGATCTCCATACAGAGACAAGATCACTATAGCAATTCTTCAGCTTCAAGAAGAAGGCAAGCTTCACATGATGAAGGAGAAGTGGTGGAGAGGCAATGGTTGTCCAGAGGAGGAGAGCAAAGAAGCTAGTGCACTGGGAGTTCAAAATATTGGTGGCATCTTCATTGTTTTGGCAGCAGGATTGGTGCTTTCTGTCTTTGTGGCTGTGGGGGAGTTTTTGTACAAATCAAAAAAAAATGCCCAGTTGGAAAAGGTAAATATAATTTTTTCCCACTTAATTTTTTTATTGTTGGTCAAAGCAGTTTTTTTTTAATTTTTAAATTTATCAAACCAAATGGAGGGCTGTTCTGTTATTTTATTTTTTTGAGCCTAGTATAGTACTTATGTAATGATGCTTCACAGCAGAGCACCTAAGGTTTCATTTTACAACTTTTAATTTGTTTCTAATATGTTTAATTGTAGCCAGCTTTCAGGACAAGTGACTATTTCTCCTCTTATTCAAGCCTGAAAAAAGACAGCTTTTTACTCCTGGAAGTTCACTGCAGTTAATTTAACGGATGAAGAAGAATTCTGAAACTGTAATGGGGAAAAATAATCTTCTACAGATAATTCTGATTTTTAAAGGCAAAACTATCCATCAGTTCAAAGTCAGAAGTCCAGAAAGTCCTCTATGTTCTTTCCTGGAAAAATTTACACCTTCAAAGTTGGCCTGGTAGCATCTGGAAATTATTAGGTTAATATGTTTTATGTTGTTCCACTACTGATTATAATTTGATCTCCTGTAATTTAAATTTATCCAGTTTTGAACATTTGATATTATTTGTTCTGTATTGACTGCTAAAGCAATCATGATAATCTAATTATTGATAGATCTTATATTTTCTTGCAGATTTCTTAGGAGGCATAATCATCATCAAAGCTTAACAAATATTTATGTAAATATGCATAATAGGTAAAGTTGAACTAAAGGATAGTTCTTATTGAACTTTGAATTTACATCATAACATTCAGGACAAAATTATCATTTTATGGGGTGGGTTGCATTTATGAGGAGATTGTGTCCTTTATTAATCCCCATTTTAATACCTTATTTTATTAAAAGCAGTGGTAAATCCAGAATGCATATTTATATTGATATTTTTCAAGTGCTACTGGTGATTTTTTAACTTGAAATATTACTCAGAAATATCTAAATGCCTGTTTTTAGCTCTTTTGTGACTTCTGAATTTATACTGATATATACACACCCTTTTGAGTGCAAATACTTTATTTTTTATAAATGTTGCTAAAGCAAGTTTTGATATTAACCAGTAAGGCAAAATTGGGTCACAAGTTCCTAAACAAATTTGAACGTGGGTAGGTTTTATTAAATTGTACTAAAATAATTATTAAGAGGCTAAATGACTATTTGATTCTTTTATTATTAGTAGTAATAATAATAGACAATTCAGTTCTGTTAACCCATATTTGGAGTATAGGACCTCTGAGATGAATTTGCATGGAAAATACTATTTATTTTAAATAATTTGTGTATATCATAGTGATATTATCCATGCTTTAAGCATTTACTTAATGTGAACATCAGTATATTTTGGTTCAGCCAGTCTGAAAACTTTTAAAATCTTCATGTACAGACATGAGACCAATTTGATGAGAATTTGTGTAACTTTAGCTGTTTACTACTTTGCAGGAAAGGAATGCATATTGCATCCTGTTTGATATTATTAGGTACAAAGCTAATTCATGTGCATCACAATGGCATTTCTGCCCTTGAAATAATGTCCATACTATGAATTTTAGTATATTTGGCTTTAGTGGGCCTATGTCAGTGATTCTCAAGCAGGGTGTCTTGAGGTACTGTCAAGGGTGTACAGGGTGCCATGCAATATTAGCATTGTTAGCTGCACAAACACACATCACAAGATAAACTCACTGATTTAAAATATGAATCCATAGTTTTAGAAGCATTCTGACTTGGTGTGGTCTTTCTGAGTTCTTTACAACATAAAAATTGCCGTGTTATTTTTCTGTAGTAAAAAAAGAGTGAAAACTAAGAGTTTGCATCTTCCAAGGGTGCCACCAGTTTAATAAGGGGCGCCTTAATCTAAAAAGGTTGAGAACCACTGGCCTTGATATTTTAAAATCTTCATTTGCAGAAGTTGTGACCATTTTCATAAGAAATCTGTAACATTAAGTGTTTAGTGTGTTACAGGGATAGAATGCATATTTCATCTTACTTGATGTTCTTAGGTATGACCCAATGCTTGACTTGTCCTTGGATATTACACCAAAAGAGGAAATAACTAAAAAAAAAGTCTCACCCCTTTTGTGGATCTGATCCTTCAACTTTTCTCTGTTCTTTTTTGTTTGTTTGTTTGATTGGTTAGTCTGGCTTTTTTGTTTTTGAACTGTTACTTTAGTCCATAATAGTTCTACTTGGGGATTGGAGGAAAACAGAATAAAGCTCTATGCTGGTGGTTAAGTAAGCAAAATGAATTAAACAGAATTTAGCCTGTGACTAAACAACATCCCAGGATGACAAGAATGACCATTTGGTGCTAAAACATATGCTTACAACTACAGCCATATCACCTGCTAATTAAGTAGGACACTGCATATTTTGTACTTATTTAGATGCAGTTTTCTGCAGCATAGTGGCTTGTCTTCTGAAATACCCATGTGTCCATTAAATGGCTATGTCCTCATGGACTCCTGTGGAAGTGAAGAGGTCTGCTTGCCTGGAGACAGTTTCAGAATAGAGACCTGTAAAAATTAAACTGAAGTCAAAAAATTTCCAGGCAAGATTGTAATGATATTGTTGGTACCATACTTTGAAAATGTATGGCAGAGTGGCTCTGATCTTACTTTCACCTAATTTTCTTGAAATGTGTATAATCTATTAGCTGAAAACTTTTTGGGTAACTGTCAAAGGTCAATCAAGAAAATATATTTCTTCATTTCATCACAGCATTCTCCATTTATAGTCATTTCTGTTTTAATGACTTTGGAAAGCAAAGAAAACCTCTACTATGATCAGAGCAAAACTGTCAATCCTTGTTTATTTGTTTGAGAAACATCAAAAAATACCCCAATTCATGAAGAATTCACTAGTGCATCCACATCTGAAGAGATCAAAACCAGTAGCATACATGCTTGATTCTATTATCATACCTACTCCAGTGAATGCCTATATGCTCAACTCATCCATGATTAGGAGGAACTGAACATCAGCTGCTTTGCGCCTTCAAGGTGTGGATGTATATCCATGCAGCTGAGCTCCTCCCAAACACCAGAGGACTGACTCTGGTCTGAGGAAGGTGTAGAGAGAATAAGAGAGGGGGTGTCTTCTGGCTGGAACACCTGTACGCTCCCTCTCTCAGGAACATTTCTACTTCTACAGATTTCTCAAGAATTTACAGCAATACAAATACAAACTTACCTATGTCCTTGAACAGCAACTCCCTCTTTATCTTTTGAAGGTGCTATAACTATACATTTATCCATACCCCTTATAGATTAAAGACTGCCTCCAGCTCTTGCAAATCATCCAGTAATTTTTTTCAATGGAAGATTTTAGAATGAAATAGTGGCAATGTCCTGCCATTCTTCATAGCAGAAATTTGAAATTTTAGTACAAGCATGTGGCTAGGATAAATGGACACTGAGGTTTCCAGGCTCTTTGAGCTGCATTCCTATAGCAAAATACAAGAGGGTGTCTTGTAATTTTTAGAAGGGAATTGAATGGCCAGATTTTAATAGAAATAACACATCAGAATGCTCACGCATTTACTTTTATTACAGGCTGTAAAAGCCAACAGTTTGTATTTTTTTCCCTATAGTTTATAACACAAACACATAATTATGTCATCTACTTGGAGACATGTTATTAAGCAGACCTTTTTATTTAAGACAATCTTGACAATACATGCTCATCCATTTGCATTTTATAATTGCTTCTGTTGGTAAATGACCTGCTCCTTGATTGTAGCTGTATGTTGGCACTTAGAGGGCAGTGAATAAGCTATTTAGGAAGCTAAACCCACTTAAAACAATTACCAATATACCTTTTACTGAATCATTTCATGCACCCTGATTTACGCCATCACATATCTTTATTTTTATAAAACTCAAGATGTTTTTTCCTAAGTAACATTACGTTACACTAAGTAACCCTAGAAAACAAATGTTGACTTTGAATTTGTTGGGTTTTTTTCCTATTCATAGTTATTTAAATAATAATACCTAATAATACTTTCCATTTGCTATAATCCCTGCAGACTTTAATGACTAGTAGGGATGACAGGATGGGTACTACTGGAAGAGCTATAGTTAATATTTTGGAGGTGGTGGGAAGCAATTTGCTCAATATAAAAAGCATCTATTTGTTATGGAAGTCTTTAGAGCGCAAGATATTATACAACCCTGTTTTATGGTGTGAGCACATGCAGAATGGGAGTCTTTTTTATTCATCTACACCCTGTGCACTACACTGATGAAAACAATAATGGGCATGGGCTAGCAAAGAGGGAACAGAGCCTTTTTTTCGTAAATCCAATGACTCCAGTCACTATGCAAGTAATATAGGAATCAGAATGGCTTTTCCAGTTCATAGGCTGAAAGAACAGCTGTGTACCTGGACTCTAGGTCCTGGGTGTGTTAGCAACACACAAAGCTTGGCTACTTAGGATTTATTTAGGTGAAGTTAACATCACTGCTGACATGGGGTATAGTTGCCAAGAGCCTACTACAGGCTATTTTTACTGGGATACATTTTATCCACTACGATACAGAATAATCCATTTTACAATCAAACTCGGAAAACTATTAGTAATCACTGAGCTAGTGCAAAGATTCACTTGTAGTCAAACATGAAGTGTACTTGCTCTAGGTCAATTGTTCTGTAAATGAAACAGCCTCGCAGAAACAAATTTATTATTATTGGAGTGCTGTGAACATGCTATGTAAAAAGCAAAACATACAAATCGACACTATAAGCATTTCATATTCCAAAATTTAAGACTTTTAAAGATTTTCATTCTCTCCTACCAAGCCTTTTGGTAGCATTTTTTTCTCAAATTACACCAAATTATTAAAGTAATGCTCACAGTTGTTTCAGGAAACATAAAGAGAAATGAAATGAGTTATATAAACATTACTACAGTTCATACAATATCCTGATATTTTAATTTTTAACAACTTTGATATTGGGAAATGTTTTAGATAATATTTTCAAAGAAGATTGCTGATTTTTTTTTCCCTCAGTGGCTGCAAGCTAAAAAAAGAATAAAGTTAAAACCCAGGTTACTCAGAGTGCAGATGAATTAAAAATGTAGAGGTCGATGGTTTCAGCAGCAGAGATTTAAGTTGTGTATTCCAATAAACTTTATAAAAACCTACTATCAATGGTGCAGCCTGAATTATGACGTTACATTTTGTATTAAAGTAAACCCAGAATTCTTACAGTTGGCTGGGAATAACTGTGGCAGCTGAACAATATCTCTTACAGTTCATAAAGAGAACATTTTTCTAGCATTGGCACATCTGCATTATATAGACATGTAGTGGAAAAATAAGTAGCCCTTGTCCTTCCAGCCCCCTGAGTTCCATAAGAGATATCCTGATGTATGTGTGTACACATGTGCGTATGGGTGTGTGTGGGGGATGTGTGTGTGGGGGGGGGTGTATAGGTATGTGTGGGATACTTGAGGGCGAGGGCTGAATTCAAGTGTAATGCCCTCTTGAAAAAAAATCACTCACATGTGTATATATTAGACTATATTTTGTAAAAGCCAGAAATGTAATGAGATAACCATATCCTGGTAACAATGTAGAAAGATAAAAGTGTAAAAATAGAACAAAACAATGGAAATGAAAATTTTGATTGACTGACATTTTTTCAAACTATTTGCAAACAATAAAACATTTAAACTCATGATCTCTATTTTGAGTTTTGATTGCAATTTAACAACTATCTATTAACAATGGACAATGACACTGAGTTATGTAGTTGTTAATTTGAATTAATTATGGAGCAACAGTAAGAGGCTAGCAATACTAAGAGACTTTACACAGGTCAAGTTGTCCAGCAGATAATGTCATCCTTGAAAGCGATGCTTATTGTAAATCCGAGTCCTGCAAGCTTATAAATATGAATAAAACATAACCAGGGCTCCAGATTGTTCCTGAGATGCATACTCATTGCAGGATCAGGGCCAAAATTTCAAGACCCCCTTTTTGATATTATTGGGTTTTTTGACACAGAAAATATAAATGTTGCTTATGCAATGTTGTTAAACATGTCAGTTTTGTTTTGCTAACCATTTACAATCCACTTTCATCTTAGCATCAGAAGAAGTCAAAAATATAATTCCTGGTTCCTTGTTTTACTTGTTCTGAAAGAAAAAAAAATGTCACCACATTATTAATATGCATGTTCTTCTAATATTTCCTTTTTCCTTTGATGCTGCATCAAATAAGTCTTATTTAAAAATGTCCAACTTCATAAATATCTCCCCCCTCAATTTTTTTAAAGTCATCTTCATTAAATATAAGGCAATAAAAACATTTGATTAGTTTATAGGGATGGCTCGTAATTGAGTTCAGATCAACAAGTGGTGATCAAAATTAAAGTTTAAGAATCTGTCAAATAATATTTTTTAGTTTACCATAATACTGGAGACTCAGTTCATGAAGGTGTTGAGCACATCTAACTGCTGATAGTTGGAGTTGAAGAAGATATATCTACTCTGTGGGATTAAGCCATGTAATTACAGAAAAAGAGATGTTAATCCTTGTAAAAGAAAGTTCATTTTCAAGTTGTCTTATGCTAGACAGTTGCTAATAACCAATTCTGCCAACACAAAAGGAACTATAACTGAAATTAGTATTAATACTCTGGTTGATATAACTCAAAACCATGTCGTATCTTACATGAAAAGTAAAATATTGGATTAAACTGCTCTATAGCTATTAAATATATTTACAGTAATATTTCATAGATAAATTTAATTCACCATTTGCAAATATACAGCTTCTCAAAATTTGAGAAGTTACATTTAGTCCCAAAGGGTGCTGTATTATACAATTACTTATTCAATATATTGTGGAATTTTAACTTGTAAATGTTAATCCTGATAAATTCTTGCCCCCAAAGAAGGCTTGGTCTGTTTCTTACAATTGCTTTTGTATGGCACTCTGAAAAATCAAAAAAACTTTAGTGTCACACAACCAGCAGGGAAATGAAGTCAGAAACAAGATCAAAACAGTTGAACTTTAACTAGACAGACTTTTAAATCTGGGGGCTGACAGCAAAAGGACCCAGCTGACAGGCATTAGCGTTAGTAGGATCAGAACTGTAGGAAGGTAAGAAATTTCTTCCATAGCTAAGAATACATTGCCAAATATATCTATAAATTAAAATATTACTTTGAAAGCAGCCTAAAACAGGTAGCAAATACTCTGCAAACTAATTATTTGTTTAACACCAGCTATGTGCTTGAATTTCTATGACATACTCCATATTATCAAGAACACTTGATAAGCATTCAGTAGCTTTCTGCAGTGGAAGTCCCACTAAAAATGGCTTGCAGCAACCCAGTATGTTCTGGATAATTGTAGCAAAGTCCATACTAGATAGAAACTGTTGTCACTATCTAGCTGAATACAAATGGGAAATAGCTATTGGTGTAACCTGGGCAACCAGGAGCACAAATTTCTGGCCAGTGGAGAACCCCAGGATGCTGTGGAGCACGCTCTGCCTTGTAGCCTGCAAAGTTCAAGGAAGCTCAGAGGACCTTCCCACTAACCACAGCACTTCTGTCATGTTTAAGAGTGCTGTAATTTTATAATGCTATAAAAATTGCTCTAAATTACAGCACTGTAAAACGTGCATGGAACAATTCTGTATACAGTTAGTCTATGACATAATCCATATTGCTAAAACACTTGATGAGCATTCAGCAGATTTTTGCAATGGAAGCCCCACTTAAAATGGATTACGGTGACTCAATATGTTCTGGATAATTGTAGGAAAGTCCACACCAGATAGAAGCCCCTTCCACTATCTAACTGAATACAAATGGGACATGGCCATTGATGCAACCTGGGCAAGCAGGAGCACTGTGAAATCTGAAAGAACCCTGAAACTACAAAGCACCTTGACCAAGGGTTGAGCAGAGCCTACACTAAGAATGGCATATACCACCTACTAAATTCTTCCCTGTACTTGTCCATTTTAATATCTTTTCTGGATTGAAATTCAATCTTACCCCTATTTCAGCCAGGTACCAGAAGTGCAAAGAGACTGCACTTTCCTGGTCTGACAAAACAGGGATGTAGTGCTGTGTGTCATCTACATCTTGATGGCACCACAGCCCAAATTGTCTCATTATCTCCCCCCAGTGGCCTCATATACATGTTGAAAGGAGGGATGACAGAATGAAACCTTGTGGAGTCCCGCATGAGAGACAGCCCTCCGGGCTGATGAGCAATTGCCCTATACCATCCTCTGGGAACTCTCTGAGAGGGAAGAATGGAACTACACAAGTGCAATCACACCCACCCCAGCCTAGGTCCACAGGTGAGTCAGCTGAAACCTCATGGTCAGTGCTGCTGATACAGCTAAACAAAACCATCTTTGAGAAACACTAGGAGACCTCATAAACCAGTGGAACTAATGCAGTTTCCAAGCCCCACAGGCTGAATCTGGTCAAAGAAGTCAGAAGATTTCAGATGGCCAAAGGTGCTATGCTATAAGCTTCGTAGTCTTCATTGCCAGAAAAGGAAAGTTAGAAACTGGAGAGTAACTGAGTAAGTCATTGTCCATCAATTGGAAGTTTATTCAACACAGTCCTAAAATCTTCACATTTGAGAGAAGTTGGCATTTTGTCCTCCTGTTGAGTGATATTAGCAATTTAATTAGTAGTGGGCTGTTTGGCTTTTTGGGAGATCCTTGAAGGTAATGGGCCAGGCTCATCCAAGAACTCTAGAACCTGAGTGAGCACAAGTGGTTGACTCTCAGCCATATACAATTCTGCATTAAACATGGTTCTGTTGCTAAGGAGAAGCCCCCAGTCATATATAGATTGATCTTCTCTACTAGGTAGATAGAAACTTTTTTTGGAGCAATCAACATTCTACTCTGTTTCAAAGCAAAACCTCCTCAGCTTCACCAAGCTATCACCCAGAAAAATTCCATTGGTCAGGACTTCACAGAAATGATACTAGAGAAAAAGCTTTCATTCTCCAAAACTGCCTGATGGACTCTAAGTTTTTCTTTGTTTTATTTTCAGTTTCTTCTCAAATCTTTTACTGACTTTAGTTTGAAACCATAGCTAACTACTTAAGTCAGATTCTGCTTCATTATCCAACATAAAAGCAGCAAGTGCTAATGCTGAAATAAAGAGTTTGTCTGTGAATACTGTAGTTAATTGCTTGGAAATTAAGTTTGCAGTATAGTTGCATGTTACACTTGCTCTAGATCAAGAAATCACTGTGCTGGCAAATTCTTTGTAACAATATGTCACTTTGAATGCAAGCTTTTTTCAAGAACATGTGGCATTATGTGAACTGTTGTCTAAATATACTTTGGTAATAAGCATTCTAAAATTATGGTTAGTACAGGTATGTTCTTTACTATAAACTGAATTTGAAATGGTTCAAATAAAATAATATATTTTCTTTTATCTCTTCCATTCTCATAAGTATGTTTCTTGCTTTCCATTACTTTCTCCAATGTCCATGACTGCATGTAACACATATTAACATTTTTCTAGAATTTGTGTTTTTACCCATGGGTCTATGAGACTAGATTGACAGGTCCTCACTATACACCACTCAAAATCCCTAAGGAAGTGACATATGGAAGCAGAAACTGATTAGAAAGGAGGCTCAGGGCAGCACTGTGAATCTACTCTCAGCTAAGTTCAAGATGAAAAAACAGTTTGATTGATATGTCCTAGTAGATGTTAGAACATTGACCCATAACGTCTGATATAAGCTGCAGGATTACTGCCATTACTGCTTTAAGAAATTTTAACAAGGCTTCAAATAATATCTGACATGCAAGGCTGGAGGTAATGAACTTCTGAATAAATCTTTTAGTTTTGTGTTGAATTTCGACAGTCAATTTTACACTAAGTCCATCAAAGAGAAAAAGAAGACAGAGTTTGAAAGAACAAATTATTGGAGCCCTGTTTGTTAATACACATACAAAAAAGGGCAATGCTGGCTAAATTGAGATTTCCAGAGGGCTATAGGTGTACCATTTCCTTTTTGGGTTTTTTGGTAGAATTTTGCATTCAGGCAATGTATGAGCTAATTGTTTATTTTCTTATGCATTTTATTTAATTTTGACTTAATGTATACTCTTACTGCATTCACAATGCACTGTCAAACTTTAATATTTATTGTTTCAATAATTATTGCTCCTTTTATGGTCTTTAGAGGCAAAATTTATGGAGATACACTTAATAATGTTAGGTCTGAGGATTATTCATATACCCTGTAATTACTTTTCCTCTAAATTTGATATATAGCAATAGTAGGATACAGAATAAATATTATCAGACTTTGGTACTGATGTGCATATATACAAATCTGCACTATGTTAAGCTTTAGAAGTTTCCAGTGTCTGTGTAGATTTTAAACACCTATAAGTTAAGAAAATATTATACTCTGCCAACATGCTTATAATGCTGTACCTTGCAAGCTGTCAGTGGTGGCATAGGGTAAAGTAATATAATTTAGTTCTTTACATTTCAGAAGAAGCTAATCTCTGATAGAGCTCCTTTGTGTCACAAGACAAAAGACACTATTGCTGATTAAAATTTTATTTTAAACATTTTAATCTTATGATTATATGAGAGGTACATTTTTCTTAATGTTATATATTGAATTAATTTCACTATAATATACTCATTTTTGCTTTAATAATTATATTATATAGTTTTAAATTTTCTTCAAATCTTTTGCTACCTGATTATGTCTAAACTGACTTCCAGGCAACATTTACTTTTGGTTACATTTAGGAAGATAGCTTATGGTTGTATCAGTGTTAGCCAAAATTCAGTAATGGTTAGTATTCTTGTAACCTGATTGAGATTCAGGAGATATTAAAAGATAAAAGGTTATTCTCTCTGAATTAAATGGAACATTTTACAATATTCATTCACAAAGCTACTCTTCAGGGGAGAAGCATTTTTAAAATACAACCTGCAATCTGTCAGACTTTCACAGTTTTTTCTAACAAATTCAATGGCCAATTTAAATTGCAAGAAACATTGGATCACATCTTATGAGACTTCTCTGAAAGTGTTGTCATCAACCAAAGACAAAAAAAATTGTAAATCTCCTTTTTTATTTCATATGTTATTGCTCAAAATGTTGGGTCCTAACAATGCAAAGACATGAAGTTTCTGTAGATAGAAAAAGATGATTTGAGGCAATTTGGAAATGATGAGATGAGGGGACAATTTTGATTAACGAAAGGTCCAAGTCAGAGTACTTCTTTATAAATCTTCTTCACATGACTTTGAAGTACATTTCTTTATGTATTTTCTGCAGATACAATCAAAGAACTAAGCTCAGGATGTTCTTAACAGGGAATGTAATTTACAAAGAGAATGTCCTCCTTTCTTTTATTGTATGAATGGTCATTAAAGACACATTATTTCCTAGAAATTATACTAATTGTTATTCTTTGGCAATAAATATTTCTAGTTTATTTAAGATTTAAAAAAATTAGCAGTTACGTGTAGTGATTACAACTTTTTGCAAATATAGCATATACAGATAAGTTTCAGTGGACTGAATTTATGTGAAATATTTTTAAAGTAAGAGCAAGGGAAACTTTTACAAAATATTTATTACTTAAACAGAATTTAATTATTGACAAGACAAATTTTACTTACCTTTAAAAATATATATATATCTCTATTAATGTCAGGCTTTCAAATAAATTTCATTTGTATGTTATCTATTACAGGGAATCATGAGATTTGGGTGAAAACTAGAACATGATGGTTAGGCTTTTAAAAACAATTCTGGGTTTTTGTATATATTTGGCATATTTTACATGATATCAAAGAACAAGGATATTTGGACTTTATGTTAAGAACCAGGCTGACAAAGTTACTTGTGGAAATAGGATTTATCTATGTATATATTTTATGAAGTAACAAACAATATTTAAGGAATATTTCAGAAGGAAATATTCTGCTGTTGAAAAGTAATATTTCCAACAGTACAAAGCCATATTTTCCAATATAGCCCAGCCCCTTTTTTTCTTTTTCTTTCTTTTATCCTTTTTTATCCTCTCTCTCTCTTACAGACTATATCCATATAAAATAACTTTAATTAGCTCATGATATAGCAGGGACAGGGTTTCAGGATATTGGCCATAGGCTGTGCATCCTTTCTTTTCTTGACTATCAGTTGGAATCCTATTCAATGCTGAGAGTGACTGCAAATTGAAACTTTGGTAACTTACAGAAGAATTGGTTGCGTTTCAATGCAGTTCTAAAGGGACAGGTATTCATCCTGTGTCATGCCTGTTAGTGTTTTGATAGAAACATTAAGTGGTAATTTTTTCAAATTTTTAAGTGCCATAGAAGCCTAAATTGTACTTTGAAAAAGTATTTAGGTATCTGGATTTCAATTGGCTTCCAGGGGCCAACTGTACTAAGAGATTCTGTCAGATGCTCCAGCAGTCAGTGTTGCAATGCCTAACTTAAAGGTGCCTGGCTACCTAGTAGAATCTGTTGCCTGGGAAAATATGGGTTAAGAATGAGATCTATAAAAGCCAGCAAGTTGAGTACAGATATCTTTCCTTTTCCATAAGGAAAGATATGGCCCTTAAATTCTGACCTTCTTTGGAATTTAAGGGCCTAACTCAGGGCTATTAGGAGAGGTTTTCCTTCATATAGGTAGGAAAGCATTTTCATAATCCTGACCTGTATCCTGGATTTAAAGGCATATCTTTGTATTCACTCAGATAATTGGGAATGTTTAATTCTATTTTTTGCTGAATAACACCATGAACAGAATCAAATATTATATTATTAAAATGGCTTAAAACCAAAAGAGAAACTCAGTTCATTCCTGCTTTGACCATGTTTAATTGACAGCTGCTCTGCATACTCTGATTTTATTGCACTGAGATTCACCAGTAATAACCACAACCAGATCTGCCAAAGGACTTAGGCAATGCAGTATATTTATAAACCTTTAGGCACCAAGCACTCAGTATTTGGTCCCTGCATAATGTATGGGGACTCATGTACTTCCTAGTTTATTCACAACACACAGTCACCTAAACTAGCCAGCAGGAAATGCTGAGGGCAGTTTTGGGTCTTATGTCCTGAGCTCCCCAAGATATATATTATTGTTTTCTACAAGAATGCATTGGATCCTATTTGGACTTCACAGTCTGAACTCTGTCCTGAAGATAATTGCCTAATCCCTATCAGAGAAATCAGTGGATATTACTTTGTACCAAAGCATGACCAGAGGAACAGCATACACTGCATTCCTTTCAAATGATAGCTTAATAGTTAGAACACTCATTCAAGATGGCCGCGTCAATATGCACGCTTTACTGTGGAACAGACTTAGTTGTGGAGTAAAGCATCACCTTCTACATGTGTGACAACATTAGGCTGCAGTAAACTAATTAACACCACCATAAGATAGTACTATCGGGAACAGTACTATCTTCTGACAGAGTAATTAACTGCAATTAAATGTATGTATAGATGCAGACTGTAGATGTAAATTGCACCCAGTCAGTCCAACCAGCAGGCGGCCAGACTCCTACCTGCTGCCTAGCCACATGTCTCCACACTTTCAGTACCCTTGTGCCCCAACCAGCCCCTCTACCACCCAGTGCCACCACCCAGAGCCTGGGGCAGAGCAGGGCAGGAGTTTCCCTGGCATAAACTGCTCTTCTCGAGCTCAAATCACTGCTGTCCTGGGTGCATGTGTAGATGCTGTGCCCAGGAGTAGTTTATTCAAACTTAAACTATTCTAGAGTTTACTGCTTTGAATTAATTGCATGTATAGATACACCCAATGAGTGTTAGACATAGGTTTATGACTATTCAACCAAGCAGAAGAGAGAGAAAGAAAGACAGAGAAGGAATGTCTTGACTAACTGGAAGAAGAGACATTTGGTTTCTGATACTGCATCAGTGATTATTAACCTCTTTTACATTTAAAATGTTATTAGATAAATCATTTAAAAAATAATCAAGTCAAGAACCTCCCTGGTAGATGAGTATTGTAACTATTAGTTTAGCATTACCTTGTTTTTTCTACTTCCCTTTCACTCTGGCTGGGCCAATTACTATATATACCTTCTATGCAAAATAAAACAGTGTCCACAAGAGGAAGCAGAGAATGTTTCAGCCTTGAATAGCCTACTGGTTAGGCCATTCTGGGATGTAGGAATTTGAATATCCTCATACGAAAGTGAGAACAGAACCTTGTATGTTCTGGCATATAAGTGGGAATTTTTGTGATCACAATTTCTCACTTAGGCATCTTAAACAGGCACTAAGTTGGACTGTGTGGCTCTATTCCCAAGACCAAATGAAGCATCAGGTTTGGTTGACATACCAGGTAGTTAGTTATTTACAGATAAAATAGGGGGCTTCTCCTGAAGCAAAGGAGAAAATGAACAAAGTGAATATTTACTCCTGATATGTTGTTAATCTCACAAAATAAGTCAATGATTAACAGCAATTCCAGATTCTTTGGCCATGTTTAGATTGAAAATATACCATGCCCAGCTGTGGCACCCAGTGGCACCCTGCCTAGACAGAAAGAAATACAGCTAAGTCCACATGATGCTGAGGGCAAGCCAACTGGCACTGATTTTCAGCAGTTCTAATAAGCCTGCCCTCAGCTCAGTAGGAACACAATTAAAATTATTTCAGTCTTCATAGTAGAAAACATGGAGCAGCATATTTTGATGGTCCTGCTTTGAGCAGGGGGTTGGACTAGGTGACCTCCTGAGGTCCCTTTCAACCCTACTTTTCTACGATTCTATGATATTTGGCTACTTTAGGTCTGCAGTATAGACATGGATGTATTTTAAAGGGTTTTATGATGCCAGTCCTTGGATTTATAGGTGACATGCTTGGATTTAGGGATTGGCAGCCACTGGAAAGGTACAAGGAGGCCAAACATGAAGTCTGCACCCGGATGAGCTTGGATGTGTGGTATGTGGTGCCACACCCTGCGCATGCAGGCATTCCTCATGCTGCTATCTTGCAGCATGGGTGGGGTTTGACCCCAGGAGGTCCCTGAGTCAAAAAACCTACACCTTTCAAATAAATTTCTTTGTATGTTATCTATTACAAGGAATCTTGAGATTTAAGTGAAAACTAAAAGATAATGTTTTGGCTTTTAAAAAAATTAATTCTGGGTTTTTGTATATATTTGGCATATTTTACATGATATTGAAGAATTAATATTTGGAATTTATATTAGGAACCAGGCTGAGGAAGTTACTTGTGGAAATTGGATTAATCTATTTATATGTTTCATAAAGTAACAAACAATTTTGAAGAAATATTTCAGAAGGAAGTATTCAGCTGTTAAAAAGTAATATTTCTAATGATACAAGGTCACATTTCCAATATAGCCCAGACACTTTTTTTTCTTTTTCTTTCTTTGAAAGAAAAACTAGAGCTGGCCTGCAAGAGCCACTTTCCAGCTGCTGGCCAGGCTCCCAGCTGCAGGAGTACAATGGCTGCAGCTCCCCAAATCCCCTAGCACCCCAAGTAAGGCTGCTGGGGCCAGCACAGTTGCTGGCTCCAGCCTTCCCTACTTCACCTGGGGTAACCTGCCTTGTGTCAAAGGAAGCATGGCACAGGCACTCCCCAGGGACAGGTAGCAGTGGCACAAGATGTGCTGCTGCTTCTTTTCCCCGGGGAAACAAATGTCTGCACTCATGTGGACGTGGCCAAAGAGCTGGACTATACACCTGGCCTTGAGTAAAGGACAACACATAGTTGAGCTCAGAGAATAATAGTTTTTCTCTCCTGTCCCTTATCTTTTTAAATGGAGCAGTTCACACCTCACCATGTGTCTGGAAACCTGGCTGGAATGATGAAATATGCAAAGCTAATGCTATTGCCATGTTCTTCACCTCTTTCATGCCCCACTTGTCCACAGTTTGGAATAATGGGCAAACATTCTCTCCTCCACTCCCTGAAGATGGGGGCACACTCTGAATAGTGGTGAGCAAAGAAATGAATGCTCTATCTATCCTTTTTTCTTTGCACAGCTCTGAAAAACTAGTCTGTATTAAGGACATGTAAGACATATCTTCCTCATAGTTTGCTTTCAGGAGTTTATGCAACTCAGTTTGAAATAAAATCTAATATTTTGTATGTAAATAATCTTTCATGAAAAATATTCTTCTGTGGACAACAGCTTTTATGATGATGACGATTTGAAGCTTAAGAGATGCAAAATAATATATTGGATATTCATTTTCCACTTAACTTCATGAATAGCTGTTGACCTAAGGCACATTGCATTACCATTGCCTTTCCTTTTTAATATTATTTTAAAATAATTTAAGCTAACCTTGTACTAGGTAAATCCATCTAAGTGCTTGAACACAGCAACACAGAATGTATAGAAGTAAAATATATTTAAAGTATACACTATGGAGATATTCAGGGTTTGCAAGTGCATGTAAATTCAAACTTTAACCTGTAAGGCTAAACTATACTAACAGAGTATCTGTCTGAAATCTCTTTACATATAATGTGCATCAGCAGACAGTAGTTGGCAGATAAATAATTGTAGAGACAAGGTGAAATTTCCAATGAGCCATCACAGCTTGATAAGTCATTTTAATTATTATGTGATGCATATTTAAAAGACAGCAATTTGTTATGAGCTCCAGGCTGAAATGTGGCAAACTTATAGGGCTGACAAGGCTTGCCAAAACAGTGAATCTGCTTCGAGGCATTGCAGCTTGATCTTTCTTACAGCTTTTTTTTTTTCCCTTCTTCTTCTTCTTAAATTTCCCCTGTAGAGGTCCTTCTGTAGTGCCATGGTAGAGGAGCTGAGGATGTCTCTGAAGTGTCAGCGTCGGTTAAAACACAAACCACAGGCCCCTGTTATTGTGAAAACAGAAGAAGTCATCAACATGCACACGTTTAACGACAGAAGGTTGCCAGGTAAAGAAACCATGGCATAGAGCTGGGTGGCCAGATACCCCAAGCACAAACTGTCGTCTTTTTTCCAAACAACTTTGCGAGAATGTTTCCTGTGGAAATATGCAACCTGTGCAAAATAAAATGAGTTACCTCATGCCGCTGTGTCTATGAACTAGAGACTCTGATCTAAGCAGTTGCAATGGCCAGACTCGAATCACAAGCATCATGGATCAACCAAGTAATGCGGGGGTTACACTGTTTGTCATGGGTTCCACCATTCTGAATGAATGAATGTTACATGTGAGTTTTGTGGCTGGTTTCAAATGCAGTCTCAGTGAGAAATTACAGGTTCCTTTTGAAGTTCAACGGTTGCCAGGAGGTGGAGAATAAGGCTAACACAGTAATTAACCACTGAAGGAGTCTTTTAAAAATAATGTCTGGGAAATTTAGTGGAGCAAGAAACAGTATGTTCTTCAGAACTTCCAAGCATCAAAGAGTTGGTAACTGCTGGTCCATATGTAGAGACTGTAACTGCCAGTTGGACAGGCGATATGAGCGTACTGGATGGGAGAAGTTTTAAAGAAAAGAAAATCAGGATCTTGTGAACAGAAAGATGAATATGGGGAGACTCACTTACTTTTGGGACCGCCTGTGCCACTGAAATAAATAATAATACATGATAGTTAATAAGGCAGTAGTAGTTTTCTTAAATTTACCTGGGTTGGAACTTTGATCTGAGAAAATCATAAGGTTGACCCAAATTTAGATGACATAAAAGTTTTCCTGTGTACAAAGGAATGTATTTTACAACCTTTAGATGTAAGGAATTACATTTTTTCTCTAACTGTGGAAGGAAGGAAGGGGGGAAAACAAGTGCATTTGGCACATAGAAGGCTTGCATTTTAGACAGAAAGGCTTTATTATCCCTGCTACTAATTGAACTCAATGGAGCCTGTGCAATTCTCGCTACTAGTGGAAATGGAATTGGTCACCTAAATGTGGAGAACTTTAAAAGAGGACTGCATTTATCAATACAGTCACAGTGTTAAATGAGCAAAATTCTTGAGCAGTTTTTTCAGAAAAATGTTCAGGTTTATTTGTGGAAATGCAAGATTTCTATGAAAATAGTTTTTGTATGGAAATTTTTGTAATACTTTTTATCAACAAAATAAGAACATGTGTTCCTGTTGGGGGGTGTGATGCCAAGCATGAATGGTAGTGCGTGTGCACCACCAACGTTTGGTGAAAACTATTTTTATCAAGAAAAAGGAATCTTAGAAGAGAAATATTTTCAAGTTAGATAATATAAAAGCTAGGTGCACTACCACCACTGCTTACCATGCTACACCCCTAGTTTCCACTAGGCTGATAACATACTGTAATGAACAATTGTGTGTAAATGGTAAAAGACACAGACCTCTTGACCACATTGTGATAACAGTTAAAGTGCACACAGTTTGCTGTTTGACTCCAATGCACAAAATTAAAAAAAAAGCATTAAAATTATGACAGTTTTAGTTGTTGTTTTGTTTTTGCTGTGTGAATTGAGCAATATATGTACAGTACTTTGTGTTAGCAGTGGTACTGATGATGATAACACCATAATGCCTGCTCCCACAAACACTTGGTACTGAGCCTATGCCAGTTATTTCACTGAGGCTGCTCACAATAACTAGCACTACACTGCATACTAAGTGTTTGCAGGATCAGGTTGCTACTTATCTAATTTACCCATCCTGCTTCTAAAGGGTTTCAGGACATAACATCAAAATGCCTCCCCACGGATGTTAAATCTTGCACCCTAGTTTAATTATTTGTAACCAGAAAATGAGGTGAAATTTGTAGTGATGGGTTATGAAGGAATATTATGTCCACAGCCAGTTATTTTTTAATCCAGACAATATTTTATTTGGCTTCCTTTTTTGGAACAGAAATGTAAATTATAGGGATAAGAAATCAGTTGTTAATAAGCAATGAATCTATATAGTCAAGGCACAATTTAATGTTATTATCCAAAGCTATTAATTTATAAAAAGTTCACATTTCCAACAAAAAAGTAGAATATATATCACCAAAACTGTAGAGACTATATTATGCAACTTGGGGGTTTGTGTCTAATACCCAGTTCCCATAAATTTTCATAGACATTGAGCTGGCCATTTTCATTGTGAATAGGGATTAAGAAAGTAAAGTTTTTGCTGTTTGTGAGAATTTCATCTCATTTATGTGATATAATGAACAGATTATCTTTGCCAGGAAAAAAAAATTATGATAAAATCCCCACATATTCAGCAAAGGTGCTGAGAAAAAGAAAATCATAGTAATGTAAAGAACATTTGAACATAAGTTCAATTTTTAAGTATATAGGGAAATCTTAACCGTCATACAGGGTAACTGAAACTCCTAATTACAATGGTTTGAAATGAAAAAAGTAAACATTGGCTATTGCATTGACTGATGATTTACAATAAAATTTGTAAAGTCATGAAGTTTAATGCTGTATTATATTCAAACTAACCTTTTTTTTCCCCTCCATCAAAGGTGTTGAAATAAGCAGGACTTCCATTCTCCCCTTGATGCAAATGGTTAATTTTTAATAGCATAAATGTGAGCTACAGTAAGTATGGATCTTGGTGAAAATTCCCCATATATCATTTGGGGAAAACTACCCTAAGGAATGGGAATCCTAAGATTGAATGCAATGTGGATTAACTAGCATCTCAATGACAATATACAACCTTCAATGGTAAGAGCAACATGCAAAGTAATTGGTAATTGGAGATTTGTATTTAAAATCAAGAACAGAAATTATTGGCTCAACAGATTTATAATGGGATAATGGCATTTTTTGAATGTATACATTAACTCCTTATGTTATATCTGGCAATGATTCTTGTTGCTTTTTAGAGAATTAAAGCACTTAAACAATAATTACTAACATACGCTGTGTTCCCAAAGCAGCAGAAAAATGTTGCCAATAGCTATTTGTCCCCAGAATGTCAGTAAATCATTTTTCCTTTTATACTGTGGAGACAATTCCCTTTTCTGAGGGGAATTTACCCATTTCTAATGACTGCAAAGGGCAATGGCAATAATGTTCCTAGCATCATTAAAATCAGTGGAGCTACACCAATTTATTCCAGCTAAGCATCTGGCCCATGAAGATGCAAATTGGTCTTTAGTCAGTTCAGCTGTGTTGTGTGGTTTTTCATAATAGCTCAGTTAGTCCATTTATTTCCAATAACAAAGTGGTGGCTTTTTCTGACTCACCTTTAGGCTAATTACAGACATCCAAAAAACCTGAGTCAGAATTAATTCAGTCTTTGCAGGTTAGTCAGGGCTGCAGAGATTGAACCAATAAGAAAATGAAAAGACATTCACTTTTGATTCAGGAAATGCAGCCACATGGCTGCAGTAGCTCAAGCTAGAAGCTGGGATGGGGGGAGGCACTACAGCATGGCTCGCTGCTACATAGCCATCATGGACTGTGTGTTCACTTCCTCTTCCTGCTGCTCTAGAGGTCTCTGGGATTTGCAGTCCAGAATCACAGCAGCAGAACTCTGCAGTGTTGCTCATCACTTCCTATTCCTGCTTTTAGGTGCCCCTGGGATTTATAGTGTACAGGTGGAGCCAGCACTAAGTAAGCAGGGCAGGGCAGGGCAGGGCAGGGCAGCGCAGCGCAGCGCAGCGCAGCTCAGCTCAGCTCAGCCCTGCTCTGTACTTGGGGAAAGGGAAGTTTAAACCCCCTCCCTGGCCCCAGAACCAAGCTGGGGTTTAGTGGGGGGGAGAGGGGTGTGGGATCCTGAGCCAGCCAGTGAGCCAGCCCTCACTGCTTCAGCTAGGGAGCAGAGGGGCAGAGCTAGTAGCTCTGTTCTCTGGAGTAGACAGCCCATCCCAGTAAGATGCTGGGGGAGCTCTGGTTTAACTTGAACCAGGAAGGGGTCTGGGACAGAAGTTTCATAAACCAGTTTGACCTAAATCAGTTAAGTCTGATGCTACATTCAACCAGGTTTATCTTAAACCAGTTTCAGACATTTTGCAACTGGTTTACGTGCACTGAACTTCTGTTCTGCTACAGGATTAAACCATTTTCTGATCACTTAAGCCAGTTTATTTGTAACTTCTGTCCCTAGCCTTAATGCCACTATAGAGAAGGATTTTAAAGCAGCTATAACTCAGTTATGGGACTCTACCTGGCTGATTATAATAATAGAGGTAAGTCATGAAATCTTCAGTGGAATTTCCCTTTCTTTTTACTTTAAATAACAACTCATTGGTCAGTAATTTTTAGGGATTCTGAAGATGCAGATCCTAAATCCTCAGATTTACCAATTATTACATTTTTATAGCACTGTTGGTTAATGATAGACAATGATTTCAATGAAAAAAAGAAACAAAAAAGGTACTTTAACTTAATCTGTTTCTGAAGAGTCTCCTCTTGGAGAGGACTGGCAATGGAAATACTGGACTAGATCCTCAGCTGAAATGAATGAAAATAACTGATTTTCCCTTAATAAAGGATTTTGCCTATTGTACCAAATACATTCCTGAGAGACAGACTGTTCTTGTAGTATTCCCTTGTCAGAGGTAATGAGGAACTAGTTACAGTTTTGCAATTTATCCCTGTTAACTTCTAGAATAGTTTCTTAAGGATGAGCTTAATAAAAATATGGTCGATATGTAAATCTGGTGAGGGGGGGGCAGGGGAAGCCTTTCTAACCCAGCCCTTCTGTGGATCATCCATTACCTATTCCAAAAAAGCTAAACCCCAGAATAACATCTTTCATCAAAATTAAGAAATTAACTGACTAATGAAGTGTAGAATGAGAAGGAAATTTAATGATGAGCTAAAAAGACAAACTAACTAAAAATATTTGAAATGGGGAAAATAACATGGTATCTTATAAAGCCAGAGTTACTAGAAATAATAGGCTGCAATCACATAATAGCTCACATAGAAGTAGCAGGAAAATGCCATATAGGTCATATATTTTTAAGAATACTTAAGTGTGGTTAAAATGTATCAAACACAATTATTTATTTCATTCCCAAATTCATAACTTCATTAAAATATGTGAAATGCTGGCTACTTTGAAGACAGTGGTTAAACTTCCATTGACTTCACGTGACTTAGATTTCATCCAACATCTCTTAAAAAAAGAAAAAAAAGAAAAAGAAAAATCGGTAAATTTACCCAGTTAAATATACAATGACAGAAATATTGAGGGCGAAGTATGACAACTGGAGTTTCACCTTCAAAGCTGCCTTCAGGTTTACAGAAGAAAGTGTGCTTTGGGTCATACTTTCATAGATTTAGAAGGCCAGAAGGGATAACCATGGTCATCTAGTTTGAGCTCCAGTTTAACATGATAAAGTTCCACTTAGTAACTTCTTGGTGTCCTCTCTCCAAGGCCTACTTCTCTGCTTTTTTTCATGCTGTTCTCTACACCTGGAGCTCCTTTTGTGATGCCATCTACCTAGCTCTCCTTCTCCTTTTTTAAATTTCTTTCCAAAATACTTCAAGCCACTTCTATAAACCATACCTCTAATTAAAACAAAACTAAGTTACTCAGAACACCTCATCTCCCCTGTTTGTAACCACTAAGATGCATACAGTAGTTTTTCATGTGAGTGTAATCTTACTGTCCTTCTCTTTGCTCTGCAACCCTTTCCTGTCCCCTGCCTGTGTTATTTCCTCCTGTTGTTCTTGTATTTGCATAGATTGTAAGCTCTTAGGGGGCAGGGAATCTATCTTTTATTTGTTATATGAAGCACCATGCACATCTATGGAGCTATATAAATAATAAAACATTAGATCTTTTTAATTATGTTTGAATTGATAGTGACCTGATTGACTGCTAGCCTACCCAGTTTGCTCCCAATTCATGACTGGACTCCCCAGGCACCATGATAATATAAATAAATTAAGAAATAATAATAAACCTTCTCATATAAACCAGCATTCTGACTTTTCACACCCTTAGAAATTATCAGGGCAAAACACCTACAACATAATGGAAAAAAGGAATACAGTAACTTTGATCTTTGTGTTCAAATATTTGAACAGAAGTTTTGCTAATAATTCAGTCTTACTTATGTTCAGAAAATACAACTGTGAGAACTTGGCTGAAGTTCAGTTCAATTCTGATCCCAAACCAAATTAAAATAACTCATTTTAGATTTAGAGTCAGGTAAGTAATTCTTCTCTGTGTGACCCCCAAACTGCACTCATTAATTCACTAAAATGCATCCAGTTGTTTCAGCAAGTCTAACAATAATTCCCTATATCATGAATATGTACTAAAACTACTGTACAAATGATATGCTAATTACCAGTTAGGGTATGGCAACCTGACCAGGTAGCAAAGCTTATCAGATTTTCTCCTCCTTTCTTTAATTTGTGCTGCTCTGGCACTACCCCACTTTATTTTGCAAAATGTGCTCTATAGGTAGTATCCCTGAAGAAACCTCAAAAGTATTCCAAGTCCTTCTTCCTATTTTTATGAGAACTGAGCCATATGTCCTTAGGTTCTACAGAGGCCTATCCTGCGCCACAACTGAAGGGAAATCACTACAAACCTTTCTCTGCCACCTCTTAAAGGGTCTTGTGTGAGAGAGAGTAACAATTTTTAAAGCTGCTGAGACAAAAGTATTCCAGAGGTATTAGAGTTTTGGAGATGAGTAAAAATTATACTGCTTCTTATTTTGCCTGAACTACTTTATGCATTCATACTTTGTATATGTGCAAGGATATTCTACCTTCCATAAATAATAGGCGAGAGTATAGAATGTGTATTCCTATTATATTTATTATTATTGGGTAAAAAGTCACAAGACACACTACATGATTAATAAGTAGGCCTATGCTATGACTTTCTAGCTGGTGTTGAGTTTCTTTGAAAACTGTTATATCCAAAATAAAGCATGACCTTACTACTGTGAAAACATTCTTCACACATTTACATACATGTAAAGCCTTTATCTAGTTCTTGGCTCCGTTTAAAACAGAATAAAACCCTTTTTGAAAGTCTTTTATAGGTTTGGAAGCAATTCACTGACTACTGTTACCAAGAGGGCTATGTCTAAAGTGCTGCATATCACCATCAGCTTATTGGCCCTTTCTACACCTTTTAATTTCTGACCAATTTCTTAAAGAGAAAGCTGGCATTATCAACAGCATCAGAGAATGTATCATTGTGTTTATAGGTAAAGCAGAAGCTACACAGTACCTGTGCTACAAATGTATTAAGATTTACTGTACTGTATCTGGCCTCAAGAAGAGAGTCCCATTTCTACTTCCGCATGCTCTGATACAAGTTTCTGTCTGTTTTTCTGTCTGTGTCTTTCTGTCTGATCTAAGGACATGATCATCCAGTATAATAACTTGTCATGGGGGGTGGAAATGCCTTGAAGAAACTACATCATTCAAAAAAAAATCCAGTAACTTTTCCTTTACTTAGATGATATGGGAGAGGTCTTTTCAACAGTAAAAAACTGCAAAGTTTCACATGAGACCAATAAGAAGGGCTTCAGAGATCCTGCTTCATTCATTCATGATAGGCTAATAGTCGCCAAATATATGAGCTAATTTTAAACTTGGAATAAAATGGTCAGGAATATTTCATGTGGGTCAAGTAAAGTGTTTTTGTTTAAATGAGCTTCCTGTCTTTTCTATTTGCCATTGTAATTCTTCTTGGCTCATGGCTACCAAATATAAAGGAGATAGGAGCTACGTGTTCAGAAATCCTACTTCCTCCTTATTATTAAGGCTCAGAGACCTTGACATTTGTAAGAACATTTGGTAGCAATAGAAATTCCTAATGAAATTTTTGAACTTTGAAAATCAATGAGAGAAGCATCTACATGCTTTTGACATTTTTTTCTAAGAATTGATCCAAGTCTCCTGGTTCCTAAGGACTTTTGAAAATCTGTACTTCTATGCCTTTTGGAGTGGGGGAAAATGTCCTCTTTGGGCATGTCCCAACAAATGTGAATGTGTGGTTTGCAGCACCTCAAGGCAGTTTAAGGCACCACAAACGGCATGTGGTGCACATACACGTGTTTACCACACTACTAATTTGCAGCACAGTGGGGATTTTTTTTGATTGGAGATCCTGGCGAAAAAAAAATTCTGCTTAAAGAAATGGTGAGGCACATGCAGCAGCAGCAGCATGCACCACCAGAAAGGGAGCCTGGCTGGCCAGAGTCATGCTCTTGCTACAGGCCAGGCTCCAAGCAACTGGCTTGGTGCTGTTGCTGCCCCGAGAGGCCCCCAGGACCCAAGGTAAGGCTGCTGGGGCCAGCACAGATGGCCAACAAAAGTTACTTTGCAATGCACCAGACTGCATGCACAGGGGTGTGCCCAGGTTCAAATAGCAGCACAAATGTGCACTGCTGCTATTTGTCCCATGGGAAATGTGCACCCCTGCACATGCACATTCATCAGAAAGCATCGTTTGAGTGATGATCGGGGGCTAGGTTCTCAATCTGCTATAGGACTAAAGTTAGGCCCATCAGAGTTCTGAATTGGAACTGAAGAACTAAGTAGCACTTCCAAACCCAAAACTCTCCTCAACTTTCCAGCTTCCTTTCCTTATGACAGAATTCCTTGATAACACATTATTTTTACAGAACAATAGATTTTTGTTTAGGTTCTATTCTGTAAAAAAATCTGGTCTCCCATTTTTTGAACCAGTAATTATTTGTAAAAAACACACATTCAATATCTTTGGAATCATGGTCATTGTTTCTCATTCCAAATGTTAAGCTGTGATAGCCAATAGGCTAAGAATTGCACATGCATGGACAGCTACCCTGTCTTAAATCTTCTCATTGTAATACCATCACATACTCTCCCCTACCAGATAGAAGGAAGGGCAGGGTGGCATCTTACAGACTAGGTTTCAAAAGCATGAGCTTTAATAAGCAATGTCCTATTTCCATCAGATACTGTCATCCAATATCATTTGAGAGCTTCTGACAAATTAGATTTTTGCCCAGAAAAGCTCATGCCTCTCTGAACTAGTTAGTTTCTAAGTTGCTTCTGCCTCCCTTTAGGTTAACATGGCTAATCACCTATCTCCACTTACCAATTATGTTTTGTCTTTTTAGACTGGAAGTGTTATAGGACAGAATCTTTTATTACGTGTTTGGAGAGTGCCTAGCTAAATAGGTTACTACAGAAATGCAAATGTTAAAATAATAATGTATCTGAGTGAATAGCATCCCAGCCTTTTCTTTGCATCCAGGATCCAACTCCCATTTCCACAGGACTTTCAGACACAGGGTGAGAAACCTTATGACTTTTCCTTCTTCATTTAAAAGAAGACAGCCTGAATGGCCTAAACTATAGACCACCTTCCAGGATACGAAGTGCATTTTTACATATGTTGTGGGATGTGGCACCAGGCACTTTAATTAGTGAGCTCTGCTAATTAAAAGTGCCTGCGCGTCACATGTATCAACATCCCCGTGCTGAAAAAAATGGCAGTAGGGTGCTTTGAACTAAAACTCATCAAACGTGTTATTTCAAAGTGCCCCACTGCCATTTGTTCAGTGCGGAGACCCTCCAGGATGCTGATACATGTGATGTAGAAAGCTCCTGGACCACATCAATTTCTGTGCTCCAGCAGGCTTGATTAATTGAGTCTGCTCCGATGCACTGGATTCCTTGTGTGTCAGAGCAGGCTCCACACGTGTATAGGAGCTAATTTTACAAAAGTCCTTTATGTATGCTCCCTTTTGTACTAACCTCTGCTATTTTGGCAAGACCACATTCTCTGTGTATAGGTCTTCAATACGAGGTCTATTGTGTCTTTTGCTCTTTACACAACTAATATTTTATGAAGAAATCACATAAGGCCAGAGGGATTAAAATAATCATGTTTATAAACTGGACACAGAAAATAAGACCTAATTATGCATAAAGTTAAAACACAATCAGTGCCACTAAAGGGCTCTCAAATTATTTAAAGGGATACTACTACAACTCAGATACACCCCAAGATCCCCACCCTAATTACTATAGTTGGATGAGACACATTTTAAAGTTTGATTCTTCTTGTAGGTTACCAATGGACTGCTATGAAAACAGACAGGCTTTGAAGACATCTAT
The DNA here is from genome assembly GCF_030867095.1 of Alligator mississippiensis. Classification (NCBI taxonomy): domain Eukaryota; kingdom Metazoa; phylum Chordata; order Crocodylia; family Alligatoridae; genus Alligator; species Alligator mississippiensis. The sequence continues at coordinate 88,079,369 of NC_081824.1, forward strand.
TACTTATATATGATGAAAAATCCCAGTGTTGTACAGTATTCATGGGATTTTCATGCTCTAGGTTGTCTTACATGGGAACACGTCAACTACAGTTATTACAGCTAATAATATCCCCTGACAATTACAGGGGATTTGGGGTATTATTTCTGCCATGCTCCATTTTTGGGATCCTTTATTTTTAAATTGAGCTGTGTCTTGGAGATCTACTGGGATTAAGTTAGGTAATTTGTTGTAAACCCTAATCACTTCAGCAGAAGATTGACATGGATTGCTTATTTGTTTAAGCACTTCAAAACTGATCATGCATTTGTCTACTTTAAACTTGTTGCATTTATTGGCATGAGAATCTGCCCAATGGTGTAGTATATACTTAGCCAGTATACATTTGTTTTGAAATCAGTGAACTTCCTTGAAGATAATTTGCCAAACTCATTTGGATTTTATACAAGATACGTTCTTCTGAAATCATCCTAATTTCTCTAGCACTTTGCTGCTATGGCTGCGTGAAGTTCTCCCATCAACAGTAGCCTCTATGTTATGCTTACTTCCTTCTGATTTTCTTACTTTGTTTCCTTTCCTCTGTCTTTGAAAGCAACTAGTAGCTCCATGATGAGGACAAACAGGAATGGCCACAGATGCAACTATTTCTAGTATCTCTTCTCTAAAATATATCTGTATAGATATGCAAAGAGTATAAATGTGGTATGAAAATATAAATAATGACTAACCTATTGAAAAGGAAGTATTAAATGCATTCATTAAAATTAAATGCACAGAAAATCAGGGAACATTATTGGCTATTCTTCAGTGAGATGTTTTTCTAATCCTCTTGAACAATCCTTAATCCCATTTCTAAAATTGCCTAAATCTCTCTTTAGATTTTAGTCAGATCACTAGCAAGTGCCTGATAAGAGATTTCTTCATTTAATTCCCTTAAATTGTCTTTTCAGAAAACTTGAGTATCCATAATTGCAATCACTCTCTTTTTGTCTGCTGGCTTAATTACAACATCCTTGCACTATGCCGGTTTCCTTAAGCATTCTTTTTTTCTTTATATCTAAGTTATAGATACATTTTATTACTATTTTTAAAATTGCTCCAAATTATAGATAATTTTTGTTAAAGTCTTTTTTTTTTTTTAATAACTGTTCAGTGTTCCTTTTTCAGATATATTTTGGAAGGTGTTAAAAGCCTGGGGATGAAACTTACTTTTACATCAACAGCTCTCTTTCACCTTTTATGGAGGACCAACATTTGATGTAGATTTCAAACTAATTTTTATATTTTTTTATTTACTTTTTCTGCATGTGGTCGTTACTATCCAAACATCTCACAGACTTTAACAATTTCATCCTCACAATAACCACTGAGCTAACAAAATTGTTTTCTCTTGTTAAAGAGAACAGTGAGGCTTGCAACGTATGAGATAATTCACCTAAGTCTATACAGGCAGTCCATATCAAGGTCCAGACTAGGTTTAAAATATCCTGATTTCTTATCCTTTATATCTGCACTACAGTCACAGAAACCTGTACTGAGTTCTGTGCTGCCATGATTAGGATCACTTCTTGTCCTTTTGCCTGAAGTCAAGTGTAGTGTAGTATAGATCGGTAAAGGTATGACTGGCTAGACTGAGAGAGCAACATAGGCATACTACATGGCTATTGCTTCCCAACAAGTACAGCTGATCTAACATTTTCCATCAGAACAGGGTTGTGGGGGGAGGGTGTTTGTTTTTTTTGTACCCCGCACCCCTTTTTTAAAGGAATCGAGATGTATAACTCCCTGGTATTTCTGGCAGGCAGGCAAGTAGATAGACCAGTTGGCTAGCCATCTTCCAATTTGGCAGGGGAGGAGGGTAGAAGAGCTACTTCTTCTGACTAATTCCTCAGGTTGTCTGTTTGACGGATGGTGAGTAAGTTGTGTGGGTGTCCATCCTTTTAGGCTGCCCAGTGTGCTAGATCCCTGCCTGCTCATGCACCATCTCCCTAGATGATGGAATACTTGACTTGACAACTGCTCATGTGATATTGCCCAGTTGCCCAATATGCTAGTTATCCTGTTCCCCAGCTGCTCACCTGGCCAAAGCCAGCTTTCTGTTCTTCTTGGTCAGCTGGCTAAGAGGGATGCTAAACCAGCTTATTTTTCACTGTCCAGGGGCTCAAATGGAAGGTTCTTTTTTTTATAGGAAATGTCATGATCAAAGCTTCATTTTCATGCTGAGGAACAAAACAAAATATTGACAACTTGAAATTTCCCATAAATGGTAAATTCCTTTTCCTAGTCCAATGTACTCATAGGGCTATCCTTCTAACAAAAATGTTCCATAAGTATGTCATTTTGTGTGTAATACAGCATGTACTTCCACAAATGTAAAAGACAAATAATCCTGTAAAAAAATCATCCCAACAATGTTCAAAATAAGGTTTTTACTCAATTGTCCATAAAGGCTTTCTTACATCACTCTTTATTTTTTTTATTGTTGTTATCTTTCTCTTATATCTATTGTTCTTTTACTTCACTACATCAGCAAAACAAAATCTAGCAGGAGCCCATTTCCAAAAATTTACCTGGTGCCCATTTCCTATTGATATCTCTCCATTGGTTTCCTGGTCCAATCTGACCTTTAATTAGCAGGTTTAGAAAGCCAACTGCATATGCTACCTGAATTATACTAAAACAGATTCTTTAAATGTATCCTCTCCCCCCCCCCCCCCCCCACACATACACACTTATGCTGCTTGCTGAACAGTGATTATTTATATTGAAAGGCATGGCAGATTGAGGTTGTTCACTAATAGTCATGCTGACAAATCGTAACCTCACTTGTTAAACTTTTGCACATTCAAAAAGCAAATCTATACCTGAATTCAGTAAGCAAGGGAGAACCTAGTGAATCATGTTGTTACATTCTGTCACCTCAAAGTTATTCTTATTTGATTTAACTCCCCAATGTCCAAGAGCATCAGCAGATTGATCTTTGCCCTCCTCCTCACCTTTGCATGGCTGATACCAAATGAGGAACAGTCTCCTTTTAGTCAGATTGTTATTGTGTGTCCCTTACATGCTATATGAATTCTGCTTGGCAGTGGGGAAGAACAAATGAGAAGCCAGATTCTCTATATTCACAGAACTTTGGCTGGTTAGAAAGATGGCAGGAAATCCCACCCTTGTATCCTCCTACCATCTTACATTTGATTAGAAAATGGAAACAAGAGGGGTCATATGTGGCTATTGCAAAGGGTCAACAGTTTGAAACAATTTGAACTCTAGGTTTGGAGGACAGGGCTAGGAAGCATTTGGGGAATATGACCCCTGTGCAGTACTCCATTAGAGGATAAAAGGGAGGAGGCAACTGTCCAGTGACTGAAGGACTAATGGTAGGAAAAGGAGAGATTCATTGTAAGCTGGAAAAGGTGAATATTGCTGACCAAGATGATTGTATTAAAGTGAATTCCTGTATCCCCAAAGGTATAGGTCAGACTCTGCAGTCTCACATAACAGGTGGGAGTTTGGACCTGAGAACCAGAGTGGGTACCATCCTCCACATCTATAATATAGCTGGGATAGTTTGACATCTCTTTTTGTTAATTGTAGCAAAATAAAAGTACATTTGAGATACTTTTTTTCTTTCAAGGCCATGAAACTTTTGATAAAAAGAAGAACAGCAGGAGGTGGGTGAAAGAATCAAGAGGATATGTAGATATCAGGCTTTTTTCCTTTTTGTTCCCGATTGCTTTTACTTAGAAACCATGGATGAGCCTCCTTTTATGCTAGAAACAAAGCTTCTTGTTTAAGTAGGAGGAGAAAAGGGATTTGTATGATCTCTAGAATAATGTAGAAAGAAAATGAGGAGAGGGTAGGCCTGTATGGGATTGCATAGCACGGTACTTTCCTCCAACCCTGCCCACTGGCAGGAACTCTCATGATATCTCTATCACTAACCCTAACCTCTCCCAGCCTAGATCACAGAGGGGAAAGGAAAGAACTATATTCCTCCTGCAGTCTGTGATGGGTGACATTTTACAAACTTTTATTACTTTAATAGACTGGTTTGCCACAGTGCTGTTTGCACCTCATCTTTATTAGCACTTTAAGCCCACTTTCTTTTAGTAAAAAGGAAAGTAGTAAAAGCTTCCTGTGCGTGAATTAGGGAAACATCACAAATGCTATTTGGCTATTATTTGCCAAACATTTAACTACATGCTCTAGATATACTGGTACCATTTGTCACTGAGTTCACTGTTGTTCAAAATTGATGTCATTCATGACATTTTGCACTCTATGAAATGCTTTGGTATTTTTTGATTGTATTCATGTAGTAGCCCCTTGAAAAACACTGTTTCTTGAATATTTCTCCTGTGATGCTCAGGAAGTCCCAGTGAAACGTACAAGCTAGGGACAGAAGTTACACATACATTGGAATAAGTGACCAGAAACTGGATCAAATCTATAAACAACACAAGCTCAATGCATAGAAACCACTTTCAAAATGCCTGAAACTGGTTTAAGAAAAGCCTGGATGGATGTAGTATCAGACTTAACTGATTAAATTGGTTGATTGAACTTCTGTCCCAGATCACCTCCACATTCAAGTTAACTCACAGCCCTGCAGCATCCAAGAATGTTTTGTCTTCCCCTTGCAACCCCTTCCTCCCCCGCTGCCTTTCCACACATGGTAGGCAGGATAGCTTTGGCTCAAACTGTCTGCACCAGCCCAGCCAGGAGGCATGCTCTAGTGTCCCCCCTCCACCCCTCCTGGCTTCTGCCCTTGGCCACTGCAGGCATGTGGCTGCATTTCTAGAATCAAAAGTGAATATCTATTCATAGAATCATACAAAATTAGGGTTGAAAGGGACCTCGGGAAGTCATCTAGTCCAACCCCCTGCTCAAAAAGGACCTTCCCCAACTAGATCATCCCAGGCAAGGCTTTGTCTATCTGGGTCTTAAAAACCTCCAAGGATGGAGAGTCCACAACCTCTCTGGGTAACCTGTTCCAGTGTTTTACTACCTTCCTAGGGAGAAAATTCTTTCTAATATATAACCTAAACTTCCCTTGGTGCAACTTGAGACCATTGCTCCTTGTTCTGTCATCTGCCACCACTGAGAACAGTCTAGCACCATCCTTTTTGAACCATAATTCAGGTAGTTGAAGGATGCTATTAAATCCCTTCTCAGTCTAGGTTAAATAAGCCCAGTTCCTTCAGCCTCTCCTCAGAAGACATGTGTCCCAGCCACCTCACCATTTTCATTGCTCTCCCCTGGACTCTCTCCACATCCTTTCTGTAGTGGGGACCCCAAAACTGAACACAGTACTGCAGATGTGGCTTCACCAGTGCTGAATAGAAGGGAATAATCAGTTCCTTTGACCTGCTGGCAACCCTCCTACCATTGCAGCCCAATATGCCATTAGCCTTCTTGGCAACAAGGTCACACTATTGGCTTATATTCAGCTTATTGTCCACTGTAGCCACCAGATCCTTTTCTGCAGAGCTGCTGCCCAGCCAGTCAGCCCCCTGCCTGTACTGGTGCCTGGGATTGTTCTGTCCTAAGTGCAGGACTTTGAACTGGTGCTTGTTGAACCTCATGAGATTCCTTTTGGCCCAATCCTCCAATTTATCTAGGTGTCTCTGAATCCTAACCCTATCTTCCAGCATACCTACTACTGTCCACAGCTTGGTGTCATTTGCAAACTTGCTGAGGGTGCACTCTATGCCATCTTCCAGGTCGTTGATGAAGATACTGAACAAAACTGTCCCCAGAACTGACTCCTGAGGCACTCCACTTGATACTGGCTGCCAAATAGATACTGAGCCATTGATTACTACTCTCTGACCCTGATGACCCAGCCAGTTGTCTATCCACCTTACAATCCAGTCATCCAGTTCATATGTCCTTAGCTTGCCTGCAAAAGTGTTGTGGGAAACCAGATTGAAAGCATTGCTAAAATCAAGGTATACCACCACTTCCTGGCCTCCCTGCATCCACAGAGCCAATCAGTCATCTCATCATCTTCACTTGCTTATTGGCTCAATCTATGCAGTTTATACTAACCTGTGAAGATGGAATCAATCCAGCCTCAGGCTTTCTGACTGTCTGTGCTTAGCCACCAAGGCTAGGAAAAAAGCCATCACAGCTGCATGCTGAACACACTAACAATCATCTTTTCCTAGTGAATGATGCTGGCACAGTAATGCAGATAAGTGCCAGCATTAAGGAAAATTGCAGTGAATAGTACTTTCAACAATATAAGAATGCAACAGCCAGATCAGACTGGTAACTAAACTAGAGAAGCAGAGGAAGAAAGAGGCAGAATTTATTGAAGAGTTTGAGTATTGTCTCCTCATTAACACAAAGGGTTACAGTGCAAACTTTATTTAATAAAAGGTAGCAAGCATCCAGATCTGTCACCCTTTGAACACATCAGAGAGCACATTGTCAGGCACAGTCTTTCTACTGCACCCTGCTTTTCCTGCCATGAGTGAGGATTTACCTGATTCCACTCCACAGAGTATCTTACTCCTCTCTGGTTGGTCAGCTCATACAAGGATTAGAGTAGACCTTCTTTTCACTCACTGATAGTCCTTTCTCAGAGTGAAATGTACAGACTAGTGGCTAGGGTCAGGCTTTAAAAACGGGAGAGTCTCCTTGTCCTTATCCATATACAAGTAAGGGCTGAGCCAGTCTGTCACGGCGGGGTCCTCATGGAGGGCCGTGATCTCCTTGAGGCCCTCTCACCGTGCTACTCCGGCCCGAGGGCACCCTCCATTCTCGCCCGCCACGTCTTGATGGAAAATATGTAGTAGGGAGGCTGCCTTGTGTTTCCTCGGGCCTGTCAGCTCCTGGACCCCTCGTGGGTCTCCCCGTACAATGGGCGCTACCCAAGCGCCCTAGCCTTATGGGCTATGCATGGCTCCTACCTCCCCTGATACCACGCCCCAAGCCTCGCGGATGTAAAGGACGTTGTTCGGTCTATACGCCCACTTCCCGGGCCTCCTCTCTAATGTGGCCCACTCTGGGCTCCCTCTCTCGTGCCCAGCCTCTTGCTGGGACTCCCGTCTAGCCCACTCTGGGCCTCCCCTGCCGGTGTGGTTCCGCTTCGGGACTCTCTAGCAGGCCTCCAGTCCTATGGGCCAAACGCACGGATACCCTCCCTGACTCTGGCTCCCCGCGCTGCTACTCCCTGTCTTCTCAGGGGCAACTGCAGCGCCCTGCCTTGGTCTGAGGGGGATTGCCGCACTAGCCTGCGGCCGGGCTCGCTATGCCCATGCACCCACACTGGGCTACTCAACGAAGCACAATGGCGTTCCCCCTTTCTGGGGCTCGCCGCGCCCACACTGGGCTACTCAATAACGTACAAGGGCGTTCCCCCTCTCTGGGGCTCGCCACGCCCACACTGGGCTACTCAATAATGTACAAGGGCGTTCCCTCTCTCTGGGGGCTTGCCGCGCCCACACTGGGCTACTCAATAACGTACAAGGGCGTTCCCCCTCTCTGGGGGCTCGCCACACCCACGCTGGGCTACTCAGTATGGCCCTGCTCTCTAGGGCTGCTCAGTATGGCGCTCCCCGCTTCTCTGGGGCTCGCTGTGCCCACACTGGGCTACTCAGTAATACCGCCCCTTTCCTGGGGCCGGGGGGGCTATGTTCCCCCACACGCAATCCGGGGTCTCGGTCCCCGTCCGCAACCTACGGGTTGCGCCCGCGACCCACTGGCCGCGCTCCTCGCCGCCAGTTGCTCACGCACTGGCGTGCGAGTAATTGAGGCCTCCTCCAACCCCTACAGCCTCGCCCAAGCCTCCGGGTGTAATAACACAAACACAAAGCAAAACCACAAGCCCCTAGGCTGTAACACAAATGCAAGCCGCATGGCCATAACCCATCATCCTAGCTCAAGCCTCCAGGGCTATCATGAGCTGTACTTGCGACTTAGGCTCCTTCCCATATCTCGGCCAAGGGAGCTCCTGCCAGCCTGGCCTCAGCCCTGAGCTTTATAAGGGCCAGGCCCTGCCCCCTACAGGCAGCTGGCTCTGCTTAGTTGCTCCGGCAACCCACAGCTGCGCTCACTTGGTTCTGCCAGGGCTCTCTCCCTGGCAGTTTCTCCTCTCTTAGGAGCAGGCACTGAGGTGCCCTGCGACACAGTCTAACCTTAAGCTTTTATGTTAAAAATGTTCAGTAGAGGTTTGAATGGATGCTGGGTAAATGGGCTGTGCTCCTTTTATAAATCTGAGGTAAAATATTTCTCATTTTTGTCAGTTGTAAATACTAACTTATGCAAATGCTGAAGAAAGACTTCAATGTTATGCCAATCATTTAGTTCACTGGCAGTCTACAACTGACTTTGAAGTTGGCTTGGAAAAGATCCCAACTTGATCCCTGACAAAAGGGAGTATTAGGGGAAAAAAAGACATCTTTTGCTTTTGTCCTGGACTGGGAAATTAGCCTTAGAAGGTCTGTTATAAAAGATTGCACTGACAAAATTGAATCAACCTGGAGGCTGTTTAACAGGGAAAAAGGGAATAAAAGCTGCTCGGTGAAGCAGAGAAGTGCTCGAGGTTATTAGAGCTTAAAAAATATCCTTTAAAAATGGAAATCCTGCCAAAACTCCAATAAACTGAAACATAAACTATGCCAGAGAAGGCACTAATTGAAAATAAAATCGGCAATGATGATTTAAAGAGCATTGATATTAATTATTTATTTTGTTTACAATGCCCAGAAGTCTTTTATACAGAATATATAGAAGACACATTCCTTGTTCATAAAAGCTTACAGTATAAAAGGCCTTGATCATGGTATAAGGTACATTTGGCCCTCAAAGACCCTTATTGGAGTCCTTAGCCCTCAAAGAGTCATAAGGGTCCTCAGTCCTCAGACAGACTTACTGTCTCCCCTGGGACACTGCTAGCACAGATCTACCAATGTACAGCTTATTACAGGATCACGGTCTTTTATAAAGATAAGTGCTATAACATAACTGTATCCGTATTCAGTCATACCTTTTTAAAAGTTTGGCTAGTTTTTATTGCCTTAGTTTTGGTGTTCCTATATCTAGATCCTGAGAACTTGATGTTCAGAAAGGCTGGCCACCCACCTAGGGCTATATGGGGTGTGGCATCAGATTTTGAGGTTAGGAAGTTTATCTTTTCTATAATTCTAATGCACTCCTCAACAGACAACTAGGAAGGATGGTGGGAACCTATCTATGTTTGATGAAGATGGGACCAGAAAAAAAAAAAAAAAACAGGTGAAAGGGAGGAATAGAGTGGGACTTGAGTTGGGGACAAGGGCTACCATATTTACCTGAATCCAAGATGACCCTGAATTTAAGACAACCCCATATTGATTAGATTCTATACATGGAAAACGTGTATATTTGTTAATTTGTTTTCCATGGAAATAATTAAATTACTGGAGGGTCATCTTTAATTCACCCCCTATTCCCACTGTAGAGGAGCAGTGGGGTGTAGGTGGGGGACAGATGGGGTGTAGAGGTCAAGCAGCTTGCCTCCTGATTGTGCCTTGCCTCTTGCTATCTCTGCCCACTGCTTGCCCGCCTCTACAGCCTTTGGCCTCCCCTTCCCCTCCTCTCCCTTTCCCCTATAGCTTCTGCTCTCTGCTTCCACCCCCACACTTGCCCTTGCTTCCAATCAGCAGACTCTGTCCCTGTTCTAGCCTGGAGCATAGAGCACAGCCTCAGTCTAGCCCCCATTGCAGCTGTGTGGGCTGCATGCCACTTTGAAGCACTGTAAAAATGTGGCATTAGCAAGCAGGGACTGATGTGGAATGCTACCATGAAAGCATGTATGGGCATCCTTTCCAGCCAGGGGGCAATAGGTGGTTACTATGCCTTATGGCTCTGCCATACCCTTATCCTTATTGGGGCAGGGGAATGTGTCAGACCTTGATCACTGATATTCTGTCCACCCTGATGGGGTGTAGTGAGCTAGGGCATCAGGGAAGGTACCTCAGGCACTGAGTCAGCAACATGCTGTCTGTGAGCTAGGCACCCTCTGAGGACAGCTGTGGTCAGTAGGATCACAGGAAAGTAGGGCTGAAAGAGACCTCACAAGGCCATCTGCTTCAGCCTGATGATCAAGGCAGGATCAACTCAACTAAACAATCCCAGCCAACTGCCCAACATACTCTTGAATATATCTAGGGCAGAAAGTTCCTTCTAATCTCCAACTTAAATTTTCCCTGCTGCAGCTTGAAGTCATTGCTCATAGTCCTATCCCCTATGGCCACAGGGAAAAACTCAACTCCGTCCTCTCTGTAATCAGGTATTTGAAGATTGTTAGCAAATCCCTCCTCAGTTTTCTCTTCCTTGAAACTAAATAACCCTAATTATTCAGGTATTTTCTTATAAGTCATGCTTCTCAGGCCTCTGATCATTTTTGTTGCTCTGAGCCAGATTCTTCCCAATCTGTTCACATACTTTTTGAAGTGTGGGACCCAAAACTGGACACAGCTCTCCAGGTGAGGCCTTACTAATACTGACTAGAATGGAGGAATCACTTTTTATTTGCCAGTAATGCTTCTGTTAATACAACTCAGTAGACTGTTAGCTTCTTTTGCAACCAGAGCACACTGTTGGCACGTAGTCAGCTTATGATCCATTGTAACCCCCAAGTCGTTCTTTGCAGTACTACAGTGTAGCCAGACTGTATTTGTGCATGTAATTAATCCACCCCAAGTGTAGGAATTTGCATTTATCTTTGCTGAATCTCTTCTCCTTGATTGAGAACCATTTTTCCAGTCTATCAAGCTCACTCTTGATCTTAGCCCTACCCTCTGTAGTGTCTACAACTGCACCTAACTTGAGGTCATTTGCAAATTTGCTCAGCGTGCACTCAGTCCCATCATCCAACTCATGCTAAACAGTACTGGACCAAGGACATACCCCTAAGGAACCACACTTGATAATCTTCCCAGCTAGACATTGAGCTACTTGTTGAGTAAATGCTCAAACTAGTTATGTATCCATTTTGTCTAGTACTTTTGTCTAGTCTGCATTTCTTTAGCTTGTTTATGAGAAAGTCATTAGAAAGCGTCAAAAGGCTTGCTAAAGCTGAGGTATATGACATCCATTGCTCTCCCCAGATCCACAGAGACAGACACTATATCATAAAGGGAAATCAGATTGGTCAGGCATGATTTGCTCTTGGTGAATCCATGACGGCTGTTCCTGATCACCTTGTTTTTGTCCAGATGGTTCACAATGATTCCTTGAGGGACCTGCTCTATGATCTTTCTAGGTAACAGGGTCAGGCTTACTGGTATGTAATTCCCCAGACCCTCCTTCTTCCCCTTTTTAAAGATGGACATTATATTTGTTCTTTTCCACTTATCCAGGAGTTCACATAATCTCCATGAGTTCTTAGGGAGGATAGCCAATGGCTCTGGAATTAACTGTTGTTGCCAAGGTAGCAATGGTCCTTGCTACCATAATGAGCTGGGCTGTAGTCCCAGTCCTGGCTGGGGTGTAGGTCTGCTTTCTGGAGTGATGTCATGAACCTCTCTTTCCCTCCCTGGAGTGTTGGGGGAGGCACCAGAACACTTTGGAATACATAAAACACAACTAGTGCTACAAATATCATGTCTGTCTATAGACTTAAGCTTCCAGAACAATAATAGGAACAAATATTTGGTCTGAAAAGAAGAGAAACATTGATAGACATGCAGTTTACACGGTATTTTGGTAGGATGTGAAGATACCTGCATAACTACACCATAAGTTTAGGAATACCCTACAGATAACTGTTACCAGATTTGCCCATTACTTTGGGGTGCGCTCATTTATTAGGGATATGTTTCTAGGGTCTTGGTAATTCTGCAATGTGCTGCTTGTGTTACTTGTGTTTCTATACAGAGCTGTATATCTTCCTTCCGCAAATCCTCACCCCCAATGGAGCTATCTTGCAGGACTCAGTTTCAATGGGGCTGGGTTCCTCCAGTCCCCAAATCAGTCACACACACAAACACACACAGATTAATGTGACACGCCTGACCCGGCTGGGTTGATCGGCATGGACAGGCTGACACCCTCATATTCCAAGAATCAGTTCATCAGAGCAACAATAAACTACAGTCAGACACAAGCACACGGGTAAACAGAATCCCTCTGAATCCGGCTGGGTGTCCAGCTGACACCCTCATGGGCCAGCATTCAGTTCATAAGGGCACGTCTGAGTCAAACTGGGTCAATCAGCCTGTACAAGCTGATCCCCTTATGTGTTTCAAACTCAGCACATCCCAATCTTTGGCCTCTTGATGAGCAGACCCCACAGTATTTTTGGGCTTCACAGGGATCTTTAGCTTAGGTAAAAGAAGCGTTGCTGGAGAGCACGGAAGGAAAGAGAACCAGAGAAGGAAAAATATACCCAGTTACTACCAGTTTGACTATAAAAGTTATTTATTGCTAAGCATATGTAATATATAATGGTACTAGTAGCAATAGACATGCAAAAGAAAAAACAAACACAAACAATTACAACACTACCCTGGTTTCACTAAGTATTTGGGGAAACTTAGCTCAAGCTTAACTAATACAGTTCAGGTTCAGAAATTTATGCCTAGAAAGAAAAGAGAGAGAGAGAGTGCTGGGATCTCACCAGTCCAAGGTACTCAAGTCTCAAAGCTGACAGGTAAAATTCCTAGCACAGTCCTTGAAGGGAAATGATCTGTTCTTCCAGTGTCCCAAGAACAACAGGGGAGTGTCAGCACATGAGTTTTCTTCTTGAAGCACACACACTGCTGCTTTTTTACAGATTTTTATACCCTCAGTTCAGCTGCTTTGAAGCATTCCCAATAGTGTAAATCATTGTCTTTTCTCTTGACAGGGGGTTATCTGGTTTGGAACATCTCAACGAACTGATTGATAATCAAGAAACACATAAGGTTAGGGAGTAACCAGGTACTTGGGAGCCAGCTTGAAATTCCTATGGATAGCAGATATACTGATGGGATATCTCATGGTTTCTTCAGAAACAATAGATAGCTTGCAGCATCAGGATTTTGGATTTTCACTTGTTGTGCACAAGCCTCAGCTTAGCATAACTTTTCCAGATCTTACTATCATCTTTTAACAGACTTAAGACAATTATTGGGGTGCTCATAACCTTTTGTGGAGAGGACTTCCACCAGTTGTCTCAGGAAAAGTATGGCAACACCTGTGATTAGGGCTCCAATGGGCTGGACGCTGTGATGAACCCTTAACCATTGTTCAAATGTTGCCCATACCCATTCTGAATCGGTCTCTTGCCACAGCATTCCCTAACCCAGCAACCGAGTTTTAGTCAATCAAGTTTAAATAGGTCTCCCATAGTGGGACCAGGGAATGTATGGCCCGAGATGCCTATTAAACTTAGAGGTGTGTGTGTGTCTGGGGGGGGGGGCGGAAAGTCCTTTGTAAACCCAGATTAGAACTGGTCTGATAAATGCTGAGCTGGGTGTGTGTGAACATGGGTTGATTAGCATTTGGAGCACAGATTCCCCATCATGCAGTGCTCCCCTGCTTCTCTGGTCTCAGAATTCACTACGGTCTCTGCTTCAGGCTTTCTGTTCTCCATCTCTCATGTAAATGAATGGTCATCTGGTTCCATCTTGGATGCAAATGAGACCTAGGACAGTTGTTTCACCCTTGTCACCCTTATCTGGAGGGTCTTAGGTGTGTCTCTCACTGCATCTTAATCAGTTTCATTTATGTAGAGGAGGGGAGGGAGGGGGGAATTCTTTGTGAGTCAGACAGACTGCGTCCTGTGCCAGAGTTGCCCGAGAACACAGAGCTGAGACATAGCATAACTCTAACCAACCATATCCTTTATTCATGATCAACCATTGAATAATTAAGTAGGCCCCTGAAAAGAGTCTGCTCAATGTTTCTCTTAGACCTTTAGATAGCCCACTGAGGCCCAACTTTGCCTCAATTCCTGTTCTGGTTTTAGCCCAGACTAGTCCCCTGTTCCCTGACTGTGATGTGAATTTTCAACCGACACCTTCAGCTTTTTGGAATTTGATCTGGCCCAGGCCCCTGATGGCAACTGGACTCTGACCACTGCTGTAGACTGTCTACACTAGTGATTTCCAAAGGGTGTACTGTAGGAGTGGCAGAAGGGTGCCACAACAAATTATACTTTACCAGTATCATATCTGGTCCATGAAGCCAACTTAACACTGCCACTGCTTCCCTGCTGCCAAATTTCCAAGCTCCACATGGCAAGATCAGGCCCCAGCTGTTTCATCTTTGTGAAATGGGATCAGGACCATGGACTAGATCTAGTCCACAGACCAACCCACTACCTCTCATCTGGGCCACAGGGCCAAAAGGATGGGCACCATTGTGTAAGTCATACATACACATACACATACATGACTAAGGCATATATATACATATGCACAGCTTTTTGGGTGTAAGAGTGAAGTGGGTCACCAAATTTAAACCAGAAGAAAAGTGTGATCCAGGCATCAAAAGTTTGGGAAACACTGGACTACACGTTATTTGTGATACTGCGTACTAGAATGTAATGAGACTGTAACCCTGGACATAGCCAGTCCCAATCAAGAAATCAGAGCAAGTCATGCCCTGAACAAGCATCAGTTGCAGCAAGCCCAGAGCAGCACTGTGGTCCCAGCTGGGCTGAAGGAATCAGGACAGCCAATCCTCTGAAGCTGCAACAAACCTGATCAGCTCTGGCCTTTAAAACCCAGGCCCAGTCTGCAGTTTCCTTGTCTGGGCAAAGGCAATAGTTCTTGCTCTTGACCTTCTGTGTACTTCCTTGCTGGTTTTCTGGGTTTGACACCTGGCTCTGACTCTGGCTTTCAATCCTAGTAGGACTCTCCCCTGATTCCTGTTCTCTGGTCTTGATTTTGGCTAAATCTTTGGCACTGGCTTTTAGCTCCTGACCCCAGTTAACCCTTGGCTTACCCAGTCTTCAGCTTTAGCTTCTGATCCTGGTCTGTCCTATCTTTGGCTACAGCTTCCGAATCTAGCTTGGATGCCAAACCTCTCCAGACCCTAGGTCCCTGGGAACTGATCTGGATTGCACCCAAGCTTCAGGTATCTAACCACTAGGCAAGATTACCCATTCCCCAGGACATACTTTATGCCAAGTGATACTGGCAAAAGCCATATTATTTAGTTCACTGGCACTCAACATTTTGGCCCTGCAGGTCAGATGAGTGGAGTGGGGCCAGTTCATGGGCTGGGTCAAGCTGCATCCTCCCTGTCCCAAGTGCCAGGAGCACTCCCTGGGGCTCATCACTGTCTCTGTGCCCAGAATTGCACTCTAAGGGCCTCCCCCCAGGACTGGACCTGGGGGCCTGGCAATGCCCTCTCCCACCCTTGCACACTAGGATTGGTTCCTGGGGCCTAAGAACTGTTCCTTCCCACACAAATTTGCTGTGATTGGGTCCTGGGGGGCCTGGTTCTGCCCCCACCCAGCCCTCTGCACTGGGATCGAGTGTCCAATTTATCATGCAGGACCCAGGGGCTGGAAATTTTGGTATTTCCTATGGGTGCAGACATTTGTTGGTGGGGGAGTGATGCTACTGCTTTCCCCCTATCAAATGTCTGGACCCACGGGGGCTGGATGATGTGTGTCTACAGGACAGATCTTGCTGTTGAGCTGGAGGTTGAGATATAGTAGCATAATATCCTTTGTTGTGCAGTTAAATCAATATATATTTTAGGCAACATATTCATTCATGCTCATATTTGTGTCTCAGCAACAATGCCAAGTAGGTCTTCTAGGTCAGAGAAGAGGTATAGGACACCCTTTGCACTGGGCCATGGAGTTCATAGATTCATAGATTCATAGATGTTAGGGTCGGAAGGGACCTCAATAGATCATCGAGTCCGACCCCCTGCATAAGCAGGAAAGAGTGCTGGGTCTAGATGACCCCAGCTAGATGTCTATCTAACCTCCTCTTGAAGACCCCCAGGGTAGGGGAGAGCACCACCTCCCTTGGGAGCCCATTCCAGACCTTGGCCACTCAACCTGTGAAGAAGTTCTTCCTAATGTCTAGTCTAAATCTGCTCTCTGCTAGCTTCTGGCCATTGTTTCTTGTAACCCCTGGGGGCGCCTTGGTGAATAAATACTCACCAATTCCCTTCTGTGCCCCCGTGATGAACTTATAGGCAGCCACAAGGTCGCCTCTCAACCTTCTCTTGCGGAGGCTGAAAAGGTCCAGTTTCTCTAGTCTCTCCTCGTAGGGCTTGGTCTGCAGGCCCTTGACCATACGAGTTGCCCTTCTCTGGACCCTCTCCAGGTTATCCGCATCCTTTTTGAAGTGTGGCACCCAGAATTGCACGCAGTACTCCAACTGCGGTCTGACCAGCGCCCTATAGAGGGGAAGTATCACCTCCTTGGACCTATTCGTCATGCAATGTTGTTACAGAGTTGCTCTAAGTACCCAACTTCGGCTTTAATCCTACTCTCCAACTCACTGGGTTGTGGAAAGCTACTGCAGGGCAGGGGTCAAAACTATTTATCTCTTGCAATTCCATCCCTTGCCTTTAATTTTTCCTCCCCCAAAGTCTTCATGACAGGGATGCAGAGATGCAGAAGAATAGATCTATGACCACAGTAAAATGAGTGTAACCCTCTGGAGATCAGTTTAGTCTTCCTGAATCCTCACATTGCTTTATGTACCTATAAGTATCATTCCACAGCCAGTTAAAAAATAAAAACCTGAGTATTAATAAAAGTATTCATTTGTCTTTATGTGGCATTCAAATAGTTCTATATTTAGAACCTGTGCATTTGCAGAAATAATATTTAATCGTTTCATTTAGATTAAATTACCCTTTTAGTGAGCATCATTAGAAACAACAGAATAACATTTTCGGTATGAACAAAAAGAGTGTATTTATTATTACAAATGGTTAACTGAGACAAACAGTAAAGTGAGCAACTACAATAATAACATCCTGTGCAAAATATGACTTTACTTGTGGAATATACAAATCTCTTATGAAAAGGTTATTTGCAGATGAAGTTCTGTGTTCCTAGGAAAGAAAGGAAATAAGTGACATGGTTAATGAGTAAAAGCAGGCCTTTTGACAAATCACACAGATATTCACACCAAATGAGCTGCACTGTGCCACAAGGCTGGTTGGAGTCTTGTGAGGGTTATGTTTCCTTGATAGCTGTTAAACATGGGCCAATGACTGAACATGAGGTACTAACATGCACGCTCTACTGAACCCAGGAAATTGTAAAACTGGTTGATTTGGAATTAAAGTTGCAATGTGTTAAACAAAAAATGTCAAGAACATGACACACAGTGTGATATTCTCTTCATTCCAATTTCCCCTAAGACTGAAAGAAAGCAAAAGGTGTGGAAATAAAAGTGAACTTACTGTTTAAACAGAAGCTAACACAATAAATGTGTTAGTCCAGGTCATTCTAGGATATATTCTCTTTGAGGCTGAAGATGATCTAGCAATGTGCCTTGAGAATTTTGGCACTGACTCCAATAGGATCAAAGTTAAGCCCTCAGTTCTTTCATACTTATTATCCACTTATAATTCCAAAGCTACAGTGGACACATTTGCTAGTTTCAGTGGCTCAGGAAGAAACCAAATTAGGTGACTTAATAGTTTGTTTACTTCCTGATGTTCTTTTTTCTAATACTATTGGGTAATTACAAAAAACTAAAACTTACAGTTTTGAGGCAATGCACAAAATGGTACATAAAAGCTTTTTTGCTCATCTGTAGCAAATAGTTAACTAACAAATATAATTCCTAAGAATGTTTGTTCTCTGTGCCAAGTATTGATTCTAGAGAAGTCAGTGGGAATTTTGCCATTTACTTCCTTAAGCTTAGACCAGTGATTCTCAATCAGGGTGCCACAGCACCCTGGGATGCCTTGAAATCCTTTCAAGGGTGCCACACAACATTAGCACTGGTAAGTTTACAAACATGATTTACAAGATAAACACAGAGGTTGCTTGCAGACATTAAAAAAAAAAAAGATAAAGCGGTGCTTTACTTTAAATTTGGCATGCTCCTACACTGAGCCCAGCATTTGCCCAGAAGAGGCATTGTGTTAGTTGGACCTGGCTCGCCCAATATCTGTATAGATTAGGTGCTTTAGTGGGGCTTTTTTGGCACTTCTATTTACTAGCTGATTGAATCAGCTATTAAGTTAAAACACCAAAAAGCCATGCTGAAGTGTCCAAACTATACAGACACTGCAGAGTAGGGCTGTGTGAAGCTTTGGTAGCCGATTCAATTTGTTGGGGATTCAGTCTGATTTGACAGTCGAATCTTCAAATCTGAATTGAATTGGGAGACCAGTTAAAAGGTCTGAAATTAATCAGAAGCCTCCAAATTGATTTGGAAAGATTTGGCGCCACTTTGGAGATTCGGCCATAGACCAAACAGGCAGCAGTCCTCACTACACTGGACACAGCTGCCTCCAGCTGTTAAGCCTGTTGTGGGTGGAGGGGGTAGGGA
Organism: Alligator mississippiensis; assembly: GCF_030867095.1. Taxonomy (NCBI): domain Eukaryota; kingdom Metazoa; phylum Chordata; order Crocodylia; family Alligatoridae; genus Alligator; species Alligator mississippiensis. The sequence goes on from NC_081824.1 coordinate 88,097,830, forward strand.
AGGGGCATTGGGGGTGCAGATCAATGCCCCCCCAGTGAGGAAGGGATTGGGGCTGGAGCTGGGACAAGCTGCCCAGCCAGGGTGGGTGGGTGCAGGATTTGGGGAGGGGGAACCCTGCTACTGTGTGCCCCCACACTGGGAGGGCATGGGAGTGGGCATGTGCCCCCGGATCTGTGCGGGGCAGGCTGGGCCAGGCTCCACTCCAGACGAGCAGCGGAAGGCACTGGGAGCCGGGATCTATGCCCTCTCATCACTTACCCAGGATCCCTGCACCTCCTGAACAAGTTGCGGCTTTGCTCGCGGTGGAAGAGCAGTGGCAGAGCATGATGGTGGGTGTGTGCACCCAGATCGGGGAGGGGCTGCCAGCAGGAGCTATGGGGAATTTTAGGGTGGCTCTAGCCTCTGCATAGCCCCTGAGTCCACTGTGCTCTATGGGGCGGGCAAAGCCAGGGCTGTGCTCCAGGCCGCTCTCTGGGCTACGCACCAGGCTGCAGCTAGAGCTAGATGCCTGGAGCGGAGCTCTGGCTCCACCAGCCCCATGGAGTGCAGCCTGGCAGTGGGTGGGTGGGGCTAGCCTCCCAGAGTGCAGCCTGGCCCAGCCTGGTCCATGCAGATCTGGGGACACCTGCCCACTCCCATGCCCTGCATGATTGGCAGAGCATGGTAGCATGCAGTGGCAGGAGCTCCCCTCCCTGAGTCCCATGCTTCCCCCACCCTGGCTGGACAGCTGTGTCCAGCGTGGTGAGCACTGCTGCCTGTTTAGTCTATGGCTGAATCTCTGAAGCGGCGCTGAATCATCGGATCCAATTTGGCTGAATCGAATCAGGACAGTGATTCAATACACCAAATTGAATCACTGTCCCTCCAAATTGGCTGAATCCAAATCCAAAGTGAATACTTGCCGCTTCGCACAGGCCTACTGCAGAGCCAGGTCTGAGTAATGCACTTCTTCCAGTGAAGCACACTTTTTTATTTTAAAAGTCTGCGAGCAGTCAGAGATTTCAAATAGAAATTCATAGTTATGGTCTAAGTTCTTCACAGTGGAAAACTGCTCTATTTTTGTGTAGTTCAAAAAGAAAAGAAAAGAAAAGGGAAAATTAAGACCTGGCATTTTCCATGGAGTGCCTTATGTCTATCCAGAGATGCCTTGAGTCTCAAAAGGTTGAGAACTACTGGGTTAGACTACAGCTCTTATTTACAAAGTAGAACAAGAGATTGAACAGCCATTTTAGATTTTCCAGTTTAAGAGATTTTTTTTTGTTTGTTTCTTTGCCCTTTCTCTACAATGTGGTATAACAGAGGACAGACGTTTGTAGTACCATTGTTGTCAATGCTTTGATGATCCAGAGGTAGACATCAGAGTTCCTTTAGTCAAATCTGGCCTTACACCTATACAAGCTCAAGCTGGTCTAATAAAATATATTGCTTCACTTCATGAATCAAGTTTGTTGTAGAAAGAAATTGTCCTCCAAGAATCTAAGGGAGGGGCAAGTGATAGTAAAAAATGAAAAATATGCTAAGTGAAAACTATGCGTGTGTATGTGTGAGAGAGAGAGAGGGAGAAAGAGAAAGTATTTAGCACCTTATTTATATAATTAGGATAGTTCCAAGATATTTATTATCAAACCAAATTTATTGCCCCTGTTGTGTCATATATTTATAAGTACAGTACATCCTGTCTAACATTTCTATTGCTATGTATCAGCAGCTGCTAGGCAACTGTTAAGCAACATAAATATGTAATAGCTGAAGTTATTTGCATAATGACATGTGAACATTTAAACTTTTGATATATTCTTTTTTTTTTTTTTTTAAGTGTGAATGAGTACAACATTGCACCAAAAATACAATTTTGCTCTTTGGATCCTATGACAAATTTTGAAAGGTTTCAGAAACTACTAAGTTTGCCCTATGGCACTACTTTCCTTTTCATCCAATGAGTAAAGTGTATGGGCTAGAAGCTATCACAAAACAGTGAGAGAATCAATGTTTAATTTGTCTTTGTTGGAACAAAGACCCAAATAGACATCGAAACCAGACCTGAATACTTCACTCAGTGCACAGACTTCAGTTACTGTAATGTGGCATCAGGACTACACATAGTAGAAGCATTATGGATTGGGTAAAATCATTATAGTTCAAAAATAAATAAAGCAGGCATATTATGTATTTCTCGTGACCCAGAAGAGGAGGAAATAAAAATACTCTAAAAAAAGAAGACTGATAGTAAACAATGAGAGAAATGAGCTACCTAAATATAATGTGACCCAATAACTTGAAGAAATAAATTAATCTGAATTTTGCAGGAATTTTGCAGATATGTTTAAAGGACTATAATGTGAAAAAGTCAGCTAAAAAGAGTGTAATGCAATCTCCTTTGCTTTATAACTGAGAGTGAAGTGAGTCCTAAGGATACTGAATTTCAGCAGAACAAATTTGGAGGTATGCGGGAAATGATGGGTGAAATTGAATGAGTTTGAGTAATGGAGAGAAATTTAAAGTGTTTAAAGATAACTTTCTGTATGCCCAGAGATTATGCATGCCATCTAGCAATAAATATAGTGAGGTGATTTTTCTTTCTTTTTAAATCCAATATAAATGAGCAGGGAAATAGAAATAGCCAACAGTAAGAGAGGTGCATGCAACATATTAAAGGTAGAGGAAGCTGCTTTGCAAATTGGCAATAAAAGGCAAGGCAAACATGGACCCAGACATAAAAAACTTTTGCTTGATTAACTTGGATAAATAATGTGTGTGTATATGCTATTACATATGCAAACAAATACATACACTTTGGTTAGTTTTTAAAGTGCAAATCTACCCTGCTTCTACTTGACTTCAGACTAACATGGCTAACCACCACTCTTAGATAATGTCTCTTCTAGTCCAAACCCAGTAGGCTAATTCTGTTTGCCATTATATTGCAAAGTCCACTGCATTAGATTTAACAGCTGTTCCTTTTTCCTTCATCTTGGTCTTCCTTCATCTTCTTATTTTAATGTAATCTTATTTTGCCATAACTGAGAAATGAATAGTAAAACATTGGACTGGACACCTTCCAATGGATGCAACCACACATTGGACTTATGATATCAACCATTTCAGGAAGAAAGCTAGCAGCAAAATTTTCAACAAAAGCCAGTACCACAACAACTGTTTTCCTCAGAAACAGTCTGTCTATGCAGTCTCAGACCTGACAGCAAAATAGTAGTCAAAGGTGGAGTTATAGTCATCCTCAACCATCAAGACTATCAAGAGACCACTTTCTGACACCAAATACTGACCAGCTTCAGGAAAAAAACCAACAACAACAACAACAAAAAACTACTTCCACTTATCCCCAACTCTTTTACCCCAAGAACTTTTTACATGATCCTGAATATTCACATACAAGGTAATCCTGGAAGACACCTCATATGCAGCAGTGGTACCCTCAATGAAGAGATATCAGGATTAATAGAAACTATCCTAAAACAACTTCTCACCCAAAGATAGAGTTTTCTACAAGACACAATTGACTCTCTCAAAAGAATCTGGTCTGTCAGCCACCTCCTGGTGAAAAAGCCATACTTACAACTCTGGCTTCTTTATTTTCCATTCCATCCAGGGAGAGCACACACCAACTGTTGAAACTTCCTTAGCCTGACGAAGGGTTTTTGAACCCGAAAGCTTGCTTAATAACAATTCTCCAACTATTTGGGTTGGTCTAATAAAAGATATCAAATTCACCCAAGGAACCTTGTCTGCCTATGTTATTAGACCAACACGGCTACAACCTACACCCCTGCATACTTACAACCATTAATGTCACCAACCTGGACACTAATATCCAACATCATGTAGATACAGCTGCCTGCCTAACCTACCTCCAAGAGCTTGGAGTACACTCACTTGCAACACCATTTGGAAAAATGATTCACTTTATCCTCACTCACTACAACATTACTGTACCAGGGGAGCCGGGGTTATAGGAGAACCCCAGGCTGAAGCAAAAGAAAGCCCCCACTTACCTCCTGCAGGATCCGAAAGGCGCGCGGCAAAACCACTCACGCGGTTTGTTAGCTGTGCTCATATTCAGCTGAGGCCGGGTGACATCAGCTGGAGACGCCACCCAGTGGAGACAAAAGGCTGCCCCGAGGGCGCAGAAGGAGGGCGGGTGAGCGGAGGCTCAGCGAGGAAGCCCACACCCCAAAGGGCACAGCCACTGCGCCGACAGTGAAGCCAGCAGCAGAGCCTGTGGAGGCGCTGGCAGTAGAGCCGGCAGAGGAGCTGGCAGAGGCACCAGCAGCAGCGCTGGCAGAGGAGCTGGCAGCTGCACCGGCAGAGGAGCCGGCAGAAGCATCGGTAGTGAGGCCAACGGAGGCAGAGGCAGCGAAGCCAGTTACAGAACCGATGAAGGCATCGATGGGCAAGCCAGAGGCGGCACCAACTGGCGAGCCGACAGGGAAGCCCTGGAGAGGAGGTAACAAGGGCGGGGCCGACTGGATCCCCAACGGGGATCGCCACGGGCTGCGGCAGAAGACCCCAAGCAGGGACAGAATAAACGGCGGACGGGCCCCACTACATCCCAAGGATAATTGGCTGGGACTCCATACTCAAGTGGGGCAAGCAATTGGGGCTGGGGCACCTAGGCACAGGGGAACCACGGGGCCTATAGGTAAAGGGCACTCTTCGTGGCCTCCTGGCCCACTGGCTGCATTGCTTCGGCTGTCACGGTGGTGGGGATTACACGCTGCGTCACAGGGTGGTTGGGATAGGGCACTAGGGATACAGGTTAGTCGGATTTAGGTCAGAGGGCCTCAAAGTCTTCATGTCGAGCCGTGACCTGGGGACACTGAGACTCGTGGCTGGAGGGCCACGGGAAGAAGCCGGGTGGAGCCAGGGATGCCAAAGGGCCAGAAGACCTGAGACCCAAGGTGGCGAGTGACCGGGGTGTAGGGGAGGTTGGAGCCCCATGAGTGCCTGGCGAGAGGTGTGATGACCCTGGAGGCTGCCTCGAAGGGGAACCCTTCCACTGAGGTACCACTCAAAGTTGTGGCAGACGAGTTAAGGGGATCCCCTGATGTCAGCCGGGGTAGTCTTTGTGGTCCACCCGCAAGCCCAGGACAGGCTCGATCGATAGTCCGGGCTAAGGCCTCATGAGAGTGCCTGGTAGAGCAGAGGTGGGTACAATTACTTTCAACAATCAACACTTCCTCCAAACCATGAGCACAGCTGTAGGCACAAAGATGAACTCTCAATATGCCAGCATCTTCACAGGCCACTTGGAGGAGGAATTTCTAGAAAACTGCATCATGAAACCTGCACTATACCTTCATCACACCTGCACTATACTTGCTTTACATAGATTATATTCTCATCAATTGAACTGGACACCTGGTCTCACTTATTGACTTCCACCACAGATTTAATAACTATTACCCCTTCAATCAAACTTTCTCTGGAATACTCATACACTAAAATCAATTCAACACCATGTCCCACATGAAAAAGAAAACAAAAGAACACATATCACAATACATATATTCACAAGACCAGCAATCATCTCAAGCACACCAGAGAAAGTTGTAATCTATAGTTAGGCCTTCAGATACCACATATGATATCTTCACATATTTTCTGAAGATAACACTTGTGATACCTGGCTAGCCTAAAATCTGCCTTTAATACAACAAGGACAGTCCAGTAGAGAAATAGACCAGAACTTTGAAAGAGCCACCCAAATACTCCACAATAACCTACTGTATACAAAAAAAACTCACTCCCCTCCACCCCACAAACACTCACCAATGGTGGTCACCTATCACCCCACACTGGAACTGATCAAAAGAATCATAAAACAACTACAGCTTATACTCAATGAAGATCAGACCTTGAGAAAAATTTTTTTCCAGCCCCGGTTTTCAAACAACCTCTAACCTTGCACAACTCATTATTAAAAGCAAACTCCCCATTGATCAACAGATATCAAATGGAACAAAGCCTTTCCTTAACAACAATCAACACCCCACACAGCAGACCCATCAGAATGTATGACTCATACACAGACTTTTCCCAAAATTTGCTATATCTGATTCCTTATGGAAGCTATGTGAGTGAAACTAAACAGCAACTACATACCAGAATGGACTCTCACAGAAAAAAAATATAAAGGACAGAGACACACACCCGTAAATAGGAGCACATTTTTCACAGAACATCCACTCCTTTTCTGACCTCACTATCATTGTTCTCAAGGGAAATCTATGAAACGCCTTCAAAAGGGAAGCTTAAGAACAAAAAATCATAAGCTGCCTGGGTACTAGGAGCCAGAGATAGACATTAATATTGATTTAATGACACGCTATAATCTACCTGATTCTTCAAATTCTTCCTTTACACTGCAGGTGATAATGACTCTTTGCCTTCTTGATAGACCTTGATCTCCCACTAATCAAGCTTCTTTTCTTCTTCTAGTTGTTTGATTGCTACTCCTGGGAATTTCTCCCCCGTACTACATTTCACAGCTCTACCCAGTGTTCTTAAAAATCTCTGTGCCTGCTTTCCTTCTGAGACATGAAGAAGAACACTTTGCATTCAAAAGCTTGTCAAAATTTATCCCAACTATACAGTTGGTCCAATAAAAGATATTACCAGAAAAAAAGAAAACCTTGCCTCTCAACGTGGAACAGCTTCAACAAGAGAGACTGGAAATGTTTTTCTCTAGAACACCTAAAGTACTGGTGGCCACATGTGCTCCTGGAAGTTGAGAACTCTCAGTTTTAAATCCCTATTCCAAATCAGGGGGTGGAAGGATTCCTATCTCCGAGGAATGGCTCGTAAGCACTGGATTCTTGCATAAAATGACACTTCAACAAAAAAAGTCTTCTTCCCAACTGTCATTAGTATGAATCCTGATCTGGTAGGCAGACCTGAAACACCTATAAAATTAAGAAATGCAGGAGAGAGAAGGGGTGGGGGAGATGCCTACTTTGAAAATTTGGTTGTCCTAATATAGAAACTACAGCTCCAAAAAACGTGGAAGTGTTAGGACTTGGATGACAGAAATTCAAGGTGTCTTCAAGGTTAGGCTAGACTTGAGCTGGGATCAAAGAACAGATTAAGGAGACTAAGTGCTACTTAGGTACTTCTGTTGCTCTGACAATCGAGCCTCTACGGGCACTTTTACACATGCTCTGGTAGGGCGGGGGTGGGGGGAGGCATTTTAATTAGAGCGGCTCTAAGAGATGCTTTAATTAAAGTGCAGAAGCATTTTGTGCATCAGAGTCCCTGCACTTAAAAATGGTGGCGGAAGTGTTTGAACTAAAGCTTGTTCAACGAGCATGAATTCAAGTGCCCCCACTGCTATTTCTAAGTGCAGGGATGCTGATACATGAGACGCAGGAGGCTGCTGGAGCACAGTAATTACCAGGCTCCAGCAGACTTAGTTAATCTCATCAGAGCAGCCTCCCCACTCATGTACAGGCACCCTAGAAGCCTAGGAACATGGCTGGCTCTGTTCTGTGTCTAGGACTTTGGTCAAGAAACACACCCTGCACAGTTACATGCTGAATCCCAGAAATGTAGTCACCTTAGAAAGGCCTTGAGTATGTGCCAAAAAGCAATCCTAAAATGGAGACCCTAAATTTGATGTTGCAACACAACCTGGGGGCCACTCTCAGAAAGCTATAATGTTTCATTTGGGGGTTTGGCACATAAAGAGCAGGAATTAGAGGGCAGGGTATGTTTTTCAGCCACAGTATGAGACAGCACAAAGGCAGTGCACAGTCTTCCTCCCCTTATCAATGAGATAAGCTCAAATTTGCATTATGGGAACCTAGGTGATTATTGAAAAATGGGATTTAGACTTTAAAAAATATAACTCATTAGATGATCTGGCATTAGACAAAGAGAAAATACTGTAGCCAACCAAGGTTATTCTTAAGAACAGGCATCCTGTTTTGTAGTTATACTGATCTCTTTACCCCACTGTGCAACAACATACCCCACAGTCAACCATTCTGAGAAGTAATGTGTTATTATTTTCTTTATACTGGACTACTATGTATCACAACATGGCAGCTTATATTACCCTCTGCAATATCTAGACATCACAATGTTGGTCTAAAAACTGGTTTGAAAAGCAGTAATAATTCAAACTGGGTATAGTGTGTTGTCTGGCTTTATTTTGGCATTTAATTACTTATTTTCAAAGAAGAAATATTGCTGGTAGAAACTGTTTCATTTTTTTCTGCTCTTGTATTAGAGTAGACAATTATTTAAAGTAGCAACATTAGTGTACACAGAGTACTGTTGTTAATAATATTAATGTTAATACATATAATGCTAATACTTATAATGATAGTATTATTCATATGATGGCATAGCTCTTACAGGGATTGATCCTTTAATTACTTTCAAAATTATGTTCGTATAGTGCCTTTCAGCCATAGATGCTAAAATAAATATTAGATCTATAATACGTAATCTGAGGGACCAATTATTTTATCCTTACACTGAGCTAATCTCAATACAGCAACATATGATATAAAATGCCATGTATTTTGCTAGAAAGAAAGAAACCATCAGGGTTTTTTTTGCATGTCACCAGCACTCTAGTACAAAAAAATGTACAAGTTCTACATGAGATCACTGTGTTTTTTTCCTCCAGGTGAAAAACATCCATTATTATAATTCAATTTGATATGTAGGATTAATTATGATGACCAAGGTCTAGTCAGATTAGCAATGGAAATGTCCCTATCAAATCACTTGTTAAAAATAAGTTATTTAGAGAAAAAGGATGAAAATATCATAGCAAATAGTGCATCAATATGTCTCAACAGTAGGAAATTGAAATACTTGCAGACATGGCTACTATTCTGGCTACCTACTGATGCTCATTAATAAACTATTAGTTGCAACAATTATACGGTCCCTGATTAATTTAGCTCTATTTTTGAGTATTGGAAAAGAACAATATTATAGTGCATGAAGTCTTTCTGTGGAAATCAAGGTGTTCAAAAGAGTTGTGGAACAGGTTTGCCATGAAATAGGTTGCTAACATCAAAATTTCTCTTTGACACTTACATGAAAATGACATAGATGTTTTGCTGCTGCTGGAGATGAAAGAGCAGTTTTCAAAGTCTACTTTTTTTACTAACTATGAAGTCTTTCGTCCTTAAAAGTTACCAGAGTACTGCTTTTATAGTCCTATAGCCTGTAAAAGAATTAGATTTAACGTACCAGATGCAAAAGGATTCAGATATAAAGGAATTAAAAAATAATTAAAATTATTCAAGGGCCCTTGTAAATTTCCTTGGGAACTAGTTTCTTGGTTTAATTATATCATGTACTTTGGACAGCCTGATAGCTACTCAAATCCATTCCTCTTTGTAAAATCGCCATGGTCTCCTGAATGTAAACACTTTAATATGATGATTTCCACAACATCTTTCCAGTTGGTACCGCCCAGATTAAATGTTTACTGACTTCAGAAATGTTTATCCTTTTGGCACTTGTATTTTATTTACATCCAGAAACCAGTTTTTTCTAGTTTGTTTCTGTCTGTGTAGCCAAAATTGTGTGAATTAATGTACCAAAAGAAAAATCATACCTAAAATACATTTCCTAGAATTTTCATCTGAAGAAGAAAAAAATTGAAACAGTAGCATAAAGAACATGTCAAAAAAAATATGTAATGCAAAAAAACCCAAACAAACAAACAAAAAAAAACCTGAACAGGGGTTCAAAACGTAAGTAAAGAAGGCTACAAAAGTAAATCTTTCAATGAATCCTACTTCCAGTTTTATCATGTAATATTTTTCAGGTAGATCTTGCAAAGAAGCTATAACATACAGGATATTACTTCACAAGCAAAACCGAAGGAGGATATTATAGGAAAAAGGAAAGATATTAGTCAAGGCACATAACAACACATTGTATATTTTCATTTACTTAGTTGGAAGCAATGGTATTAAAATGAAGGTTTATTGAATGGTAGTTTGAAAATGTCTTTCTGTATGTGCTCTTTTATATTGTAGGTGAATGGTGAAATAGGAAGGAGTTCAGGAACTCATTAATACTGGTTTTGTTTGGTTTAGGTAAGCAATCTAAGGTCTTAATTCAGAAAGCACTTATGCTGGCAAGGGGTATAGGTTGTAGCCGGGTTGGTTTAAGAACAGAGGCAGACAAGTTTCTTTGGGTAAATCTGATATCTTTTATTAGACCAACTAAAATATTTGGAAAAATTCTTCTTTGTAAACTTTTGGGTACAAACACCCTCCATCAGGCTGAGGAAGCATCTGCAGTTGGTCTGTGCTCTTCCTGGATGGAATAGAAAGGGTTCTAACAGTAAGAGAAACATCATACAGGGTGTGTCTATATGAAACACCAGCTGCACAGTAGCCAAATAATACTGTACAGTAGCACATCCAGCACCAACAGTGCTAATACACTACTGCACTGTATTACCAGGCTACTGCACAATAGCATCACTAAAACGGCATTCACCAGCATGAATGTTCAGTAACTCTTGTTACTGAACATTTATTTAGTATTTGATTGTACATGTCTCATGTAGATGCACCCATGGATTCTAAAAATGGGTTTGTAAGTATAGATGGAAGTGAATTCAATTTTAAATCTGGCTAAACAGTTCTATTTTAAAGGAACTTGAGGTGAAATCAGGCCATAGTTTATAACAATGTGACTACAGAGCAATTATATTGATTGTAGCATAACTGTAGCTATCCCATTCAGTGGCATAACTGTAATGTAGTTCAGTCTGAACTGCAGCCCAACCAAGTCACTAAAACCTCTCTCATGGACTCAAAATAGGCCTTGGAACAACCTCAAAAGCAAAATCTATCCCATTTCAGACAGTAAATATAAATCAGGTTATAGTAGTATAGATGGGCATTAGGATGTTGCTGCAGAAACAAGTTGCTGCATTACAGGGTCTGAACACACTAGGTGTTAGCCACTCTGCAGCAAATGCCAATATACATGGCCATCTGCGGAGACAAGTGTGTGAAATGTGAGGTAAGTGAGATAAGTGTGAGATAACTTACCCCATAATGAAAGTGGGATCATCTACCTTAAATTACTAAGGGGAAAGAACATGAGTTACCACAGGGTTGCTGATATGCTGTAAATTCATATCCTTTGTTACTCCCTGGGAACCTGTTTATGTAGTGTACCCTTAGGGCCTGATCTCATAAACATTTATGCATAAAATTTTCATGTGGAAGTACTCTTTTTGTTTAAAGGTAAACATGACAAAAAGTGTTTGGAAGATCAGAGCAGTTACTTTCCATAATTTTGTTATAGCTATGGCTCTGGAAAACAATAATATGCAAACATCATCAAAGGTGAAATAAGTCTAAAAATGTAGTGTCAAATGAGTTGAGTCTGAGGTCATTTCAGTTGTCATTTCTCCTTAATCAGTTCCCTTTAAGTTTAAGCCCTTGTGAGGATTGCAGGTAAACCAATTTTGGGCAATATTTTTACACACCTCTGACAATGCATAAGTAGACAAATTTACAGTGGTGATAAAGGATTTAATATTTATAGTGTATTCATGGGGCTCTAGTGTTATGCAAGATTTAAGAGTGCAGTCACGTATGTGCATGTATTTGTAGAAATGGTTGTCACTTAAATGATAAGAGGATTTAAGATTTCAAAAATGAGCAGAAATTGCCTTCACAGAGCATTCCTCAGCAGCACATATGCCCTTAGATAAATAGTCATTCTTTTCCCCAAAAGGATCTTTTGTTGCTTTTAAGTTTTAGGTTTAGCCACATATTTGTTACAGAACCAGTTATTTCATGAGTTGCCCAGACTCTCTCTTGTGCTATTACTGTACACTGGAAGACTTAAATATTGTTCAAAATACATGGTGAAAAAAGAAAGAGAATGGATGGTCCTGTCTGGGATGGCTTACACCAAAAGAGACCCACAAGTCATTGCATGTGGTCTATGCAGAAGTGACTGATCACATAAAGCCCCATTTTCCACCTGTATATTGTATTTAAAGGAACATCTATTAAAGGATAGATTAAGCACCTTCTCAATGTTACTTTTCCAAGTAAGTTTATAAAGCCTGTCAACTGACTGGCTAAAACCATCAATTGATCACCTATTATTTGACCACAGTCAAAATGTTGTCAAATGTTTCACAAAGCCAAGAACGCCCTTGTGCAAGTGGTGGTTTATCTTTTTCTTGCTTCATATAGCCATCTGTTAGGATGCACATATAGGCTGCGTCCAGACACATTCAGGTGTTCTCTGTGCTGCAAGGTAGTGGTGGTGGTGGGGGAAGACCCCTGGAGATCCAAGGGTCAAAAAACTGGCAAAGAAAAAGTAGCGTGGCGCAAGCGGGGGGAATGCGTGCCTCCCAAAACCAGAGCCTGGCTGGTCAGAGCCATACTCCAGCTGCTGGCCAGGCTCTGAGTAGCTGGATTGCCACAGCTGCAGTCTCAGGAAGCCCCTGAGACCCCAGGTAAGGCTGCTGGGGCCAACCCACTGCTGGCCCCAGCCTCTCCTACCTCGCCTGGGGTAATTTTCTGCATGCCAGAGGGGGTGTGGCACAGGTGTTCCCCAGGCACAAGTTTGTTTCCCTGGAGACACCTTGTGCCACTGCTTCTTGTCCCTGGGGAAACAAATGTATTGTATAAACAAATGGCTTGTATAGATGAGGCCATATAGAAAGCTATGCTATACCGAATGCCCAACTACTCCAAGTTCACTTCACATATATATTTAAAAAATCCCCATGAGTACCTAATGTGAGATATCAGACATTAAATTTTCCTCAGTGAATAATACCATATTTCATGGTATACAAGTCAAGCTTTAAAGCCAAAATATTTACCCTTAAATTTTCACCCCAACTTATACACTGTAACAATACTACAGCTGGACCCTGTACCAGCACTGTGCCACACAGGGTGGTGGCATGCTAGCATTTAGGGGCTCCCATGGTGCTGACTGAGGCTAGGCCAGGCTCCTGCCTCACCCCACTGCCCCTTCCTGACACTCTGGAGCCAGGCTGGGTGCCCAAACACTGCAACCGTCAAGTCTGGCCTGGGAACACTTATCCACAGCCCAGTGGCTGCCCTGTGAGTAGATCTTGGCCAGCAGGGTGGGGACAGTGTCTGATGGTGTGGGAGCCACAGCACCACTGTCCACCACCAGCAGCACCAGGGCGCCGAGTGGCAGCAGTGAGTAGTGCTTGCTGGGCAGAAGCCATTCGCAGCTCCCCATGCTGAGCTCCGCTGCTGCTGCTTGACTGCAGCTACAGCTCACGGACTCCAGCTGCAGTGGTGGGGTTGACTTATAAACTGACTGGATCTATGAAAATCCTAACCTTTTTGATTGGAAATATGAGGTTGAGTTATACACTGCATCAACTTGTACATGGTGAAATACAGTAATAATAAAAACACTGAATTTATCTTTTTTAATATAACAATGAATAGAATATAAATGAACAACAAACTACAACTGATAACCTTCCACCCGCCCCCCATTAAAATAAAAAAAATATGAGTATATATATTTTATAGCTCCCTGGTAGCAAAGAAACTGCTGAAGATCTTCCCCATCCCTGATATTTCTTTTATTTTGAGTCAGGTGAGCAGGGAATCAAATTAACCTTTTCTGCAGGGTCTGGATAGATCCAGTGACTTTATGTCTCTTCTTCCTGACAGGCAGCACTCAAATCCCTCTTTACCAGTAAAGCCAGAGTCTGGTTAGTGTTTCAATAAAACTTTCCATTGCTGTCCATTATACCCTGTCCCTGTTCACGCAGCTACCACCAAACACTTGTCTCAGGGCCCTTTAGGTAAACCCCACATGGGTGCCAGCCACTGCTATTTACCCACTGAGCTGTTCAAGCTCTGACCTTCCTGAGATGGATACATTTTGAAAAGCTCCCTTCTCTTCTCAGCACATGGGGGTTACACATGCACATGTACATTGTTTCTCTCTTCTCTTTCACTCATTCTCTATTCCTCTCCTGCCCCTCAGCTCCCAACATTTAGGAATATGTGCTCCCTGGCTCTGCTCCTCTCTCCTGAACTCTTCCAACTATGTTTCCCTTCCCCATATTAGGCTACATGGGGTTGCAAGAGCTACTTTGTGGTGAGTGGAAAAAAACCCAAAAAGGCAGTTATCCATGTTAGTCTGATGTCAGGTAAAAGGCAGGATAGATTTGCATCTTGTAGGTTAACTTTCATAAGCAACAGCTTACTTGATCAGATGCTATAGCATCTGAAAGCTTATGCATGTCTAATTTAGTTAGGTGTAAATCTACCTTGCCGTCTGCTGAAAAAAAACAAAACTGGCAGCATAGAAAAGGGTTCTCCTACTGGCCATCTGCTGTGACTGCAGGCATCTCCAAATGCAAACAGCAAAATGCTTGAAGAGTTGACCTGCTGTCTACTTAGCATCACTGCATTTAATTTAAAAAATGGATTTTTGTCTTTATAGTTCTTATGTACTTATGTGTTCTTTATAGTTCTTAAAATACTTATGTGTATTTTATTTCTGTTTAATTTCATTATCATATGGGAACTGTTCAGATTGACCCTGGAATTTCAGGATTATAGCTACGGAAAAGAAAAACACTTCAGTCTTGAATATCATTCACATTTCTATTTGCCTGACATTGATAGTTATGAAAAATAATTATATTTGTTTAGAATTTAATTCAATTATTTCATAATAATGGTTAACTTAGTTTTTGAAATTGACACAAGGATGTAACCTACTGAAGATTAAACTCTCTTACTGTTCTAATACACTAATGCTTAACATATTTGACCTTTATTTGACAATATTTGACCAGTCAATTAACCATGTACTTTTTTGACCAATCAAATACCCAACCCTATTTCCAAGTAAATAATGGCAGGATTTGTCACTGGGATATAATGTGCTTTCCACTAAGCAGTAACATGTTCTCTATTGTTGAGCATAAGAGTGACGTCAGCCCATAATCCACATAATGAAAATACAAAACATCCCATTTTTCTGAACAAGGAAGAGAGAATTGAAGACCAGATAAATATAAACAGAATGAGCCTGATACTGCTTTCTCTTATGACCCACAACAAATCTTACTGAGGTAAATGATGAATGGAGGGAAGAGAGGAGGAAGGGTGTTTCTATTGGTGGCAGTGAGAGTTGGTTAGGACTCTTGTACTTATAAAACAGAAATAATAACTGTAGGCACATTTACATGAGACACTATTGTGCAGTAGCAATGAGCTACTGCGCTGTAGATCATTGCTACCGTGCAGTAGTGTTGCCAGGCACTAACCGTGACATGATGCTACAGCACAAGGAAAGTAGTGGAGGAAAAAAACCATGCAGGGATGGTACTGCACAGTTATGCACAGTGGCAATATGTAGGGGCTGCACGGGGGTGCATGTGCACCCCTTGTGAGTGCTGGTGCACATCCTGACCGGCCATGCTCCCCAGTTAGGTGATGGGAAGGGGGGCAGGTGGGAGTGTCAGTGCCCCTCCTGTGAGCACCGATCAGGGAGTGGCAGCACCGGATGTACCCCTGCAGCTGTTTCTGGGAGCACAATGGCCACTTCTGGGAGTGCTATAGCCACTTCCCAGTCAGTGAGTTTTGCCATGGGGGGACTCCCTCTCCAGTTGGTGAGATTTGGCCATGGGGGGGAACCCCCCCAGTCACTGACTGGTCACTGGGGGGGGGAGGGCAAATGCCCCCCTTGACTAAGGTGGCACCAGTTGCCCATGGTTATGTAAGCACTAAATGATTACTCAGTAACAACTACATCACATAGACATGGCCAGGGTCACTGATGTGAAGATGGTGTGACACTAGAATTACTGAATCAGACTTCTCTACTTCCTTTTGGTAGCAGCAACATAGATAAGAACTTCATCCTTTCACATAAAACTACAGTACTCAGAGGAGCCATACAATCTTTTTATAACTGCTAAAAAAGTGAGTGGCACTATGGTTCAAGATTGTTTAAGGCATAATAGTCATTGCGAATAAATTAAATCTCCTTTTGCATAACAAATTAATTTATAATTTTCTTTCCCATAACAAATGCATGTTTGGAGTTTGAAATCATTCTGGATAAAAGCATTTCAAATTATTATTCTATCATTAACTGAGTGCTAGCAGGTATGTACTGGTAATGAAGGCTGTTTAATAGAGAGGAATAGCAGAGGGAACTTACAGGAAGAATTCTGGATTTGCTCCAGTTAACTTTCTAATGAATGATCAAGGAAAATGACTGAACTGCATGTAACACAGTTTGACTGAGATTGTTGGGCCTATGAAATATATTCTCATAGTAAATTGGTAATACAGAGAGAGATTTTGAAGTATGAATGACCGTGATTGCTATATCTAGCTTCATCCTGATAACTTTCAATTATTTTATATAAATGAAGGCTCTGGCCAAAGTTTTCTAAACTAGGTGCCTAATGGAGGGCAGAGGAATGGGGAAGAGAAGGAGTGTGATTTTAGCCAGGTGTTTAGAATCTGGCTGGCTCATTCTCATAGGTACTAGGGAATACTGGATCCTGTTAGAGTTGCTGCTGGTTGACAGTCTTGAAAAGCAGGTCAGGTCTGTAAGGGTAACTATATTTAGTTGTAGGCATTATCTCTCATTTTGAGCAGTTATTGTAGCCCTGTGGGGTCAGGCCAACTCTCAGGATCTCAATATTATGCAGTTAGACAGGAGGGTGTGACACAATTGCACATGTACAAACACACAAATCAATTAGATGCATACACACACACTCTACCAACTCAGGCACGTACACATCCAAACCAACCTAAGCACATGCATACATATCACCAATTCAAGCATATACACTATAAACCCCAAAAGTTAGACACAGATCACTAATTCACATATCATGCACACAGTGACATATATATATACACACACACACACTCAAACCACCTACACATAGGTAAGTTCCTAACTTGGATGGTACAGTATGTATGTGTGTGCTTGGGGTACCTGGGATACTTGGGGGAAGGTTAAGGTGAGAGAGATTTAAAGTTGCCAGAACCAGGATTAGAACCAGTGGACTACAAAGAAGCTGGCTGAGGAACTGAGGCTTGGGGTTACTTAAGGTAGACTGGGGCTGGAAACTGCGGCAGACAGCTGAGATATTGGGGGGGGGGGTGGCCAGATAAGTGTTGGCAAGGAGGAGATAGCCAGGAAAGAGAGAGAGAGAGGCAGAAACCTGGGAGCTTGGGCCTGGAAACAGGCTGACAGCTTAGAGATTGGAGGGGGGGCACAGATAAGTGTTGGCAAGGAGGAGACAGCCAGGAAAGAAACTGAGGCAGAAACCTGGTTGCTCAGGGGACAAGGTAAAGGCAGTGGGGATAAGACAGTGGCAAAGAAACAGGGGGTTTGGAGGCAGAGAGGAGCTCAGGACAGGTGTTGGAGGTGGCAGTGAACCAAAAGCAGGAGAGGGAGAAATGAGACAGAAGTTAGAGGGGCAAGGAACAGAGCAAAATCAGAGTAAAGCTAAACCCAACTTAGGGGTCCAAATAACAGTTTTATTAAACAGACAACACACTACACAGCCCCATGAAGTTATTGGTTCACACACATAAAAAGCACTCACAATGGCAGCAGGAGAAAGAGATTCAGTGGAAGGGTTGGAGTCCAGGTAGGGAAGAGAAGCAGAGTCCAAGACCTTGGTTGAAGAGGGGATGGGGGTGATAGCTACCTATCCAGGCTGGAAAGGGGTCTTTGTCCAGTAGATGTTGTCCAGAGGGGGGTCACCGGCAGGGCCTCTGGGTGGATAGGTGGTGTGGCATGGTGCTGGTCCAGATGGAGAGGGCGTCCCAAGGAGACAATCTTCACTACCCCCTTTTATGAGGCAGACTACCTCTGATGTCCTATAGGGAGGTTCTGTCCAGGCAATGTCAGTTCTGTTCCAGAGGCCTGCAGGTGTTCTTATTGAGCATGTGAAGCCTTGGCACTATGGTGGGTTGCCTCATCTTTTGTTTCTGGAATGCTGAGGGTGGTTCCAAGGGCTGGGTCCTTTGTCCAGATATTGGTGTTGATCGTTTGGTCATTCAGAAAGAGCTATTTTTAGACCTACTGCCATTGTCTCTCAAGCACCCTCATTCATCCCCATTCATTCAGGAACTAAGTTGCATAGGAGGGGTAGGTGTGAGTTATGGGTTACACAACCGGGCCTGGGGACAGGATGGAGACTTGACAAACAAAATGGAAACTTGACATGACTTATGCTACCTTACATATGTAGGCCTAAATCATGTAGTATCAGTAAAACAGTAATATAGAACAGTAAAAATCAATATAAACATAATAATTATACAATGTAAAGAAGGAGAAAAAGCAAAACAAATACAACTTGCTACCAAAATAAAATGCTGAAGCTTATCCTATGTCTTAGATCACTTATACTTATCTATAGGGAATAGAGAGGGAAAGAAAAAGTCAGAAATCATTGCGGAAAGGGAGGGAATGCATTTTAAAAGAAAAAAAAAAAAAAGAAACCTGGGGGTTTTGCTACATTATGATTAGTTTCAAGGCCAAACCAAAATAAAGACCCTTCCAATCTATCCTGTAGTAAGTGGTAACCTGAGGCTCACATTTTAAGGCTCTCACAAGAAGCAAGAAGAGTAAAAACTAGATCCTATTGTGCCTATTAGGTGCGTACATGGACTTAGGCACCTAAGTGTGACTCTATTAAACCCTGCTGGAGTTTGTGAAAAATACTTCATATCTATATCTTCCTCCTCACTGATTTTTTTGACTCAATCCAAAGGATAAGATGGTGGTGCATTGCAAAAGTAGATGCATTCATGGACTGTCAAACACTTGAACAGGCTGGAATGGAATTGTACTTTGGTGCCTAAGATGTGAGGGTGTCATATGTCCCCAAAGTTGTATTTCCCAAACTGTATTTATTTTTCATTTTTTGCAATAGCAAAGGTTAGTATATAGGGCTGGGCGAGGCTTTGGACAGAGCTTCAGATCAGAAGCTTCAGACACTTCAGCATCTGAAGCAGCATGTCCGGATTGAAGCACTGGCTTCGTTAGGCTTTCCGAAGTGGTTCGGAGCTTCCGAAGCGCTTCGGAAAAGCTTCGGAGCTGCTTCGGAGATCTGGCCATAGGGTATAATGGGGAAATATCTATAACGTTGTTTTTTGTATTATTTGGATGAAATTTGTACAGATTGTAGTCTCTGCTGAAGGTATGAAGCCTGCCAAGTTTCAAGATGATTGGTGCAGGGGTTCGGGGGGAATAGCACCCCAAATTCTTGAAAGCAAAACTCATGTCACGTGTATGTGTTACACCACAGGGGGGTGAAAACTGCAGGAGTGGTGGCCGTGGCTGAGGCCACAAATGCTGCCAAGTTTCAAGAAGATAGGTGCAGGTGGTTGGGGGAAGCTACACCTCAGATTCTTGAAAGCTTCGGAGCCACCCATGTCTCGAGTTTTGTCTGTCAGCAGCTCGGGGTGCAGGGCCCCAGAACTCCCCTGCACTGATCTCATTGACAGATGGCAGGCTTTCTGGCCTGAGTAGGGGCCACCATCCCTGCAGCTTTCACCCTGCTGTGCCTTAACACATGGTGTCACCCATGTCATGAGTTTTGCTTGTTCACAGCTTGAGGTGCAGTTCCCCCCAAACCCCTACACCGATCTTCTTGAAACTTGGCAGGCTTTGTGGCTTCACCAGGAGCTAGCATCCCTGCTGTTTTCAGCTCCCTGTATTGTGACACATAGACATGACATGAGTTTTGCTTTCAAGAATTTGGGGTACAGTTCCCTCCAAACTCCTAAACCTATCTTCTTGAAACTTGGAAGACTTCATGCTCTCAGCAGGTGCTACTACTTTTACAAGTATCATCCAAATAAGACAAAAAACAACAGAAGTTATAGATATTTAATTGATTCCCCATTATACCCTATGGGTGGATCTCCAAGGTGGCTCTGAAGATTCAGAGCTGCTTCAGCCAGATCAAAGCAGAAACCTCGTCCAGAGCTCTGGATCAGATCCTGGCATCCGAAGTGGCTGGATCAGAGGCTGGATCAGATCCCTGCTGACTCACATAGGCCTACCAGTATATATACTGACACTGACATTACTTAATCTGCAAACCATTAATATTTAGACCAAAGTGCAAGTTTCCTTAGGGTTGTTTGAAATTTATATTCATAAAATATGGGTGCTATTTTAATTTCTCCATTTGATTTATTTGCTAATTATTCTGCTGAAAAGCTATGTGGTGGTAGATCCTTACTTGATTTTAATTTGTCAGTGATTCATTGACTGATTCATTTTAATAAATTATTAACAGAATGATTTCAAAGCAAATAAAATTTCCTAACAAGCTCAGCATTTTTAGGTTTTATTCAGTTAGGCAAAAGAACAAAAAATGTTGCTAACAACACAAATCTACAGTGAACAGAAGAATACAATTTTCAATAATGTTGAATAAATATTTCAGCAGATTCATGATATATGATAAGAAATTTGTTTTTGTAATATAGAACTTATTTGTATCCTATTGGACTTAACCTTTACATAGCTAAACAAACATTGCCCTGCTTGAGTTGAGTTTGAGTAATATTTTATCGGGTCCTCTTTTGAATAATGCAAAACCCATTCTTCATATTAAAAGAGCAGAATGTGGCTATTTTTAAATGTAAACAGTTAATACAAATAAACTCCCTAATTAAGTTGGGAGTATGACAAATATTCTCCCTTTTGGCCCTGATTTAGCAAAGGATGCAAGTACCTTATTTGCTTGATTTTATTTTCATGCTTGAGTGTCACTGAAGCAAATGTGACTTACACAGGTTTAAGGCTGAGTGAGTCAATTTCCCGCTCTCCATTGTCACAGCCTTTTTTTTTTTTTCACTGGGAACAAGGGAATTGCTGACTAATTCTTATTTTCATTTCTCTATATGGGTCTGGAGAGATTTTCTTAGAATAGCTTTCTCTGTATTGTTGCCTCTTGTCTTAGAGGTTGAGAGAGACTTTAGAATGTAAGGGCTAGGGACAGAAGTTACACATAAACTGGTTTAAGTGATCAGAAACTGGTTTAAACCTGTAACAGAACAGAATCTCAGCGTGCATAAGCCAGTTTCAAAATGACCAAAACAGGTTTAAGATAAACCTCGTTGAATGTAGTATCAGGCTTAACTGATTTGGATCAAACCAGTTTATGGAACTTCTGCCCCAGACCCCTTTCTGGTTTAAATAAAACCAGAGTCCCCCAGCATTCCAGCATGCTTTTCAGTCTTGGGCTGGGCTGGGCTGGGCTGGGCTGTTTGCCCAGTTCTCTAGCTGGAGCAGGGGCATGGCATAGCCAGGTGACAGCCCAGCATGGGCCCCTGAAGCAAAGCGGGCAGGGAGAAGGTTTATTCTTCTCTCCCTCTCCTCTCCTCTCAGGACCCCAGCCAGGGTCTGCCTTTCCAGGGCACAGCCACTCTTGTTGAGCTCCAGCAGCAGGGATGGGGGCAAATCCAGATGCTGGCCAGCATGGCAAAGGGGGCAGAGAGGGGGTTTATTTCACCCCTGCCTGTATCTGCTGGTTGTTTAAGAACTGCATGTAAAACCAACGGCTGCACCGCAAAGGTAACTAACACCTTGTTAAAATGTTAATCCAAGAGTCATCAAGACTGCAGTATTGAGCTAATAACTTTGATTGTTTTCCAATTATTGACCCACCTACCTAGCAGAAAGTGCTTTCCTATCCAGAGACTTATTGAAGGAAGGGACTCTTCTTAAGGAGAAGAATTCACCTCCTCCCATCTCTGGCAGATACTAAAGTAAGCAGTTGATAAGTGTGTGTGTGTATGGGGGGGAGGGGTATAATTGCTCTCAGCTCTCCCAGGCCATGGAAGAGGGGGAAAAGGCTGGGGGACTGGGCTGGTCCCCTGCCACCTGTGAGCAGAGAGTCAAGCCCTGCAGGAACAGACTGACAGGTTGGAGGTGTTGGCAAAGATCTGGCACAATTATCATGTGTATGTGCTCAAGATGGAGCTAAGAGAACAGGAGAGGGTTGCAGACAGTTTGACCAAAGAATGCAGAGATCTGCATTTATATTATAAAGCAGAACCTGTAAAAGCTGGAGATACTTAAACAAAGCCTTTCTGAATACTTGGCTGTAAGGAGACACTCTACCCTCAGGATTAAATAAGACTTATGCAAGGCCTTCTCTTGTCTTATTGCTTTACATTTTAAGTTAGACTAAGTTATGTGTGCTCTCACTGTGTTTTACTGGGCTGTATCTTAGCTTAGGTGAAGATGTTTGGTTGTTCTTTGTTGTATGCTAGAGGTTGCAAATTGCTGTGTTCAATACATGCTTGCTTCAGAGAGAGGACTTTTCCCCCACCCCTACTCCTCAGTCTGGCAGTGACTGCCCCACCCCCTCCTGCAGACACTGGCTGGCGTCCTGTGTGAGCCAGGGTGGGAATTTAAACCTCCGTTGTCTGGCAGGCTAGCCCTGGGCTGGTGCCTAGCCATTCCCCCTCTGCTGCAGTTGGGAGGGGTGAGATCCTTTTGGAGGGCTTCCTCCCCTGCCCTTTAGCAGTGGCCAGCAGGCATGCTTTAGCACCCCCTGGCTTTTGGCTTGAAGCACTGCAGGCATGTGGCTGCATTTCCTGATTCAAAAGTGAATGTCTGCCCATTTGTTAATTGGTTCAATCTGTGCATCTTAAACTAACCGCTAAAGACTGAATCAATTCAGGCTCAGGCTTTTTGAATGTCTGTCCCTAGCCAAGAAGTGCCGTACTAGACCAGGTCAGTGGTCCATCGGTGACAATGATACTATAGAGGGACAGTCCCTGACAGAGGCAGAAGTGGGTGCTATAGAGGGAGAATATTGAACTGGATATCTCTAGAGTGATCTATCTTCTATTTATTTTCCTCCCTGGAACCCACTGTTACAGATGTAGAGATGTCAAAGGAAACATATCCTGCCATTAAGTTCAATAACCATTAACAAATCTATTGTCCATGTCTTCATCCATTCCGTTCTGAACCTGGTATGCTATATGCCTCCACAAACTCCTGTGGCAATGAATTCCACAAATGAACTATGTTGGAGCATCTACATGAGATGCTTACTGCGGAGTTGACTAATTACCTCCACGGTAAAGCGTCACGTTCTACACACATGAAATAAACTAATTAACTCTGCTATAGGTAAATATTGCTTGACAGAAATAGTATCCTACAGCAGAGTTATTTGCTATGCTGCAGCACACATGTAGATGCTGACCAGGGCTGGCTTGGGCATGAAGATGCTACAGTGAGAGGCTGCCTGACAACTAGCCCCACACTGTAGCATCCTTGTCACTTGTACCTCAGCCAACCCCTCAGTAGCATGCTGAGCTAGGGCAGAACAGCTCCCGGCTGGCAGGCTACCCCTACCAGGCCTCTTTCCAGCCAGGGCTGCACCACCCAGGCTTAATGTGCTGCAGTCCTGGGAGCACATGTAAATGTTGTGCCCAGGAGCAATACACTCCATTGTAAACTGTGCTGGAGTTTACCGTGTCACACTAATTTTATGTGTAGATACACCCTGTGTGGCGTACAGTACTTTCTCTTCTTAGTTTAAAACCTATCAGCCACCAATTTTAGCAGGTGCCCCCTAGTTCTAGCATTTTGGCACTTAGTGAACAACAGTCCCCTGTCCAGTTGGTTCATACCCTTCATGATTTTATAGACCTCTATCATGTTCCCACACAGCCTTCTCCTTTTCAAACTGAAGAGTTCTAGCCCTTTTAGTCTTTCCTGGTATGGCGACTGCTCCACGCCCCATATCTTTTTAGTTGTCCTTCTCTGTACCTTTTATAATGTTACTACATCCTTTTTGGGATGTGGGGACCAGTACTGTACACAGCATTCAAGTTATGGGCATGGTATGGATTTGTATAGTGGCATGATGATGTTCTACACTTTGTTTTCAATTACCTTCTTAATAATGCTCAACATTTTATTGGCTTTTTTGTCTCTGCTGCATGTTGATATGCTGTTTTTAGAGAACTATCTACAATGACTTAAAGATCTCTTTCCTGAGTTGTAACAGCTAGTTCAGAACCCAGCATCGTGTACGTATAGTTGAGGGTATTTTTCCCCAAGTGCATTACCTTGCACCTGTCAACATTGAAGTTCATCTGCCATTTTTCTTGCCTGCTCATTTAGCTTGGCGAGATCTTTCTGCAGCTCTTTTCTGTCAGCTAGAGACTTGACTACATAGAAAATTTTGATATCAGCTGGAGACTTCGAGATTTTACTGTGCACTTTTTTACTCTTTACTTTTCTTAATCATTTCTAAGTTGCCATCAATTTCACCTTATTGTGCATCTCTTATGTCCAGTAAAATCTGCATGAAGCACTGATAAACGGCAACTGATTGAAGAATGACAGTTTAAGATAAATAAACATGAGTTATAGAGCCAATACACATTCAGATGAATGGAAATGTCTTTTTAATTAGAAATAGTCTTCCAGCACTTCAGCTTGAGAATTTGTGAGCTTTTACAAAAAGCTGCAATGAAAA
This sequence comes from Alligator mississippiensis, assembly GCF_030867095.1. NCBI lineage: Eukaryota > Metazoa > Chordata > Crocodylia > Alligatoridae > Alligator > Alligator mississippiensis. Next base: position 88,122,371 of record NC_081824.1, read on the forward strand.
CTAATAAACAAGCATTCTCAGTAGGAGGACTCATCATTTCAAACATATCTAAAACAGTTTTTTTTTCCCTAAAATATAATGCTTAAACTATGTTTAGGGTGGTAGGAAGCCTTAATTTAAAAATCTGTCAGATTTTCTGTTCACCCTAAATGATAGATCCTCTGCATCTCTAACAAGGGAATGATACTGCTGAAACAAGCAAGGCTTCAAAATTTTACTCACCCATGATCAGGATTCAGGACCTATTGAGTAGCTGTAAATCTGGCGTTGTTGTGGGGAATGACCATAGTGTCAAGTCTTCCACACACACTAGACAGGACTAGATGGGGGCCAATGATAAAGACTGGGCATCCCCTGGTAAGAAGCCAGATTACAACTCACAATATGGCTGTCTATTTCTCTCTCCACCCTCACAATAAACTAAACCTACTGAGAACCTACCTGTGAACTGCCAGTGTTAGCTACTTTTGCAATTAAATCAAAAGTCGCATAGTATTTGGTATTTTCCCTTAAAACCCAAATGATGAGTTAAGCAATTAATTCTTTAAAGTTAGGCAAATAAAAGGGATCCACAAATTAAATGAAAATAGCTCATTCTTTTTAAGATGATTTTGATTTTGGAGAATTCGACTCAAAATTTTGAAGGGTTGTATTTATCAACATAGTAAGAATTGAATACATTGTTCTCCAATGCTAGGAAAATCATAGAGCACCAACAAAAAGTGGTACAAGAGTTTTTCATTAAGATAAAGAACCCTAAAATGGATTTTAGGCTCAGCCAAGAGGATTAGGAGGAGCAGGAAGAAAGAGAAGTGCCCTTACAGCCAAGTCTGGAATGGAAAGCAGTCTCAAACTTTTCAGACAGCTACTAGCCATAGGCAGCTGGGAAACTGTTTCCTCCACTTTCAAACTGTTCAAAGGAGTTCAGTGAATCAATGTGAACAAGGGAAGGTAAGTTTGTGAGCAAATTAGGCAAAAGAACCAGGGAGATAGAATGAGAGAAAAAGGACAGACAGAGAATTCACTACTGAGGAAAAATGATATACAGGCAGTGGACAGAGAGAAAATAAGAGGAAGCGGGCACTGAAAATAAGAAAGAAGACAATATACTCTGACAAGACACTGAACAGTAACATTTTATTCCTTTAAAATGCAGGGAGTTTGGCTTTAGGGGGGTGTTGCCTTGGCAGCACATATATTTTTCACCTTGGCTGGTAAGCAGAGTCCTTTAGGTGTAGGTATATTTTTCAAGTCCTGCTCTCAGACATTATAAAGACAACAGAAGAGATAATGGCTACAGACACTAGTAATAGTCCTGCTTCTTAAGGTTCTGAAACATCAATCAAAGCACAGAGGTACAGCCCTGTTGTTGCTGCAGGGCAAGTAGACTTGTAATAATGGCCCAAACACTCTCACAATTTCAGGGTAAGCTACACATTCAGAAAGCCATAAAGATTACTGGGGAAAGGGGCAGAGCTGGGGGGCAAATGAGAAGTCATGGAGACATATAGTAATCAAGGAAGATTAAAGAAGTTTTCATTTCCTAATGAGCATAGGCTTAAACTGTGACTGCTTTTGCCTACATTAAAAACATCAATTCAATATATACCTGAGTATTGTCTAGTACAGGGGCAGCCAACACATGGCACACATGCCACAAGGAGGGAGAGTAGTTGACTCCCTGGCAGATGGTAAGCAGATGGCAGCCTCTGTGTGTGGCACATAGCAGATCAGGGAAGGAGAAAGGAACACAGTGACAGATATAGAAAGTGGAGCAACAGATCAGGCAGGGAGCAGAAAGCAGAGCAGCAGGTTAGCCAGGACAAGGGGATCAAGTGCCACTCAGGGCATGTAAGGCTTACCTTGTGGCAAGCCTGCTGAAAAGGTTTGCCTTCACTGGTCTATTTTTGTTTAATTATAGGAAAAAATACCAGTGCAAGTAAGTTGCTAGTTCTGGGGGTTAACCTGGTGTTCAGGCATCTTTAAAGAACAGTATGTTTAACCACTTACAAAAAGCTATGACAACATTCAACCACATCTACAGATTTTTACATTTGCTGTCTAGACCATGATTCAGTCCAGCCAAATGCTGTACAATTTTAGTTTATTCCTTATTATATTTGCTTCCAGAGGCCGAATTCAGGGTCACAACCTTTTCATGCTAGATGTTGTACAATCACATAGATCAGCACAGGTTTTTGGTGCTTACAGATGACTAAGTAAAAGAGTAAAGCATCAAGTAGAGATAAAGAGCAGAGTGTTTTATATGCAATGGCTGAATATACATACACATTTTAAACAATTTTTTATTTGTTTTATATGGCTTCTAACCCCTAAGTATCGGTTTTCCCTGTTCTAAAGGAAAGCAGCTCCTCAGTTTGCTTCCAATGAATTCTTCCTTGTTGACCTTTATGGCAAAGCTAAGTACCCCACCTCTATTCAGGGGATTACCTCAACATATGCTTCAATGCTTTCCTGAATAACAATACTTTTTTTGAAAGGACCAGAGGGTGGTGTAGAGAATTAATCTGTTCCCTACAGCTTATGCACTTTTTATTGTTTTAGTGTATCATATAGAGCAAGCTATCATTGTTTTTTCTCCTGCCAGAGATGGAGTATTTTAACTTTTTACCTGATAATCTCTAGACGAGATCTGTAGAACCTGCTGTGCTACTCCAGAGCTATGCCAAGAACCTGTTCTCCTTTTTGCTTTCTAAACATGCTTTTAAAAGATGGCATTTTGAAGAGAGAATGAGTGCTAAAAATATAATCAGGAAGCAAATAAGGAAGCAATTTTACTTGCTTACTTCCAGTTAAATCTCTCTCTCATCAAAGTGCAGAGCATAAAATGAAAACAAGAGACATTTTGGGACTGGGAAAAGGTCATCCATTCTGAACTGTATCTATGTGTTGATTAAAACCTACTGGGCTCATGGTATCCTACCACATTCTATCACTCCTCAAGGTAATGATAACAACACTACACATAATATTCCAGAAAAGATAAATATATTTTTTATCTATCCTACCTCTTTCTGCTTATAATCTAAAACCGTTCCCCTAATTTAAAAAGGGTGGGATTTTTAAAAGCATTCAGCAATGACCTGCCTGTCTATAGGGAAGGCAGACAATTTTTCCCTTTCATTGTCTGGAACAGAATTAGTCCCAACAAGAATGCTTTTGGAAATCCCACAATAATTCTTAGATCCCTTTATTCTATGAATGATTTTCATAAAAAAACCACCTTCTGTTCCCAATATTCTTGTAGCATCACTGGCGCTGGATTTTCATGATTCCTTTTCAGGGCATATAGTTTGAAAACTACTGTACAAGACTGAGGTTTCGCAGATATTTCTACAACAACCCTCAAGCACTTTTCAATTAGTATGTTGGATGATTATTTCTATTCAATACATGTAACAATCTGCCTAGTTTGTTTCAGATTACAGTCACCCACTGTTCCAATTCCTTTTAAATCAGGTTGCATTGTTAGTCTCTATATGATCTGCTTTCAGTGTGAGTCTTCTGTAAATTTGAAACTCCTATTTTCAATTCCCTTATTTATTTTATAACAATACATAATAAATATTATAATTCATTTTAAAATTTATAACAGACTCTAAAACCTACCGTGGAAATATTATATTTACTATATATTTGTATTGACATAGTTCCTAGCAATCCTACTGACTAAAATGTCTCTTTCAATAACTTTCCAACAAGATAAGCTTTACCAGTTGCTTATCTTTGCCTGCTGTTCTAAAGCCAGTTTTCAAACCTGGAACTTTTTTTTATTCCTTCCCTTTCATGACTCTTTAGCCATGAATCTTTATATTTCTTAAGGGGTATGTGTTAGACCAAATGCCTCAAACTTTGAGAGCGTGGGCATAAACTGTGTACAAAGAAAAGCTTGTGGACCAACCTCCCCTAAAGGTTGTGTTGGTGTGATCATTTTCCCTTCTATTTGTGAGCAGCCTTAGTTAGGCAGTTACAGAATGTTATAGCGAAATAAGATTTTTAATAAAGTATTTAAGTATTAGTTTGTAACTGTGCTGCAAGTGACTCCATCCCTGAGGTATTGCCAGAATAGTCTCCTTCTCTCCTAAAGTAACAGCAGTTGGACAACTAGCCTGACAATTCCTCTTTCTTTCAAGATGATTTTTATTTATTTGCATTGAAAATGTTGAACCTCTGTAGAGGCATCCCGTGTCCCACAGATTAATTTTCTAGATCAAGGACAATCAATCCTCAACACATGCTACAAGTAGCATGGGCAGCCTCGGTGTATGGTACATAGCTGACTGGGGAGGAAGTATGAAACTCAGCAGAAGATAGGGCAGGAAGCAGAAAACAGAGAAGCAGACTGGGTAGGGAGAAGCAAGCAGAGCAGCAGATTGGGCAGGGAAAAGGGATTGATGCAGTACTTATGGAGGGTGCAGAACTTAAGTTGGAACACGCCTGACAAAAAGGTTGACCACAACTGTTCTAGATGACATTCACAAAGCTATAGTTTCTCAAGCCTTGGACAAAATGTTTATTTTTAGTGCTACAGTTTACCTTAAGTACTTTGTAGTACTACAGAAATAAAGAACTATGGGGTATACACACAACCCCGGCACCCTTGTTGGAGTGTTACAAATTGATTCAAAGGTGTGATTTCCAGCCAGGGGTGAGGACCTGCTGTCTGTGTCAGATCAGTGACAATCGGGCAGATGCCACTAGGAACAGCAGCTATCAAAGACAGCTCCCCTCACAACTACATACCTACTGGTAGCTGAGGTGCCAGTGCCCTGAGAGCACAGATAAAAGCATTTGATGTTACAGAGCTGCTCTCCCAAATAGAGAATCAACAAACGGTCAGCTGTTTCATGGAGCAAGGCAACCACACAGCTGCTCTGGTGAGCAGAGCTCCGAATGTGCTTGCCATTGGGCACCAGGGAGCCACCTATTCACCTGCCTTGCCTATTAGAGGTGGGAGGAGTGTAGACAGAGCAGTCTGGGATGCTAGAACTTTTTTTGTAGTGGATTTGCCATTTTGTGGCAGATCAGCAGCTGATATTAGGAACAGCTGAACTTTGTGACAGATCTTTGTAGTGCTAAAAACAGCCTGGATGTGTAGCCGCTTGCTTTTGTGGCACTATATGGGCATAAATAATGCTATAAAAATAAATGTCCAAGTCACTTGTTTCATTGTTGATCCTTTTTAAATAATGGGGTTATGTTTGTGTTGGAGTGCAGCAGTCAGTTGCTTGTGTGAGCTCTCCCTCAGTTTCTCTGGTCACTCTTTCTTAGTGACCTTCCACTTTTGCCAAAGTGGAACTCCATGGTCACACCAACTTATACTGGACCACCCAGTTACAGTCCCCTCTATCCCTACATCCCTATTTCAGTCACAATGCCTTGGATATGTATGCATTCCCTCAATCTTCACTTCTATCTAGGTGCATCACTCTGGAATTTTGAGCAAGGGTGGCCACCTCCCTATTTCCAACCATAGTATGCCAACTGCATTTGACACCCGCAAGAAACTTCTTTCTAGAAAACTATGACTAGCTGCTTATTACAGTGACTCAAAGCAGTGCCTTCCAAACAGAAATATTACTGTTTCATCCAGTGTTATACATCAAGCAAGGGAAAGGGTTAATTAAAAGACCTATCTGGTCTTGCCTATATTATACCCTTCTTTTACATCTGAAGCAAGATTCCACCCAAATATTTCCACCTCTGGGCCAGGAGTCACAGGCTGAGCTGTTGGTGTTTCATTCTCTCTCTCTCTTTCAACAATTCAACTCCTAAAACAATTCAAAACCGACCAGAAGGTTTTAACTGTTAATGATCTTTTTTGCTCTATGAGTACTAACCCTGCAGGGTCAGACCCAGAGAGTACTAATAGACAGATCTGTGTTGACTTGGTGGAAGGTAGCCAGTAGGGTCCCTCAGGGTTTGGTGCTTGGACCAGTGCTTTTCAACAACTTCATCGATGATCTGGATGTGAGGGAGAAAAGCACACTGGCAAAGTTTGCCAATGACACTAAGCTATGTAGAAGTGGGGGCAGGCCGCAGGATAGGCTGATGATCCAGGCAGACCTAGACAGATTAGTTAGATGGGTGGACCGGAACAAGATGCTGTTCAACACTGAGAAGTGTAAGGTGTTCCATCTGGAGAGGAAAAATCTGCAACAAACTAACAGGCTGGGTGGTGCTATGAAAGGGACCTGGGGGTCAAAATTGACCATAAAATAAATATGAGCCACTAGTGTGATGCTATAATTAGCAGAGCAAACAATACTCTGGCATGCATCAATCAATGTATCTCAAGAAAAACCAAGGGAGTGATTCTCCCACTCTACTCAGCATTGGTAAGGCTGCAATTGGAGTACTTCATCCAGTTCTGGGCACCACACTTAAAGAAGGATGTGGAGAAACTCGTGAGAGTTCAGAGAAGATCCACTTGTATGATTAGAGGCCAAAAGAGCAAGCCATACAAAGATAGACTGACAGATATGGGACTGTTCAGCCTAGAAAAGAGAAGACTTTATGGGGATTTGATGGCAATTTACAAATATATCATGAGTGAGCATCAGGAGTTAGGCGAGCAACTATTCACCAAAGTACCTCAGTGGAAAACCAGGAGCAATGGTCATAAACTCCTAGAAGAAGATTTTAGACTGGATATAAGGAAAATTTTCTTCACATTTCATGTTACCAGACTGGAATAGACTCCCAGCAGGGGTGGTGCAGGAACCTACCCTGGAGATCTTCAAAAGGAGACTGGATGTATACGTTGCTGGGGTTATTTGAGCCCAGTAGTTTTTCCTGCCTTGACCAGGATGGCTGGACCTGATGATTTCATGAGGTCCCTCCCAGCCTTTAAACTTCTGTGATTCTGTTCCCAGATTTCTGGGTGGGGGCTCAAGCCACTGGTAAAATTTATAAGATAGCCTGAAATGTGAACCTGGCCCTTTTTGCTGCTGATGGGTACACGGCAGAAGGCTTACATTTGTTTATTCCAAGTTGTCTTGTTTCTGATAATTAACTACTACTTGCTGTCCCTAACATCTTATTTTGAGTTAATCGTATGTTAATGTGAATAACATCAAGAGATAAACTGGGTTCCCTATGATATGCATAAAAAGTAATGAAAATAACACAGGTCTCCTGATCTCTGCTTCCAAAGTAGGAAATTTTCCTTAAAATTAATATACCTGTTGCTCAGCTCTTCGAAAGAAAATTAATATTAGGGGAATGAATGCTTCCCTCTCTCTCATTGTTGGCAGCATCACTTTAAAACAAACCTAACTCTCATCACAAGAATATATGATTATTCATAACATGAAACCACTGATAGTTACTTTGTAGCAAAATACCTTGCAACATATCATGTACTATAATGGCTGTAATCCATCATATAATTTTCATACAGTATATATAAAATGTGTCAAATTGTTATTATTTACTATTAGCATCATGATAGGACCCAATCTGGAGTTTGGGCCCAATTTTTAGGGAGTATGTAGAAAAAGCCTTTTTATATGACTCTGGATATTCGTGAAGTGAGAGAGATAGATAGCTGTGTGTAGGGGTGGATCCAGGGGGGATGCAGGTGTGCAGTTTCACCCTTCTCCCTACTCCCATTTTGATTTCTGGTCCATCCAAAGTTTAAAAGAAACTGTCTAGCAGTAGCAGTGGTATTTCTATTCAACCAGCAGCATGGATATCACTTGAATTCATGGCTCATTGTTATCTACCTAATTTCTGCTGAACTCTTTATTCCATAGGTTTTTGTAACAGGGTGATAGTCAACCCTGTTCCTTGATAGGGTTCCTCTCCTGGTTGTGTGTGTGTGGGGGGGGGTGGTTGGGGAGGACAAGATCATGGAAAAGGAAAAGACCCCAGCATGAAGAACAGCTGCATGTGTTTACACACATGGGAGTAAGACACGGCAGATGAGGGTTCAGGGCTACAAAAGAATGGACATCAAGGGCAGCAGATTGCCCCCGGGGACACATGAAGAGATGAGAGGGAGTGAGGCCAGCATGACCAAAGATGGCTCAGGATGAGGACCCGAAGCTACAGAGCCTCGCGCACTGGGTAAAGAAAACCGTGGCAAGATCTTCGCAACAGAAAGGATGCCACACAGTGATTACCTACCTGATGGGTCCAATGGAGGAAGCTCCTTGAGAGACTGAGGTAGGCAATAGGGACCTACAAAGGGAGAAGAAGAGGAGAGGTTCGGATGAAACTGTCCTGGAGGCAACAAGGAGGAAGGGGAAAGTAAAACTGCGGTCTGTGAGAGAACTGGCTGCAGGCTGTAATGTAAGAGAAAACCCTAATAAAACCACTTTTCATTTTGCTTAACAAGTGACTGATTGACTATGTGATCTCTCAGGGCTTAACAATGTTTTTCATTCTTTCAACAACACAGGCATGGCAGGTGAGTCCCTGAGGGGGAGAAGTCATTGATCAATACTACCCCGGCCACAGTTTTAATGGCCCTTTCACTTTTTAAAATGGTATTAATATTCCCCTAATTTTGCTATTTTTTCTTCTGCAATTCTGCTGTTTCTTAGGTGCTCCTAGGTAATGTAACTCCTATTTCACAGCCCTGCAGACTGTTTTCATAGAATCATAGAATAGTATGACTGGAGGGAGCTGTAAGATCACTAATTCCAGTCCCCTGCCATGGGCAGGAGGTAGATGAACTCAAACAAGCTCAACAAGGTGCTTGTCCAGCCTCCTCTTGAACACCTCCAGGGGTGACTGCACTACCTCTGCTGGGAGTGTGTTCCAGATTCTAGATGCCCCTATAGAAAAGAAGTTATTCCTTATGTCCAGCCTAAATTTTTCCTCAATTAGCTTGTGTTTATTGGATCTTGTCCTCCCTGGGGGTGCCTTTCTAAAGTTGCTCCTCTAGATCTTGGTGTTCGCCCCTGACCTACTTGTAGGCAGCTATCACTTCTTAGTCGTCTCTTACTCAGACTGAAAAAACCTAGTTCCTGGAATCTTTCCTCATAGGGCCTATCCTCCAGGCCCCTGATCATATGGGTGGCCCTTTTCTGTACTCTTTCAAACTTATCCACATCCTTCTTGAACTGTAGTGCCCAGAACTGGACACAGTACTCCAACTGTGGCCTCACCAATGCTGATTAGAGGGGGAGGAGCACCTCTCTGGATCTATTAGCAATGCATCAGCTGATACATGCCAGATTTCTATTTGCCCTGCTGGCGACTTCATCACACTGATGGCTCATATTCATCCTCTGGTCAATTGTCACCCCCAGGTCCCTTTCATATGCAATGTCAGCCAGTGAACCACCACTCACTGTATAGTTATAATGAAGGTTCTTCCTACCCAGATGAAGGACCTGGCACTTTTCCCTATTAAGCCTCATCTGATTGCATTGAGCCCATAGGACCAGCCTGTCAAGGTCATTTTAGATCCTTACCCTGTCTTCAGATGTTCCCGCATTTCCCCACAGCTTGGTGTCATCTGTAAGCTTAATCATTATGCTTTCCACTCCCTCACCCAAGTCATTGATAACAATGTTGAAGAGCATAGGTCCAAGCACTGATCCCTGGGGGACACCACTGGAGATGGACCTCTAGGATGAGGCCACCTCATCAATTACAACTTACTGGGATCAACCTCTGAGCCAGTTGCTAACCCACCTCACTATAGATTGGTCTAGGCCTTTACCCTCCAACTTAATTGAGAGAATCTCATGGTAAACAGTATCAAAGGCCTTACTGAAGTCTAGGTAGATGATGTCATCTACATGTCCCATATCCAGCTGGTTAGTTACCTGGTCATAGAAGGACACCAGGTTTGTTAGGCATGACCTGCCCTTGACAAAGCCATGCTACTTGTTTCTTATGATGTGGTTAATGGCCCAGGTACAATGTGGTCGATGGCCTCCTTGACAATTTTTTTAAAGATTTCCCAGGACCAAAGTCAGACTGACCAGTCTATAGTTGGCAGGGTCATCCCTCTTCCCTTTCTTAAAGAAGGGTACCACGTTAGGCCTCTTCCAGTCATTCAGTACCACTCCTGAGTTCCATGACTCTTTGAACAGCCTTGCCAAAGGCACCACTATGAGATCGGCCAGTTCTTTCAGGACACTCGGATGTAGCTTGTCTCGTCCCGTAGGCTTGAAAATGTGCAACTGTTCTAAGAGTACTGTCACCTGTTCAGGACTGATTTTATGTGGAATGCTATCTTCCCCATATTCTCTGAGCCTCTGGACAGGTGACAAAGTCCTGTCTGATTTCAAGAATATTGATGCAGAGTAAGTATTTAGGAGCTCTGCCTTTTTGTAGGGATCAACTGTGGGCTGCCCCTCTGTGTTCGGTAGTTTTAAACAATAGTAAAAAACATTAACTCATATGTGGAAAAATTAACTCAGGTAAATTAACTCAGTTGTGGAAATAACTTTTAGTGAATTATTGGATAAGGTGTCAAGACTCTAAAGAAGTCTTGATTTTGTTTTATGAATCTGAAAGAGATGCTTTATGAATCTGAAAGTGATGTATATATTTAATGACTATGGGACTAAAGAAACAATATTGTTTTCATTATTTTTGCCTAGTCTTTTAATTCAAAATGTATGATATAGCAAATTCCAATGAAGTTATATTTGTTTTTGCTCTGATCTTAAATTGAATAATACAGCTGCAGGCCCCTAGCATATCAGTAAAACTGGTAGATTCTTTTTACCTGGAGAAAAATATGTATTGTGTTATATACAATGATGTGCCACACCATCTGCATCCCTTTCAACATTCTAGATCCACCCATCGCTATGTTAGTCTGAAGTCAGTCAGAAGCCAGGATAGATAGAAGGCAGCAGATATTCAGCTTTATATTTTTGAAGATCCAGCATAGGAGTCTCCAGTTACAAGGAATAATGAGTACTTTGTTAATCTAGAAAGCATGGTAAGTAAGCAAATAATTTTTTTTCCTGTTTTGATGTACTGTTGTACTGTAAGAAATATTCTATTTATGTAAGTGGGAACTCCAGTGAAAAGTGTAGGAACTGTCAGAAAGGGGGAAAACATTTTAAAGCTTTCTCACTACTGCACAGATAACAAGAACACCCTGTATTTCTTTTTTCCTGCTTCCATGAAAAGTATGAAATGAAAGCTATGAATGAATTTTTTATTCAGGCACCTAATAGAATGAAAGCTAGATTGGAAGTGTAACTTGTTGCTGAGTTTGCATGTCTAGCTTCTTAGCCTTTTACAGGCATGCTAATAATTTATTAGACCACTTATAAGCAGGTTTCTTCCAGTTGGGAAGGCGGGCAAACATCTGTCTCTGCAGCTGATGTTATTGCATCTCTTAGGCTGGAGAGGCTTTTATCCATGGTAGCTGGCTCTGTCCCCTGTTCAATTGAGTGCATCTTTTCCATAAGCCTCAGAATTTGCCAGATCACATCCTTCATCATTTAAGTGTTCCCCAAATATAGTCCCCCAGTAGAGATTCATTATTATTTCCACTTTTGTGAGGAATATCATTTGGATTATTTCTTCCATGTGCATTTGCTTTATTGCTTTATTTCTACTATGATGGAGCTTACAGCTTTGTCAAGAAGTAGAAGTTTAAGCTCTGATCTATTAGCTTTGTTTTATGATGGCAAGGTACCTGCAAAGGTCAGGTAATATCTATTCAGTAGCCAAATTCATTGCACAAAAATCATTCCCTGGGACTGTCCCTGGGACCCCTCTTGCAACATTCATTACCACATAGGAACAAAGACTGCTCCTTTGCCCAGGCAATAAGTGATTATAATATAATATAATATAATGTAATATAATATAATTCCCAAACATTGTATTGTATTGTATTGTATTGTATTGTATTGTATTGTATTGTATTGTATTGTATTGTTAGGGGGAGTAGTATGCTGGAGGGTAGGGCTAGGCTTCAGAGTGACCTAGACAAATTGGAGGATTTAGCCAAATGGAATGTCATGAGGTTCAACAAGGACAAGTACAAAGTCCTGCACTTAGCTCAGAACAATCCCATGCACCAGTACAGGCTGGGGGCTGACTGGCTGGGCAACAGCTCTGCAGAAAAGTACCTGGGGTTTACAGTGGCCATTAAGCTGCATATGATCCAACAGTGCGCCCTTGTTGCAAAGGCAGCTAATGGCATACTGGGTTGAATCAGTAGCAGTGTCGCCAACAGGGCAAGTAAAGTGATTATTTCTCTCTATTCAGTACTGGTGAGGCCACATCTGGAATACTGTGTTCAGTTCTGGGCTCCCCGCTACAGAAGGATGTGGGCAAATTGGAGAGAGTCCAGCAGAGGCTGACAAAAATGATGAGGGGTCTGGGGGACATGACTTATGAGGAAAGACTGAGGGAACTGGGCTTATTTAGTCTAGAGAAGAGGAGACTGAGAGGGGACTTAATGGCAGCCTTTAACTACCTGAAGCGGGGTTTGAAAGAGGGTGGAGCTAGGCTGTTCTCAGTGGTGGCAGATGACAGAACAAGGAGCAATGGTCTCAAGTTGCAGCAAAGGAAGTTTAGGTTTGATATCAGGAAGAACTTTCTCACTAGAAGGGTAGTAAAACACTGGAACAGGTTCCCTAGAGAGGCTGTGGACTCTCCATCCTTGGAGGTTTTTAAGACCTGGCTAAACAAAGCTTTGGCTAGGATTATCTAGTTCAGGGGCAGACAATTATTTTGGGTGGAGGGCCGCTTGCTGAGTTTTGGCAAGCCATTGAGGGCCACATGACAGGCATCCAGGAGAAGATAAATATTAATTTTCTACATTTTTTTTAGGGGCCCCGTAGGCCAGATAGAATGGCCTGGTGGGCCGCATCCGGCCTGCAGGCCACATTTTGCCCACCCCAATCTAGTTGGAGATGATTCTATTCTGAACAGGGGGTAGGACTTGATGACCTCCGGAGGTCCCTTCTAACCCCAATTTTCTATGATTCTATGAATATAGTAAATATTAAAATTGGAATTTTCAAAAGTGCCCAAAGGACATTGACTTCCAATTCCTATAGGACTTGGGTACCATTCTCCCTAAATGCTTTTGAAAATCATACCCCAAATAAACTGGAAATTGTCCAATGGATTCTAAAATCGTTACTCAGTGTCTGAACAGTCTAAATAATGTCAGGTGGGGTTGTGCAATCTAGAAGCAATCATAGTTTAGCCTAAAGAATCTTTCTGTTGTATTCAAAGTTATTCATATAACTTAACTAAAAATGTATCACAACACTTGGAGCCTTCTGAAACAAAATGATGGTTTTAGCTCAGCGCTTAAAGGATAAAGCATTCCTAGTGTTCATCTCTCACAAATAACATAATAGTGGCTTCTTTATTTTCATTCTCATCAAGGAGACCAGGTATAAAATGAGTGTAGGGATTGCTAGGAGAAAGTAAGAGAACCTTACCAGTTTATTTGACTAGATGCCGTAACAAACAGTATGAAAGGTAGCCTTTTCCCAATGTCCAACTGAAAATGAATCTTGGTAAGAAGAAATAATGAGGAATGCTGAAACTGAACCTAGAAAAGACAGTGGTAAAGCTGTCAGTGTAAGGGAAAGTGTTTTAAGAAGTGATGGAAGCAATATCTTCTATTTCTATTGAAAAAATCTGTGTTCCTCCCATTGCTTGCCATTTGCCTGGAAGGTATGGTTACTAAAACCTTAGTGGATTGAGTGTCCCCTATTCTGTGACCACAAGTGTTATTGTGGTTTTTTCCATCTTTGCTTGAGAAGAAACGTGTACCCTCCTTTTATGAGGTGGGGCCCCAACACAATTTCCCAACCTTCGATACTTCCAGTTTAATTACTACAATGTATTTAATGTGGGGATTACATGGAAACTTAAACCAATATAAGATATGGCTAGCTTGATAAATTACAAGTAGCAGTGTAATCACAGTAGCTTAGGCTTTTGGCTCTTAGGTGGACTCATGCAGGCCACAGTAAATATTGTGCAGTTGTTACTATTCTGCTACTACCCAAAAAACAGATATAGTTTATTTTTATACAAGCTGCAACAACCTTAGAGACAGCAGATATTCTGTGGAACCAGACTATTTCAGTTGTTGGATTTATTTGCTGTCATAAACTACTTTTGCTAATTTTTTGCATTATTATTAATTTTTCTTCATCACCAAATATTATAGAAAGAATAGAACTTTCTCTCTTGATAGTCTGTGGTGCATCTCTTTGGAGAAGCTTACCAAACTTTGGGCCTCTCTCTAAACATCAAGAGGACTAGAGTCTTCAGCCTGATCCAGGCAATGAATGTCACCTTCCACCCAAAATTGCCATTTAGGGAAAGACCCTGGAGGTAGATAAGCACTTCCCTTTCCTCAGTAGCTACCACTCTCACAGAATGAGCATTGATGAGGAGATCCAGCACAGGATACAATGTACAAGTGCCTCCTTTGGGAAATTGCTTTGGTGTTTCTTTATTCATCATGATCTCTAGAAAAACAGTAGGGCTATGCGAGGCTTCAGACCATGCTTCGAATCCGGAGAAGCTTCGGACACTTCGGCAAAACCCGTGACATAGATGAGCCTGTGTGTTAAGGTGCAGTGGGCTGAAAACTGCAAGGATGGTGGCCCCTGCTCAGGCCACAAAGCCTGCCAAGTTTCAAGGAGGTAAGTGCAGGGGTTTGGGGAGAACTGCACCTCAAGCTGCAGACAAGCAAAACTCATGCCATGGGTGACACCGTGTGTGTTAAGGCACAGTGGGGTGAAAGCTGTAGGGATGGTAGCCCCTGCTGTGGCCACGAAGCCTGCCAGCTGTCAAGGAGACAGGTGGAGGGCTTCTGGGTTCTGGGGCCCTGCAACCCTAGCTGCTGACAGGCAAAACTTGTGACATGGGTGCTTTGCAACTCTGTCTGTCTTGGGGAGGGGGGTGGGGGGAGAACTACTGCAGGCCTGGCTTTCTAAGCTACTGTGTTACCAGTTACCAATCAATCATGATTCACTCAGGGACCAGCACAATATGCAGTTGCTAGCTAATGTAACCAGTTAATTAGCATCAATTAACACCTACAAAACCAGAAACTAAGGAGAGGAAGGGATCAATACAGACAATCAACTGCCCCAAGACAGACATGAGTTGCACAAACACCCATGTCACGAGTTTTGTCTGTCAGCAGCTAGAGGTGCAGGGCCCCAGAACCCAGAAGCCCTGCACTGATCTCCTTGACAGCTGGCAGGCTTCATGGCCTCAGCAGAGGCTACCATCCCTGCAGCTTTCACCCTGCTGCACCTTAACACACACAGTGTTACCCATGGCCCAAGTTTTGCTTGTCCGTAGCTTGAGGTGCAGTTTCCTCCAAAGCCTTGCACTTATCTCCTTGAAACTTGGCAGGCTTTGTGGCCTGAGCAGGGGCCACCATCCCTGCAGTTTTCAGCCCGTTGCACCTTAACATACACACGGCCATCTATGTCACGAGTTTTGCCTGTCAGCAGCTTGGGGTGCAGTTCCCCCCAAACCCCTGAACCTTCCAACCTGAAACTTGGCATGCTGTATGGCCTTACCAGGGACTACCTTCCCTGCAGTTTTTACCCCACTGTAGCTTAACATATACAAGTGATAGGAGTTTTGCTTTCAAGAATTTGGGGTGCAGCTCCCTCCAAACCTATGCATCTATATTCTTCAAACTTGGCAGGATTTGTGGCCTTACCAGGAGCTATCACTTCTGCAGTTTTAACCTCCATGTGTTATAACATATACATGTAGCATGAGTTTTTCTTTCAGAAATTTGGGGTGCAGTTTCCCTCAGATGCCTACACTGATCTTCTTGAACCTTTTTAGGCTACATGCTCTATGAAGAGGCTACCACCTCTGTAAATTTAATCCAAATCAGACAACACACAACTAAGTTATAGATACTTCATTGATCCCCCATTGTACCCTATGGCCGGATCTCTGAGGCCAGATCAAAGCAGAAACCTGGTCTGGTGCTCTGGATCAGATCCCTGGCATCCAAAGTGGCCAGATCTGAAAGTGGATTGAATAGCTGCTTACTTGCACAGGCGTAAAAGATAGCAAGATCCAGGTCTACAATGCTGCCATCACCCCCACTTTCCTATACATATGTGAAACATAGGTGACCTACCATCATGATATCAAGATCCTGGACAGGTATCACCAACAATGCCTCTGGAAAATCCTCCACATCAAATGGGAAAAATGGCACCTAAATGCCAGGATCCTTGCTGAAGCCAGCACTACCAGCATTGAGTCAGTGATCCTCAACTCTCAAAAACAAGTGCTCTACTCTCAGTTTAGTAAAAGCCTGAGGTCTCAAGGCAGCCTAAATAAATACTACAAAGACACATTAAAAGCATTCTACATGTATAAAGGGCTTAGTCCATCTGTCTGTATGTCTGTCTGTCTGTCTGTCCATAACACTCTCAGAGAACTCTGATTGGTAGCCTCAGCAGCCAATCACAATGTTTATGGAAACAACCAATCAGAGTGCTCTGCACAGACAGACACACATGGTGGAGTACTGCCATGACAGTGGGGATGGAGGGGATGGAGTGAGGGAGGTGAGGCCAGAGGTTCTTGCCTCACCTCCCCCCAGCCCTCCTCCTTGGAGGTGATAGCGGAGCAGGGTGTTCACAGTATGGCACTGACCTCACTCCCCATCCCCTCTGTCCCTGCCATCATCTAGCAAATTGCCCATCAAGAATGACAGCAGGAACAGCACCGCTATGACAGTGGGGATAGGGGAGGCAAGGCCAGCACCATGTTGCTGCTGCCTCCAAAGGCTGGAGGGGGTGTGGCAAGGCCACCACTTGGAGGTGGCAGTGGTGTGGGGTGCTGGCAGAGGGGGATGGTGGGGCAAGCTCCCACCCCCCCATTCCTGGGAGGCGGCAATGGTGCGGGGTGGTGGGTGGTGGTGCTCCGTCCCCCCTGCCTGCCCCAATCATTCTTGATGGGCAATTTGCTAGTACCTCAATAAAAAGGATACTGACATCAAGAGCTGGGAGGAGATGGCTGTCAACCAACTCCAATGGCACCACAACCTCAACAAAATGGCAGTCCATTTTGAGGTAAAGTATCTTGCCCTTGAAGCAGAGAATGGAGAAGGGAAAAGAAGAGGAATCCCAGCATGCAGCCTACTCTTCCCCGAGGAAAATCCTTCAACTTTTGCAGACAGATTTGTGGCTCAAGGATTGGACCCTTAAGTCTTCTTAAGACCCATCAATGAGCCAAGGTAGATAGCATCTTTGAATGAACAGATTGCCAGTGATAAGTGGTGCAAAGGATAGCATGGAAATGTCTCAAATTTGTGTAGGGTAGTATCATTGGTGTCATGCTTATGAAGCAATATCTTTCTTTCTGACAAGGAGGAAAAATTCTGTTTCCCATAAGTTCAGTGCTGACACAGGGTAGTCTGCAAATACCTATTAATATAAACATTTTTCGATTAGCAAGTGCAAATATGAATTTTATAGAAGAATATTTAGAACTTAGATCATTGCATATCTAGAAAGAACTGTTAATAAAAAAATATTTTTAACACAAAATCACTCAAGAAATGTGAGTCCTTGAAAGATATTCTGATGCTTTTCATGCTCACATTTTAGTTCCTATGTAACCCTTTATATTGCTATATGTATAAGACCCACTGTATTCTAGATCCTTTCTGGACACACTTATCTATGTTTTCCTTATCCAAAAGACTTTACAAGTTAACATGATAGCATTCAAATATGTGAAATTAGGACAGAGGCAACAAAAGTAGTATAAATGAGTAATACTGTTGCCCTGTGGGGTCAGGCCAACTCTCAGGATCTCAATATTGCACTGTGAGACAGGAGGGTGTGACACAATTGCACATATACAAACACACAAATCAATTAGGTGCATACACACACATACACACCCACACTACCAGCTCAGGCACATACATATTCAAACCAGCCTAGTCACATGCATACCTGTCACCAATTCAAGCACATACACACTACACACTAAAAATTAAACAAAAATCAATTGTCAATACCTGCACACTCACTACACATACACAGATCACTAATTCATATATGATGCACACAATGATATATATACATATATATGTATACACACACACACACACACTCACCAGTTCACACACATACAACCCACCTACACATAGGTAAGTTCCTACCTTGGATGATACGGTATGTATGTGTGTGCTTGGGGTACCTGGGATACTTGGGGGAAGGTTAAGGTGAGAGAGAGAGAGTTAAAGTGTAGGGACTGAAAGTTGCCAGAACCAGGATTAAAACCAGTGGACTAGAGAGAAGCTGACTAAGGAACTGAGGCTTGGGTTTACTTAAGATCAAGTGTCCCCAGGGTTACTCGAGGTCACTGGTGCATGGGAGGGGGAAAAAAAAAGAAGCCTGGTGGCAAGGAGGAGACAGCCAGGAAAGAGAGAGAGACAGAAACCTGGGAGGTTGGGGCTGGAAACAGGCTGGCAGCTTAGATATTGGGGGCGGGGGGGGGCAGATAAGTGGTGGCAAGCAGAAGACAGCCAGGAAAGACACTGAGGCATAAACCTGGTTGCTAAGGGGAAAAGACAGTGGGAATAAGACAGTGGCAAAGAAACAGGGGGTTTGGAGGCAGAGACAAGCTCAGGACAGGTGTTGGAGGTGGAAGTGAGCCAGAAGCAGGAGAGGGAGAAATGAGACAGAAGTTAGAGGGGTGAGGGGTAGAAATTGGAGCA
Source organism: Alligator mississippiensis (assembly GCF_030867095.1). NCBI lineage: Eukaryota > Metazoa > Chordata > Crocodylia > Alligatoridae > Alligator > Alligator mississippiensis. The sequence goes on from NC_081824.1 coordinate 88,141,074, forward strand.
GGGCTGAACCATAGTAAAGCAAAACTCAACTCGGGGTCCAAATAACAGGTTTATTAAACAGAAATTGCACTACACAGCCCCATGAAGTTATTGGTTCACACACACACACACACACACACACACACTCTCTCTCTCTCTCTCTCTCACACAATGGCAGCAGGAGAAAGAGATTCAGTCGAAGGGTTGGAGACCAGGTAGGGAAGAGAAACAGAGTCCAAGTCCTTAGTTGAAGAGAGGGTGGGGGGGGGGGGGGTGATAGCTACCTATCCAGGCTGGAAAGGGGTTTTTGTCCAGTAGGTGTTGTCCAGAGGGGGGTCACCATCAGGGCCTCTGGGTGGAAAGGTGGTGGTCCAGATGGAGAGGGTGTCCCAAGGAGTCAGTCTTCATTACCCCTTTTATGGGGCAGACTACCTCTGATCTCCTACGGGGAGGGCCTGTCCAGGCAAGGTCAGTCCTGTTCCAGAGGGCTCCAGGTGTTGTTACTGAGCATGTGCAGCCTTGCCACAATGGTGGGTTACCTCATCTTTTGTTTCTTGAATGCTGAGGGTGGTTCCAAGGGCTGGGTCGTTGGTCCAGGTATTGGTGTTGATGGTTTGGTCATTCAGGGGGAGCTATTTTTAGGCCTACTGCCATTGTCTCTCAAGCACCCTCATTCATCCCCATTCATTCAGGAACCAAGTTACATTGTAGGGGTAGGTATGAATCATGGATTACACAACCGGGCCTGGGAACAGGATGGAGACTTGACAAACAAAATGGAAACTTGACATGACTTATGCTAACTTACATATGTAGGCCTAAATCATGTAGTATCAGTAAAACAGTAACATAGAACAGTAAATATCAATATAAACATAATTATTATACAATATAAAGAGGAGAAAAAACAAAACAAATACAACTTGCTACCAAAATAAAATTCTGAAGCTTATCCTATGTCTTAGCTCACTTATACTTATGTATAGGGAACAGAGAGGGAAGACAATGTCAGAAATGGTTGGGGAAGGGGAGGTAATGCATTAGGAAAAAAAAAAAAAGAAAAAGAAAAACTAGGGTTTTGCTACAATACACCTTGTCATCTGTCTTCTTTTAAGCATGTTTAAATACGTACTCAATAGAAAGTTGTACCTGTCATGTTAGTGCAGGGACATAATGTTTTTACTTTTTATGTTGGTGAATTCAGGATTCTGTCATTCATTTCCTCAATGCCTTTGTTCATGTAATCAAGATAGGAAAGGTACTTGGGCAGGGGGGCTTCTGAAAAATGTCAGGAAAAAGATGGTGTGCTGAATTTTAATTCTGCCTTGTTACAGAATTCCCCATTATATCCATAGGATTTACTAACACTGCTATTTACATCAGCTACACCTGCCAACATTTATATTATTTGATCTTCATTTACATTATTTTTTCTTTATTAGCTGCTTTGCCTGCCTATTTGGTTTAATTAATTTTCCTGTTTGGTTCAGATTATTTGGATGGAAACACATACCAAAGAAAGTAATGAGAGCATTCATGGGGTTTGATATTTTGAAGACAAAATTATCAGACATGCAAGACTTCAGATTCTTCATGCATTAGACAAGAAATTTAATACATGGTCATTTTACTGTCTCTGTCTTAAATTATCCTGGTGGAAACCTAAGGTATAATGCAAGTGACAACTTCAGAGAGTATTTTAGTATCTGATGCGTTTCTGTATCACTGGAAGTAAATTTGGTATAGAATTGAATATCCTATTTTTAGCCTCAGGCTTATTCTACATCAGGAAGGTAATGCACAAAGAGTTTTTGTCGCCTTTTATTACAAAATATAATTGTTTCAGCTGTTCTTTCTTTCTTCTCCATTCTGCAGATCCTTAAAGTAGAAGGCTTGTAGGCACAATAATCTGTTGTTGTAGCTGAGTAACCTTCATTTTCCATCCAAAGTGTCTTTGGGCACTTCAAACAGAAATATTGCAAACTTCTGCAAAATGACTTATCCACTAACTCTAGCGCCAAAGTCATTATCCTAAATTTACAGCCAGAGAACTAGACTTCTAGTTGCCTGGGCCTGCATCCAATTGTATTCTAAGTAAAACCATTCTCTATACACCATAATCACAATAAAGTCCATTTCTCCATCTTTTATTAAAGAGCTTTAAGGCAATTTTCTGAAACAACTCCTCAATAATCTCATGACATTGCCCTTAAGGAACTAAAAGTAAGGAAGCTATTGTCAAGATGGAAAACTTGCACCAAAAATGGGAAAGTTGTTAAATAATCAAGTTTTTCTAACTTATATCTTCAACATGTTGAGACATCACATATTACAAAAACCTGAAAAAGAAAATATACTTGCAGGCGAAATATAGATTTCTAAATAGGCTTCCTTGATGATTATTATGATACCTAAGTGAACTTATAAAGACATCCAATATAGGAATACACATATGGAAATACATTCTTGTCACTAATAAAAAGCAATGGCTTTGCCCAAATCTCAAATTACCAAAGGGCTCATTTATATTTAATACAAAACATCTATGGTAGCTGTGTGCAACTATGGTAATTATGTGAGAATGTGTAGTAAAGATTAACTTGATTAGATCCTATTGTATATGAGTATGTACAGATATTACACTTAGATCAATTTAACTAGGGTTAGGTCTGTCATGGTCCACCAGGCTGGCTGGCTTAGTGACTAGAGCTGGTCACAGACCTTGGAATTGCAGGGGTAAGGGTCAGGAACACAAGTCAGGAGTCAAAATGCAAAGCCAGGGTCAGGAGATGGGAATCAGAAACCTAGTTGGCAAGGCTGAAGGAAAATCAACAGGGCAAAGTTGAAAAGTAAACCAAACCAAGGGCAGGACTGAGGAAGCAGACCTGCAGGGATAATCCAAAGGCTGAAATCTAGGAGCAAGCTGAAGGCAGGCTAAAAAACCAGGAAGTCAGAGATGATTCTGGATCAGGAGCTGCTCAGACTATAGATGAGTGTGTTGTGCAGCAAGGCTCATGTGCTGGAAGAGTTCCTTAAATGTTGTTCCAGAACCAAACAGAGGGATGGGGCCTTGGCATGGGTGGTGGGGGCAGCTAGTCTTGGTTAGTAGTAACTGGGTTAATTGATATAACAAAGATACAGGGCAAGAGCCTGCCAGAGCCTTATGGAGAAGACCTAGGCTGTAGTGCAGCAGCCTTATAGTATTCTCAAGGGTGGCTTTCAGGTGTCCTGGAGTGAGGTTTATTAGGATAAGTTTGATGGAAGTCTTTTACAAGGTCTGGTGCATGGACATTGCTGACATTCTCAGGAGTGGTCCTCCAGCACATACTATTTCCAGTCCACTAGCTAGCGTAATTTCCCCTGATCATCTTGTAGTCTAGAATCTGGTCAACTGAAACTACTCTTGACCTTGGATTTGAATGGTAGTTGGAGGGTTGGTTGTTTGGCCTGGAAATGGCTTCTCCTTTTAAGGCTAGGGAGACATTAAAAACTGGGTGTATGTTCATGGTCCTGGGGAGCCTTAATCTGTATGTAGCTGGGTTGATAATTGCAGTGATTGGGAAGGGGCCCAAATAAAGATATGGGCCCAAATAAAGGTATTCCAGAGAGAGTGAGCAAGGACAGAAAATAGGACAGTTTGGGAGCAAGAGGAAGAAGAGAAAGAGGAGGCAGCCACCAGACACCAGATTGTTCCCTGGAAGTTAAGTGAGCCAGGGCTCTCTGTGTGTTTGGCTTGGTAAGTGTTTGTTTTGTTGGTTGTGTGTTTGGGCATGTGCTCTAAGCAGCTAGGAGTTCTGCTAATTGAGTAATTGCTTCCTGTGTCTGACAAAAGCCCTAACAAGGAGGCAGAGCCAGTCCAGGTACAAGGAAGTATAAAAGGAGACTCCCTGACTGATCAGGGAGTGAGCAAACAGGGGCAGCAAACAGGGTAGTTTGTAAACAGTTTGCTGCCCAACTCTTCGAAGAAAAGCCTTTAAGATGAATTCTTCCTTTCATTAAGAGTAACTAACTTAGGCTGCTTAGTGACAAGGGAAAAAACACAACAGTCTTTTACTTTCAGCTCATTATGCCCCCATACCAAGTCCATGCCCAGAAGAGGAATTGCATCAGTTTGACCCAGCTCCCCAGCCTCTGTATAGCTTGGGTGCTTCAGCGGGACTTTTTTGTGCTTTTATTTAATAGCTGCTTCAATTAACTAGTAGATAAAAGCACCAAAAAACCTTAGTGGTGTTTTAGCTACTTACAGGAATCACTTCCGTTTAAACCAGCTTGCACATGAGCTATACAGACACTGGGCAAGCTGGGTCAAACTGAAGTGAATTTTCTTCCAGTAAAACACTACGTTTTTTTTTTCCCCCATGTCTGTCAGTGCACATTGATATTTAATGCAAGTCGCTAAAACTCAGCAGTTAGATCCATACTCAAGTCCCTTATTTAACTAGAGAGCAGAGAGAGTGGGGAGCTTGCTAGGGAGTTTACCCAGAAACTCTCTCTCTCATCTTCCTTCACTGTAAGCTTGGTGAGAGGAAGCAGGTTAGCAGGGGAAGGGGAATATTTCAGGACCAAGTAGCACGGAATATGCCACCATACGTGGGAGATTTGCTAGGAAAGGTTTTCTTGGAGAGGGGGGCAGGAAGTTTCTGGTTCTTGATTCTTCTGGTCAAGGGGAACAGCCTGGGCAGGAGTGGATGTATCCTGTAGATCAAGGCATGGCTGTACAGATGGTGTTAGCAGCAGGGCTTTGGCTTCATGGGATGTTGTTCCAAGAAGAAGGATTGATAGGAAGAGATGGGATACCCCTGATGAAGAAAGGGAAGAACATCTTCACAGACAGATTTGCTAAACTTAGTGAGGAGGGCTTTCAAGGGTTTTTGGAGAGAGCTGTGGACAACTTCCTGGTGCAGGTGATGAAGAGGCCAAGCAGGGGCCATGCTCTTCTCAACCTGCTGCACACAAACAGGAAAAAATGGTGGGGAATGTAGAAATGGACAATAATTTGAAAGCAGCGACCATGAGGTGACTGAGTTCAGGATTCTGAGGAAAGGAAGGAAGAATAACAGTGAAGTAAGGACACTGGACTTCAGAAAAGCAGACTGACTCACTCAGGGAACTCATAGGATCCCCTGGGAAGCCAGTCTGGGGATGAAACGAGTCCAGGAGTGCTGGCTGCATTTTAAGAAATCTTACTGAAGGTTCAGAAACAAACTATTCTGATGCATGGGAAGCCTAGCACGTATGGCAGAATACCAGCTTGGCTTAGCAGAAAACTCTTCAATTAGGTGAAACAGAAGAAGAAAGCATTACAAGAATTGGAAATTTGGACAGATGAGTAGGGAAGAATATAAGAGTATTACTCTGGCATACAGTAATGAGATTGGAAAGGCCAAAGACAATTTGAGTGGCAGCTTGCAAGGGTAACAAAAAGGATTTCTACATGTCAGCAACAAGAGGAAGATCAGAAGTGTGGGTTCTTTACTGAATAGGGGAGGCAACCTAGTGACAGATGATGCAGAAAAGGCTGAAGTACTCAATTCCTTTTTTAAAAAGGTCAGCTCCTAGACTATTGCACCTGGCAGCACAGTTTGTGGAGCAGGTGAGCAGGCACCTATGGCAAAATAATGGGTCAAAGACCATTTCGGAAAGCTGGACATGCTCAAGTCCATGGGGCTTGATGCAGTGCATCGGAGGGTGCTGAGGAAGTTGGTTGATGTGATTGCAGAGCCACTGGCCATTATCTTTGAAAACTCATGGTGATTGGGAGAGATCCCGGATGATTGGAAAAGGACAAACATAGGGCCCATATTTAAGAAAGGGAAAAATAATCTAGGGAACTACAAACTGGCGACCTCACCTCAGTCCCTGGAAAACATAATGGAAAAGATCCTCAAAGAATCTGTTTCTAAGCACTTGGAGAAGAAGTTTAGGAACAGTTAGCATGGATTCAACAAGGGCAAGTCATGCCTGACCAACCTGATTTCTTTCAGTGATGAGATGATTGACTCCATGGATGCAGGGAGACCAATAGATGTGATGTACTTTCATTTTAGCAAGACCTTTAATACAGTCTCCCACAACACTCACAGGCAAGCTAAGGAAGTATGGGCTGGATGAATGGACTGTAAGGCGAATAGAAAACTGGCTGGATCATCAGGCTCAGAGGAAAGTAATACATGGCTCAGTATCTAGTTGGCAGTTGGTATCAAGTGGAGTGCTGCAGGGCTTGGTCCTGGGGCCAGTTTTGTTCAGTATTTTCATTAATGATCTGGAAGATGGAATGGAGTGCACCCTCAGCAAGTTTGCAGATGACATCAAGCTGGGTGGAACATAGATATGCTGGAGAGTAGGGCTAGGATTTGGAGAGAAAAACTGGAGGATTGGATCAAAAGAAATCTCATGAGGTTCAACAAGGACAAATGCAAATCCCTGTACTTAAACCAGAATTATCCCATGCACTGGAACAGGCTGGGGACTGACTGGCTAAGCAGAAGCTCTGCAGAAAAAGACGTGAGGGTTACGTGAGGGTTACAGTGGACAATAAACTGAATATGGGCCAACAGTGTGCCCTTATTACAAAGAAGGCTAACAGACAATTAGGCTACATTAGTAGCAGTGTTGCCAGCAGATCAAGAGAAGTCATTATTCCCCTCTGTTCAGCACTGGTGAGGCCCCATGTAGAGTGCTGGGTCCAGTTTTGGGCCCACCACTACAGAAAGGTTGTGAACAAATTAGAGTCTGGCAGGGGGCAACAAAAATAGTTAAAGGGCTGGGCAACATGTTTTACACAGAGATGCAGAATGAACTGGGATTATTTAGTCTGGAGAGAAGACTGAGGGGGGATTTAATAGCTTCCTTCAAATACCTGAAAGGTGTTTCCAAAGACCTAGACTGTTCTCAGTGATGGCAGATAATAGAACAAGGAGCAATGGTCTCAAGTTGCAGCAAGGGAAGTTTAGGTTAGATATTAGGAAGAATTTTATCACTAGGAGGGTAGTAAAACACTGAAATAGGCTATCCACAGATGGTGGTGGAATCTCCATCCTTAAAGTTTTTTAAGACCTGGTTAGACAAAGCACTTGACAATGAGATTATCCCAGCTATTGTCCTGCTTTGAGCAGGCATTTGGACAAGATGACCTCCTGAGGTCACTTCCAGTCCTACATTTCTGTGATTTCATTATTCTGGTTTGGTGGATGGATGCATAAATTGCAGGTTGCAGGTGGATAGCCAAACCTTATCCCCCAGCAAGAAGGCTTGTGCTCCTTGAACATTCATATCAGCAAACCTCTTATTTGTTTCCTGGCAGCTCCCAGATTTCCCTTCAGTTCTTTTTAGACCCAGTGGATATGATTGACCAGACTGCCTGGTGGGAGGTCTGGGAGAGCAGGAGATGAACCAGGGAGGAGGGCAAGTATGATGGGATGGAACCATCATTTAACTAAAAGGAAATTGGTTTGTGAAGGCATGATTGGAATTAGTATATGCAAGGGCTGTAGGGCTTGAGCCTGCCTCAGCCTTATAGACCCAGTCTGTAGCACAGGAGCTTTGGAAGGTTGACCTACATTTTTTTTTATTTTTTTTTAGTTGGGAGGGTCAGAAGGGACCTGAGCAGATCATGAAGTCTGACCCCCTGCCATGGCAGGAAAAGGTACTGGGGTCAAACGACCCCAGCAAGGTGTTTGTCTAACCTCTTAAAGACCCCCAGGCCAGGAGCCAGCACCACTTCGCTTGGAAGTTGGTTCCAGATCCTAGCTGCCCTGACAGTGAAGTAGCGCCTCCTGGTGTCTAGTTTACCCTCTGCCAGCTTGTGACCATTATTTCTAGTCACTCCTGGAAGTGCTTGGGGGAACAGGCCCCCCCAATGCCTGCTGGTCCCCTCTGACTAATTTGTAACAGGCCACTAGATCCCCAGCCTCAGCCTCCTCTTGTGGAGGCTAAACAGGTTCAGGTCCCTTAGCCTCTTCTCATAGGGCCTGCCCTGCTGCCCCCGATCATGCGGATGACGCTCCTCTGAACCCTCTCAATGCTATCCACATCTCTCCTGAAGTGCAGCACCCAGAACTGGACACAGTACTCCAACTGCAGCCTGACCAGTGCCGCATAGAGGGGGAGGATCACCTCCTTGGACCTGCTCGAGATGCATCTGTGGATACATGACAAGGTGTGGTTGGCTTTCCTGACCTCGTCCCCACACTGTCGGCCCATGTTCATTTTGGCATCAATGATGACTCCAAGATCCTTTTCTGCCTCTGCACTGACAAGGAGGGAGTTCCCCAGCCTGTAGGTATGCTGCTGGTTCTTCCTCCCCAGGTGCAGCACCTTACACTTGTCAGTGTTGAAACCCATCCTGTTCTCATCTTCCCACCCCTATAACCTGTCTAGGTCCAATTGCAACCTATTTCTCCCTTTTAGCATGCCCACATCTCCCCCCCCCCCACACACATCTTAGTGTCGTCAGCAAATTTGAATAGGGTGCTTTTTACCCCCTCGTCCAAGTCACTAATGAAGATGTTGAACAGCATGGGTCTGAGGACTGAGCCCTGGGGGACCCCACTGCCCATGTCCCTCCAGGTCAAAAATGACCCATCCACCACCACTCTCTGGGTGCGGCCCTCCAGCCAGTTAGTGACCTATTTGACTGTGTAGGTGTCGACACCACAGTCCCCTAGTTTTTTTTAATGAGAATGGGGTGAGAGACAGTGTTGAAGGCCTTTGTGAAGTCCAGAAAGACTACATCCACTGCTACCCCTGCTTCTAAGGATTTTGTGACCTGGTCATAAAAGGCCACCAGGTTGGTCTGACAGGACCTGCCTCTAATGAACCCATGCTGAACTGTACGCATTTTAGGGAAGTTAAATCAGGCAAAAAATGGCCATCCGATCTAACTTGGTTCATCCACATGTAGATCTTAAATGTAGATGAGCCTAACTAGGGTTTGGTTGATCCAAGTGCTTATGTGTACAGATATTTGGGAAGGTAAGATTTGGCAAAAGATGGCCAGCCCATTCTAACTTTAGTTTACATAAAGGATTAACTTTGTAGATCAGGTTACCCCATGCCTAATCTGATCTGAATGTGTACCAGCACAGCCCTGAATGGACAACAACCCTGCCCTGTGAATGCACCAGCCTACCCTTGGAACCACTATCCCCACCCCAAACCACCCCAAAACCACCACTCCCCCTGCAGACTTGCTAGTCCATTGGTTCTCAGAGTATGAGGTGGGCCTCCTGGGGGGGCGACATTATGTCAAGGGAGGAATGAGTTGTGAGTTTTTTTGTTTTTGAAGTGAGGTTGAATGAGTTTTAAAAAGTTATTTATTTTAAATGTATTACATTTTAAAATAACTAAAAATAAAATAATGCAAATCTAATCTTGCTTAGCAACCATGAAATGTCAGATGTACATTGTGTTTTTTTTTGTAAATAAATGTACAAACCTCAGCAGCACTCTTAGTAAGAAACTGCTTAAATGACACACTACCTTAATAGCTAAACCCATAGGCACATGCACTTGCAGCAGCTCAAATAGAATTGACACAAATTTGAGCTGGGTTTTTTTTGCCTCAGCACATATACCCAGACTCGCATTGGGCTGTGGGGCAAGTTATGGCACTTGAGGTAAAATAACCTTGCCCAGCTTCTCCCAGAAATGTAGCCAGGGGGAGCTAAAGGCTGTGCTGGCCCCAGCATTTTAAAAACCTGCCCTGGCCAGCAGCTCAGGGCTACGTGCCCTAAGGAATTTCTGCGGCCTGGCCACTTAGTATCTGGGAACACTACCCCTTGTGTCAGATGGACTGCTGAAGCAGTATCCCCAAACTCACTTTTAAAAATGCCCCAAAACCCATGTTCTTCCACAAGTAGAACAAAAGACCACGATATATATGAGAGAGAGATCAGTCGGGCAATGTTTTATTGCTATATTTACGATGTTAAAGCAATTTGGAAGCCTACCAGTGTCCCTATCAACATAATAAGGTAAATTCTAAATATCTTCATGTTTTGATGTTTGCTTTTGGATTTCTTATCAAACAATGGGTGTGTGATTGGGGGAAGTGGGATTTGCAGGAGGGGGGTGGGGAAGGGGGCATGGATGTGTGGGTGGGTGTGGAAGGATGTGGGGATGCAGGTCAGTGTGTAGGTAGGGATGGGGGATTGGGGGACTGTGTGGGGTGGGGGCTTCTCAGGAGGGGCTTCCATGCACATGGGCCCAACCCACTGTGGCAGGTAGTCCCTGTAAGTGTTGCTGGGCCCAGATCACAGCCCTAATCTGCCCGAAAGCACATCATGCCATGCGGCACCCTGTGAAGTGGGGCTGCAGCTGTGTGATGTGACAGCAGAAGCACAGGTGCCAGGCAGCTAGGGACGAGCCCCACTATCCCGCACTGCCCTGCACCACGTTGGGATCCTGAGCAGCCCTGATGGTCACTGCTACTGCCAGTGAGTGCAGGAATCCTGGGGCCAGCAGGGATGTGAGTATGGGCTGAGGCTAGGGAAATGAGCAGGGAGCTGGGGTGGGGGGGGGATGGGACCCACCCCTTCAGAGGTGCCCCTCTCATGGTCTCCCCCCCTCCAGCCCCCCCACCCCCTGCTTACTTGGCACAGGTCCCAGTTGCTGTAGCTTGCACTGGGGAAAGGACCAGCCATAGAGATGTTCTGGCTGGCTACCAGAGCATCTCTATGGAGGACCAAGCCTCCGGTTGCCTCAGAGCATGGTCTGGGATTGTGCCCTGCCCTGCTTTTTTCTTCCAGGATATTTTAAATACCTGGATTATTATGGCCAGAACCAAAAGGGTTAATGAGCAACTTATAGCAAAAAAGAAATCTGCTTTTTGAGAGTATCTGATAAAGGCACATTATGAAACTGCTTCCTGTAAATGCTTCCTGTCTGTCTGGAGTATAATCGTAACATTATATATATATAACTGTTTATACCAGTCATAAGACTGGCATAAGTTTTAAAAAGCAGAACTAAAAAATATAACTGCAGACTTAGCTGATTTAATAAATTTTTGCTTAAAGGTCAAAAAAGACCTAACAAACCTAACCACAAGGTATAATTAACACATCTTAAAAAAATTGTAAGTAGGATGGATTTGGGCAGAAATAATGCTAATCTCAGACTCTAAAGTGTTGTGGTGTGATTTGTTTGTTAGGTAAGCCCAAGCTTGGGCAGTAACCTATTATAATAATACCTTATAATAATATTTATAACACCTTTTAACCCCATAGGGTAACAGCTATAGGGTAAGACTGTGAGTGGCTCTAAAGCCAACAGATTAGTATAGAACAGGATATAAAAAAAACGTTCATGTTAAGTGACCAACAGGAAGGACGGAACAGAATGGTCATTGCTGTCCCATGCCCCTGGAGCCTTTACTCCCAGAGTGAGTGAGGACCAGAACCTGGCTGAGGGAACTTACCTGATATTTCCTCCGACAGTGTGGATATGGGACACCTGACTTCGCTGAATCAACTTGACGTGTACCTGACACTGAGGGACTATCGATAAGTTGCTAATCAAGTGTTAACTCTGTTGATTTGTTTGCCTGTTTTTATTATCACTGCCAATTTTTAACTTTTATTGTTATGTTGTCTGTTTATTAGCTTAACCTTTTTACTGTTATATGTGCAAAAGATTTTTTTTTTGCTGTTATAAGTAAAATTTATTTTTATTGTTATAAGTGAAACTTGTCATTGCTTCACTCCCAACTTTACCTCCTCAATCCTGAACCAAACAGCCCAGTGGTTGATACAGTTGCAGCACTCAGTCAGCCTGCAACCAAATTGATACACTCACAGTACCCAGCTGGCCTGTGACACTGGATATCCAGGTGTCAAATTTTGCCCCTGTACTGCATATATAAAGCACAGGGAATTTTTTTTTTGCTCCCGCACATGCATATTGCAGCATCGCAAATGGGTTCAAGGTGCTGCAAGAGGCATATGAGCACTCGTGTGGACAGGCCCGTAGATTGTTTTTCAGAGGAAGCTCAGTGAATTAACAGGACAAAAAAAAATAGTTGTACTTTGTACTGTGTATAGTACTCTTAACATGAATGCTACTGAGGTTTCTTACCATGTGGCTTTGTGCATTGCCAGTGAAGGCAAGGGTCACAACACAGTTGAGAAACTACTACTTCCAGCTGCAAAGGATAAGGGCTTGGTGATGAATGGTCAGAATGCAGCATCACAGCTAGATGTGATCCCACTTTTGAATGTCAGTTTCACACAGTATTGCAGAGATGGTCACTGATGGAAAAGAACAGCTCTTAGTAAGTGTTCATCAGATCCCATATTATTCTAATCAGATAGAAGAGTCTACTGATATATTAAATGCTACATAGGAACTGGTGTATATTTCTTTTTCTACAGCAACAGAATTAAAGGAGAAATTTCTGTTTTGCTCTGCCCACATGAGCAACTGGTGAAGAGCTTTTTAAACTGTTAAATACTTTTATCCAAGACACAGGCCTTGCCTGGGGATGGTTTTTTTTGGAATTTGCAACAATGAAGCACAGTCTATGATAGGATGGCATAGCAGGTTTGTGACAACAGTACAAGAAGTGGCCCCCACAGCAACCTGGAATCATTGTATGATCCAGAGACAGGAACTGGCTGCTAAGAAGATGCCAGAGGAGCTCAGCAATGTTCTTTCAGTAAAAACTGTAAACTTTATAAAAAGTCTCACCTATTTAATTCAAGAGTTTTTAGCATGTTATGCAGAGATCGGGGCAAGCTTCATACATTTGTTGCTACACACAAAAGTATTTTGGCTGTCTAGGGGAAAGATGCTGACAAGACAATGTAAACTATGTGATGAAGTCTATTTTTCTTGCCAGTAGTAACTCCCAACTTCTTCGGTATTTCAGTGACACTCATTGGGTATCTTCAGGGGTGAGATGAAAATGTGTTCATTGCAGTTGATGAGATAGCAGTATTCATTAACAAACTTCAACTGTGGTCTTCACGTGTGCAGCAGGGATCTGTTTGCATGTTTTCAACACTGGAGGATGTTGTGCAATAGGGCTGTGCGAAGCTTCAGTCCCTGGTTCGATTTGGCCCAATTTAGTAGCCGAGTCTTCAAATCTGAATCTAATCAGGAGACCCTTTAATTTCTTCGAATCAAATCAGAACCTTCCAAATCAATTCACAGAGATTCAGAGATTTGGACATCGACACAGCTTTAAATGTTTTTTCTACATACCTCAAGGTAGCAGGTGGCTAGTCAATGCTGTGATGGTGGGGCGGATGGAGTGTTCCACAGGAGCATGGGGGTGCCCAAGAGTACTAGGCAGCAGACCCAGAAATGGACCAGAACCACTTCTGGTCCACTTCTGGCTCTGCCAGAAAGCATGCAGGGATGTCCCCCTGCACCACTCTGGATTGGCAACTGGTGCCTCCTGGGTTTGAGAGGGCACCCAGGGACCCCCCCATGACCAATTGCTGAGCTGGGAGGGTGCAGGAGGGGGCCCCCAGTGCACTCCTTGGAGGACTTCCTGTCCACTTCTGGGTTCACTATTGAGCATTCAGCCCCACCCGCCTGCACTCCTGTGGGATGTCCATTCTCCCCAGTGTGACAGCATTCATGGTCCATGCCTGGTACCTTGAGGTATGTAGAAAAAAACATTTAAATCTGTATCTATGTCCAAATGAATGTGAACAAGTTAAGAGGCTGTGACTTGGATAGTCATCCACAGTCCGGTGGGTGGCGAATTGGCTAGAGGGTCATACCCAGAGAGACATAGTGGATGGGTCGGTATCGACCTGGAAGGGTGTGGGCAGTGGGGTACCGCAGGGCTCAGTCCTTGGACCGATACTCTTCAATGTCTTCATTGGTGACTTGGATGAGGGAGTGAAGTGTACTCTGTCCAAGTTTGCGGATGACACAAAACTGTGGAGAGACATGGACACACCGGAGGGCAGGGAACAACTACAAGCAGACCTGGACAGGTTGGACATATGGGCAGAAAACAACAGAATGCAATTCAACAAGGAGAAATGCAAAGTGCTGCACCTAGGGAGGAAAAATGTCCAGCACACCTACTGCCTAGGAAATTACCTGCTTGGTGGCATGGAAGCAGAAAGGGATCTTGGAGTCCTAGTGGACTCCAAGATGAACATGAGTCATCAGTGTGACGAAGTCATCTGAAAAGCTAATGGCACTTTATCGTGCATCAGCAGATACATGATGAACAGAACCAGGGAGGTGATAATTCCCCTCTATCAGGTGCTGGTCAGACTGCAGTTGGAGTACTGTGTGCAGTTTTGTGCGTCGCACTTCAAGAGGGATGTGGATAACCTGGAGAGGATCCAGAGAAGGGCCACTCATATGGTTAGGGGCTTGCAGGCCAAGTCCTATGAGGAGAGACTAGGGCACCTGGACCTCTTCAGCCTCCACAAGAGAAGGTTGACAGGTGACCTTGTGGCTGCCCATAAGTTCATCACGGGGGCACAGAAGGGAATTGGTGAGGCTTTACTCACCAAGGCGCCCCTGGGGGTTACAAGAAATAATGGCCACAAGCTAGCAGAGAGCAGATTTAGATTGGACATTAGGAAGAACTTCTTCACAGTTAGAGTGGCCAAAGTCTGGAATGGGCTCCCAAGGGAGGTGGTGCTCTCCCCTACCCTGGGGGTCTTCAAGAGGAGGTTAGATAGGCACCTAGCTGGGGTCATCTAAACTCAGCACTCTTTCCTGCCTATGCAGGGGGTTAGACTCGATGATCTATTGAGGTCCCTTCCAACCCTAGCATCTATGAATCTATGACTCTATGAAATTGCTGATTCTCCGAATCAGCATCAAAACTTTAGATTCGGATTTGGCCGTATTGAATCGGGGACAGTGATCTGGATTAACAAATCAAATTGCTGTCCCTGATTCAGGCTGAATCTGAATCCAAATCGAATACAGATTATTTTGCATACCCTTATTGTGCAATAGTGCAGTGATCTGTCAGTTGACAGTATCCAGGATGTAAATGTTCACCACTTTGGGGTCTGTAGGAGCAGTTTCATGAATGCTTTCCTGAAGTGGGCAAAACCAAATGTAATCAGTGGATCAAGAACCCATTCACCTTTAAGCCAGTCCCTACAGATATGCTCAAAGAAGAGGAAGGCCTTATTGATCTATCAAGTGACCAGGAAATGCAAAATACATTTTCACAAATGCCAGCCACAGATTTCTGGTTATTGGTAAGATATGAATTTCCTGAGTTAACACACTGGGCTCTTCCACCAATCCCCTCCCCAAGGACCTGCTAGCCTTTCTGATCCCACCAAACCCCTGCTGCAGACCCATTAGCTCCCCCAATTCACTGAAACCACCCCCAGACCCCACCAACCCCCTGTGGACCCACTAGCCTCTCCAATCCTGCCTCCAAAGATCCCACCAATCCATTCCATGGACCTCCTAGTTCCTTCAGTCCCACCAACCCCCATCCCCATAGACCCACTAGCATGAGTGACTGGTGCCTCCTGAATCTGGGGAGGCACCTGCAGAAGCCACCTCTGGTGGAGGCCCTGTTGGGGAGGGGGGAAAGAGCACCAGCCGTGCCAACAGCATTGGTGTCAGCCATCGGGGGGGAACTGGCCCCACCGGGAGGGCAGGGGGCATGTGCACCACCTTGCACCCCCTACCAATTGCCTATGCTCCCTATGCCCATGCCCACTAGCTCCCCTGATCCTTCCTGCCCCTCCTTCCACTCTGACTTAGATTAGGCTGTCAGCAATGGTGAATAACTCTATAACCAGCACCCAATCTACAATCATATAACTTAAAGCAAACCATGTGATTGTAGAATGGAGCCTGGGAATGTTTATACATGGCATATGCGTGTGTGTGTTTAATATTTTAAGGAAATGTTCAATTAAGCAATAATAATAATAAAAAGATCTCTTCATATATTAAAATCAGCTCACTATTTCCAGAGAAGTTTCCAGGGTATGCTTTCTATACTGCTTAGAACATAATGGGTGCATCTACAAGAGATGCTAACTGTGCAGCAGCCTAATAACACTGCACAGGAGCACACAGGGCAAAACCCATGCTAATACACTACTGCAAAGTAGTGTTAAACTACTACACAGTTAGCCTCACTAAGTAACAGTGTGCCGGTGCTACCGTGCAGTAGCACCAGTTACTGTGCATTGATTTAGTACTTGGTTATACAAGTACTAAACTTAATGCTCGGTAACTATGGCATATTAAGGAACATGTGGACACACCCACTGATTTGCAGTATTTAGTTTTAGGAGAAAAACAAGCAGTGGTCAAACTGGGCATTTTTCCTCCCCAAAATAAATTCACCAAAAAATTAAGTTTTGAGGGGGTGTAATACTTTGAAGTCCTAAGGTAGGCTGAGATACCCCCCTGGTAGCACAACTTTTTTACTTTGTTTTAAAATGACATTTTTATTTAAAAAATCACTTAAATGAGAAAAAACTATGATTTATTTCTAAGGGTTAAACAACCTATAAATAAAATCAGAACATTTCAAACAAGGGTCAAACAAGATGTTTCAGACTGATATGAAATATATATTTTTTAATATTGGGGGGAAAAATCTAATAGACTGTTCTTTCTGAATTTTCTGTTTGGCTACCAAACCAAAAACCATTTTCTCTAAAGCTCCAAACTACAGATCTTTCCCCATTTTTGGTACAATTTTGGTGTTAAAATTTAACACAGTCAATGGTAATAATTTAGGAAGGTCTATCTGTCAGAATTATTTTTATGTATTTTTTTGGTAAAATTCTACTCTTACCAAATCCAAACCAAAATAAATTGTCCAAAAGATTTTTGTAAGGTTTATATCCATAAAATAATGATTCCATTCTTGAAATGGGTGATACAAAGAAATATAGTGTTTCTTTGTGATGGGGCAAGCTTTCATGCCTGGTACAAGCACTGGCCTGCCTTCTGTCTATGGACCAGCTGCCCACTTCACTCGCCTGCTACGCCTTGATGTAATAGTGTTAGGATGTTAATCAGGCAGGAAGCTACCCATTTGGAACCCCAATGTTTAGGGGGATATCCACTGTTCCATTCCACCCCTCAACTGTGGCCCTCATGGATAGCATTCACCAGTGGTTTACACATAAAAAGACAAACAACACACATACTGGGCTTCAAACCCTCAGCCTCCTCACTGTGGCTTCACACACTGCTCCCTCACTGGGGCTCACTGGGGTTTGACATCCCATCTGGCTCAGGTGGCCATAGCCCTGCCTGGCTTTCTGCCCTGGGGTTCTGTGAGGCTCTGGTGGCCGCAGTTAGGCCTGGTCCCCACTCAGGTTCCCTGCAGCCACAGGACTTACGAAGAGCCTGGGCACTGCTCCAGGTCTCTCTGCCAACCTGGGCCCTGCCTCAGGACTCCCATGAGCCTGGGCTCCCCCTGTAGCAGTTGAACCCACCAGGGATGTGAGGGCTGGGGTTATAAGTTGCTCTACACTTGCCTTTCACTGGGAAGGTGATTGGCCTAGCATTTCTTGGGAACTCCCCTGCCACAGGGAGTCCCACCAGACCTCCCCTGTCCCAGAAGGGTGCAGTTTCACACCTTACCCAGGACAAATGAGGCCTCCTCTATCCCCATAGACTCTCCCTGTCCTCTGCAGTGTTCCTGGCAGAGCTCAGCAGAAAGGCGTTTCTCCTCTGCTGGCTGATCTTGAACTGCCCTTAGCTCAGGGACCTGGTCCTTAAAATGGCTGCCCTAATCAGGCACCTGCCCCTCCCTGTCCCAGTCCTTAAAGTGGCAGGCACTACCACTGACCTGCCACATTCTTACATTTGGTATTTTTCTCTCTAAGGTGCCCTCTTAAAAGTGACAACAGTTGTGTTAGGTACCTGTGTGTTAGGCCCCTGTTTTAGTCAGAAACGTATGTCCATTTTTACCTTTGCTCATGAATGATCCTCTTGACTTCAGTGAGACTGCTCGCATAATTGAAGTTGTGTGACCTTAAATAACTGACTGCTATCTCAGTGTTTGCAACATTCTAAAGGGGCCACTATAATCACATCAGCACTAAGCTCATAATTTCTCCTTGAGTTAGAACATACAATATTTATTCAAATCCAAGATGAGGTTCCTCCCTCCTCCTCCCTGAATCAGCATGGTGAGGCACTTTTATCTTGGATTTGAGTACCAGCCTGGGGCTCAGCTCTGGGTCCTCAGTTCTGATTTTGGCCTGAGCTCAGGGCTTAAGCCATAACTGAGCTGCCACCTGCCTCAGGCACATGTATGGGGATAAGAGAAAGGCATGGGGCAAAGCTTGTGGTGGGGGGACAAGCAGTTGGAGGAAAACACAGGCATGGGGGAGTAGGTGACAAGGGAGCATGTGCCGAAGGGAGGGGGGGGGGTTCATAACAGGGGACAAGCACAGGGAGAACAGGTAAACAAGGGTCAGAGGAGAAAGGGGTGGAGGTCTGGCCTCTTGTCCCCTGCCACTACCTTCCCCACCACAGAAGTGGGAGGGGAGGTGCAAATTTAAGATCACGTTCTACTTATTAGATTCTATATGTGAAAAATGATAATAAATTTATAAAGTCCCATGTATAGAATCAAATTATTGTGTGGGCCATCTTAAATTGAAAGTCATCTTGGATTTGGGTAAATGCAGTACATTTTTAACATATGTCCAGTTTTGATTTTGAGATATCAAATGATGGAACATCTATGAAGTCCCTAGATAATTTGTTCTAATGGTTAAATGCCTCCACTGTTTAGGACTTCTATACAGGCAGTCCTCAACTTACAAGGTTTTAAGTTGCAATGTTTCACACTTACAATGTTTATAAACTGTTTCAACTTTCTGATGTCAGTTTCAACTTTACAATGCTTGATCTGATGCAATGCCATGCCAGTGAACAACTTCTCTGCATTGCCCATCTCCCTGGAGAACATCTATCCAAACTTGCTTGGACACTTTCTTTAAGAAAGCAGACAAGACTCCAGAAAAACCCGCAACCAAGACTCCTGAGAAGACTCCAGCCAAGAACCCTTCAAAAAGTCCAACCAAGTGCCCTTCAAAAAGTCCAGCAAAGTCACCTCAAATAAGTCCTTCCAAATCAATAACAATATAAATACATTAATGTAGCTATATTACTCAGCTATAATTGATTGAGTACACAATTCTGGGTTATTTTTGGTGAAAATAGGGTATCAGGCCTTGGTTCAGGAACCAACCCCCATTTATAACATTGTTTCCTATGGGAAAATTGGTTCTGACTTGCAGTGTTTTAACTTAAAGTGTGGTTTTCAGGAACCAATTGTGTTGTAAGTCCAAGGACTGCCTGTATGTTCCTAGTTGGAAATTATACAATTTGTAATATATAGCAGATATACCTGTGATAGCTTTCATTTACCTGGAAGACAGGGAAACATAATACCTTAGAGACAAACTAGTTCAGAAAAGCATACAATTTCACAAGCAGCAGTCTACCTATCAGATGCTATGAATGAACTTGTAGAAAGCAGGGGTCTAGAAAACTTGTAGAAGGAAGAGTTCCAGAAAACTGGAAGGGAATACCTTTCCGAATCAGTTAATCTCTGAAGTGGTACTCTGTCTTGCCTTCTGCCTGACTTCAGACCTAAACAACTAACTAGCTCCCTTTAATCTAGCTAGTTTAGGTGCTAGCATTAACTTATCATGAAAACAGTACAAAGCTTGGTACTTGGTGGCTAGTTTAAAACTAATTTAGGTAGCTTTACAATACAATGTGGTCTGCAATGTGTACAATTTGTTTGGCTTTAGATCCCAAATCTTGTTACACATTTGCTGCTACCTGCAAGCAGGAATCTCATTCCCCATGTAAGCACTTGGAGATTTTAATAACAAGAAAACACTTTGATTTATCTTTAAACAAGAAGTTGCCAAATGTTCAAGTTTGACCACTGTAATGTAAAGCAAATGCATTTAAGTAGAGGAGAAAAGGCCATGTATGTTTAGTTGTCCTTCACTGTAACTCATTTTTTTGAGTAATGAATTATTTCATCTCACTTTGAGGTGAGCTATAGGCAGTGGCAATAAGAACCTGCAAATAAAGAAAATACATGGATTCCTGATTAAGAGCTTTCCTTCCATTGTGTTCTGCCAAATCAGAATTTTCATTTGATATTCTGTTTTTGATTATTTATGCATGCTTTCAAATGTCTGTTTTTACCTAGAGGTTTAGATACAGAGATGCTTAATAAATCAAAAATACATTTTAAAGAACATTTTCCACTCTTCCTACTTCACTTATTATGATTCAGTGCATCAAGAAGCTTGGCTGTTCTGCAGCTGGCAGATTGAAAAAATACAACGCCATCAAAGGAGTGAATTTTCCTCATTCATCTCAAGAGAGGGCTCCAAAGCCTTGTCTGCAACATCTATATTCTCAAACTTCTAAATCAATTTGTCCAAAAGAAAAATGGTCAACTCGAACAACTAGAATATGAAGACCTAGTTAGAGCATATTAAATAATGAAAAAGTATGTACTTTATTGGTTTATGGGGGAACAAAATTACAAATAATCTACTGCTAAAATAACTGATTAAAAGAACAAAGGGAATTTAGTTCTGACATCCCTATTAATGTTGAGCAGCACTTAACTGAAAATAGTCCTATTCTTTCCTGATTTATTTTCAGTGTAAGGTTTTGGTGGAGATGGCAGACTCTCGCTCATTTCACTAATTCCTCTGTGGGAATTCAACTGGAAATAACTTTCTATATCCAAGTTAGTGCCTTTAGAATCTGGTCATTTACAATTCTATGCAGTTCTACACTTTGCATTTCTCAGTCAGTGTTTTAGTCGTGTATAAAGGAACAGGCCTTCTCCCGTCCTCCCTTTTGGCTCTATGTTTTGGAACATAATATCTCAGTAGCTTGACGTGTACCTAATGGACAAAAATTCAGAGAGCAGAGTTGTGTCCCACTTCGATGAGAAGTTAAAAAGATAACTTGGCAGCTTCCAGACATTTTGAAAAATGAGGACCTTGATTCTGATCCTGCATGTACTGGCGTAAATAAAACATCTACCAATTGCAATAAACTCAAATTACATGAGAATAAGACTTGTACAAAACATGGGTGGAAGTTCCCTTCCTGTAACTTGCTTAATCAACACCCACCATATCATCATTGCCCTTTTTCATAAGCTTTTAGGAAAATACCATACAAACTAAAGTGATCAATCAGAAATTACATAGTAGAATTACAAGGAAAAAGGCATGATAATAATGTTTAACCAGATAGATTCTGCCCTTAAATAGGATTAGAAACTTTTGAAATCCTTGTTAATTCTTACAAAAAATAACATTATGGAAAAAAAATCATAGAATCATACAATCATAGAAGTAGGGCCAGAAGGGACCTTGTAGATCTTCAGGTCTGACCCCCTGCCTGGGCAGGAGGGAAACTGGGCTCAAGTGACCCCAGCCAGGTAGGCATTGAGCTGCTTCCTAAAGACCCCCAGGGTAGGAGCCAACACCACTTCCCTTGGAAGTTGGTTTCAGATCCTAGCCGCCCTAACTGTGAAGTAGTTCCTATGGATGTCTAATCTAAACCTACTCTCCAACAACTTGTGGCCGTTATTCCTTGTTATCCCGGGGGGCACTAGGGGAAACAAGTTCTCCCCCAAACCCTTCTGGTCCCCCCTAGTGAGTGTATAGACAGTCACAAGGTCCCCCCTCAGCCTTCTCTTGTGAAGGCTGAATAGGTTCAGGTCCCGTAGCCTCTCATTGTAGGGTCTGCCCTGCTCTACCCAGATCATGTGGGTTGCCCTCCTCTGGACCCTCTCAGTGTTGTCCACATCCCTCTTGAAGTGGGGTGCCCAGAACTGGACACAGTGCTCCAGCTGTGGCCTGACCAGTGTCACGTAGAGGGGGAGGATCACCTCCTTGGCCCTACTTGAGATGCACCTGTGGATGCACGATAGGGTCTGATTAGCCCTGCCGACCATGACCTTGCATTGTCGGCCCATGTTCATCTTGGAGTCAATGATGACTCCAAGGTCCCTTTCTGCCTCCATGCTCTCAAGAAGGGAGTTTCCCATCTTATAAGTGTGCTGCTGGTTACTACTGCCCAAGTGCAGCACCCTGCACTTGTCAGTATTGAAATGCATCCTGTTTTTGTTAGCCCACCCCTGCAACTTATCCAGGTCTTTCTGCAGTCTTTCCCTCCCTGCTAACGTGCCCACCTCACCCCAAATTTTGGTATCATCAGGAAATTTGAACAGGTTGCTTTTCACCCTGTCGTCCAAAGGGCTGGGGCATTGCTCTGTGCCATCAGGGGAAGCTGCCTGCTTCCTGGGGTGGGGACAATGTTCCCCTGCCCTGGCAGCAAGGAGATCCAAACCACCCCCACTCAGTTATTGGGGAGTGGAGGCTGGTAGATCCTTATCTCCCAGCCCCTGCTTCACCATCACAATCAGAGAACAAGGGCCTGGGAGATCCTTATCTCCCAGCACCAGCTCTGTGGTTGCAGGGCCAGTGCTGGGTGATCCTTATGGGAGATCAGAGTAGGGGCTGGGAACTGTTCCAGTCAGGAGCAAGTCCCAGACCTGTGCCCTGATCAGGTGATAGAAGTGAGAGGCTTAGATAGAGCTGTAGGGGTGGGGCAGGACCCAGCCCCCTGCCCCGATCCACTGGTGGGCAGCTAGCAGTGAGGTCCCAGCTGGGTGGGGACCCAATCTTCCCCTGCAGATCTTTCCAAGTCCCCTGCCCCAATCAGGGTGCCAGGGCTGGGACCTCCCTCTTGTCCTGGCAGGGGGACATTGTCCCCACCCTGGAAAGCCTGCAGCACTGGGGGCAAAGATCAATGTCCCAGCCCTGGCCAGGAGACAGCTATCTCCTGGCCCAGTGCTCCCTGCCAGCCCCTGGGCTAGCACCCATGGGGAATCTAGAGCTCCCCCCGGTGGTATCAGGGGCCTATTGCAGGGCCCCCAGAAGTGAGAGCAGTTTGCTGCCATTAGCAGCAAATCTATTCCTGCTTCCCTACACATGCAGATGCTTGCCTGGGAGTGTTTACTTGTAAGTACTTTACTTGCTAGTAAACTGCTCTCAGATCCAATGCACATGTAGACATACCCACTTCCTATCATCCCATTATTTATGTCATTATTCTTGCAATTGGCTCCCTTGATTTACATTCTTATACTGACTTCATCATTTCATCAAGACCAGGGCTGTAGTTTAGTTCAACCTTTCTGAGATTACCATTCTTGGAACAGCATTACAACAACAGTAGCACCAGTCCTCATAAATATTATGATAGCTTTCTCTCCACTTTTTAGAAAAGGACAAGAACACTAAATCACAATAAAGTAAACTAACACATTTACCGTGTTCCGTTTCCATCAAGCCTTGTCCTAGTGATTTTAGCTTCAGGGCATTTCATGGTATTTCTTTCATTCACTAACTTTTTAAACATGATCACTTCCACTTACAGATTATAGAGCTCTGCATATAAATTGCCACACAACAAACTTTCCAAAAGGATTAAACTTGTTTAGATTTTTTTTTCCTTTTCATTTACTGCTTAGTTAATTTTTATTAGTGAAGGACACTTATTCTGTTCTATAATAGCTGTACACTCAGCAAAAGTACAGACAGACCTGATATAAAATGAAAAAGGAGTGTTAAAAACATTATTTATTTACCTAACATCCTTAGGCTTATTCAGCTTTCTGTTCATTTAAACAGTTATCAGGAAAATAAAGAGAAATTCTGAGTTATCCTGTGTATGTATCTTACAAGGGTAGAGTTCTGAACAAGTAATAAAAGACAAGAATTTAGCTTACTTTGCCTACTGTACAATGACTAAAAGAATATACAGCTCCTTTTTATTTACCTTTATGAGCAATCTGCATTGCAGTGAGACTGCATTTTCAAGCCCCCAGTCTCTCTCCCGTGGTGATGGGTAGGGAGCAGTCAGGCAGAAGGAGTGAGTGGAACTTTAATACCAACCCCCAGGTCTAAACTAACCTCCTGTTCAGATGGACTAATGTGGAAGTGGCCAGTGGTGTGAAGTGGCCAGTGGTGTCCCTTAGGGGTCCGTGCTTGGACCGGTGCTTTTCAACATCTTTATCAATGATTTGGATGGGGGAGTAAAAAGCTCACTGGCCAAGTTTGCAGATGACACCAAGTTATGGGGGAGTGTGGCCATGCCAGAAGATAGGTTGCTGATACAGGCAGACTTGGACAGGCTGGAGAATTGGGCAGACCAGAACCAGATGAAGTTTAACACTTCCAAGTGTAAGGTGCTCCATCTGGGGGCAAATAACTCATAACATACATCCAGGCACAGAGGTGATAGTCTGACCTGCACCATGGCTGAAAGGGATGAGGGGTAATGATTAACCGCCACATGAACATGAGGCATCAGTGCGAGACGGTGGTCAGCAGGGCAAACAACACTCTGGCATGCATCAACCAATGCATCTTATGTAAAACTAAGGAAATGATTCTTCTGCTGTACTAAGCACTGAGGAGACCACAGTTGAAGTACTGCGTCCAGTTCTGGGTGCCGCTCTTCAATAAGGACGTGGAAAAACTTGAGAGGGTCCAGAGAAGAGCTAACTGTTTGTTCAGGGACTTGCAAGGCAAGCCATACAAGGAAAGACTGAGGGACCTGGGCCTCTTTAGCCTAAAGAAGAGAAGGTTGAGAGGGGACTAGATGGCAGCTTCCTGCTATATCAGAGGAGTGCATCAGGAGCTCAGTGAACAACTGTTCCCTAGGGCACCCCTGGCAAAAACCAGGAGCAATGGATATAAACTCCTAGAAGGCTGCTTCAGGCTTAATATCACAAAAAAACTCCTTCATAGTCAGGGTGTCCAGACTGTAGAATAAACTCCCTCCAGAGATGGTGCAGTCACCTACCCAGGAGGTTTTCAAGAGGAGACTGGACAGTCACCACGCTGGGATCACTTGACTTTAGTTGGTTTCCTGCCTAGAGCTTGCGGGGGCTGGACCTGATAATCTGCAAGGTCCCTTCTAACCCCTAACAATCTATGAATCTATGAATAAGTAGAAGTAATCTATGCTACATAAGAAGCTGATGCAAATTCTATCATTTCTGGAGTTCAGTTCTACTGAGCTGTGGTGATGAGCCAAAATTCATTTCCTGATCTACTTCTGGAGCAGTGCAATTATGTTACGGGGCACAATTTCCTAGGGTTGGTGATGAATCTATGATGCAGCTCATTGGATTTAGTAATCCTTAAATTCCTTTTCTGTAATTATCCACACTAAGTCTATTTTTTATATGAAAGTTTACTGTTTTCGGAGGGGGGTGGGAGGTTCTGTTGACCCCATGCATGTCAAAAAGAAAGTAGATATAGTGTGCTGAACTCATTTATGTACCTCCATCTGAGATAGAGTTGGGTGTGGTCACAGGGGAAAATAGAAATAGGAACTAAAACATAAGCTTGAAAAATCTGGCATTCTTGCATAAGTACTGGCCTCTGGCTGCTTTACCACTCCATCCAGGAAGAGCACAAACCATCTTCAGATGCTTCCTCAGCCTGATGAAGAGTATTTGTACTGGAAAGCTTGCAAAGAAGAATTTCTACAACAATTTGAGTCGGTCTAATAAAAGGAACCTTGTTTTTAAAATTTGGTAACATTCTTGTTCTAATAATGTGAAATTAATTTCCTTAGAGCGGGATTCAAAAAACCACTTAGCTGCTTAAAATGCAAATCACATAGAATTTAGGCATGCAGTGCTGCTCCCAGTGCTATTTACACTTTTATCCCACTGACTCCCCGATAGAAATGCATACACAGTTCCTGAGGTGGGACGTAGAACCCAGGGTATCTGCTTCATTATGGGGCCACAGAGTTCTGCTTTTTCTTGTGTACTCTGCCCCCAGGGCTTCATAGTGGCAGTTTCAGCAGGAGTGTCCTATACCACAGCTTGGTGGTTAAAGTACTTTCTTGGAAAGTGAGATATGTGAGCATGAACATCTTTGGCTGAGGAAGGACTACAATTCAAGTCTCCCACTTCCTAAGCAGCACCTCTACCAAATAGGCTGTAATGCAAAAGGTAGACAAGTTTTGCTTGTGGCTTTGTATAAAACAACAAAAAATCAAAACAAGTAAGCCAATCCTCTTCCCAAAGGAATGGCTTGGATGCTTCAATCCTACAATAAATTTTCGGGTGTGAACTCATCTCACATAGGTTTCTAAATTCAGGAGAGAGGCAAGATTACAGGACATACATCTGTCTCATTCCCTTTTGTCTAGCTCAGGCATTCCCTGCCTGACTGTGCTGAGTTTTATTACTCTTTTTTTTCTCAGCTACTGACTCTCCCCATTCACAGTGAAGGGGACTTAGGCACCTACCTTGGATTTATGAATTCAATTTCGTGAGCTAGGCATGGCAATGCTTAGCAGATCTGAGCCTTAATGTTGAATAAAATTCTCTTAAATATTCAGTCCCTAGAAAGTATTACAGATAAGATATGAAAATGGTATCAAGCTATGGAGTTGAAACATATTAATAACATGATATATAGACTTCTAAAGCTAAGCTTGATTAAGGCTGTTTTACCCATTAAATAATTTTCTCATATTAATAGGATTTTTTTTTAAGTGAACAACTAAATTATGTGCTTTTGTCATTATTGGTAATTATAGTACCGAGGAGTTATTCATTTAGTAATATTGAGATAAAACAGTTCATTAGTTCACACAACGTTAACGTGTAATAATGCGTCCCACTGAGCAATCCATGGTTTTCACCCTTATAAATTCCCACTCTGAAGAGAGAGAGAGAGAGAGAGAAAAGAATGTGTTTGAAGAACTGATTCTTCTGCAAAATCCAGTAGTACTCTGTTGCTCTCTCCTATATTTAAGAAAAAATTAAACAAAAAACAACTTTTTTAAGGACTGGTATTTCTTTGGATAGAATTCAGGTAGAAATCTGTTAACAAGTGTCTTGATTATTTCAATGCATGTTGGTTTCCTTGGAAACCCCCCCCCCTTTAATTTCTGTAAAACTGATGTAATTTCTGTAATGCGGCTACATTAATAATAACTTTACCATTAACTGTTTACTCATTAAGAAGCAGTTTATTCTTGTAAGCCTATCTGACTTTCTCAGCAGCAAGGAATACCTCAGTAGCATTCTAATGCTCATTTTCTATTGTCCTTTATGTACATGTCCATTTGGATCAGGATTAATATGTAAAGTAGCTCAACAGTCATGTAAACTTTATTTTCTATTTAGAGAACACATATTCTATACTTGGATTTACAGGGACACAAAGAACAATTATAGGGTTATCCTTGTTTGCTCAAAGCATGTTAGTACACAGAGAAATATAAGTCAATCAAACTGTTTACTGACTTCACTGGACTTTGAATCAGGACCATGAGCTGGTCCCAGGGTTTTGTTGGTTTGTTTTGTTTTGAATACAAACTGAATTTAAAGGATTCAAGCGACCACAGTTTGCAATGTAAAGAGCAGCTTTGCTCATAGAAGAAGGGCAGTTCTAAAAGGACGCTATACTCTTGCCCTCAGCAACTAAGCTTGTCCCTAATCCAATATTTGTTCTCTGATCTCCATCTATTTTACCCTTCCTGCTCTTCCTACTAGCTTCTCTTCTGTCCTTTGATTTCTTTAATGTTTCTATCTCTGCTATGGGACCAGATCAAGGTTTTTAAGAAAAAGTATAGTTGGGGACAATTTGGCTCACTTCTGTTTTATTGTTGAAAGTCAAGTGACAATTTTGACAACACTGGGTGGCAACTGGATTTTAGACATCATGGGCGTCTAAAGTTAGAAAACTAAATAAAAATGACCTGATTTTCAGAAGAACTAAATGCTCATAGCTCCCATAAACTTCACTTGCTGCTGCTCAGCAATGAAAAGTGTAACCTGTTTTTAGGTTTCTAAATCAGTACCTAATTTTAGAAATCCAAGTGTGAAATATTTGGAGTGAGCATAGAAAATGTCTTTATGGTCTAGGAGACAAAATGTCTGCGACAAGAAAAGTGGATGAACAGCTGATATTATCTGGAGACTGGGCTAGATGGACATGTGGCCTGACTCAGCATCACATTTTATATGTTCTTACTTGTAAGCTCCAGCTGACCAGATATCTATCTTCATGGAAGGTTAGTCCAATAAAAGATATCACTATTCAGCTGGTCCAGTAAAAGATATCCCAAAACATCATATTATGATACTAATCTTAAAAGTCATGCTATATAACACTTAAAAGGCCAAACTCTTTTCCACCTATTAGGCATCTAAGTGGACTTAGGTGTCTAAGTGTGATTCAGTTCCACCCTATTCAAATCCTGAAAATCCATTCCTGGTTTGCCACATTTTGCTACCCAATATTAGCACCTAATTGTACTCTCAAGATGAAGTCACAAAAAGACAGCAAGGAGAAGTAAGACCTCCTCTTTTTCAGGGAATATCCCAGGGTGGATTAGTATTGAACTCAGGTGCCTAAGTCCACTTATGTACTCAATAGAATCATAGAGAAGGAGAGCTGGAAGGGACCTCCAAAAGTCAACCCTTTGTCTGAGGCAGGTAGATTGATCAACTGGTTGGTGACCACTTGATTGACTGGTTGGTGACCACTGGTAATAGGTTACTATTAGCAAAATTATGAAGTCAACCCTAGGAAAAACACAAGACAATACCATCATCTGCCACAGATAAAGGAGGGGCATGTCAGCAATGTCCTGCTGCTGCAAGGTTGTTAAAATATGCTTAAGAGATCCAAGAGGTAAAAGAGAATCTGGCTCAAAGTGAACTGCACCCCAGCCTGGCAGAAGTTCTGATTTCATTTTAAATAGGAAGACTCCCTAACTGCTAAGGAAAGAAAATACAGGCAAAGATCATTGCCAAAGTGATATTATTTCAAGCAGCAGTTGAAGAGGACGGCGATCCAAAAGCCTTAATTTAAGTTTAAGTAAGATTGATTTTCTGCCCATTTCTAGTTTTTTCTTTCTTACATGCTCAGTTTAAAATTTGGCTGATGCAGCTAATCTTAGTATTTGTAGCATTACTTTTCCTATGTACTGCTGAGAAAAGACAAAGTCTGAAGGCTTAATTAATATAAATTAAAAAGGGAAAAAGAAAGGTATTCTTTTTCCTTTGAGGAGAATAGTTTCATTCTCCTTCAAGCTTCCAGCCATTGTCTATTTTGTTATTTTCAATGCCCTGTTGGAAACAATTAGCAGCACTGTTATCAAATCAATAACTATAACTTAAAAGAGAATTGTGAGGTAATAAATGCCTCCCAGAACACTGATAAATTACAAGAGCTGAGTACTAATGGGCTTTGGGAGATTGCCTAGTTGAGTAGAGACTCGGCTATAATACAGCTGTTAATATATGTTTCCTTTTACTTCAGTTCTCTTGCATGACTCACCTTTGTTTATTTTCATAGAAATGGATTTTCTAAACGGCACCTGATCAAAATGTAGTGCTGTCCAGAATAAATCATGTGGAAGATAATAGGCCTGTAGCTTACTATGTTGATTTCCCAAAGAGGTTGCCTCCAAGTTTGATACTTTCCATTGCTAACATGAGTATGTAATGACATTTTTAGACAGATATGCTGGGTGCTATCGTTGTTCACTTGCATGAGATGCTTTGCAGGTAACTAGAAGACAAGTTTCTTGAAAATATTGTCTCCATTATTGTTTATACTACAGTTATTAAACACTAATAATAGTCCAGCTAATACTGCATAGTCATTTGTGCGTTTGTTTTTCAAGCTAAATATAAGAAACACATAACTGTGAAGATATGAAAGGGTTGCTACCAGCTCCATCTTGCAGTTGCTGCCAGTATTCAGTCCAGCAATCCTTTTAGGGAATTTAATGGCCATTAAATCACTTAAGCAGCTTATGATGCAATTTAAACGTATGTATTGTAGTCTCAAAAGAATTTAAGGAATGAAGTTCTTTTCACAGCTGAGATTGCTACCAGCTCCAGCTGTCTAGGATTTTTTTTCTTTGTAGTGGGCAGGAACAGTGTGAGCAGCAAATGTTTATCTTGCTCATCAATCCATGAAGTGCCTGAAGTTCACAGACCAGTGGTGAAAAAGATCAAGCCATTTCAGTATAACAAAGCTGCCCTTCCATGACCATTGTAAGAAAAGCTTTTCTCATATCCAGTAAATTATCTTATGACTTTCTGTCATAGTCAGCCCCACCCCTCCCTCAAAAAGAGAGAGAGAGAGAGAGAGAGTGCAAGACAGAAATCTTTACTGCTGCAGCTATATTGTTTCTACACATGGAATTGATATGATGCAGTAAACTCCATCAGGTATCATGCCAGAGTTTATTGCTCCTGGGTGCTGGGACCACAGCACATTGAGCCAATTCGGAGCAGTCCCAGCTAGCAGGGGGTCCCGGTGAGCCTGCCAGCTCAGGGCTGCTCTGACCCAGCTCGATAAGCTGTGGAAGGGCTGACTGAGTCATGAGAGCGCTCCAGTTCCAGGGCAGGCAGCTCCGCACTGGAGCACCCCTGTGCCCCAGCCATCCCTGGTTACTGTCTAAAGTTGCATCGCAGCACACTAAATAACTCTAAACAAGTACCGTAGGATGGTACTTGTTTAGGGCAGTACTATCCTCGGACAGAGTTAATTAGTTTAGTGTGGCCTAATAGGGCTGCATGTGTAGATTCTGAGACTTTACTACAGATTTTAGGCAGCTCTGCAGTAAACGTCTCATGTAGACACACCCAGTCATCTATGTGGGACTACATTGTGATGCAGGATAACAATGCCTGCAAAGAAGAAGGCAGCACCTTCTAGAGGGTCACTGCAACATTGCCAGCTCTCACAAAATTGAGTGTTATTTTTAAAAGTTTTTAAAAATCTTTACCCCCCTGCAATGTTACAATTTCAGCTTTCACTTTAACAAAAAAAAGGGGGTTGTTCCCATGTTAACATTAAGTTATATTTTATATCCCAGTTCCTGAACAAGACCACAAGATTGGACTTTTAAAAAGTGTCTAGATTTTAAGTCAAACTTGTGGTTTCTTGTTCCCTCTGTCTCCCATCTGACCAGCTGACTCTAATGATCAACATATAGTGGGGAAAGAAGTGGGTAGAACCATATGTTTACTGAGTGTGGCTCATTTATTTGCATGCTTACTGGTGTAGCACATCATAGACCGAATCCACATTGTGTCCATCATTTTTCTCATGGGTCTCAGGGCTGTGACAACAGGAAAGAATTATCCTCATTTTCTCCAGGTCACATATAAACCCCTGCATTTTTTTTTCCTCATACTATGGTAGTATTCCACTGTATGAAGCATGTTATGGCATATAGCTAGATCTTAAGAGAAGAAGGTGGGGTGCCAGCATATCTGTCAAGTTTTTCCTATCAAATTATAGACAAGGTAATATCATGTTCCCTGCTGCTGTTGCTGCAAAAAAGTTGCTGTTGATAGAAAAAAGCATTTCTTCAAACAGGTATTTCTATTATTATTGTTGACAAAGATGATGTTTTCTATGACACTAGTCCCTAGAGAATCCAATGAGGGATCACAACCTCACTATACTAAACCAGGTGTGTCAAACTTAAGTAAGTTGGCAGTGTGGATCTGGACCATGGGGAATTCTCCCCATGGTTGCCAGAGCCTCTGTCATTGCTAACAGTCAAGGAGTTAACAGCACCACTACATCCCCATTGCCAACTGCTCTTGGTTTTAGTTGCTGGTGGTGATCAAAAATATTAAATTTAATGGTGGTGCTCACTGCCTTGATGTCAGCTGCACCAACCTAGTGTCTCCAGCAGCCACAGTGAGGGGGATTGAGCAGCATCAGTGTTAACCCTTGTGCTGCTGGCAGCCACAGAAGCCCAGAAGACTAGGGAGGTCTACAGACACTCAGGGACCATGTTCTAACTCATGGTGCTTTATACAAAGTGCCATGAATTAGAGCCCTCTTTCCCCACTGACCCAACAGATATTTGCCTGTTAGGTCAGGGAGGATCAAGCCTGCCTGCACCAGCTGGCAGAGCTGCTCCAGTAACCTCTGAGGAGGCTGCAAAACCAACCCTCTCCCCAGGTCCATCTCCTCCCCTCACCAGCTCTGGGGCTGTCAGTGGGGGAGGGTGGAGGAGGGAAAGGGAGCAGTATGGAGCTTCTGGCTGCTTTGCCTGGCTGGAACTGGAGTGGAGAGTGGGATGGAACAAAAGGGCTCCCCCAGATACCCAAGGTGGGGTATTGGGGGGATCTGGGGAAGGCCCATGAAGCAAGGGTGCTATATTCCACCCTGGCCTCCCTTCTTCAGCTCTGGCCAGGCAAAGCCCACTGCAGCTCTGTGTTGATCCCTCTCCTTCCCTCCCTCCCTCCCCCTTCTCCTCCTCCTCCTCCTCTCTGCCCTGCTGGTAGCCCTGGCAAAGTATTCCAGAGTGTAAGCACCACCCTAGTGCTGCAAAGTGCAAAAAATTAACCCTGGAGGGAAACACAAGTTCTCTTAAGGCACTTTGCTTTAGGGTGCCTTCACCTAATACCTCATTTGACCACGGTAAATTTTTCATTAGATCGGTCATTTTAGAAGTGCTCTGCAGCCATTCACAATTGCACAAAAAAATGTAACTTGTGTAAGCACCCTGGATGTCCCACTTCCACTGGCTGGATTCATCCTGTGGGTCATATGTTTAGCACCTCTGACATCACTTATGGAGTTGGATATGAGGTCTAGCAGTTAAAGAGTTAGAAACAGAGCCAAGTCTCTTTGGACATGTCAACACTGATGGCATGCTGTCCCTAGGAATGCAGTCATGAAGATTCTCTGTCTACTTCTGTTCTGCTCTTGTCAGATCCCAGAAATAAGGTAATATTAACCAGCCATCTTAGAAAATCACTGAGCATGTGATCCAGAATAACTCTTAGTTTGTTGTTGTAAAGGGTGTTTGTTGGCATGCTGTCAATGCCATGAAGGTGGCTGTGGTGGGTTACTTCCAGGATCTGGCACATGTGGAATGGGAATAAGTGGAGGTCCTCTAGAGGGCATCTTGGAACAGTGCCCTTTAGTTCTAGTTCTGGTTCTTTTATCAACTTATGAAATAAAGTACATTGAAATGTATATCCAGCTGCAGTACTGAGGCCCATCAGCCCAGCCAGCAGATAAAATTTAATGGACTTTTAATTTACCATAGGGCACAAATGGGGAGCACGTAATCCTCTTTTGGCTCCTTAATTTAACTATGCTGTAAATATATATCATAAAATAGAGAATTTATTCAAAGGGTGTCAATTTATGGGGAATTCTTCAAGGATTTCAGCAATCTTATCCAATAATTAATTATGAAACTTGAATTATGAAATGATAAAACAATATATATTTCATTTTGCTATTTGATTTTTTACTAGCTTCAAGTTCAGCCATTGTATGTTGCCTGTCTTTTTGTACTGTGGTAAAGAGTCTTCTGGTAGCAGATATCTTCTCCCACTTTCTTGTTGTTTCATATAAAAGCATTTGGAAATGCAAGATACTACATATACTAAAGTATACATTTTCCCTTTCCTATTCATAGAGACTTCATATTTGTTACTTCTTTAATCTTAGATAAATCTGAAAAATACATATGTTCTTTGTGTGTTTAGGAAAACAATAATTTTATTTTATTCTGTTCGTTTTAGTTTGGAAAAAGATATCAATAACCTTAGTTTGGGGTATGCTCATGTTATTTATTTTAGACTGCCATGAAAGAAAAAAATAATATCTTTCAAGTAGAATCTACTTCATCCTGTTCCTCCTATGATTTTACAGACAGTGTGTACTGTATACTATATCTTTGAAGTGCTCAGTCAGCTCTGAGGTACAGAAATAGCTAGTAGTCAAGCCATCCTAAAGCACGTGGGGGGAAAAGAAGAAAGACAAAATAGGAAATAGGAAGAAACATTTACAAAGCTCTTCCAAGCAGAAGAGAAAAGGAAGCAGTAGGCAAAATAGTTCAAGGACTTGATAACCCGGTGTAACAGGGGGGCCTGCTTGGGGCCGATCTCTGTGGCCCATTCACCTGTTCTTGGGCCAACCACCTGCCTTCTCACCCGCCACGCCTTGATATTAATTGATTAATTAATAGATGTCAATTAAGCGGGAGGTTGCCTGTTTTGCTGCCCTGATGCCAGGGGGCACTCTCTGCGGCTCTTTTCCTCCCCTACTCTGCAGCCCAAGCCTTGCAGATGGCATCTAGGTGTTCTCATTATCACCGGACCCCACACTGGGCCCCCAGAATCCTCCTAACAGGACCCCTTCATGATCCCTCCATGATCCCTCCCTTGAGGCAGCCTACCCCAACTTCATTCAGGCTCTTGGGCATCCCTTGCAGTGGGCCCTTTTGATCGTCCTGGTCCTGGCCCCAGCATGGGCCAGTTGAGGGTACTCTCTCAATCAGGTTGAGTCTCTAGCCCCTCACTCTCTCCAGGGGTCTTGCCTTCTGGGCCCTTCACACAAACTGGGTTACCCACCCGGTGGTGGGGGCTAGGGGTTAAGGCGCCCTGATCCACCTTTCATTGGGGTGGTAACTGGCCTGGCATTTCCTGGGGGCTCCTGTGCCACTGGGAGCCCCACCAGACCACCCACTCCTGGCAGGGTGCAGTTTTAGGTCATGCCCAGGACCAGGAGCCTCCTGACCATCCCCTACAGCTCCTCCCTTATCTTCAGATGATTTCAACAGCCCTCCAGCCAGGCAATGTTGTTGCCTGGCCTCCAGCAGCCAAACTGCCCTGTTTATATAGACAGCCCCTGACTCAAAATGGTTGCCCTCATCAGGCACCTGGTGGCTGCCAGCTCCAGGCCCTTAAAGTGGCAGGTACACACAGTGTCCTGCCACACCTGGTAATCTGGATTTTTTTTCCCACTAGTTCTTTGTCAGTGCCCTCTGTAAAAGGAGTTTGGGAGTTTAGTGAACAAAACATTCCATGACGAGCTACGTATATGAAAACATTGTCACTGCTGCTTCTAGGACAGCCCACACAATGCAGGGCCACAAACTCTGGAGTTTGCAGCAGTCTTCCTAGTGGCCTGTTGAGAAGCTGTATAGATGAACTAGCCAAAAACTAGGAAAGAATGCAATGGAAACTTTCAAAGACCCATCAGTAGTTTACTGAATTCAAACCGTATGAAAATATATATTGTAAGGTTTATTTATGGCCCACTCTATAAAAATGTGTTTTTTTTTCTAGAGAGTTACTTGTTGGTAAGTGCTAGCTTTTGTATAGGTATCCAAATGAAGTAATTCACCCAGAACTAGATGGCAGATTGTCTTTCTTCTCTTTTTATTTCTCCTTCTTGACATTTACTTTATGACAATCTTCTGCTGGATTGCACATGATATATTTCAGTATGTGATTCACGTATATTTCATTATGTGTTTCACAGCTGAAAATGAAGAACTTGACCTAAGGATCCAGCACATAAGCCAATTATATAATTCCTTTAACTTTGTGATTGAAATGTTCCAATAGAGAGGAAAGCATTTTCTCCTTGATATCTCAGGCCAGGTCCCTGGGTGCATCTACACAAGATGCTGCGTTGCTGTAGCAATGAGCTATGGCAACAAACCATGACACTGATGTTACTGCACAGTAGCAATGAGTTACTGTGCAGTAGCTCATTACTACTGTGCAGTAGTGTCAAAAACGACCCGTGCAGCACTAGGATTGTGCAGTAACAGTGATTAATCGATCAATCAATGACAGTTTGTTATGATAATGTATATTATCATAGTTATGATATATTATCGTGCTATATTATCATGATGGTATATTATCATGTTATGATAATGGATATTATCTACCAGATTAACCAAAGACAGTTTGTTATGATAATGTATATAAAACTTACAGTAAAATATGGCTTTTTGTAGAAATCAGCCTGAATTCTTTCTAAATAACCCTCCAACTCTCCTTTCTACTTATGAAAGAAAATTAATGAGTTTTTATAGCTATTTGTGTTGTAGGAGTAAGCAAATGAGATGAGCGGTGTCCAATGATATAGGTGCCATTAAATACACACAATAAGAAAATGTACCTTTCCCTAAAGAGTTATCACTAAGATGGACAAGAGAAGAATTCTGAGAAGAAAAAAAACCATAATCATCTTCCATTCAGACAAGCTGAAATGAGACACAAGGTGTGAAAGTTGTGAAAGGTTAAAGCATAGGCCCAGATCTTCTTCTGTATGGCCAAAAAAAAGATAAGTTACAGCTCAGAAGCATGATCCCCTACCATCCAGGGAGGCACACAGCCCTTCTAATCTCTTTACAGGCAGGCTAGTGTACCTCCAAAGGCTAATTCTATTTCAAACTGAGGTGCTGCACAGCTCCCCTGTTCCTAGTAGTGGGTAGCCTTATGTATCTCCAGGGCATGTAGGGAGTTGCCTACAAGCAACCAAAAGGACATTCTTAGGGCTGTACCTTATAGGACCTTCCATTACTGTAGGTTCGTATTCTATTCCAGAGACCTGGTTCACTAAATGATACAGAAGGAGAACCCATATAACTTCTCCTTTTCTACAATCTGGCAGGCAAGTATTTTTATTTTTTTTTAAGTGGTAGATCTGTCTCTTAGTCTTCCCTGCCTCTGAAATACTTTCTGAGAATGTTTGAAATGACTTCTGAGAAAAGATTCCTGACCACCTGGCTATGAGCTACATTGGACCTCGGTTTATCCTCCACCCCTTGTGCTGAAGCTAGACTGCTGGCCAGAACAAAATGCAAGAATAAGGAGAGCAAGGAGATGACAGAAGGAGAGCAAGCCTTTCAAGCCTAGAGAGTCGGGCAGCCAGGACATGCCAGACAATGCTCCCAGTGCTTTTTATGTATTTTATTCAATGACTATTTAATGTAAACTGTATAAAAACCCCGTGAGCAAGTCTCTTAACCCATTCTAGTACTATATTGGGAAGACTATCTTTAACTTTTGCTTTGCATCAAATGTCTCTGACATCTTCTCCAAACTTTTATTCCAAACATAAAAAACCCAAAACAAAACATGGCCTCTGTTATATTTGCAAATTATATTGGCTATCAGGACATTTTTTGATATATAGGATCAAGCTGCTTTGTCTTGAATTCAACAGATATTAAAGTTGACTTTTTTGCAGAAGTACTTGACCTTCATATTTAAAATTTTCAATGTTAATAAAAACCCTTCTCCACCAAGGCAAGACTGCTGTTTCTGTGCATATCATCTTAACTAGTCCATCCTTCAACTAATTGGATCTGGTCTGTGGGTGGGTACCCATCAATTGATTGGACTTGGCCTACAACTTCCCCTGCAGCACTTCACATAGGGCTGACCAGCTCTGCTCCCACCTGTGGCAGTCCACACTGCACTGTGAACAGCACCCCACCAGCCAACACCGGCCCAGGTGGGAGGAGTGAGTGGAAGACAGCTGGGAGCTGGAGCTGGCACCTCATGTGCTGAGGCAGGTGCCACCCATCTGTAGCTTTCCCCCCACTTGGCAGGGCATCTGCTGCCTGACATGGAACCCCATGGATTCTCTGCACTACCTGCTGGCCAAAAAAAGTCACTGGAAGTAGAGGAAGACACCGCAAGTAAGGGGAGCTGAGCAGTATCTGGACAGCTGCAGCCACACTGGAAGCAGCCCTGCCAGAAAGCTGTGCACACTGGCTGGGGCCAGGGCTGGGACTGGGGTCAGGTTGGGGCCAGGGAAGTGGAGTCTGGCAGGTACAGGCAGGAGTGGATGGAGCTCACCTCCATGTGGAGCACCACAGGGGCAGCTATGGGCCAAATAGGGTGAGGGAGTGGACCAGATCTGACCACACCACCTGGGTGAGCTCTGCTGCATGCACCCTCTGCCCCCACACATCCCCCAACCCTGGCAGCTCTCAGGACCTAGTGTGTGGGCAGCTCCCACACACAGGCAGTCCCACCGTCCACACACCTCCCCCCATACCCACTCCACCCCACACCCACTCCCCAAACACACTACCCACCCCCCACACACATAAACCTCTCCCCACAGTGTATAAAAGTGAGATTTTATTTTGAGCTATTATGCAATCACCTCCATGTACACTACTCAAAAATGCATAAATCAGGGCAAAAATTAAAACATTAAAGTATATTATAGTAGATTTTTCATTTTTAGTATATGATTTGTTTATAGCTATAATTTGTTAAAATGATATCTTGTGAAAAATTTTACATGTGCAGCCCCGGATGGCTCATCAAAACTTGTTAAGTGACTCTTCAGCCAAAATAATTGCCCGCCCCTGTTCTAGGCTATTTCCTTTCCTGTGTGACCATTTGAAATGCATTTTAAATGTACAGCTCTTTAAATAATGCATCATTATTAGCTTAGATCAAGGTTATAGGCCTTATCTCATTTGAAATTTTTGTTTGCACTCAGATCTTAAACCCAAATATATAACTCCAGCACTTTATTACTAGCATTTCAGCACTTCCTTTCAGAATAAATGTATCTAATGGAACAAGTCATCTAGAAAATAACTTCTAGCATTTTTTTTTAGTGAAACAAATAAAAATCATTCCAACACTGAGCCCCAAGCAGAGATGATATCTGCCTTTAAAAATAGCTACTTCAAAGAAGTGCAGAATACATTTGCATAAACCATGGCTGTCAGATTGTTTGTGTTTAGTTCAAGGAGATGAAAATTAATTGAAAAATGCCATGTGGGGAATCTGCTCTTACAGTGTGTATAAGGGCAAACAACTTCACATAGTAGGATTTTATACAGAATGGTTAAAAGGACAAATTTAAAAAATAATATTTCCCCTCCCATTAAGATTAAGTACACAGGCACATCTCAGTGAGGTATGAATTGCATGTATATGCTTAAGCTTTTTTATAAGATTTCTATGTAAGGGGTGTATATTCAGTATCCAAATCCTGTTGTGGTGAATGGAAGATGCAGCACAGGAATGAAGTTTCCATAAGCAGTGAACCTTTAGTATCCGGGGATGCACACTACAAATCAAAAGCATCTCCTTCTCCTATTTTTTTCTGGCTGATCAGAGAGATAAAGCAGTAATTCCAAGATCCCAGCTGGGTAGCACAGTGGAACTGACACACTCACCTCTTATGAGAGTAGTAAAAAAAAAATGCCTGGAAACACTGCTTGAATACACTCAAATAAGAACAGAATCCCCACATGGCATTTTACAATTAATTTTCACCAGTTATTACAAACCTGGGCAGGTTTATTATAACAGAACAAGAAGGGTTTGTTTGTTTTTCTCTTTTATTTTTAGTAATGAAAGGATTTCACACTTTTCCAAATCTTGAAGCCCTCACAAAATGCTTAGTTCTACAGCAGGATTAATTCATGAGTACCCCTGCCCCACATGAAGTGCCATACATTTTAATGGTACTCCTGTTTTGAGTTTATGTTATGGTGACTGACTTTAAAAGTTTTGCTGGGGAAAAACTGAGCAAAAAGAGCCTAATTCAATGCTCATTGAAATCAATAGGAATCTTTCCTGATTCTTGGGTCCAAACTCTTCCAACCCCAGCATAAATTATAGAAGAACTTAGGCTTCTATAGCTTACGTCACTGATACAGAGTCTCAGAGGGAAGGACTAGAAGACTAGGGACAGAAGATACACATTAAACTAGTTTAAGTGATGAGAAACTGGTTTAAACCTGTACAGAACAGGTGTTCAGTGCACATAAACCAGTTTGAAAATGTCTGAAACTGGTTTGAGATAAACCTGGTTGAATGTAGTGTCAGACTTAACTGATTTGGCTCAAATCAGTTTATGCTATGTCTGTCCCAGGCCCCTTGCTGGTTTGAGTTAAATCAGACACCCCCAGCATCCCAGCATGCTCTCTGGGCTGCAAGGGGCTCTCTGCTCCACAGCCGTGCTGGCCCCTCCCCTCTGGTCCCTGGCTGGAGCTTGGCACAGACTGTAGGTGTCCTTGCACCCCCACTCCAGTCCCCATCCCCTCTGCCTTACAGACACCTCTCAGCATTAGCTAGCAGACCACAGGCTGGCTATGGTTCATGCTGTGGCAGACGGGACAAAGGGAGAATCAACGGGCAGCTGGTAATGTCCCTATGTTGTTTTCTTAATGGGGTGATAAACATTGAGTTAGGGCTGATATCAATTCCCTAGGCTGTTATCAATTCCCTGTTATCAATTCCCTACTGGGCTGGTCAGAAGTGGAGGGTGGGGGGTGGGAATGTCTCCCTAATCAAAGCATCCTGCCTGGGCCTGGCCACATCCCCCCTCAGCTCAGCACAGTGCAAGGGAAGGGAGGACTGCTGTAGCGCCCTCAAGCTTCTAACCTGAACCACTGCAGGTGTGTGCCTGCATGTCTGGGATGTCTGTGCAGTTACAAAGTGATTTAGGCTAGCCAGATTAGACTAATCTGCAAAGACTGAATCAATTCAGGCTCAGGCTTTTTGAATGTCTGTCCCTAGCTGAAGAGCATAACAGTACTCAAACTTGCTGTTCTCTCTTGACATACCATCAGAGAACTCTCAACTGACGAGTTATAGTCAATATATGTCTCCAAATCTTTTTGTAAAATAACATGACAAATTGAAAACAACAGCCCATGTGCAGGAGTAACAGATACTGTGTGTTCTTATCCATTTACTAATATAATGAGAAATCCTATTTACTATGTCAGTGGCTGATGTAAACAGGGAAGCCACCTCCACTGAGCTCTGCACGAGTAACTCCTGAGTCTCTTACTTTGCCTGGCTAAGTCATGGGAATAGTGG
The DNA here is from genome assembly GCF_030867095.1 of Alligator mississippiensis. Lineage (NCBI taxonomy): Eukaryota > Metazoa > Chordata > Crocodylia > Alligatoridae > Alligator > Alligator mississippiensis. The sequence goes on from NC_081824.1 coordinate 88,181,734, forward strand.
TAGTAGAAAACAGACTATTCCAGCTGCCAGCTGGCCTGAAAGAATTATTGGCTTTGACGGTAAAGGTGCCCTTGCACTTGTAAAGTTTCCAGGATAGGTAATGACATAATTATACAATTCCTAGAATGTAACATATGGGTTTAACTCTAGAACTGCCAATATAATTAAAGCCCATGTGTCCATTTTTTTTAGTCTCACTTGAAACTGGCATGGCAATTGTATTCTATATGAAATATTTTCTTACAGCTCTATTTGGAGGAATTTATTTTATGGATGAATAAGAATACAAGCATTATAATTGCTATAAAATAATTTTTCAATACTTAATATGTGGGAATATAATCTTTGATCTAAAGATTTGGGCCCTGTATAGCTAAGAGGTGGCCTTCTCCCTTTATTCCCATCACAATCCCTAAGGGCAGCCAAGAGCAACCTCTTCCAAGTACCATGAGTATGGCAGAATCATTTGACAAAAAGTTGCTCACCAGCCCTTGAGCTCCCTCCCTCCTGAAGCCTGCCTGATCCCTAGCCTGGATATCTTTTGGAAGTACTGTAAGACATTCTTATTTAGGAAGGCATTTAGCAAACAAAGCTAGACTAAAATATTGCTTAATTTTATATTGTTTTATGTTGATATTTTAATTCCCTTTTAAAATTGTTCTGTTCTTTTGTCACTTATTCTTCCATTGTCACTTTCCTGTTTTATACTTTATTTTGTTCTCTTACTGCAAGCTGCCCTGAGCCTTTTGGGGGAAGGTTGGCATGAATAAATAAATAAATAAATGTTTTATCTAAATATTACCAATGAACGTATTCTGCTGTCATAACACATTATAGGATTTATTTTATTGAGGTGTGACATCTTGACTTAAATGGGATTTCTTAATTAGAATTTTTAAAAGTTCATTTTTGAGACTTTCAAATTAAAAAGGAACTCATTTTGTCTCAATTTGAACATATTGAAGGTTCAGAAGTATAACCCCAGCTAAGAGATTATTTAATTTGCATTTTTATGAAAAGAGATTGAAATGATGAGTAGTGATTTGAAGAGAGGCATAGAAAAAAAAAACTAATAAAATAAATACAGGTATGTGTATGGATATACATTGTTTATGTGTGTGTAGATAGATTTGTTTTTATCTTGTCTGAGAGCTTCCCCACTCTGATACACAATCTAGATTTTCTTTTAGCCTGAAGAATTTTTTGATTGAATCATTAAAACAAAATTAAATGAACATATCAGGTGAATATTAAAAAGAAAAAATCTAATTCCACAATGTTCACCTATTTTTATCTGAAATTCACAATTCCTATAAAGGGTCTAATCCAGGGATGGGTAATTATTTTGGCTGGAGGGCTGCTTAATGACCTTTGGTTAGCTGTTGAGGACTGTGTGGGTACCCCACTCCTTGACAGGTTCCCTGCCCCCTGGTTGTCATCTTGGACCAGAAGTCCTGTTCCTAACCCATGACCTTTGCCACCAAAAGTCCCTCCCCTTGCCCCCATAACTACTCCTTTTGGGAGCAGAGTTTGCTATCTTGGAACCAGAAAAATACAAATCATATACTAAGAATCAAACTTCTTCTATAACTTATTTTAATTTTATTTCAAAAATTTTTTTTTGTCCTGATTTACATGTGTTTGCATAGTATATATACAGATGATTGCATAATAGCTTAAAATGAATTCTTACTCATATATTGTGTGTCAGGGATGTGTGGGGTATGGTTGAGGTGGGGGTGTGTGTGGAAATTGTGTGTGTGGGGTTGTGTGTGAGAATGAGGTTTTGGGGTGTGTGTGGATGTGTGTGGAATTTGTGGGTGTGTTGGGGGGATTGTGAAGGGGTGTGGGTGGGTGGGTGGGTGTGGGGTATGGGTTTGGGTCCCCCTCCACAACTCCCACCATGGTGAACAGTCCCTTCTGCCAGTGGCAGCAGCACCAGCAAGCAGCAGGCCCTCAGGGCACTCATGGTCCATGGCAAGCAGAGTTCCACAATGGCACTTGGCTCTGGCTGAGTCCTGGGAACTGCACATGGTGTCCCTGCCCCCTCAACCCCCCCCCCACCCCCACCTGGCCCACTGGCAAATGCCTTCAAGCCAGACCAGGCTAGCTTCATGCCAGCATGTGGGGCTCCTATCCTTACAGGCAGGAGCTGTGTGTCATCAGGCCAGACTGGCTCTGTGACTTTGTGTGGAGCTCCAAGCTGAAGTACCAGGAGCCCTGTGGCAGTGAAGGCACAAAGCCAGTCCAGTCCAATGGTGCATGACCTTTGCAAGCCTGCACCTCCTGCTAGCTTTCAGAGGGGAAGTGACAGGCTGGTAATAATTATCTCTTGGAGGGGCCCTGAGGAGTGGTCTTGCAGGCCAGATCTGACCTGCAGGGCATATTTTTCCTGCCCCTGGTGTAATCTAAGTTCTCAGAAGGGGTTCTCAGAAAGAATAAGTGTTAGATTAGCCTTATTATGTTGTGTTAAGCACCTATTTACATCAACTTCCTTGTATTCAGGTTAAGTCAACATCAGTAATTATCTTGTTGTACTGTCTTAAGTGCTGGGCAGCACAGTAGCAGATGAAATTCAGTGTTGATAAGTGAGAAGTGATGCACACAAGTGAGATGCACACACATGATGATGGGCTGTACACAAGCTATTTCCAATTCTAGCTATTTCTAGAGGAGGCTTGACAATTACCTAGCTGGGGTCATATGAGCCCAGTATTCTCTCCTGCCCAGGGCAGGGCAGGGACTTGAAGATCTACTTAGGTCCCTTCTGACCCTACATCTATGAATCTATGAATCTAATCAGAACGAGAGGTAACTGGCCATGTTAGCCTGAAGTCAAGCAGGAGACAGGACAGGGTGGCACTTCAGAGATTATCTGCTTCAGAAAGGTACAAGCTTTTGTAAGCAACATTTACAAAAACTTATGCATCTCTGAACCCATGGGTGACTGGTGCCTCCTGGCTCTGGGTAGGCACCAGCAGCTGGTCGCCAACCTTGGAAGCACCAGCAGCAAACCAGAAGTGTCACCAGAAAAAACAGAAGTGCTGCCGGTGCTTCTCCGGGGGGGGGGGGGAGCACTGGCTGGCACTCCCCACTCTCTGGCCAGCAATGCCAATTTCAGGGGGGGTACGTGTCCCTCCATACCACCCCCCCCCCATGCATTGCCTATGTCTGAACCTGTTAGTTTCTAAAATGTCACCCTGCCCTGCCTTCTCCCTGTTTCTAACCCAGAATGAGATCTTAGAATCATCCTAGATCAATTCTCTGAAAACATCAACCCAGTATTCACCAGTAGTCAACAAGACAAGCAGAATGTAAGGAATTCTGAAGAGGGGTTTTCAAGAGAAAACAGAGAATTTAATCATGAAACCTGTGCCTTGAATACTCTGTGCAGTTCTGTTTTTACCACCTCAAAAATTATACAGTAGAAATTGAAAATGTGCAGAGAAGGGCAAAAAGAAAAACCACGTAATAGAGAGACTTCTATAGGAGGAGAGACTAAATAGGCTAGGGCTTCTCGGCTTAGAGGAAAGATGACTGAGGCTAACTACAGACATTCAAAAAGCCGGAGGCAGAATTGATAAAATCTTCATGCATTTCTCTAAACTGTGTAGATTAGATCAGGCAGCAAATGGAATATATACTTGCCTTTTCCTGGGAGGCAACATTCAGATGCCTACATTGTCTAAGTCAAAAGGTGTGGGGGGGCACTCCTGCATGCCTCTCAGCATGCTAGAGATTGCCAAGGGCAGCCAAGTGCAGCTAAGCAGTGGCTGTCACTGATTGGCTGTCAGGCATATGCCCCCTGACCCCTGCTGTCACTGTGGTCCCTTCCTTGTGCCCAGCCCTAGGCTTCCAGGACAGTCCCAGTGCATGTCACCATGATGTGCTCCCCCTTGCTGTGGTGGGCTGGGTTGCCAGGTATGACATTGTGACCCCCTCTGGGGCTCTCCTGGAATCCTAGGACTGGGTGCAGAGGAGGGTCCATGGTGATGGTATGGGGTTGGGTACATGTGCCTGGAAGCCAGCTCTGTAGAAGGAAGGATTGGGCTCTGAGACTATCCTTCCTTCAATGGAGTGCTCCTGTCTCCAATGCCTAGTAAAAGATTCCTGGGTTGAATTGAGTGCATCTTTCCAGAACTTGACACCAGCAGCAGCCAGCAAGATACATTGGGTAGCTGGGAGGCTTGCTTCAGGCAGGGGCACTCCATAGAAGGAAGGATCAGGGTCCTCAGCTGCCGAGCTTTGAGGGACCCAATCCTTACTTCTATGGAGTGCTCTTGTCCCCACTGCCAGGTGGGAACCTCCTTTCCCACCCCCTGCCTGCATCTGAGCTGACTCAGGTCTATGACAACCCAGAAATCCAAGTATTTGGCAAGTGATAGCATGTTGCCCTATGAGGAGGGGCTAGTGTGAGGGGGGAACAAAGGCCCCTGGGATGTTGGTGGACAATAATCTAACATAAATCTATAGGGAATCTTGTACAGAAGTTTGATAGACTGGTCTAACCTACACAGGTTAAGTATGATACTATATCCATCCAGGTCTAACTATCTTAGGGCACTTCTACATGTGTTCTGGGGTGGGGAGAAGTTTAATTACAGTAGTTCTTGGGAGCCACTCTAATGAAAATGCCTGCAGTGTCTTTTGTATTCAGCATCCTACATTTCAAAATGGTGGCAGGGATGCTTTAGTTAAAGTGCCCGCACTGCTATTTTGAAACATGGGGACACTGAATACATGAGACACTGAAGTATACTGGAGCATTCTGATTAGATTATACTCCAGCAAAGTCAATTAGTCAGTTAATCAAGTCTGCCCCAACCCGTTCTAATCAAAATGTGTTCTAATCAATATATACGAATGGATGTATAAGAAGTCTTGCTTACGCCTTGACAGAAGAACAAGGATTTGTCTAAAGCTTCCTGGGTGTAAGAGGCTTTGTTCACTCATCTAGAGGGCTCATTAGAAAGTACATTCTTGAGTTTAAGATACAGAGTAAAATCAGATTATTGTTCTGTTGTTCTCTTGTGTTTGTTTGATCTTATATCTGTTTTTATCACAACATATAGTTACTGTTTTTGGTTTTTTTCTAATAATTTTTTCATACCACACTTACTGTCAGTGACACCTGTGATTTCAGAGCATTTGACAACACAGGCTAGCTTCTTCTAAGGAAGAGAGGATCCATAATTTCTGAGCATGTGAATGACCGAAGATGTGATTCTTCTAGTTGGCAAAGTCCCCTCTGATAAGACCTGGCAGGACCTGAGTGAGATGGGTCAGGCTGAGGTGCCACAGACCAAGGAGTTGTTCTGGCACATCTCAGATGGTTCTGAGTGGTCAAGTAGCAAACAGCAGAGAAGAGTTTGGGGCTGAAGGACATTCCTGAAGTTGTGAGAACCCCATGGATGTGTGTCTCAAAGGTTCACCTGTCTCATCCAAGGTCAGGGTCTATCAGAGAGAATTAGGGACTTCCAGAAATCATCTCATCCAACCCCTCTGCCTGAGGTAGGATCATCCATATCCAAACGATCTTATACAATTCCATTGTCTAACCTATTAGTATACACCCAACCATGAGACAACCACAGGACATAACACCCAGTCTGCCATAGCTATAACAGGGTGACCATGGCAATCAATGCCCTGCTGCTGCAAAAGTTGTTAAAATATGCTTGAGATCTCTAAGGAAGAGGACCATTCCCCCCAACCCCCACTACAGGGGCAAAAGCCCCCATGGTCTGTAACAATCTGACCATGGAGTACAATTTCTTCCTGACCCCAAATATGGTGAACAGTTTGACCCTGAGTAGAGGGGCAAATAAGACCCTCTATCTAGGATCATCCAGGTTTAAGTTTCAGCATGGGCATTAGCACATGCCAATCAAAATGCCCAGCCTCAGCTGCAGCCAACACCCAGTGCTTAAGAAGAAGGCTTAAACAATATTACCATATGTAGGAGCAGGAAGGCAATAAAAGTCCCTCCAAGTTCCATGTGGCAACCAGCAGGGCCTAGAAGCATGGGAAATACCCATGGTAGAGCCAGTGCATAGTTATGCTTAGACTGTCCCTGACCAATGCCTTGTTACACACCCATGGAGCTAAAGGATTGGTAAAAGATAATCAACCCAGAGTGAACATGGACTACACCTCACACCATTCAACTTAACTAAAATCTAACTTTATTAACACATTAAATATATTAATAGTTTCTATGTAGAGAGAGAGAAAAAATACTTGGTTCAATGGCTTCGTCCAATCCCAGATGCTACTCCACTTCACAGAAAAGGTGGCCAATCAGTTACTGAAAGTAGAGGGTGGTCATCTGTGAATAATGGGTGCTTTTCAGCCCAGATGTTGTTGGATGACAACACGCACCCGATTTTCTTGTTGCCATCCCTTTTATGTTTTTTCTTTAACTTTACTTCTGTGATGACCCTTCATTTCTGAGTACCGTTGATTGCTTTCCCTGTAAGCATCATATTGTTCATGTATTTTTTTTATCCTGTCATCATATTCCTTTGTTCCAGCAAACCCATCATATGCACATGTCTTAATTTTGTCTTTTACCAGTGTCTTAATTTGGGCATGCCCTGGACTCCTAATTTGCTCTGTCCATCAAAACCATAAATTCCAAGGGCTTTGCAGTTGGGCTCTGTCCAATTGGTCCTTTTTTATCACTTTTCATTAACATGTTCATTCATGTCATCCCTCTGATTCAGTTGGTTAGTGCCTAGTTCAATTAATTTGAGCTAGTACCAAGGCTTACATTTCAAGTATCTTATAGGTTGATAACACTGGAACATAAGAGGTGAAAGTTAGCTCAAAGCTAGCTGATAGTACAGACACAAAATGCAAAAAGAAAAGTTCAAATATTAATGAAGTTATACAGAAACTTAAGCAATGGTTATATAAGGCTGAACATAAAAGAAAAGTTCAAATAATACTATAATTCATCACTTAAGTATATGCAACTAAAACTAAATGTCACAAGCTTACCCTGCCATGGACTTTAGTAAGTGATAATACTGGGGCTTGGAGGGGGCCATAGCCCTCCAGCACCACAACCACCATTAGTTTGTGGCAGCTTTCCCTGCCCTGCCTGCAGCACAGCCCTTCCCCTTCCCCCCCCCCCTGCCGCTGGGAAGAGGCTTGCGCTCTGGGAGCATGGCCAGCACAGTCCCTTAGGCAGAGGTCAGGGTGGGTTATTTTCCCCTCCCTCCAGCATTCAGCGGTGGGGGCTTATCCTGTCACTTGCTCTCTGTGGCAGTCAGGATGGACAGACTCTGCTGCAGCCCACTGAAGTCAAAAGGGGAATAACCCCCCTCTCTGTCCCCCATGTAAGGGGCTGATCTGGCTGGGCTCTGGCCATGCCCCTGCCCCTGGAGTGGTGAAGGGGGAGAGACCATAATGGGGCAGCTGACCCTGTCATGGTGTCCCAGAGGTTGACACTCTTCCTTGTGGGGGGGCTGTGCTGTGGGCAGGGCAGGGAAAGCTGCTGCAGACTAGTGGCTATGGATGCCTCAGAGCCTCAGTGCCATCGCTGACCACAGTCTGCACCAATGCTGAACCCAGCTTGAAGCCCCTTCCCCCCCGCTGGGAAGAGTCTTGTGCTAACCAGACACCTGGGCTGGGGCTACAACTGATCATAGCACCAAAAATATTAAATATTTTCTATTTCAAATAAGTGGCATCAGAAATAGTCCCAGAAATAGAAAAGAACTGGAGGACAGATTCTGATATCAGTAATTCTCTAATAACTGCACTGATTTCTAAACTCATAATTTGAACCATTATAAATAAGTAATCACCATGTACTAGGTAGGTTCTATTTTATTTTATCTGTCTAGTAATTTTCCAAGCTTAAAGAACACTTTTGGTTGTACATTTAGCATGATAAATACAAAATCTATTTTAACTACCTAGAATACAAAATACAATTTATATATGCAGGCTATGTCTGATAAAATACCATTTTAAGATTTGCAGTATTTTATGCAATGCATTTTGTCATATTTTAAAATCACAAAAGTAAATACCCCATAAATCCTTTCCATAAATCACTTGGCTAAATGTAGCATGTCATACTATACATTACACACTGCAAGATTTTTGTACAAGAGATATAAGAATGAATTTCTCAAGTTGAAAATTCTGTTCTGCTGTATCTTTTTGTTTATATTAATAGCCAGGTATTGTTAATGAGAATAAATATAATTATTAGCAGCAATGTAATTCTAAGAAGGCATCATTAGAACCAAAATAATTCTGAAGTGCTGTAGCACAAGTGAGACTAAAGAAACTGATTACTCTGACAGGATTCTTTCTAGGATAGCAGCGATGTCCTAGTTTTTAAAGTAGAAATGTGTCCTATTTAGGAGAAAAGGGAATACTAAATGAATTGAATGGTTAAGAATGCCAGCAAGAGATAGGGGGAAAATGACCAGTTAGGCTCTAGTCCAGCAAAGCAATTAAGCATATGTGTAACTTTAAGTGTATGAGCAGTTTTACTGACATTAACTGTTTTTTTCTCTATTAGTGAGACTGATTTAAGCGGTAAAAAAGGGAATATCCTCCTACATACCACTGACAAAAATTGCCACCTTCCCACAGCACTCAGACTGTGCTCTCTCTCCCTCTCTTTCTCTCTCTCTCTCTTTCTCTCTTTCAAACTGAAAGACTCCATGACTGTCTAATAACATTTGTGTACACTTGGGAAAACACCTTCTGCGCTCTGCAGCATACAGGCTACTTTCTGCATGTAAACGCTTCAAATACTTTGTAAATGGTAAACTGTAGAAGTAGTTAAAACTGCTGATTAAAAGCTATTGTAGTGTTCCAGTATCAAACACTCAGTAATATGGCATATCTTTTAAAGTTTTGTCTATCCTGTAAAAAAAATGGTATCTTAAAATTTTATATTGAATATTACTTTCTTACAGTGCGATAATCGAATTACCCTCTTATTTAGAGACTGGCAAATGCTCAATCTTTACTTCTAGCCAAGTCATCACTAGCTGAACATTTTGTATTCAATACTACATTACAAAAAGTATGAGATGAATTTAGAAGGTTATAATAAAACTCAAAACATCTTTTTTGCTCCTAAGAAGATCAGGTTAGCCTAGGATGGCTACTTAGCTAAAATACTCTTTTAAGTAGGACGGACCATATGTTTTTAGTCTTCTGGCTTTGACAGGCTATACTTTGCTCTAAGACATCAAATGAATGTCATATGCTTCCAAGAGTAAATTGAAAATGCTGTGCGAAATATTTACACTGTAGCTTACACACACAGTATAATATATTTCATGGACTGAACAGTATACAGAAATGCAATGAAAGGTGCACTTGATCTGATTTTATTTTTAAGTATATAAACTCCTAAATCATAAAGAATATGTCATTTCAAATGTACTGCTGTTGCCATTAAAAAAATATAAAATGCATGCTTTACCTTCTTTGGGGTGTATAGTGTGTTCCTATTGCTTGGAATGGAAAATGATGCGGCATGAGTTATTTTACTTAGGGAAGGAGTAAACCACCAATTTGAATGGTGATAGAATATTTTCCAATTAAGGAGCTTAAACATTACCAAGTGATCTCCAGACCAAATCACACTAGAGAAGTTCTGTTACAACTGGTAAGTGGGGATTATGCCATTGTGCTATCTTTCATCCACCACTGTCTTGGAGTGAAAGTTCCCATGATGCTGAAGTTATGAAGCTCCCAACTCCTGACTAATTTGCATTTGTCATGACCATATATTTTACGGTAATTGTTTCAAACTTACATTTTCCCAGACCCAAATATCACAGCATCAGCTTGCCATGTACAGAGAACCTGCCAAATTCAGAGCTTTGGAATCCACAGAACAGATTTTTAGCTAATAAACTAACTGAGAAATGCTACTAATGCAGGGGGAGATTCACATTAAATAATGCTTAAAACATCTGAATGCCAGCTCAGATAACAAGGAGTGTTCAGCATGAGCAAGGGTGCAGGAACTGTGCCTTCAACAATTAAATATAACCTTTATATGTAAGTACATCTTCCACAGCCCAGAGAAGTTCACTGTCCGTACAGAATATACAATCTAAAATATGGATCTTGTTGACTCTTCAGGTCAATAAAGTTTAAGAATCCATGGCTTATAAAGTTTGCTTTGTCTTTGAGCTTTCTTGGCTGCATTTGTTCTACCCCAAGTCTTTTCCAGTCTCATTACAGCTCCAGCATCGTGTAGCTCATTTGATGCATGAGAATGAAAAAAAAAAATGGATGGAAAGGAAAGTAAGGGAGAGAATCAGTGTAACAAAGCAGAAATCCTTTGAGATTCTGCTCAGCCATGTAACTAGCATAGAATGTGTGGGTCACTTGATAGGAACTGTGAGCTTTGGCAGCCTTCTTTCTGCAAAGAAAATTTTGGAAGCATGGTTCTTACCAAATGAGAATGACAAAGTAAGTAGAGATGACAGTTTCAGAGCTAAGTAGAAATGGACACCTGGAGATTAAATATGAGATAAAAATATAAAAACAGAAAAAAAGATGGTGACAGAAGAAGGATTTACATCAATATTGCTTAAAAGATCAACAGTAATGATCAAAGACTAAACAACCAAATTCAAGTGTTTACTCAACAAGCAAAATTAGACTCTAGCTGTATCCCAGGGCAACATTTTATTTCTGTGTGAGCCTGCCAATATCCAGTTGAATCTTCACTTTGCAGCTGTCCATGATGCCCTACAGTGATAAATGAATACTGGTGTGTTAAATTGGAAGTGCAGAAAACTGCATAGTTTAAAACAAAATTAATAGATAAGGATAGCCTTAAAATTTTCTCTTGTATAATAACGATAGCTTTGGGCTGCAGAGAGAAACCTCTAGCTTTTTTTCAGCAGCTGGAGCTCCAAAACTTTGACAGCTAAACATTAACACTGTTATGTTTGGTAAACCATAAAACTCCTTTCTTGATTTTTTTTAGGTAACACTGGATCCTGAAATGGCTCTAACTTTATCAGTTTTTCAGACTGTATTGAAACTGTCACTGGTCTTCTCAGAGTAGAGAGAGCACTTATACTTAACTACTTTCTGCTACATAAGATGCCAGAGGCATAAAACTACCCTTGTGTTGCTAAAGGCTTTCCCTGAAGCCAGCTGGTGCTGTCCTACTGTTCAGTGGTTGCACACTTTTTATCAGCTGTGGAGTTTAGACTGTGTGCTGATGTGGGGGAAGAAGCAGGGCCAAGGAAGGGCTGATCAGTTAAATGGTTGTAATAAAGGTTTGCAATACAGATGAGTAGCTATTAGTGACTCCTGTTACTGGTTCCAATTACCTGCTATGAGCTATGTGTTCAGAAGGTTAATACTCCTTCATTTGTTTCCAGTGGATGGAGATGCTCTTTTCCTGTTTTGATAATCAAATAAATTTCCACCCAAGACAGCAACCACAAACCAACCTGGAAAATTAATAAAATGCACAAATGGAAATGATTACATTGGAGGTTACATGACTGGAAGAGCTCATTAGATAGGAGGATTATTTTGTCTCTTAAAGATCAATGTTCAGTCTCTTAAGGATCAGCATCAACACTGTTTGTTCTGCTTGATTCCAATTGGTTTTTTGGATCATACTTATACTATTTGTTTTTAAAAAGGTCCTTCTGAGCACATCTACATGTGCATTAATATGCCTTTTCTATTGTGCATTAAAATTAGTACCTCCAATGTAAAGTACTAAATCAGTGGTCTCCAACTGTTTTAAGTAGAAGATCAACTTTGGTATTTAAAAGTAACCCAAGAACTACCATGTGAAACTCCCCCCTCCCCACCCCCTGCCCAGTAGATAAGTCTGTGGGGAGGAAAGGGGGGTGGGGGGAGATCGAGGCAGAGGGAGAAAAAATTATTTGGGGGCACACCTCCACACCAGGTGTGTTTCTCCCAGACGGGATGCCACTCAACTTACCCCTGCTCCTGCCTCTACTGCACTGTCCCTCACCACAGGGGCCTCGATCTAGCCCCCACCCCTCCCTCATGGACTGATCTGCTGGGCTGGGGCACATGTGTGCATGCACGTGGGTGCTCAGCTCCCCACCCCAGTCTCAGATCAACTCCAAGAGGCTCTGAGATCTACCAGAAGAGGCTCCAAGATCTACTGGTGGATTGAGATCCACTGGTTGGTGACCACTTGACTAAATTAATGCATATTAAGCTGTGCTAATGCTCAGTAGTTCATTTGCATGCATTTTTAGTGAAACTGAATGTGCAGTAGACTATTTTATTATGCATTAGCATAATGTCATGGTGTTTTATGTGACATTTTAATGTGCAGTAAAATAGTCCACTGCGTATTAAAATGCACATGTAGGCATGCCCTCTGGGTGGGATGTTCAGCTACGGGGGTGAACCTACTTTCTACAGCATATGTTTACTACATCTTATGCCATTCATTATTAAGTGCCTGTGTGGCAGGGCACCTTTGATGCCTGCCACTTTAAGGCCCAGAACAGGCAGCAGGGCAGCGAGCAGATGTGGGCTCTTATGACATGGTTACATGACCGCGGGAGGGCCCTGGGATTGGAGGAGGGGGCCTCAGCCCATATTAACCCAGGCCCTCAGGGCTGTGCTGCAAGCAGCCAGAATAACACCACTTGGCTGGAGCTTCTGCTCGTGACATCTTGGAGGTACAGGGAGGAACTATAGGGGAGGTAGGAGATTCCTGGTCCTGGGGCATGACATAAAACTACATCCTGCTGGGGTAGAATGGTGTGGTGGGTGTTCCCATGGCAGGGTGGGCCCCAGGAAATGCCATGCCAGTTGCCTTCCTAGTGAAAGGCAAGTATGGGGTGCCTTATAGCCCCAGACCCCATAAACATATGGGTAACCAGCAACTGGGGACAGGAAGGGGGCCAAGGACACCTTGAGAGAGGTACCTGAGCTCAGGGGTGTAAGACCCCCAGGGTCTAATAGAAATGGACTGAGAGTTGGTCTCAGAGAGAGGGCAGCAGAGGAGCCCTAGTGAGGGGGCAGCAGAGGAGCCCAGAGAGGGGTGGTAGAGGGGCAAAGGACCCCAGTGAGGGGAGAGTCAAGTGGCCCCAGTGAGGGGCATATAGGGTATAAGAGGCCAGGCCATGCTGAGTAGGGTCAGAGTAGGCAGACCTGAAGGGTGGCACTGATAAGGAGTTATAAGCCCCAGTAAGAGGGCATAAGAAGGAGGTCCCAGAAAAAAGACATGAGACCCAGGTGTGTACAAGCACACCTGTGGCAGAATACTTAGCTTGACTGTCATCTGCGAGGCATGGGACATGGTATAGGGAAGGTCAGAACCATGCATGGTGTCCTAGGCATTGGAGAACTAAATGGGCAATCTCCCACATCATTATAACAGTTTCAGAACACCAAGTCATGGCCTGCCCAGCCACTAGGACTACAGTTGGCCAATTTAGGACCGTGTGGTGGGAGGCTGGAGCTCCCCTGAGTGGCCACAGGGGCACATGCCAGGCTGCTCTGAGCTGGGGCTAAATTTACTCACAGGTCATCTGCACATGTAGATGCTGGCCTATTCCCACTTACGGCACAGTGAATTTAAGCTGGCGTAAATGCACATTTAAACACATCCAGTCTTGACTATTTTGTTGATCTATTAGAGAGTATATAGTGAAAGCATGATGTTGTTTGTTTGAAGTGATCCAGTAAAGAAAATTACTAAAACTGAATAGTGAATTTTATAGCATCATTTTTTACTGCATTCATCACACCATACATCTTAAGCTTTCCCCTTTCAATTGCAATGTAATTGCCTCTGTATTTAATGAAAATGGGGCAGACCATTAATACATTTACCCTTATGTTCTGTCTTTAATTAGATCTAATTTTAATGTTCCTAAAAGGAGATGTGCCAATAATTGGTATTTTGTTTCAGTGGCAGACTGAAAATGTGAGTAACAAAAAATTACTCTGCATTGAACAAATATTTTGTTAAATGCAAAGAGTTTCATTATAAGCCGTCACTCATAAACTCTCAGAAAATTTGGAAATAAAGGGTTAGATTTACATGGTACATTGGGTGCTAAAATGAGGAACAAATATTGCCTGGACTACTAGTGAGGGTAGCGGTGGACAACCTGTGACACAAGCAGTCTGTTTGTGTGGCATGTGGCAACCAGAAAGCAGAACAGCAAATAAGGCAGGGTAAATGGTCCCGGGTGGAGAGGATACAGGGCTAATCTGTGGCATGCCTGTCTGTAAAGTTGTCCCTCAATGAGTTAGGACATCCATCTATGATTTAAGAGGCCCAGGCTCAAATGCTTGATTTAGTATAAGGATGTTAATTTATATCTTCCATTTCTTGTATCTTCTCCCCACTAGCTGTTCTGCATACTGGGCTGTAGATCATCCAATGCAGTTTCTCTCAGGGTAGAAATATATGTTGCCAAATTAAGTGAATCTGTTATGCTGGGATGTGTCATTGCTTCCTTCATCCCAGCCTCCAAGGAGATTATGCCTAAAATAATCTGGTTACAAAGAAGATCACTAAAGCCAAAACATGGGGCTTAACATAGGACATACGTGGAACTAAGTGGTGCATGTGCATTGTCATGAATTTTACCTTAAATAATTGATAAATGTGAAAATGCTGCTGTCAGGTGCTGAAAGAATCTTATTTCATTATGTTAAAAAAAGGAAATCTGATCTTTAATTTATTTAAATTTAATATAGCTATGTATGGCAGTTATTTGACAGCAATGGGCACTGATCAGGTGCTTTTAGAGTACCTTGAAATTATCTTGAGGGCTCAGGAGTTTTCTGCACCATCTACTCCTTTCAAGGGAGAGACAATGATATTAAACAAGCTGTATTCAAAGGGTACATACAAAGGTTAGATCAATCTTAATGCCAACTTGTGCAGGTGCTCAGAGGGTTTTAACCAGACAAAAAATGGTGTGGCCTCTCTATGATTGTTCACCTCAGGAGGTGTACTGATTTAAATGGAAAAGGGCTAGCCTGATCAAGGAAAGCATTAAACCTATATAGTAAATTCCACACTCACAGCACAGTCCTTGTTAGTACACATAAAATTAGTACACATTTTTTAGGTCTAACTTTATAGCTGATTGGAGCTTTTTATGGTGTGATAGGTACTTTGCATGGTACCTATCAGGTCTCAAGGTAACTGCGCAATTAACCAGTTAATTGTGTGATATCTGTAATGTGTAGAGGGGACCTTAGAGGAGAAGTGAAAACTGCCACAAAAATAAAAATAAAAATAATGAATGGGCAAAGAGAAGCTTGGTATTAATGCTTATGGTTGACAAAATAGGAGTTAAAATTATAGGGAAGAAAATACGTGTGAGAAGATATCTATTGTCATCAGAATTAGAAATGAATTTTTAGGTATATCCAGGAAACTTGGAATCCTAAAAAAATGGTACTGGTCCATTACTAAATGGAAATCTTATTATTCTCAAACATTATGCTGAAAGAACACTTTTTGAATAAATATTTGTTTATCTGAGAACAAGTATTTTGTTGAATTCCTATGACAATAATTATGATTCACAGATTAACAGATTCACAGAAGTTTATGGCTGGGAGAGACCTTGTTGAAGTCTATTCCAGAGCCTAGTTACATGAACTGTGAAGAAGTTTTTCCTTATATCCAGTCTGAAACCTTTTTCTAGGCGTTTTCCCCTGGTGTGCTTTGGTGAATAGCTGATGATGAAGATGAAATCTTTCCCATTGAAACAATAACTAAAGAGGATGGTAAAGGGCAGCTACTAAAGGCAAACACTTTTAAATCAGCAGATCCAGTTAAGTGCTGTTAAATGAAGTCAAATGACTGTTCAGACTAATGTTAAATTAATCTTGGAATATAGGGAAGGTCCCAAGTACTGGAAGAAACCTAATTTTGTGCCAGTCTTTAAAAAGGGTAATGGGTTGACATGAGTAATTATATACTTGTCAGCCTGATTTTAATTCCTGGCAAAACAATGGAACAGCTGATATGGAATTTGATTAATAAAGAATTGAAAGAGGGTAATGCAATTAATAAAGAATTGAAAGAGGGTAATGCAATTATGTTAATCAACATTGATTTGTAGAAAATGCATCCAGTTAGTTTGAAAAAATGTTATTTTTGATAGGATTACAAGGTTGATAAAGGTAATAGCGTTGATATAATGTATTTGGACTTAAGTAATATCTTTTGGCTTGGTACCATACAACATTTTAACTGATAGGTCTTAAAAAGTAATTGTAAACTGGGAACCATGACTGAATACATATATTTCTAATGGGTTCCTGTAAGGAACAGGTTTTTTGCCTTATGCAATTCAGTATTTTTATCAATGACCTGGAAAAAAAGTTTTCAGATAGCCAAAACTGGGTTCCGGATAAAAAATGAAGACAGGCAACTAAAATAAAATGTTATATTTCATCATATGATATGAAAATATAATCTGTTTGGGTTTTTTTTCCAAATACAATGTGATGTGCTAAATTAAGAAAGAACATATGAGAAGAATATGTATATCATTATGACTAATGTTAAACCATATAATTAACAACTTATCATTGTAATGCATACATACAAGTCAAGGGACTCTGTCCTGGAAATCAGATGCTGGAAAAGAGTTGAAAACTGTGATGGATGATCATAAAAGTAAATTAATTGCATAACACTATGGACAAAAGGGCCTTTATAATTGAAAATTGAAAAGAGGCAAGGATGTCCATAACCTTACAGAGATTCTGTAATTTTAAAAGACATTAAGGTCCACATCCTACACTACCTAATAGGCCAGTAAAGGTACTTAGGGGCACAAGTGTCATGGTATTCTACCCTGCTCAGGTCCCTGAAAATCTATTAATGCATCTAGTTTTGTAACACACTATCAAGTGCCCTTAAGATTGAGGCACAAAAAAGTGATGAAAAGGAGGAAGATGATCCACCCAACTTTAGTATGAAAGTTTCAGGGACTTGAGCAGGGTGGAATAGAATTGCTCTTAAGACATATAAGATGATTTATGTGATTAAGAGATGGAAACGAATCTGGCCTCTACATTGTCACATTGTAACTAGAGCAAGAGTACACAGAAACTTTTGTGTGAATTATTCTTATTCTTGCTATATATGGCAAACTGTTCTGTTACACCAGTGGAACCCCATTAAAGTCAGTAGTGAAGCACATGGACAACTGAGATTAGAATATGACCATATTTCAGAAGACTGATTCCTTTTAATGGAAGTATTTTAAATAAAGTATACTTTTGTGTATGCAATTGAATCTCTAGGTCTAATGTTATGCAAAGCAGAACAGCTGTTCAATGAAGAAGAATCAGCCTGAGTGCAGAGGCATAGAAGTCTCCATAGACTTGTCTTTGGTACATGGCATTGTTTCCTCCACACTGATTTTGTTATATAGTATCATAGATAATTAGGGTTGGAAGGGACCTCAGGAGATCATCTAGTCCAGCCCGCTCAAAGGAGGACCATCCCCAACTAGATCATTCCAGCCAAAGCTTTTTCAAGCTGGGCCTTAAAAACCTCCAAGGATAGAGATTCCACCACCTCTCTAGGTAATGTGTTTCAGTGCTTTATCACCCTCCTAGTGAGAATGTTTTTCCTAATATCCAACTTAAACATCCCTTGTTACAACTTGAGACCATTGCTCCTTGTTCTGTCACCTGCCACCACTGAGAACCGTCTAGCTCCATCCTCTTTGGAACCATCCTTCAGGTAGTTGAAGGCTGCTATCACATCCTGCTTCAGTCTTCTCTTTTGCAAACTAAATAAACCCAGTTCCTTCAGTCTCTTCTCATATGTCATGTGCCCTGGCCCCCAAGCCATTTTCACTGCTCTCCACTGGACTCTCTCCAGCTTGTTTACACAAGGGTCATTCTGAGGATTGGGGGTACAGAACACAGGCTTTATGAACTGAGTTTTATTAATACCGAAGTTTCAAAACAATCATTAGCAGCAAAGACACTTAAGTTAAAATACCTCCCATCAATGAGATTAGGACCATGCTAAACTGACTCGGTACTATATATAGATATTCCTTTTTTTCCTGCTGTTTCCTTATTCATACAATTTTTGGTTTGAATCTTAATGCCATTTATTTTTGCTAGCGTTGTCAGAAAAGTTAATTTACATTAACTAGCGATTCCCCTTTGAGAATCCTCTTTTAAATTAATAAGATTTGATTGCTCATGCATCTACATGTAAGTTAATACAATCCAACAAGCATTGCATCCACACATAAACAAACACTGTGTGAAATTTTAATTACAGCTAGCAACTAGAGCAAGAGAAGCAAAGTCTGTCTAATTTTCATGCAAGCTCTATGTCTTTGGATTTTTTCATGTAACATACACAAACAACTTTTTTTTAGTCAGCACCCACTAGAGTAAAATACACACTGAAAACAAGGGTATGTTGCAACTAAATATTGTTTCTTTAGTGAAATTGCAGTAAGGTAAATAAGATAAGGACATAGCCTTCAAGGAGCCCATCAGTCCAGTGAGTTTGAAACCCTTACTTTAGAGGGAAAGCACTGAATTGGATATGACTAGAATGATCTGTCCCCTGTTCAGTACCTACCATGTCACCCAGCATCATTGCAGATACCAGAGGAAACATCACCTGTTCTGTTTAATAGCTACTAATGGATCTATCATCCATAAATTTGCTTAGCCCCTTTTTTTAACCTGGCTATACTAGCTGCCTCTACTACAATCTCCTGTGGCAATGAGTTCCACAAGTAAACCACACACTGCATAATGAGAGTACTTTCTCTTGTTAGTTTTAAACCTGTCTCCTATTAACTTCAGTGAATACCCCTAGTTCCAGTACCCTGGGACTTGGTCAATGACACTTCCTTATTAACTTTGCCCATGCCCTTCATAATTTTATGGACCACTACATATTCCCCCTCAGGCTTCTCCTTTTCTAAACTGAAGAGTACTAGCCTTTTTAGTTTCTCATGGTATGGCACCTGTTCCATACCCCTGATCATTTTGGTTGCCCTTCTCAAAGGAGTTTGTGAGATCCTGGCAATGGGTCTCCAGCATCTTCAACTCTATAGTAACTAGCAGCCAGAAAGAAAGATTCCCAGCCCAGCAACCTAGAACTGACCAAGACCCCTGGTAGGTTCCAAGACAGGTAAAAAGGAGACCCCTTTGGAGTCAGAATGTCTCACACAGAAAAATCTAAGATGATTTTTGTTTAAAGTAGCATTTCACCTTTACAAATAATCTTGTCTATACCATTTACTGTGGAATGTGCTAAGGCAGGAGGTGGGATTTGAAGGAGTTTGTGAGAGTTGGGAGCTGGGGAGCATTGCTTAATTATTACTTAATACTAAAAAACACTTCTTTCATCTTATTCTAGCTTCCTGTTCCTAACAAAGCCTCAATCACCTGTTATATTGTAGCTTGGGGGGAGGGGATTTGCTGGGATTTGTTTTATTTATTTTACTGTCTCCAATGTAGTAGTTTTTACATGCCTTTTCAGCGTGTTGTGTCACTGTTGATTTCTCAAGGGACAGCACCCTTGAGTATTGGGCAAAACATGTATTGTCACTGTAAGCAGAAGCACCAGGTACCAAGTAAAAGAGAATTCAGGACCCTGTCTGTTTGATGAGAGAAGGAGCTGCTGCTCCAAATACTTGGTTAAATCAAATAAATCAAATTGAATCAAATAAGGAAGAAGCTTAAGGCACAACGAAGGGGAAGTGCTACAGTAATAAAAGCTGGTTAGAAACAGAATTTTTTTTTCCTTTATCTCCAATTTTTATGCAACTGCTCTGAGCATCTCTGCTGAGAAGCAAGGAGGCTAATATCCAGAACATACATACAGTTGAAAGTGCAACATATTCTAATTTAGAGGCCACTCTTCATGGCAATGCTTAAATGTTTTTCAAAGGTGTTTATTATGTAAATGTACCATTATACATGGGGACCATGATTGAGATAAATATTTGACTCTGTCATTTTATTTATGAATCATGTTACTTTAAATATATTGTGGAAATTAGAAGCTTTTCAGAATTGAGGAACCTGGAGAGCAGACATGAACAAGAACATATTTTGATGTTAGTTTATTTAAAAAAAAATTATGGAAGAACATTAAAAAAAAAAAACAACCCAAAAAACCCAATCCAGTTAGTCCCACTAAAGTAACTCATAAGCTGTTTAATCAAAATTTAGAAGCCAGGCTGGTGGGCCAGAATGCAGAACGGTTTTATTAACTGTTTGAATTCCTTACTCTCTCAGAGTCTGTAAAATCTTCTGGAAGTAGCTACTTGTTCCTGAGCATGTTCAGAACTCTAGCACAGGGAATAGTATAATTAACCCCATCTCACTATTTGCATAGTCACCCACAAAATAGAAATTTGATACATAACTTTATTTGGGTAACTAAATAGCCTAACTTGACACGCTATATAATACATATGGTGAGTTTGTGCTGAATTGACAGCACTTCATGTATACCAAAGACTGCTTCTTTTCTATAAAAATAAGAAAGTTGGCTTCTTTTTCAGTATTAACTCCTGAAGCAAAGTTGACTATGTTTCTTTTTTAAAAAGAAAATAGGAATTTGTACAAGACTGTGGCTGAACAATATGCATGTACTGGCAATGTGAACTATATTAGAGGGAACCATCCAACTAATGTAATGTGCATTGTATTGTTTCTTCTTTGACTCTAGGAAAAATATGAAAAAGTGTCATTTTTAAACTTAACTGCAAACAATGAAAGTCACATGATGCAATGTGAATATATTGATTGTGTGAGCAGAAACTGAATATGGGTATTATTTTCTATATTTTTCTCTGGGAAACCCCAAGGAAAAAGTATTTTTCTCTCAAGTGTCTCTTTCAGAATCTAACAAAGTCTCAACATTATTGTTATTCTAAACATTCACTAGCACGTTAGAGGGCAAGCAGAGAAGAAAGAGGTTCAGCTGACAGAATCATACCTTAGTCCTCATCCTGAGAAGGGCTAGCCCATAAACTTAACTTTACTCACTTTAATTGTTCTGGTGAATTCAGCTGAACTAGTCATAGTGCATAGCCTTAAGTGCACATGCACATTTTTGCAAAAGCCAGGACTCTAATGTGATTTCTCATTAAAACTTCAGGAAGCCATTACCATTAATTTCTTATTGTGAAAGTAAAGTCCTTGACATGAGGCTTTTTTTTCTCAAAATTATATTTCACCTTTTATTATTTATAAATCATGTTTCTGATGGTGTCCGTATCTATTCCATCAGTTTTGTATCTATTAAAACTTAAGTAATAAGTTTTTGTTTGTTGGTTGGTTTGTTGGTTGGTTGGTTGATTTTTTTGTTGTTGAGGTTAATAATTAAGGAAATATTTTCAAACTTTTAGTTTTAATCAAAAATGGAGCCACTGTTTGTGATTATAGCCAATTGGCTCTGACAAACAAAATGTAAAAAGCGTAAGAAATAAAGAAACCATATATAAAAGTTTCTGAAAAGAAACCTACCTATTCTTAATGTTTAAATAGGATGTGAAGGATATTCAATCCAAATCTAATACTACTTTTAGTGCCTGTTGTATAATTGATTTATTACCTCTTCTCTGTATGTCCTTTTCTACTCCCAATGACATGTGTCACCACATCCATATATTAGGCTAGTCTAGTCTCAGGGAAGTCCTTGGATACAGGCCTTGGAAATAGATTTCCAAGACACATTCCTAAGAGTGTAATGATGTGCCTCTTCAGACTGCTAGCCTATTGTTTCATATTCGTGTGAAACTAAAGCTATTGGGTGTCTATACATTCAATCAAATAAGCTTTAGATAGTACCCCTGCCATCATTTTGAAGTGTGGGGATGCTGATCCATGAGACTCTTCAGATGCTCTAATTAGAGTGGCTCTCTAATTAAAGCACCCCACTCTGCGATCATGTGTATAAACGCTCATTATTATTTGGTAAACACTGATGGAATACAGGAACTATACAAAGATAGAATTATATTTCATAGACTTCATAGACATTAGGGGCTGAAAGGGACCTCGTGAGATCACTGAGTCCAGCTTCCCTGCCCAAGGCAGGTAGTCTGTAGGGATCAATTGATTCCAGCAAGATAAGCATTCAAATGCCTTTTGAATGAGTCCAGAGTAGGTGCTTGCACCATTTGGGGGGAGTCTGTTCCAGACTTTGGATACTCTGACTGTAAAGAAGTTTTTCCTTATATTGAGTCTGAATTGGCCTTCTAGAAGTTTGTGGCCATTAGACCTAGTAGTTATCCCTTAGTGAGCCTTGGTGAACAACTGTTCTCCCAGATCCTGATGCACCCTGATTATATATTTACAGGCAGCCACTAATTCCCCCTGAGCCTTCTCTTTTTCAGGCTGAAGATCTCCATGTCCCTCAGTCTCTCTTCATAAGTCTTGCTCTCTTGGCCTTTAATCATACAGGTGGCTCTCCTCTGTGCTCTCTTGAACGTATCGACACTCCCCCCCCCAAAGTGGGGGGCCCAAAACTGGATGCAGTACTCCACTAAGACCAAGTAAAGTGGGAAGATGATTTCCCTGGTTTTGCTTGAGATGCATTGGTGGATGCATGCCAGAGTTTGGTTTGCTTTGCCAGACTATTATTTTCAGAAAATGAACCCAGGTCTCCTGAGCCCCAGCTAATGTCTTACTCACTAGAAAACTCTGCCTCCCCTTGCAGCAAAATATTTGTGAGATGCAGATCAAAAACTAATTGTCATGTTTTTCAAAGAAGTTAGTTTATAACCTTAACCGATACAAAGTTTCAGAGGAAGCACCAATATAATTTAGGTATGTAAATGGAGCCTGGACTCTTGCACAAATCTTAAATTAAGAAGACAGGCCCAAAACCAAACCAAACCAAACCAAACCAAAAAAACTAAACACTGATGCAGTAATGCATAGTTCTTTTTAATAGACATGTAACAACACCTCTAATTTAGGTGCATGTGCAGTCAGAGGATTAACACAAAATGTCCATTTAAAGTAGGGATTTAAAAGGATAGCTTTCAGAGCATCATGAAAGAAAATTGAAAGACAGTAAGAGAAAGTGCATTCTATTTGATTTACAACATTTACTTGGTTGGAGATCTCATCTGAAAAGAAATACCTTATTTCTTTAATCTTGATTTTTGTCCTTGGTTGTTCATTGGTTTTGTTATTAGTGATGGATTTTTTTTTCTTTCTTACAAATCAGACACGTATGACAAGAAAATGGGCATATTACAACAATATATTAATACAATAGAGCCTTCCTTAGGTTAAACAATGTCAAGTTTTACTCCTTTTTGGCTTCCAGTTGGCATTTCAATCTGTTACCTACCTGCACTCAGTGTACTAATTCATTCTCAATGTTTCTGCCTGGTTTCATTCAAGCAGTTGTGGCTGCTTTGCTCTTGTTTGAGGCTGTGCTTCAGGCAACTTCATAAGATACTACTTCAGTGCTGAAGCTTGAAGTCTCAACTGGGGATTAAAGGACCATATTTTAATACATAGTCATATGTTACCTTTTGAAATCTCTGCAGAACTCGCTACCTGTGGAACTACTTCTCATAATCTTATGGTTATTTAACCAAAACCAAAGAAACCTAGTGCCATTCACTATTTCATATTTATTTCAGGTGAAATCCTATTCTTTCCTGGTCATACACAAGACAGTCTAATCTTTCCACATTATACACAAAAGAACTTTACATATTTAGAGGGGAAATAGTATATTTCAAGTGCCAAGCCATAAAACAGAAACTTTTTTTTCAGTAACAACCTGAATGCTTCAGTTTCCCTTACTAACTTATTTGGAGGGGAGGGGAAGATGTATATGGATGTGTCTTCTGCCATGTAGGCTAGGTGTGCGGGCCGGGAGCGGTCCGAGGCTTTTGGGGGCACGCGGCGGGCTGTGGCTGGGAGCCCGCAATGGTAGGGCGGGGACTCTGGCACGATGGACTAGAATTAGGCACGGACTCGTAGCGGTTAATTAAAGATTGTTTTACTTACACCGTAGGTGGTCGTGGTGCAGGCAGGAAAAACTTTCTTGAGTTGCAGTTACAGACAAACACAAGTGGAGTTTGCTAGGCTCCACCGAAGACACACGCACAGAACTTTTCTAGGCTCCGTAAAACAAACACGACAGAGGTCTGGATACCCTTGATGATGGCACAAAATCGTAGATACGTCTTAAGAATTTAACGAACGAGACGGGAAGAGGTTGGTGGTTGATCAGGCCGCCAAACTCCTCTGAGACACACACAAAGTTTCTATTACTCTGCTGCGTGCTCAGAGTCCCCACGAGATGGTTGTGGAGTCCTCTACAACTTGGGCGGAAACTGCTCAAACCTCTTATATGACTAGCAAGCCAATCGCTAGCTGCCACGTGGGAATAATTTAGAAACAGCCAATAGCAGGAAACAAATTTACATATGGGTGGCTGGAACTCCTTTGCACCGGGGTTTTCTCTCTGCAGCTGAGAATTGCACCGTGCAAAGAAAGCTCCATGTGGCGGGAAATAATCCTGCAGTGCCGAAGCGCACACACAATCATTGGGTCATGACACTAGGAAGTCTGGTTTCACTTTCTCTTAATCCTTTCTTCCCCTCTCTTCCAAGTAAATTAGTAAAGAAAACTGAAGCATGCAGGTTTTTACATTATAAATGCATTATACCAATAATATTACAATAAAACCCATAGTCCATCACACATGGACATTAGGGCTGTGTAAAGCTTTGTGTGGTGATTCAATTCAGAGAGGATTTGGCCTGATTTGTGGGGGAGGGAGGGGCAGTGGGGATTGCCCCCTGCCCAGCAGGATCTGGTGAGTTCGGGGGTTTTTTGGATTTTTTTCCCTAAAGGGCCAGGGCTGGGGCAGGCAGGGCAGCCATGGCAGGGCTGGGACAATAGGGGAGGGTCAGGGGGCTCATGCAGAGCCCCCCACACAGCATGGGACAGTGGGGAGCAGTGGAGATCGCCTCCCCCTGCCCAGCACCACCCTGTGAGTCCAGCGGATTTTTTTCAAAGTGCCAGGAGCTGGGGCAGGCAGGGCAGCCATTGCCAGGCTGGGAGAGTGGGTGGGGGAAGGGGCCTGCATGATTTGGATGTTTGGCAGCAGCTGAATCTCCAAATCAGATTTGGCTGAATCGATTCGGGACAGTTATTCAAATCACCAATCGAATCCCTGTTTCCCCGATTCGGCCGAATCCATAGCAAATACTAGCCACTTTGCACAGGCCTAATGGACATATCTATTTTATACAAATATTCTTTAATTTCTTTAATCTGTTCTTATCCACACACTGGCCTGTACCTCATCTTCCTGTTAAACTTAATTTACATAAATAGCTGGTTGCACTATGCCTTTTTTTGCACTTTAATTGAAACAAACAAACAAAAAGAATAATTCAGCATTTTCTACAAGATCCATTATGTGCTTTCATTTCTCAATCAATAATGGACCATTGTTTTCCTTCCACTTCCAATGTACTTATAGAATATTTTCTTGTTGCTTTTTACGCCTCCTGTTAATTTAAACTTGTTTTGTGATACAGACATTCAGCTTTTGTATTTGCATGACCTTTATACGTATGCTTCATAATATACCCTTGTTTCCATTTTTATATGGCTTCTTTCTGATGTTCATGTCTTTGAAGCACTCTGGGAATTGGACATAATTGTCTCTCTATATCTGTTGTGTTGTTGTCATTGTTGTTGTGGTTGTTCCACATTAGGATAGATTTCTGTTGTGTATTTAATCTGGTCTCCTTCAGTAACTGGCAAATCTCCTGCGCTCACATATCCCTCAGATCCCAAGAGACCCAGCCAAATATTCCCTGAGTTTATTGAATTCTGCTTCTCTCAAGTTTAGCATTTTTATTCTGTTGCTCTCACACTTCCCTTGCCTTAGAAAGTGAACTCTCATTTTATGAGTTTACTCAGCTTCAACCTTTAAATTCTCAGTCAATTGTACCCTATTAATCAAAACCAAATAGTTGCTGTTTTAAGGCTTACCTCAGTCTTCTGAACTTTCCCGCAAACTTTCCAAAACTTTTCCCCAAACATTCCAAAAACTTGACAAATTCTCTCTCTATCGCTCCTTTTCCAGGTATTAAATCTAATTATTGGACTGTTGTCTTAAATTTGTGTCCTCCCTCTACCCCCCATGTAAAACAGTGGCTCGGGGGATCAGATGGCCCCCTTGCTCTCTGCCACCCCACTTCTTCCCTCTGAAACTTCCTGCACCACTGTTGTCCCCAAAGGACAGTGAGTTCGTGCTCAGTACACTTGTGCCAATAAACACACAGGGTTGAAGGATCCAACTTAATCTTTATTTCTGCGCAGAAAGTGGTGCTTGGCAATTGTTCACAAAGCAAGCACATACACCCCAGTGGGCGTCTGCCTTATATAGCTACGTAACAGGTTAAACTTGCTGATGTGATGAAATGTATAGCAAGCCCAGCAAGTAACCCCCCCTCCAGCTCCCCCCCCAGGTAACCCCCCTTCCAGCTCCGGAACTTTGTTGATACAGCTTTTCCTTCTAGCGAGGCCAGCAATCAGCAACTATGCAACAAGCAATCTCCCCCAGCCTAAACAACCTACTCTATGCCCTTGGTTAGATAAAATACTTTTTCAAAACATACAAAGCTGTTCCCGAAGAAGAAAATGCATAGTGAAAGTTCAGGGGTACTCATCACCACCACCACCACTTGCATCCCCCACCCTCCCAACTCCCCACAATTTCTGCCCCTATAGCCAATCTCTACCTGTTCTTCCCCACTTCCTACAGTCTCTGCCTTTCCCCCTACCCCCTTCCTCACCCCTTACTGTCAGATGCTGCTCAGATTCTGTTCTCTACTAGGGCACGGAGCACACCACATGGAAGCACAGCCCCTGTCACACCATACAGCAGAGGTAACACTGCTGATTGGGCAGGCTGGGTAACAGGGGCAAGGCAGAAGCTACAGAGGTCAAACAATGGGGAAAGGGATGCTCTCTGGGTCTGACTCTAGCCTTGAGCTCCATCAGGGCTAGAGTAAGTGCCTGCTCCTTATCCACCTTCCCCCCCACCCCGACACACACACTTTGTACTCAGATCTAAGAAGAGGGGCTTTTCCCTCCATGCAGATGGTGGGGCATGGACCCTCATCTTAGATTCCAGTCAATGTGGTAAATCAGAAAGATGATACATGTCAACTTCTCTTTTATCTTTTAAAGCAGGAGGAGAGGCTGAGGGACTTGGGACTCTTCAGTCTGGAAAAGAGAAGGCGCAGGGAGGACTTGGTAGCAGCCTACAATTATATAAGAGGGGTACATCAGAGCTCCCCAAGGGATAACAAGGTCTAATGGCCATGAACTCCAGGAAGGTCGATTTAGTCTAGACATAAGAAAAACGTTCTTTACAGCATCCAGGGTCCAGGGTCCAGGGTCTGGAACAGACTCCCTCCCGAGGTGGTGCAAGCATATACTCTGGACTCTTTAAAAAAACATTTGGATATTTTTCTTGCTGGGGTCACTTGATCCCAGCTGACTTCCTGATTATGGGGGGGTGGGGGTGGGCAGGAGATGGACTTGATCTCACAAGGTCCGTTCCAGCCCCTAATGTCTATGAAATCTAGTCTATGAAATTTACATTTTTCCACAAGCATAATCTCTCCAGTCGCTAACAAACTATGTGCTTACAAAGGCTAAGTCACAACCTCTCTCTCCCTCTCTCTCTCTTTCCACACACACACACACACACACACACACACACACACACACACACACACACACACACACACAGAACCTGAATGAGTGACTCATTCCTGCCACCAAGTGGTTTTAAGCAGTGGACTAATTAAAAGTACTGTGATGCTGTGACTTCATGCAGCCTTGTGTAAGTTCCTACCAACAAACACACTAATGACCAATCAGAAGGACAGTCAAGTTCAGTAAACAATCAAGTCTAGACTCCAAACATATCAATTACACTACTTGTTTCCTAACACTGAAAAATAGCCCCTCAAGTTATTCCTTAGCAATGTCAGAACTAATCCAGATTATTTCCCAGCTGCTTTACATTCCCATTCCCTTTCTCTTATCTCAACAATCACCTTACTGAGTCTCTCATCTAATTGCTTCTTCAGTCCCCACTGAGTGTATCATTGGAGGGAAACACAGGAACTGAGGACAGTGAAACTACCTGATTGGCTGAGAAGGGGAAGAATGGAGAGAGACCCCCATCTTGTCCACTGAGACCCAAATGCAAGTGGGCAGACTGAGGAGCAAGTAGAAAGCAAAATTCACAAGCCAGAGTCCTGAGGATAGAGAAAAAGGAATATTCTGAAGGGCAAGGGAAGCAGCTGCTGCTGCTTCATTGCAGAAGAAAGGAAAAGAAAGGCTTTTGAACTGAACTTTCAGGTAAGCAACTCTCACAAAATTGATTCTGTTGGAAAAAGCCCAGGATTTTTTAATGAAAAGCAATGTATGTTCTGGAGTCTGACCATATCATGTGTCTGGGTCAACTGTAAAGTACAGTCTCTTACCAACATGGTTATGGGTCACCTACTGGAAGATGGAAATACATTTGTTATTTAACGAATGGGATTAAGAATAAAAAAAACCTAAATACATAGAGGGAATGAAAGGAGTTTCCATTTATTGGTTAATGAGCTTATTACTTTAAACTGATTTGGGGAAAGAGGTTTACAGTAGTACTAAGTAACTTAAAGGACAATTGGCTAAAATTAGAATGAGGAATAAAATTGGGGAGTACCAATTGGGGAAGGGGGAAAAATAGAATTGAGGAGTTCAGGATGCTAGCTTGAAAATGGAATAGAATTGGGGTGGGGAAGGAATGGAAAGTATGAGCTAGGTAACAGGACACTTATACTGAAATGAAAGGGAAAAAGGTTTGACTGAATACTTGAGCTTGTGTTAAAGTGTGGAACAAGGATTCATTAAGGGCTAAGGACTGAAATTTTGGTGTTGAGGGTAGCAACAACATAGAATCAATATGTGTTAGGCAAAAAGGGGAGAAAAAATATATATGTTGAAGAGAAAATAAGGACAAAAATTGTCATAAGTGGCAATTATAAGCAATTCCAGAGAATTATTTACAATAATGTTTTGTTTTTTATGTAGAAAACTACCATACATGTCTGAGTGTATGTGTGTAGGTCTTTTCTTCTTGTAAGTTGAAGACTTGAATCGTTTTGTTTTGGGTTTTTGTTTTTTTTTGGGGGGGGGGGTGGTGGTGGTTTATAAGCACTATATTTCCTATTGGATATGGTAAAGTGCAAAAATGCAATTTTGAATGTTCTAAGTTAGGCTGTCTGTGTAGTATTAACTACTGCTATATTTTAATATATGTGATATTATTCTTAGTCTTGATGCTCACTTCTTTCAAAGGCTAATTAAGTTGCAGCAATATACAAGGGGGAATAGGGTAACTAAGGTGTTAAGGAATCTCTGGCTCTTTCCATTATACTCCTAGACAAAGCCAAGGATATGTCTTCTGCCGAAAGGAAGAATTGCCCAACCCCCATTTAGCATGTACACTACAGTCAGTATGCTTTATTTTAATATCACCTATTATCAATCAGGAGTAACTCTGCTGATGTTAAATTAGTTATTTTCATGTATAATTGATGTGATGGCAGAAATAACCCCTCCCCCCGCCCCGACCCCCGCCCCAGTAAGTGCATGCCGTATTTTTCCTTATAGAGGTATGGAATGGTATTTCTGAAAGTAAACTTCTCTTCTTGTCACTCAGTTCTGCATAATATGTTTTGTTGCCTACCTATCTGCAATATGTGAATATTCCTTTTTGTCAGAGCTGATTTGGATCAGTGCCTCGACACAGTGGAACTTTCCAGCACAAGGCACGGTAAGGCAGGAGAATTCTCGGCATGGTGAAGAGTTCTGGCATGGATAGAGTTCCCGCCAAGGATATGCAGATTTGCATAACACGATTGGCCAGTGTTAAATTATTCCCACGTGGTGGCTGGCAATTGGCTCGCTAGCAGTATAAAAGGTTAGGGGCATTTCCGCCCTAGTTGGAGAACTCCACGATTCCCCCTGGAGTGGAACTCCGGCAGCTTGATCACCTGCCAACGATTCCCCGTTGTCGAAGCCTTACAACATATCCTCCGAGTTGCATGCCCGAGTTAGACCCGAGCTACCCGGTCTACAAGACCTCCTCAATTAGCGACTAGAGATTAGAATTGTTGCAACTATGATTGAAGTGTGAAGTCACTTCTTGCCTGTGCTGTATACGACTCTACAGTGTAAGTAAAGCCATCTCTGTTTTTCTAACTGATACGTGTCCCGTCTGTGCCTAATTCCGCTCCGGTGATAGAGAGTACCCATCTGCCCGTCACGGGATCGCAGCTGCAACCCCAGCTAGCGTTCCCGAGGATTCCCGATCCTCGGTCCCCCCTTGGCCCCCACATGGCGTCACGAACAGGATCCTGGTTCAGACTGGCATCACGAACAGGATCAGCAGGATCGGAATTAGGATCAATAGGATCGGAGTCAGGATTTGGGGAAGATCTAATGGTGCAGGAGCTAGTGAGAAGTTGCCCCTGGTGTAGCGGGAGACTCCACGTGGCCAGCTCCGAGGAACTAGGCACCCACATCACGTATCACCACGCGGGCGGAGTGGGTGAGAGGTTTATCGATGGCTACCTTTCACTGAAGGAAAAAGGAAAAGAGGCATCGGAAGTATGGGAGGCATTCGGGTGTGTGATGGGCAGCGAGAGAATCCTGTTCAGGCCCCGGGAGAGAGGAAACACCGCATCCCTTGCCAAATGGGGATCGGGTGACGTGAGCCCAGCTCTCAGCTGAGAGTTGGCTCGCTGCGTGCAGCTCGCACGGGAGGGTGAAGAGCCGACGACGGCTAACCGATTCAGCCCCCCGCTGGATACGTGTGTAGCCCCGAGGGATAAAAAAGAGAGAGTTTTGGATGTGTTGTTCCGCGCTGTGACAACTTTACTGCGAAAGAATGCAGACCTGGAAGCCCGACTGCTCGCGGCCGTTCCGGCGGCACAAGAAGCGGCAGAGGAGAGAAGCCCCGAGTCGACACCACTCCAAGATGGCGCCGAGGAAGGAGTGAGCTGCCTGGAACCGGAAGAGAAGGGAGGAGCTTCAGGAGAATCGGCGGAAACCCGGCCGGTGACCACGCCCACCGACACGACGTCGCTTCTGGCAGCTCCGCCTCCTTTCCACAGGGAGGGGGCAGTGAGCGGAGGACATCCGCCCCTCTCCACGGATGCAGCAGCAGCCTCGACAGCGGCTACGTGTTCTGCAGCAGCAAGCAGCCGAGTGAGGGAGACAATCTACACTACCCATTACACTAGAACCTGGACTGAGCTACAGGAACTGTGCAAAGAGTCAAGGATCAAGCCTGATGAGACCTTGGCTGTATGGTTAGGATGTCTGGTCGTGGAGTTTGGATCCAACCTGCTTGATCTGGAGGAGGCTAGTTTTTTCACTCGACAATCCTCGTGGAGTGGAGGACACGCCACCGATATAGATTGGCTAACGTATAATACTCACTGGCCTGTTCCACTCCCAGCACTCATCGCGGGTCAAGTGGATCACAAGCCCCACATCTGGCATGAGGGTCATCCGGCGAGGATCAGTGCAGAGCAGATCCTACTGGCAGTGATAGGAAGCTCGTACGGTTCCTGGAACCCCAGGGAGCACGCGCTGGGACTGACACCGACCCAGCAGCAGAGACCGTGGCCGCATCGCCACTTACGAAACCCTGGAACTGTTCCAGTGACTTTTGACAGCGTAGAGGCTTGTGTTGAGGTGTATGGAGGGAGGAACGCCACCGTCCTTCGAACCCTCCTCAACTCGTTAGCCGGCCAACCAGCCTGCAACCTTCTGCAACAGCTTCCGCGATTGCAAGCGCTCATGAAGTCAGACACAGGGACTTCGAATGACCCAGAGCGAGTGTGGCAACCACCGCAGAGGACGAGAGAGGAGAGGATTATGTTTGGTTTCCTGTTACACCACTCCAGACTCATGAAGCGACAGCTGCGGATCCTGGGAGACGAGGGTCAATGGCAGTTGGCCCATGAGCTGGGTTTCCAGTGTCCGAAGGATCCGGACGGCGACTCCGGAACGTCCTCATCGTGTTAGGACAAGACCACGCAGCGTCCGTATGTGGATCGTCATTCGTGACGGTGCATCTGCGGGCGTGCAAGAGCCGTCCGGAGCTGAGTCGAGTTCGAGCACCTATGTCACATGCTTGAAGGAGAGTGGGGAACTGAGAGAAGAGATCTGATTACCTCTCCATATGAATAGTGTTATATAGGTTGATTAACAGTGTCTAAGAATTCTTTTTTCTACAGGTTTACCTGAGGTTCGAGATACGTGTCAGAAGTGGATCCAGAGAGAGAAAGAGAGATGCAGAGGTCGTCTGACGTGTGACTCCGCCATGACACCTATTGAACTCCTCGTGATTGAACTTTTTGTGACCAATATATTGATGTGTGTGTGTATGTGTGTTGGTTACTATTTGGTTCGATCCATAGAGGACGAACTACTGTCTTTGTATACTTTTGTATATAGCCAGTTATCTTTAGAAAGGAACGATAATTTGGACGGCGTGCACGTGCTTCAAGTCCCAGCTGTGTCTTCAGCAAGGGGGCATGTCAGAGCTGATTTGGATCAGTGCCTCGACACAGTGGAACTTTCCAGCACAAGGCACGGTAAGGCAGGGGAATTCTCGGCATGGTGAAGAGTTCCAGCATGGATAGAGTTCCTGCTGAGGATATGCAGATTCGCATAACACGATTGGCCAATGTTAAATTATTCCCACATGGCGGCTGGCAATTGGCTCGCTAGCCGTATAAAAGGTTAGGGGCGTTTCAGCCCTAGTTGGAGAACTCCACGATTCCCCCTGGAGTGGAACTCCGGCAGTTTGATCACCTGCCAACGACTCCCCGTCGTCGAAGCCTTGCGACGTATCCTCCGTGTTGCATGCTCGAGTTAGACCCGAGCTACCCGGTCTACAAGAGCTCCTCGATTAGTGACTAGAGATTAGAATTGTTGCAACTATGATTGAAGTGTGAAGTCACTTCTTGCCTGCGCTGTATACGACTCTACAGTGTAAGTAAAGCCATCTCTGTTTTTCTAACTGATACGTGTCCCGTTTGTGCCTAATTCCGCTCCGGTGATAGAGAGTACCCATCTGCCTGTCACGGGATCACAGCCACAACCCCAGCTAGCGTTCCCGAGGATTCCCAATCCTCGGTCCCTCCTCGGCCCCCACACTTTTCTTCTCTAAACTTTTAAAGTATGTCTGTGTTCCACTAGAGGGTCAAGCTTGCCTAAGCATCTTCTTTGGAGGAAAATGGTCTTTTGTCCACCAGTGTTTCAGTGCCATGATTGACATAATATGTACAGAAAAACATGAGAGCCTTATTTCACTGTGATAGTTGTGTTGATTTCATTTGAGAAATTCAGAAGAAAAGAAATAAGCAATGCCAGAGAGGCTTCCAGGATAACAAGTTCCTCTCTTTTCCACCTTGCTTCAAATGCAGATCCTCTCTATTCTGTAATTTTTCTTTTTGGCATCTACTCACAGTAACAACACACTGCATATGGCACTGAATTTAAGCAGAATAGGCTTGCAATAGCCTAGTCAATATAATGATGCCAGTTAGCATTTAAAACCTGAGAGGTGACTGGTCATCTGGGAAAAAGGGGTAATTTAAGGTCAACACATATGAATAACAACAAATCTGTGGGCCTACTTTTCTCAGCTGCAGCAATTATGCTGCCAAAAGATTGATATCAAAATGCAAAATCCATGCATTGTGAGTTTGAGCAATAATTCATCCTTGAGTTTCGGGAGACTTCTTACATTATTTTTGTTCCAAGTACATATACGTGGCAGAATAAACAAGGTAATTCCATTCTGCAGCACCTATGGTACCACTTTTAATTTAATCTTATGTATGCTACTCTTTGTTGTAAAGAATGAAGCTGATAATGTGAAGACAATTCATCTTATTAGGACTAGCATGAAGTACAGCAAAATACCCTAAAGAATGTCCCAGCATGAATTATATTAAGCCTAAATAAACTGTAGCTTTTCAGAGAAGATTTGACTTTTTGTAAATTGTTATATTTAGATTTATATTTGATACTGCAAAGAACAAAACATGAAAACTACTCCAGTTTGCCAAACTACAATAAATATTGGATATGCATACAAAATTAACTCACGCAGCAGGGAAATAAATTCAGAAATGAGCTTCTTCATTGCTATTAATAATATATCATACATGTTTGCACTGTCTGGTTTTCCTGTGCTTAGTAAAGTGTTCTATTTTTACCTTACATCATTTTCTTAAAAACAATTTCAAACAATGCAATTCCTTGAAATGTACTGTTCTTAAGTGTGTCATGTCATGGGGGTGTTTTTGGTCTAAAGACACAGTCAGAGACAGTTCTTTGGGTAAATGTAATATCCAACTAAATAGTTGGAAACATTGTTCTTTACAAGCTTTTGGGCACAAACATCCTTCTTCAGGCATAGGAACACTCTGCTGGTATTTGTATACTCTCTTGGGTGGAGTACCCAAACACCAGCACCGATATATTTTCTCCCAGGCACCCGTATTCATAGATTTTATAGACATTAGGGCTGGAAGGGACCTCATAAGATCATTGGGTCCAGCCCCCTGCCCAATGGCAGGAACTCAGCTAGGAACAAAGGATCCCAGCAAGATAAGCATCCAAATGCTTCTTAAAGGAGTCCAGAGTAGATGCTTGCACCACCTCTGGAGGGAGTCTATTTCAGGCCTTGGGGGCTTGGACAGTAAATAAGTTTTTCCTTATGTCCAGCCTAAAATGGCCTTGGAGGAGTTCATGACTGTTGGACCTTGTCATCCCTTGGGGCGCTCTGGTGAACAGGTGTTCCCCCAGATCCTTATGTACACTCCTTATGTACTTATAGGCTGCCACCAGTTCACCCCTGAGCCTGTGCATTTCCAGGCAGAAGAGTCCCATGGCTCTCAGTCTCTCTTCATAAGGCCCATTCTTTTGTTCTCTGATCATGCGCATGGCTTTTCTCTGGACTCTTGTTTTCTGTTACCAGCCAATGCCACAGTTGATACACTATAGGCTTGAGTTTATTATCAATTAAAGTAGGAAGGAATTATGTTTATACCAGGATGCATACAATAGTCCAAAACAATAGAATCATAGGTCCCCTCTAACCCTAATTTTTCTCAGGAGGTGAGGTCATTTAGTCCAGCACCTTGCTCAAACCAGGATCATCCCCAGCTAGATCATATCAGCCAGGGCTTTATCTAGCTGGGTCTTAAAAGCCTCCAAGGAAGGTTAGGATGAATTTGAGATAATTTCAGTGGAGTCTTTAGATCAGTGGGTTTCAATCTTCTTGGACTCAAGGCACCCCTTCATAACTTTTCTGAATTTAGTAACATCCCAGCTGAGAATCACAATTGTACTGTTTTGCTTACCTACTTTATCACAAGCAAGCAGGATTTTGCATTACCTGTTGCTGGAGGCACTTCCTGGTCTGGCCCTGTACATACCTCCTAGAAACAGAGGTGCACAGGATATGATAATTCCACCTGGCAACAGTGCGGCAACCTGGAGATAAATCCAGTGGTTCCCTGCTGTCTCTGCAGCTGCCACGCCACTGCTGTCACACCACTGTGGGTGGGTCTGTCCTGCATACCCTTGTTTCCAAGAGGCATGTGTAGAGCCAGACAGGGAAGCACCTGGAGAGGATGCTCCCTAATGCAGGCCAAAGGACTTGCTCTTGCTGCAGTCCAGTTCCTTACATACCTCCTGGAAATAGAAATGTGCAGAACAGATTCACTTACCCTCTGTAGCACCCATATTGCAGCACCTTTGAAAGGGTCTCATAGCATGCTGCTTGAGAACCACTGTTTTAGACTCAGCACAGAACATGCCAGACTCTCTGGCCTTTAGAAAAGGGTTATAGATGAAGTAAGCACAGTGAATGCATGTCTGGCTGAGATATCTTTCAGGAAGACACTGAAAGAAGTTATTGAAGAAAATTAAAAAGAAAAAGTTTCTATTGCTACCTTTGAGTTCCTGGACAGACTGATAGATGTACAAAGTTAGTCTAACAGTTGGAGTAAGGCTATATTTCTTTTTAACTAGCTTCTGTCTATTCTATTCTGGAAAAGTTTTGCCCATAAAGATAGTACAGCAAATACTTTCTAGTATGGCATAGGTTATACCAACAAAACAATGCTTTTGCTAGTATAATTTATCCCTGACACCTGATGTTCTTGAATGCCATAAACTATGTTGGCAAAAGGCCTTTTTTTTTTTTGGCTTGATATGGAGAAGAAGGTTCAGTTAATGTTTTCTTGTTCTTTTTTCCATGCTTCTGGGCTTAGTTGCTTGCCGTGTAGACTCAGGAATTATTTTTCCCCCTCCTGTTGCCACAGGTGTCATGTTTCTTTTTTTTTGTTTTTGCAATGGTTGTTGTTTGCAGCCAACTCTGGGGATTTTGATTGGCGATCCCAACAATAATCCAGCTGAGACTAAATCTTGGAAGTTCCTGTTAGCCTATTTTATCTCTACACTGAAGGGTAGACTGACTGCCACATTGGGTTCGGAAAGGAATTTTAACTTGTGGTCAGATTGGTATAAACTGTGGGTGGTTTTGTTCTCCTCTGTAGCTGAAGTATGCAATTCTTCCTTGGAGCTGTCAAATGCATTTTATTAACACTTGCTGTAGTGAGACACTGATTGCTGTTGTCTCCTCCTTTACCTGTGGCAGGTCAAGGTGATTTTGGTAACTTGTAGTCATGGGGAGATCTAGGATTTTGGAAAGAGGGGTACACGTGGTAAGGTGCATCATCACATATAACACACTATATTTTTCTCCAGGTAAAAATAAACCAGAAACTTTACTAATATGCTAGGGTGTAGGGCTGCACTATTCAGTTTAAGATTGATGCAGAAA
This sequence comes from Alligator mississippiensis, assembly GCF_030867095.1. Classification (NCBI taxonomy): domain Eukaryota; kingdom Metazoa; phylum Chordata; order Crocodylia; family Alligatoridae; genus Alligator; species Alligator mississippiensis. The sequence continues at coordinate 88,218,713 of NC_081824.1, forward strand.
GAAATATAACTCTATTGGACAGAGTAAAAACAATCTTCAGGACTGTAAAATAGAAGTTAACAAAAACAAACTATTACCAAGAATAACTAACAGACAGCAGAATTGTAGAAGGAAGGCCTAGCTTGATTAGTGGAAGAAAAAAAGAAGAGAGGGTTCTTAACACCTGTAAAGGAAGAGTTTTGAAAAATTCAGATTTTAGTGATCCACAGCATCAGTTGACTCCCTCATTGCTGCCTGAATAGAAATACTACTGCCTCTCCCAGACAGTTAGTTTTAAACTTCGGGGATTCATCCCCACAAGCGAGAACATGCCTTTCCCTGGGGACAGCTAGCTGTGGCATAAATATATGCTGTTGTTATTTGTCCCCCAGAAACACCCCTGCATGGTGCTCTGGTATGTGACAATTGCCCCAGGTTGGGTAGGAGCCTGGTCTGAAGCCATACTGTGGCTCTGGCCAGTCAGGCTCCACTTCCAGGTGGTACATGCTGCTGCCACATGCACCACCCACCTTTTTTTTTTTTTTTAAAGATACCGAGAGTTCCCAATATCTAATTTTGCCACTGTGCTGCAAATATGGAGCATGGTGAACATGGTGAATTTTATGGCACCTAAAAGCCTTTGAGGTGCCATGAAGCACACATTCCTGCTCGTGGGGATGCAGCCTGACTGGAGCAGGATTCAAAGGGAGGTGCAACTGCACCAGTTCACTTGACTACAAGTTGGGGAAAATCCAGGTGTGCAACAGGGTTGACTGTGTAGTTTTAGGAATTGGTTAGATAAGGGTTTGTATGGGATGGTTTGGATAGGGTCTTCAGCAATCTCTCCTGGACAAAGAGAAAACGAAGTATGCAGAATCCCCTCTCTAAGACTCAAGTATCTGCACTGACTCCCAGATATGTATTTCATTAGAATTTTCATTACACAGATAACTTAGCTCCACATTCACGCACAGTGAATCCTTTCTCAGTTGGGCACTTTACAAGTTTAGAAAGAAACTCTGTGTATTTCCAAACCACTCTTTTTTTCAAGGGCTTAGCATTCTGTCAAATCAAAATGGATTTCCTACAGTACAATAGAAGGCATTGACGCTCACTAGAAGTTATGTTGTAAAATTTTAGCTTTTGGATGAAGCACAGCTGTTTTGGTTCCAGAACTGTTTGGGGAAACAATAATATTAAATTGTTATTATTAGTATTTTTTGTAAAAATAACAGTTGTAAAATTGTATGTTTTCCTACTCATTTCATGTTACAACTGCTGATCAGCTTTGCTCAAAATTACTAAAGAAAAATAAGACTGAAAGATAAAATCTTCTTGTGCTTAGATAGGGACCAACCAGTGAAAATTCTAATTTAAATTGGGAAAAGTGGCTGCATTTTTGGTAAAGACTGAGAAATGGCGTTAGCATCAAAGTTGCTATGCAACTTTAACCCTATTGGATATTGGTACATCTAGTAAAATGGCATGTAACTATGGCTTTCAAAAATGTGGCTTTAAGTCTGTGGAAGTTCTCAAGGCATATTTTTATAATACTTTTGAAACAGCTTTGAAGCAATTGTCAGTTTTCATGCCATGATATTTCCTACTACTAGTGGCACCTTCCTGCACATTTTTTATTGGTTTCCCGTGTTTGGATAAAGCTGTTTGATTTAAAGTCAACTGTGAATGCCTTTGTTACTGATGACATGAAAACCGGAGAGGAATAAGAATCATAATGGGGTTATCCAAAATGCAATTCTCTGAAGATTTTAGGTTAGTTGGGGATGTGACAATGGAGAAAACTTGGTTTTAATAGGGCCTATCTACACCTCGCCCTATGGCAACCTAGCAACACACTACGTTGCCATATGGCATGCTATGGTGATGTAGTGATCATGTTGGTCTACACGTGATCACAAGCTAAATTTCCATAGCACCACACTCCCTCAGTATAGTGTGCTGCTACAATGACATAGTAGCAAAATCTAACCATGAACCATGTTCATGATGCAATAACCACCTGTATTTTGCCATTCTTTAGTACTTCCAAAAAGAAGTACTAAAGCATGGTGCCATAGCAACATTGCCGTATGGCTATATGTAGACACACCCACAGAGTCTTACAGACCAGGAGATAAAAAATGCAGGTCAAGATTCAAAATGAGATCAAGCAATTACACCCAACTTCCAAAAATTGCACCCAACTTCTAAAATAGTAACTAACTCTTCATTAATTGACTGCTTTCTGTTATGATCATGGAATAAAGAAGAGATCCTCTGGAAAAAAATACTATGGGATAATGCAAATAAATACTATCAAAATACATGCATAAACATATACACTATGTAGTAGTTTTGCATATATGTTCCTTTAACTCACTGTATATGTGCAATATCCATTTTTTTTAAAGGTAAACTGAACCCCCATCACAGAAATTCCATGATATGGTATCCTATGGATTTGGATTATTAGTTTGGGTTTTCTATCCATCTGGGTTCTCAGAAGATTTGGACCTTGTAGTCCCACCACTGAAACCTCTAACATACGAGCTAAGGGTGTATCTGATGTAAGTAGTAGTTTGTCATGCTCTATGGGGCAACAGCCTTATTGGGGGACAAAATCATAGTGTTGGAAGAATCATCAAGGGTTATCTAGTTTAACACCCAGTACAAATGCAGGACTTGCTATACCTATGCAATTCCAGACAAATGCCTAGCAAGCTTCAACTTGGAAATTTCCTACATAAGGATGCCACAGCTCCCTTAGTTGCTTGCTATGCTGTTCTGAAAGTGAGGGCTTTTGGAAGTTTGTTTTTTTCCTATTTACTCTAAATCTGGGAGAGATGCTTTATTGGTAGGTATCACAGGTATTTCCTGACAGAAGAATTATAGTGATACTTAAGAAATCATAGGTTCCATTTCATGTTCTGGAGAAAATATTGAGGGAAATGTGTCACATTTTCCCACCCTTTCACCCTGCTCAGAACTGTTACCTTCTGCCTCAGTCCCTTCCAGCCTGTCTCTTTTTCCCTGCCTCCATGGCTCCTCATCCTACTCACTTTGCAGTCTTCCCTATCCAGTCCCAGTATCTTAGTCTAGTTCAGAATTCCTACTTGATTCCTAGGTCTTTTTCACACAGAGGTTTTTGGTATCCATGCACATTGTCTGAGCCATGCCACCTCCTTTACCAGCAAGTTCCAGGCCTGTTCTTCCAACTCTTAGCTTGAGAATGGAGAAGTAAGGATGTCATTTTGAAGACCCTGGTTTGTCTTTGTTCACTTCTGGTTCCTGTTATCAGTGTCTTCCTCACTTTCTATACCCCCATTAAGTTTGTTTTCATACACCCTCCTCTCCCCTGCCCCCTACAGAGTTGGCTATTACACCTTCTGCATTCAGTCAAGATGCTGAATTTTGCTCTATGTGAAAGCCAGTAGAGAGGACAGCAGGCACACAAGGTCTCCCAGTTCTCCATTGTTGTGAAAAAACAGCCACCCACAGCAGTTGTGAATGACAGTTGTGCAGAAAATCATATTCAGCACTGACTTGCCAAAGTTAGAGCATGCTCAGTGCAGATCAGGTATTTTTTTGGGGGGGGAACTGACCTGCCAAACTTTAATGAGTTCCTATTGATTATGTGCACACTGTCATTTTTCAAATGACTAGACCTTGTTCTAGCTTGGCTAGAACAAAAAAAGAGGCCTCCTCAACATTAAGGTGACTGTACAAGTTAAAGTCACTGCTCCAGAGTAAAGGTATGCTAGAGCTTCTAATGAAGGTCAAGAAAAAAAGTTGCAAGTTGTTTGGTTTTTTGTTTCATCATGGGTGGAACAATTTATGTTCCCAAACCCTGTTATGAAAATTGCTAAACCATTGTGCTGAAAATGTAAGTATATGTATTCAACCTGAGGCAAACAACCTACCTGTAAAATTTCATCCAAAATGGATAAAACTTTGGAAAGTTATAAGCAACTGAAGTAGGGCCTTGTAATGGTAAATGTTAGAACTGTGTTTTATTTAGAACTATCTTCCTGTATAGGTGTTTGTTTTTTCCTCTTTTTTCAGTCAATTTCCATCCTGGTATAATTAGGGTGACCATATTGTGTTTTAAAGAAATCTGGGATACTGCTGGCCCTGGCCCCAAGTCAGTGGTGCTACTGCAGACCTCTAATGCAGTGCCTCCCCACTTGCCTGCCTGATGCACAATGCTGATCCTCCTCCCCACTGGACTGTGCCCTGCACCCCTGAAACTTCAGGACTTCTGTTTTATTTTTTTTTACCAAGTAGCCAGGACCAGCCTACAAAATCTAGTACTGCCCCAGCCAAACCAGGATTTGTGGTCACACTAGGTATAATTCTATTCGAATATAGTCTCCTTGGGCATCTCTGCATGTTGAATGAGCTTTAGTTCACACCTCTGCCGCCATTTTGAAACATGGGTTTGCTTGAATACATGTGATGCAAAGGCTGCTGGAGTGCATTAATTAACATACTGCAGCAGACTCAATTAATCGAGTCTGCTCTGACATGTGCTAATTAGCACATGTTGGAGCAGATGTCTGGCATATGTATATGTGCCCGTTGCATTTGCTTTTTATCTTCTCTATATTTTCTACTTGGTTATTCACACCATTTTTCCATTGGATTTGTTCACTTGCCCCTGTCCACACTCCTTTTTCACAGGCTCAAATAACAAGAATTGAGTGTTTGAATTTTGAGCTGAACTTTTGAACTTGCGATGTTCAAGTGAGTTCCAAATTAGTCAAATGAGGCAAAACACCTTCATTGACCTTCAGACTAAACTGACAGGAAAAAAGAAAGAGAAATGTTTTGCAGTGAATGTCTTTGCTGATTTCTGAAAAAGCCCAGACAACCCTGATAGTGATAAATGATGATGTTGTTTTTAGGGTAAGACTCACTGTTAAACTATATTAAGACAAAATGTTCCATGCCACATCAACAATGAAGGAAATTACTTTCTTATTACCAGACTATGTTTTCCTATTGTATGGGGTTCACAGCAATGAGAAGAGCAGGAGCTGCAAAAAAACCCTGCTTCCCTTGTCACAATATAGGTCTCTGAACTTCCATAAGCAGAGAGAGGTCCCTGATCTTATGAGGGCTCAGATACCTGCACATTTCACTAATCAGGCTATAGGTAGTGAATGCTAGATCTGGGTGTCCTAATTCACAAAAGCTAAATATATTACATTAAACAAATAAACAGGTGCATTATTATTTTAAGTAAACTAGAATTAATTTTGAGAATCAACTGATGCAAGTTATCTTGAAATGAGTTTGAGAATGATTAGACATTTACAACTCCATGTGCTTTGATGCCACTTACCAGGATAAACTTTTTAAGGATCTGGAACAGGGATACATACAATTATAATACAAATCCCAAACTGTAACCATTCAAATGAACAAAGCCAGACTCAGAGACCTCTCTCAGACCTGCAAGAATACCAACCCTGAGACAAAGACAACAGAATTTTTCTGGTTGCTACCTAAAACCCTTATCTGGAACACCTTGGATAATCTGGCTTCTTGCAGATGTTAAAAACAAAAAGACAACCCTCTGCCCCCCCCAAACCCTCCACTTTCCTACACCCTCCTCTGCCCTGCGCCCTACAGAGTTGGCTATTACACCTTCTGCATTCATTCATTTTAAACTCCACATGGCCCCATGCTGAGCCCAGCACATGCCAAATAGAGGCATTGTGTTAGGTGGACCCAGCTCACTGCAACATACATATAGATTGGGATCTTTAGTGGGGCTTTTTTGGTGCTTTTATCTAATATCTGATTGAATCAGCTTTAGATAAAAGTGCCAAAAAGCCCCACTGAAGCACCTGATCTATACAGATGCTGTGGAGCAACGTTGAAGTAATGTGCTGCTGCTTCCAGTAAAGCACTTTTTGATTTGTTTGTTTTTTTTAATGTCTACAAGCAGCCATCATTAATGCTTCCTGGGAAAGGATGACTGTTTCAAGGAAGCTATGGAGGACAAGTCTATCCTATTTTACAACCACAAATGGCATATCACAAGCGAGAAGCTACCAAATTTCTATTTTCACCGAGGCTTCAGGCCTTGCAGTGGATCCAGATGCAACCTATATTCTCTCATCTATTCAGACTACACCATCCATGGACCATATAACATGATTAAAACATCCAACGTTGATTCACCTGCACCTCTACTGACATCATATATGCCATCACCTGCTTACAGTGCCCTTCTGCTGTCTGTATTGGACAGATGGTGCAATCTCTATATTTAAGGATGAAAGAACACCAACCTTACATTAGTTCCAGAAAGATGCACAATCATTTAGCAGAACACTTTCACCTCTGAATACTCCATTGTTAACCTGAGGGTACTTGTTCTTAGGCAGCAAAACTTTAAAAATTAACCTGAGTGCAAGATTGCAGAATGCAAAATCATCCATAGACTGGATCGTGTTAAGCATGGTGTAAGCTATTTGAAGAGAGGGTCAGGAAAAGATAGGTGGATTTAAGAGATGGCTGGTGGACATCACAATGCCAGAGTCACTGCCACTGCCAGCTCGTCCTCTGTTTGCACCTCTGAGGTGTTGGTCCAGGAAGGACCACCCACTATCAAGGCTTCCATCTAGGTCCTGGTTTGGCACTGAGTAGACTGTAGCTTGCAGGTTCCTTCCAGTGACAGCCAGCTGGGGGAATGCCTGCAATATGAGCCGTGCTTCCTTGTGGTGTCCCTCAAGAAGTAGGCAAGAGAGCTACAGGATGAGGTTGTGATGTTCCAAAGCATCCTCTGTCATGAGGAGTTCATCAACTCAGTGCAGGAGAAGACCACTAGGACTGAAAAGGAAGGCTTGCCAGAGGCAGCACTAGAGAAAAGAAAAGAACAGGGACTCCCAGGAAAGTGACAGCTGGAAGCATGTGACCTCTGCCAGCAAGCAGAAGTCTTCATCCTCACCTGCAGTGGCTTGCCTGGAGAGTAGATATGGAGCAGGGCTGTGCAAAACAGCACCATTTAATTTCAACTTCCATTTTGAAGGCACGCTGTTTTGTTTTGTCATTTCATTTCATCTTGAAGCACTTTCAGTTTTGTTTCATCGAAACGCGTCGAAACAACAAAACAGTTTCTACATTTCACCCCTAGGCTATAATGTGGAATCATGATAATGCCTATAACTTTGTCATTTGCCTGGTTCAGATGAAAATTGCAGGACTGGTAGCCCCTTCTGAGGGCATAAAGCTTGCCAAGTTTCAAGGAGATAGGTGCAGGGATTTTTGTGAAACTGTACCTCAAACAGTTGTAAGCAAAATCGAATCACTTGCCAGCTGGAGCAGACTGCTGTCATCCTGTGCGGAGATCTGGGAACCTTCACCCCCAGGAGGGCTGCAGGGCTGTGCCAGACTTCTCCCAGAGGTGTGGGCCCCCAGATCTGCATGCAATATGATAGGAGGCTGCCGCTTCTTCCTGGGATAGGCTCTGGGTGCAGTCTGCACCAGCACCAGGAGGCAACCTCCTGTCATCCTGTGTGCAGATCTGGGAGCCCGCACCCCAGGAAGGGCTGTGTGGCTCTGCCAGACTCCTCACAGGGGTGTGGACCCCCGGATCTGCACATGGGATGACAGGAGGCTGCCTGGTGCCACTCCTGCTGCAGCCCTAGGAGCAACAAATGCCACCTGCCTGCAGCTGCTGGGCTGTGCCATGCCAGAGGACTCGGTATGATGCAGCTCAGCAGCTGCAAGCAGGTAGCATCCACCGCTCCCGGGGCTGCATCAGGGATCACACCAGGCTCTTCCTGGCACTCGGTGGCAGCACTGGGAGGCAGTTTGAGCTCTGTGGGGCTGGCAGAGCTGTTTGGAGTGCAGCCCTGGCTCTCTCCGTCTCCCACCACCAGGCTGCACTGTGAGCAGCTCCATCAGCCCCATGGAGCTGAGCCTGGCAGCGGGAGGTGGGGGAGAGCCACTGGCTGTTTGGAGCCAGGGCTGTGATCTGAGCGGCTCCACCACTGGCTCTCCGCCACCTCCCACCACCAGGCTCAGCTCTGTGGGGCTGCAGAGCCTCCAGTCTCTGGGATGTGCTCACCAGGGCTGTGCTTGGAGCCATGGCTATGCTCCGGCTGGCTCCACCAGCCCCTTGGGGCTCAGCCCAGTGGCACGAGGCAGTGGGAGAGCCAGTGGCAAAGCCACTTGGAGCACAGCTCTAGTAAGTACAGCCTGGCGGGGGAAGGCTCTGCAGTCCCACAGAGCTGAGCCTGGTGGTGGGAGGTGGCAGAGTGCCACTGGCCAGGGCCCTGGTCAGGTCTAGGTCTCCGCTCAGAGCAGCTCTGCCATTGGCTCTCCGCTGCCTCCTGCCACCAGGCTCAGCTTTGTGGGGCTGTGGAGCCTCCCACTGTTAGGCTGTGCTCACCAGGGGCTGCATTTGGAGCCAGGGATGTGCTTGGAGCAGCTCCACTACTGCCTCCTGCCACAGGGCTGAGCACCATGGGGCTGGTAGAGCCACTCGGAGTGCAGCTCTGGCTCTCCTCTGCCTTCTGCCTCTGGGCTGCTTCAAAACTTGAAATGTTGCAAAACATTTCAAGTGCCTTCATTTTGTCTTGAGGCTGTTTTGAAGCCTTTTGTTTCATTTTGATTTTGTTGTTTTGAGCTCAAAATGTGTCGAAACAGCTTCGAAATGAAACATCCATCGAAATTTTGCAGAGCCCTAATATGCAACAGAGGAAAACAAGCACATTCCATCAGCAGAAGAGGCCAGGCCAGGCCTGCCCAAGGATGGGAGGATTGAGGTCATTGCCACCAAAATGAAGAGATGGGTGATGGTGTTAAAGACTTCCTTCTTCAGGGGATAGAAGCATCCATTTGCTGGCTTGACCTGTTGTCTTGGGAGGTCTGCTGCTTTCCCAGAGCCTGGATCTGAGATGTCATGGAAGAATTACCAAGAATAAACCAGTCCTCTAACTACTACCCCATGCTGCTCATCCATGTGGGCCCCATTGATCCTGCCAGGGGGATCCTGAGCAGAACAAAAGTGACTACAGGGCTTTGGGTATAAGGGTGAAGGAGACAGTGGCTCAGGTGGTGTTCTCCTCAATCCTTCTGCTCAAGGAGAAGGGATCAGGCAGCAGTACATACATTCTGCAGATCAATACCTGTCTGCACAGTGGTGTTGGCAGTAGGGCTTTGGCTACTTTGACCATGGGTGTTGAAGAAAAATGACTACTAAGAAGAGATAGGACCTACCTGACCAAGAATTGTTCATGGATAGGCTCTCTAACCTATTGAGGAGGGCTAGATTAGCTGGGGGATGGCTAAGTGGGGAAATGGGTGATCTGGAGGAAGTAGAAGCAGGAAGGGGGAAAGGGGCAGCTGCCTCCTTGTTCTTGAAAAAGTAGGGCAATTGCCTTATTACCTCAAATGTATGTACAAGAATGCCTGGAGCAGGAATAATTGGATGCCCTCACACAGTCACAGAACTATGATGTGATTGGAATAACAGAGACTTGGTGGGATAGCTTGCATGACTAGAGTACTGGAATGAAAGAGTATAAGCTGTTCAGGGAGGGCAGGCAGGGGACAAGAGGAGGAGGAAATGCACTTTATATAAAAGAGCTGTATGATTGCTCAGAGTTCCAGTATGAAACTGGAGAGAGACCTGTTGAAAGTCTGGGTTAAGGTGGAAGGAGAGAGCAACAAGGGTGGTATTGTGGCCGGTGTCTGCTATAGACCATCAGACCAGGAGGATGAAGTGGATGAGACTTTCTTCAAACAGCTAGCAGAAGTTTCCTAATAACAGGCCCTGGTTCTCATGGAGGACTTCAATCACCCTAGTATATGCTGGGGGCGGGGGGGGGGGGGGGGGAAGGGGCAATACAGCAGTCCATAGACAATCTAGGAAGTATTTGGAGACCATTGGGGACAATTTCCTCATGCAAATGTTGGAAGACAAACTAGGACCCATGGTCTTTTTAATCTGGTGCTCACAAACAGGGAAGAATTGGTGAGGAACATAGAAGTGGACAGTAACTGGGAAGCAATGACCATGAGATGATTGAGTTTCAGGATCCCGAGGAAAAGAAGGAAGGAGAGTATCAGAGTAAAGACCCTGGACTTTGACTCATTCAGGGAACTGATAGGCAGGATCCCCTAGGAGGCCAGCCTGGGGGGGAGGGGGGGGAAAGGAATCCAGAAGAGCTTATTTTTACTTTAAAGTAACTTTACTGAGGGTGCAGGAATGAACCGTCCTGATGTGCAAAAAGACTAGCAAGTATGGCAGAAGAACAGCTTGCCACAAAAACCCCCCAAACAAATAAACCAAAAAAACCCTGTTAAATCAACAGTGTTTTCATGGCTGATTCACTATTTTTATCTAGGCAAAAACTAATGTATTGTTTGCCATGTTACAATTTGTCATGCAATGTTAACATATGATATGGATCAAATGTAATGTCTCTCTGTGGCCAAGGAAAACAGTTGCAACGTTCTAAAGGGTTAACCTCAACTTCATTTTATTATGCTGGGGACATTGTATATATTAACATATTTTGCATTACTTAAGTCATGACTAGATGGTGTCTCTATAACTGCCGAGTAAGGAACTAGTTAATATGAAATACCTGAGACCTAACAAAATTACTTGGTGCTAAGTGGGAAGTTTGCATGCCAACTGGCATGCAGGAACAACCTTCAAGCTAACGTATTCTATCCCACTACTTTATGTAACCTGATTTTACATTATGCTTTATTACATTGTTTGATTCATGTTCATTTTTACCAGTGTGAAATAATGCTTATGTTCTTCCTATCTCAAAACAACATACTGTGTAAATAATGACTATCTATATTTTCCCTTGTTTAGTATGCTAAGACTATCAATTAAAAAAAAAAAAAAAAGATGGGGCTGGAGGTGTGGAAGGATGAAAAAGGCTACTCAGGCCAAGAAGGACTAGAACTGAGCTGACTCTATACTTTTAATTTTTCAGGCTAGTGCCATGATATTAAAAACCTTTCATTTCTTGATGATACTTTATATTTATTATTAAATTATGACTACTGTAGTGCATTTACAAATTAATTTCCTAATTGGATCTTGTCAGGCAGCAATGCCAAGGTGTATCCTTCTCTCTGAGTGTAATTTAAATAATAGTTATACAATTTAAGTAAAATGGAGCTCTCTGAGATTTATTTTAACCTGAGACTGGTTTGCACTATGGCATAATGTATTGAGGGTTTGAGGATGACTGAGAGAATTCTTAACAGTCATAGTTCAGTTGCCTTAAAACAGAAAAGGCCTTAGTAGATCTCTATTTCAGTAATACTCACTAGAGTATTTTGCATGAAGGCTTATAATCTGTATATCTAAGTTAAGAAAGAGAGGGAGAGCCTCAGGATTGAACTATGCGCAAAATTATTTCTCTGTGTGTTGTGGAATATTTAAAAGCCTGAAGATTTCAAGAAAAAAAGCTTAGAACTTGGAATAGTAAATGCGCCTATGGTGGGGATGTGCTATCACAGGTACTCTGCTAACGGTACCTGTGATAACTAGTTTAAAGCTATTTTGACTATTATATGCTGCGACATAGACATTGTCAATGGTACAACTTTTAAGTCAGTGTTGAGTGGCTTTTGAAAATTCTGTCATCAGAGAGTTCTGGTGACTTCCTTTTTCTGGGCTGGACAGAATTGCTTACACTAGACTTTCCAACTGAAAATTGTTATTGTTCAGTTCACAAAAATGGTGGGGTCATTGGCAATGTACCAGGGGGCATGGAGGGGCAAATGCCCCCCCACCTTCCCACCGCTGCACCGACAGTGGGGTGCGGGGCATGAGGCTACAGACTGACTGGAGCCAGGGCTTGGCAGCAGTGGGCATGGCAGGGTGGCATGATTTCTGCACCAATGGTGGTGCATGGGGCTGCAGCCTGGCTGGACTCAATGCCTGGCCGCAGCAAGGGTGACAGCAGTGGCATGGAGTTGTGCCCTCCAGACTGCAGCGGTGCATGGAGTTGTGCCCCCTCCCCCTCCATTGTCAGAACTTACACATCGCCTATGGATGGGGAGTTATTGGTATCAATGTCTGATGTAGCACTACAGAAGTATATATTTCCCAGGTTAAGTCTGCTGCAATCTATATAGTGACATAATATAACATATTAGCATATAAAAGAAAGGGAGAGCTCAATCCATTTAGGCCAGGGACAGATATTACACTTTTACTGGTATAAGTAATTGGAAACTAGTCTATACCTGTAACAGAACAGAAGTTCAACACACACAAACTGTTTTAAAAATTGCAGAACCTGGTCTAAGACTTGCTTCCCCCACCAATTGTCGAATTTGTGTTCTGTTTGATACCAATCTGAACTACACCGCTTACAGAAAACCACATAACTTAGACTGATTCCACTTCAGGCTTTTTGAATGTCTGTACCTAGCCTAATTATATTTGTTCTATATTTTTGAGTTGTTTGAGTAATAAGATGATTATGCAATGGTTATACATGGAGAGGACATTACTGGGTCTTTTGAAACAGCACTTAGCATTGAGAGGTATATAATTGTTGTATGATGATTGACCTACGGTGTTTCAAGTACCATTTTTCCTTGTGACTTGTTTCTCTTCCCATTTCCTTTTTTTTCTTTGAGTTGTCATACGTTACAAAGCAGTGAATGGGTTACAATATTGAATATAATGGACATTTAGATTGATCTTCTATATCTTTTTCTCTTAATTTACAGTGACTTTTTTGTTTACATTTCCTGTCATATATGGAAGGAGTTTTAATTTAAAAAAAAAGAAAAAAAGTTGGCTCATCTCTTATTTCATGTATTTGCACGCAGAAATCTTTCCTAACTTCCCTGAGGATCTGCTCTGTGAAAGGACAGCTGAATTGACTGCATAGTTTTGGCAAAAATAACCTCCAAATATGTGACTGGGCATCAAAATGTTAGTAGTTCTCAAATGCAAATCCAGCTTCTCCTCTTTATAATCACACAGGGAACTCAGTGCTGCCAACTTGTCACTTTTGATATCCCAAAAGCTGTCTCCACACTCTTTGCCTTTAGTGCTATTGAACACTCTTGGGTGATGACAATCAAGAGCTGTAATCAAGACTTTCATGTTATCAAGAAAAATAAAATATAACTCAGGACTTAATTCATATAACTACTTGTGATGAGGATAGCTACCAATTGTTTTAGGATCCTAAAGACTTCAAGGTGAATTCTGTAAAACAGGCAGCATTTAGTATATGAGTGTAGGCATGCATTTTTACAAAACACATGGGCTAAAACTCCAGAATTGCTTGTAAGGCTTCCCTATGTCTTTTCAAGAAAAATGTAGTTTGATGTATAAACAGATATATATCAGTATCAAATTATACCTAAATGGAGACAGTATCTGATGACAGCTTCACCCTTGAGTACTGATTTCCTCAGTAATGTTTTTCAGGGAAGACACAGGTCAAGCTAATTGCAAAATAAATTTCAGTTGTGAAAATTCTTGTACTGTTAAATTGTAGGTGAGAATGCCACTGCAAAAAGAAAAATCCAGACTGCTGTGGTGGAGAATGAAAAATATGAGAATAAAAATGTAAGTCACCTGGTCTTGAAATGCTTGTTTTTCATTGTTTCTAAGAGTTATTGCAATCACTTGCTTATTTTGGTGAGCTCATCTGCAGTGTTAATTTATTAACTAACTAATTACTTTAAATTAATTAACCAGTATTAATTAAGGCTGCCAAACTTCCATTTAGTTTTATGTGGATTTTCTGACCTGACAGTGAATTATAGAATAAGTGAATAACAGGGTTAGAAGGGACCACAGGAGGTCACTTAGTCCAACCTCACTCTCAGAGACGACCATTCCCAACTAGATTATCACAGCCAAAGCTTTGTCTAGCCAGGTCTTAAAAACCTCCAAGGATGGGTAACCTGTACTTTACTATGCTCTGAGTAAGAAAATTCTTCCTAATAGCTAACTTAAACACACCTTGCTGCAACTTGAGATCATTGTTCCTTGTCCTGTCATTTGTCACCACTGAGAACAGACTAGCTCAGGGGCGGGCAATTATTTTGGGTGGAGGGAGTTTATTGAGTTTTGGCAAGTCATCGAGGGCCGCATGACAGGCAGCCCAGGGCAGATAAATATTAATTTTCTAAATATTTTAGGGGCCCCATAAGCCAGATAGAGTGGCTTGGCAGGCTGCATCTGGCCTGAGGGCCACATTTTGCCCACCCCTGGTCTAGCTCCATCTTCCTTAGAACCACCCTTCAGGTAGTTGAAAGTTGCTATTAAATCCCCTTCAGTCTTCTCTTCTCCAAACTAAATAAACCCAGTTACCTCAGCTTCCCCTCATACATTATGTGCCCCAGCTCCCTAACCATTTCCATTGCCCTCCAGTGGACTCTCTAATTTGTCCACATCCTTTCCATATTAGGGGGTCCAAAACTGAACACATTACAGATGTAGCCTCCCCAATGTCGAATAGAGGGGAATAATCACTTCCCTCAATCTGCTGGTAATGCTCTGACTAATGCAGCCCAGTATGCTGTTAGCCTTCTTCACAACAAGGGCACACTTGGCTCATAAAAAGGGCACTTGGTTGATGTTCATGGCATTGACATCTTTATTTCAGTTTTTGATGGGAATATGTGCTTTTGGTGGGAAACAGTTGAAGAAAGTAGAGGTAATCTGGAACTATGTCTACTACAATTAAAACTTACAGACATAGCTGAAAATGTGGTTTTGTCCTGAAAAACAGTGGGCAACTCTTGCTTCAATCTAGTAGACATGATTCACAGAATCAGTCAGAATATTCAGCACTTTGCAGGATCAAACTTCTCATGTGATAATTGTTCTGCTCTCGAGGACTGTGATTGAATCTGAATTGGTAGCAAATGTGTTTATTTTAATCTTACTGAACATTTTCCTTTGTCACCCCAAACAAATTCCCAATAGACAGGGATATTTAAAAGTCTTCATACAACAAGATGAATGTAGTGAATGTGAATATGGTGATATGCAATGCCAGGTGTCTTTAGCAATCATTTTATAATGTTGCCTCTCAAATTATAGCACCCTTTGCAGTTCTCTCTTCCTTTCTCCACCCCTTGAAAAATTCATTCTGAACTCACTGTCACCTAATTAATTTTCTCCATCTCTCAAAACCATGCCCAAATGCTCTCCAACCTAGTATTGACCAATGTCTTTTCATTTAAATATAAATTGATACTATCCCTTTAAGTTTTCAATAGCTCCAAAATATATTGCATTTATTAGTCTGCTGAACATGCAGGTGACATTCAGTAACCCCTAATGAGAGTTACTCTTGCTCATCAAGGTGAGAGTATGCCCTGTAGTGTTGCATCTAATTTTGTTTTTCCTGCTTTGTCCTCCTCCTTAGCTAACTGCTTAATAATGAGATGTTAATGATGATATGATAGAATATTTCAAGATATAAAATAATCAGAAATGCAGTCAGCTTAAAATATAAATCAGTCCTTGAATATCAGAAGGCAAAATACTGAATGTCAAATCAGCGCATTTTATAATAATTAGTGGCATTATATAATATTTTGCCAGTCATATTAACTATTCAAGTAACACAAAGACTTCCTTGAATTCTGTGTATGGTAGGGATATCTGACCTGTCTTTTTTTTTTTGGTTAAATAGGAACACTTTGTCTTCCATTCTGATGATATGAAATCTTTAACCCGAGAAACGTCAAACTGATTGTTTCTTTCCCAGATATTACCCATGTGAGATTTCCCCAGTTCACTTCTAACCTTCCTGTCATCTCCCTTTAATGGAATCTTATCAAATAGTCTTCATGCTCTCCTGCCCAGCATGTGATCTTTCTATAGTTTTCCTGAAATAAAAACACTGGAATCCTCTGTGTTGTTCAGCTGGCATCTGTCTCCAGGAATGACATGAGATCAAAACTAACAATTATTTTCCCCCATTGAGACAGGAATTAATGGAAAGAAAGTTTAGAGATCAAAATAGAACAGTTATTAACTTTCCATTTCTCTTTATTTTAGGTTTATTGGCTCCAACTTCAGGTCTGAATCTAAAGTCATGTGGCTGTCTATATGTAGGCAGAATCCCTTTTGGATTTTGCTCTTTGTTTTAGCAGGTCAAGCTTATCTGCAGTCTTCTTTTATAAGGTTAGATGAGATCAACTAAGCTATTTGTGATTTTTTTATGACCCCATCTTGGTTCACGTGACACTAGGCACAAAGATATAATGGTAATGTCATATATGAACAAATATGTTTCCCTGCAAATTACACTTATCATTTTGTCTGGAACACTAGGTTTGTGGGTTTTTTTAATGTATTGCCAATGTTTGACCCTCGTAGCCACAGGTTTTGATTACTAAGTCATTCCTCTTTCATGTGTTGTAACTAGGCCATGTGCCTGAACTATTCTGAAGACAAGTGATTATAATGTAAGGCTAACCTCTGACAAACTTACTAGAACATCTCTCTCTTTCTCTGTACTTTCTAATTCTCACTATTCTTTGAATGGAGACAACAAAATCATTTGCTGATTTTTTTTTTTCTGATATGAAGAATGGCATTGTACAGTTTTGATCAGTTTCTTTTCAGGACACTTGATAAAGCTCATCATCAATCTCATCAGTGTCTCATCATTCCATGTGGGTTCAAAGCAGCATTTTATTTTATCCAAACTACTTGAACTATGTAAAGACTTTTTTATCCTGATTATTTCTTCCTTATCCCATTACTCTTCTTCTCTAGCATAACAATGTCCAATTGGTATTTTAGAATATTGCCTTCTTTACAACTTCTGCTTTATCTGCATTAAATAACTCCAAGGTTATTTATTCTGGCAGCCCTAAGGAGATCATGAATGATGTCATCAATCTTATGCTATCTGCTTTTACTTTATTCAAAAGTGTTTCCTTACACTAAGAGTGTGGGGTTTTTTTGGTTTTTTTTAAAGAACATGTCAGGAATACCCAGCTTCCAACTGTACCACTGACTCCATGTGTAACTTCAAGTGAGTAGGCTTACTTCACTCTGTTTCACTTTACCCTTGACTAATTTTGTGCAATTAAATAATTAGAGCTATGCACCTGGAAGCCAAGTTGAATTTAACTATTTTTGCCTTGCTGTAATGATGAATGTGAAAGGAGCTTCAGAAAGTCAGATTCCTGAAAGTGCCTGGTGATATTGGTCTGATTCCACTTTTGAATGCCCAGGCTGAGACTGTTTAGAGAGGCTATATTGTCAGAGATGAAGCATTCAGTACTTTTTGAAAATTGTCTTCTTTTGACATGTTTCAGGTAGGACACACAAAATTGAAGCATCAAAATTCATTTGTCACATTTGAATTGGTGACTCACAATCCTTAAAGTCTCTAAAAATAGCTGAGGGAAAACATAACTTTTAAATGAGAATTAATAGCTGGAATTTGAAGTATGTCTGAGATCAGATACTGTTCTTTTGTTTCAGAAGCCCTTAGAAACCTAACGATATGGATTTCATGATTTCTAACTAGATCAGAATGAATGATTCAGACAAAAAATAATACCGCATGGGGAAGAAAAGCTTGAGAAATCAGTTTGTTAGGCTATTATATTCTTGCTTTGTTGTTGTTATGTGACATTGCATGTTGACAATGAGGCCAAAAACATGATAAAATCATAGTGTGGCTTAGCCGTCTAAGACATGGAAATAAAATGCAGGAAGGGTTTTTTTAACTCATTTTCTGCTGACAGCTGGATTTGTTCTGATTAAGCTAAACACAGAAAGAGACCATTTTCACAGGGAGAGAATCAAGTAGCTTAAAAGCTAAGAGATTTGAGAAATGACATTATAGTGTTCAAATTAGATTTGAGTCATATCTATAAGAACAAAATAATCTGAGTTGGAGATTAATAGAAATGTTTAAAACTATGTAGTAGACTTCTAAGAAATATGTTTGAGTGGGAACCTGTCTGAACGTATTGTTCTAGATAACTTTTCATGTCCTTCACTATCAGGGTCCTTTGAGGTTCAGTAAGTCTGTTTACACGGGTGGGTGCAAGAGAATATTGGTGTGCTATTTGTGGATAGTTTCTGCTCCATTTCAATTGTACATCCTCAATTGGTTTGCTCAATCTTCATTCTTTTTGTATCTCTGATCCTCCAGTATTGAGCTTCCCCAAAAGCAGGGTTTTCTGTTCACATGCCTATATCAGTGTTCTGGATTTAACTATCGAGGCCAGGTACCTAAATATTAGGTGATGCGATACTGAATAATGACACCTAAATCTTTTTGGATTTGGGCCAAGAAAACTTAATGCTTATGAATCCTTTCTGAATGATAGTGAAATATAAGAAGGAGAAAACTGAGTTTTACTTCAGCTGTCTAGGAATAAAATTGCAACCCTGAGGAGATAGTCTTATAATACCTCTTACAAGAATGAATTGGGACTTTGATGAAGGAGAGAGGGAGGGGAAATGCATCAAAGTAGTTGTGAAACCTCCAAGGAAGCAAATAGAATTGGAAGTATTCACTATGAATATACACATCCCAAAGACATCTAAACATAGATTCATATTCATAGATTCATAGATGTTAGGGTCGGAAGGGACCTCAATAGATCATCAAGTCCGACCCCCTGCATAAGCAGGAAAGAGTGCTGGGTCTAAATGACCCCAGCTAGATACTCGTCTAACCTCCTCTTGAAGACCCCCAGGGTAGGGGAGAGCGCCACCTCCCTTGGGAGCCCGTTCCAGACCTTGGCCACTCGAACTGTGAAGAAGTTCTTCCTAATGTCCAGTCTAAATCTGCTCTCTGCTAGCTTGTGGCCATTGTTTCTTGTAACCCCCGGGGGCGCCTTGGTGAATAAATCCTCACCAATTCCCTTCTGTGCCCCCGTGATGAACTTATAGGCAGCCACAAGGTCGCCTCTCAACCTTCTCTTGCGGAGGCTGAAAAGGTCCAGTTTCTCTAGTCTCTCCTCGTAGGGCTTGGTCTGCAGGCCCTTGACCATACGAGTTGCCCTTCGCTGTACCCTCTCCAGGTTATCCGCATCCTTCTTGAAGTGCGGCGCCCAGAATTGCACGCAGTACTCCAACTGCGGTCTGACCAACGCCCTATAGAGGGGAAGTATCACCTCCCTGGACCTATTTGTCATGCATCTGCTGATGCACGATAAAGTGCCATTGGCTTTTCTGATGGCTTCGTCACACTGCCGGCTCATGTTCAACTTGGAGTCCACTAGGACTCCAAGATCCCTTTCCACCTCTGTGCCACCCAGCAGGTCATTCCCTAGGCTGTAGGTGTGCTGGACATTTTTCCTCCCTAGGTGCAGCACTTTGCATTTCTCCTTGTTGAACTGCATCCTGTTGTTTTCTGCCCACTTGTCCAGCCTATCCAGGTCTGCCTGCAGCTGTTCCCTGCCCTTCGGCGTGTCCACTTCTCCCCATAGCTTTGTGTCATCTGCAAACTTGGACAGAGTACATTTCACTCCCACGTCCAAGTCGCTGATGAAGACATTAAAGAGTATCGGTCCAAGGACCGAACCCTGCGGGACCCCACTACCCACACCCTTCCAGGTCGAGACCTACCCATCTACCACGACTCTTTGGGCATGACCCTCTAGCCAATTCGCCACCCACCGAACTGTGCAGTCATCCACATCACAGCCTCTTAATTTGTTCACCAGTATGGGGTGGGATACCGTATCGAAGGCCTTCCTGAAGTCCACGTATACGACATCCACCCCTCCTCCTGTGTCCAGGCGTTTCGTAACCTGGTCATAGAAAGAGACTAGGTTGGTCAGGCACGATCTGCCCACCACAAACCCATGCTGGTTTCCCCTCAGCATAATTTGCCCTGCTGGGCTCCCACAAATGTGAGCCTTGATAATTTTTTCAAATACTTTACCAAGGATGGAGGTGAGACTGACCGGCCTATAGTTGCCCGGGTCCTCCTTCCTCCCCTTTTTGAAAATGGGGACCACGTTAGCCCTTTTCCAGTCCTCCGGGACTTGGCCCGTGCGCCACGAGCATTCGAATATTCCGGCCAGTGGCTCTGCAATGACGTCGGCCAGTGCCTTCAGCACCCTCGGATGGAGCCCATCCGGGCCTGCCGACTTAAAGGCATCCAGTTCTTCCAAATGACTCTGCACCACCTCAGGATCTACGCATGGAAGTCTGGCGCCTTGCTGCTGCCTCTCTACAACCCCAGTGAGAGACTTGTCGTGCCCCTCGCTTAGGAACACTGAGGCAAAGAACTCGTTGAGGAGTTCAGCCTTGTCCCCTCTATCTGTCACCAATTGCTGCTGCCCATTTAGCAGGGGTCCTATTCCTCCCTGGGCCTTCCTTTTACTCCCAATATATCTAAAAAACAATTTCTTGTTGTCCTTTACTTGGGTTGCCATCCTCAGCTCCATGGTAGCTTTGGCCCGCCTAACTGCCTCCCTACAAGCACGAGCAGAGGAGGTATATTCATCTTTAGTGATCTCACCCTTTTTCCACTTTTTATGTGCTCCCCTTTTGGCCCTTAGGCTGCCCTGGATTTCTCTGGTCAGCCATGGAAGCCTCCTGGCCCTTTTCCCTCTTTTGCCTCGCTCGGGGATCGTCTTGCTTTGTGCCCAAAGGATCGTTTCCTTTAGGCACAGCCACCCTTCTTGGGCACCCATCCCATCAAAACTCCTACTCTGCAGTGCTTCCTTGACTAATCGCCTGAGTGCAATGAGATCAGCTTTCCTAAAGTCTAGCACTTTCACCCTACTAGTTACCTTACCCACTCGCCGTCTTATGTTGAATTCTATCATAAGGTGATCACTGTCTCCCAGATAGCTACCGATTTGGAGGTCCCCTATCATGTCATCTCCCGTTGCCAATACCAGATCCAGTATGGCATTCCCCCTAGTGGGACCATACACCTCCTGTGTCAGGTGGAGGTCCTGTACACAAGTTAGAAACCTGCGTGAGCGATGGGACCTTGCTGTCTGCGTCTCCCAGCAGATGTCCGGGTAAGAATAGAATAGTCTTAAAAAGCACATTGTAGCCCAGTGGGATACTTGGAAGAAAACTGAGCTTCAATAATTGTATTATGCATAAAAAAAAAAAAGCCATATTTAAATAGCATTAATGAAGTGAGTGACAGACTTAAAGCAATTGACTGCCTGAACAAAAAGGCATTAAATTACTGTCTTGGATGATGTATAACAAATATATACTGTTATTTTATATAAGGAAAGAAAGCTAAGCACCCACTGAAATTAGGATTTATGAATAAACAATACAAGCTCTGGAGTCCTGGATGGAAATTATGGCCTCAATGCTGTCAACAAAAGCCACACATTTACTTCAGTGAGGTAGGACTTCACAAATGGTCACTTCAAAATTGTCAAGCCAAGGCTTTTGTGGCCTCTTGAGTAATTCTGAATTTCTGTAAAGATGGCACTTCTTTCTAATAGAAAGTGTGGCAAGTATGAGGGACAAACTGGGAAGGAGGTATACAGGCCACAATTGTGCTTACTCAGGAAATGCCCCATTGGCTTCAGTAAGAATTCAGCTTGAGTTAGAACCAAGTAAGAACTTCAGATTCTGCTGCTACATGTTTGTGGTTGCTTGTGCACAATAGCTGGGTACAATGATAGCTGAAGCAATTCCCACAGATCAGATTTATATGAAATACACACCTCACAGCAGGTATATTATTGAGTCCATCTCCTTATTGTCTCCTCAGTCTCCCCTCTATGCCTTGCTTCATTATTACCTGGAATATTTGAAGAGTAATGCATCTCAACATAGTCCATCAGTCCCCATAAACAAGAATATTGACACGGAAACCTCCATTTTGCCATCTTCTTTCTTTCCCAGAGCTTTTCTTTACTTGTGTTTATCAAATAGCCCCCCTTGGCCCTTTTCTGTTCTTTTGTGCAAGATCTCCGCATGCGGAACTATGAAGCAAATGTTTCTTCACCAAGGGAGGGTTCACCACTTTATACTGTTTCTTTACTGCACTCTATCTGGAAGGTCAACAGTCAAGACCCTCTATTGTCTTCCTAGCTCTGATCCTTTACCATAACAGAGGAAATGACCAGTAGGGGTGTGCAAAGCAGGCCCTATTCAATTTGGATTCAGATTCAGCCTGAATCAGGGACAGTGATTCGATTTGTTGATTCAGATTACTGTCACTGATTTGATTCGACCAGATCTGAATCTGAAGATTTGATGCTAATTCAGAGAATCAGTGATTCGGACATAGAAAAAACTTTTAAAGTTGTGTCTACATACCTTGAGGTAGCAGGCGCAGCTTGTGATTGCTGCTTGCTGGGGTGCATGGAGCATCCCACAGGAGTGCAGGGGGGACCCTCCACATGCTCAGCAGTGAACCCAGAAGTGGACCAGAAGTACTGGTCACAGAGCCGTGGGAGCCCCCAGCAAACCTGGGAATGGACCAGAAGTGCTTGTGATCCACTTCCGGCTCTGCTGCTGAGCACGCTGGGAGACCCCCCCCCCCCTCACTATTGTGGGATGCTTCTTGCACCCAAGCTTCACAGCATTCACAAGCCACCAAATTGTGCTGTATCCCTGCTGAAGCGAATCGGGGACCGAAGCTGTGCACAGCCCTAATGACCATGTTAACCTTTTGCTGGTCTCTTGTCTTACTTCAAATAGTTAAGGTAACAGAGAAAGGCAAGATTCTTTGGGTAGATGTGATATATTTTATTAGACCAACTAAATAGTTGGAAAAAAAGTTCTTTGTAAGCTTTCCCATGCCTGAAGAAGGGTGTTTGTGCATGAGACTCTGCAGCTGATCTGTATTTCTTTTACAACTTTTTCCTACCAGATGCCATATCTTCTGTTTACTATTTTTCTATCAATTCTAGATGCAAACAGGTGCAGCTGGGAAAGTACCTGTTTTAATAGATTGGAACCCAACTTGCATTATTTGAATGGGCCACACACAGTCACAGAAACTTGTATCAAGGTAGTTCGATAATCCACATCTATACTTGCATACCAATATATCTACCAGTTCTTCTTAATAACTCCCACTTTTTTTTTTCTTTAATGCAGGCTTGCAGTCCATGAAGATGTTGTAGTCCTTGTGTAAAATATTTTTGTCAGTTGGTTGCAAAAGGACTTCATGATAATTGCTACATGTTAAATTTTAATAGATATCAAAATAAAATCTAATAATTGTAGAAGATGGATTTAATCTAAAATAGGTAATAATGATATTTCCCCTGTATCCCTAGCATTTCATATAAGAAAAACACTTAATATATAACAGACTAATAGAAAATGGAATACCATCAAATTAAAAAGGTTCATGAAATCATTGTTTTACACAATCTTTTGTTTTTTGAGGAAAAAAAAATGAGCATATTAAAATATTATGTTTTGGTGCTTGCATAGAATCATAGGAATGGAAGAGACTTCAAGAGTCATCTGGTCTAACCTCTGGATACATTCCTAAACTATCCCAGACAGATGCCTTTACAGCTTCATCTTTAAAATCTCTAGTGAAGGAGATTACACAACATCTCTACATATCCTTTTCCCCTCCATTTTCCAAGTGTTCTTACATTTAGGGATTTGGGGGGGGGGGGGGGTTGTTGTTCCCCCCCCCTCCCACTTTTTCCCTGTGGGATTCAGTATAAATCTGCTTTGCTACAGTTTAAATCAGCTTCCACATGTCCTGCCTTCTGTGGCAAGGGAGAACAGATTTTTCCCCACTTCTTTATGGCAGCCTTTCAAACATTTTGAAACATGTTATCATGTCTCCATTTAAGCTCTTTTCCTCCAAATAAAATATACCTAGTTCTCTCGATGTTTCCTTAGGCAGCTTGCATTCCAACTCTTTTTTTTTTTTTTTCATATCATTGTCACTTGCCTTTGGATCATTTCCAGTTTATCTAAATCCTTCTTAAAATGTGGCACCCTGAAATGGAAAAAGGATTCAATCTGAGGTCTAATCAGCACTGTCTTGTGTATATATATTTTTTTCCTGTTAGTATGCCTAAAATTGCATTCACTTATCTTTTCTTTTCTTTTCTTTTTTTGAAACAACATTTCACTTCTGCCTCATGTTCTGTTTATGATCCATCATAAAACCCAGATCCTTCTCAGAAGCGCTACTGCCTAGTCAGTCCTCCCCCTCTCTGCCTATGTATGTTTCTTTGCTTTTAGTTGTCTCTGGTGTAACTCGCTTCATTTTATTGTCTAGTGCCCAGTTGCCAAATTTACCAAGTTCCTTTTGACTTCTAATCCTGTCCACCAAGGTGTTCACAGAGAACTCGGAAATGCTTGGGTTTCATTCTCATTTGGAACAAAACAAATCTCTAAAACCCCAAATAAAAATTGTATACTCTTTTTAACTTCTGCTCTTATGCCTGTACATAGCTTCAATGTGTTGTGATGAATCTGATAGGAAAATAATTGTTTCTTAAAGCTTGGATGTTTCTTTCATGTAATATATCTTCAGTATTATGCATGGATCATCATGGCGGGGAGGGGGGAAGTTAATTAGCATGACTGAGAGCTACACTAAGTAAAGCATCCGGAGCATCATGTATATTAGCAGTCCCACACTGAAAAATGGTGGCAGGGGCACTTTAAAGCCCATTGAAGAAGCTTTAGTTATAGCACCCCCGCCATCATTTTTAAGTGCAGGGATGCTGATGCACATGACACTAGTGTCTGCTGGAGCGTGGTAATTACCACGCTCTAGCAGACTTGATTAATTGAGTCTACTCCAATGTGCTGTTATTACAGTGCATTGGAGCAGCCTCCTTGCACCTGTATAGGAGCCCATAGAGGATTAGGGTTGGAAGGAACTGCAGGAAGTCTTCTAGTCTGACCCCCTGCTCAAAGCAGGACCATCAACAGCTGGATCATCCCAGCCAAGGCTTTGTCTAGTCAGGTCTTAAAAACTTGTAAGGATGGAGACTCCACAACCTCTCTGGGTAACCTGTTCCAGTGCTTTACTACTCTTATGATAAAGATTTCCCCCCCTAATATCTAACCTAAACTTCCCTTGCTGCAACTTGAGACCATTGCTCTTTGTTCTGTCATCTGCCACCACTGAGAACAGTCTAGCTCCGTACACTTTGGGACCACCCTTCAGGTTGTTAAAGGTTTCTGTTAAATCCTCCCTCAATCTTCTCTTCTCCAGACTAAATAAGCCTAGATTCCTCAGCCTCTCTTCATACATCATATGCCCCAAATCCCTAACCATTTCCATTACCCTATGCTGGACTTTCTTCAATTTCTCCACATCTCACCCTCACACTACTACCCCATGCTGATCATCCATGTGTGCACCAAAGATACTGCCAGTGGGGAACCTAAGCAATTCAAAAGTGACAACAGGGTTCTGGGTGCAAGGCTGAAGGGGAGAGGGGCTCAGGTTGTATTCTCTTCAAACCTTGTGGTCAAATCAAAGGGACAAGGCAGCAGCAGATGCATCCTGAAAATCAATGTGTGGTTGCACAGATTTTGCCAGTAGGCCTTCACTTCTTTGACCATGAAATGTTCTTCCAAGGGGAAGGCTTGCTAGGTAGAGATAGGATCCACCCAATGAAGAAAGCGTCTTCACAGACAGGCTCAAAAACCTGGTGAGGAGGACTTTAAATTAGGTTGGCCAGGGGATGGAGACTAAAGCCCTAAGTTAAGTAGGGAAGTGGGTGGCCTGGAGGAAGTGCAAGAAGGAGTGGGCAACAGGAGTGGCCTTCTCATTCTTCTTGGAAAAGTAGGGCAATTGGCTAGCCAATCTCAGGTGTCTTTACACAAATACATGGAGCCTGGGAAACAAGGAGGAAGAATTGGAAGTCCTTGCACAGCCATGGAACTTTGATGTGATTGGAATAATAGAAAAGTGGTGGGATAGGTTGCATGACTGGAGCAATGTCATGGATGCATATAAACCATTCAAGAAGGATAGGCAGGGGACAGGAGGAAAACTTACACGTTATGTAAAAGAGCTATATGATTCTCAGAATTCCAATCTAAACCTGGAGATAGCTCTGCTGAAATTATCTGGGTTCAAGTCAAAGGGGAGAGCAATAAGGGCTATGTCATGGGGGTGTTGGCTAAATACCATTAGATCAGGATGGTGAAGTGGATGAGGCTTCTTTCAAACAACTAGCAGAAGTTTCCAGATCACAGGCCCTGGTTCTTGTGTGGGACTTCAATCACCCTGACATCTGCTGCGAGGTCAATACAGCATTGCACAAGCAATCCAGGAAGTTGTTGGAGAGTGTTGGGGACAAATTGCTGGTGCAAGTCTTAGAAGAGAACTAGGGACCATGCTCTTCTTGACCTGTGGCTCACAAACAGGGAAGAACTGGTGGAGAATGTAGAAGTGGATGGCAACTTGGGCAGCAGTGACCACAAAATGATAGAGCTCAGAATTCTGAGACAAGATGAGTGTTGGTAATCCTTCCATGATATCTTGGATCTGGGCTCTTGGCAAACAGCAGATCTATGGAGACAAGAGCCTCTATCCTCCTCAGAAGAGAGTCTCCAACCATGATCATCCATCTCTTCATTTTGGTGGCCGTGGTCTTGATCCGCCTGAACTTGGGAGGCCTGCCCTGGCCTGGCTTATTTTGCTGCTGAAACACCCTTGTTTTCCTCTGTTGCTAGGGCTCCATATCTGTTCTCTAGAAAAACCACTGCTGGTGGAGATGAAAACTTCTGCTAATTGGCAGAGGCCACAAGCTTCCAACTTTCACCTTACATCACAGGCCTCACTTGGCTGTCACTAGAAGGAAACTACAAACCTCAGTGTCTACAGGATCAAACTAGGATCTGGGTAGAAACCTTGATGGTGAGTGGTCCTGCTTGGACAGAAACCTCACAGGTGCAAGCTGTAGAAGAGATGACAGTGGCAGTGGCTCTGGCATTATGAAGTACTCTAGCCATTTCTCTGGGTCTCTTAAACTTCCATCTCTCTCTTTACTAGTATACTCCCCTGTAAGCTGGCTTGTTCACTGCTCCTTGGTCCTAAAAAAGTTCCCTTTTCCCTGCTAATCTGTTTCTACTCACCAGGCTTACAGTGAAGAAGGTGAGAGTTTCCAAGCAAAGTCCCTAGATAACTCCCTTTTGCTCCTGTTAAACAAGGGGCTTAAGTATTGCTTTAACTGTAGAGTTTTATCTGCTTACACTAAATGTATATCTAGGTTAGTTGCTCTTAATTAAAGAGAAAGCATGGCTGTATGAGCATTTGTGGTGCTCTGGCCAAGTCCCAGAGGACTGGAAAAGGGCCAATGTGGTCCCCATTTACAAGAAGAGGAGAAAGGAGGGCCCAGGTAACTATACGCCAGTTAATCTCACTTTGGTCCTTGGGAAGATCTTTGAGACAATTATCAAGGAGCATGTCTGCTGGGGCTGAGAGGGGGTCTGGTGGCCATCTATAAACTCACCAGGGAGGACCAGCAGAAAATAGGTGAGGCTCTGTTCCCCTGGGCACCCCCTGGGATATGAAGGAATAATGGCCAGAAAGTGATTGAGAGTAGGTTCAAGTTTGATATCAGGAGGAATTACTTTACTGTTAGGGCTACCAGGCTCTCGAATGGGCTCCCAAGGGAGCTGGTTCTCTCCTCTACCTTGGGAGTCTTCAAGAGCAAGTTGGATAGATATCTAGCTGGGGTATTATGATCCCAGCACTTGTTCCTGCCCAGGGCAGGGGGTCAGACTTGATGATCGGTTCAGGTCCCTTCTAACCCTAGAAACTATGATTTTCAACCCCCCAAAGTTATTTTAAATCACTTGTGTATAGTATTTTCCCCATTTTTTAAATTTAAATATCACCCCACTGTAATCAATTATGTAACTTACTTGCTTAGTGATTTATTTGTGCATATTATACAAAATGATTATTTAAGCAAACGGGGTAAAAAGCTTAAAAAGCTCTGTCACCATTTCTGTTTTTAGCATCATTAATAACTTACAGATTAAACAGACATGACACTTTAGCAAAGATTGGTACCAATTAAATAAGTAACCTCCACTTATATGGAACTCCCCCCCCCGGCCCCAGATTCTTCTATGTCAAGCTCCCAAGGTGATTTTTTTCCCCCAACTATGTACATCTTTTATGAAAGATGGTGTAGTATCTGCACCAGTGCGCACACATTTGAAATATTAGAAGTACATTAAACAAAATAGTGTGCTGGATCTGAACATTAAATGTTGGCAGGACTTTGTTGGGCAAGGTAACACTGATATACTTTACAAATGGTGTATCACAATAGCTCCTTAGTTTGAAAACAAATTGTTCTAACATGCTTTTGTGTTGCCTAAAATGGAGAAAATATTGTTTGAAAAAATCTGAAACACCAGTAATTAAAACTCTAAGTAATAAGTCTCAGAAAGACTGTCTCTGTTTGCCTAAGGATAGAATGACAAAGTAATCCAGACTTCAGTACAAAAATCAAAAGCATTAGTAAAACCTATGTATGTTTTAACCCAAATTCAATTGGTCTATTTAGACTACTATAAAAATGGCATCTGTATTATATCAAAAGCAATAAGATATGATATGCCTTTTTAGGGACAACATTGAATGTCATTTAGTTACTTGTATGTTTTCAATCAGTTCTGGGACTGGAAAATTAGCTGAAGTCAACCCAGCCTTTAAAATTAATTAAATAGACTCTGTCTCCATATCATAAGATCATAAGTTCCTTCTGCACATTATGAAAGATTGCTAGTCTTGCTATGAAAATTGCTATTGCTATAAACACAATGGCTAAAATCCTGGTTCTATAGAAATAATTTGGAAAAAGTCCAATTGTTGGAATGTTTTTTCCTGATGACTTTGGGAACCAATATACTAATACGTCAGATAACATGCAACACGACAATAATATTCAGCACTGCTGTCATTTATTAATTTGATGAAAAAGTACTTGTGTAATTCCCTAGTAACCTCATTAACTTCAGTGAATTTACTCTAGATTTACACCCTATTAAGTGATATCAGTATTTGTCTCTATTTGTGTGTGAGACCTTACTATGTTCCTTTAGTTGATGTAGAAACATGATGGAATATAAGATTTTTGGAGTCTTTTTATGTTAATTTTTTTTTTTTACATTTTAAATATTTTCAATCTAACAATAGACTCAAACAAAATAAGAGAAATTTGTTTCTAATAGAGTAGCTGAGGCTGAGCTTGTTACCACAGTCTTTCCTGGACTTATGACTACGGAGTATAGTAAAGTTCCTATGAAGACTTTGGGGTTCAAATCTACTCTTTTAGTCAAAATCTCAGATGATTTGAACTGGAATAGCACAATTGTTCCTTGTAATTAAACACCTAAGGGTATTTACACACAGAAAGTCAGCTTCACCTTTATTTAAAGCATTTTCCTTGTGACTTTTTGCTATTTTAAATGCTCCCCCTCTCAAAATTGCTTTGTGTCTCCTTTTTGCTATGTTCCCCCTCTCTGCCAAGTAAAGGGAAAGAATGTGCAAATCATAAAATCCTCTTGAGTGGTTGTTCTGTTACTAGGGTCCTTCTACTAAGATCTTTATCAGCTTCCCTTGGCATAAATCTTTGGCTAAATGCACCCCTTCTAATACAAACTTTCTTTAGACGTTAAAAGAAACTATACTGCTTTCCAAATATACAATGAAACTTATTTGTAAAGCAGCATGTGACTTCCACTTTCTCAATTGTTATAGACAATTATTGCATGGATTTTATAAATTTGTTATATGACTGACAGGAGAGACAGAAGTCATTAAGATGTTAAATTAGTAATTGGCTATTCACAAATCCTGTTTACAGTAATGATGGATTCAGTAGGTCAGAATGACTGATTCAGGATGTAATTAATGCCTAAGGTTGGGTACCTTTACTGCCTTATTTCTGTATTTACACAAATATAACATTACGTTTTTGCCTGCCAATCAGCATTG
Organism: Alligator mississippiensis; assembly: GCF_030867095.1. Classification (NCBI taxonomy): domain Eukaryota; kingdom Metazoa; phylum Chordata; order Crocodylia; family Alligatoridae; genus Alligator; species Alligator mississippiensis. The sequence continues at coordinate 88,248,589 of NC_081824.1, forward strand.
GGAAAAATGTCAGAAGCGGTGAGAAGCCCAATCTTTTTTTTTTATTCCCTCGGTGGAGCCTGCCTGTCTCTCCCATGGCTGAGGCACCAGCTGCTGCCTCCCTGAGCTGTGGGGAGCTCTGGTCCTTCCCTTCACAGTGGCAGGGGTGCCCCCTAGGGCCACCTGGGCAGGCTGCTAGCAGGACAAGTGCTGCCCAGTTTGGAGGGTTGGATCAGGCTGGGTGCTGCCTCCAAGCTCCTGGCATCTCTCCTGGGAAGCCTCAGGGAGTGCTGCCACTACAGAGGGAAGGACTAGGACCCCCCACAGCTCGGGGACTGCTTGGCATGCTGGCAGCTCACTCCCAGCTGTGGGCAGGCTTTGCTGAGGGGTGGAGGGAAAGGATTGGTACCCTCACGGGGGTGACTGGGCCCCTTGCCATAAAAGTGATGGAAAAATAAAACCCCACAGTTTCAATTCGAAACCCAGTGTTTCAATTTAGAGGGTATAGAATGCAATCCTCAGGACTAACCCCCCATCATGTGTACAAGCACCCTGAAGCTTCTGCTCTGCCCCTGGCCCCTACTCACCCCCTTATATTCAGGTGCAGCTTGGCTTCAGCTCAGGTTGATTCACGCCCAAGCATGGATTACAAGGAAACTCCATCCCCTTCCCAATCAGTCAGCAGTGCAACTACTGCTCTATTGATTGGTAGGGGCTGTGCTTCCATGTACTGTCCTCTGCCTGGCAGTAGACAGAGCCTGAGCAGCATCTGATAGTAAGGAGGTGTGGGGTCAAGAAAGGCAGAGACTGTGGGAAGTAGGGACAAAATGAAGGTAGAGATTGTGGGGAGGGGAAGGAGCAGAGATTGTGGGGAGAGGGTGGGTGAATGGGGCAAAGATTCTCGGGAGTTGGGAGTGGGGGTGCAGGGGGCAGAAAGGCTGCAGGGAGAACAAGTGCAGGGGGCAGAAGGCAAAGAGGACATCTGATTCTTCCCCTCGCTTCAGCTACTGTTCTCTGCTATAGCAGGGGAGGATGTGACATGAATTTAAGATAAACCTCCAATAATTAGATTGTATACCTGGAAAACTATAACAAATGTATAGTTTTTCCTTATATCAATTTTATTTTTATTGGGGTATTGTCTTAAATGTAGGGTTGCCTTGGATTCGAGTAAATATGATAATACTTCTCTTGAGTTGCTATCATAACAGAAGATGTTTGTAATGTTTTTAAAGTATTTTTAATTAAATGCCAACCTTATTACAAATAAAAAAGTAGAAGATAAACAGATAGCTTTAGGGACTTAAAGAAATCAATTTTCTGTTTTCAAGAGAAATTGAAAATCTCAAAATAAAATTCTTCAGTCAATGACATTCATATTTAATAAATATGTCTTTCTAAAGGTTATATTAATTTTAATTCACATTTGATAATCCAGTTAAAATAGTAGTTAGAATTACTGTTCTTTGACTGTTTAACCAATTGTGAATATTAAAATGGAAGAATTACTTTTTCACTTTTAGATGCCAAAGACTTCCTCATTTTTAATTTTGTTATAGACCCCTGAGATCTTTCATTGTATAGCCATCCCTGGAATTAAAACTCTATTCAGATTTCATTAAAAACATGCCTTGACTGCTTGGACATGGCCCTGTCAAGAAATGCTAATATAGAATTCTTTGCCTTGGCCATTGTTTAGAGTAAATTAATCGTTCATTTTACTGGTAATAAGCCATACTCCTAGCTCTGTGAAAGTCTATCACTTTTGTAAGAGCCAGTTATTCAGCAAAGGAAGCAAAAGTAGGTGTCACAACAAAGAAAATAATAACATTTCTGGTTTCAGAATCAAAGATCTGGTCAGAATAAAAAAGACTGTGATTAGCTTTATTCAGGGGAAGCATTGGGACCAGGGACTGGAGGTGAAAGGAGTGCATGAAGAGTGATCGTTCCTCAAGGACACAATCCTTGAAGCATTAAAGAAGTCCATTACCATGAGGAAGAAAGGTAGCAGAAGGGCTGGGAAGCCCTCTTGGCTTAATAGGGATATCATGGTCCTCTTGAAAAAGAAGAAAGAGGCATACAAACAATGGAAGCTTGGGACAGTCCCTAAGGAGGACTATACAACAACAGCCTACACTTGCAGGGAGCAGATTAGAAAGGCTAAGGGAGCAACTGAATTTAAACTAGCAACAGAACTCAAGGACAATCCTTCTTTAGGTATGTTGGGAACTGGAGGAAAACAAATGGAAGCATGGGGCCATTGCTTAACAACTCAGGACAGCTGTTTATTGACACTCAGGAGAAAACTTAATCCCTGAATGACTACTTTGCTTTGGTATTTCACCAGACTAAGGAGAAAATCATGCTAGATACAGTACAGAATGGGCATGGTGGGAATGACCACCTTCCTACTGTTGATATTGAGCTGGTACATGATCAGGTAGAAAGGTTAGACCTGTATAAGTTAGTGGGACAAGATTAAATTAATCTGAAAGTACTAAAGGCTCTGGCTGAAGTCATTGTGGGACCTCTGGTGAAACTCTTCCAAAACTCGTGGCACTTGGAGGAGGTCCCTGAATGCTGGAAGAGGGCCAATGTTGTGCCCATCTTCAAGAAGGGGAGGAGAGAGGACCTAGGCATCTATGGGCCAATTAGCCTAACTTCTTTCCCAAGGAAAATCCTGGAAAAAATCATCAATGAGTCTATATGTGATAGGCTTGCAGAGGGTAGGATTCTCAATCATAGCCAGTATGGCTTTGTAGTGGGCAAGTTTTGTCTTACTAATCTCATTTCCTTCTACGACCAGGTAACTCACCATCTGAATAAGAGAGAGGAGGTCTACATTGTATACCTAGACTTCCAAAAGGCCTTTGATCTTGTATCGCATGATATTTTCATAGGAAAATTGGGGCATTGTGGGCTTAACTGCATGACAGTTAGGCGGGTAGGAAGCTGCCTGCAGGGTAGGAGCCAGAGAGTTCTACCGAACAGATCTGTGTCATCTTGGCAAGAAGTGGCCAAGTGACCCCTTAGGGGTCGGTGCTCAGTGCAGTGATTTTCTACATCTTTATCAATGATTTGGATATGGGGGTAAAAAGCTCACTGGGCAAACTCGTGGATGACACCAAGTTATGGGGAAGTGTGGTTAAGCTTTAAGATAGGCTGCAGATACAGCCTATCTGTGGACCTAGACAGGCTGGCAAGTTGGGCATATCGGAACCAGATAAAGTTCAACACTGAGAAGTGTAAAGTGCTCCATCTGGGGATGAACAATTCCCAAGATACTTATAGGCTCAGTGGCAGCAAACTGACTAGCACCAAGACTGAAAGGGATCTATGGGCAATCATAGACCATAGTGTGAATATGAGCCATCAGTGCGATGCTGTAGCCAGCAGGGCAAACAATACTCTGGTATGCATCAACTGATGCATCTCAAACAAAAACAAGGAAGTGATTCTTCCCCTTTACGCAGCATTGGGGAGGCCGCAGCTGGAGTACTGCATCCAGTTCTGAGCACCACACTTTAACAAGGACATGGAAAAGCTTGGGAGAGTCCAAAGAGCCACCCATATGATCAGAGATTTGTAAGGCAAGCCATATGAGGAAAGGCTGAGGGACTTGGACACTTCAGCTTAAAAAAGAGAAGGCTGAGATGACACTTGGTAGCAGCTTACCACTACATCAGGGGAATACATCAAGGGCTCACCAAACAACTGCTCACCAAGGCACCCTTGGAGAAAACCAGGAGTAATGGCCACAAATTCCTGGAAGACTGTTCCAGGCTTAACACTAGGAAAAACTTCTTCACAGTCAGGGTGTCCAGACTGTGGAATAAACTCCCTCCATAGGTGGTACAATCACCTACCCTGGAAATCTTCAAGAGGAGGCTGGACAGTCACCTTGCTGGAGTCACCTGATCTCAGTTTTCTTTCCAGCCTAGTGCAGGTTGGCTGGACCTGATGATCTTGTGAGGTCCCTTCCAGCCCTTACAATCTATTAATCTAGCTGGGACAAGCAGTGTGGTGTCATTTTAAATAATATATAACCACATCACCCCAGTTAAACAACCATCATGTGCATGTAATCAAGCTACTAAAGGAGGAATGAATGGGGAAAGGTCTTGTATGTTCAGACATGGTAAAGGGAAAATAGAAGGGAATTAGGTAACATTTACAAATGTCTCATCATCTATCACTCCACTCATGATAGCCACCATTTAGAAGGTAGAATTTTGCAAAAGTTACCATGCTGTGGTAGTTGAAATAAAATAGTATTTCTTCTGTTAATTATAAATACAGACTTTATAATGGCAATCCCTTTTCCTCAGTGGTATGTCTTGTCTATTTGTTTTCATTTATTGTTTAGTCTGCACTAGAAATTAAACATAAAATGGTAATAAGTAATAAACAAATATAGAAGCTTAGATACTTTTAGATGTATTTACAAAAAGTAAAACACCCTGAAAAATAATAGAGGTCTTGGAGACGCTGAAAAACATTTTGTCCAAATACAACTATTTGTAGCAAAGAAATTATATAGAACACAATTTTTATGTTTTGGTTAACCAAGTTGGGAAACACAAAATGAGGATTGGGTGGAAGGACGGGTGTGGATGCATGTTAGAAGGTACTTAGGCACATAGGAGGAGGTTTTTGTCTGGGAAATATTAAGGGTAAGTGTGGGGTGGGGATTGAGACCCCCATAGGGAGGAAGGGAAGGAGTTGGGCAGAGCTGGGGCTGGGGCTAGGGATGTTGCACAGCCGGGCGGTGCATGGGCCTTGGGACCCGGAGCTGCAATGCATGGCTGCAGGTGGCAGGGAGCAGAATGAGACAGCACCAGGATGGGGGGTGAAGGGAAGGAGTTGGCTCCTTACCACTGTACATACTCCTGGGGGCCAAGGGGGACCTGTGCCTCCCAGATTGCTGCTCAAGGTGGGGGTGGGTGCAGGCTGCCCACTGCGAGTTCGGGTTCCTGCACTGCTGCCCTGCCCTTTGTCCTCCAGAGTCTGGCAGGTGCAACCCAGAACTGCAGGGCACAGCAGGGCTTCATGGGAATCTCTTTGCTGCTGTAAGCTTTGTGTTGCTCTGATGATGCACCCCCTGCATGCGCAGCAGCAGTGAGGGGCACAACCATACACTGCCATCCCTGCTGCTGTAATGAGCACCTAACCAGTGCAGTACAGAGCTCACAGTGGCAAGGAGATCCCCTGCATGGCCCCACTGTTCCCTGGAGTACCGGGGCACACCTGCTGGGCTGCGGACCTCCAGGAGGGGCAACAGGGTGGGAGCCTGAGGCTGCAGTAGGCATTATGAACCCACCCTTGCTCCATGCACAGGTTTCAGGGGCACAGATCCCTCCTGTCCTCCCCCAACAGCCCTGGGAGTGTGCACAGTGGCTGGGAGCCACTCCCGGCTGGGAGCCACCTGAGCTCACAGTAGGCAGGCAGCAGTTAATTGGGGGTGGAGGTAGACTCCACTTTACTGCAGCAGCCACTGCCTCCTGCTGGGGGAACGGGGCTGCAGACCCAGGTCCCTGGTAGCTTGGGGGCCCCTCTGGCAGGGCTGGGTGGGGACAAAGGGCACCAGCAGGGTTGAGGGGCACCAGCAGGGCCAGGGGGCTGATGGTGGGGAGTGAGTGGCACAGACAGGGCTGGGGGCCTGTGTGGGAGGGAGTGAGGGGCATGAGCAAGTGTGGGAGGCTGTGAGGGGGAGCAAGGAGCATGAGCAGGGGTTGAGGGGCTGTGGGCAGGGAATGAGGGGCACCAGAATGGCATGGGGGTTGTGGGGGGGAGGGAGAGTCACCAGAAGGGTGGGAAGGGGCTGTGGGGGAAATGAGGGGCCTTTCCTTTTAATCATGGATTTTGGGGGTTTCATCAGAGTTTGCTGGGTTTTTTTTAGCACGAAAAACTAGAATCCCTGGTTATAAGAGTGGTACTATATATTTTTTGTTTCCTGTCAACCTCCTATTCTCTCTCTATCTTCTTATGACTCCAGTATTTCCAAACCTCTCCCATTAAGTTCTTGTCTACATGAAATGACCTTCAGCATCGCTGCCATAAGTATATCCCAGGTTGAAATCCTTGCCTCAGTTAAATCGATGTCAAGACTTCCATTAATTTCAACCCAGACATGATTTGACTCAAGTTTGTGATATCTGCTGCCTTTACAGGCCTCTTAAACTCAGATACCCCATCAATGAATACATGAGAAATTTTATGCTTTGTAGTATATTACACCTATATTGTAGACAAAAAAGGGTCTCAAGGCTTGAGAGCCTATCAACCATCAGAATAGGGAGAAGTATGAAATGAATGGGAGAAAAGTGGAGGAACATATGAAAAAAAGAATACAAGAGTCTTAGGTGAGGCAAGGTAACTGAAAGTTTTAGGAAGCATCTAGGAAAGACAGAGAGTGTAAGGAGGCTAGGTACTATGGGGGCCTATACATGTGCAGGGAGACAGTTCCAATGCACTGGAAATCCAGTGCGTCAAAGCAGACTCGATTAACAGAATCTGCTGGAGCACAGAAATTAACGCACTCCAGCAGATTCTAGTGTCATGTGTCAAAAGCTTTGGTAGTAGAAACATAGGGCATTTTTACACATACTCTGGGAGATGGCGGGGGGGGGGGGGATTTTAATTAGCAATCCACACTAATTAAAAGTGCCTGAGTGTCATGTGCATCAGCATCCCTGCACTGGAAAATGGTGGCAGGGCACTTTCAACTAAAGCTAATCAAATGAGCTTTCGTTCAAAGGGCCCCACCACTTTTTTTTCATCACAGAGGATGCTGATATATGTGACATTCAGGCACTTTTAATTAGTGTGGTTCACTAATTAAAGTGCTCCCCCATGTCTCCTGAAGCATGTGGAAAAATGCCCTATGTTTCTACTAGCAAAACTTTTGACACTCTCATAACAAGCCAAGGAAATACAGACTAGATGAAATTATTGTAAGGTAGAAACATCACTGGTTAGATCACTGTGCTTAACTGGTAGTCATCAATGGCTCGATGCTTGGCTGACAGGAGGTATCAAGTGGGGTTCATCAGAGGTCTGTCCTGGGTATGGTATTGTTTCATATCTTCATTAATAATTTTGACGATGGGATCAAGTGCATACTTAGCAAATTTGCTACTGACACCAGGTTGGGTGGAGTTGCAGATACTCCAGAGTTTAGGGCTAGGATCTAGAATGACCTAGATAGACTGGAAAAATAGTCTACGGTCAATAAGATGAGATTCAGCAAGGACAAGTGTACAGTTCTACAGTTGGGGCAGAATAACCACATGCACAAATACAGGCTTGGGAATGACTGGTTAGGCTGTAGTACTGCACAGAAAGAACTGGGGGCTACAGCGGGTGGCAAGCTTAATATAAATCAAGAGTGTGCTCTTGGTAAGAAAAATAAGTAAATCCAACAGCATACTGGATTGAATTAACAGAAGTATCACTTCCAAATCAAGGGAAGTAATTCTGCTCTATTCAGAACTGGCGAGGTCTCACCTGGAGTAGTGTGTCTAGTTTTGAGTCCCACACTTCAAGAAGGATATGAAAGGATTGGAAAAAAATTCACAGGGAGCACCAAAAATGATTAGAGGCCTGGGAAGTTTATAAGGAAACACTGGAAGAACTAATTTTATTAGATCTGACAAGAGAAGACTGAGTGGGGATTTGATAACAGTCTTCAAATACCTGAAGGGTGATTATAGAAAAGATGGAGATGGGCTTTTCTTTGTGGCCACTGGGGACAGAACTAGGAGCAGTAGCCTCAAGCTTAAGCAGAAGAAATTTAGCTTGAATATTAGGAGGAAGTTTCTGACTATGAGGGTAGTCAAGCATTAGAACAGACTACATAGAAGAACTGTGAAATCTTAATCCTTGGAAGTTGTCAAGAGCAGCTTGGACAGATGTTCGGTCGGGATGGTTTAATCAGGGATTATCCTGCTTTGAGCAGGGGGCAGGACTAGATGACCTCATGAGGTCCCTTCTAGTGAATAATAATGTACCTATTTTTCATTTACTTGGAGCTAAACAACTAAATAGCCCTAAAAACCAACCGCAGATTCTTTCTGCATCAATTTCCAATCTTCGAAATAGCTATAACCGTATTTCTTGGCCCACATAAAACTAACTAACAGTTTGATATGGCCAGGGAAATACTAGAGTTATAATTGAGTAGAGTCATACTTTGGAAACAACCTACTGAAATGTAAAATGTTAGTGCTCTTTAAATGAGACTGGTTTAATTTGTGGTCTTATCCTGAACTATTACACGTGACTTCAATCACAAAGTGTGATCCTGAGGATCTTTAAAAAGGCCATAAACACAAATAGGAGGCTTAAACTGTAAAGACTTCCCTAAACGTAAAACACCCAATAGTAGGAACTTATAGTATAATCAGGAATTGAAAGACAGGCTATAACAACACCATAGGGATTACAGAGTGGGAAAAGTAGAATATTAGGCATGAAAGTCTTGTCATATTAGTAAGTTTCTATTTCATTTTTACATTAGCATATCAATGCACGCTAGCAATGAATTGTATTTGTTAACATACCCATATCAGGATTCACAGCAAACCTATCACTCACAATGTGTCCTGAAGCGCATGCTTTGCATTTATATTATCAGTGGAATATAGTGTTGTCATTTTAGTATGAGAGAGAAGTATAGTCTCACAGCAGTCAGCCGTATATTAGTAACAATGTCCTTTTAATATACATATTACTTTGCATTTTAAAATGGGAACACCCAGCTCACTTTTTCTATATAATCACAGATCATAATGACTAAAATGAAAATCATGACAATAGTATGGCTGGATGAGACTTTGAGAGGTCATATAATATAACTCTGGTTAAGGCAGGATCATCCATATCCAAACCACTCCATACAATCCATAATCTAAACTGTACATAAGACTACCACAAGCCTGACACAACAGAGACCTAAGACCCTGACCTTTCACAGGTAAAGCAGCCAATGTCCTGCTTCCTTGAAATGTTATGAATATGCTCAGGAGATCCAAAACAAAGGGCCATCATGCTCCCTGCTACAGAGGAAGGCAAAACCACCACAATCCATACCAATCTGGGAATGGACTAAAATTCCTTCCTGACCCTACATATGGTGATTAGTCTGATCCTGGCTAGAGGGAAAGACCCTCTAGCCAAGAACCTCTGGCACCGGTCCCAGCAGGAGCATTGGCATACCCCAGTCAAAATCCCCATGTGATGCCTCTGAGGGAGGCTTAAAAACATCGACACAGGAAGCAGAAAGAGTGTGTTGGGGAGTGAGGGCAGGAGTGGACTGGGGCAACCAGCAAAGCCCAGAAGCATGAGAAATATCCATGGTAGAACACAGGCATAGTTATGCCTAGATTATCCCCAACCAGTGGCTGTACAGCCTCTTCTTGAATACCTCCAGTGATGGAGAGGCCACAACTTCCCTAGGCAGTCTATTCAACTGCCTCACTATCCTCACAGTGAAGAAGTTTTTGTGGACATCCAATCTGAACATAATTTTCTGCAATATCAAGGCATTGATTTACCTCCTTCTGTCTACAGCAAGAGAGAAAAGGTGGTTTCCCTCTTATTTATAGCAGCCCTTTAAGTATTTGAGGATTGCTATCATGTCCCCTCAAGTGCTTTTTCCACTAGATGAACATGCCTAGCTCCTTCAGCCTCTCCTTGTATGACTTGCTTTCCCACTCCTTCATCATCATTGTTGTCTACCTCTGGACCCTCTCTAACTTCTCCACATCCTTTTTAAAACGTGGAGCACAAAATTACACACACTACTCCAGATGAGGTCTAACCAGTACTTAATAGAGAAGTACTATCACCCCCCATGTCTTGCACCTCATGCTTCTAAGATGCATCCATAAATCACATTTTCCTTTAGTGTGACTGCATCACACAGCAGATGCCTATTAAGTCTGTGATCTGCTAAGACTAAGTCCTAAGTCTCCTAAATCCTTTTCGATAGTGCTGCCATCCAGCCAAGTGTCATGCATTTTATATTTGTGTTTTTGATTATTCTTCCCAAGGCATAACACCTTACATTTGTCTGCATTGAACTTCATCCTGCTAGCTCTAGCCCAATCTTTTGTAATCCTTCTGAATTGTGCTTGCATCCCGTAATGTGTTTGCAATCCTTACCAATTTCATGTCATCTGCAAATTTGCTCAAGAAGCTTTCTATCATTAATAAATATGTTTAACAAGGCTGGGCCTAGGACAGACCCCTGTGGGACTCCACGTGAATCCTTCTGCCATTCTGACATGGACCCATTAAAATTACTCTTTTCTTGCAGCTATTGAGCCAGTTATCTATCCACCTCATAGGTGCCAACCCCATGGGTGCTCTGAGGCTCAAGCACCCACCAAAAAAATTAGTGGGTGCTCAACACCCATGAGCCATGTCGGGTGAGCCAGATTGAAGTAACATGCTGCCTCCTTTGGGCAAGTGTGGGGCTTGGCATGAGAACTCAAAAAAATTAAAAACTTAAATAAAAAACCCAACAACCTGCAAAAACTGAAATTGGCCACCTTATAGTAGCCTTGTCCAGCCCATATTTCTCCATGAGAAGGCTTGTTGGACCTTGACAAAGGCCTTGCTGAAGTCCAGGTACACTATATCCATAGCAGTCCCTTCATCCGCCCCAGTAGTTACTTTGTCAAAGAAGGATATCAAGTTTATTTGACACAATTTGTTCTTTGTCAATTCATGTTGGCTGCTTGTAACCAGCCTTTCCTCCTCTGGATGCTTGCATATGGCCTTCCTTAGGATATTCTTCAGTAGTTTCCCAGGTACTGAGGTGAGGATAACCGATCTGTAATTTTCTGGGTCCTCCTTGTTTCTTTTCTTTTTTTTCTTTTCTTTTCTTTTCTTTTTAAGAGAGTCATACTATGTTGGCCCTTTTCCAGTCCTCTGCTATCTGGCCCATCTCCCAGGACTTCATGAAAATTTTTGTGAAGGGCTCTGAGATCTCCTTGGCTAATTCCTTCAGGACCCTGGGGTGAAGTTCCTTCAGCTCTGCTGACTTGAATTCATTCAGACCCAACAAAAGCTCTCTGGATGTCTTTCTTTTTTATCTCTTCCCTCATCTTGTCCCTTTCCTTATCCAGATAATCCTTATTAGTAGGGCTGGGCAAAATTTTGACCAACTGTTTTGTTCTGACACTGTTTTGACTCATTTTGAGGTTGAAACAGCAAAACTGAAGTAAAACAAAGGGCTTCAAAACAGCCTTGAAACAAAATGAGGCTAGTCAAAATGATTCAAAAGTTGAAATGTTTTGACCATAGCACTGGGGATGGGAAGTCAATCCAGCTGGTCTGACTTCCCATCCCCGGCACAAAATCTGGCAGGGGATGGGGAGTCAGCTCAGCACCCCCAGCCTGATCTAGTGCCGGGGTTGGAAGTCAGACCAGCTGTTTCGAATTTAAATGAAATTTGAAATGGAGCACTGTTCGGTCGAAACCTCGAAACTCAAGGAGAAATGGAATGGTGCCATTTCACATAGCCCTACTTCTTAGGTGTCTGGCTACAGATTAATTTTTTTTGTAAAGACTGAAACAAAGTAGCTGTTGAATAGCTCCTCCTTCTTTTCATCTTCATTTAGGTGCCCCCTCTCTTGCTTATTAACAGAGGACCCATAGCTTCCTTGTCCTTCTTCTTTGACAATGACACTTACAGACCCTCCTCTTGTTTTCATTAACCTCATTTACCAGGTGCAGCTTATTTTTGTTTGCCTTCCTCATTTGGTCCCTTCAGGTTCTTGCTATTTCCTGGTATGCTACTTTGATGACCTTCCTATTCTTCCATTGCCTGTATACTTTCTTTTTGCATTTGAGGCATTTTAGAAGCTCTGTGTGCAGCCAAATTGGTCTCTTGCCATTCTTCTTGTGCTTCCATCATGTCAGGACAGTTTCTTGTTGGGCTTACAATACTGTGCCCTTTAGAAGCTCCAGCCCTCCTGGGTGCCTTTAACCTTCAGTTTATCCTCCCATGGCACAATGCCTTTTAACTCCTTGAGTTGGATGGAATCCACCTTTTTGAAATCTAGTGCACTAATTTTGCTAACTGCAATCACTAAGTATAGACATTGTTATTATCCCAAGAGTTATCACTAGAGTAAACTATTCTCCCCCCCTCAATTTTTTTTTTTTTTTTTTTGCTTCTTAGCTCTATTTCTGTATTGCACAATAAGACTTGTTGAACTCAGTCTCTGTTTCTTATCATATATTGACAACTGGCTTTTTTCCTGAGTGTGGATGGCTGCTATATACATTAGATCTTAATAGTAAAGCAATCACATGCCCTTTTCTGTTATTCTTTGTCTGAATAATATATCATTGGAGTGGTAGGTGGTTATTTATCTCATAAATTCATTTATTCTGAATGAGTGGATGTATTTTGCTTTTATAATTTTATTGTTATTTTATTAAAGGCAAGAGTACATTTGTGTTTTCATACAACAAAACACTTAATCACGTGCACTACTTGAGCCATTTGAAAGACAGTGTGATATATGTAAAGTTCAGAAGGCCTTAAATGTTTTGGGTTTTTGTCATTACCTGACTTTATCTATGGAATTATTATACCAGTTACTAAATAAAGCACTTCAAATTACTATTTGAACTATGCTGCACAGCCTTCACAAATCAGTGCAAAAATATTTTTTTTCCGTAACTTTATTTAATTATTGTTCTGTCAAAACCACAATGTCCCCTCTTGGCTGCATTTATTAAATCCTATACTAAAAATGTTTTGAAAAGTTTACATTTCATTTTAAAATAGATATTTAAATAGAACCTAGTCAGCAAAGTAGGATTGGCTTGGCTATCAGGCAACATTTCTTCTGTTAGAACAGTGAGGCAGCAGATTAGGCTGCCTAGGAAAGTTGTGGAATCTCCATCATTATGGGTTTTCAAAAAAAGTTTGGAGAAGCATTATTCAGGAATAGAGTTGATGTAACCATACAGTCTGCACAGGTGGCTACCTAGGCAAACTGTAGGAGGCAGCAAAAATGGTACCCTTTGAAGCCAGGCAGCCCACCCACCCTCTGGTGGCAAAAATCTGCAAGGGGCTTCAGAAAAGGATTTCTGCCACTCCATGATGCCCTGTGAGGATATCTGGAGGAAATTCAAGCTGGTGCACATGATGTCCATGTCACCTGCCTGCAGTCTGGCCAAGAAAACCTGTTGCTTGGGTGCAGGGGAGTGATCATACTAGCTGCACAGCTGCTGCCTGGCACGGGATGGGCCTGGTGAGTTCTTGGGCAACCCAAGTGCCTTCATCCTGCAGCACTGTGAGGTAGCCTCTTGGCTTTGGAAGGCTGAAGAAAACCATGACTGAGAAATTTACAGAGGATGCACTGAGGTTTCATTACCAAACCTTCACCCAAGACTTGGGCTTCAGCCACATGGCCAGCAAGTAACCCTGCTGTCATCTTCCCCTGCACCCTGGCTGAGACCAAGGTCCCTGCCTTATTGGGATTTGAGAGCCAGAGTGACTCCAGTAAATACCCACTCCCTGTGCAAAGAAACTGGGTACAGAGGGCCACAGGTGATGACCCATGCATGTTACTGAATTATCTGAGACATGCCCCCTAGAAGCCACCACCTTCATTGTAACTTGGGTCTGGATGATGTTCTGGGAGCTGAAGCAAAGGGGAGGCAAGTGGCCCTGCACTGAGATGGTTTTGGCATGGTCCCCTCACAGGTGCTCTGGTGGGGGTGCGGCATATGTGATGCCTAGAGGCCTCTCAGGATGGCAAAAAATGTTTGTGCTGGTCCTGTTCAGGGATGATCTCAGAGTATCAATGCCTAAAATATTCTGTGAATTGCTAGGAGATGATGACAAGAGAGATCATGAGAACAGCTGTGTAGGCCAGAGAATTTGGTTATTGGAAAGGACCATGAACAGCTATAGGAGATTGAAGGAAAGCACCATACTTGTTGAGTTGCAAAAGAAAAATAAACAAAGGGATAGTGACAACAAGGGAATTCTTGTCTCTCCAGTTAGGGGGTGTAATATATGGAGCTGTGTTTGTGGTCTCCATAGTTCCAAGAAAATGGAAGGTGTTTGGTTTTCCCATGCTTCTGGATTTTGTGGTTGCAACATGGAGTCAGGAAGGACTTTTTTCTCCCTTCCTTTTGTGATAGGTGTCAGGGTTGTTTATGTTTTATTATTTATTTTTATTTTATTCCCCATCTCCCTCAATAGCATTAGGTGGTGGCTGTAGTCAAGGCTGGAGACATTGATTGTGATGTGCTGATGCTCCTGCTGGGACTAAAAAATAAGGAGGAGATTCCTACTTAGAATGTCTTGGTCCTCCATTCAAGGTCAGAAAGATCCCCATATTTGGCATGGATTGAGTTTTGTCTTCATCTCCAGGATTGGAGTTCTTCTTTCTTGGATCTCTCAAGTGTATTCTAAGAAAGTACTTGAAGTGACAAGACATTGACAACACCCTCATCCTTACTTGCAGAGACAATCCAAGCAGGGTGTAGGGCCCGGGGGAAATCAGTGTGTGTGGGGCCCTGCCCCTGCATGTGAGTAAGTTGGCAGATTCAGTGGCAGGGGGGTGGCAAGCAGCCGGATATGCTGGAATCGGTGGGGAGGGGGGGTGTTAATCGGCTGGACATGAAGCTGGCGGCAGTACAGACTCACCATGCCACTCTATTCCACCCAGCTCTGCAGGCCCCCCCAAAGCAAGGGACCCAGGGCAGTCACCCCAACTCATGCCCCCCCCACCCCAGGGATGGCCCTGCTTACTTGTGACAGATTAGGGTATTCTTGGCATTTTGGAGACAAGGGCTTAGTAACTGGGCAACAGGGTTTTTCATGAAGTTTTAAGAATAGGTTAAACCAACATTGCTATAAGGTGGTTTAGATCATTGTTATAAGAAGGTTCTGCCTTGAGCAAGGGATTGGACTAAAAGACTTCCTGAAGTTCCTTTCAGCCCTACTTTTCTATAATTCTACAATTTTTGAGATGTAGGAGTGATTTTACCAGTGGTACTGTGGCACACCTGACTCAAAAGGTTAATTAAATCTTCCTTACCAGGTTGTTTCTGTTCAGCAGAAAAACAGAAATAGTGCATTTTTTGTTTTATTTATAGGTAATATACATAGCATCCTGTTTTCCTGAACACAGTAGAAACAAATAAATGGCAATTTTTTCTGGCCAAAACTGAATTGCCATGAATTAAAAATGATGTTTTTCTTCCCTTCCCAGAATGATGCTAGTGCTATCATGGAGGGGTTTTATTGTTGTTGTTAGGGGGAGGCTTGACAGATCTAGCTAGGAGGTCAGATCTAGGGAACAGTGTGAGTTTGACACCCCTAGTCTAGAAGGTAAAAATCTATCCTGCTTTGTGCCTGATTTCAGACTACCTCTCAGCAAGTTATGTATGCTCAAATGGGAATCCTGGGAAGAAGGTTTGCCTGAAGGAAACTGTAGCATTCAACTTAAAAAAAAAAAATACAGCTAACATTGTTTTCAGGTAAGTGTGACATTGAAGTTAAAAAATGTTCAGTGGAAACCTTACTAATCAGTGGACAAGTTGTTCAATCATTTCATATGTCAATAACTTATTGTATCTCTTTGACATTCAACTGTCCTTGTTGTATCTTCTACTATTAACCATGGCTTCATTAATTCAGGTCCTATTCCTGTCATTTGATCCATCAAAGCAGAATTAACAGTGTAGTGCTTAATCTTCATCTACAAAGGACTGCTTATGTAATAAATACATAAAGCTAAAGTAACAATCCTCAGCTGCACTTGAACTTGACTAGTTGTGTTGACATTGGATTTGGACCCAGCACCTATACCTTTGTTCGGACCACAACTCTTGACAGTCGATAATAGGAAAATGTATTGATACAGAGTATGAACAGAAAAGCAACAGTACAAACAATCAAACAATTATATGTCTACCAATCCTAGGGCTGTCATCAGAGTTAAAGTACATCTGGTTAGGATGTAGGTTCCACTCTGAGGCTCTCTCTCTTAGGTGCCAGCAGTCTGGAGGTGGAATGCTGAGGCCAACAGCCCCACTTCAGTGAGGTGCATGACACGGGCTGCTGGTATGTGCCCTCTGTTCATAGCAGCCTCAGGGAACCTTCCCGGGGGACGGGGATGGGGATAGGGGACCCCACTTAGGGAGGAGAAGGAAGAAGATGACAAGGAGGGATGGGAAGGATGAACAAGACAAAGGGACGGATGGGAGGAACAAGAAGGAAAATGGAGGGACGCTTTCTTACTCTCAAGTCTCTGCACTTGTATTCTCCTTCCCCCTTGATGACTCCTGATAACTCTTCATTTGTGGATATCTCTGGTTGGTTGACTCTCTGTGGTCACATATCCACGTAGCTTTCTGGGCCTCGTCCTAATTTGGTTTGTTCCCCCGAAACCAGGACTTAGCTCCCCCCCCCCCTTTTCTCTGAGGCCTTGTTGAGGGTGTCACTTATCTTGTGTTACGGGAGATACTTTCGTTGCTTCACAGGCTGTGTCCTTGTTGTGCCAGACAACTTGTGTGCCTTGAAGACTGTGATCTTGTGTTATAGTATGTCACCTTTCATTTTTAGGCTGTGTCTATCCAATGGCCTTGTTGTGCTAGACAGCCTGTCTACCTCCAGGGACATGAGAAGCTGTGTGTGCATTTCCTAAGCTCTTTAGCAATCCAATTACCCCCTGCTACCTATCTTGACCCTTTATAATGCATATATCTATAACTATAAGCCAATTCCCCCCACAAAACAGGCCTTCAAATACCATTTCTAAGCCAACATATCCCCTCCTTTAAGATATATCTTCACACTATACTAGAGCATAATCGCTGGCATCACCTGGAATGTCCATGAGATTTGTGGGGAAGACTTCCAACAGTCATCCCGGGAAAAGTATGACGACATTTGTGGTCAGGCATTCCAGCAGGCTGGAAGCTATGATGAATCCTTAACCATTGTTCAAATATTGCTCATACCCCTCTTTTGCCTTAGCATTTCCTAGCTTGGCAACTGAGTTTTAGCTAATTAGGTTTAAATAGGCCTCCCAAACTGGGACCAGGGAAGGCCTTCGATACGGTATCCCACCCCATATTGGTGAACAAGTTAAGAGGCTGTGATGTGGATGACTACACAGTCCGGCGGGTGGCGAATTGGCTGGAGGATCACACCCAGAGAGTCGTGGTGGATGGGTTGGCTTCGACCTGGAAGGGTGTGGGCAGTGGGGTCCCGCAGGGCTCGGTCCTTGGACCGATACTCCTTAATGTCTTCATCAGCAACTTGGACGAGGGAGTGAAATGTACTCTGTCCAAGTTTGCAGATGACACAAAGCTATGGGGAGAGGTGGACATGCCGGAGGGCAGGGAACAGCTGCAAGCAGATCTGGACAGGTTGGACAAGTGGGCAGAAAACAACAGAATGCAGTTCAACAAGGACAAATGCAAAGTGCTGCACCTAGGGAGGAAAAATGTCCAACACACCTACAGCCTAGGGAATGACCTGCTGGGGGGCACGGAAGTGGAAAGGGATCTTGGAGTCCTAGTGGACTCCAAGATGAACATGAGTCGGCAGTGTGACAAAGCCATCAGAAAAGCCAATGGCACTTTGTCGTGCATCAGCAGATGCATGACGAATAGGTCCAAGGAGGTGATACTTCCCCTCTATCGGGCACTGGTAAGACCGCAGTTGGAGTACTGCATGCAATTCTGGGCACCGCAATTCAAGAGGGATGCGGATAACCTGGAGAGGGTCCAGAGAAGGGCCACTCGTATGGTTAAGGGTCTGCAGACCAAGCCCTACGACAAGAGACTAGAGAAACTGGACCTTTTCAGCCTCCGCAAGAGAAGGTTGAGAGGTGACCTTGTGGCTGCCTATAAGTTCATCACGGGGGCACAGAAGGGAATTGGTGAGTATTTATTCACCAAGGCGCCCCCAGGGGTTACAAGAAACAATGGCCACAAGATAGCAGAGAGCAGATTTAGTTTGGACATTAGGAAGAACTTCTTCACAGTTCGAGTGGCCAAGGTCTGGAACGGGCTCCCAAGGGAGGTGGTGCTCTCCCCTACCCTGGGGGTCTTCAAGAGGAGGTTAGATGAGTATCTAGCTGGGGTCATTTAGACGCAGCACTCTTTCCTGCCTATGCAGGGGGTCGGACTCGATGATCTATTGAGGTCCCTTCCGACCCTAACATCTATGAATCTATGAATCTATGAATGTTCAGCCCAAGATGCCTACCAAACCTTTTACACATCACTTTAGGTAGCATGTTCACTTTACAGTTAGTGTCTTATCTGATTATTGAGATGGCTATTCAGATCAGAAAAACATTTAATGGTTAGAATTTTGGGGGACCAGACACATCCTTGGCAATTTTCCCCCTTCTGTAAACTGGGAAATGCTTTTTTGTTGTTTCAACTGGATGCTTGGTTCCACTGTAGCACTACTAGTGCTCCTCCATCCTGTAAAAGTCTGGATAAATGCCAAGGGTTAGGCCTTTCCCAACCTGTCATGGAAACCAGGCTTGCTGTCTACACAGGAAGGCCCTGGTCTTCCTCGGGTTTCCATTATTTTACTCTGTGTTCCCAAACTCTGCACAAATTTTGGGAATTGAACAAGCCATGTTACATTACTCCTTCTACTATACAAGCTAAAATACATATTTAGCACAAACAAAACAAACAATAAAGAAAACAAAACAAAAAGGTAACAATAACACAAACCATCAGTCCAGCGTTTTCGATTTTTGGCATGGCTGAACTTTGTGGGGTCTTGGAGGTGATGCTCTGCATGATGCACCATTTCCTGTAGCCACTCTGCAGGTATTAACAGTCTAACAAGAAGTTTTGCTTTACATTTCACAGTTCAGCATAGCTGACATTATAATCACATATAGCAATAGCATTTTACAGACAGAGCAAAACACAATCACTACACATAACACAGTCAAGCTTGATTCCTTTCTGTACCCAGCAAACTTCACCATGCTTCAGCGGTGGGTCCATTCCGTAAACCCAAAGACAAAAAGGGAGGATCTCACCCCTCTCAGTTAGTTTACTTTTAGCTGGTACACTGTGGCTGGCTTTGCTTGGCCTATAGCCAGGATAGCACTCATCCAAAAATTTCCCCTCCTTGCACCTTGCAGAGGCTCTTTGACAGCAGTGCTCTCTTCTCAAAGTGAAAGGTTTAAGGTGTATCTTTGCCACACATCTTTTTCCTTGGCCTTTACCAAGGGTTTTTCCTGTCAGGGTATGCTCCCCCTAGCCTTTTCCTAATGAAGGGTATCCCACAAGGTGGTGGGAGTTAGGGTTTTAAGGCACCCTATATTTTCCCCTGCCCATTCCCCAGGGTGGTTATTATGCAGCATTTTGTAGAGCCTGCCCCACTATGGGTAGCTCCACCACACTAACCACACCCAGGAGGCTGGCAGTTTTAGGTCATACCCAGGACCAAACTCTCCACTCTTCTGTACTGGTCTTCTTCACTTCTTATGGGCACAGTCTCTCAATTCTGGGCTTCCTGGCACCTTCTTGGGCCAGTTGAGATTGCAGGCTTCCAGCTCTGGCAGCTTTAACAGTGGTTTTTTCTCTGTGTCCATTCTCTGGACTGCCAGATCACTAGGTTTTCTAGGGTCCTGAAGACCCCTCTCAGATCTTTCTCTCTCTCTCTCTCTCTCTCACTTGGCTCCCCTTTGAGCTTGTGGACTACATCCAGTTTTGTTCTCTCCTGATCTAACCCTTCCTGGACCTCAAGTTACTGACTCTGCCTTACAAACCTTTTTAGAGTGTGTGTCTGGCTTTCCATGTTGAGGAAATATGGATCTAACTCATCTTTATGCCTTGCCCAGTTCTGGGCTGGCTGACCGTGCTTCTGATGTAAGTTTGAGCAGCCACAGGTCAGTTCTGTGATTTGACATGGCATGTTGTGCTCTGGCCTTAATCATCGCATTCTTTGAATACCCATTCTGTATTTACTGGTCCTGTATTCCTCCAGTGTGAGGTGGGCCTGATAATCAATTTTAGATTGACCAGTTTTCACCCAACTAGAGACATGTTCATAATTTCTTGTAGAGATATATCAAAGTTTCTTTACAATTCCCTAGTAATACAAGGGGTAATAACAAGGTCTGGCTGGCCCTAGATGTACATACATGTTTTTAATTTTTTTTTAAACAAAATAAGACCATGGGACATTTTTTTCAAAGGTGCAAATAGTAGTTAGGAACTCTATTCCTATTTCTGTATTTCAAAATCTCCTCCCATTACCTCAATCTGACAAGAGCAGAAGAGATGAAACTAGGAATATGACAGATCAGAAAAGATAAGATGGAAGGGCACCACTGTGGTAACAATAGACAGAAGAGTATTTCCCTCCTAAAGCACTTCTGTAGAGACTGGAATAGAACTCAAGATTTCGGAGGGTCATCTTTCCTTTATTACTAGCCTATATTTCTGAGATCTTCTAGAAATGTAGATATTCTTTAGTACTTTTTTACATAGCAGATAGCTACATAATATTGCTGTCTGCTATGTCATTTGCTCAAGCGGTCTATGCAATGGACTTGTCTCCAACATAAGTGGCTATCAATGTGATGTCACATGGAGTTCTTTGTTCTCCTGGTGTCTTAAACCTATGAAAGTCTCCTTGTTCCTCACACAAGCCATTACTCCACCCCCTCAACCCCCCCCAGCCCCCCTCCCTATTAATAGAACATTAATAAGATTGAGACATCAAAATATCGGAAGTTAGGAAATGTCAAAAATAAGGTTGCCTGATTTGTTCATATTTTGTGTTTGCATTATGATAGTCTCTGGTTGCATAATTATATATTGCCCATGCCCTCCCCCAAGCACTCTGATCACATTCACTTAAGACTAGATGCACACTGTTGTTGTCCATCAAATTAGGCCCTTCCATCCTTTGTTGCAAAAGTTGGAAGGTTCCTAGTGCCTTTGCCTCAGAATCTGTGTGATACTTCTGTGTGAGACTCATCATTTCAGAAGTGGTCTGTTCATCAGTTTTTTTGGGTGCCAAATTTGAGATCTTGGGGTTGACTTGCAATACTGCAACATACTCATAACAGCAAATGAAATCAATGGGGACTATGCTTGAAGACACTAAATACTAAGTAATGTTAAACCCTCTGAAGAATCAAACCAGCTCAGACTGACTACCAGAAATTGGTGAAAACTTTTGACCTCTGGGATGCTTCTCTCCATTTGTAATATGATGATAATAAACCTGTGTGGTGATGGAGTGGAGTAGTAAGGTATGGCAGGGTGGTGCCTTAGACTAATTGGTTTAGAAAGAAAGGCATTGACAACAACCTACTCTGTCAGATCCTACTCTCTAAGGTATTGCCTTCTGCCTGATTTCAGACTAACATGGATAAGCATCTCTGTGCTCACAGGTGTGTTGAGAAAATAAATTAATATTTGTGAAGCACTCAGGTGCTATAATGACAAGTAGCACAAAACAACCCAGGGGGAAATTAATAATCTATATTCAGAGCAGAGTTTGCATAGCATGCAGCACCTGAGGCCTATGGCCACACATTGAACAATGAAGTGAACAACTATTTGTAATTTTTATTTCAAAATGAGAGAAAAAAATGTGATTATGTGATTAAAGATTCTATCAGAAAGCAGATGTACAAGTAGTTTGAAATAAGATTGCACAGGCAACTATAATTTTATTTTTTTCTTAATTTTTGTTTGCTTGACTTTGCAACATTTATTTGGCATTTACAGTCACTTTGTGTATGTGTGTAGTAAGTATAAATAGAATAATTTAATACACTTACTATTTATTATACAGCTACTTTATCATGTTATCTTAGTGACTACCTATTATGAATGTATTATTTTCATGGGGAGAAATACGTCAGAAATATACCAAGGTCTAATGGCTCAAAGACAAAAATGATACATTGATTTAAAACACTTACCACAGTTTTATTTTCTTATACCAATCATCTTTTTCTTTCTTTTGCTCTTGGTTTCTTTTCATTTTCTGCTAAAGGTAATGCCTAAACTTACTCCTCCTGGTAATTCTAAAGCTGGATTAGCAGTTTGTAAAGTACAGTTAAATAATCTGCCACTGAGACAGAGGAGCTGACATGGGCAATTTACATAATGATATTTCCCTTCTTTCAAGGTAATTTTTACTTCAAACAAAGATAGATTGACAAGCACGTGAATCAAACAACATAGAAAATAATACAGAGGAAAATCATGATGTTTTTCAAACATAAAACCAGCTTTGGATCCATAGAATTAGGGTCAAAGCTAACAAATGGGGTGGCAAAAGTGTGCAGGAGGAGAGATTTGTAATCCTAAAAATGAAACCAATCAAGAGCTCTCTTTCACTAGTTTAAATACTTACACAGTATGCCTGCACTGGTCCTCTAGATGCAGTGGCCTGTGAAATTTTCAAAAGTAGTTGGTGAATTTGGGTCCCAAAACCTGGGACGCTTTAGAGATGCCTAATTTTCAGAGGGCATGTTTTCAGCACATGCTGAAAATCAGGCTTCCTTAAAACCTCTCAAGCTTTCAGTCCTGATCACCAGGTTATTTGGGTTTGGGCACATGGCTGTCATATCACCAAGGGCATGAAAGGTGTGGTTCCAAGGAAAGGAGGCGGCCTGCAAACATCTGTGTCTCTATGATGCAGCCAAAGCAACAAGGAAATGTACTCACAACGTGTGATAAGGAAGTGGAGCTGGGCTTCAGACCAAGCAAATTTTGCCCTGACTGGCGCTGCCATTCAGCCCTATGCCAAGAGTGTCAGCAGGGTCTAGAACAATGATCCATGCAGGGTCTAGCACAATGATCCTGGCTAGGGCACTGCTGTATCACAAAGCCATGGTAACATGGGTATTGGAAGAGCCCGTGTGGGCAGAGTTCAGTCCCAAATGTTCCCCAGTCTGAAAGCCCTTCCCACCCCTAGTGTTTTCTCTTGCACCTTTCCCTTCATTTCCCTGCTTTCCTGGGCTCAGATCTAAAGCCTAATGAAGTCCGTGGCTGTCTTTCATGGACTTTGACAGGCTTGGGATCAAGCCCATGGGAGCTCTGGAAGGTAGGGATCAAGGCATCTCTTTATGAATCCATACAGCACAGGGCATTCCAGGGGCCCTGTGGAAATAACTAGCTAGCAAATAACCCTATTTGCAGAGAGCTTAAAAACTAGTCTGGAGAGGAGCTAACTATCTGGGTCTCATTCCAATCGAGTCAAGTGACTGTCACCTGTTCTGCAGGACCCAGCCTTGCTAGACTAATCCTGCTATAGCAGAACGGTCAAGGTTACCAAAGCCTCTGGCTGAAAAGAAGCAAAAGCCAGTACTTACCCAACAGGCAACATATGGTCCAAAAGATCAGAGCTTTCTTTATGAATAACTCTGCAAGCTGGAACGTGAGCTTGCGCAGTGGTTCTCCAGCCCAGGTGAAGCAGTTCTGAAGGACACAGACTTCTTGCTGCTTCAGTTCTGGTCTATGCTGGTTGCCTTGTAAAAGGCTGCAGAGCTATGGCCTGCCTGCATTTGCATTTAAGCTCACCATGCCAACCGTGCATTTGTGCACCTTGGTGTGTGAGTGTGTGCAGGTCTATGTGTATGTGCGCATGCACATATGTGGGTGAGAGGAAGCAATCAAGCTCCCAAATGCCTTTCACCTCCTGTGTACACACACCTCAGTGTGCAAAGGTGCAGGAGCTGGAGGGCTAGTAGATCTTCAGGTTTCTGAACTAGAGCCAGCAGCCTGCTCCCTGATAAGAAACTTGCTGCCTAGAAACCCTTGCTAGCCTTTCCCACTCCTGAGCCTTGTTTTTCTGGTCAGGTGACTCTGTTCTCTCATATTTTAAAAGGTAAAACCTGTGTGTGTACATGTGTGGAATTGTATAATCACTGCAAACAATGCTCCTTGTTATTCAAGAAGCATCTTTGGGTGCTTCCTTAAACCACAAGTCACCCACTTCACAAGCTCTGATGCTGTTCTACCCAATGGGCACGCTGAGCCCTTCCCCCTCCTGGTTGGAATCTGAACTACAACTATATGTCTTGGCCTCTGTATTAGTGGTTAGTCTCTAAGGTGCTTCCCTGCCCTGCCTTCTACATCAGTATTGCTCAACCTTTTGATGTTGTGGGCCCGATGAGTAGCACAGGCTGGATCAGGCACTGTGCCACATCCACTTGGCCCTTTGCTTTTAAATGAAAGCTGAGATATTGACCTAATCATCTGATGCTGGGAACTGGGGCTTTAAGAAAATCATCAAATATCACAAGACTTGCAATGAAATCACCAGAGTTGTCATTGCTGTGTAGTCTCTATCTAACCTGAATGACTGTAACCTTGGAAAAGTTCACAGGTATAGTCTGTGTGTGGGACCTCTGCCACCACTGCAAGTGAATTTTAAGGGGACCGTTGCTCCTAGTCCTTTCTCCTGCAGCCACAGAGAATAGTCTACATCCTTCATCTTTATAACCATCCTTCAGGTATTAGAAGACCATTACCAAATCCCCCCTCCGTCTTCTCTTCTCCAGACTAAACAATCCTAGTTCTTTTAGCTTTTCCTAGTAAGACATATTTCTCAGACTTTTAATAATTTTGGTTGCTCTCTGCCAGACCCTTTCTAGTGTGTCCACATCTTTCTTGAAACACAGGATCCAAAATTGGATGTAGGACTCTAGGTGAGGCCTCACCAGTGACTAATAGAGTAGGAAAATTGCTTTCTTTCACTTGCAAGTGACATTCCTGTTCATACAACCCAGAATGTTCTTCAATTTTTTTTTGCAGCAAGAGCACATTGTGGGCTCATATTCAGATTATGAACTACTGTGATCCTCCGAACCTTTTTTTTACAGCATTGCAGCCAACCTGCTGTTCCCTAGTCTGTATATGTGCCTCAGTTCTTTCATCCAAAGTGAAGCACTTTGCCCTTATCCTTATTGAATATTATTTAGTTGATTTTGGACCCTTTCTCCAGTTTGCCCAGGTCATTCTGAAGTCAAGCCCTACCCTCCAGTGTCTGGAATTCAACCCAGCTTGATGTCATTTGCAAATATGCTAAATGTGTGCTCAAGATAATTCTCCAAATCATTAATGGCAATATTAATCAATACTGAGCCCAAGACAGGCCCCTGGGAAATCCCAGTTGATACCTCCTCCCAACTAGATCTTGAGCCATTGATGCCTACTGGTTCAGCATGATGTACCAACCAGTTGTGTATTCACCTTACAGTACTAGTCTGTATATCTAGTCCGTATTATCTTAGCTTACTAATGACAAATCCATGCTGGCTATTCCTGATCACCTTGTTCTCCTCCAGGTGCTTAGAAATAGATTATTTGAGGACCTGCTATATGATCTTTCCTGTTATCAAGGTCCAACTGACTGGTCAGTAATTCCTCAGGTCCTCCTTCTTCCCTTTCTTAAAGATGAGCACTATACTTATAGATTCATAGATTCATAGATGTTAGGGTCAGAAGGGACCTCAATAGATCATCGAGTCCGACCCCCTGCATAAGCAGGAAAGAGTGCTGGGTCTAGATGGCCACTCGAACTGTGAAGAAGTTCTTCCTAATGTCCAATCTAAATCTGCTCTCTGCTAGCTTCTGGCCATTGTTTCTTGTAACCCCCGGGGGCGCCTTGGTGAATAAATACTCACCAATTCCCTTCTGTGCCCCCGTGATGAACTTAAAGGCAGCCACAAGGTCGCCTCTCAACCTTCTCTTGCGGAGGCTGAAAAGGTCCAGTTTCTCTAGTCTCTCCTCGTAGGGCTTGGTCTGCAGGCCCTTGACCATACGAGTTGCCCTTCTCTGGACCCTCTCCAGGTTTTCCGCATCCTTCTTGAAGTGTGGCGCCCAGAATTGCACGCAGTACTCCAACTGCGGTCTGACCAGAGCCCTATAGAGGGGAAGTATCACCTCCCTGGACCTATTCGTCATGCATCTGCTGATGCACGATAAAGTGCCATTGGCTTTTCTGATGGCTTCGTCACACTGCCGGCTCATGATCATCTTGGAGTCCACTAGGACTCCAAGATCCCTTTCCACCTCTGTGACACCCAGCAGGTCATTCCATAGGCTGTAGGTGTGCTGGACATTTTTCCTCCCTAGGTGCAGCACTTTGCATTTCTCCTTGTTGAACTGCATCCTGTTGTTTTCTGCCCACTTGTCCAACCTATCCAGGTCTGCCTGCAGCTGTTCCCTGCCCTCCGGCGTGTCCACTTCTGCCCATAGCTTTGTGTCATCTGCAAACTTGGACAGAGTACATTTCACTCCCTCGTCAAAGTCACTGATGAAGACATTAAAGAGTATCGGTCCAAGGACCAAGCCCTGCGGGACCCCACTGCCCACACCCTTCCAGGTCGAGACCGACCCATCCACCATGACTCTTTGGGTGCGACCCTCTAGCCAATTCGCCACCCACTGGACTGTGCAGTCATCCACATCACAGCCTCTTAACTTGTTCACCAGTATGGGGTGGGATACTGTATCGAAGGGCTTCCTGAAGTCTAAGTATACGACATCCACCCCTCCTCCTGTGTCCAGGCGTTTCGTAACCTGCTCATAGAAGGAGACTAGATTGGTCAGGCACGATCTGCCTGCCACAAACTCGTGCTGGTTTTCCCTCAGCATAATTTGCCCTGCCGGGCTCTCACAAATGTGAGCCTTGATAATTTTTTCAAAGACTTTACCAAGGATGGAGGTGAGACTGACTGGCCTATAGTTGCCCGGGTCCTCCTTCCTCCTCTTCTTGAAAATGGGGACCACGTTAGCCCTTTTCCAGTCCTCTGGGACTTGGCCCATGCACCACGAGCATTCGAATATTCCCGCCAGTGGCTCTGCAATGATGTCAGCCAGTGCCTTCAGCACCCTCGGATGGAGCTCATCTGGGCCTGCCGACTTAAAGGCATGCAGTTCTTCCAAGTGACTCTGCACCATCTCAGGATCTACGTATGGAAGTCTGGCGCCTTGCTGCTGCCTCTCTACAACCCCAGTGAGAGACTTGTCATGCCCCTCACTTAGGAACACTGAGGCAAAGAACTCGTTGAGGAGTTCAGCCTTGTCCCCCCTGTCTGTCACCAATTGTTTCTGCCCATTTAGCAGAGGTCCTATTCCTCCCTGGGCCTTCCTTTTACTCCCAATATATCTAAAAAACAATTTCTTGTTGTCTTTTACTTGGGTTGCCATCCTCAGCTCCATGGTAGCTTTGGCCCGCCTAACTGCCTCCCTACAAGCACGAGCAGAGGAGGTATATTCATCTTTAGTGATCTCACCCTGTTTCCACTTTTTATGTGCTCCCCTTTTGGCCCTTAGGCTGCCCTGGATTTCTCTGGTCAGCCATGGAAGCCTCCTGGCCCCTTTCCCTTTTTTGCCTCACTCGGGGATCGTCTTGCTTTGTGCCCGAAGGATCGTTTCTTTAAGACACAGCCACCCTTCTTGGGCTCCCATCCCTTCTTGTCCTGTTCCTGTCATCTGTGGCCTCACATGACAACCATGAGTTCCATGACTATGCAAGCTATGGCCCATGGCCAGGCAGTGCCCCGATGCACTTAAAATCTTCTGCATCTCTCTTATCTCACTGTGCCATCAGATTCATTAAGCACATCTATTCATCAGCACAGCATGTGTCTCATCAGATAAGGCCTTTGTTAAGGTGTTTCCTAGCTGAAGCCTGGAAAATTGTTTCCATTTTTCTTCCCTTCAGAATTCCAGTTACCACCCTGTGTTGATAGCTGCTTGTCACTGGTGCTGACCCTTATTAGTACATGGATGACGGTGATTGCACTAGTTTTCAGTAATTCTGTAATCATCTGAAAGGCTTTGAGAATACCACCTAAGGCCTTGCTTATTTCTACCCCCATTCCTGCCCTCTCACAATAGGTTTCTCTTCAAGTACACAAAGCTAGATTTGTTTAAAAGTATTTAGGTATTTGACAGTGCAGAGATGTGAATAGTGGGTTTCTTTAAGAGTGTGCCTAATTCATGCTGTCAGGTACCCCGGTTGTAGCTGTATTGATCTAGAGGAAAAAGCAATCAGGACTTGTGGTAGAGGTGGTATCTTTTATTAGATAAACTAGATTTTTACAAAAAAAAAAAATCTTTATTTGCAAGCTTTCAGGCACAAACACCCTTCTTCAGGCAGAGGAGAAAAGACTGTAAAAGTTCTCTTGGGTAGAAATGAAAGTTCATATTTCATAGGAGAGCTGAAGGTGTGGTAAAATCTCCTGTTTAGAACAGATCATTTTAGATGCAGATTAGGCTCAGAGAAAAGTTGGTATAGTCTGTTTACCTCAAAGTTGTTTGATGGTAAACAGGATGTAGTCATATTTCCTTCTGGTTGTGGTGTTTCATATTTCACAGAGGAGTAAATAGAGGGAATGCTTTCCTGGGCAGGCATTTCTTATGTGGTGAGATACCTATGAGCTCTCTGGTGAGGCTCTGTGATGATACAAGTTACCTCAAAGGCAGGAGCAGGATCTCAGGTTTCAGGTGGTCAAACTTGCTTCTTCCTTGTAGAAGTATAAAAATTTCATAAAAAAAAAAAAAATGGCTGAAATTCGATATCTTCAATAAAGCTTGCAATTTGATAAAGCTTGCAATTAAAGATTTTTTTGGGAAAAAGTCTGGTTGTTCTCATAAAAGATATCACCTCTACCATGAGTCATGATTGTTTTTTTTCCTCTAGGCCAATACAGCTAGAATATGGATACCTGACACAAGGAAAATATAAAATTTTAGCTGATTTTTTAAAAATGAAATCCTCATAATGGAACAAGTGGCATTTAAAGCACAGCTTTCACATGGGACACCACTTAGAACTTGGCATCAAAGGGGGGAAAGGCAAGAAATCCTGCGTTCTGCAGATTTTGCCATTAATACATTTTAAGGCTAGAAGGCTTGATTGTGATTAGCTGCTCTGACCTCCTGCCTAGCACAAGCCACAAAAAGTCATTCAATATGCAGTAATTAACTGTACTGAGCCCAATAACTTGTGAACCAAGACCACTCTTGAGTTTTGACTGCTGGGCCTGTGCTCTGTCTACGAGGCTAACCTCCCTTCCGCAGTATGGGCAAAATGCCCAATGGAAGACAAAGGCTCTTCAGAGTAAAGGCTGTCTTCTAATGTGTGTAATTACAGAGCATCCTGCCCCAGAGTCTGCCTTTGAGTGTGGTACAGGGTCAGGGAGCCTGTCTAGAGAGGCACCAGCTTCAGAGAATATATTCAAACCAGAGAAATCTGTGGCTAGGGTGGAGCTGGATTCAGGATCTCCCAGCCTGCAGTGACAAGACTACTGTACTACATTTCCTCAGGTCACAGTTTCATCCTGATGCAGAAGAGGAAGCATTTTTAGATCTCAGTGTTTTATTTGTATGACAGAAACCCATTTCCTGCTCACCTGAGCTTGTGATTGCTCATGCCTGCCCTACCTGTGTTTCAAAACCCCTTTCAAAAAACACACAGATGCTAATGCTTATTCGCTGGGGACACTGGCAGGGAAAGGGGCTGGGGTGGGTGTGGCCCCATGGTAGGTTGTGGGATGCTTAGAGCCTGGGAGGCTTGTCCAGGGTTGTTTGGGGGGAGGGGTGCCACCACTGTGAACACCTTAGGAGAGGCTGGGGGGGGGCACATGACCTCTAGATTTGTCTGCAGGGCAGAGGCAAGCTGCTGCTGCAGGCTGGGCTCTATGCCCCACTGCCGCTGTCAAGGGTTTGGCAGTCTAGTGTGGCTGGATGGTCCATGAGTGGTGGGGTGGGCAGCAGAGGTTAGGGGGCTAAAAATAACCTGGGGTCGGGGGGTGGGGGCTAGGAAAAGAGCAGCCCCAGGGCTGGGGCGAGTGGCTGGGCTTTCCAAACCCCAGGGCTGTGCTGGGAACTGTACAGAAGTTCAGTTAAATCAGTCTTGTCAGGCCTGATCTAAGTTAGACCACCTCAGAAGCAGGGCTAACTTTGATCAGGTTGGCCATTTTTAGACCAATCTAAACTTCCTGAACTTCTGTACAGTTCACAATTAGATCCCTAGTTACGTCAATCTAAGTGTAAGGTCCACACCTGGGTGAACTAAGTTAGATCAGGTGGCCATTTTTAACTCAATCTGTCCTCCCCCTAATCTCCCCAAATGTCTGTACCTAGCCTGCCTGCCTGGCAGAGCCCCATCTCCCAGTTAACATGTGATAACACCTATGCCCTCAGCAACAGTGCCCAGCTCACTGCCCACAACCCCACCAAAAGGCAAGATACCCAAACCTGACCATAAAGTCCAAACCAAACAGACACACACTCCCAAAGCTACAAGGCTTCACCCTCCTCACTCTATGCTGTGTTCAGAAGGAGAGAAGCGAAATCAGCCATAAAAATGCAGAACACAATTTATTATCAAACACATACACACATGAGAGCTTGCTCTTACATAGAGCGGGGCCTCAGGCACCCAAAACAAAGTAATGAAATGATATGGGGCAGGGTATGCCTATGGTTTTCCTCCTTTTGCAGTTTCCTGTCCCTAGGGCTTTTAGAAATGGCTTCTGTGACCTGAGTGGCCACATCTTGAACCTCCTGATGACCTTGCTTTGGCACTGCCAGCATGTGTGACCAGAGTTCCCTTGAGGTGGAAGTGTCTATTCATTAATGTGTCCCTCTCTCCTTCCAGCTCTGTGAACTCTGGAAAAGGATGGTTCACAGGAACTTCTCTGCATCCTCAGCACAGGGGCAGGTGGAACAGGGACCCAGCCTGCCCTGACAAACTGGGGTGGGAGGAACTCCAGCAGCAGGTGTACAGGCAGTGGGTGCAGCCTCCTGCCCAGGAGCAAGAGAATCCCAAGGATTTTCAAGATGGGCTCAGTAAGCTCATGCAGAGATCTCTCTGACAGGGCTGCTCCCAGGACCAGGTCCCTGCATTCAGTGGCTCAGGAGGCCCGTGCCCCTTCCCATCTGCCTTTTCCATGAAGTGATGCTAAGCAATCCTGAGCCATGCTGGCTGACCACATCCCAGACATGTCTCCATTGCTCAGGACTGCTGAATCACAGTACAGCCCTTGTCTACCATGACCCCCAGCCATATGATCCCGTTGAATCCCTCTCAACCCTAGCCTTGCAACACCGGGAGCATCATCCTTTCCAAATCCTGTCTGGGGAACCTGAGGCACTGGCTGATTAATAGCATGATCCTGCTTAGCAACCGCTTTACCATTCCTTTGCTGGGGGGGGGGGGGGGAGGGGAGAATGAAAAGGGATAAGGCATTCTCTCTCACCTGTAAATTTGATGGCTGCCACCCAGATCTCTGGCCACAGGCTCATGTAGTGCCTCTGGGCTGCCTGGCAGAGAGCTTCCAGGAGAGCAGGTTTTTCTTTGGCCTGGAGGGAACCAAGGTCACATGAGCTCCCTCTGGTAAGAAGTGCTCTCACACCATGTGCTGGTACTGATCAGGAGGAAATGGGAGCACCAAGGGACTAGAAGGAGCAATCCTGGCCTGTCCCATGCCTCACAGTCCTAGACCAAACCCTTGCAGTTATTTACACTGTGCCTCAGTTCCCTCCCACCATCCTAAAATGAGCCCTGCCCTCAGTCACCTCCTGCCACTCACAAAGTCACTTGCCAAGTGCCTGCAGGTGTCTCTCAGCAACTGCTCTTGTTTCACCTGTTCTGACCCCTGGACATGGAAGGTCAGGGCTTCCTGCACCCCGCTTAGGCCCAGGTAAGGGGAGCAGAGGCCTGACGTTGTTCTGCACTCCTGAAAAACATGGTCTCACCAGGTCTGTATTCCCTGCTGACTGCTGTGCTGAGCTGAAGCCAAGGATTGCCTCTTGATCCAGGACGGCATCCAGGCCAGGAACTGGAGGGCCTGGCCAGGAGGTGATTGGCACTAGGCATGAAGGAGTGGCTGTGAGCAAAGGGAGAACTCCTGCCTTTCGTATGGCACCTGCAGGCAGCACCTGTCTCCCCCTCAGTAAAGCCATGCAAGATTTTCTGCATGCACAGGGCATGCAACCTGTCCTGGACCTGGGAGGAAGCCCCAAGCTCAAGGAGGTGCCTGGATGAAGCCACCTCAGTGGAAAGGGGATGGTCACCACAGGATGAAGGAATGACAAAGTGTCCCTGGGGCTGGACTGAGACCACCTTGTAGGGCTGAGGAAATCAGTGTCACTGGTTCTTACCTTGGCCACCTGCAGGTTGGGGTTCTTCAGGTGAAACAGGAGCATTGCCAAGCTCTGCCTCACCTGGCTCCTATAATAGGCTTGCCATCTTATCTTCATGCAGCCTTCCAGGGTGCCAAAGAGGGAGAAAGCCATTAGTGGATATTGTCATCATCCTGTGGCCGAAAAACTCCGATGTGGTCACAACCAAACCTTTCTCTCATGGACCTGGCACAGCTCCTGAGCTTTTTTGTTTTCATCCTGCCAAGTGGTTTGCCAGGGAGGTGGACTCTGATACCTCCTGCTCCAGGTGGGCTGCCTGGGAGCCAGGGCACCAGCAGGGCTCAGGGAGCAGAAGCAAGCCTTGTTCCCTGAATGTGTGGTCACTAGGGGCTCTGATTATGAATCCCAGCAAAAACAAATCCCTCAGCCCCCATGCTCACTTGTCTCTGCCCACTTCTGCTTCCCACTCTGGAGAATCAACACAACAGAGAAAGTCCCAGAGCCCTACAGAGCCCCATGACCCCAGCTGCAGCCTCTCCCAGTCTCCTGAGAGTCCCTCCTTGTCTATAAGGGCCCATCTGTCATCCCATTCTCTTCGCTTGCTTTTCCCCCTGAAAAAAATCATCTCTTCCACAGAACTTAAGATCTTCCAGTTTGGACTGAAACAAGGGGCAGCAAGTGGATCTCCCGCTTCTGAAATGGCCCCTAATGAAGAGCATTGGAATGGGGGCGGGGAGTGCTGCTTACTCACATGGTTGAAGAAGGGCCTGATGTGTGTGACTACATCTGAAACCAGGGGCCCCAGAAGAGCACAGAGGATATCTGGTAGCAGCTCCCTCAGCAATGGGCTGGAGTGAATGGTGGTCAGCATCTCCAAAGATGCACATGTTGCCTGAAGAGATAGAGAAGACCAGAGTCAGCATGGGGAAGACAGCTAGAAATCCATAACTCCAAGTCTAAAGGTCTCTTCCTCACATCCAGGAGAACACAGAACAGCTCTGGCAGCAGCTCCCTTAGCACTTGGCTCCCTTCCCAGTCACAACCCTGCACTTCCAGTCACATCCCTTCCCAGTCATATCCCTGAACTTCTGCCTGGGAAGTGCAGAGGCACCAGCAGCCTGAACATAGAGCTGCAAAGCAGAAGGAGCCTCTTGGTTACAGGAGTTTCTAGTTCCAAAGTCTCATGAAGCCAACCAGCCATGTAGCATGAAGCTGCTGTGTTTCTCTTGCTGACAGAAGATCAGGTGTGACCAGGGGCACAGGAAAGCAGGGGAGAAAAGCTTGTCCCACAGCCTGGCGTCCTACCTCAAGCTCTTGAGAATCAGGGTTCTAGTCCTCAAGGGGGAACTGACAGAGCTGGGCCTGGGCTGTCACTTACTGCTAGAGGTCCAAGGGCCATGGTGTCCTTAGCTGAGCTCCTGTCTGCCAGCCAGATGTTGAATCTTGCTCATGAGCAAGTGTAGTATGTGGAGGGTGAAGAAATCATCCCCACCCAAGGCCCTCCAGAGCTCAAAGGTCTTACTTTAATTTAACACAAATGACACATGAGTTGTGGGTAGTCTTGTGATGTCATGAAGCAATAGGACATTGAAGCAAAGGCCAAGGGCTCTCCTGGTCTGGGATGGGGTTGGGGCATAGTGATGTCATTTGACAATGCCGTTAGGCAAAAGCCTGACATTTCCTATGCAAACACACTAGGACATTGACTCTTACCAAATCATCCCAAAGGATCTGCAGCTGACTTGAAACTCTATGGACTTTGCCAGGCTGCGGGATGTGTGTGCGCCACCAGGCACAAGAGGTAGGGAGTGTCAAGTACCTGTTCATTGGCACAGGATTTCTAAGGAGGCTGCTGGTTACTGCTTCTAGATGGAAGCCAGTAAGAATGGAAACACCTTCCAGCAGGAAGCCTCTCACAGACCTTTCCTAGATTGTCCGCATGTGGATAAAAAGGGCGCCTAAGATGTCCAGCACCTGGAGGGAAGATAATAAGAACAAGGGCCCCTTTTTCATTCAGCCAGCACAATCCAAACAAATTCCTCCCACATTTTGTCAATTTGCTGCCATCTTAGAAATTCCTTGCTTTAAGGGATCGAAGTCCAGACACTGTTGCCTCCGGCTGATCCTAAGAAGTGAGCACATCTCTATGCCCCTACTTGGGGTGAAAGTGGACAATGTGACATGTGTGCAGACACCAAAGGGCCCACACAGTCTCAGCCATTCTCCTGCCCATGTGCATACACCTACAATCTAATTGCATGTGCCGCCCGGAACCTATTTCTACCTGACATTAACCCGCATGCTCTCACAAACACCTCAACAAATATCAATATCTGGGGGTGGTTTTAAGAAGCTAATTTTGACTTTCTGTCTGTGTGGATGCTCAGCTCAGGACCAACAAGCACCACCAACTTCAGAAACCCTGTGAAAATCCCTAGGGACCACAAGCAAGATGATTATAACTGTAATTTTTCTAGGTGAGCCCAGCTGTGCTGGAGCTGAACACTGGAGTCCACACTCTTCATTTCTAACTACACCTCCCCATTCTTTACATGGCCAGGCCTGCGGGGCAGTAGGTCCAGTGGTCCATACCCAGTCCCATCCATAACAGGGAGAAGGGGGAGGCTACAATATCTCTGGCATGCATTCTTTCCTGCACCCTGTTCCCAACCCCATGGAGAGGAGCAGGATGGAAGTGTAGCAAAACCCCCAGTTTTTCTTTTCTTTTCTTTTTTTTTTTTTGCAAAATGCATTCCCTCCCCTTCCCCAACCATTTCTGACTTTTTCTCTCCCTCTCTATTCCTTATAAATAAGTATAAGTGAGCTCAGACTTAGGATAAGCTTTAAACATTTCTATTTTGGTAGCAAGTTTTTGGTTTGGGATATCCACCATTTTGTATTGTATAATTATTAGGTTTGTATTAATTCTTACTGTTGTATATTGTATTATTATCATTTTTGTATTGATTTTTATTGTTTCAAATGGATATTGTATGGTTTAGGCCTGTGTTTTTAAGTGAACCAAAGTCATGTCACGTTTCCATTTTATATGTCAAGCCTCCATCTTCTGTCCTCTGCCTGGGCATCCCCTGTGTTGCAACTGTATGAGTCATGTATCCCTTCCATGTAAATTGGTTCCTGGATGAATGAGTGTAATTGGGAATGATTGAAATACAATGTTAGCAGGCCTCTACTAAATGCCCTGTAATGACTGGGCCATCACCTCACATTGATTCACCCAGGAACCATGGACCTCATCCACGAACAGAGACAAGACCAGCATTTGAAAGACAAAAGACCCTGCAGAACCAGCACCTCTCACCATTACAGACACCCGAAACTGCACAGCCCTGCACGAAGCACACATGCTCAGTACGCTAGGGGCTGACCCTTGCCTAGGCATTCCTCCTGTCACTAGGGTCACACAAGGTCTGCCCAATAAAAAGGGGCAGTGAAGATAGACCAAGCGGTATGCCCTCTCCATCTGAACCAGCACCATGCCACGCCACCTATCCACCCAGAGGTCCTGCCGGTGACACCCCTCTGGACAACACCTACTGGAAAAGGACCCATTTCCAGCCTGAATAGGTAGATATTGCCTGCAGACCTCCTCCTACAATTTGGACTCTCTCTCTCTCTCTCTGTCTCTCTCTCTCCTCCTGGACTTCTGTGTACTTCAGCCCCTGCACCAAGCCTCTCTAACCCCTGCTGAGATTGTGGGTGGGTGAGTGGGTGGGTGGATGGGTGCAAGGGAACCAATAAAACGTTGTGTCACCATCTCCCCTGTTCAGTAAAACCACTGTCATTTGCAACCCCGAGTTGGGTCATGTTTTACTGAATCCCAGTCCCTTCCTTATCTAAAATTCCAGCCTCATTCTTTCTCTCTCTTTCTCAGCTCTAGCCCCCACCCCTCTCCACTAGTTTCCCAATCTCCTCTCATTTCCTACTGCCTTTTCCCTGTGACTTTCTGCTGCCTTTCTCTGCTTTCCCATTGCCACTGCTGCCTTTCAGTCTTTTCTGCCACTTTTCCTGTGATTTTCTGCTGTCCCCCTGCTTCCCATGCCCCTACTGCCTTTTTTCCTGTGACTTTCTGCTGCCTTTCTCTGCTTTCCTGCTGCCACTGTTGTCCCCAAAGGACAGTGAGTTCGTGCCCGGTGCGCTTGTGCCAATAAACACACAGGGGTGAAGGATCCAACTTAATCTTTATTTCTGCGCAGAAAGTGGTGCTTGGCAATCGTTTGCAAAGCAAGCACCCACACCCCAGTGGGTGTCTGCCTTATATAGCTACGTAACAGGTTAAACTTGCTGATGTGATGAAATGTATAGCAAGCCCAGCAAGTAACCCCCCTTCCAGCTCCGGAACTTTGTTGATACAGCTTTTCCTTCTAGCGAGGCCAGCAATCAGCAACTACGCAACAAGCAATCTCCCCCAGCCTAAACAACCTACTCTATGCCCTTGGTTAGATAAAATACTTTTTCAAAACATACAAAGCTGTTCCCTGGTTAAAATTAAGTGAAAGTCCAGGGGTGCTTCATCAAATCCCCCCTTCGAGGCTATGGCCTTTATGGAAAAAGCCCATAGTCCTCGACTATCTTTCTCATCTCCAGAAATCTCTTCGCTTCCTCCCGATTATTTTGGATCGGGTTTGTAACTGATGATTTTACAAACATCACGCGGTGAACGGGGGAAGAAATTGATTTCTTGAGTACCTCACAACACATTGGCGTACACTGTATCCCACAACAGATTATCAAGAAAATACATATACTTGCCACAATTAATAGGAAAATTTGCTTAAGCCATGAAAAATTAGGAAGCCAAGAAGTAAGCCATGAGAAGTCGAACCCTTCCCCTTGCTTAATGTGGGACAGAACCTTTTTTAACTTCTGCACTTTTGACTCTATCAACTCGGAGTTATCTGTCAAATTAAAACAACACATTCCCTCGAACTCTTCATATCCGTGGTTATGCCTCAGCAACAGGTAATCTATGGCTGCTCTATTTTGCAGAGTAGCTCCTCTTAGTTCTTTCATTTCAATATTGAGGGCAGCTAGGGCCTGTGAAGTTGTATTTAGGCCCTTTGCCAGGGCACAGGCCACCTTACCAAGCTGCCTCTCAGCATCCACTACTAGGCCTGGCACCCCTACTAGGAAAACTTCTAAGGACACTACCTCGGCCTCACTCAGGAGGTTTATGTCACTATCACAGGATTCATCTAGCACCTTCAAACCTCTCCAGTGACGCTTACTAGAGGTCTTAGGCATACCTGGTAGCCAGACATTCAACCGGCCTAGAGCACAAGGGCCTCCTGTGGCATTGGCTGGGATATATGAATAGGCAGTCTTCCCACAAAGGAGGAACCACCCCCGGGGTAATATAACATGAAAGTAGTTGCATGATACATTAGTCATGTCTGAGCAATTGAAAATTTTCGTTTCTTTGGTTAGGCTTTTGCAAGCTTGGGTACAGTTCACAAAATTGGCACAGCTGGTGTTACCAGGGGAGGTGACTGTCAACAAATCTATTTCAAAGGTACTAGCGTTTCTTTCTGTGGTAATGGTTCCCCACATGGAGTTGTTAGTGTAATTGACTGGACCTCCTATTCCCCCAGATGTGAACCAAGTCTGATTCCGGAGTGCTTTCATTGGAGTGGGCACCCCTATAAGGCATGACGTGAAAATATCATCAACTGATATTCCACCTGCCAAACAAAAATGAGTGACATTTAATACGTCCTTTGCCAAATGAACCCACACATTTTGACTCTTATCGAACCTGTGATGCACCAACCCCTTAGACTCTAGAAACATTACACCTATGCAAAGAACTGCTTTCCACATGGTTGACGTTTAAACAGAAATTTAAGTCCTTCTACTGGCTCTGCTGTCCAATGGTGTCCGTTTGTGTCGGCTTCCGGTGCGACACTCTCAGCCACTTCTCCTGCCGGTGGTACTTCCAGTGC
Source organism: Alligator mississippiensis (assembly GCF_030867095.1). NCBI lineage: Eukaryota > Metazoa > Chordata > Crocodylia > Alligatoridae > Alligator > Alligator mississippiensis. The sequence goes on from NC_081824.1 coordinate 88,286,685, forward strand.
GGCCTTCACCCGGGTGTAGTGTATCCACGGCTTTATCCCCTGAACTTTTACTGCAGCGTGAGTGGTGAGAATCACAGGATACGGTCCCTTCCACCTGGGCTGAAGTGGCTTGTCTTTCCACGTCCGGACCAGCACTTCGTCTCCGATCTGGAACTTGTGGACTGGTGTATCTAGAGGGAGTGGAAGTCGTTCCTGGACATACCTGTGGAGAGAAGACAATACAGCAGACAAAGAATACAAATAATCTTTTACCCAACCTTCCCTTTTTACATGCATTTGACTCCCATGCGTCACCACTGGATTCTTAGGATATGGCTTGCCATACATTAATTCAAATGGACTAACTCCCAATTTAGTTCTAGGGGCTATGCACACTCTAAGCAAGGCAAGAGGCAGAGCTTCGGGCCATTTCAACTGAGTCTCCTGGCAAAGTTTATCCAGCTGTCTTTTTAGAGTCTGATTCATTCGTTCCACCTGTCCACTTGACTGAGGTCTCCATGCTGTGTGAAGGTCCCATTGTATCCCCAGAGCCTGGGAAACTGCCTTGGTCACTTCTGACACAAAGTGTAGCCCTTGATTCGAGGCTAATCCCTCTGGGATTCCGAATCGTGGAATCATTTCTTTTAGCATCACCCGGACCACTTCTTTTGCTTGGTTGGTTCGGCACGGGAAGGCCTCAGTCCATCCAGTCAGAGTGTCCACGAGCACTAACAGGTATTTGTAGTGTCTCTTCCTGGGAACTTAAGAGAAATCTATCTGCCAACATTCTCCTGCTAATAGTCCTTGCCTTCCTGCTTCTGGCGGAAGTTTGGGGGAAATCTTAGGATTGTTGGCACAACAGACAGGGCATCTACGCACTATCTGTTCTGCTGTTTTTCTCATCTTAGGTCCCACTACAATTCTTTGGAGACCTTGGGTCATGGCGTCAGCTCCCACATGGGTGCTCTGGTGGTACTCTTGGAGCACTTTGCTAAGAATCAGTTTTGGCATCAGGACTCGTCCCTCAGGCAAAACCCACCATCCATTGTGTTGTTCTTTGCTTCCCAATTTCTCTGCGAGTTGGTTCTCTTTTTCAGTATATTTGGGAGGTTCCTCAGGTAACACTACCTGAGGCATCAATGCCAACATTTGAGTTTCCTGACCTTGTCCTCTAGCTGCCTTCTTCGCCGCAGCATCTGCTCATCGATTTCCTTTAATAACGTCAGCATCTCCCTTTTGATGGGCCTTACAGTGCACCACAGCTACCTCTAGTGGTTCCATCACGGCTTCAAGTAATTTCAGGATCTCTGTTCCATGCTTTACTGGGCTTTTACTTGCTGTTAAGAGTCCTCTCTCTTTCCATATAGCTCCGTGGGCGTGTAAGACTCCAAATGCATACTTCGAATCCTTGTATATAGTGGCTATCTTTCCTTTTGCCAAATGGAGAGCTCGGGTCAGCGCAATAAGCTCAGCTTTCTGTGCAGAGGTATTTGGAGGCAAGGCGTTTGCTTCCACGGTATCCCATGATGTAACCATGGCGTATACCACCTTTCGGGTTCCATTGTCCATGAAGCTGCTTCCATCTGTGTAGAATTCAAGGTCTGCATTAGGTAGTGGGGCATCTTTAAGATCCGGCCGGCTAGCATACACACTCTCAATAGTTTCAATGTAGTCATGCTGTAATCCTTCATCCTGTTCCAATAGCATCAACGTAGCTGGGTTCAGGGTACTAGAGGTTTGCAACTGGATGTCTCCTTGCTCCAGGAGAGTCTCCTGGTACTTAGCCATTAGTCCAGGGGAAAGCCAGGTTCCCCCCTTTGCATTCATCACCGTCAGCACTGAATGTGGGGTATACACAGTCATTGGTTGTAGATTCATAGATTCATAGATGTTAGGGTCGGAAGGGACCTCAATAGATCATCAAGTCCGACCCCCTGCATAAGCAGGAAAGAGTGCTGGGTCTAGATGACCCCAGCTAGATACTCGTCTAACCTCCTCTTGAAGACCCCCAGGGTAGGGGAGAGCACCACCTCCCTTGGGAGCCCGTTCCAGACCTTGGCCACTCGAACTGTGAAGAAGTTCTTCCTAATGTCCAATCTAAATCTGCTCTCTGCTAGCTTCTGGCCATTGTTTCTTGTAACCCCCGGGGGCGCCTTGGTGAATAAATACTCACCAATTCCCTTCTGTGCCCCCGTGATGAACTTAAAGGCAGCCACAAGGTCGCCTCTCAACCTTCTCTTGCGGAGGCTGAAAAGGTCCAGTTTCTCTAGTCTCTCCTCGTAGGGCTTGGTCTGCAGGCCCTTGACCATACGAGTTGCCCTTCGCTGTACCCTCTCCAGGTTATCCGCATCCTTCTTGAAGTGTGGCACCCAGAATTGCACGCAGTACTCCAACTGCGGTCTGACCAACGCCCTATAGAGGGGAAGTATCACCTCCTTGGACCTATTCGTCATGCATCTGCTGATGCACGATAAAGTGCCATTGGCTTTTCTGATGGCTTCGTCACACTGCCGGCTCATGTTCAACTTGGAGTCCGCTAGGACTCCAAGATCCCTTTCCACCTCTGTGCCACCCAGCAGGTCATTCCCTAGGCTGTAGGTGTGCTGAACATTTTTCCTCCCTAGGTGCAGCACTTTGCATTTCTCCTTGTTGAACTGCATCCTGTTGTTTTCTGCCCACTTGTCCAGCCTATCCAGGTCTGCCTGCAGCTGTTCCCTGCCCTCCGGCGTGTCCACTTCTCCCCATAGCTTTGTGTCATCTGCAAACTTGGACAGAGTACATTTCGCTCCCACGTCCAAGTCGCTGATGAAGACATTAAAGAGTATCGGTCCAAGGACCGAATCCTGCGGGACCCCACTGCCCACACCCTTCCAGGTCGAGACCGACCCATCTACCACGACTCTTTGGGCATGACCCTCTAGCCAATTCGCCACCCACCGGACTGTGCAGTTATCCACATCACAGCCTCTTAACTTGTTCACCAGTATGGGGTGGGATACCGTATCGAAGGTCTTCCTGAAGTCCAAGTATACGACATCCACCCCTCCTCCTGTGTCCAGGCATTTCGTAAGCTGGTCATAGAAAGAGACTAGGTTGGTCAGGCACGATCTGCCCGCCACAAACCCATGCTGGTTTCCCCTCAGCATAATTTGTCCTGCCGGGCTCTCACAAATGTGAGCCTTGTCCTAAAGTAAGTTTCTTAGATTCCTTTACCAGCATAGCAGTAGCTGCCACTGCTCGCAGGCAGGCCGGCCATCCCAAACTAGTGGGATTTAATTGTTTGGAGAAGTAGGCCATTGCTTTTTTCCAGCTACCTAAGTACTGGGTTAGCACTCCTGATGCTATTCCTTGGCGTTCATGTACATAAAGTTGAAATTGTTTATTCAGATCGGGTAGGCCCAGGGCCGGCGCTGTCATAAGGGCCTGTTTGATAGTGTCAAAGCTCTTTTGGCATTCTGCCGTCCATTGCAAATATCCCTCACTACCAGTAGTGGCCTCATAAAGAGCCTTGGCTATTAGTCCAAAATTGGGGATCCAGATCCGGCAGAATCCTGCCATACCTAAAAAACCTTGCAACTGTCTCTTTGTCTTTGGGACTGCCATCCGACAGATGGCCTCTTTTCTTTCAGGGCCCAACATCCTCTGGCCTTGTGAGATGTCAAATCCCAAATATCGTACCTTTTTTCTGTTATTTGGGCTTTCTTTCGAGATACTCTGTATCCTACCTGTCCCAAGAAATTTAGTAAACTTACGGTCAGCAGGTGGCACTCTTCCCTCGTTTTTGCTGCAATTAACAAATCGTCCACATACTGTAACAGGGTTCCTGATGTCCCTTTGTCCCACTTCTGAAGGTCGGTACTTAAGGCAGTGCTGAAAATAGTGGGACTGTTCTTAAAACCCTGAGGCAAAACTGTCCAGCACAATTGGGTTTTTCTCCTAGTATTCGGGTCTTCCCACTCGAATGCAAAAATCTCTTGGCTGTCCCTTTCAAGTGGGATGCAAAAGAAGGCATCTTTCAGGTCCAGGATTGTAAACCACTGTTCCTCTGCAGACAAAGTAGCCAGCAAAGTATAAGGGTTTGGCACCACCGGGTGGAGGGTCTCCATGACCTTGTTCATGGCTCTGAGGTCCTGCACAAAATGATACTCATTACTGTGGGGTTTTTATACAGGCAAAATGGGGGAATTGAAAGATGATTGACACTCCCGAAGTAAACCATATTTAAGGAATCTCTTTATCAATGGTTCCAGGCCTTTTCAAGCTTCTATTTTCAATCGATACTGTGGCACCCTGGGCGGGGTAATTCCCAGCTTTAAATCAATGCTTACAGGGGTGGCCAGTTTGGCTCTCCCTGGCTTCTCTCCCGCCCATACCCATGGTACTATAGCGTCTTCTACTTCTGGGGGAATTCTCCCTTCCTCCCCCTCCTGCAATAGGAGACACACCTGAGCTTTCCAGGCTTCCTCAGTTAGTATCTTCATAGTAATTTTCCCCTCCGAAAAGATCAGTTGGGCCTGCAATTTACACAGCAAATCCCTCCCAAACAAAGGTATGGGGCACTCAGGCATATACAGGAACTGATGAAACACTTTCTTTCCTCCCGATTTGCATTCCATGGGTGGCACCAAAGGACGATACGTCTGCTGGCCGGTGGCTCCAATTATGGGGATCTTGGTTTTTGATAAGGGTCCTTTAAAATTGGTTACAACTGAATGTGTGGCTCCACTATCTACTAGAAAGTCAATAAGTTCTCCCCCTACTTGCATTTTAACCAGGGGCTCGTCGGGGGAGACAGAGATTACTTCAGTGTTAGCCCCCAGTCCCCGTCACTCCTGGTCAGAACCATCCAACATCAACAGTCTTTCTTCCTCCTCTCATCTCTTGTTCTCCCTCTTGGGGCACTCATTTTTCCAATGCCCTTCCTGCTTGCAAATAGCACACTGATTAGGTCCCAGCCTGGGACCCTGGCCGCAGCCTCCCGGAGCATAGCTCACGCCTCCTCTACGCCCTCTACGTCCCCTGCCCCGTCCTCGACTCCTCTGATCTACAATTGCCGCTGCCAACAATGATGCTTGTAACGACGCCTGTGCCTTTATTCTCTTATCTTCCTTTTTCTCCTTAGCCTGATCTCTGTTGGAGTATACTTTATAAGCAATCTCAATCATTTGGCTGATGCTCATTCCAGCTGCTCCTTCAGTCTTCTGTGGTTTTTTTTCTAATATCTGGGGCTGACTGTCCTATAAACAGTGTGTTAAACATCTTGGCATTTTCTGGCAGCTCCGGATCTAAATCTGTCCACTGTCTGGCTACCTCGCATAACCTCCCATAAAAACTGGATGGATCCTCCTTCGGACCCTGCCTCACTTCATACAATTTAGACAAATTTTTCTGCTTGGGGATAGCCTCCCGGAGAGCAGCCAGCACAAACTCCCGATACAGCTCTAACTCCTTCCGGCCCCCTTGGGTGTTGGGATCCCAGTCTTGATTTTTCTTAGGGCAAAGTTCATCTACATCACCGGCTGGGTGACGCTGCTGTGCTATCGTGCGTGCTTTCTCTAAGACCAACCTTTTTTCTTCTGGAGTCAGAAGAGCAGCCAGTAAGGCCTGAATATCTATCCAGTTTGGTTGGTGGGTGAGGAAAATAGTAGAGAACAACTGGGCCATTGCCTCTGGATTCTGGCGATATTGGCCCACGGACTGTTTCCAATTTATCAAGTCTGCCGTGCTGAATGGCACATGGACAAAAACTGGTTCACCCTCAGGACCCACCGCTTGTCGTAAAGGGGCCTGAACTACTGGTTGGGCCCCTGATAGTAAGCGACTCGCCACAGGGCTAAACACCCCATCTCCTACAGTCCCTTCTACCACCAGATTGCTACCACCCGCATCCGCCGGACCCGGGGACGGCACCCCAGGCTGTCAGGGGAGGTGGGGGATGACGGACTGGACGAGCCAGCCGGGAGTCCCTGACGAGCCGTTACAGGTGCAGTGAAAGTCCCCTGTGGTGACGCATGGCTCACAGGATGAGACGGGGGAGCCATGGGAGCAATTAGCAACTCCACGTCTTCCTCCTCCTGGCTCCTTTGGACATACTGTGGTGACCCCCCGTAAAGCCATTACCCCACTTCCCCTAAATATCCCACACAACTTCTGTGTAACCTCATCCCTATACAAAGTCATATATGCCTCTACATAAAGCATCTCATCCCACTTCCCTTGGCGCCTACAAAACAATTGTAACTGCAAGATTGTGTTATAATCCAAAGACCCATTCTCCGGCCAGGCTGCACCATCCGCAATTGGTACTGTGGCCAACATGTATTGTAATACCGAATCATCTGTTGTTTTGTCATAGGGTCACTTCCAAACTTTGGCCAATTTTTCAAAATGCATCCTAAGGGACTGCAGGGTGGAATCTTAGACTGGTTACTTCCCATTATCCAACTACCGGACAGCGTCCTCCACTCAGCCTCAGAACCAAACTGATTAAAGGGAGTTCACGGGGCTGCCACCGATCTCACTTGCCTAGGGCATCTATACGGTCGGAACTTTCAAAGCCGTCTCTTTCCCAACCTGCCCAAAATATGGAAAGAAGTACTCACCAGTACATTGCAACCTCCCTCACCCCACCTGATTAAGTTGGTCCTTCGAGCGTTGCGCCGTTGTGCCCCTCCCTGACTCCGTCAGGCAACCAGGAGACGGTCAGACCTCCGATGAATAAGGTCGGTGGCGCCTGGCCCTCGCGCTGTCCACAGTTGTTGTCGGAGCCGAAGAGGTGGACCGGGCAAGGCAGTCAGCTAGAGTCCCTTTGTGGTCGCCAGAAATTGTTGTTCCCAAAGGACAGTGAGTTCGTGCCCGGTGCACTTGTGCCAATAAACACACAGGGGTGAAGGATCCAACTTAATCTTTATTTCTGCGCAGAAAGTGGTGCTTGGCAATCGTTCGCAAAGCAAGCACACACACCCCAGTGGGTGTCTGCCTTATATAGCTACGTAACAGGTTAAACTTGCTGATGAGATGAAATGTATAGCAAGCCCAGCAAGTAACCCCCCTTCCAGCTCCCCCCACAAGTAACCCCCCTTCCAGCTCTGGAACTTTGTTGATACAGCTTTTCCTTCTAGCGAGGCCAGCAATCAGCAACTACGCAACAAGCAATCTCCCCCAGCCTAAACAACCTACTCTATGCCCTTGGTTAGATAAAATACTTTTTCAAAACATACAAAGCTGTTCCCTGGTTAAAATTAAGTGAAAGTCCAGGGGTGCTTCATCACCACTGCTGCCTTTCAGTCTCTCCTGCTGCTCTTCCTGTGATTTTCTGCTGTCTGTCTCTCTGTTTTCAGGCTTCTCCCACACCTTCTGTAGTTCCCTGCCCCCACCCTGCAGCTTCCCAGCTCCTCGTGTCTATCCTGCAGTTTTCTCTAGCAGCTGGAGCTTTTCTCCAGCTCCCAGCACCTACTGCCACTTCCTGCAACTTCTCTAGCTGCCCCAGAGCCATCCTATGGCTCCCCACATCCAGAGCCCCTCTTTAACACCCACACTTTCCCTTAGTCCCACTTTCCCTTTCCAGTACCTACTTTTTCAGCTCCCCCATAGCTCTGGCTCCAGTCCCAGCCTCTGTGCTGGCATCGCTTCCCTACTCTGAAGGCTTTGGGCATTGACTTTTAATCAATTAAGATCAATTAACCTAAAGTTACCCCCGAGCCTCAATTCTTCAGCCCAGGCCCCTGTAGTCTACCAGTTCTAATCCCAGTCCTGGTAACTTTAACTCCCTACACTTCTACTTTCTTACCTTAACCTTTCCCCAGGTATCCCAAGTACACCAAGCACATACATACATACACATCACAACACCCAACTTAGGAACTCACCTGTGTGTATGTGTAGGTGGAATGGTATGTGTGTACATTAGTGAATACACATATATATACATATATAGATATCATTGTGTGTGTGTGGTATATGAATTAGTAATCCACGTATGTGTATTGAATGTGCAGGTGTTGGTAACTGGTGACTGATTCTGTCTAAATTTGGTGTGTGTAGCATGTATGGGCTTAAACTGGTGATAGGTGTGCATGAACCTAGACTAGTCATTTTGAATGTGTGTGTATCTGAGTTGCTAGTGTGTGTGTGTGTGTGTGTGTGTGTATGGCATTATGTGCATGATATACAAATTAGTAATCTGTGTCTAATTTTTGGGTTGTATAGTGTATGTGCTTGAATTGGTAATAGGTATGCATGTGCCTATGCTGGTTTGAATGTGTATGTGCCTGAGCTGGTAGTGTGTGTGTGTATGAACCTAATTGATTTGTGTGTTTGTATATGTGCAATTGTGTTATGCCCTCCTGTCTAACAGCGCAATATTGAGATCCTGAGAGTTGGCCTGACCCCACAGGGCAACAGAAGGAGCATTTCACATAGCCTCTACCAAAGCTGGGAAATGCCTGAGGACACAGAACCATCTCTAGCTCCTGCCTCACCCCGGACCCCCTGAATGGTGTGGCACTGAGGGAAGCGTGCATCCGTTCCTCATGCCTAAGCATGGTGTTCCAGCCACAGCTGGGTGCCTCAGACTCCTTATTGCCCTCTCCTGCTATATTTGCCCCAGAATCTATGTTTCCAGACCTTCCAGGGCTGAAAACTCTTATCAATAGCCTAGGTTACTGAATCCCCATCTTGCCTTCCTGTGCTTTTTCTCTTGGATGCAGCTGATCTGCTATTCCCCATCTCTGGCTAGTAAGGGAAATGGAACTTGGTTCATGTCCAGGAATCAACACTAAGATTGCTGTTCACTCCACATGAAAGCAGTGTTTGAAAAGCATAAAACAAATGCAGAAAGCCTCCTCAGCTTCAATTTTACCTCATCCAGAAGGGCATCTCCATGCTCCCTAAGGATTGTAACGAACCAATGTCCTGCTGCTGTGGCACATGTCGGGCTGGCAGAAAGCATGCCATTCATTAAGCTCCCCAAAAGTCAAAGGGCCTGGCTGGATGGAAAGTATTTTCCAATGACCTGGAGACAAATAGAAAGAAGGGAAAATGCACTGAACCCCCAAGTTCAAGAGTGATATTAAATACTTGCGCTGTGCATAAGCTTCTGCCCTATGGCAACTTGGTGCATGTGAATCCTGTGCTTGAATTGATCTTCAATGGAGAGAGCATCATTTGACCACACAACATGAACACAGCCAAGCTGCACCCCAGGAGAAGTTAAAACAAGCACACAAGGAGACCACATCCTGGCTAAGGCTCTCACTTGGATGCTGTAACAACAAAGGTTTTTTTCTGTTCAGGAACAGAGCTATCAACAAAGCTTTCTAATCTTACTCTGAATTATTCTTTGTACCATGGACATGAGTAAACAGCAGGAGATACTGGATGAACAGTAAGTGTCCCAGATGCCTCCCCCATGCAATCCAAAGAAAGAGATAAACCATGTGTGATGAGCAAAGGAATGGTCTATGAAGGATGCCCAGTTCCCAGAGTTACCACACCAGCTTCTTGAGCCACTGACCTTTACCATGTGGGAGGATGCTATAAGCACAGCCTCAGGGATGGAGGCTTTGGGCTCCTTATGGAGACCTCTCAGCTCCTTCTCTGCTGAATCCATGGTCATGGACTGGTATGAAATGAAAATAAGGAGGAAAAAGTGCTGTAATGATATCTGAAACAGAATCTTGGCTCCATGGAGGAATCATGTGCAATGTCATGGGCAGTGTGGTCCAAGGGCCAGGTTTGAGGTCTGAGTGACTTCAGTTGAGGTCACAGGTGCAGTGGGATCAGAACTGCTATAAGCCTCTTCCCATTCTTGCTAGGGGAGGCTTCTTTTCACACTTCCCAAAAGAGGGCCAGGCCCTTCACACCACACAAATCTTCTAGGCATTACCAGAGGGAGAAAAGGGGCAAAGCCACTTGCACCTACTCAGAGTGCCATCACCTTGTAGGTGGAGAAGGCAGGCAATGCACTCAGAGGCCCACAGGTATGTGGGCAGAGAGGTGCAGGTGTAGGGTGCCAGCAGCCCCAGCAGAGACCAAAATTGCTCAAACGGGTATTGAAGCTGAGAAAAAAAAGGAGAAAGAAATGAATGACATGTGCTTGGCTTTGGCTAGAGTGATATTCAAATGTATGATCCTGGCAAGGTGAAAACAGGAATGTATCTCTGTGGGACCCTGTCTTCTAGGGAAGTTTTCTGCATCTCAGGGTGAGGCTGCCATGAGGACATCAAGGCAAAAGAGATTTAGAATATATTTATTCTGAAATAGACTATCTCCCAATAGGCCACAAGCAGCTGGGAGCTGGCCTGCAAGGCCATACCTCTCTCTCATTCCTTGTCAGAGAAGAACCATGGCTCAAGAAGTGGTCAGGAGAGCAAACTACTGTCAGAGGAACCTTTAAAACAGCTCAGAGTAACCATTTCAAATGTAGACATCACCATCACCACTGAAATCCCTCCAAGCAATCTGATTCTTTTATCATCTGGATACATCTCAGGAGGACCTTTAATTCCCCAGAAGCCAGAGGAGCTGTTGAGTGACCCTTGGGAGACTCCCCTCTCATTTGTCCTGCTGAGGGAAACTGCCCTCCCTGTTTCTTTGGCCTATTGCCACCTTCCCCAGAGAAGATATCTCTGCCTGCTCCTGCTGGCTAATCACATGGGACATCTTCATGAACCAACTCTCAGTGGGGTCTTCTTCAAGGAAGCCCCTCATGAGCTCACCCAAGGCCTGCATGGACAACTCGTGCAATAACTGGAAGCAGAAGATAGAAGAGGGAAGCTCAGAGCCAGCTGGTGTGTGTGTCACAAAACCCCAAACCATGCCAGGGGTGACTGCCAGGACCCAGAGTAGGCTGGGGAGCAGGTCCCAGCAGGTGATTTCAGAAGACAGATGTTTAGGTGTACCTGTATTTGGAAAGAGTCCTGAGACATCTCATCCTCCTTCCTCAGCTGCTGCACAGCTGGAAGAGACAGCAGACACTTGAGGCAGTCATCAAGGTTGTTTATGTTTTCATCAAGATTCAGTGAGGGTTTCACCTTGCTGGCAGAAGAAAGAGAAGAAGAAAAGCCCTCAGTCAGACTGACTTCCAGCCTCAAGGAAAAGTGGGTCAATTGCTAAGATATGACCTGAACCTAGAGCCTGAAATCCAAACCTCCCTGGACATGGCAGCTGAGAAGCTCCTTGCAATCCCCACCACTCCTAGTTGTGTCACAACTACCACCAACTGGTCTTTGAAGTCCAAATCTCCAAGTGGACCAAACACATTCAAACCTCTATGACCCCAGAAGGGAGAGCAGCCTGTGACCAGAGCCCTGCAGGTGTCTCTCAGCTCCAGATCTGACAGGAAGAACTACAGAGAGTTAAAGAAGGAGCTGATCTCTGATCAGGGCATCCCAGTGCCAAAGGCCAGGGCAGGAATCACTTACCTCAGATGCTTAATGGCAAGCATGGCCCTGAGGCAAACAGGAGAGGCCAGGGAATCCATTGGTTCCTCTTTCATGTAGTTCTAAAAGGCAGAATCAGAGACATGGCACAGGGTAAATGGATATGAAAAGCAGAGAGCCTCTCCCACACAAACCCACCAGACTGCCCTCCCAGGTGGGCAGTAAATAGAGCCAGGGATGTGCTGGCCACTGCCCCAGGATCCTGTTCAGGTCAATGGCATCAGCTCAGAGGGCACAGAGCTTTATCCCAGTCACTCACCAGGCACAGCCTGGCCCTCCAAGAGCAGCCCACAATGCAGCATTCCCTACAAAGCTGTCAGTGGTACAAGGTTTCTGGGCCACAAGCAGACCCTTCATGAGGCTCTAATAATCCCATCACAGCCAAGAACCCATCACAGCCCAGGCCTTGTGCTCTAGTACATGTTATGCTGGCATGTCTGGAAGTTGTGCACAACCAGCCCCTACAGAACTGGTCATAAGGGGAGTGGAGGGTGCTCAGCACCTCACAGATGTGCCCAGCACAGCACAGCACAGGACTGGGCTTCATACAAGGGCAAAGTGCACAGAGCTTTCCTCAGGCAACAGAAACCTCCCAAGTGTGCAGGGAACTGCAGGAGAGTGGTTGCTCTGATGGAGCCCTTCATAAGCAAATACTACTCTGGGTCTCATCAGCCTCAATGTTGATAAGTCCCTGGATTTGCCCCCTGTGACAAAGAGTAGAATCTCCCAAACATTCAATGCTGCAGAAGGGGAATGGTACCAAGGGGGGGCTCCAGGAGGCTGCAACCTTTCCCCTTCCTTTCTGTTCTGCAGAAATCACTGTGCTCCTTCCTTGCTTGTTACCTTCAATGGTCATGAGCAGGATGGGAATCTTAATCTTCCACTGATCTCCAACAGCAGGGTGGATCATGCAGTGCTGAGCTCAGAGTCCCCTCAGGGCAGAATGTGTGTGCTGCTGTCACCCAAGGCTGAGGCAACCACCTGACAGTGAGAGAGAAACAGGGGTTCAGCTCTGAAGTGGGTCTCCATGGCTTTCTTTAGGAGGGAAACTGGCCGCCACCATACATGGCCAGAGAATTCAGCAATCAGACACTGGCTGATGTGCTCTGCTTGGCTGATCCTGCAGGCCCCTACACAGGCTGCGAGGCAGGGGAAGAGCCTGGCTCTGCTCTGCAAAGGAAAGAGAACTCTGCCAGCACAGGGCAGCTCTGACTGTGGGAAGAGACAGAGCATGTTCCTCCATCTAAGGCTACAGGCATGTGTCTCCCACACTACTGACACTCCCCAAACCTCTGGAAGGAACCTTTTGAGGGCTACTCACCCCGAGTTGCATGGGGGAGCTGCCCCTGGGCCTTAGGAAGTTTGGCTGGAAAGAGAAAGAGAGCATTGTCATGTGTGACTACTTTGAAACAGGGATGATGCTTCTACAAGTCTGTTCATTCCCAATGTTCCCACCCATGTACATTCTGGGAGCTGGGCACAAGTGACACTTTCATGTCACCTTCCGTGTCTGCATCTCAAGGAGCTTTGCCAAGGAGCTTTCACTCCCAGCCTCCCCATGAGGAAGGCATGGCTCAGTCATCATTGGATGAGTAGGGAAGCTGAGTCAAAAAGGCCCTGGGATTTCTCTATGGTGCAGCATATATCTGGGGCAGCTCTGAGTTGGGGGAGCCCACATTGCCTTGCTCCCCCTCCCAGTTTTTAATTACCCAACAGTCCCTCCCACCTTTGGGCCTTATCATTATGGATGGAAGAGGTTGAAGATTTTCTAAGAGGCAGTTGGAGCTGGTTCATCCCACAGGGATCTGGATTCCAAACCTCCTTTGCTGGGGTCTGTTCTTCTCCCTCCCACTGCGGTTGCTTGGCCAGGTCCCCATGGCATCGGCACAGAGGGATCAGAATGCAGCTGTACTGAGCTGGCACCATGTACTCCAGCAGCTGGGGCCATAAGACCTCAAGAGAAGAGCCAGACAACTTGGACTCAGCTATTTGTGCCTCTGCACCCAGCTCTCTTCATCCAGTTCTCAAGGGCAGTTTCCTCTTCTTCACCAATGACCCACCTACTTGAGGGTCCTTCCCCCACTTGTGACCTCATGTTTCTTTCTCAGGAAACATCCTTGGGACTCTATTTCTACAAGAGAGCATTGCTGTTCTCAAGGAAGTTTTCCTGACAGACTGTGTGGTCAGATTTTCACACCTCAGTGCCTGAAGGGGCAAATCTCAGCCTCATCAGAAGATATGCATAGTCCAGTTCACAGTCTGGTCTTGCTGACACCCTGGGAAAAACCCAGAGTAGCCTCACTGACATCATGAGAGCTCCCTTAGATCTGTACCAGTGGAAATGGTCTGACCGTGGTTCTAATGACTCAGCCTAGCTGCCCTGGTGTACCCCATGTTCCTGTTCAAGCCAATGTCAGGCTTCAGCCTGCTAAAACAGCAGCACCAAGTCTCCAACCTCAATTTCTCTTACCATTTGGCTGCTATGCAAGCTGGACTCCCTGAAAATATGGGCCACTAAGTCCCAGGCCCAGTCATCCAGGCCCTGCACGTTGATCAGTGTCCTGCTGAAATGTAGGATGTCCTTCTTCACCTGGAGGGGAGGAAAGAACAGACTGGAGTCCGGACTGTCCTTATGCACAAATGGTGGCAGGGACCAGCCATGGCACAAACCATCCCTTAAAACTTGGAAAGGATGACAGGGAGGTCCCCAGGCCTCCAATTTTATTTCTAGGGTTTATAAATAGGCAAGAGAACAATGTGTCTTTACTACTCAGTAGTGCCATATTGGCATCTGAGGGAAAGCAGATCCCCTCCCCACTGTCAATCTGATAACACTCCTCTAGATCCTTACTCTTCCCAGCTCTGGAAGCAGAAGGGCAGACTCTCTGCACTGACTTCCTTGAAGACTCTAATGCGGGGAAAGGTTTTCTCTACAAGAGAACTAAGATTCTTGGGTGGGAATTTTGTGTCAGGTCCATGTGCCATCCCCAGCACAGCCACTACTCACAGATAACCTCAGCTGAGTACTCTGATCAGCCAGCATGCACCTCATGGTCTTGACTAGATCACATTATTTCTTGCTCATCTCTGGCACTGGAAGGAGAAGAAGGGCACAGTATTGCTGTGTTCTGGGAGATCACCCTCCACAGCAAGATACACCCAGGTTGCCAAAGACCCACTTGTAACAACCTGCACAACCTCCTGTCTCCACTTTGGAACCTGGGAAAGTCTCTGGGGCCATAACAAAGGTCTTGTTAAACCTCTTGACTTCAGAGTGCTGCCAGGAAAGGTGTCAAAGCAGGATTTGGCCCCAGCATTCCTGTGTCATCCAGCAGGACTCAGGGTGCTATTGGCCCTCTGTGACCAAGCAGCAGAGATCGGAGGTCTGGCTCTAGCTCTACACAGCCAGGGCTCTTGAGTGCACCTAGAGCAGGACAGGTTATTCATCCTGGACAGTCCTAACTCAGTTCCCGAGGGGTCAGCCAAGACAGCAGTCAATATGTTTGCTCTGGTCATATTTACAATCAGCAGCAATGATGCCACTAAAGATTGCAAGGGACACCATATGGCTTGCCTCCTTGTCGGTCTTGAGCCAGAAGCCTACAAGGGAAATAAATTGGTTTAGGGAGAGACAGGCTTCAGGGAAAAGAGCACAACCTCAGTGACCTCAGCACTCCTCATTCTCATTCCCGCTTCCAGGTTTGGCACAGTGCAGGGAGGTTTGAAGGAAATCCCTATGTCACTTGGAATCTCCTCTCCTTACCAAGCAGAGGGAGATAGTAGAACACTTTGACCTGGTTCTGTGATCTTGGCAGTTACATGATATCACACACCTGTGGGAAGAAGGGAAGGGATTCTCCACAGTCCCATCTGGGTGCAGATGAAAGTGTGGACTGTATCCTGAACTCCCACTTTCTATGAGTTGAACCAGAGTATTTTTGAATCCCAAGAGACATTACTGCAATCACAGCAAGAGCCAAGAACTCAAAGGTCCAGACCATAAATAAGAGGGGATCCTGATTTCCAAGTCCCTTTAGCAGCATGGCTGCTCTTTGCTGCACTCACAAAATAGGGTTGATTGTTCTGGTCCTGACTTGCTATGACAAAGAGATTTGCATGGACCTCCCCAGCAGTTGAGCTGGACTGAGGGGAGACAAGGAGGCCACCACCTGTTTTCTTCTTCTTGGGCAAGCAGAGAGGTTGCCAGCAGAGTGGGGCTTTGTACCGCCATGAGCTGGGTCTATCTGGCTAATGGGACTTGGATCTGCTGGGCCTACAGGATTGACCTCCCCTTACCTGAGTGTACAGGGCAAAGCAGATGCTCTTGAGTTTCCCATCAGGGAGAGGAACCTGAAAATCATAGGCCACCTCCAAGATCTGTCTCACACTCTGCAACAGAAGGTGAAAGTCAAAGGGAGGGTTAGAGAGGAGAACTATGGAGTGAGCAAGAGCAGAAAATTAGAGAGAGAGAAAAAATTCCTCACTGTCCTATGCTTAGTGCTTTACTGCTTTGGTGCTGGAAGCGTCCATGTCTGCAGCTCTGACCACACCACACTGTGCTGTTTGAGCCCTTGCCAAGGACCCTGAGTACACCCCACTCAGTTTACCACTTTCTGGAGATTTATATTCCTTACAAAGGATGTCAGGCGGAGAGTGGGTCCCACAGCCCCTGGATGTCATAGGCCCCAAAAGTGACTGTAGAGTCAGGACCAGCCAGAATCTGCCCACACAGCCCCAGGGACACAGGACAAGGGAGCACAGAGCTGAAGTGGGATTCTCCCCTCAGGTAAACCTGTGCCCAGGTGCAAACAAAGACAGAGAACAGCCTGTTTCACCCAGGAGAGAGACACTCCACAGACAGTGGGGTGGTAGCCATCCACTTCTATAACCCATAGAAGGAAGCCCCAAATCTCCATGTTTTAAACTGCCAGGCCCTGACCATAATCCCTGCACTCCATGAGAGACAACCTCTCATCCTCCCTACCTCATGGAGCTTTGAGAGGCCAAGCTCAGAGGGAGCAGAGTGAAACTCAGCTGGAAGGGGAAGTCCAGTAGTTCATTTGTTTTGTCTCCTCTTGTCAGACTTCCCAGAAAATAGAACTGGCATTCCCAACACGGCCATGATCTACAGACCCGGGTGCTGTGAGTTTAGCCCCCAGTGGTAGGTGAGGCCAATCCATCAAGGAGTCTTGAACTGCACCAGGAAAACCCCAAGAGAGCTACAGAGTTCCTAGGGCAAGTTGTACATGCACACATATGTGCACACCCATGCATACACAAAAGGGCCAATGCTGGTTTCCCAGGCAGTCTCACACCATGGTGGCATGAAGATTGTCGACCTCTCCCTTGTATTGTTGCAGGAGACAGGGAAGCCTCTCAAAAATAGTATCATGATGCCTCTCATGGTGGAGAAGGAGACCCATTGCACATCCCAGTGCTTTGACTGCAGCCTGCTGCAGTTGCAGAGAGGGAAGGCAGGATTGAGTCCCTCTGACAGACTTTCTGGGATGTTGTCCAGATCAGGAATAGGCACAGCTTTTCTCCTTCTCAGGTCATCATTGGACCAGCCCCATCATTGGACCAGCCCCATCTGCATGGTTCCCACCTATGGCAGCTGGAAGGGGAGGTGGAATATGGCCCTGGGACTGGCTCATGGATCACACCTCCCCACTGTGCTGATGTGTCCAAATTAATGTACAGAGAGAACAAACTCCTCCTTGCTGCCATCCCCCTGGGCACCGAAGGAGTCATTCCTGGAAGGAGCTGCCCCATATCCCAGTGCTCACTGGCACCCATTAATGCACAGAACTGCACACTGCCTGTGGACAGAGCAGATTCTCTGGCACACGATATGATCCCCTAAGACAGACATAGTGACATGAGACAGCTGTGCTACAGAGCTAAAAAGACAGCAGCTCTCACCCCTGGGTCCTTCCTGCTCAGCCAGCTGCTGCTCATGAGGTTAAAGAAAAGGAGTGCATGAAAACAGTAGTCAGCTTCCTGACAACTGGGGAATGGGGTCTCATCCCTGATCTGGAATTTCATGTTGGCATCCTGGGCAAAGCCTCCCACAACTGCAGAGTGTCATAAACAAGTGGAGCAAGTGCCCATGTCACAATAGACTGTATGGACCGACCTCCACTCCCAAATTTGGTCATGGAAGCGCGCTGTGACATCAGCCATTCCGCGCTCTATTTAGCAGCCCATCATTGGCCACTCTAAACGTACAAAAGATCAAAGCAGTTTCCACCCACGTCGGAGAACTCCGGATACACCTCGGAGTAAACTATGCGGACTGATCACCCACCAACGACTCCCCGTCACCGACCTCCCTGATGTACCCCCTTTCCTGCGTGCTTGGTAATTCATTTATGGAACGTCTCGTCTCACTTCAAGGAAGTTTGTAACTCGTTTGTAACTGCAATTAAGCCAGTTCTTCCTATGCTGCACACATCAGTAGCGTAAGTAAATAACCTTGTTGCAACCAATACGCATCCGTGCCTACTTCTACTCCCCGCGTCAAAGTACCCACCTAATGTTCTGGGTTCCCGGCAAGGGCCCCAGCAATCACCTGACCTCCACACAGAGGAGGAGAAAAGACAAGATATTTCCACAGGAACATCCAAGTGAGAAGGTGCTGCTGCAGCAGCAGGACATGCAGGCCTGGTGGTCATGACAATGTCCTGGCAGCCCCCATGCTGCTTGAGTCAGATGGAAAATTTGGGACAGGTGAAGCAGGCACCAGGGGCTACAACTAGGATTTAATCTGCTCCATTTGCCCCATAGCCTACGGGCAGCTCCGGCCTTTTTGCTGGCTCCTGGGAAATACTGTGTAAGAGTAATAAAGGGTCCAAGCCTGCTCACTGGTGAGAGCCTCCAGCCAGCCCAGGAAGGGAGAGTTCTCCACTCATGGTTGGATCAGGTCCAGGAAGCACAGGGGAGGTCCCTTTTACCAGTATGGGACACTCCAGTGGAGCCCAGGTTCTGTGTTAGGCCTTGTGTGCCCACTGGGGGCACCTGCAACAGGAGCTGGCACTCACCTCCACACAGTGCCTGCTTCATCTGGTTGGTCTCCACCAGCCTCAGCACAAAACACAATTAACTGAGCGTCAGCACGAGGAAGGGCTCAGACCTCAGTGTTGCAGGAAGACGATACATTGTGCAGTTAGAGACGTTCCTGTCCATCTTCCTCCCTCACTGTCAGGAATGTGCTGGGTGAGCAGCACATAGGGGCTTTGAAGATGTCAGAGAAACCTCAGAGTGACCTCCCCTATGTAGAGCAATCCTCTGTCTTCTGCCCCTCCCATGCCCAGATGCATGGGAGGAGGAAGGAGTGGAGGGACATGTTGGGGTGGGGCAGGGCTCCTGTCCAACTAATCTCCACTCCTTCCTGTCCTGAAGGCCCTTCCAGCTGTTATAGAAGTTAGTGCTGACACCTTAGAGCCAGGAGCTAGACTCTTTGGGCCCCAAATCCAGTTCAGTTGTGATGGCCCCATTGGACAGAGTGGTATTTATCCCCTCCCTCCACAATCCCTGATCAGAGCCTGGAAGCAAGGGAGGCAGTGCTGTACCATAGGCTGTGGCCAAGTTGCTCAGTGTAATCAAGAAGAAAATTGGCGGGAGCTCCATGATGCCCAAGTGACTCTGCAACTCCTACATCACCCAATTGTAAAATGTGCCAGCAAGTGTCATAAGGGTTTTTTTTCCTGCAGTTCAGCATTTTCTTGCTAGAATTAAAAAAGAAAACTGGAGCAGATGCCCGACACACACTTTATACAGTGGTAAGTCAGGCTGGGGATAAAGTTGCCTCCTCTGAAAGGGAAGGAGAATGATGCACTAGGGTTAGCTTCTACAGTGTCCCAGTGTTTGGCCACTCCCTTAAGTCCATTGCATCCTTGGGTAACCCTTGACTCCAAGCAAAATGTCTCCCCCACCACCTACCAGACACACACTGTAATAGCTTTTCCTGAATTCACTAAGTCCCCCTAATAATTCCTTGCTTGAGCTCCCTAGCTCATAAATGCCAACTGAAACACTTGGATAAACAATATTTCAGCTCTAGTTGGTTGGCCAACTGCAGAATTCACCTGGGCTGTAGGACAACTTCAGCATGGACCAGGAAACTTCTTGGATAATACTGTCCCCAGCAAAGTAACTATACACTCTGGTCTTTTCTTAGCAGAGGAGCTGTCCCATGTTTCAGAGGAGCTCAACACTGGGCTGGATCATGTCCATGCTCTCCAGAAACATCTCGAGGAGATCTGCCTTGAAAAAGGCTGCAACCTCTAACCAGAGTCCATGCAGAAGATACACCATAGGCTCAAGCTACATTGGACCAAACAAGCTAGGCATAGACTAAGGTTTTTTTTTAGGAGAAACTGGGCAGAGATCACTCACCTGGGTCTCTCTCATGTCTTTGGAGGCCAAATGGATGATCCTCCTGACAAGGTTCTTATCCAGGCCCTTTGTGTCCCCTTGAAAGACTTTCTTCAGGCTGGAGTAAATGATTTTCCAGGTTCACAAGGCTGCTGGGAAACTATATTTCATATCTCAATGATGTGAGATACTTGGAGGAAGACACTGAAGAGGCTCATGGCATTATCCACAGGGTGAGGGCTTGTTTGAACATGGCTTATACCATATCTACCTTCTACTGGGGAGGGGGAGGTGATGTCCATGTGAGTGTGCCCTGATATCACAGTGACATCACAATATAACAAAGGCATGTTGTATTGTGACCTTTAACAGGAGAGGAGAAAGGGAAAAGACACAGCAGATGGGCAAGGACCAGTTTTAGTTGGGGTCCTACCTTGCACAGCCATGGAAGCAAATGCTTAGAGTAACCACGTGATACAGAGCCATTGCCCTACCTCCTTTTGTTGGAGTTTCTCCAGCAGAAGGCTCACAGTAATGTCAGGCTTCACATCTGCCTGGCCAAACCCTGGCCAAGATTTCCCTGAGCTTAGTCCATCAGGCATCTCTCTGCAGAGGTATCACTGGTGGAAAAACTGTCAATGGAGGAAAAGGATTCTGTTGATTTCCATGTGAGAAATCACATTGGTCTCATTCATCACTGTAACAGGGTTCCCTACTGAAACCCCATTACTTGAGAGATCCTGCAGCTGGAAATGATAATGGCCTGGCAGGGTGAGGAGACGCCCCATGCCCGCTGAGGGCAAATGGGACTTGGCACCTCGGGATATGAAGAGGAGAATGCCTGGGGAACAGCGCCTTCAGGCACCACAGAAAGGAGAGGAGCCACTGAGGACTCCAGAGAGAGAGAGGATCTGGTGAAGGGATCCACAACAAGACAAGCACTGACTAAGGGACTCCGGAACCCAGGGTTGGCACCCCTCGTACTACTTACCAGGACCTTACAGGAGTTGCAGTGAATCCAGAAAAGCCAACATGCTAAGCAAGGGATGAGCTGTGGGTCCGTGCAGAGATGCAGCTGAGCAATGCTAAAGTGAAAGGGATCGCAAGTTTACACCCCAGAAGGGACACTGCCCCTCACCCCACAAATGGAAGGAAGAGAGGAGCCGGGTCTGAGTTTTGTGTCCCCAACACCGGGAAAGACCCCAGAGTTGCACTGGCACAGAGCATGGCGAGAGACTGAGTGGTGCCTGTAACAAGCCGTTAATGAGTTAATTAGCAGTGGGGAGGCAAGACACTCCCCCTCACCTACCATTTCAATTGAGTTGGCGGGGATCCTGTTCAGAGCACGGGGGTTATCTCAGAGACACTCTGACAAGCTGCTGCATTCTGATGAGTTCTCTGTAAAAGACGGAATAAAGCACCTGGATTATAAATTAGACCAAGCGTGGTCCTTCCACGGGTACGAATCATGGTAACATCTTTCCCCTCCCTATCTCTTTAATGAGATCGAAGTCATGGCAGGTGAGAATCCAGGAATTAGGCAGTACCCAGAGCAGACACGCTAACAATCATCATCCACTAGCAGCTCTGTTGGAGCCAAACCCTGTGGCCTGGTTACAACAGAAAGATTTCCTAGCACAGCAAGAATGGGAGAGCTCTCCAGGCCACCCTTCTGGGCTGAGGCAGCTGGTACTGCCAAAGTCACTTTCCTTAGTGCAATTTAGGTCTGCCAAAAAGTCTTTTTTTGTCAGGATGGAGATGATGCTCTAGTGTTGGCCAGCATCAGAAGGTGAAAATCTATAATCATCAGTCTGGTGCACAATGGCCACAGCTGTACCAGCCAAAGGGGCAAGAATGGGTCTGGTCACGGAGAAGAAGATACGTCTTCCCCTTTCTCCTGCTCTGCTATGCTAGAAGATTTGCTTGCAAAATAGCCCAGCCAGATAGAAGGGGAGATTACCATGACATTTGTTTACAGGAAAATAAGGGAAAGTCATGCAGACAATAACAATTATTTCCTCCTTTACAATTAGTTGGAAAATTGGGATCACACACCCAGAATGATGGTTTAGGGCCAAAGTTTTTGAAAGCTAGACTCCCTATACACCTACCAGGGTGGGGAGGGGCTGTTTAAATTAGAGTGGTTCCCCAACAGCCACTCTAATTAAAACGGCTCACCATCACATGTGTTAAGCACCCCACATTTTAAAATGGCTATTGGAGCACTTTAACTAAAGCTTATTCAATGAGCTTTAGTTAAAGCACCTACACAGCCATTTAAAATGTGAGGGGAGGATGATTGGCAGGGGGGGGGGGGGTCCTTACACGTGACAGTGTAATGCTGGAGCTTTTTAATTAGAATGTGGAGCAGACTCAATTCCTTGAGCCTGCTCCAATGTGTTCTAATTAGAACACAAACCAGCATGTCTATAGGCTGCCGTAGTGCTTAGGCTTAGGTAATATATACAGAGACACCTCACACCACCCACCTGGCTGCAAGAAGGACAAGGTCAGAAATACCTCGGGGATGGAAGGAGGCCTTTCCCAGAACATCTAACACAGTCTCCAATGATCAGAAGCATGTAAGTGTTCAGAGGCTGTGGCTTGATTCTGACTTGGTATCAATCACCCAAGCTGCAGTCCAAGTGACCAAGTAACACTGGTTTCCCCAACTGAAAATCTGGCTCTAGAAAACACTTATTTTAGCTAATCCACCTATTACTTGTACTTCCAATAATGGGTGTGGGACTATAGATTAGGCATGGAGAACATCATGGGGATCTTACCTCTGCTGGGTAGTTTCAGGTTGATCTCTTTCATTGTTCAAAGTTGGCTTAAACACACTTTCCTTCTTTCATGTGCTGAGCAGCTCTTATCATGAAGGCGCCTGGAGCCACTCAAGCTGCCAGGTCCAGAACCCAGGAAAGAGGTGAGCCAACAGCCTTTGTGATGTAATCACCACTATGACAACTATTTGACCATGTCCTACCTCATAGGAAGTTGCTGACCAATGAAGGGCTGTGTATCATGTAAGCTTTCACAGGGTTGCATAAGGCTTCAGATACAAGTATCCCTAGAGGAGGCTAAATTTGTTTTGATGTAGAATGTTTTAGTCCCTCAGATCACCTGGGAGTTTCCTATCATCTCCAGGTGCACGGTACCTTTCAACACTGATTAAGTATTTAAATCTGCCCATGGTTGAATTTGTAAGAAATAAAAACTGGTAGGAACCAGGAGAAGCTTCCTCTCACTTCCTAGTTGCTTGGCCCCCTTTGTTTTTTCATCTTGTCATCCAAAAGGGCTTGCTGAAGCCCTCAGATGTTACAGGACTGTGTTGCAGCCATCTTGTCCATCCAAGAAAGGTTGTCCATCCAATTCACCAAATGCACCCTGCCCACCTGGGTCCTGGGCCTGTTTACATGGAGGCCCCACCCGCCCCTCCATCCAGTGCCCCCAGTGGTGGGTGCAGGGTGGACGGCTGCCATAAAATCTATTCAAGAAGTCGATGATTCAGGACTTTAAAACTTGACCCAGTGGGAATCTCACACAAATGTCTCATGTGGTAGACAATCTGTCTATAAAGGTGCTTTTGTTTCCCTCCCATGTCGCTGCCGTATCCCCTAAACATTAGTTATTTAAGTCATACACAACCCCTGTAAGACTGACTATGTTGCACAAACAGCTAGTTTCGTGCCCCTGGAGGCTTTTCCAATATACCTCAAGGAGAGAGTCATACACACTCAGGCCGGGTCCAACTCAAGTTTATTGTTTGCAAACAGGTTGACAAGGGAACTCAATGTTCAAAGCCGAGTCGACCCCTAGCCATGCCCGAAGTTACAGTTTTATACCTCTCATGAACAAGATTCCATGGTGGCAATCTGTGATTGGCTACAGTTTTCTGCAAAGTTTTTAGTACATGCGTAGTTCTAAAACAAGCAAGTAACAAGGGTTGCAAAGTTTATGTGCAAAGCAGGCAGTAACTAATCTCTGTGTTCCCACAGGAATCAACCTTATCGTGAATCGAGCATTGTTCGGACTGTTCTTTATTATGCTATTGATTATCTAGTGCAGGAAGAAAGAAGAGAAAAAGAAACAATTTGCAGTTCTCAGCTGTGAAGCCTTTTGTGTAGTGAGATTACAGTTCTCAGCTGTGAAGCCTTTGTGTAGTGAGATGAAACATTTTTGCCACAACTATGACCACTATTCTCAATTAACAGATGAGGATAATGAGGCAGAGAGAAAGTAGCAGATCTAGAAGATATGTGCTGGTACAGGGAACTGAACTGAGACCTCCTGAGTCCCTTTTTAGAGACCTCTCATGTGTCAAACTCTCACTGCAGATGGTTTGTTCTTGCTTTTCCTGCGATGCCTGTAATCCATGGAGGGGGAGGGAGCTTTTCCTGATGATACAAGAATGCTTGCATGTACTTGCTAAATGAATAGGTGTGATTAAGTGCAGCATGTGCCTGCGTACACTGGAGGACATGCAGGATCAAGTAAAATAAATAAGTCATTGGAGGAATTGTATAAGATGGTGGAACTGTTATATTTTTTTATGTGAATACAGCATCTGGCTTAATCAGGCTCTTTGTTTCCTTCAAAACAGTGGGAGGCTGACACCCCCTCTGCACAGGGCTACCTGCACGTGCACTTTTCTCTGAACTCAGCAACAGCAAGGTCTGTGATCTTAGGTGTGCTATGTCTCAATTCCGTATCAGGGAAGTTGTGCCAAAGTTTGCCATGCTATTACGGTTGGCTGTGCAGCATCTTACAGTGTGCCAAGCACAAACATCAGTCTTCTAAAATAGTGCCTGATACTGGCAGGTCAGGCATACAGTATGTGCAGTTTCCCTCAATAATTGCATGCTTCTGGCTTGAACTTCAGAAACAGACATCACCCTTTCACTTCTGCTGCAGGTGCTCAGTCCCTCTAAAAACTCGGCCATAATCTTAACTCCCTCTATAAAGGAATAGGATCTCTTCTATGTACAATTTCCTTTTAGCACATACTCTCTCCTCAGATTTAAAAAAGGAAGGAAGTCTGCTTTGGTGTCTGGGGTGATGATTCTCCTCTAGAGAAACTGGAGTAAGATTCTCGGTTCACTTCACACAGACCTCTGGGGACATGTGTCAGTCCTTGGGACTGGTGTGAAACAATACTTTGGAGTGCCAATCTCATTCAGAGCCTTGTGGTTGCTGTCTCTCATTATAAAAGGCATGAGGTACGATGATATGGGATGATGAAAGGCATGCAGTTAACCAGCTCCCACATTATCTGATCTGCCCTTTGGATTTCCCATTCCTCAGGAGGTGAGCATTAAAGGCCTCCATTAGTACCATGCTGTCCTTCCCTCCTTGGAAACGGGGGGTCAAAGGCAGCTCATGAGCTCCCAACAAAGGCAATGCATCCTACACATGTGTTACTGAGATTTCTTTCTTATTTCCGTATCTCCTTTATTGGAAAAGAATGGCAACAAGTTCCTTTGGCTTGGAAATATAAGTAAAAGTGCAAGGTCTCACCATCATCCACTTGGGCTTTTGCCTGCCCTGTAACCTTATGTAATTCAGTGAAGCTTTGACTTTGCTCTGAGGGATGGGCAGGCTCCAGACCCACCCAGCATGGGAACTGTAGCCACTGACAGAAACTAGTGTCTGGGAAGGAGAGACAAGAGATGGAGCACTTAGAATATCACTCAAACCAAGGCCTGCAGTTTCCCGGGTGTGTAGAGGTGCCCTCAGTTGGGCTGGCTGGGCAAATACAAACATGCAGTTGTCAGTCAATCCATAACAGCACCAGATTACTCTGCTCAGCAAGACAAATTTCACCTCCAACACCTGTATTTTTATACAAACCAAAATAAAGCACTCTTTTCTGACCAAGTGCAGAGGGGTGGGATCTGATGATCTTGTAAGGTCCCTTCCAGCTCCTAATATATATGAATCTATAACAAAAAATAACAAAAGAAACAAAACCTATATTTTTGGCCTTTATTTTTCATCTCTGTTCTGACACAGGGTGACCATGAGTTTCTCCCGATCCCACAAAAGCAAAGGTGGCAAAATGTCTGTAAAAGAAGAACATTTCAACCCTTACTTTTGCCACCAAGGAGGGGGAGTAAGTTCACAACCCCAAGTGAGCAACTGGTGGTGGATCAGCTTGGGTCCCAAACCACATGTGACTGAAACCTGCCATGTCAGCATGGGCTGGTTGTTTCAGACTATACTTTTTTCTGATACACCAGTGTTTTTACAGCTAGATAATCAGAACACAATCCATATCTCACCATAAATTCCTATGGGATGGCAAGGCATCTGCAGTGTTTGCTGCAAGGGAGACCTGTGAGATCATTACCATGCACCCTGTCCATGTTTGCGTTTGCCCTATTTGCCCTGCAGTAAAATCGCAGTGTCTTATGGCCACAAGGTTTCTGTAGCAGGATGGTGAATGGGTGTTAGCTACCTGCAGTGAAAACACACCCTTTTTTGCAATTGGAGCTGTAGCACCTGGTAGGGCAGACATAAATAGAAGCTACCCTGTCTGGATAGTGATGCACAAACAGGCACAGGCTGATAAATGCTTGTCGTTTCATTCCTCCTCATGATGCCACCAGTTTCTTGACATATAATACACCTGTGATAGCCCTGGAATTTAAGCTTTTGGTAGTTGTTTTCCTCCATGGTCCCAGGCTTTCCTCATGTCCCAGCTTCAAAAGTCTCCCTTAGCATGGTGGCTGGAGGCTGTGTTCCTCCTGCTGAGTGTGTGGCCAGAAAGTCTGTCTCACTGTCACAGTCACTTGAAATGTCTTCATCCTCTGTGAACTGTGAAGTCTGAAGGCCAAGGTCCTGGGAAGGGAGCTCACTGGAGTCCTCAGAGACTCATACTTTCAAGCAAGCTATGTGCTCAGGGAAGGGAAGCCTCTTCAGGTCAGGTAAAGGTGGCCCCTTGCAGGGAGATGTGGGTCCTCAGAGGAAGGGTTAAAATGAAGACCCTCGATCAGCACAGTCACCTGAAGGAAGGCCTCTTGTTGGCACCTGTCCACATCCACATTACGCTGCTCATATCCTTCTGTTGGATATCTGGAGTCTCCCAAGGAGGAGCTGTCCAAAAGAGAGGTTTTCTCACTGTCTTGGAACCCTGAGGTGTCCTCCTCGGTCTCCCTTCAGGCAAAATGAGAGAAACCACACCCTGTAAGGGTGGGCACAGACCCTCCATCCATCTGGGAGACTCCTGATTCAGAGCTGGACTCCAACCCTTTCTGACTCCCGCCAGACATGGCAGTTTGGGTCTCTCTTTGGGAACCGAGGCATTTCAATGTAGGGTCTGAAACTGCTGTCGTGCTTCTCCTCCAACAAGGAAAGGAGAGAAGCTGCTGGTGATGCATTGTTTTTTGCTAAGGGATTGTTCCTTCTCTTCTGCAATTCCAGCTTTAGCGTGGGTATAATGAGTTCCTCCATGAAGAATTCTTCCTCATTCGGCTTCTTCTCAAAAACCAATGGCAGAGGCATTAGATAGGAAAAAAAAACCTAGTGGGGAGTGAGATTTGCAGGTTAGAGGGATGCTTTTTTCTTTGATTGATATTTTTTAAAGCCAAGGCAAAGAGTGTGCAACATGCCAGCATCACATCATTGGAGAATGACTCTGATCATAGACCGATAGGTAACGGAGCCCCATCAAGTTACAGTGGGATTATGCTAATTTACATATATGCAGAGTGCCCAGTACAAGGAGGCTCCTTTCTGAGCAAACCTGCCCACTGTTCCAGCAATGCAAATGGCAAGGAGTACGCTGGAGCATCCTATCTGACTGGGTCACCCATTCTAAGTGCCAAGCATCTTCACCTCCCCACTCCCCCTTGTTATTAGGAAGACTTGCAGGGGTTTAGCAGCAGGATTGGACCCCCATCATCCACAAACTTTTCATACCAAAGCTTGAGGTCTCTTCATGCTTTTAGAAACATCTTTGCACAAACAGTTGATGGAGAAAGCACTGGCAGGAAGGAGAAGAAGGAGGAAGAACAAGGGGACAACAATGGCAAGCAGAAGTTTCCAGTTCAATCCTGCAAGAGAGAATGCCACGGAACAGTTTGGTCACTGTGGACAGATGTTATAAATGATAATCCTCAGCTCTTACATGGACTTTCCTTCCAGAGATCCCAGGCAATAGCAGTATCACTTCCTTCATTTGGCAAAGGCAAAGGGAGGTGAAAGGACTCATTCAAAATTACTCAGTAGGCCAGTGGCAGAGCCAAGGTGTCCTTACTCCTAAATCAATATGCTACCCAGCAATGGTCAAAAAGTTGGATCCTTCTTTACAGGAAATTTTCAAATGTTTCAAGGAAAGTAGATACTTTTTTGGAGGTGGGGAGGTGGGAAACTCAATGTTCTGGTGAAAACCAGTTTAGATGGAAAATTTTCAACCAGCCATAATCCCACCCAGTGGACAACTGTGCTTCTGAAAGTCTTGGTCCCGAGCCACACCTTTGGCGTTCAACAGCACACACACCGGCCTGGAGAACTCACTGTGTTTCAGATCAGTGACTTTGAAGGAGGTCTGAGCGCTCAGGCAGTAATTGCCACTGAATGCCGTGGTGTCGATCTCCACGTCTTCCCACTTCCTCTTGCCCATGTACTGCTTCTACTCCAAAACAAGAAAAGGACACAGTTGGGAACAACTGGGGATCTCTGCTCAGATTTGGGAGGTATATTAGGATATGCTGCAATCATGCCTGAATGTGGATCCTGTTTCTCAATCCGCAGCGCCCAACTGAGCTCTGCACTGCTGTTCTTATGCTGCTATCTGTACCTAGTTTAAATCTAGCTAAGGCACCTCTAGGGGTTACTGAAGTCACTTCTGTAGAGCATGCAGGGAATGTAGAAAGAAGATCCGGGATCACTAGGGTGACCATATGGGACAACATGAAATTTACCCCCACCCCTTCCCCTCAATCAATCATAAGAGCTTCCATTAATCCAACCATGTCTCCTTACTGGTCTCTTCAGCTCCCAACTTTGCCCTCATCCCCCGCCCCTTCTTCTACCCCCTGGTGTCAGTCACCCCGGGGCCTGCTTTTTACTATTTTGGTGTCTGATTCAAAGACTGCAAAAGTCAGAGGGAGTGTTTCTACTGGCTACAGTGGGCTTTGAATCCAGGTTTTCTTGACTAAGTAATTCCACCAGACAGTGGTTAACTAGCAGCAAAGTGGAGCATTAGTCCCTCTGTTCTCAGCCACCAAGCACGTGCATCTCTTCCTTATCTTCCCTTTATACCCAGGTAGTCCAGCCTCTTCCTTTGATCATCACTGCATGTCCCTCCCCTCCCTCCTCAACTCCTCAAAGAGGCATCTCATCTTGCACGTGATTTTTTTCTGCCTCCTAATTCTCTAGCCTGCATTGGAAGGGATCAGTGAATACAGGATTGCCCAACTACAGACACCACAATGGGAGCTTTCCCATCAGCCACCAAGGGAAGCAGATCAAATCCAAAAAACTTAGGCCAAGATTGTCAAAAGGAACTAATAATTTGGGGGTCTCAGAGTGGGACTCCTTCAAGACTATGATTAGCAGGAAGGGCAGAGGACCCTCCCTCTGAAACTCAGGGCTCCTTAAGATGAACCAAGTCAGACATTCCTCCCCCCCAAAAAAAAATCAATTCAGATGTTTTTATTGGTCTCCTGATTCAATTCAGATTCAGAGATTGAGCTGCCAAATTGGGCCAAATCTCCTCTGAATCACACAGCCCTAATAATCAGTAACACTGCTATTAATTGTAACAGCTCATACTAACTTTGCTTCTATCATGGAAAATATATATGGCACTATCTGTATTTTTAGAACAGGAGGAATTGTATTTTCTGCCAAAGTACTGACCACAGCATTCAGGCCTTAGGAGAAAAGAAACGACTAGATATTTTGAATGCTAAGGCAGTGTTATTTGATCTATTTTTCTATGCTTATTATTGTGTTTTCTCAAGACAATTTTTTGTCCTGCATTCTCTGAGAAGCACAGTATTCAAAGTGATATGACCCATATCTCAGACATGCAGGTGCCAAATTCATTCTGAGCCTATTTTGGTGCATTCTCATGCCAGTTTTAGATTTTGTCAACATTTCCTGGTTTGCCTATCATTTGGACTGGAGCCTAAAAATAAATAGTAGCATCAATCAGCCCCTATCTCCTGTCTAGGTACCACCCACCTGTTTCCAACATATTTTAATGTTGGTCTTTTCAAAGGGAATGGGATAGGGCTGCATATTTGAGGACTACAGTTCTGAAGTGGATATATAATGGTAATTGTTCAGTCTTTTTAGTTTCATTTACTTTAGATACAGTCAGAGTTGTGCTAAACCAGGTGCAGAAAATGGCACCTGACTTTTTCTTAGAATAAATATAAATGTGCATGGCAAAGATACAAAGGTCCTCAGGATCTTGCAAGATACATTAGAGACTTAACAGTGACAGTAGTAGACTAAAAAACAGGCAAAGAAAGGGGAGAGACCACAAGAGGGAGGAGAAGGAGGAGGGAGAGAGATTGTGTAGCCTATCCAGAAACTACTTTGTATGTAATGTCTTTGTATAATACGTAGTCTAAGAGACCTTGGTCCATGACTAGGGCTCTTAGATGCTAACACAATACACCATTCAGAAGATGGCAGAAATTAAAGTTTGGAAAGGAGAGAGAGGAGAGAATACAAAGGTAGAAATGGACTTCCAGTGTCATTGAATTGACTACTGAATGGGGTCTATGAAGAATTAGTGTTGAAGAGGAAAAAATTAGACTGTTAAGAACAAACCTTGAAGGGCAGCAGGAAATGGAAAGATAGAGAAAGAGAAACTATCAAAAATGATTTTAACGAACACTTGGGAAGATAGAGAAAAAAAAACAGGTGAACATAGAACTAGAAAAGGGAACCCTAGAAGAAAAGTTCAGCTACTGTCAAAACACCTGACAGTGACAAAGGAAAACGGATCCAGAGACCTAGCAAGAAGAAAGTAGTAAATTAAGGCAGGACTGTCAAGTATACAGCCCACAGACTAGACCCAACCTGAGATGATGTTCTGTCTGCCCTGCTGAGCTACAAGTGGGGTCCTGGACATTATGGATTGGTCCAGCAGGGGGTGGCTTGCTACAGAATTTGGATCAGCTGGGTTCCACTGGACATGGTCAGCAGCAGGGTTGAATGAGTGCTGTGTTGATTGTTCCCAGTGGATCCAAGTCACTGTTTCTAGACTGACTGCCATTGCAACTGCTTCCCTCCTGGATCCTGCCCAGGAGGGTCCCTGTGGTCTAAATCCAGCTTAGGATGAGTTTGATAACTCTGGTTTGTGCAATGCCATAACAACAAAGTTTGGTGCCCGGAGCAAAGCCTGCAGCACCAGCCCGCCCCACCCTACACACAGATCTGCAGGGCACATGCCCCCCCCGCCATGCTTACCTGAGAGAGCACACAGCAGTGGGAGCTGCCCTCCCCCCATCCTCATGGCCCTCCCACCCTGAAACAAGCAGCTCATGACTCCATCCTGAGGTCCGCCCTGGCGGGGCAGGGCCTGTTGGCACCCCTTCACTTTGGCACTTGGGGCAGTTGCGCGACTCAGCCCCCCACCCCTTGCTATGGCACTGGGTTTGTGGCTATTTCAGAAATGCAAGCACAGCAGAAACAGTGTGGAACAATGCAAGTTCTTTATAATTGCTTTTAAGTTACATGTCTGTTGAAATTGGAGGCCAGGTACAGAAGTTACACTTATTGTGTGATAAGCACACAGAACACGTTCCCCAGCTCCCAGAGGTGGCAGTCGGATGGGTTCTGCATTCAGAGCAGCCTTACCTTGGGTGCTGGGGGCCTTGGGGAACTACAGCCACAGTGCTCCTGCAGCTGGGTGCCTGGTTGGCATCTGGAGCATGGCTCCAGCTGGCCAGGCTCTGGTTTTAGATGGCATATGCTGCCACCATGTCCACAGCCCCACTTTTTTGGCATGGGTTTTTTTTGACCCTGGGATCTCCAGGGGTAGCAAGTAGCAGTGTGGGGGATGCCTGCATGTGCAGTAGCAGCACAGAGAATGACTGCATGTGTGGTATGTGATACCACAAATTGTTCTGCAGTGCCACATACCACATATCAGTGTTTGTCTGGATGTTGCCAATGGTTTGTGTTTTACATAGCATCATTATAGCGCAGAGTTAAGGCTGTTGAGTAGTTCAACTATGTGTCTCTACATTTTATTGCGTCTGAATTTAAGTGTAACTTTAACTTTGTATTTCCTTTTGAAAAGTTTTACTTTAGGACAAGTAAATCATCCCGCTGTTGAATGCCCTCTCCTTCTTACTTCCCTTAAGTTATTTTTAAGTACTGTCAACATTAAGGCCTTTCTACTGAGGATTTTTTTTTTTTGTCTGAGAATTAAGTATTGGGGAAGATTAGTCTTCCATAATATTAAATTAGAATTCCCTTTTCATCCATTTTAGAATCTAAAAAAATGTGAATGACCATATTTCCAAACATTTTACAGAGAGGCATTTATTAAACTAAGTTTTCTCAAAATCAGACGGTGAGTTGGAAGAGTTGAAAATAACCCATATATCACATGGCAACTTTTGTTCATTTCACTTGGCCAAACTATTATTAATTTACAAATCTCTATATTTTCAATCTTCCACAAGTTTTGTTGATGGTGCAGCACATATTTATCTGGCTAGAATCCTGTCATATTTATGTTACTAGCTTTTTGAATTTACACAGTAAATTTGCATAATAAAAGCCTAGCAAATTGTTCTATGGGTCCATGGGTTAAGAGTGGAGATCCCACATGGATTTCCTTTCAAAGTTTTGTATTTAAAATATCCCTCTAAACGTACCCATTTAATACAAAGCATGAAAAGGAATTAGTGTATCGAAACAAAACGTTAGTTGGTTTTGTTACTATCTGATTTAATAATGTGGCATTGTTTTTAAATTGCCATTCCTTAGTTCAGAAACAACAATAGGCTAATTCCTGCCCTCCCTCAAAGCAGTCACTGACATAGTGAAAAAATCGCATTCATCTCCACTGGGTTTCTTTATAACATTTCACATCTTGAGTAAGACCATGAAGCTGAGACATATTTTTGCTCTGTAATTCTTCAACATGCCTATCCAGAACACTCTCTTCCTCTATTTCATTCCTTGTGTAGTCCAGGTTACTCGGGTATATACTCCCCTTCTCCAACTGAAGGGGTTTGTTAGCTGGCAGGTGTGCAGTGGGAGAACTGCAGACCACTCAGTTTTCCTCTGTCCCTATAGAACCAGGCCAGGACAGTCAGGGGACTTAACTATATACAGATGTATTTACGTTAACTTATCACAAGGAAAAGAAACACGGATATAAACATATGTTAAAAAAAATATATATATATATATATATGATATCTAAACAAATAACATAAACAATAGCCTCTGGGTAAATCCCATAAAACCTTATACCAGTGTTCCAGATACAGGTAAGTCATAGTAAGTATCTGATCTGAAACAGATAAACCCCAAAATAAACACAGATAGCTAACAGATGAACTATAGATAAGTATGGGTGAACCATAAATAAGCCACAAATAAATACAAATAAACAACAGGTGAAATAATAGCAACAGGGGGTCCCAGCAGAGCCCTAGGACTCTACTCATCTACTCATTTACGAACATGAGAGTTCACAAAATATAAGGCATGACATCATACCACTTATGGCACAAGAACCCCAAAGATAAACTTAATCCAAAGGGGAAACCCCAATGCCCTTGGGCTTTTTCCAAACCCTACAAAGAAGCTGGTAACTTTAGGGGGTCCCTCCCAATGGGACCTCCACTTTCAGGAGCCCTTAACTAACCAGGGGGCACTCCACCTACCCTGTGGGAATCCTCTATTCCCTGCAACTCACAGCTCCCAGGTTTGGAGGGTGGCTCTCGTCCTCTGCACCAAGCTGCTTTCTCACCTGCAGTGGGCTTCGGGGGGGGGGGGGGGGGGGAGGGTCACTGTGCCCTGGAACAGGGATCCTCTATGCTGGGCTTCTGGGGCCTCTGGCTCAGCCCTGTCTGCTGGCTCAGTAGCTCAAGTACCATCTGGCTCCCTGGACTCAACCTTTTGCTATGGGTTGGAGGCCTGGGCTGCCTCATGTAGAAGAAGGCTCAGTCTGCTCCTGGACCCTCCATGCAGTGCCCCGTGCACCGAGCTCCCAGCCTCATTCTGGGGGTTGAGGACCTGCGCCGCCAAAGTGCTCCAAAGGTCCTACTCCATGCACTGGCCTGTGTACCATGTCTCTGGCCACATACCTGAAGTTGCAGATGCAAACTGCCTCATGCAGCTTCCAGGGTCTGGACGCCATCCGCTGTGCTGCATACCGAAAGCCTAGCTGCTGGAGCCATCCACCATTCCCTGCTGATGGAAGTCTTCATGGGCACTTCTGGGCTACTGCTTCACTTACTGAGCAGCTCTCTCCAGCTCTTCTAAGCCCCACTCTTCTCTCTTCTCTGTCCTGGATGTGCTCTTGTCATGCTGGGTACGCAGCTCATTTTATATGCTCCAGGGCTCCATCCCTGAAGTCTTTCAGACTTGAGTGTTGCAGTCTTTAATCATGTCTGGGGTGGGGAGCGGGGGAGGGGGGAATTCCTCTCCCCCTCTCCTCAGGAAAGGGGTATGACTTAATTCCTCTTGCTGCTTCCTGATTGGTGGATGGGCTCCACCAATCAAAACAGCAAGATTTCAAGCCTAGCTCCAAAAGGCAAGCCTGCTACACTTGTATCACTATGTGTTGTATCCCTTCTGGATGCATTTTTATATATATCCAAACCATGATGGTCAACATAGTCATTCCCATATAATTTCTCCTCTTCCTTCTCCTTTTTTCTCCCCTCATCCCATCATGGTAGAATTGTCCTTTGTCTATCCATTCAATTTCATGTAACCCACCATTTCCCACTCAGTTCCTTCAGTTTGAAAATCATTATCATCCTACACCCGCCTAGCAAAATGCAGATTTGGTCATAAAGTGACTTCTGTTGGTTTATGTTTGGGTTTCTGATCACATATTTCTTTCTTTTTCCCTAGTTTCTGAGAAGTAAACATTACCCTTGGTTATCTGGGTGACAACTTAGATGGTATATTTCTCTACATCCATTCCCAATAGTATCGTGAAACCAAAGCCAATAAAATAATAAATTTTATTCTGGAATACCTACTGCATTAAAGAAAATATTTTGTGCCATCTCTAAACAGCCTGACTTTAGACTTCTTCAGAAATGGTAATAGTTCAACAACCTGATTTCAGGTTGGATGTAGGGAAGAACTTCTTTGCAGTAAGGGTGACTAGAATCTAGAATAGACTTCCTAAGGAGGGGGTGCAGCCCCCAACCTTGGAAGTCTTCAAGAGGAGACTGTGCAGACACATTGCTGGGATCATTTGATCTCAGCAGTATCCCTGCCCAGAGCATGGGGGTTGGACTAAATGATCTTTCAAGGTCCCCTCCATTCCTTAATGTATATGGTTTCTATTATTTATATGAACCTTGTTTACAAAGAGCCAAATTTCAGTGACAGTTGTTCTTATCTTAATAACAGTTTCAGCTACCGTACTAAGACAAATTCTTTCCCTAAGTTTGTGCATGTGGTTCAGTAAAACTATGTTGGAAGTATTGCAAATAAAGTGATACTGAATGATATATATTTCCAACATAGGAAATATATGCGAGTGCTTGCAATTATCTCCAAATCCTTCTCACAACTTTTTGTTGGTGACCCAGAATCAGACTATGATGAAAAATCTGCCCAGCTGTTACAGGGGAAGAATATAGCTGACAGTCAATTTAATATTAAATCATGCAGACAACCAATATAAATCCCTTAAGTAATATACTGCACCTTTTAATACTTTGTAGCTCAATATATCTATTATTCATGCATCTTACAGGTTAGTTATCTGAAGGAGACATAAGCTTCTTAACTGGCTCAGATGGCCCCAAGTCCAAAAGCTTATTCCTTATTTTGGCATTTCTTTTTTTTTTTTTTTTTACTAACTCCAGTACTCATCTGTAATGTCTCCACTCATTGCAAAACTTCAGCACCTGAATTACATGGATAAAATTTATGATCACAATACATAACTTTTCATCACCCAATTTTAAAGGGCTTTACAAAGTAGACCAATATCTAGGTCTCCAAATAGGAACTGTATTCAAGCAACAATTTAAATAAAACAATATGTGTCAGTGTTTAAAATATAGGCTGTACTAATGCATCTCTAAGCATAAATTCAATCTAACAATGTGATGTACCCAAAACTGTAAACTCACCTGTAGCAAGATAGTTTAATAATTGTCCCTCGTTAAGGGTAGAGAAAAATGTGGCTTAACAATCTGTATTTTCACCAAACATGGCAATAAACTTTTAGTCAGTAATGTTTTTACACAACGTAATGATTATAGTTGTTGGCTTTACTAGTAAGTCTTTCTGTTTCGCAGAGATAATGAACTCTATACACTTCTTAGTGCTAACATGCACTTTCTATTCTTTTATGTAAAAGAAAGGTTGAAGGAAAACTCAGGCTGTGGTGTATTGGTTTCTGGATTGGCATTTTAACAGGCACTATGTAGTTTTCAGTTTACAAAATGTCTGTGTGTTTCTTGGCAAAGGACACTGAGGTCATTTTTACCTTTATAATATGCTAACATTAAGGTTGTCCTTGAGTCCATGGCTCCCCCCATATATAGTGTTAGTCCATATACCTGACTCTTGGGGCAATCTAGCCAAAAACCTTGGAAGCTCTGTTAAACTTTAAGGAATAAAGCCAGTCTGTCTTATGCTGCTATTTTTTTGGTGTATTTGGAATTTGCCCCTTCACTGCAGGCCTCAAACCCAGGAAGTTAGACAACACCAGTTTCACAGTTTCCTGTTTCTATCTTCTGACCCTCCTGTAGAAGTTCCTTCTCTCTTCCATTCTAATATCTGCATTCTTCTCACTGTTGCTACATAAAGGCATTTACAGAAGAGGAGACTAGAATTTGTAGACATAGAAGTAAATTTCTCAAGACGCGAGGGGAATTTTAATAAATCTTAGTGCTGTGCTGGAGAGAGAAGAACCATAGTAATGACAGCTTTGATACAGGTAGGATATAGAAAGGACTTCAGGTGTCATCATGTCCAGCCTGCTACACTATGGCAGGAATGCTACTTCTAAATCATATCTGTCCAATGGTTTCACAGTTTCATAGTTGGTAGGGTCAGAAGGGACCTGAGCAGATCATCAAGTCCGACCCTGTGCCATGGCAGGAAAAAGTATTGGGGTCAAACGACCCCAGCAAGATGTTTGTCTAACCTCCTTTTAAGACCCCCATGGTAGGAGCCAGTACCACTTTGCTTGGAAGTTGGTTCCAGATCCTAGCTGCCCTGACAGTGAAGTAGCGCCTCCTGATGTCTAGCCTGAATCTACCCTCTGCCAGCTTGTGACCGTTATTTCTAGTCACTCCTGGTAGTGCTTGGGGGAACAGGGACTCCCCCAATGCCTGCAGGTCCCCCCTGACTAGCTTGTAACAGGCCACTAGATCCCCCCTCAGCTTTCTCTTTTGGAGGCTGAACAGGTTCAGGTCCCTTAGCCTCTCCTCATAGGGCCTGCCCTGCTGCCCCCTGATCATGTGAGTGGCCCTCCTCTGGGCCCACTGGTAATCCAGCTTTAGCTTGAAAACCTCCCCCAAAGGAGAATCCACAACTTGGCCAGTTTGTTTTTCTGCCTTACTGTTCTGACAGTAAGGAAGTTTTTCCTGATTGCTAATTTTTTTTATTTTTTTTTTACTTTGCATTCTACCTTCTGAGGCTCTGGTAGTTGTTCTCTCTCTTTATAGCAACCTCTAAGGTATTTGAAGACTGCTATCATGTCCCTTTTAGTCACTTTCTTTCCAAGCTAAGTATGCCTACCTCCTTCAACCTTTCTTTGTTTGGCTTGCCTTCTAACACTTTTAGTATTTTTATTGCCTGCCGTTATACCCTTTCTAAGTTTTCTAAGTCTATCTTAAAATTTAGGATCCAGATCTGTACCCAATACTCTAGATGAGGCGTAAGCAGTAGGGACTAGAGTGGCATTATTGTATCCTGTGCTTTATACTCCTGTTGAACAGGACAAAATTGCATTTGCCTTTTTTATGAGTGCATCATGTTGCTGACTCATAGTGAGTCTTTAATCCACTTAACCCCTAGATCCTTCTCAGAAATGCTGTCATTAACCCAGTTATCTCCCATTCTTTCACCTCAATATATATTGCTGTTTGAAAATAAAATTGTCCTTAGATTATTTTGCATTTTCTCTAAAAACAGCTAAACTAAGAGTGCAAACATTCTTTCCTTCCCAATTATTATATAAGCAATACATGTTTCCTTCCTTTCAATTTTTTTTCTATGTTCTAGAAATTGACCTATTCCAAATAAAGGAATCAAGCAACTCAAAAAAGGCTCATTTAAAGATTTCAAGTGCCTTTTTAAAAAGAAATAAATCAACTGCAATAATAATAAAATTCAAGCATTGGTAAAATTCACCCCATGTGGCAGGTAATCATATGGCCTCTGACCTACATTTGCTTGCCACTTAGAGACAAGCATTTTTTTTTCTTTTTTCTTTTCTCTCTCTCTTTTTTTCTTTCGAGTGAATAAAGTATTTCCTAAAAACATGGTAACCTGAAACTGTTCACAGATGTAATCTGAATTAACTGAATGGTTTTGTGAAACCAAACCAAAGCAGACCAAAAGAAAGAACAATTGATCTTGCTTGACAAAAAAGGGTTTTGAATTCATAATTTTCAGAAGAGTGCAAAATGTAGCATGCTATTGTGCCATTTCCTTTTTATATCACTCAGTGAATCCTAAAGTTCTCCCTACAAAAATATAATTGTCATTTGGAGAGAGTACATTAAATTCACTATTCCTCAGTATTCCTACTGCATAGTTGGGAACTTCTAGCATGTGAGAAATGTGAACTCAGAGCTTCATAGCCAGAGAAGGTGGTTTAAAGCTAGGCCTCTCACATCCTGGGAGCCTGGTCTTATCAGTGAAATGCTGCTTTAAAGCAGAAGGCGGTAGCACCATCTCTTGCTTGCCCAAATATTTTGTTCAACCAAAATACACATCTGTTTCTTACTTTAAATATACACACATGTATGTGCAGGTACACAAAATATGTATTTACATAGATTTTTTTTTTTTTTTGTGAGTGTTCAGTTTGGACCTGAACTGAAAAATGTATTGTTTACACAGGCCTCCTCCTATGCAACCTCTATTTTGAGAGATGCACTGGGATGCAAGGAGTGCATAGGCCTATGCTGCCTATCTTTATAGCGGTTCACCTCATCATGAAGCATGAAAGAGCTAACCCTATCTGACTTCTCAGGGCTTGCCCAAGTTAAATGAATTGAGACCCCTAAAGAAAAAGAAAAGTACTGGAATCACACCAAAAGGAATAGGGCGATCTATTTTCTATGTCCCCTTTTTCTTCCTACACAAACAGAACCTGGAAAGAGAAATGATACTAAAAATAATACTGAGGAAGACATGAGGAGACAAAGTAACTGGAAATTCTACCTATTTATTGTTTGCTTTCATGACAAAAAAATTTACTCTTCCAGGATCCACAGCTGCCCTCCCTGCCCCGCCCACAGTCTTCTCGAATCAAAATTCCCCCCTCATTACTCGAGACCACTCTACTTCATGTTACTAAACCTGCTAAGGATTCAGAATCAGTTCCTTCCAGCTATGAGCTACCCTATTGATAATATTCCCTGAGTCTCTATGTCCTTCATTTTGGACTAAAACAAATTGCTATCCTGCATAATATAAAATAAACTATAAAAATGCAATATAATGGTTTTGGTATTAAGTCTTGTGGTACACAGGTGTTTCTGTGGCACTTTTGTTTGATATTTATTTATTTTTAACCCCCCCCCCCTCCGATTATAAAATGTTGTTTTTTCATTGTTTTACATTGCACAGGGATTTCAGGTCTACAAAGCCAGTTCTACCACACTCCAAAAAATGAGGGTTACACAGTATAGTTTAAGAATGTTTTTTATGCCACAGGTCATACAGGAGCTTCGATATGTGACATTCCCTGATGCGGACAAAACGTGCCCTACGGCTGCCACCAGTCCCTCTGACCTGCAGTTAATCTTTAACTGCTTTTACACTTGTCATCAATTCTTCTTGTTCCCATACATGCTTATTGTGATATATACAAATTAAAATAAAGATAATATATTAGAAATAATTGATATATAATTTTGATATTGCATTGCATTATATATTTTATATTATATATAGTATATGACAGGGGTGGACAAAATGTGGCCAAAGTCAGACCCATACCCGTTGCCTACCCCCCTCCTTCCACCTCACCCCACTCCACCCCTGCCCCCTTTTCTCCCCTTACTGTCAGGCACAGCTCTGCTTTGACTTGGGTTGGATTCCCTCCTGGGCACAGAGCACATGGAAACTCCATACCCTGCATGGCCAAGTAGCAGTGCTGAGGCAGCTGCATGTTCAGGTAGGAGACACGATTTCATGTGCTATGCTCTATGACCTGGGAGAGAATAAAGCTTGAGAAGTGTCTGACAGTAAGGACAGGGGTGGGAAGTGGAGAGGCAGAGACTGCAGGGAATGGGGGGAAGGGACAGAGATTGTGTGAAATGGGGAGAGGATCAGAGGCTGTTGGGGGAACAGGCAAAGACTGTGGGGAATGGAGCTATGGGGATCTGGGGATGAGGGTAAGTAGCAGGGGGTCAGGAAGACTTCAGGGAGAAAAAGTGGGAGGGAAGAGGGGTGGGGGGCTCTTTCCATGTTATAGTAGCTGGGGGGTGGGGAGAAGGAAGACATACATTTAAGATAACTAGCCAATAATTAGATTCTATACCTGAAAATTAATAATCAATTTATAATTTTCCAATGTTTATATGAAAATCTTAGATTCTATCTGTATTCAAGTAAATTAGGTAAATCAGGAGCAAAATTACCACTATCCACATTCCATACATAGTTACACTAAAAACGCCAAGGTACTTATAACTACTTCTTAAATTTGTTCCCTGTCACTGTAGAATCTAAGAGTCTCCCAAGAGACGGAAGAGTAAGATCATGCGTAATTAATTTTCTTTCTTTCTTTTTCTTTTCTTTTTTTATTTTTTGCCTGCTTTATGAAAATGGGAATAGAAAGTGAACACAATCAGTGCAGTTTTTGTGAAAACCCTAGATATTTTATCTTAATCAAATCTGAGCTATGTCGGTCAACGTAGGGAGAATTGTAGTGAAGTAGGGCACAATTTGGAATATCATAAAAATTAAGAAAATAAATGAATCATGCTTAATTAACATTTTCTTGATCTAATCTGAGTTCTCTGGACCTCTATTTCATCTGTACAGTTCATCTGTATTTGAAAACGTTGCTTGATTTTTGTAACGTCTGCCCATTTTTTCAGGTTGTCTGGAAATATTTAGAGAGGAGCAGACTATTAAAGTGAAGTCATAAACTCTTCCAGCAGTGTCAATTCCCAAGATTCATGTCTTATATATTAACAATCCAAATTTTCATAGTTCATCTTGCTGGTTACTCTATTCTACCATGAACACATTTAACAGCTTTATAGTAGGTCTCTTTGTCTGGGTCATTTGTGTAAATCAGCAATAATATAGAACTTGGTTCAAAAATTAATCTCTCTAGAGCCCTATGGAACATTTCCCTCAATTGGAACTTTTAAGATTGCTGATAACCCACAGTGTTTTGGTTATCCCTCTGTATTATAACCCATTGATGTCAAGTTTCAGGTAGAGCTATCATGACCTTTAATCTTTTCCATATTTTGTTTTACGAAGAATACTGAAATTTCCACTGGAATGAAAATCTTTGTATTAAGTTTTTCATTTTAGTGGGTATTGTTTTGAGTCAGTTTTGTCTCATGATTAGTACTGTTAGTTGATTAGGCCATTGTGATTTGTAATTTCTAATAAAATAAAGTCTATGTATAGTCTACCACACATGCACAGATTTTTTTTTAATTGCAGAAAAATGATAAACACAATTATTAAGATCCATGTTTAGTGCTTCATTTCAAGTTTGCTCCAAAGTGCTACAAAGCAGCACAAGGAAATATACAGGTCCTGTCTACTTTCTCTGCCTATGTGGACTTTTCAAGATTGAATGTATAGAGACCAGGGAACAGCAGACTCTGGAGAGCTGCCACTCCAACTCATGAAAAAGTGGACTAAGATAAGATCTCTGACCTTCTGGTTATCCTTTCTTCAATCTTGCCTTTTTAACAAGAGCATATAGCAGCAGTAACTAGTAAAGAAAAGTCCCAAAATGCTATGCTACATATTACAATTATCCTTTTGAAAATATAAAACAATAAAAGCAACATTTTGAGATTTAGGCCACTGGATTTCTTACAAAATAGATCACTAAGCATTGAAGGGAAAAGTAAAGAACAGCTGTCTTACAGTATGTTAATCTATCCATAATACTACAATAGGAGTTTTATGGAAACTAAATATCCTTTATCTTTCATCTAAGTTTTTATTAAAATATACTTTTAGGAACAGACAGCAATAGTGTATCTTTCTAGAACTGAAACATTCTTGGCTTAATTTCTCTTGAGGCACTCAAATTGTGTGTTTAGAAAATGATCATCACTTTAAACTACGTGAAGATTAGAACAAACCATTCACTCTAGTTACACCATTGCATAACATTATTCTATCCTACTCTCTGTAAAAGCATGCATAGTGTTACATCATAATTAATATACATTCACATACTTCATATGACATTACATAGGGAAAAAGTCCCAGGAGAATATGAAGTTTGGATTGGTCTTTACTGGTCTCCTTGTAAATATTGCAATACATAGATAATAACGTATTTTTCATATCAGCAATTATTTGAAGTGATGAATTCTAATGGGATAAAAGTTGAAAGAAATTGACATGTATTTTGCCACTTTGTCTAACAGAGAACAAAGAAATATAGAAGAAAAGATGTGGAAAAGACTAAGATTAAGTAATATGGGATGGAGTGTACCCTTAGCAAATTTGCAGATGATACCAACCAGGGGGAGTAGTAGATATGCTGGAGGGTAGGGCTAGGATTCAGAATGACCTAGACAAATTGGAGGATTGGGCCAAAAGAAATGTCATGTGGTTTAATAAGGAGAAGTGAAAAATACTCACATAGGATGGAAGAATCCCATGCATCAGCACAGGCTAGAGACCAACTGGCTAAGCAGCAGCTTTACAGAAAAGGACCTGAGGGTTACAGTGGACAATAAGCTGAATATGAATCAGCAGTGTTCCCTTGTTGTGAAAAAGGCTAAAGGCTAATGCATTAGTAGGACCATTGCCACCAGATTGAGGTAAGTGATTATTCCTCTCTAGCACTGGTGAGGCCACATCTGGAATACTACATCTAGTTTTGGGTCCCCCACCATAAAAAGGATATAGGCTAATTGGAGAGTGTCCAGTAGAGAACAGCAAAAATGGTAGGGGTCTGGGGTACATGATTGTATGATTAGAAACTGGTTTAAATAGCAAGTTCAGATTTTTTGTGAAAATCACAAAATTAAGTGATTTTCATGAAAAACATGATTTGCAAAGACCTGCAATGATATGGCATTTCCTTGAAAAAAGCTGGAGCCATGGGGGTCCCTGTGCTGCTGTGGAGCACCCAGACCCCACCCCTGCCAGCAGTAACAGCAGCAACAACAGTGCATCATTGGGCAGGGCCAGGTGGGCAGTGGGAGAGAAATTCTTTGCACTGCCCCAGTGGGGAATCTGTGTGCAGAGTGGAACCAGGGCCAGGGGCGGGGGGCAATAGTGGGTAAAACTGAGGGGCAGTGGCCCCCATGTGTGAATGATGCCACCTGTCCTCCATCCTTGCCTGCTGGGTGCAGGCATCACTGAGCCACCACTACCATGATGCCAGGTGAATTTAGCTGGGCTGGAGTCAGCAATGCAGCCCATGCTCGAACACCCCTGCCCACCTTCCTCACACAAGGTGGGGGGCGGGGAGGGCAGCCCAGCTGAACCCACTTGGCATCATGAGTTTGTTGGCTATGGGCACCATTGAGCTGCTGCTGCCATGATGCCAGGCAAGTTTATCTGGGCTGGGGCCCCCTGCATGAGAGTGATGCCACCACATGCTTCAGCACCCCCTCCCCCACCTTGTAACCCTTTGTTGGCTGTGGGCTGCAGGCACCACTGAACTGCTGCCATGATTCCAGGTGAGTTCAACTGGGCTGGGCCTCCTGCATGTGAGTGAGGT
The DNA here is from genome assembly GCF_030867095.1 of Alligator mississippiensis. Classification (NCBI taxonomy): domain Eukaryota; kingdom Metazoa; phylum Chordata; order Crocodylia; family Alligatoridae; genus Alligator; species Alligator mississippiensis. Next base: position 88,330,785 of record NC_081824.1, read on the forward strand.
TGTGGGGGGAGGGGAGAGCTAGAGTGTTGGCTGTGGGTTGCAGGCACTGCTAATCTGCTGCTGCCACCACCACAACAATGCCAAGAGAGTTCAGGCTGTGCAGGAATCTGTGAGGTTCTGGACATGTTACCAGGTGAGTCTGGCTCCCCCCCCCCCCCAACACTGATCACTAGTATTGTGGCTAAATCATTGGGGATTAGGCCATGATATTAGTGAGCAGGACATAAAAGCTAAGGAGGCAGTAGTCACGGGGGACTTAAACTACCCAGATATCTGCTGGGAGATGCAGACAGCAAAGTCCCACCGTTCACGCAGGTTCCTATCCTGTGTACAGGACCTCCCCCTGATGCAGGAGGTACACAGTCCCACTAGGGGGAATGCCTTACTGGATCTGGTATTGGCAACGGGGAATGATATGGTAGGGGACCTACAGATCGGTGGTCACCTGGGGGACAGTGATCACCAAATAATAGAATCCATCGTAAGATGTTGAGTGGGTAAGGTAACTAGTAGGATGAAAGTGCTAGACTTTTGGAAAGCTGATTTCAATGAACTCAGGCGATTAGTCAAGGACGCACTGCAGAGTAGGAGTTTTGAAGTGATGGGAGGCCAAGAAAGGTGGCTGTGCCTTAAGGAAACAATCCTTTGGGCACAAAGGGAGACGATCCCGATGCGAGGAAAAAGAGGGAAAGGGGCCAGGAGGCTTCCTTGGCTGACCAGAGAAATTCAGGACAGCATAGGGGCCAAAAGTGAGGCACATAAAAAGTGGAAACAGGGAGAGATCACCAAAGAGGAGTATACCTCCTCTGCTCATGCTTGTAGGGGGGCAGTTAGACGTGCCAAAGCTACCATGGAGCTGAGGATGGCATCCCAAGTAAAGGATAACAAGAAATTGGTTTTTAGATATATAGGGGGTAAAAGGAAGGCCCAGGGAGGAAAAGGACCCCTACTAAATGGGCAGAAGCAATTGGTGATGGACAGGGGGGACAAGGCTGAACTCCTCAACGAGTTCTTTGCCTCAGTGTTCCTAAGAGAGGGGCAAGACAAGTCTCTCACTGGGATTGTAGAGAGGCAGCAGCAAGGTGCCAGACTACCATGCATAGACTCTGAGATGGTGCAGAGTGACTTGGAGGAACTGGATGCCTTTAAGTTGGCAGGCCCGGATGAGCTCCATCCGAGGGTACTGAAGGCACTGGCCAACATCATCATGCAGCCACTGGTGGGAATATTTGAATGCTCGTGGCACATGGGCCAAGTCCCAGAGGACTGGAAAAGGGCCAAAGTGGTCCCCATTTTCAAGAAGGGGAGGAAGGAGGACCTGGGCAACTATAGGCCAGTCAGTCTCACCTCCATCCTTGGCAAAGTCTTTGAAAAAATTATCAAGGCTCACATTTGCGAGAGCCCGGCAGGAAAAATTATGCTGAGGGGAAACCAGCACGGGTTTGTAGCAGGCAGATCATGCCTGACTAACCTAGTCTCTTTTTATGACCAGGTTACAAAACACCTGGACACAGGAGTAGGGGTACATGTCGTATACTTGGACATCAGGAAGGCCTTCGATATGGTATCCCACCCCATACTGGTGAACAAGTTAAGAGGCTGTGATTTGAATGACTACACAGTCCGGTGGGTGACAAATTGGCTGGAGGATCGCACCCAGAGAGTCATGGTGGATGGGTCAGTTTCGACCTGGAAGGGTGTGGGCAGTGGGGTCCCGCAGGGCTCCGTCCTTGGACCGATACTCTTTAATGTCTTCATCAGCAACTTGGACGAGGGAGTGAAGTGTACTCTGTCCAAGTTTGCGGATGACACAAAACTGTGGGGAGAAGTGGACATGACGGACGGCAGGGAACAACTACAAGCAGACCTGGACAGGTTGGACAAGTGGGCAGAAAACAACAGAATGCAGTTCAACAAGGAGAAATGCAAAGTGCTGCACCTAGGGAGGAAAAATGTCCAGCACACCTACAGCCTAGGGAATGACCTGCTGGGTGGCACAGAAGCGGAAAGGGATCTTGGAGTCCACTAGGACTCCAAGATGAACATGAGTCAGCAGTGTGACAAAGCCATCAGAAAAGCCAATGGCACTTTATCGTGCATCAGCAGATGCATGACGAATAGATCCAAAGAGGTGATACTTCTCCTCTATCGGGCGCTGGTCAGACCACAGTTGGAGTACTGCGTGCAATTGTGGGCACCACACTTCAAGAGGGATGCGGATAACCTGGAGAGGGTCCAGGGAAGGGCCGCTCATATGGTTAAGGGCTTGCAGGCCAAGCCCTACGAGGAGAGACTAGAGAACCTGGACCTTTTCAGCCTCTGCAAGAGAAGGTTGAAAGGCGACCTTGTGGCTGCCTATAAGTTCATCATGGGGGCACAGAAGGGAATTGGTGAGGTTTTATTCACCAAGGCGCCCCCGGGGGTTACAAGAAATAATGGCTACAAGCTAGCAGAGAGCAGATTTAGATTGGACATTAGGAAGAAATTCTTCACAGTTCGAGTGTCCATGGCCTGGAATGGGTTCCCAAGGGAGGTGGTGCTCTCCCCTACCCTGGGGGTCTTCAAGAGGAGGTTGGATATGCATCTAGCTGGGGTCATCTAGACCCAGCACTCTTTCCTGCCTATGCAGGGTGTCAGACTCGATGATCTATTGAGGTCCCTTCTGACCCTAACATCTATGAATCTATGAATCTATGACCCATTACTTAACCTAAGACATATTTATGAAAAAAGGCTGAGGGAGCTTGGCTTATTTAGTCTAGAGAAGAGAAGACTGAGGGGGAATTTAATAGAAACCTTCACCTACCTAGATGGTGGCTTCAAAGAAGAAGGAGCTAGACTGTTCTCAGTGGTAGCAGGTGACAGAACAAGGAGCAATGGTCTCAAATTGCTGCAAGGAAAGTTTAGGGGAGATATTAGGAAAAACTTTCTCATTAGGAAGCACTGGAAACAGGCTATCCAGAGAGGTTTTAGAATCTTATTCCTTGTAGATTTTTAAGACCTGGCTAGACAAAGCCTTGGCTGGGATGATATGGTTGGGGATGGTCCTGCACTGAGGAGGGGGCTACAGTAGATGACCTCCTGAGATCCTTCCAACACTAATTTTCTATGATTCTATGATTCTAAGTAGTATCATTCTGTCTAGTTCTTTAAAATGAAAGTGAATTGATAGTCCATGTCAACTAATGAATGGTCCCCTCAGAATATATCAAAGGAATGCAAAGCTAAAATTGTTTCCAACAAGTATGTATTGATATAAGAACTCCCCAATTCCAAAAATGATGACCAGTATATGATTTGCATACATAAGTAAGAATAACTATAGTCAGTTCTTTAATTCCATACAGTGGTATGATTCGATTTATCTCCTGTGGTACCACTAGTGTTCACATAATTTTACTTTCAGATGGGGCAATTAAAAAATATTTGATAAAGAGCAAGGATTTAAATAAGAGCTGCAAAAAACTGTCAGAAGGTTGGATTAAATCAATTTATGAGTAAGGTTTAAATAGTGAAGTATTATGACAGAAGCACTAGTTTCAGATACATTTTTAGAGCTGAACTGAGTTAGTCATTTCAGACAAGCATTCAACTTGAGATTGCTATATCATTAAGATAAAACAACTGAGATTCCTATATCATTAGACCACATACAAGCATTACATTTCTATTAATAGAATCATGTTTAGTCTGATAGAAAAGCTAGGTGTTCAAGCATTCATAGTGTTTAGTCTGTTCTAAAATGTGTGTGCTAGAAATTTAAAGGTTTACAGTAGAGATGTAAGTCCAGTCTGATAGGGGTTAAACTGCCAATGTGATTATCTCCTGGGTCATCTGCAGATGGACATGTCTAATCTCCCATAGCCTCTGGCACATCTGCACAGGTTGACAAGAAGGATGCATCATAGGTCCTGAGTCCATGGACTTGTGTGTGAAGGCCAGGGATTGATGGAAGGCAGCAAAGCTGACATGCTTGCAACTAACAAGACAGGTGCCATGCTCAGGGTCTCTATCTCTAGGAATGTCAGAGCTTCAAGGGAAGAAGGCTCTACTATGGCTGGAAGTTCCTTAGGTGGAAATGGTGGGGTATAGCTCTCAGTGGTGGCCAGCCAGTCAGGGCTGCCTGGGGTGCTCAGTTGCTCTTGGCAGTTTAGGACACCTGTAGGGCACACTGGGATGTATGCATAGGGGACTTCTGTCTGAGGACCATCACCAGGGCAGGCTGCCTGAACTTTTTCCCCAAACGCTGAAAATTTGCGCAGTGCTCTATAGACAGGGTTTAGTCTGCTGAAACTAAAGCATGTGACACTGATTCATTTGAATCCTCATATACACCTGTAGATTATAATATGGTTTTTAAACACTATTCTTTTTCCTGGTAACTGCATCAAATAGGAGAAGGAAAAACAAACAAGCCAAAAATCCACTAGTGTGTCTTTATAAATAAACTGTTTCTTATGTGGCATGATAAACATTAGTCATAACCAAGTGGTCACTGGATGCTGCCACTACAGGAGAGATTTAAGGTTGCTCAGGTGCTATAACTGTGGGTTTACATACTTTATTCTGATGTCTTTTATATTTAAACTTAAATCTGACTTCCATAACTTCATAAAGCTTGGTTTGAGGAAAGCTACATTTCTCTAACACATTTAATACCAAATTGCCAGCATGTACCCTCAACAGTAACTCTATCTTAAAATAGATTTTTGTTTGGGCTTTGTTAAACTATAACCACATCTGGCAGATAAACCTAGCAATTATTGTAGGATGTTAACATCAGAAAGGGTAGAGCTGTTCATCATTGTAAAAGGAAGCATAAGAATGAAAAATGGAATGAAATTAAGAAGGCTTAATATTTGAAATTGAGAAGTACAAGAGTAGTACAATACTCACTTTGAGGCACATTACAAGCAAACATATTTTTAAAGAAAAAATGCTGGATATGCCATTGTTAGTAGCAAGCTGGAACAGTGACCTAATTGGCCTTTTCTATCTTTATACTCTGAAGTACCTCGATAATTGTTCATTTTTTTATGTATCATAAGAATGTCAGTTTTACCTCCCGAGAGAAAAAAATCTCCGATCCTCAGTCCTGTCTGAAGGGGGAGGGGGGGATGACCCATAATAAAACAGAGCCAACTTCAAAATACTTTAAAAATGTATTAACTGAAGTGGTGTGAAAAGTGGGGAAAAAGACAGACATGATTATTCCTTCTATTTCAAAACTGAATTTTATTTCAGCTTTGTTAACATTCCTTTTATATTTACTTCCTGGGAAAATTAAAGTGCTTGAATTTTTCTTTCTGTAATACTGTAAAAAGAAAGTGTTTTGCTTATGCTTTAACCCCCTCATTTAATTGGAGTATATGCTCAGGAACACAGAACCTGTAATTTATAATACACTTGATAGAGGTTAGCTGCAAAAATCATCTGACTTTGTTTACAGCTGGTTGATTAGGGAAAAGAAATATTTGGGAGGTTCTTGTCAGTAAATATCACCTGTTGCTCCACTGGTATTTGTAACTAATTTTACCCGCAAGACTGGATGGGGTTTTGTTCTCAAGAAGGTTGACTAATGCACGGTAATACATTACTCAGTATAGTAGGGATAGGTCTAAATAGGTTCTGATGCAAGCTCGGTATGCCCATGGAGAGGTAAGCCTCACATGCTTATCCCTGCTCTGTGGGCACAAGCTATCTACCACAGATAGTATGGGAGTAGCCCAGAGCAGCTTAGAGTGCCCCTGAGTATGTGCATACGTGCTCAGTGGTACACCAAGCCTCTCAGACCCTCTCACAAACTGCCTATGCTATTTAATTTGTAGGTATGTAGGAGGTGTCTATTTCTCAGTGGTGGTCCTAGGATCACTCTGGAGGATGTATAGACCTAGCATATGAAGCAGCAAATCCTCTGTCTATATCTGTGCATGATAGATAGAGGATTTAACTGTTACAGATCCCTGTAGTTCTTAGGGCAAGCTCCTACTTTAGAGTAGATTTAATCTTTGGTAATGAAACCAAGAAGACATCATACTACATGCCTGTCTATCTGAAGGCTTCATATTATTGCCCATTATTGTAATATATGAAAACCTTCCAGCTGAAATGAACAGCAACAAGAATTTCCCAGGTAAAATTCCTTACACAGGTAAATAATCATGAGGGTATTCATACTGGAGATGTGAGATGTGAGTATCAAATTCAAATCTCAGTTATGGAGAAGTAACAATTTGTGATAGTTTAGCTCAACTTCTCTGGGCATAATTATTCTTTTAGATAATGAACAAGCCATTTTATCTAGATGTTTAATAGGGGTGTGTGAAACAGGCTGTATTCAATTCAGATTTGGATTTGGCTCAAATCAGGGACAGTGATTCGATTTGTTGGTTTGGACTACTGATTCAACTTGGCCGAATCCGAATCTGAAGATCAGATGCTGATTCAGAAAATCAGCGATTTGGCCATAGACACAGCTTTAAATGTCTTTTTTTACATACTTCGAGGTACCAGGTGCAGCTCGTGAATGCTGTGATGGTGGGGCAGATGGAGCATCCCACAGGAGTGCCCCCCCCAGACCCAATAGGCCCCAGTAACTGAGCCAGGGGGTGAGGGGAGAGTGGTCCTCTACAGTGGACCTAGAAGTGGACTGGAAGTGCTTCTGGTCCATTTCTGGGTCCGCTGCCAAATGATCTGGCCCCCCGTCTGCCTGTTGGACGCTCCTCCATCTGCCGCAGCATCTCAATGTTCATGAGCTTCCTCATACCTTGAGGTATGTAGAAAAAACAGTTAAAGCTGTGTCTATGTCCAAATCATCAAATCTCTCTGAATTGATTTGGAGGGTTTCAATTCAATTAGGAAAAATTAAATGGTCTCCTGATTGGATTTGGATTCAGAGATTTGGTCATCAAACTGGGCCAGATTGAATCAGTGACTGAAGCTTTGCACAGCCCTACTGTTTAATACATTCTATCAGTCCATACTCTCTAATAGACTCCTGGTTTAAATGTTCACCTTTTTAAATAAATCAACCTAGCTCCAAATATTTTCAGTTTTATTCCTCAAATACGTATATGCATGTATACATACGTACATATGTATGAGAATCAAGATTCTGCCTAGTATTCCCTTCATTTAATATATATTAGTATATATTTATAAAACATATATATATATATATATATTTTGGCAGAGCACAGGGTGCTCCTGCCACTTTAAGGGCCTGGAGCTGGCAGCCTCCAGGTGCCTGATTGCGGCAGCCATTTTGGGGCCTATATAAACTAGGCAGTTTGGCTGCAGGAGGTCAGGCAGCAACATTGTGTGGCCTTAGGGCTGCTGTGTATGTCCTGGAGGTAAGGGGGAGCTGCAAGGGGTTGGCAGGAGGCTCCTGGTCCTGGGCATGACCTGAAACTGCACCCTGCTGGGAGTGGGTGGTCTGGTGGGGCTCTCAGTGGCGCGGGAGCCCCCAGGAAATGCCAGGCCAGTGATCACCCCGGTGAAAGGTGGGTTGGGGCGCCTTAACCCCTAGCTCCCACCACCACTGGGTGGGTGACCCCTGAGTGGGATGAGGGCTGAGAGGGCGGACCCCGAGAGTGGGAGTAAGGTGGGTGAGGTCCCGCGGTTGCTCCTAGGAGGAAGGGAGTAGTGGCACGGTGAAGCCTGAGGAGTAGAGAGTGGCTAGAGAGACCCAGCCCGAAGGGGAGAGTCCCCTCTACTGGCCCATGCTGGGGCCAGGACCAGTGAGGGTCAAAAGGGCCGGGGGCCCATCGAGAGGGACGCCCAAGAGCCAGGGGCCTGGGGTCCCGACTGGCCTTGAGGTGGGCCAGGGCTAGATAGCCGAAGGTTCCGGGGGAACCACACCCGAGAGGGGAACAAGGCTTCGGGTGGGTGAGGTAGCCCAGATGGCGGCGGAGTGGCCGCCTGTGTAGCGAAGATCATAGTGGGGTCTTGCATGGAGGATTCTGGGGCCCAGTGCAGGGGCCGGTGAGGATGAACACCATGATGCCATCTGCGAGGCTTGAGCTGCGGTATTAGGGGAGGTCGGAGCTGCAGAGTGCCCCTGGGCATCGGGGCAGTTGAAGGGCAGCCTCCTGCTTAATTAACATCATAATGAACTCATTATCATAAAAGGCGTGGCGGGTGAGATAAGCGGGCGGTTGCCCAGAAACAGGTGGGCGGGCCTTGAAGAGCTCGGCCCTGAGTAGGCCTGCTGTCACGGTGACAGGCGGGCGGGCCCCGGGAGGCCCCCCTGGCACAAAATATATATGTTTTTAGAACTTCATAACAACCCCATTTATCTTCTGGATTATAAACCATTTGAACTCAGCAACATGTTCAAATTTAGACTTTTGGATTATCTATCCATGTTGAAATTGGTTCTTATGTTCAGTCTTCATCTTTGAGCCCTGTGCATACACATAGAATAGTGAAATGTCCATTGCTTTCTAAAACAAATCCCTTTGAGAGAGTTTTATTTCTCTTCTCAGGGAAGTTTATATCCTCAGACCTTGTCTGAGGATATAAACTGAGAATATCACCTGCTTGACATTTCAGTAGTTCTGTAATAACCTTTCCTTCAGTATATTTTGAAGAGATGGCTTTGTTCTTCCTAATGATTTCAGGAACCAGCCTCTTGACTTTTTTTCTTTGACTATTACTATTCAGCATGTGCCAGAAAATTAATTGAGCCTAGCCTTCACTTTTTCCTCTTCCCTGCTCTTCCATTTTAATAAAAATAATTATCTTTTGGCTAACCTAATTTTAATCTCTCTTTAGTAATTTAAGATGTCTTGTTTCTAGTCTACCATTAAAAAACGAAAAAAAAAAACAACAAATGGATACATTTGCACTGGGTGAGAAGTACAACCAGTGTAAATGTTCTCCAACATATCCTAACCTTAAAACATTTTTCTACTTAATCTCTCCTAGTGCACTTACAATTTGTTTAAATTGCTTTGTTAAACTTTCTCATAAGTTATTTTCTGACTATTTTTGTTCAGCAGTCAAAGAATCACATCACCATATTATATTATAGTCAAGTGGTTCTCAAACCTAAACATTTTTAATCATTTTTTCCTGAAATAAGAAATATCTAGGGCCAGTAATGTCTTTCTAATACCTTATAAAAAAGCCCTGTAACCCCTCTTTGCCAATTTAAATATACATCACATGTTCTCTCTACCCTCTGAAGAGATCAATATACATTTAGGTTACAAATAGTTCACATTACTCAAGCAGCTAAAAAGGTACAGGTAAAGACCCCTTTAAATTCCAGTGAATATCTTATATCTGAAGTCAATGTTGAGGAAATAAACCTCTTAATCTCAATTCCACACATTCTAGGAAGCAATTATTTTGAAGACAGTTATTATTTTGCATTATTATCATTGTTATCAGATTAATTCAGAATGCCTTGCACTTCAGAGAAAAAAACACTTCCTAGATTGCCAGATCTTTGGCATAAATGTTAGCTTCATGAACCCTGCCATGGGCTGGAGGGTTCATGGGGGTAGAGGAGGGTCATGAATATTGTCTTCCATTTATTTCAAGGATATGATATGTGTGATCTCATTGAAAAGCCCATGTTATGCTGTATCCATTTATGTTACTGTTATCAGTATATAGTTTCTGTTATGCTATGGTTTATGTATATATCTTTAGGATTTTGGATATAGTTTGGCCAGAGAATTGACCGATACATACTTAAGGGCAATTGTGACTTCCAGACACAGGAAAAAGGAGACATTATTGGGTTGGGAAAACAAGGCATTGTCGTCTTGTAATGGGAAAAATAACCACACAATGATGGCATCTGAAATAAAGGTCCACCAACCAGAGGATTGACATATGTCCAGGGATAAAAATTTCTGGAGATTCATGAGGAATTGGGACAATGCTGATGAGGATGGGGCATACTGGTTGAAGATATTATAAGGACTGTTTATAAGGTAGCCAGGGTCTTTGGAAGAGCTCAGGTACCCACTAGTTAGGGCTGGCAGAATTAGTTGGAAGGCTGAACTCTGGAAATACTGGCAGGACTCCCGGGAGGGCTAGGGTGTAGCCAGATGAGAGTTGAAGAAACTTTACTTGTCTTGCTTTTCTGTCTACAAACTTATGGTCACTTTTTTTGTGTGTGTATAATTCTTTTCTCCTATACAATAAATCATGCCATTATTTTGTCTCTTTATTGATTTACCTAAGGCAGAGAGTGATCTCTGAGCAAGCAATATTCTAGGCTTATCCAGTCTGTAGAAAGGGGGATCTAAAATGTCTTCCATAACCCAAGGGCTATAGGGTTGGCAGGGCAGCCATAGGGAGTGCTAGGAGAGTGGGGGGGGGGGGGCTGGGAGGCTCATGCAGAGCCCCCCATGCAGCGTGGGGCAGTGGGGGGCAGCAGGGATTACCCTCCACCTGGCAGCACCTGAGGAGTCTGGGGTTTTTTTTTTTTTTCAAAGTGCCAGGAGCTGGGGTGGGCAGGGCAGCCACTGCTGGGGCTGGGAGAGTGAGCAGGAGATGGGCCTGGCTGATTCAGAGATTTGGCAGCAGCCAAATCTCCAAATCGGATTCAGCTGAATTGATTTGGGATGCTTTGAATCACCGAATCGAATCACTGTCCTCCGAATTGGCCAAATCCGAATCCAAAGTGAATACTACCTGCTTCACACAAGCCTAATGGCATGGAGCAATGACAACAGTGAAGCAGAGCAGTAGGGCTGTGCAAAGCTTCAGTCACTGATTTGATTCAGCAGAGATTCAGCCTGATTTCGTCGCTGAATCTCCAAATCTGAATCCAAATCAAATCAGGAGACCCTTTAGTGTCTCCGAACTGAAATGAAAAGATTTGGCGATTCGGATATAGAAATAGCTTTAAGTGTTTTTTCTACATACCTCAAGGTGCCAGGGGGCTCGTGAATGCTAAGATGGTGGGGCAGATGGAGCGTCCCACAGGAGTGCAGGGGAGGGGCCCAGTGTGCTTGGCAGCAGACCCAGAAGTGGACCAGAAGCACTTCCGGTCCACTTCCGGGTCCACTGGGGTGCATGCGAGGGAGCCCCCCCATGATTCTTAGGACAGCGACTGGTGCCTCCTGGGTCTGGGGGGGGGGGGGCACCTGGGGTCCCCCCATGGCCAATTGCTGAGCTGGGAGGGCACAGGCCCCCCCAATGCGCTCAGTGGCAGACCCGGAAGTGGACCGGAAGTACTTCCAGTCCACTTCCGGGTTCAGCACCAAGCACACAGGGGGCACCCCCGCACTCCTGTGGGATGCACTATCTGTCTCAGCTTCGCAGCATTCACAAGCCATGCCTGGTACCTCAAGGTATGTAGAAAAAACATTTAAAGCTGTATCTCTGGCTGAATCGCTGATTCTCTGAATGAGCATTGAATCTTCAGATTTGGATTAATCTGAATTGAATCAGGACAGTGATCTGAATCAAAGAATCGAATCACTGTCCCTGATTCAGGCCAAATCTGAATCAAATACAGCCCATTTCACACACCATGACAAAGCAGCACCCCTCACCAATGGAAAGGAGGAAAAGCATCAGTGGTGGAGTAGCATCCCTCAGCACTGGTCAGGGAGTGGAAAACTTGAGCTAGCAGGTATGCTTGCTATATTGACTATCAAATTCACCCTGTGTGGGACTAAGAGAAAACTTGGAACAATATTGACTGTGATAAACTTTAATAATTGGCTGAGGTAGGCTTCTGATTATTTTAAGGGTTTTCTAAATCTGCTTGCTGTCCTTTCCTCCTTTCATAAATCCTTTTAGTTTAAAATTGTGTCCACCTTGGAACACCTGAGTAGAATTTATTTTCCTAAGTTTCTAGGTCAAGGCTTGAGTCAAGATAAATAAATGTGTAAAACCCCTAAATTTCGCTCACCCCTTATTACTACCATCTTGTGCCTGCCAGAAGGGTTACAACACAAAAGGAAACCCTTTAAAATATAATTTGCATAGACTTTGAAGCATGCTACTATTACATGTGCAATTGATTTCACATTGCAAATAGGGATGCATGCTCTAAAACAGAAAGGAGTTAGCAAGCTAAAAAGGCTTTGTATCTGAATGATTTGAATGTAGCAGTTTCTGAAAACAAAGCTTGACAACAACAACAAAATAAATACATAAAAGGAAAAACCTAGACTTCTTGAAGTATATATTATTCTTACCTGAGGGCAGATTTAACTTATGCTTTGGCCTCCTGTGAGGTATTTATTCTACTCCAGTCCCTAAATAGAAATGCCATAGCAGCAACTGCACTGAAGTGAAAAACATTCTTCCTAACAGTAAATAAAAGTCAAATGACAGCAGTACTGAAATATAAATAGTTTACACCTCCTTTGAGGTTTGGGAACAAAGAGAAAGATATAAGAAGATATCATAACATGTATATGCACCGAAACTTTATTTTGCTTTTAAAGGCATATAGGGCACTTGCACACATGCGGGGAGCCTGCTCTGGTGCACTGGAAATCCAGTGCATCAGAGCAGACTTGATTAATCGACATGCTCTGGCAGCCTCATGTGTCACATGTATCAGCAGCACAGTGCATCTCCACACTAAGTAAATGGCAGCAGTGCACTTTGAACTAAATCACATTTGATGATCATTTTCTCAACACAGGGATACGCTGAGCCACTGATGCATGTGATGCACGGGCACTTTTAATTAGTGCGGCTCATTAATTAAAAACATCCAGCACTGCATTGGGAGCATGTGTAAAAATGGCCGTAGTCATCACCCACCATTTGGATGTTTGGGCCAAACTATCATGGTTCCTTCACAGAAGCCTGAAGTCTCTACTTTATAGAGGCACAAATATGATCTGTATGCCTCTAATGAAACAAAGTGGACAGATATTGGAAAATTACTATTCCTGATGCTTGATTGTATACATTGATACAAACAAGACTTTTCTCTATATTATTGATTTAATATAACACTAATAACTATATATAATATTGTTAATAGTTACTTAATTAATAACTAATAATTTCCCCAGTAAATCTATTGCTGTCCTTGTTTCATCTGTCTAACAATTCAGTGCACACACACTTTCCCTCTAGAACACAGTGAATGCAGTTTTTATTATCAGCAAAACACAACATGTTGAAGAAGCTATGAATTCAGGCCAATGAAATAAAGACAGCAATAGATCCACAGGAAATTATTAGTATTTTTTTTTTTATAGAAATCATTTAATTTATATTCTAGAAAATGATGGCCAAAAATGTATTTGCCATTTCTCTTAGGAGATTCATAAGAATAAATATATTTACATGGAGTTTTCCAAAGTCTCACAGGATAGTGGAATTCTCATGAGAACATTTTGAGAGTTTCTGACCATATTTTACATATTTTTTCTTAGAAGTTCTATCTTGCAAGATTTAACAATAGGATATCTAATTAAGCTTTATTTCTTGTTTGTCCAGAAAGCCTTGCTTAATTTATCTGGTATTGATCACTGCTTTCCTGGCCTATCTCTAGCTTCAAGTTATTTCAGCTTAGATGAGCTGTAGTCAGCAGCATACCCCATCTAATCTGAAGGTTGGTAGATGATCTAATGATTTGTGAACTTCAGGAGTCAACTATCAATAGGATACATGTCTTATATGAAGTATCCTAATCATGCAACCCTACAGAGGTAGGCTGTAGCACTTATTGTACAATTTGTAATAAGGTTCCTGGCAATTTTACTTTTTATGCCCAGAAAGTCTACTGGAATAACAGGAAGAAAGGCAATTAGACAGATGTAGGCTAGTGACTTTTTTACAATTCTGATCCCATTCCTCAGAGAATGGAAATTGGGTGGGATAGGAGAACAAGAGGGATGTTGGGTAGTGGCAGGGAGGGGGAGAGGGAGCATATTGTTTTCATGGCCAGTGATAGAAACAGGCCAAAATTGGGGAAAGAATGAAGGGATGCTGCCTCCCCCCATTACCCTTTCAAAGTGGTTTCTCTTTTCCCTACAGTGACCAACGTTACTTTATTCATGAATATAAAGATGTTTGACAGAATGCAATAAGATTATGAATACTTTTATAGACCAATTATTTTAATCTTTACAAATCTTAAAACAACAACTCTCACATTTTTTTGTAACATATAGTGGTGGCATTGGATTTCAATAAAACTCTTTCAAGACCTCAGATGGAAGGCATCATGGAATACAAAATGCTATGTTGTGTTAACCTCATTCTTCAGAGTATCAAGATTCTGTCTAGTATTCCTTTCATTCAATGCTCTATAATGGAAAGTCTCCAACATGGTTATGCAAAGGTGTAATGATATGGTTGGGAACCCGAGGGAGCTGGAACACACAGATTGCCATCACAGTTGCACGGCTGTGGTGACAACAGTTTTTCTCTCATGTCCCCAGGTTGGCACCTTGGGTGGCTGCCCCATCACTGCTCCTTTGTTATGCCACTATGCTTCTGTTGAGATGATAAAGCACATGAACAGCTTTGCTTTCTTATGTTTGTCAACCATGCATATTTATTATAGCAGGATTAGACTCCAGGGGTCTGATGCCCCCAGTGACTGCATAGCTCCTGCACCCACCCAGCACCCTGAGTCTCCTTCCTTTCCTTTCACCTGCCAGGCCTTGTTTTAATTAGGTAAACTGAAGAAAGGGAGGTTGCCTTAAAATCCTGGCGTGAGCCCTTATTCATGCTTGTAACCAGTGAGTCCCTCCCAGACGCTAGAAACCTCAAACTTGCCCACCCCAAATGCTAGGTGGGCCCTGTTGGCCCATCTATGCTCCAGTACAATAATTACATTCAGGGATAATTCTGTGGCCTCCAACCACCCCTACAGCCATGCCCATACCACATGGGTGTTACCGATTTCTCATCAGCCCAATTTTCACTTAGTCAGTCTGGGCCTCCCTGCCTATATCCATCTCTGCTGCTCTTGATGCTTAGGTTCCTATGTTCTTAATTGGTCTTTGCATTTCCTGGGCTACAAGATCCCTGGCCCTGTTGAACCTAACCACACTTGATCTATGGGTTCCGGACCCTGCTTCTCACCCCTCTTAGGCTACTGAGACCCTATCCCCAGTTCTGCTCTTCTTGTGTACTGTGCTCAAGCTTCTCTCCCTCCCTAGAAACTAGAACTTCTTCAGCAATTTACACTTCTTAATTTTTTTAGTAACCACAAAAAAATGAGTTTAGTCTTTTATATAAATAATTTTTATGCAGCCAGGAATTGTTGGCCTATGATATTAAGCTTCATAGACAAATGGGGGGGGGGGGGAGAGATGTTCCCTCAATTCTTATCTTAGTGAAGAATCTGGGATAAGAAGGCCAAACAGAGTTTACTAGGATCTGTAGTACAGTGAACTCTCAGTAGCATTTCTATGATTCCCAGTGGTTCTGAGAACCTAGTATATTTCTGCAGGAAAAACTGGAATTAATTTCTCTTCTTCTCCCTGGTACTTTTCTTCCTCTGTACTCTGTTTAACTACTTACTTGCCAGCTCTGCTTATATTCTGGGTATCCTTCACTGGGTCAATTATTTTCTTTCAAACTAAGAAATGCCATGAGTGGAAGCAATATGATCTTCACCAGCTAATGATCTGACCACCTGATTTATTTTCATACTATATTTCAATTTGCACAAATAATTCCTTTGGAAATGTGTTTTAATTACAGGGCATCTACTCTGGGGCCATCACAGATTTAAAGTTATTTTAGAGTTGTTATAAGACAAGGATGAGAATTATTATTATTATTATTATTATTATTACTGACTTGTGTTCCTCTGTCTGCAATGGTTAAAAAGTTTCTGGAAGCCACTCTGATTTTTAGTTATCACATTAAATGTCTCTGAACTACTTTTAGTATCATTTTTATTGTACATAAATCTTCTGGAGTTTCTCTCTTTCTTCCTTTTTTTCCAGCCTTCTTTCTTCTTTTGGCCAAAAAGTTTTGAGAAGTGAAATGTATCTAGCCATTTCCTTTTTTTAAAAAATGAGCTGGGTTAAGTATTAGGGCTGTGTGAAGCTTCAGTTGCTGATTTGATTCAGAAGAGATTCAGCCAATTTGGCAGCCAAATCTCTGAATCCAAATCAAATTGGGAGACCAATAAAAAGGTCCGAATTGATCCAAAGCCTCCAAATTGATTTGGAAAAAGATTTGGAGGAGATTCATAGATTCAGTGATTTTTGGGCAGTTCTTGCTCACTGCCGCAGGGAGCTGGACCCAGAATACATGCTGGTAAGTAGGGGGTGAGAGGGGGTGGCTAGAAGAGGGGGAAAGAGACCATGGGGGGGATCCCCACCAGGACTCATCACCTGCCTGCTCCCCCAGCCCCACTGAGTGCCCCACAATCCCCACCCACTCTCCCAGCCCTGTCAATGGCTGCCCAACCCGGCCCCATCATACCAGCTCTTTTTTAAAATGCCCTGCACTCACTGGCTACTGCCTGGTAGGGAGGGCAATTCCCGTGCTGCATGGAGGGCTCTGCCAGGAGCTCCTATCCCCTGCCCATTCTCCCAGCCCCATCAATGGCTGCCCCACCCAGCCCCAGTATCCCTGCAATTAAAAAAAAAAAAGCCCCGTACTGACTGGCTGCTGCATGGGCTGTTGGGGCCTCTGAGGGCTTGTGGCAGAGCCTCACCATGCAGCATGGGGCAGTGGGGGGCATGGAGATTGCCCCCCACACCTGACAAGATCCAGTGAGTGCAAGGCTTTTTTTTTTTTATCTGCCAGGACTCTGGGGCCAGGCAAGGCAGCCATTGACATGGCTTGGTGGGGGATGGGACATATTCAATTCAGATATTCAGTCGATTCGGCAGCATCCAAATCCCCAAATTAGATTCAGTGAAATTGATTCAGGACAGTGATTTGAATCACCAAATTGAATCGGCTGAATCCAAATCCAAAGTGAATACTAGCCACTTTGCACATGCCTACTAACTACTATAGTTTGATCAAGTGCTAGATTATGATGCTCCTATGAGGGCTCTAGATCCAGTCCCTAATCAGAGCCCTTGATCTCAAGTAAAAAGAACTAATTTAAATATAGAGATAGATTACTTAATTCAGGAGTGTGGAGAGATCTCATTGCATCATCACTCTTTTAGTGACTTGGTTGAGCTGACAGATTAATTCACGTTTATAAACTCCACAGTGAGATGTGTTTTCCCACTTTGTCAGGAGAGATGGCAAATGAGACATTTCATCAGCAGCAATCCCTTGCAATTCACAGTAATTGATTTCATGATTTTCTTATCTGTGGGTCCAAAGATGGCTGATAAGTCCTATCCAGGATCAGCAGACTCTTTTGCAGCTTAGGCACATGTTTTTTTTTTTTGTGTGAGATGGTTGGCTCCGGGTTCTTTATTTGGTCTCTGACATACTGTTTCAGCTGCTCCCACTTTTCTGTCTCCTGTTGTTATTGTAAGGTTTCAAAGTACTAAGATTCTTGCAGAAGACTCTTCCTCCATTTGTAGCAGTCCTGCATGATTAACTCCCATGAGTGAATGTTGATGGTACATTTTTTCAAGTTGGGTTTGAGAATATCCTTGAAGCTCTTTCCTTGCCTTCCTTTTAAGCATATGCCTTGACTAAGCTGGGAGAATAAGACTTAGTTTGGGAATCTGGATTTAGACATCCAGATGATGTGGCTAGCTGAACAAAGTTGATATCGGATGACCATCACTTCAGTGCTTGTGGTGTTTGCTTCTGAGAGGATGCTAATGTTGGTGCATCTGTTTTCCCACTGGATTTGAAGGGTCTTCCACAGGCAGCATTAATGGTACTTCTCCAGCCACTTCAGATGCCTCCTATATGTGGTCTACATCTCAGCTCTGTACAATAAAGTGGGGATCATAACTGCTTCATAAGCTTGTGTGAGAGATGGCTTCTGAGATGCAGAAAATACTCAACTATGAGTCTCACCATAAATTTGAATGATCAAAGCTGGGGACTGCTTATTAAGAGCTTGTTGATAGAGGACCTTAATCTTCTGAATGATAAGCATCAGTCCCATTTTCTTGCATGCCTCAGTTAAGACATTGACAATTGCCTGAAGGTCTGCTTCTGAGTGAGCATCATCAGTGTACTGGAGATCAATGACTGAGGTCAGAGTGATCTTGGTTTTGATGCAGAGTCAGCTGAAATTAAACAGCTTTCCATCCATTTGGTAGTTTAGCTCCGCTCCAACTGAAAGCGTGTTGGTGGTCAGATGTAGCATCATGGTAGGGAATAATGAGAAGAGTGTTAGAGTAATTATGTGCTCAGCCACCCCATTCTAACTTAAAACTATCTGTGATAGATCCATTATTGAGAACCACCGCTCGCATAGCGTCATGAAGCAGGCAAAGAATGGTGATGAATTTCAGTGGGCATCTGCACTTCAGAAGGATCCTTCACAGCACTTCTCAGTTGCTAGTTGAAGCTTTTATGAGATCAGATAAGGCCATATAGAGACTTTATGTTGTTCCTGGCATTTTTCCTGCAGCTGGCAAGCTGTGAAAATCATGTCAGTTGTGCCTCTTGATGTCCTAAATCCATACTGAGATTCCAGATGGAGCTCTTCAGCAAGAAAATGAAATGGTTCAGGAGGGTTCTTACAATGAATTTTCCTGTGGTGGACAGCAAAATAATCTTTGTAATTTCTACAGTTGGACTTGTCTTTTTTCTTGAAGATTGTCATGACCATGGCATCCTGGAGGTCATTTGGGTTTTTTTCATAATTTTTAGATTCTTAAGATGAGGGCATGGAGCGGTGAGGTGAACTCCATTCCCCCTGCTTGAAGATTTCAGTGGGAATTCCATCAGCTTCAGAAGCCTTGCCATTCTTCATCTACTTGATGGTTTTCCTTCTCTCATCATGGGAGGAGGGATTCTGGGATCATCTCTGACTGGATGTTACAGGATGGAGTTGAGAACACTCTCATCAACAACAGAGTCAAGATAAAAAGTCTTCAGAATACTCCTTCCTTTGGGCATTGGTGGCTCCCCTTTCTTTGATCAGGTCTTCTCCATCCTTAGGTCTCAAGGGGGTTAGTCCCTGTGGTGGCCTTGAAAAAAACTGCATATCATGGGCATTATTTAATGTCAAATCTCCTTTGTTTTGTCTTGCCACCGTCTGTTATTTATAACACAGGTCCTCCTTTGAGCCTCTGCCTTGGCTTGCTGGTGACTGAATTTCTTTTTTTTGGAGTTGATGTCATTCTGCCAAGCACAAAAGGCCTTGTGCTTGCAGTTGATCAATTCTTGGATCTCCCAGTCAGTCTCATCAAACCAGTCTTGTACATTTCCTAGTAGAAAATCCAAGTGCCTCTTTTCAGGTGTTGATGATGGTGGATTTGAAGGCACCCCAAGTGCTGCCAACATTCTCCCATTGTTATTGATTGGACTTCTCCAGTTTTCCATTGAGGCACTGGTAAAAGAAGTCTTGCTTGATTGGGTCCTTGAATCCTTTGATGTTGATCTTCAATTGACATTGCTTTTGCTGCAGTCATCATTTAGAAGCCAGCTTAAATGACATAACCAAGTGGATGAGTCATTTATCTCTTCAGCAATCATAAGCTCCTAATATATCTTTGATATAGACATCATTGTGATCCTAGGCATGAATAACGATGTAGTCAATCAAGTGCCAATGCTTAGATCATGGGTGTTGACATGATGTCTTATGCCTTTTTTTCTAGAACAGATGTTGGTGAGTCTATGTTCTGAGTATTTAGTCAAGAGAAGGATGCTGTTGGATTTGATCTTTCCTATTCCTTCCTTGCCAATGGTTCTGTTCCAAAGGTTTGAGTTCCTACTGACTCTGGTGTCAAAACTGCTGAGACAAATGAGTCTGTCTCCTTCTGGAATGCCAGAAAGGATTTTGTTAATGTTGGCATAGAATTCCTTCTGGGTTTCATCGGCAGCATCAAGAGCCAGGGCATATGTACTGATAAAATGGCAGGAAGCCAATAAGCCACTGTTAAGATGGAAAGTCATGAGGCATTTGTTAATTATGATAGGGAACTCATTGAGTTGGTTTATGAGCTCATTCTTGATGGCAAAGACAACTTCATAAAGCCAGCATTCTCCTTTCTCTTTACCATTCCTGAAGGGGGTATAATTACCTCCTTGTTCTTTGAGCTGCTCATCTCCTGCTCACCAGTTTTTGCTCAGTACAGTTACATCAGCGTTGTCACCTGAGTTCTCAAGCCATGATTGCAGTACAGTGCTCTGGGTGTTTGTTATTAGGATTGTCCATGAGGGTCCTGATATTCCAGGTCCCAAAATTGAATGCATCTTCATCAATTTTGACCATAGTAAAGGTGATCCCACTGGACATGGTTATCCAATCAGAAAAAAAGATTCTATTTATGGCACCTTTTCTAGCCCCTTACCCATTTGGTGATCAGAGTGAATCCTGAAGAGGGCTTCTCAGTTGCAGTTTCAGTTGCCAAATTGTACTCATGACTACCTCATTGAAGTGCTAGACAACCTTCTTGTATCTGTCACCTTCATGACTAGGGGCTGCCAGGCCTCGTAGTCCTAATCATGTCATCATTAACTAGGACTTGAAGAATGTGCTGGAAAAGCTGTTTCCATGGGAGATGCCTGTACATGATTTCTTTTGTCATGGAGAACCTGCTGCACACCAGCCTCTACACAATTCTTGACAGTTTGAGACCTTGATCCAATGGCAAAGAAGCCAAAACAATTGGAGATCTCGTTCTGCTTCAGCATCCATCTGCCTTCACAGCTGTTTAAGAAATGGGACATTTATCCTTTAATGGTAGTAATTATGACAGAATGGGGGGGAAAAAAAAAAAAAGAAAAGAGAAATGAGTCCTCCTTTTTATCTAATTCTTTTATTTACCCACCAGTGTGTTGAACTATACTAATATACACTTTCCCAGTAATCAAAATAACAGTAATCCAGCAATCCAGTTTTCTTTTCCATTTGTCTCAAGATGGTCAAAAGGGATTAGTTTCTGCATAACTGCATTAAGCCTCCAGCAGGTTAAAGGCCATTCTGTGTAGAAGAAAGAAACTCCACATGACACTGTGTAGAAGAGAAATAAAGGATCTATTCAGCCAGAGAGAAAGGGGGTGAGAGACATTATATGTCTAGCATTGTGATTCAAAACTAAAGTAATTTAATCTGGGTTTTGCCACTTCTTTGTCTCAATATAAGGCTATAAGAAGGGGTTCAGTCTCTCTAACGTATTTGAATACAATGAGCTCTGCACAAGGTTTTTAAAGGAAAAGTGTTGATGTTTACTTAAGGGGGACGTTCTGGGCTATGGTCCCAACTAGATGGAACTCTCTGAAGCCCTGAATGAATAAGATGCTTATTCCTCATAAAAGAGTGGAATTACAGAATTTCCCAAGGAAGTATTTACTGACTCTTCTAGAACCTGTTCTGAGATGCCTACCCTTCTCCACGCACTGTACACAGACACCAGGGACATGTCCGCATTATAGGGCCTCTCTACACATGCAGGTAAAGGCACAATGGGATCTAATGTGCAATCCCCACAATCATGCCTCTTGCCATGCCACACATGCATGGCAGGAGATGTGATCATGGGATAGTGCATTAGATCACACTGCGCCTTATTGCTAGTTTAAGGATTCTGGGATCCTCCTGCAAGAAGCAGTTTTGCAAACTCTCGTGATTTTTGGCAAAGATCTTAAAGTATACACTTCGGGAATGTGAAAAACTTAGTTCTTTCTTTTATTTATAGTGTAGACTATGTACAAGTGTAGATTTTAAGAACAAAACCAAAAATCATGAGAGTTAGCAATACTGAAGAAGCAAGCTCTCACAGCTGGACACCCCTCAGTTGAGAGACTTCCTGTCATGGGTGCATCCCATGAACCCCCAGAGCCGGGAGATCACAGCAGCTGCAATATCCCAGCCTCAGGGCTCTCACACATACCCAGGGCAGCTGTGCCTCCATTCTGCCAGGACCCAGAGTAGCAGCTTCCCAGGCTAAGAGTCCCCTCAGTTGCAGAATTCCCAACTGCAGCTGGGCATAGTGCACCCCTGTGGCTGGAAGCCCATTTTGCTAACTTGGCTCCCAACTGCAGGGGAGACCCTGCTACACGTGCTAATTGAAGGTCGATAGCAACTAACTATGAAGTTAGTACGCATTTTTGAGGTCTAGCATTATAGCTAGTTGGAGCTTTTTATTATCTGATATGTATTTTGCATGAGTAGCAGGTGTCCAGGTAATAACACAATTAACCAGTTAATTGTATGATACCTGTAATGCTGTAATGTGTACAGGGGGCTATAGTGGTGGCATGTCCTGGCAGGACTGTTCCTGAACACCCACCTGGTTTTACACCCATGATCCTAACCTAGAAATGGACTAAGGATGTGTCAGGCATCTTCTGTTGAGATCTTAGTTTCTGGCAAGCTCAATGTAAGTTCCTAAGGTCAGGCCTGCTTTTTTAAATCCAGTCTTCTATCTCTACCGAGCTTAATACTTGAAGCTAGCTTCTGAGGAACACAGTTATTCGAAGAGCTAATAGTGGCAGCAAAAAGTGGGATGGATTCTCTTAGACATCTTGGGCTACTTGTATAAAAGGTCTTCAGTATTAACATTCAGACCTTACATTGGGCATAGCATGTAATGGGCAGCCAACAGAGTGAGAGGAGCACATAAGGGTCATGTGTTCAGCACTGTCATAGCTGAGAAGAGGCACCTTTGAACTGAGAAGGTGCAAGCTGTCAGTGGGCTGACTTTTCTGACAACAGGTAAAAGAAAAATTATATGTAGCATCTAGGTGTCAGTCTTTCTATGCATTCTTAGTGATTTCATGCTAGCATTAAAGCAATTACTGATACATGATGCCACTATTTCTTGGGTATGTTGGAGAAATGTGTTGTTTATAATATTGATTTTTACTGTATGTACTGAGCATTTATTCCTCTGAGAACTGCATTTAAGTTTTAAAATTGTTCCTTTTGGCTGTGTATCAGGCCTAGACACATTTTAAAATGTTTAATTACCTTCTTTATTTGTGAGTTGTTTTCTTATTATTCAGTTCACTGAAATCTAAATAACTTTCAGGAACATGATGTTTTCAGGTACCATGATACTCACCAAGTTCTTCATTTCATTGTGTTTTCTTTTTCATCTTTATGTGCAGACAATTTCCTTGGTTTCCATCTATTTGTGCAGTCAAAAGGAAAGGTTGAGGGAACGTGGTTCTCAAAACTACATTTAATTTAAAGAAAAGGAGATTAAGGAGAGGTGGGGGGTTAGGGGTGTAGGCATTGTAGCAGTTTAAAAATATTTGAAAGTCTTTCATAGAAGAGGAAGAGGAACTGTTTTCCTTTGCCATGGGGGGCAGGACATAAATCAATAGATTTAAACTGCAGCAAAATAGATGTAGGTTATATCTCAGGGAAAAGTTTGTAAGAGAAAGAACAGTAGGCCAATGACGGCATCTGCATATCTCCTTCATTGGAAGAAGATATGCAGGCATTTGTCTAAGATGGTATATGAATAGGACATCCTAAACTTGTCCAGGAAGTTGGACTAAATGACCCTTGAAGTCCTTTGCCTCTGAGTCTGTTTCATTGATATAAAAGGCAAGTATAAAAAGCCAGCAGTGCACTGGGTATTTTTTTCAGAATGTGTTTGGCTTTCTGTGTTGTATTGCTTTGTGAAAGTTTAATTTGTTTGAACATAAAGCTCCCACTGTCCCGTATTGCCAGATCAGTTCATCCTAAGTGAGAAATGCCAGATATATTAACCAGCAAGGATTTCTGTGTCTTTCTATATACTTTATGGCTGCGTCCAAACCAGCAGGGGCATGTGCTTGCTGCCAAATGTGTGCTGCTACTTTGTGCAGCAGCTCACATCCCTGCATGTGCCCTTTGTTGTGGGACATGTTGTCCTGCTGTGGGCAAGCTTCCCATTCCTGGCTGGGCTCCATGTGCTGGTGGGGCAGGGGGGCTGGCTGGGGCACAGGGTGTCTCAGTGTGGGCCTAGCCTGCAGGCAGCACCTGCACTGAGGCACCCTGTGCCCCATCCAGCTGGGCAGCCACAGATGGGGATGTGGAAGCTCTGAGTGCTACAAACCCCCTGTACTGCACACTGTGCCCCAGTCAGCTGTAGAGTAGCTGGCTGGGGTACATTGTGCCTCAAGCCTCTGCTTTGCTGCAGAGCCCCTATGCTGAGGCCCATAGGTCAGGCTGCCCAGGACTGCCTGCCTGCCTGCTAACACATCTCCACGTTCTGCTCCCTAGCTGGCTAGGACACAGGTGCCTTAGAGAGGGATGCCTCAGCTTGGGGCTCTGCAGCACGTGGAGATGGGGAAACAGTCGAGAGCAGGCAGTCGAAGGCTACCTATTCCCCTGCCTCCCTTTGCCCCAGCCCTATTTTTGGGTGCTTTGGTGGGGCGTTTACTACTGGGAAATCCTGGTAGCAAACTTTGCCCCTGCACTGCAGGTTAACAGCGCTGCTCATGGTTTAATGTACAAAGGATGCAGTTTGTGACACTACAAACCACATGTGCCTGAATGTGTGGATGCAGCAAATTAGTCTATTTCATATTCCTATAGTTAGGACCACTTATCCAATATGAGGCACCAAGAAATAATTGGGTACAATACTAGGAAGAAGTATCTATACATAAGTTGGCAGTAGGGCTGTGCAAAGATTCAGTTGATGAGGAGATTTAGAGGATGTTTGGCCCAATTCAGCAGCCAAATCTCTGAATCTGAATTGAATCAGGAGACCAATAAAAAGATCTGAATCAATCTGAAGCCTCCGAATTGATTCAGAAAAGATTCAGAGATTCAGCTATCCCCACTTGCCACTGCAGGGAGCTGGACCTGGAATCTGTACTGGTAAGTAGGAGGTGGAGTGGGGGGCCAGAGGAGGGGGGAGGGGACCACAAAGGGCGAAGGGACCCCTGCCAGACCCCATCCCCTGCCCGCTCTCTCAGCCTCATCAATGACTGCCCCACCTGGCCCCAGCATCCTGGCGCTTAAAAAAAAAAAGCCCCACACTCACTGGGTGCTGCAGCAGCTGTTGGGGCCTCTGGGGGCTTGTGGCAGAGGCTGCACATGCAGCACGGGGCAGTGGGAGGCAGCAGGGATCACCCCCCCCCCCCAACCTGGCAGGAGCCAGTAAGTGTGGGGCTTTTTTTTAAATCCCTGGGATGATGGTGCTGGGTGAGGCAGCCATTGATGGGGCTAGGAGAGCAGATAGGGGATGGGACCTGTTTGATTCAGAGATTCAGCCAAATCAATTTGGGACAGTGATTTGAATCATCAAATCAAATCACTGTCCCCCAAATTGGCCAAATCCGAATCCAAAGTGAATACTAGCCACCCTGCACAGGCCTAGTGTGCAGCAATTTCTATTATAAATCTTGCTAGCAATGTTAATGTGATTGTTAAGGATATTTTTAATATAATGTGAGAAGAACAGAGGTCATTCAGGGGGGTGGAGTACATTACACATTATTAAAAAATAATCCCATACAAATCTTGCAGCACTGACCACTGTTCTCCCCCTACTTTACCAAGGTCAGGTTAGGCTTCTATTCTTTGTAGTTGTGCAATATCTTGATTGTGTAGTTATAATAATAGGTTAGACAAGGATTTCATGGGATACTTTGGATAGGGATTTCCAATGGACAGGCAGTCAGAGGGCAGGGCTAGTTGACCTACAGCAGTCTGTGCCAGCCCTACTTTTCTGTAATTCTATGAACAGCAGAATTTTGTCTCTCTCTCTCTACTAGCTCAACATGTTTTGCTGTTATTTATTTAAATGTCTTAAATACTAAAATCTTCTTAAACTCATTCAGGATGGAGGATTGAAGAGAAGTTGTGACTGAATTTTGGTAGGAACAGATTTAGGCCCAGTCCTGCTCTTGTAATTTTTCATTAGGTATTATGGGACTGTTATTAATAACTGAGATTTTTTTTTTTTAACCACTAACTGTAGTGCAAAGAGGTTGAAGCAGTGTAGTCTCAGTCTGTAGCTGTGCCCAGAAGCTGCTGGGCAGTGGTTAGGAATGAGACATATGGTACAACTTGTTAAACTGGGACTGTTCTATTCTAAAACCAGCTGCCGCTGGCCCTGAAGAACTTGTGTATATGGTGCATACCAGCTACATCCCTTCTCTCCAAAGGGGCTCTGGCACACCCATTATACCATATCTATGATAGCTGGAGCTTACACTAGTTGTCAGAAATTACTAGCTTTGAACATCTCATTACTTTCCGGTACCTTTTTACACCTTGGGAGTAGTCCAAAGAGATGAAAGCAGAAATGAGGACTTTCATGTTTATATTTGTCCTCTTTGGCTCATGGGTCAAAAGTTTCTGCCTCTCTCTCAACTGCCTAACAAAATTGGATCATTCCACTAATTTTATAATATACGGATATGTCAATACAACAAGTTTTCAAAGGCAGGACTGGTGAAATTATGAAGAAACTGTCTTTAGGTGACAACTAAACTTTTAGTGATTTTTGTCTTTGAAGCTGGTGGAGGAACTATAAGATGTGAAGTTCACAGATATTTTCTCCTTTGTGCTGGTTTTCTGCAGTCATTGCAGCAGTCTAATTGTAAGTTGATTAAAGTGAAAAAGCTCCATACGAGGAAACACAACAATTTTCTGAGTGTATTGGAATTGGGATGTATAGGTGTTGATGTGGGAAACCTGCTGTAATTAAAGATGTTGAAATGGTGCATATGGTTGTTGAGGAGAAGGCCTCAGCCTCCCCTATGCCACTTCGGGCAACTTGCTGCGCACCAAAGTGACACTACCATTGAGTACACATAACACACACATAGTTATGTGTGGAATGTGTTTCCCAAATGTTTTACTAAGCCAGTTTCTTTGACTGATTCAAATTCTTCCTAGATCAAAATTTGCTTTTAACAGAAATACAATGTAAAAAAAATGTAAATTAATCTATCCATTAGGATGTGTATCTATCCTTATGAAATAGTCAGTCAGTCAGTCAGTCAGTCAGTCTTATTATTTTCTCATGGGAAAAATCATTGCTATACCAATCTTACCGTTGTTCCATTTAGGATAGTACTAGATGGAAAGTGCTAAAGTCCTTTATTTGGTAGCTAGTACTGAGATGGATTGTTGTGGGAGAAGGATTCTAACAAATCCTCATTAGTTAGAGATTAGTTAATGGTCTGGCTTATCTCCTTCATTTATTTAATTTTTTCTTGACTATTGCAATTGTATATTTGCTTTGTTTATCCTTAATTGTTCCTACCCCACCACCTTCTGTTTGTCCTCTTCTGAGTCTCAATGGTAGTGTCATATTAAATTTGGATTGGGAACAGTGTCACTGCTGGTGTTTGTTAAATGTCTTTTATTTTTGTGTACTTATTATAATTTTAATCATAATAATTGTACATTAACCTAAAGGCTGCCATTGTTTCCTTAGGTTCTGTGAAGAAGAAAACTACAATGATATAAAATAGTCAAGTGAGTTAATTACAGTTGATAAAGAGATTAAGACTTTTGCTTTCATTTCATAATGACATTCAGATTTTCTTGATACATTAGGGGCGTTTATGTTATATTAGCATGTGTCTATAAAATCTAATGGAAATGTACAGTTTGAAGTTTGTTTATTAAAAAATGGTTTCCTAATACTGTTTGATAGTTCTATACTAATAACGTTGTTTCATATTAGCAACACAGAAGCCATAGAGGGAGATAGTTTTATGGCAGATATTATACTATTGCTGACTGTTGATATTGTGGTTCTTGAATTCACTTTATGAAGGGAAAAAAGTTTCTTTTGGAACAATATTTTCCATATCCATAGCACCTGGAGATCCATGAATCCATTGATCTCCAGGTGCTTTGAAATAACTCTCTCAAATCTCTGAGGTAGAAAAATGCCAGAAAGATTTTATATATGGGGAAACAGGCAAAAGAGGGTGAAAGATAAATCTCATTTCAACTTAATCTTAACACAGGTATGTAGCATTTAAATCCCATTTAAATTTAGTTTCTACCTGTGTTGAAATAGGATTGTCTAGGTACATGTACCTGGAAGAAATTTAATGGAGGAGGTGCCTCCCCCTCTCCCTTTAGTCTAATAGCCTAGAGGAGCAAGACACTCAGGCTTCCTCACTCATAGATGGCTTAAACCTGTATCTGCCACTTGCCAGCTAAGTGCTGTAACCAGCCCATGGGCAAGGCATTTCCCAGAGCACTCTATCCCTTCTGTCAGAGATGGCCCACTGAGACCCAGAGGGAGGAAATATACAGGGCCAGGGGAAGGAGAAAGAACTAGACTGAGAAGGATGCAGCTCTGGAGGGTGGGGGGACTTGACTGTAGATTTTTCCCCCAACAAGGCAAAAGCAATCCCAGGTTGGGTTTTTTTTTGGTTTTTTTTTTTTTTTAATACTTTTAACCAAATTAGATACAAGGGGCAGAAAAGTCAGTGGGGGCCAAACCCCTAAACCTATAGTTGTTTATATTTTTGTCCATAACTAAAGTTTTGCGACTTATAATGTTACATATGTGCTCAGGCAATTCTATTTTGTTTCAGAATCTACACAACCAGAGTGGAAATTTCTGAGCATGTCCAGAAGGGAAACATAGGGCAAAAGAAGTTCAAATAGAATACAAACTGTGCATAAGTGCCAAAAATTGAACTCATGTGGCTATGGAAATGACATTGAGGTGTGTAAAAAAAAAAAAAAAAAAAAAAAAAAAAAAAAAAAGATTTAGCCATAAGCGGTCCAAGTAAGTCACATCAGAAATCTCTAGCTGATGTGAAAACGATGCCTACATATACCAATTCCTAGCAGTTTTCTCTAGGGATAAATTTATCTTTTCCTTGGAGAAATGCATAAATTTCCATTTAACACTGTATTATATACATTATTGAAAGGTATTCTTTACTATGGCTATAGAGCAGCCAAGATAGAAGCAGCCATTGTTAGAGAGATGTATCTGTGTTTAGCCTCAGGGCTTGGGTCAGTGTCACTTTTCCTTTGGAACAGAGTTATCATATCCAGTTATTATCTTCTCTTCTAATTAGTCCAGTAACAAGTCATTGCTATTTCCCAAGGCAGACTTCTGGAAAGAATTTGTCAATGGAATAAGATGGAACAGTATGTTCTGGGCCAGAAAGACAGAGCTTCAGTTCTATTTCAAGCTCTGCTGCTGACCTTGGCCATCTCACTTTTCCTTTGCATGTCATCTTTAAAATAATACTACTGATAGCTTACATTTATTTGTAAAATTGTTTTCTCTCTCTGGCTGAAAACAATTGTTGTGTTTGTTCTATTAAAACATTTGTGGGTTACCACAACTACTCAGTGGAGTTAAGAGTCTGATTCTAGAAGGTGCTAAATGTACTTTAGGCTTCTACAGCACACAGTACAGGACCTGGATTCACAACATATTTACACTAATACAATTTACATTATTTATGTGCACTGATGTAAATGATATGGATGATGCAGGTATCTGGGGCTATCTGCTTTCTGTAGGGTCTATTATAGTGCTTGTCCCTTGTGGCAGGAAAGGATGAAATACACTTTTTACCTATTGCAAAAAACTATCCCTGGGTAGCTGCAGACACATGACACTTAAACAGATAGTTTTACCTCTATTTTTTCTTGGGATAGTTCAACACTAGATTCAAATAAGTAATATCAGTATGATAGTCTGTACATCATGTGTCTGTTCCTAGTGTGCACTAGTATAAAAGCACATGACTTTGATGTAAACATAGTATGTATCTACCCTTACAGGAGGCATTTAAATAACTCACAATAACATGACAATCTTAATCTTGTTAACATGGTCATGAATAGTTTGGAGAAAGTTAATCCTAGCTCCAAACTGGTGAAGTCTGCTAAGTTTAATATTGCCATTTTAGGAATTCTTGTAACTTTCCTGATGTTCTGATCATTAAATCTTTGAAAACCAAGTAAGAATGGCCCCTTTCCTGATGAAAAAGCTTTGTAGTGGAAAGTAGTGAAAGCTGATAAAATCTCAGAGGGTCTCTGATTTCTGTTTCCTGTATTCCCTTACAGAACACAGGATCAAAACATTCTTTTAGGATTCGTAAAAATAAAAATTCATGATGATCCCAACTCGTAATGATGTTGACCTATTCTAATTGTATTCCTTTAGTCATTATCATTTTTGAGTACCTTTCATATTATGTGACATACTCCAAGTTATCTTTTCCTAACTGGCACACTCTAATTTGTATTTGTTAGAGATTTTTCTGCTGATCTCATCTATTTAAGCAGAATGCAGAATTTCCACATTAAGTCAAACACTGAAACCAATGTTCTATTTCATTTATAATTCCTAGCAACTTGCTATGGAATTATTTCCCAACATTTGTACTTAAAATTGCACTTATTTATATTTCATTTTTATCCTGAATTGCAAACACATTTATAATATTTTCCTCTTTCTAAAGATATGTTATAGTGGAAACATTTTATATACAATATACATTTTTTTGCATTTTATAATCCTGTGGAACAAAGTTGTATTATGTGGATGAATTATGCTACTTAAAACTCTAAAAACTTCCCTTTGTACTCCATATCATAACATGCACTCCTGATTCCTGCCTCTCCTTACCACCTTTTTCAAAATCTGCTTCCTGTCTCACTTTCTGACTTTTTCCTCTGTCATAAGGTTGGGGTCCCAGGGGTGGCTATGATACCCCCCCGATGGCTCCACAACCATGCCCACTCCACCCCTAGGGCACCTCCTGTCTATGCTGCCATGCCTTGATAGAAATATAATGATATACAGAGTATAGGAGGCTGCCCTGGCCTTACTATAATGACTACAATATGGTCATGGACTTGTGGGCCAATTGCATGCCTCCGTACCATCCCTACACCATGTCCTATGATTCACAGATGGCATGCTTACAGTTTTTCAACCAGTTACTGACACAGCCGCACACTGGGCCTTCCGACCCTTTGGCTTCTCTCAGCCCCACTCCAGGCCTCAAACCCCTCAGTCTCTCTGCAAAGCCCTTTCCTGGGTTTCCAGACTCCTCTCTCTCTCTCTCTCTCTCTCTCTCTCGGCCTCATCCAGATTGTCAGGCCCCACAGTGTCTCTCCCCATCCCTCTCCAGACTCTGAGCCCTTGGTCTCACCCAAGCCCCTCTTGGGCTACTAGGCCCCTCAATCTTTCTCCCAGCCTCTCTCCCAACTGTCAGCTCCTCTCTGGTTCCTTTTTCTGGACCCTGTTAGTTCTTCACTTTCCCAGCCACTCTCCAGGCCCTCAAACCAGTTTGGCCCTGTACTCTATTCCCGGTCGCATGCTTGCTCGTTCTCAGGGAAACAGTTTTCTATAAGCACACTCTTAGGAATGACTGACCCCTAGCTTTTTCCACACTAGTTTGGAATACCCATTAATTAGGTATTCAGGACAGTTCATATATTTGGGAAATTCTAGTAGGCACTTTTGAGCTACTGGGTATTTCCAGTTAGTCCCCTATGTAGCAATTTGTTTTAGCATCACATACTCAACATAAATTTATGTGAAATACATGTGGTCTAGCTGGCAGAAATAAATATCAGAGGCCTCACAGCCTGCAATTAAATATCCAAACATTGTTTCCCCCTTACCTCTACCATTTGGTTTCCGCAGAAAATTTACTTTTACCCAAACTGTGATTTTTTTCCTTCTCTGCAAAGTGACATCTTGCTGATTTATTTTTATCACATTTTCAAGATCCATCAAGCAATACAATGATTACATTAATTTTTCATAACCCCACTTTCCCTTACAAATATATTGCTTGTCAACATAATTACTTTTTATAATCAAATGAAAATATTTACATGTGCCTTAAGAATCACCTGTATCTTAACCTAATTTACTTTTAAAATGTTAATCTAATCACAAATTATGCTGTAGAAATTGTAGATATTACCTTTTTTTATTTATTTTTCAGACTTGCATTTAGAAATATTATACAACTGAAATATTATAGGTCAGTGCTGGGTTAAATGAAAATGGAGAATACGAGGGACAAACAGGTGCTATGAATTATAATTAACCAAAAGTATCAAGATAAATAATGCATTTTTTATGCATATATTTCAAATAAGAAGGCTACATGTCCTCTAAAATTAAAAGAAGAAAAGTTGTTAAATAGTAGAGAATTTAAAGATGGCTTCATGTGATAGAGGTAATCAAATTCCAATTAACTCTATCAAATTTCCATAGTTTTTCAATATGAAATGTGTGCGCCAGTAGCTGACCTCCATTCTGATGCAATGTCCCAATATTAATTGGCTAGCAATGACAGTCCGCAGTGAAAAAACAGTGCTAAACCAAAGATAATCATAAAAGTCAACACTTTTAATACACCGTTTGCATTTCAAAGCCTCTCCATACATACACATATGTACACATATTAAATATATGGAACTTTTCATATTGAAACATGCATTTTCCTTGTGTCATCTGTGCTTGAAATAAGAGCCTGTTGTGGCTCAGATGGTTTAATAAGGATCGGTCTAATATGGGAACATACTGTCTGTTAGTTTCTGCAAGCAGTATGCCTACATAAGCTATGATGATGCCACTTAAGGTGGGGAGATGATCCCAGACAGAGAGATACTACAGCCATATAATCTATTATCCACAGAGCTGCCAAACTGGTCCAACTACTCAGTCAGTTTGTATGTGGATGAAAGCAAATCTCCCACCTACCCATCTCCCGGGGGGGAAAAAAAAACTACTGGCAATCCCAAATAACTCTCTCTCCTTTTGCAGCCTGGAGTGCTTTAAGCCATTTTATAAGTTATTCCTCATGAAGAGGTGTATTCCTTCCCCTTCTCTTACCTGCATAAAAACCAGCTTAATTATGAGTGAAGAAGCTTTCACAGTTCTCACTGGCAAAACCTATTGAACAAGTCCAGGTATGCATAAGCAAAACTAAACATTTTTTTTGTTTTTTTTCCTGAACACAGATGCTCTTCCTACTAGAAACTAGCTATAAGCTGCAAGAGCATTAAGTGCACAAGTCAAGCTTCTCTGTACTTTGACTAATACTCTAGATGTAGCAGCTTTTGAAGGTGAAAGCAGTTTTACCTATAGTAGTTTAGTTGAAATGATATGGGACTGCTAAAGGCTAAGCTAAGACCAAGCAGAAAAGGCACTAAGAAGAGCTTATGTTTTTTTTCAATAATAACAGAAGCATGAATAGTAGTGGCAAGGATGTGGAGTAGGCACTTCCAGTCAAGCATGAAAAGCAAAATGAAAGAGCAATCTGTTGGGGGCGAGTGAAGGTAGGAAAAGCAGAGCAAGGCAAACAATGAAAAAAAAGCAAGCATGTAATACTTTGTGTCTGTTTCTGCACTCTCTGAGATTTTGTTTTAGAAGTGTACTGTCCATGAGTTGGTAATTAGAATTATAGAACATTTATGGTTTGAAGGAACCACAGGAGATCATCTGGTTCAACCCTCTGCTCAAAGCAGAACCATCCCCAACTAGATCATCCCAGTCAAGGCTGTTTAGCTGGTCTTAAAAGCCTCCAAAGATGGAGATTCCACAACCACTCTGGGTAACCTTTTTCCAGTACTTTACTATCCTTCTAATAAGAGGTTCCCCCCCCCCCCAGTACCTAACCTAAACTTCCCTTGCTACACTTTGAGACCCTTGCTCCTTGTTCTGTCACTTAACACCACTGAAAACAGTCTAGCTTCATCCTCTTTGTAATCACTCTTCAGGTTTTTGAAGGCTGTTTGGCCAGTCAGTTCCCATCCTGTACCGGTGCATGGGATTGTTCTGTTCTAAGTGCAGGACTTTGTACTTGTCCTTATTGAAACTCATGAGATTTCTTTTGGTCCAATACTCCAATTTCCCTAGGTCTCTCTGAATCCTAGTCCTACCCTCCAGCATGTCTACTAGTCCTCCCAGTTCAGTGTCATCTACAAACTTGCTGAAGGTACACTCCATCCCATCTTCCAGATTATTGATGAAGATATTGAACAAAACTGGCCCCAGGACTGACCCTGGGGCTCTCCATTTGATACTGGCTGCCAACTAGATATTGAGACATTGATTGAGCCAGGATCCTTTGAGCCAAATGATTCAGCCAGTTTTCGATCCCATTTACAATATTCATCCAACCTGTACTTCCTTTGCTTCCTTGTAAGCATGTTGTGGGATACCATATTAAAGGCCTTGCTAAAGTCAAGATGGATCACATCCACTTCTCTCCCTGAACCCACAGAACCAGTTATCTTATCATAGAAGGCAATCGGTTTGGAATCAGATTGGTCAGGCATGACTTGCCCTTGGTGAATCCATGCTGACTATTCCTAATCGCCTTTTCCTCCAGGTGCTTAGAAATGGATTTCTTGCAGACCTGCTCCATGATTTTTCCAGGGACTGAGGTGATGCTGACTACTCTGTAGTTCCCTGGATCTTCCTTCTTCCCTTTCTTAAAGATGGGCACTATATTTGCCCTTTTTCCAATCATCTGGGATCTCACCCAACCCCCACAAGTTTCCAAAGGCAATGGCCAGCAGTTCTAGAATCACATCCACCAGTTAGATGGACCCCATGACAAATACTATATACGGTACATTAAAATTCAAATGGAAGTTACTTCAGTTTTATTCCTTGTTATTCTCTTTGTCATTAAGTGACATGGTGCAGATTAATGAAGTACACTGGAAGTGGCAAAGAAATGACTGAGACATGCATGGTTTTGAATAGCCCACTTCAAAACTTATGTGTATCTTGCGGTGCTTAACTGGTCTCCTTATACAGCTGGCCATATTTTGAGATCACTCGAAATACTCCAAGTATTTCCCTTTATATGGTCTATAGACCATCACTTTAATAGCAAATCTTTAGAATAGAACTTTGTGAAGGACATCAACGTTTGCTGTGTATACATGCATGCGCGAAAAAGAAATTGTTAATAATGAACTTTAGGAATGTGTTCATTTCAGACTCTTTGGCTTTTTCTTTAAGTTTGCTTGGTGAAAGGAATGAAATCTGGTGACCAAGAAAAAATGTACATGTTTTTCCCCCTACAAGTTGAAAAGGGAAAAATGGCATGATTTTGTGAAAATTAACCTTTTTAATTTTTAGAAACACTGACCCTCTTAGGTAACTCTGTCAAATATTTAAATTCTGAATATATTTAGGACAGAAATTCAGATAAGGTAGATGACTGAAAATTGTTACTGTCTGTTTTATGACTTCTGTGGAATGCTTTAACACTCCTATGTCCAGTTTCAAATGAAGAAGGAATGCAATCTTGCCATAAAAAAACCCCCAAAAAACAATCAACAGTGCAATTGTCATTTTCAGACTGTAGTTATAGGAAGGCTATGAAATAAAATTAATATTAAAACTGAGTTATTTTCTCAGCCCTGAAAGAATACTTTTGGGACAAAGGCATATTGCAATAAATTTTCATAGCCATTCTGTATTTTGTCCACAACATTCTTGTCCAGAAGGGTCAGCCAAGGTTTTTCAATATGCTCAACAGCCCAGATACTCTAAGAAATCTTAGATCCTAACTCTCATGGATTTTACCTAAGGCTATATTGATACCACTTCTGTATTACATCCAGGAGTGACTCTGAGAAGCATTTCCCACTATATGTACCCTGAATCTTAGAAATGAGGATATGTAGCTGCCTTAGATTAGTTAGGAGCTGGTGTCAATAAGACTGTCTGAGGCCACATACAGACATTACCCTTAAATTGGTTTAAATGAATGTAAATCTATCTAAACCCATAATTGTACAGAAGTTCAGTGCACATAGACTGGTCTAAAAATAGTATAAGCAGTCTTAGTTGACCTGGTGCAACATACACTCAATTCAGATCAATGTAGGTTAGACTGGTGCATTGAACTTTTGAACTGTTTCTGTATTGATTTACATTAGATCTTTGTTCCCTGGCATCCTAGGCTGCTTTCCAGCCCCTTCTATCCCTCTCTCGCAGGAAGGTGTTCTAGCACATGGCCTGTGCACTGATGCTTAGGCTGAGTGCCCAACTGGTTCTGGTCGTGGGTTCTCCCAGGACCAAGTAAGCACAGCCTTTATCCCCAGCACCACCTCCTGCTTCCAGCTATCTGTCAGTGGCAGGAAAGGAGGCATGAGTGTCCCATGCTGAGCCCCAGGACCTGAGCACCCAAGTCACTGGGCCATACCC
This sequence comes from Alligator mississippiensis, assembly GCF_030867095.1. Taxonomy (NCBI): domain Eukaryota; kingdom Metazoa; phylum Chordata; order Crocodylia; family Alligatoridae; genus Alligator; species Alligator mississippiensis. The sequence continues at coordinate 88,366,931 of NC_081824.1, forward strand.
CCACACCCATCATGAGGGACCCCATGACATTCATGGAGACACCAACACTTAGCGGAGAACCCCCAAGCTCAGGTGGACTCCTAAGAACCCCAACCTTGGCACCTACACACTAAGCCATGGATCCCCAAGTCGTTGTGATGAGGCACAATCCCATGGTTTCTGATTTGGGCATCCACACACTCAGCCAGGGACCTCCATGGGCCAACACTTGGGCACAGCCCCACAGACCATGATCCAGGCACCTGCACACTGTATCTCAGAGGCCAGAGCTAGGCACTCTGCAACACATAGACCCACCCCCTCCAATCAGAAGTGGATGTAGGTGGCTCACCTCTGGAGGGTTGGGGTGACAGGGGGCAGAACATTGGGAATGGGCCTGCACAGAGCATGACCCTATCCTCCGTGGCTCAGCTACTGCCGGCAGGTATCTGGGCCATATGCACCTGGTGTGCTGAAAGCCTTTTTGACCTTCAGCTACAGGGTTCCAGAGTACTAGGGCTGGGCTGGCACTGAGAATCCAAACTACAGCAAGTAGGCAGATGCTCATGAAAACTTCAGGAGAATGTGAAGTGTAGCTAGCAATCTCTTTGTTGCAGGTAGAGGACACTGGACATTTCTAGACCAGGGCATGGGGCATCTGCTGGAAGCCCCTGAAAAGTTCAAGGTCATGGGGTTGGCCTGGCCAGTGGAGTCCCAGTCACTCTAGAGTAGGGGCAGTACTCAGCTACAGCAAGAGGAAAAGCCATGAACTGACATCCACTCCTATGCATGCCCACTATTCCTTCCATCCATCCACTCTCCTGTCCTTCCATCCAATTCCTCACAGCAGGAACCGTACTCACCTATAGATACCAAGACCCCCTGGGAACTGCCACAGACCATGTCCTGTCCTTTTACAATACTGAACCCTTGTCCCACAACTGGGACTACACAGAGATGAAGGATCTTGTCACAATCTGAGTCAGGGAGCAGACCCAGCCCCAGATAGAAAGGGCACCACAACAGGGATTTGTTCAAGTGCATTGCCCAGTAGATGGCAGCACAGGGCTAAAACAAGGACTCAGTACAGTGCCAGGTCAAGACTAAATGGATGAAAATCCAGTACAAACATGTGCATAATGCCAACAAAAAGTCCAGAGCCAGGAGGCAAATCATTCCCCTCTATGAGGAGTTGTTCTACTTCCTCACTGTGGACAGGGCCATCACCACCCCACATACCTACATCACCATGGGGTGTGGGGACAGAAGGACTCATTGGCAGGAACCCCCTGGAGGAGGAGGAGAAGCAGGATGGCCCTTGGACGTGTCCATGAGCAGGTCACTGGCGGCCACAGGGCACAAAGCCTAATGATGGTGGCAGCCTCCAAGGACTTTGGCCCTTTGCTGCTGGTCCCTGGATCATTGTAGGATCTGGGAACAGACTTGCAACTGCAGCTGGACCTGAGCTCCTTTGGTATATTCTCAGGCACTGTTGTGGGCAGGGAGCATGGTGCAAGGGAGCAAGGGGAAAACTGTGAAGCCGTGGAAGTTGAGACCCAGGACTTGGAACCCAAGCCCATGCTCTCTACCTCATGGGAGCTCTCTCCTCTGGTCCTCAACATAATGGACTATGGCCAAACACTTTGACCATGGGACACCATTCCCAACACAGCTGCCATGGGTTTTCCACACCCACTCCTCCATCTCCTTGCTGTGCACCTTCCAGATGTGCATAGTGCTCCCCAGGACACAACTACCAGCGCAGCAGCCACTGCTGCAGCACAATCAGCCCTTCCCCCCACATCTGTTGAAGGCTCAGGCATGAATCAAGGATGCCTTGCTGCCTGGGATGGTACAGTTCTTCCCCACTCCACATGGCTGCGACAGGGATCCAGGCACTAGGGGAATTGGGAAGTACCTGAAGGGAAGAGAGGAGAAAAGAAACAGGTGGTTTATTCATGTCCTCCTGTGTGAATAGCATCTTGGGTGCCCTCATTCTCAGTGTTCATGGCATCCTGGGTGGCCTCATCCTCATTGGCCAAATTAAAGTTGGTGGCCTAGTTCAGGATGCTTGGTAGGCACAGGGTGCAGTTGGTGGCCCCCTGTAGAATGTCTGGCTACTGGCTTGGGCACCAGAAGCTATATCCCATGGTAACCAGCTTCTATGTTGTATCCAGATGGGCAAACATGATGTCCCTCAGACTCCTTAGAAAGTCATGCAGGGCAAAAGGCAGGACATACCACAGTTCTTTGATCTCCATGTTTGGGTATGGGTAGTAGGGCACCATGGCAGGGGGCAGGCAGGCTGGGACAGAGGCACACTGTAGCAAGTTTAGGCTCCAGGGGCTGCCATGATGCCTCCTGCTGACCATGCAACCCTTGCCCCTAGGGTAACCTCCCCTTCCAACTTACCTGCCATATCTTGATGAATTTAATTGATCGGAAGGGAGGCTGCCTAATGAGTCCTAGAGCAAGCTGCCATTTCCCTGACAGTTAACAGGTCCCTCCAGGACTCAACCCATTTCAACCCTGCCTTCACATCAGTACATCCAGGCTGCAAAGAGCACATATAGTGTTAAGGGCTATTCAGTCTCTGACCTCCCCTACAGCCAGACCTATACCTCACAGGTGTTACTGTACAAACATTTCCATGTTGGGGCCTTGGCCTTTGGACTCCGGCTCTTGTTTGCATAATGTTAGTCCTCAGGCTCCTGGACCTGTCTCTGCCCTGTTTTGGGCAATGATTCTTCTTTGGCTCTGCCTGCCCCATCCTGGCCCTGTTGCAGTTATGCTTTGGGCAATAAGCCCCCTTTGGCTCTCTCTTCCTGGGTTCCCTGGACCTGCTTAACTTCTACCTGAGCTAGGCTACCCTCTTCCTCTTGTCTGCCTTTTGGGCCAAATCCCACTCTGTCCTTGGCCCCTACCCCTGGTGGGTTCAGGATACCTGCATGCCCTCAGGCACTACTGGGGCCTCCATCAACCCCTGATAGTCCCAAACACAAACCACTGGATTAAACTATAACCAAGGAATAAAAACACTGTCTATAACATAAATTTAACTCACAGTAGGTGCAAACATTGACTTGTAGTTCACAGTCTTGCGGCAAGGCATCAGCATCTAACTCATAGTCCCCAGGGCAACTCAGAAATGAGCCAGGCATCCTTCTGCAGCATTCTAGATCAGGAGCTATTCACTCTTCCTGGCTCAGGCTCTAGGTTTATATGCTGCCTAGGCCCTGCTCCTTCCAGGCAGGTGGTGCTCCAGTCCCACAGGGGGTTTCTCGTTAGGGCTGTGGCAACTTATGACTGCTGCTCTGGCAGCCCTTTGCTGCCTAAACTAGTATCTGACCTATTGCCTGGCAGCTAATTCTGCAATAGGCAATTATAACTTCTTGCCCCAAACTGCCTATTCCCCTTCTACCAGCTCACCCTACGCTGAGTTCTCTTGACTATCTACAGGTATGCCCTTTTTCTCTAATGGGCAACTCTGCCTAAGTAGCAGTGTTTTTTTGCAGTGTTTCCTCTGGAAATTGCTCTAAGTTCATCTGTCTGAGCTCTATCAGCTGCAGTTTCTCTTCTTAAAGTAACAGGGAGACCCAGGCTGTCCTTTACACATGCAAAAGAGAGAGCACTAGCTCTGGGGATATTCTGGAAGCCTCAAGGATGGGCACAGGGAAGAGTGGTTGGGTCCTGGTGGACACTATGTACATCTGGAAGGGGGGCAGCAAGGACATGGAGGAGTGGGTATGGAAAACCCATGGCAGCTGTGTTGGGAATGGTGTCCCATGGTCCACATGTTTGGCCATAGTGGCAGGGTGCTGAAGGCATGCTTGCAATGCCTCACAACCAATCAAGCAGAGACCTAGGCACTTGGATGCAGTCTCCAGCAGCTGATGGAGCCCACAGGACATGCTGGAAGGCATGCAAAAATGCCAATAGCCTGTGGGCTTCAGCCAGCACAGACGGCCTGTATGCCCACGCCCCCCTCACCCAAAGAACAAATATGTGATCTGTCCATTCCTGATCTAAACTAGGTTGCTTAGAGAAAACAGCATAACTTAGATTGATTCTTCCTTGGCCTTTTTAATGTCTGTACATGGCCTGAGAGAGAGAGGCCAAGAGAGGTGCTGGCTTTGAGCTTTGTGCTACCCTAAGATGACTTAGTGGACTTATTTTATGGAGTCATTGTACATGGATTAGAACTGTGTGGGGGCAGGGTGTATTTTACAGTTGTGCTCTCAGATTTGGCACAGAGGCAGTGTAGACCACCGCCAATTGCCTTCACACATACAAAATATTAAAATAATAATAAAGGTTATCAAAAAGAGCAAAACAAGCAACATTCTAGTTATTCTTGAGGTTTGTTATCATGCCTTCCTTATCATAAATTAATTATGTATAATTATTTGCATGGATTCCTTGTAGTGGCTACTTTTCCCAGAAGATGCTAATGGGAATATATAGAAACGTCCGGCTTTAGTTACTTACAGGAAAATGAACAGAAATTGTTGTGTAAAGGGGTTGGTGATATTTATAGATCAGTGTTTTGTTTTGTTTTATTTTGTTTTGTTTTTTGTTTTGTTTTAACCTCTAAATATCATATGTCTTGTCTCACTGACTGAGTCCAAGCCACAGGTAAGGATGACTTTGTAGGTTCCTTCATTTGAACTCTGAGGGAATTCAGTTTGTAATACACGAACGTATGTATTAAGCATAAGTTCTATCCTAGGGTCACAATCTGCTTTCAGAGGCATTTTTTTTTTAAATGGCACTATAAACTGCATGGCAGCATGGAAGGGGAGGTACTGCTTTCAAATGTAGTTCCAAATTTTTGTTACCGTAAAATAATTCAGTGAGATGATTCTAATTAGCACACTCCAGCAGCCTATGCATCACATATATTCACTACTAACAAACTTTAGTTAATGCATCTCCACTGCCATTTTGAAGCATAGGATGCTGAATACATGAAGAGCTGTGGGCACTTTAATTATAGCAGCTCCTGAGAGGGTGTTTCTTTGTTTGTTTGGGTTTTTTGTTTTTTACTGCAAATGAAGAACATTTCCAGTCTTATCAAGTGGAGAAACTCATACACTTAGAATTAAGTCTTACATCTAATTAATTACTGTGGTAGAACTGGTATCTTTTCTGCTCCTTATCGCTGGGCACAAATCCAACATCTCCACAGCAATTCACTTCAGGCTAATAGACAATATCTCTTTAAACATGATCTGCCTCACCCTCACTAATTACCAGAGACCAAGAGCTTAATGTTGGTTTCTCTATTGAAATGTAGTGTCACACATTTGCCACAACGACAATCATTTGAATCTCCCCACAAAGGCAGAAGAAATAGGTGTCCTGTATAAAGATAAGCAAAAAAAAAAAAAAAAAAAAGGCTGCTTTCTAGAATTGGAACAGTCCTTCAAGTCTATTTGTTTGCTCCTAGACTTTTGACTTGGAGAGAAGCAAATAGTCACCCTGCAAGTGCGGATGTGTGCCAAATAGCATATTTGGACCATCTCATTTAAATTCTTGAACATTGCAAAAAAACCAAAAAACAAACAAACAAAAACCGGAGTCAAAACTAGTATTCCAGTCTGATGATTTTCTTCCTGTTTTCTTCAGCCACATTTTCTGTTTCTCCACAGTTACCGCCATGAACTTATTTCTCCTTCCATAGAGTCAGGAAGCACTAGGAAATGCTATGTAGTAGCTATCAGGAGAAGAAGTCTAAAGCTTTAACAGGTTGTGTATGGATAATGCCAATCTCTTGCAAAACTGATGTTTAAAAAATAGTGTTATGAGAATGTAGGAAGCCTGAGAAAGGGGAAAGTGAAGAGTAAGGTGAACCTGGGGAAATTACAGAGCTTGGCTGGGGGTTCCAGTGACAGGAAGCTATTTTTTTTTTTATTTTTTTTTTCAAAAAAAATTTTTTTGATTTTTTTTTCTCAAGTGCAACATTTCAGTGATTAGTGAAATAGCTGGAGATCTGTAGGAGACCTGTATTCACTTTCATCTCTGCCATAAACTTCCCATGATCGTGAATGATCACTCTTTCTGTGCCTTCATTCCCCTTTTGTAAAATAGAGATCTTATTGGATACCATGATCATGAGTTTCCTTTAAGTACCTGGGATTGGAGGTGAAGACTCTTTACCTTGCAATTTAACCTTGTGTTTATATGGACTTGTCTATGCCTAACCCAAAAAATGGAGAAGAGACCTGTTCCTGGTTGTCTCTAACACTTTTGTTACCTCTGGTGACTGGGTATTGCATTTTGAGCTGTAAAACAGAGGTTCAAGTTTCAGCTTGAAAGGTGTGTATATATTTCTGTGTTAGTTGTCTGGTAACTGTATATATACTACACAGTATATGGATTTCTTAAGAACTATGTCCCCCTGCCCCAGCAGCAGGGAGCTCCCAGCCCTGGCTTTGTGAACAGAGCTGGGGCTAGGAGATTCTTATCTCCCAGCCCCAGCTCTGATAAGACTTAATAAGAATATCCTAGCTCTGCTAAGAATCTCCCAGCCCCAAGTCCCTGATCATGGAGCCAGGGCTGGGAGCTCCCAACTGCAAGGGCAGGGGGACATTGCCCCTGCCCAGGCTTCAGTGGCTGAGCCTGCCCTGGCAGCAGGCAGCTCCTGGGGGCAGTGACCAGGAAACAGCTGTCTCCTGGCCCCATGCTCTCTGCCAGCTCCTAGGTTAGCACCCAGGGGGAGCCTAGAGTTCCCCCTAGCTGCTGCAGGGGCTTGGTGAAGGGACGTTGGGGGTGGGAGCAGACGGCTGCCATGAGCAGCAAATCTGCTCCTGTTTCCCCACAGATGTAGATGCCTGCCCAAGGTAAGCCCACCGTGGAACATTTATATGTGAAGACACACCTATATTTGTCCAAGCTCTACTTTTTGCAAATATTAATGAGTCCCACTCAAATATATTTCCATGGGAAGGGGGAGAGGGAAGAGGACAAATAAGCAAACAAGATCTTTTCAAAATATAGTGGAGCACAGCATACATTTGCTAATTTTCACTAAAAACAGAAAGGCATATAAATAATCAGATTTGGTGATCAATCAATGGAAGGCCAAATCCAAAGCCCAGTACATTAGGAAAATAAAGTACCTTGACTTCAGTTGATTTACATCAGGAGTAAAAAGAATAACAGAATTAAAATATCAGTATAATATAACTTTTTCATGAAATATTTCATGTTGCATCAATTGTATTTCACTTTACTAGTTAGTAATATTAATATTTAATAGCATTGTTGTCAAATGCATTATGTACACAGGGGTGTAGGTTGTAGCCGTGTTGGTCTAAGGACATAGGCAGACAAGGTTCCTTGGGTGAATCTGATATCTTTTATTAGACCAACCCAAATAGTTGGAGGATAGTTATTAAGCAAGCTTTTGGGTTCAAAAACCTTTTGTCAGGCTAAAGAAGTTTCAGCAGTTGGTGTGTGCTCTTCCTGGATGGAATGAAAAGTAAAGAAGCCAGGGGCTGGGCTGGGGAGTCAGTTGTCAGGCAGATTATAATGTGTCAAAAATTCAATGTCTATATTTAATCCATGATTTTTAGTATCCAGGAGGTTGATGAAGTGGAGTTCATAGGCTCATCTCTGGGACGTGTTTTGTAAGTTTCCTTTGAGGATCAGGACTGAAGGATTGGAGAGAGAGTGGTTTTTTTGTGAGAAATGTGCCCCCACAAGTAATTAGGTATTTCTGTCTTTGACAGATTTCTGGTGTGCATTCATTCTGTTGCGCAGTTGTTGTTTGGTCTCTCCTACATATTTTCCATCAGGGCATTTGGTGCATTGGATGAGGTATATTACATTTCTGGAGGTGCAGTTGTAAGATCCAGGAATGCTGATGGCTCTGTTGTGGGGTGTAGTGATAGTGGGGGTGGTGGAGATGTGTTGTCAGGTTTTGCACATGCACACACACACATATCATGTATGCTATACTATATATAGTGTATGTATAGATACACATACACATATACATAGTGTATACTCTATACTATATATAGTTTATGTATACACACACACACACACACTCACACATATATATATATATATATATATATATATATATATATATATATATAGTGTAAAATACCCAAGAAGCTAAATTATACAGAATTGAAACTACTTCTCAGTTTGTATTGGGTTGCTCAGACTAATGTGAAAAAGGTATAGATACATTAACTTTTCCTTAATGGTGTCCTTTTCTGCAACAAGCGTACATTACTAGGACATTTGCCTCTTTCTGGGAAGCTTTTCATTTGCTTTTACCTGAAGATATTACACTTTTATGACTAATGCATTTGGGGCTACATCAGAGTCCCTATATATTGTTCAGTGAAGAGAGAAAGGGAGAAAAGAGGCTCCCTGCTTTACACAACCTGCTGAAGACTCACTAGAATTAACCTGTTTGCTGCTATTAATCTTCTCCTTCTTGGGATCTACTTGCCGAGATGCAGTTGAAGAATATGTGGAATAAGGTTTCTGTCACCTCTATACACCAATGAATTAAGCTGATCAGCTACAAGAGGTATATTTCAGTCCTTAAACAGGCATAGGAGATGGTGCTCCCTTCTGCCCAGAGCTCTCAGATATTCTGCACAATGCCTCCTGGTACTCCACCTGGTTTGTTTAGCACTGACCATATGCTTAGTGCTGTGCAAGTGTAAAGTGAGGCTAGTGCCTGATCCAATGATCTTTTAATAAAAAAGATAGACATGAAAACATAGGACCAATCTCTCTGAATCTAAGACAGTTTATAGTACTTGAGAATATGCTCCAGCATGTGCTGGAGTTCTGTATCTGGTGGTAATTTACAGTTCGCATTGCAGTGCAGCTCATAGATAAAAATTCACTTCCTAGTAGCTATGGCATGTACAAAAAATTGGTTACTTTTTCCCACTTTTTTTTATTTCCTTCTATGTTATGTCCAATATTGTTCAAAACTTGCTGATATCATGATTTTTCCTGACCAGAAGAATGTTCTCTACCATAGTCACAAAAAAAAAAATATTTGAAAAGTCATGTAGATACGATTGAAGAACTTTAGATAAAATGTTCTAATGAAAATATGTAGACTATCTATGTGCAATATTGAATAATTCCTAATATCTGTGAGCATGTCTACATGTACAATTAACCTGAAGTAGGCTTACTGCATAGTAAAAATACTTATCAGTAAGCCTGTTGGAAGCAGTTTTGCTCCCACCCTGCCCTGCCCTTCTGAACTCCAGGCTCTCCCTTGGCTGTTAGCTCAGAGGCTGGAAGGGAGCATGAGGCCATTGAACAGCTGTGTTCTGGCCCTGTATGCAGTGAGAGGGGTCCTGATGTGCACAGGGTGGGAGAGCTGCTGCTGCTGCAAATCCATCCTGTGCACATGGGGAGAAGCTCTGTGACCAGCAGGGCTTCCACATGGCTGCCTGGGATCTGTCCCTGTCTAGGTTTGTGCCCACCAACACTACATAGCCATAGCGATGACTTACATCACCATAGCTCATCACTTTGGTGATGTAGGATCTCGTGTAGATGCACCCACTGGACACATCTACTTGAGACATGTTACTGTGCAGTAGCCTAGTTTAATAAACAGTAAGCGTGCACATGTGTACACGTGTGCACGCTTACTGTGCTGTAAAAACCCTTAATCACAGTTCAATTTGCTACCTGCACTTGCACATTTTGACACTATTTTATTTCATAAAACATTGTTTTACTTGCAGTGGGGGACCAAAATAAATTCTGAAACTTGCAGTGAAACAGAATTATCACCTACCAGCCAGCTCTAAGTGATGGTCTGCATTTTATTAATTCAATAAATTATAATATATTAAACATTCAGTAACAGTAACCAGCTAAATATAATCATCTGCCCTAAAGACCAATTACATCTCAGGCTTCACAAGAGTTCCTGTGTATTAACTTTGCTGTTGTTCATCTGTCATTAAATGAACTGTTATAAAAGTTTCCCATTTTCAATCTCATTTGTGGAAATGTTTAACAAGTTCCATTACATTATTACATTGTAACTCCTCCCTTAAGTGATGAACAAAATCCCATTTGAAAAAAGAAAGGCTCATTTTTAGTTATTTAGCATTCCAACCTATGAAATCAACTTCATTTTCATAATAATTTAATTTTTTTTTCGGCCTGAAGATGTTTTAATGTTGTCAATTTTGCTGGAAGACTACAATTCCTAAATTTTAATCAATGGTAATATTTTAGGCCAAGTTAAAGAATTAAATTATTCCTTGAATATTACGATAATGTACTATCCAGAAATGGGTATTTAGAAGCTGTTTACAAATATTTAAGTGATGGAAAAGGTTATTTATACAGGGTAAAAATCACCCTAAAAGTAAGTGGCTGCATCTACACGAGAGGCTGACTTTGCAGTTGTTACTACTGAGCAGTAGCTCATTACTACTGAGCAGTCAGCATCACTAAAAAGCCATTTGGGGACACTACTGTGCACTGCAGTAACTCTGGCTACTGTGCAGTCATTTAGTACTTTTGTATGAAAGTACTAAATGACTGAGCGGTAACAACTACTCAGTCAGCATCTCATGCAGATATGGCCAGTGTCAGGACAAGGCTTATGTGCGACTGAAACACAGTTTTGAGTACTTTAGCTAAATTTCTCAGTCTTTAAAAGAGCAAATTGCACCTATAAGACAATATAATTTACTTATTCATAGGAGATACGTAGTCATCACAGACTGTGTGAGTAACCAAGATTTGGCTGAAGATGGTGCAAGTAAAATGATTAAAGATATAAATATTATAATTTCAAATCATTCATTTAAATTTCTCAATAAAAATGACAGGTTATACCTTTCCTATGAAGAAAAAGAAAAAAAAACAACCGATATCTTTATGCAGACATTACTTTGTTTAGGATCATAGGAAAGTAGGGCTACCTCACAGGGTCATCTAGTACAACCCCTGCTTAAGGCAGAATCATCTGTGATTAAACCTTCTCAGCCAAGTGTCTTTCCTACCTGATCTTATAAATTTCTAGGCAGAAAAATTAATCACCCTTCAGACATTTGAAGACTGTTAACAAATCCATGACCAATCTTCTCTTCTCTACACTAAATAGCCCTAGTTCTTCCAGTCTTTCCTCATAAGTCTTGCCTCCCAAGCTCCTAATCATTTTTGTTGCTCTCTGCTTGACTTTTTCCAATTTGTCCACATCCTTCTTGAAGTGTGGGGGACAAAACTGAACATGGTACTCCAAGTGAGGCCTCATTGGTGCCAATTAGAGCAGAAGAATCACTTTCTTAGATTTGCAAGTGACAATCCTGTTACTAAAACCCAGTATACTATTGATCTTTTTTGCAACAAAAGTATATTGCTGACTTATAGTCATCTTATGAGTTTATGGTCTCAAACTTTTAGTGGTTCTCAAACTTTTTAGACTTGAAATACCCCTCATTATATTTGGTACACCCTTTGGAAACTGCTAGCTTTTAGTTTTCAGTCATTTTTTTTTTTTACTCATTTCTGTTACAGAGTATTCAGAAAGAGCAAAACAGATCATAATGTTTCTAACGCTATGGATTCCTACTTGAAATCTCTGGGTTTATTCTGTGAATCATGTTATATTGCCTAACAGTACTATATTGTGTGGCACCTTGTGACATCCTTGAAAAGATCTCAAGGCACCCCAGAGAGCTGTGGTACCCTGGTTGAGGATTACTGGTTTACTGTAACCCTCTGTCACAGGGCACTAAGGTGCCTGCTCCTTTAAGGGCAAAAACTGCCAGGGAGAGGGCCCTAGCAGCCAGGCAGGAACCCCACAGGTGCAGGTTACTGTGGCAGCAGGCTCATGAGGGAATTAGCCTGCACCTGCACCCAGTCAACTGACCGGAAGAAGGCAGGGCCCTGGGCATGTATAAACCCCAGGGCTGGGGCCAGAGAGTTAGTTCTCTGGCAGTAGCCAAGAGAAAAGGAACTCTCATAGAGGAAACTAACTGGAGATGCTTGACTGCCTGTTTTGCTCCTGGTAGGATTAAGGGGCTATAGGAGCTCATAGGTGCTGGTGGGAGGGGGAGGCCCAGTAAATTGGGAGGGGATCTAAAAGGGGTTAGAGTGTGGACCGTATGTTATGGTTGTGCTTTCTATTGTTATTGAAACTGGTGGACCAGGCTGAGGCTATTGGGAAGGAGGCCTCACTGGGGCACACTACAGTGTGGAGACCTCAGTGCCAGAGAGGGCGCAGTGATGGGGGGTGAGCAGGCCCCAGCACCAGAGGGCATAGTTACTGGGGCTGGACTAAGCTGAGGCCTTAATACAAGAAGACAATGTCTACATAACAACATTTGCGAGGCATGGGGTGTGATAAAGGGGTGGTTTTGGAGTCACGCATCTAGCCCATAAGGCTTGGGGGTATTGTAAGGCACCTCCTGAGTGTGGGACCCAATAAAGGGATCCAGCAACCTACAGAGTTTAGGGGAGCCTCTCAGAACTGTGACTGAGCAGTAACTCAAAGGCAGCCTCCCATTCCATCATTTATATCAGCAAGACGTGGCAGAAGAGGTTAGTACGCACCCATAGGGCAGAGCTGGCACAGTCCTGGTGCCCTAGGGACATCATGGGCATCCCAGGGATGGCAGTATCATGACACCCTCATATTCTTGTCTGCAGTACTGCAGCCTAACCAGTTATTACCCAGTCTGTATTTGTGCATATAATTATTTTGTCCCAAGTGCAGGACTTTGTACTTGTCCTTTTGAATTTCATCTGGTTACATATCATTTTTTCCAGTCTATCCAAATCATTTTGTATCCTAGTCCTATCATCCAGAGTATCTGGAACTTCATCTAGCTTGGTGTCATCCACATATTTGCTAAGCATGTGGTTGATCCCATCATCAAAATCATTAATCAAGATATTAAACATTACTGGACCCAGGACAGGCCATTGGAGAACCCCACTTGAAACCTCTAGTCAAGCAGACATTTAGCCATTGTTGAGTACTCAATGAACACCATGGGTGCATCCACACATGCAAGCACGTGCACTTGCAGCAGCTCAAATAGAAGTGGTACAGATTTGAGCTGGGGCTTTTTGCCTCAGTGCATGTGCTCGGACATGCACTTTGTTGTGGAGCAAATTGTGCCACTTGGGGCAAAATAACCATGTCTGACTCCTCCCAGATCTGCAGCCAGGGAGAGCTAGAGCCTGGGGCCAGCACCTGTGTTGTCCCCAGCAGTATAAAAAGCTACTCTGTCCTGGCCCTAGCAGTATAAAAAGCCACCCTGGCAAGTAGCTCAGGGTTACTAACTCTCAGGAGCTTCTGGGTCCCAGCCAATTGGTACCTGCGGACACTACCCCTTGTTCCAGCTGGACTGCTGAAGCAGCCCTGAGATTTCCCTGCACCCTCTACCCACTGTAGCAGTCTGGCAGTGGGGGTTGCTGTCTGGCTGTGACCTCTGTGCACCTGACAGACCTGGATGGGGACTGCACAGCCAGTAGAGACATCTGCCCCTCTGGGCCAGCTGCCAGTGGACTGTGGTTGCAGGGTTGGCCTTTGTGCGGCACTATTGCCATGTGTGCCCCCTGCCTGGCCATCTGGGCAGCTATTGACCAGAAGATGTTCCAGGTGTGGTGGCCTGCTTTGAACTGTCAAAGCATGTTCTCCTGGCCCCATTTGGCCAGGAGGTCAGCCACAGCCAGATGGTTCCAAGGTGCCAGCTCTGAGCAGGCAGGGTCCTGCCACTGGCCATCCCTAGCAGGAATTCTGGTGTTCCCTATTGGAAAACTGAAAAATCCCTGATAAAAAAAATCCCAAAGTCACTCTGTAAGATACCCCCAAATCCATGTTCCTCCACAAGTAAAACAAAAGACCACTATAAAGAGAGAGACAGAGTGTGAGACAGAGACAGCGATCAGTCAGACAATGTTTTATTGATAAATCTACAATGTTAAAGCATGTCTCTTAGCATAATAATAAAGTGAACTCTAAATAAATGTTTCATGAATTCATGAATATATATTTTGCTGCCCTTCCACAGAAGCGCTGGCCCCCACACAGGGGTTATGGCCCCCCAACAGAGGGTTCATCCCCCATACAAGGGCTATGGCCCCCCAACAGGGGTTTCATCCCCTGAAAAGGGGGATTGGCCCCCACACAAGGGGTTCAGCCTCCCAACAGGGGTTTTGCCCCCACACAAGTGCTATGGCCCCCCCAACAGGAGCAAAATGGCCCCTGCAGGGGCTACCACCCCCCCACAAGGCCCACATGCTCCACCCTAGCCCCCTGATTTCTGCCTCATCTGTCCCCATCCCCCACTGGCTGCTGCAGCCCCCACGACCCCAGACACCATCACTTAAAACAACCCCCAGAAATAAAAACTGGAAAAAAAGCCTCTGCTTACCTTAGAAGCATGGGGGGAGGGTGCTCCAGGGCCTCCTGGCAGATGCCCCCTGGGCAGCACAGGGCAGCTGGGGGGAAGAAATGCCTGGGCTGGGGCCGCTGGGGCTGTCACCGTGCCCAGCAGCATGCAGGCGGGGCTCCAGTCAGCCAGAGCCAGTTGGAGCTGCTGGTAAGAGCCAGGTTGTTTTTTTTGTTTGTTTGTTTTGTTTTGTTTTGTTTTTTGTTTTTAACTATGGGGTAGGGGGCAGGGATCGAGGGGGCTTAGGGGAATGAGGGAAGGGGCCGGCCAGGGCAGGGGTCATCAGCCTCGGGGGCGGGGCTGGCAAGGGGAGGGGTCAGCTAGGACAGGGGGAGGGGACCTTGGGGAGACTGGTGGGGGGAGAAGCCAGCCAGGTAAGGGGTCAGGGGCACTGGAGGAGTGGGCAGGGCTGTCAGGGGTCCCCCTATGGTCCCCTCCCCCCTCCTCCAGGCCCCCCAACTCCTTACTCACTGGCACTGGAGCCCTGGTGCTGAACATGTGGCCTGGCTGGCTGCGTGTTTCAACACCAGGGCAAGGGCCAACTGCAGAGCTGCTCTGGCAGCCAGAGCATCTCCATGGAGGACCCAGCCTCCGGTTGTCTCAGGGCACCCAAGGCCTGCCTTCCTTTGCGACGCTCCTTATGGAGCAACTTCCCTGACCAGGATTTGTCTGACCAGGATTTGTCTAGATCAAGGAATTGGAATCATGGGAAGTTACAAACAAGTTCCTTGTGACAAACCCCATTAGTCAACCTGCTGGCTTTGAACTACCACAGTGAGAGTGGTCCCTGCTAAACAGGTTCAGGACAGGCCAAGACTCCTGCGCAGCCAACCTTTACCACTGGGGCCTCAGTACTAACGCATTTTGCACTTGTGGAGAGATACAAACAATGCTGCACATCACTGAGGAGTGTCTCCTCTACAAAGTAAGAGGTGGATTAATAACATTGAACTCAGCTAACAAGGGGGCTATTGTTTGGCTTCATGGATTTGCATTCACTAAATGAATAAATAACCTTCTGAAGAGAAAGAATCTTATGCTCTTCTCAGCATCTTTTATCGTTATAACTTTTTTCTTAGTTGAGTGCAGAAATTTGTAGCATGTTACCAGTGGAGATTCCACTATTCACATATACTCATTGTGAGATGCTGTGATCTGACATCATTCCTAGGCATTCCACATCTGGGAAATAGTATTTGCAGAGATGGCATATGTACAGACATTTTTGGTTTTGTAACTTAATTCTCAGAAGCCTGGTCTTTCAGGGGTTATCTTTCTGGGAGCAATACTGAAACATCATTCTTTCAGATAAATATAAGCATGTCAAAATGTGATGATACAAATAGGTGTCATATTAGGAGACACTCAAAAGAGAGATCTAGACAAGTATACTCAGGAGAGCAACACAGATAAACATGTTATTTCTGGGGAAAAGAAGAAGAGGGTACAGTACAAGAACATCCCATAAAACTACCATATTGCATTCTCTTATCAAAATTTGGAGGACTATTTAGCCATCAGTTCAAGCACAGCCTAGCTAAAGTGCATCTCTTTTCTGTTTTATGAAACTTCCCTCTTACCTCCTTTCTGAATCGCTGTGGACAATATCACTATTGTAGCTGTCACTCAGGTTGCAACCTGGTATCATCTTTTATTGTGATCTGTCTCCTTGGGTCCACACATCTGGGCTATGGACATAACACATAAGAAAATGTGTATTTAGGAAGGTCAAGCCCTTATTCCTCTCTTAACATTCCTTGTATAAGGTCATTTCCATTCAGAAGGCTGTAAATATCCTTTTCCTAACTTGTCACTTTCACTACATAATCTGTCTCCTTGCATCTTTCTGATGGCTCCCCTTCTCTATCCTATCGAGCATGTTTTTACTTTTAAGGTACTTATTTGCCATCCCTCATCCACTATCAAAGTGTTAGCTTTCTCCTCTGATTGGCCCAGAATGCCAGCTTCCTTCACCCATTTCTTAAATTTTCAAATAAATAATTTGTGCCACCCGCAATGAGCCCTTCATAATGGCAGAAGCTACCTTATATTAAAATGAACCGTTTCCATGTATGCAGATATCACTATTTATCAAGGTAACAATATTGTCTCATTATTTCTTCATAATCCTACACCAGTATGTAGCCGTATTTTTCCCTTCTCATATTCTTGTGTTCATACACAGAAGAGGACTGTAGATCTTAGTTTGTGACAAGGGCTGTTAGGTATTATGAGAGCGCAAATAATAATAAAATTAATGATGGTCTCTTCCCATGATGTATCATGGGATTCTCATAATTATGTTGCTGTTTCATAAGAGATTGAGGTTGGTAGGGGAATCCAGACAATGGAGGAGAATGAGGGCATTGTGTACTGACCTAGAACTCTCAGGAGGTACCAAGACACATACCTGCAGAGAAATATTGTTTTTTCTGGCATAGTGCACACGCCTAAATAAGTCATGCATGTTATTTTTGGAAGGCAGAATATAAGAAAAAAGATTTTGGTAGCCATGGCCAAGAGCTATTTTATTCATGAAGACACTGTGCTACAAATTGTCAATCTTTTACTTCCCTGTCAGGGAAAGGAAGGTGTAGTCCAATGTTAACCCTACAACATCTACTCCCAAATTGCCACTCATTTTTGCCAGGTTTTATCCCATAACAAAGGCTTGAGGAATATGTATTACTATGGTGGGCATGTTATCAGTGCTACATATCTCCCATACTTTTGCTATGGGATAAAACTTACCAAAAGACTGGTGCCAATTTGATAACACATGTGAAAGGGTTAATACTGGAGTGCACACTCCCCCTGCCCTTTCACTTTTGTTTCCTTGAAGGAAAGCTGGCAGACATTTTGTAGCACAACCTTTTTATTCTTCTGTGCCTCTAGGAAGTGAAATTGTGGCAAAGAAAATGAATGTCTTGGTGCCCATCTTGCTGGGGTCATTTGATCCCAGCAGTCTTTGCTGCCCAAGTGCAAGAGGCTGGACCTGATGATCTGTAAGGTCCCTTCCAGCCTCTAACAACTATGAAACTATGAAACTTTTCTGCTTAAGATATGCACTTCGATGTTGAAGGGCTGATTTTTCAAGGAAATGTGTTTGTAGTATAGAGTATATACGGTATTTAAATATTCAGTGAAAGTATTTTATTTTATGCACCTAGGATTTACATCAAAAGTCAACATTTCTTTGAGAAGGCAGTATTGTAAAAAGTTCATTTAATTGTGAAAATTCAGTTTTCTGCCAAAAACATCTTCACTTGGAACATTTCAATTAGCACACTGGCATGGACCTCTGGCCTTGTCTTGTTTTTGAGTACCACTGGAGCCAGTCCCAAGGGTAGCTTCTAGAATGGAGGGAACCCTGGCTCTTCAGAGACCTTTACCTGACTCTCTGTGGTTACCCATGGCCCTCCTTCAAGGACTTATCCTTGAGTTCGCTTCACAAGAGAAGGTCTTTAACTCTTCAAAGGGGAAAAAAATCATGCTGAGTTTGAAGCAGCAAAGCAGACAACTCCTCTTCAATAAAAGCATTTAGTGGGGCAAAGGCCACACAGCAAAAGAACTGTGCCTCCACTCTAGATCCTGGTTTAACTTGAATTTTGGTGCAAAACTGAGTGAAAATTACATGAGTGTAAAGGTGACATTTGTCCAGGACCTGTGGTTATTGCTATTATAAAGGTCCTGACGTGTATAACATTGTTGGTTACATGCCCTGTTACATGAAAAATAAATCAGTTTAGCTCCCTTGTATGCTGCTTTATATATTTATAGACTGATCTGGTGAAATGCTATGTGCTAGTGAGGTGCTTTGTATCCCCAGTGATTTCACATTACCTTTTAATTAAGGAAGAGGAGAAGCTAAATTTTACAGCAAAAAGGGACATCTGTTTTATGTTAGACATTGGAAAATATGTTTCCAGTGATACTAGCATAGCTTTGAAATTATTCTATTGATTTCTGTGGAAGTATGCTAGAGTAAATGAGACAAAATTTGTTCTGCCTTAATGAATATCACTTCTTTTTTAAACTTGTGAGCTGCTCCCAGGATTAGAACAGTCTTCTTTCCCAAGACTAAACATCCCCTGTTTCTTCTCTCCTTCCATTTCATTCCAAACTTCTGATCTTCTTCACTGTTCACCTTCTGAATCCTTTTGAACATGTCCACTACCTGGTCTTCAGCTGAAACTTCACTTGTGCTGAATGATGTTCATACTCCTTGGGAGTTATGTGTCCGTTCATGCAACCCAAGATGGCAATTGTCTTTTGAAAGAGCAAAAGAAGATTAGTACTTTCACAACCAAACAGTGGCTTTGGCAGCAGCAAACTAACAGTACCCTTCCTGGGTGCATCTCCATATGCATATTAATGTGATGCAATAAACTCCAGTGCTTATTGTTCTGAGGTTTATTGCTCTTGGGAGCACTGTGTTTACACCTCCCAGGACTGCAGCAAAGTGAATTGGGTCATAGCAGCCTTGGCTGGCAGATGGTCAGAGCAGTCAGCCTGCCAGCCTGAGGCTGCTCCAACCTGGCTCAACACGCTGTGGAGAGGCTGGCTGGGGCACAAGGGTGCTTCAGTGGAGGGTTAGCCAGTTGGCAGCCCTCCACTGAAGTTGCCTCATAACCCATTCAGTCACTTCAGCATCTACACATGCACTGCTGCAGAGTAAAAAACTCCACAGCAGGAGAGTACTTGTATTTACACTTGTAAATTAGTCAGTATTTTTTTTAATTGAATAAAAACACTGAACATGAGTAAACACATTATCATATTTCCATACCTGTCATCCTTCCTTTTCATATCCTTGATCAAATAATCATAAATGTTCTTTCCTCATGCCTCATAACATTTTGGCAGGATGTAACATCATGGCACCATGAACAGTGACAGCTCTCAGATGCTGGCAGTGGTGGCACAGCTAGTCAGCAGTGACTGGGGTTGCATTTTTGCCTCTCAAATTGGCACCTGAGGCTGCTTCTCCAGTTGTCCCTCCCCTATTTAGTATTTCATTCTTAGTTTGCTTCAGACAAAAAGACACAACAGCTACTACATAAAATAGTGCCTATTTTGAAGCACTAAAATTAGAGTTGTCCTAAATTAAATAAAAGCCTGTTTAAATAGTAAAGAAATCCTAACAGATGCAAGATCAAACTAGCTTTATATGAAATTGGTAGGAAGAGAATGTCATCTAAGGGTTATTACTGAAAAGCTCAGGCAGGCAAAAAAGTGATCTGCTAACAGCCCATTTTTGGGTAATCTAAATAGGATTTGAATCTTATGTGATTTACCATAATTACTCGCATACAAGACAAGGTTCTTTCCTTCAATCAGCATAAGGGAAAAAGTCCTATATCTGCATACAAAGATACCTCATTAAATACATTGTCCATTTTTGAACTGCTGCTTAAAGCAGCATGTGCCCAGTAATGGAAACCAACTATGAGGTTGCTTAACTGCAGCAGACACTGAGCAAAACTATAAAACAGATGGCCCATATGGGGAAAATATGTTAATGGGAACCTACTACAATGTTTTAATTTTTTTTTTCAAGTCCAATCAGTTCTGAATTAAGCTCCAAATTTCGCCTGAGAAGAACTCAGTTGTTTAAGTCTGTGTGTTGCTACCACCAGCAAGTCTCCTACCTCCAAGACTTTTCAGTCTGGGGCTTCAGATTCTCCCAAATCTGTGGCAGAGGCCTTGGAATTCAGATGCCCTCTAGTCTCGCTTGCCCCTAACTAAAAGGCCAAAGGAGAAAGATAGAGGAAAAACCTGAGAACAATTCCCATCACCATAAATTGTGTAGCAAAGATCCTAGCCTTTGGATGCATTTGTAGACTCTCACAGGAGTCAGCCTGCCCACAGTGCAAGGGATAGGCCTTCCCCCTCTAACTACACCAAGTCATTCAAGTTCAAGAAGAGGAGTATCTCCTCTGCCAGGTAAGTAAAACCACCTGGCTGATCATGGTATCTCTCCTGGGAGTCTACCACAGGGATAGTTTAATGCAACCCATCTGAATAAGATATAGTAGTGCCCATTAACTACACTCCCTCTCAATGCTGACTCTTTTTGGTGAGCACTGCATATATTTTAGTTTCCTCTTCATTCCTACAGCTGATCTATGCCTTTCTTTCCCATTTCCAATGATTCCTGTTTCTTCACTATCCTTAAAAGCCTGGAAAACACCACCAAATGGGGCTCCAAACATTTCACTCAAAATCCGTCTGTTGCCTCCTCTCTCAGACTGTCATATATGATTAGTGTGGTCATAGGTGCCAAGTTTGGTTTCTGCCAGTGGGTGCTTGCAGATATAATACCACCCCCTCGAAAAACCCCAGCACTTTAAATTAAACTTGGTGTGTTCCCACACCAAGCCCCCACATGCCCACAAGAGGCAATGCATTACTTTAACCCAGCTTGCCAGATGTCTGTAAAGATGGGTGCTTTAGTGGGGCTTTTGGGTGCTTTTCTAATAGCTGATTGAATCAGCTTTAGCTAAAAGTAACAAACAGCCCCACTGAAGCACCAGATCTATACAGGTGCTGTATAGAGTCTGTATAGAGGCTGCAGAGCCAGGGTGAAGCAATGCACTTCTTCTAGTAAAACACTGTTTTCTTTTTTTATAAATGTCTGCAAGCATCCACAGAGATCTAACATGTAAAACCAAAACAGCCATGGCTTGTGGGTGCTGATCATGTGCTAGTTTTTTTTTTTTCTGTGAGTGCTTGAGCTTTGAGTGTGACTCCATGAAGTGAAGCTGGATCAGATTGCCCTGTGCCTCCTATGGATATATATTTTTGGAATACCCCAAGACTCATGACAAGAACATTTGGTTCCAGGCATGAGTGTGGGGCTACTAACATGGATCCTTTGTGTGGGATAGCTAGAGTATACACCCATACTGAGCAATGCTGAATTGTGGGGTCGCCATGGCTTGAAATCCTGTTGACTCTGGTGGGGCCCAGCCCAATGAACTATATGGTAAATAGTGAGCCTTTTGGCTTTGGACTAATATGATGCTTAGTTTGTATTATATATAAGTAGGTGCTAAAGTGCTGTTTAATAGTGTCTTTATGGAGTACCTATACTAAAACCTACAACAGTTTAAAAAAAAGGCAACATCCCTCAGCTCTGGATGAGCAAAGTATATGGGTATTATATAGAAATTACTATAGCTAAGTTTAATTTCAAAATCATTGTTTTCAAATTTGCTCCTCATTTGCATGTGTTCAGAGAGAGGAGGGTCTGATGGGAAGGGGAAGGGGCTACAGGGGGCAGAAGTTGGGAGGGGAATAGGGCAAGGGCACTACTTCACCCCCCACCCCCCCGGCCGATTTATTTTCCCCACTGTCATAGTTAGGAGGGCCAAATTCAAGGCAAACCTCTAATAATTTGATTCTATACCTGGAGAAGTATAACACATTTTTTTTTCCATAGATAGAAGCTAATTATTGTTGGGGGGGGGGTTGTCTTATAATCAGGGTCATCTTATACTCAAGTAAATATAGTAGTTTGGCCAGTTAAATCTAAAATGAACTAAACTTGAAAAAAAAAATTAAAAAAAAGCTTAGTTGTTACATTGCTGCTTTACCTTTTATCATTCAGAGAACACTTTATTGATGATTTATTGTTGAATATGCCATTGTGTTTTAAGAGGATGGTAAAAACTTAGTAGTAAACTAGTGAGTTTTTCAAATACTTCCCCTCTATAGGTACCTTTTTCCTTTCAGTTAAAACTGATTACTGAAGAATCTGAGGAATATCTTTCTTATACTGTAAAAGAATATGAACTTCAAATCTTTTGTCTGCTGATTGAAACTTTCCAGCATTGTGCAAGTTTGTTTATTTTTCCCCTTGAATGGGTGCATTCAGACGAGCATGCATGTGCAGTTTCCAGTGCTGTAGGCCCATGCACAACACATGCAGTCATTTGCAGGGACAGGAGATCCCAGTGTCAAAAAAACCTTTGCTCGAAAAAGCACAGTGGTGCATGTGGTGGCAGTACATGCCTCCCAAAGCCAGAGCCTGGACAGCCAGAGCCAGACTTAGGCTGCCAGCCAGGCTTTGCATGCCTGGACACTGCCACTGGAGCCCTGAGAGGCCCCCAGGGCACCAGGTAATATTGTAGACATTCCCTGAGATGTGGAACAATCAAGTCTTTTGCTTGTGCTCCGACTAACAATCAAGTGCTCCGAATAAGAATTAGTCTGATCATGCTACTGGATTGTAGTATGTTATAGCATGTACAGCAGTAACATTTATAACATTTTAAATAACTTTAAAAGCTGTAAAGATTGACCCAACAGATACTACATAATACTATAGTAC
The DNA here is from genome assembly GCF_030867095.1 of Alligator mississippiensis. Lineage (NCBI taxonomy): Eukaryota > Metazoa > Chordata > Crocodylia > Alligatoridae > Alligator > Alligator mississippiensis. The sequence goes on from NC_081824.1 coordinate 88,389,662, forward strand.
TACAAATCAGACTAACCGTATAAAAAATAACCCTGGATAAAAGCATGGATAAATCTGAAACTCATCACTGTGATACTTAAGTAGGAGGAAGTGCTACATCTTATTCCACTGAAGTTCTGCAACTTGAAAACTCTCCCCCAGAAAGGAAAAAAAAACCCCAGAATCTGAAGCAATTGTACACATATTCTGACCTTACCATTAGGAACCAGTAAGATCTGCCTAAATTGTGAGGAGGGCACTCTTACAGGGAAGGTCTTAAATGCTAGCATTTGTTCCTCTTTCTGAACAAAATACCTTTTCTTCAGTTTGACATATCTCTTCTCTATGAAATCACTTTTCTGTAGGGACTAGTTGAGTCCAATTTCAATGCTTTGTACTAAAGGTTTTGTATTTACAAAAACTAGTCATTTGTTGGCTTGTCTGTTCAATGACTTTACACATTGACATGTGTTTGAGAGGTCTCTCCCTCTATGACTGCACCTTCCTAAAACAGTTGCACTCCCTTGCAACAATTCTGTAGAAGGCAGGGTAGATTTGCACCTCATAGACTAACCAAAGTGTGTGTGCATGTGTGCGTGCGTAATGTGCGTGTGCGTGTGTGTGTGTATCAATATATCAATCTGTAAGGTAGGTTAAAGACTGCTGAAAGCAGAACCTTCACAAAACCATGCAACTGACACCCAGGAGAAATAAGAATAGCCACTACTTTTTCGATATTCAGCCCTAATACAAAATGTACCTCTTCACCCCAGTTATTTCACAATAGTGTCGCTCTCATGGATACTATTGAAAAAGGAACAGGAAAACCTGTGAACATGCTTCAGGATGGCAGAGCAGAAAGAAAACACTGACATGTCTTTGAGGATCAGCACTCAGATACCACAATGAGGACAGCCAAAATCCCTTGAAGGAGAGGCTAACTATATTTAACCTCTAGTTTTAATACCCAGCCTCACATAGATAACACTTTTTGATGAATTGCTTAAAACACATTTAATTATATTTTGTCACGATATCAGCATCAGGCTAATTAAAAAATACTGCACTTTAAAGACTACTGTAAGAAGTAAAGGGAATTTTTAAACGAGTATTTTACAGCAAGATCTAAAAGAGCCTGGACTTAGCTTTTCACCTCCCAGCTCTTTAATATTTTGACTATTTTCCCCACATGCAATTTATTTTTCTACTAATAATTAATAAACATTTTGGAAGGCCCATAACCAGAGGGACATGTAACAGTCTAGCAAACTGTCTTTGGCAAGAGTTTTGCACACTTGGCTGATTTTTTTCTAAGATCTCACTTAAGGACAAGACATTTGGAACATCTTTTTTTCCTGGGCATCACAACATAACAGCTATTCTGTTTAGCATATTTGAGGCAGATGGTAGCAAATCTATTCTTTATGCCTTTTATGCCTCCCTGAAAGTGGGCAATGAAAATCAGCTTTGAGGCAAACCTGCACAAGAAGGATTTCTCATAGCTGCTGGGCAGCTGGCTCAGCCATCATGATGTGTTTGTGCACATGTTACTTATTTGAAGTGGTGTTTGGGGACTTCCTCACAGACAATACTGTCTAGGAAATAGAGTTTAAAAGAACCCTAGAAACATTATACATTACAGTAGCCATGAAGAATAATCTTGAGATTGTCAGATTTGGTTATTGGAAAAAAAAATGTTGCTGGATGAACTGTGGAGATTTTGAACACCTAACCAGTGGTTCCCTTTGGCACATTTTTATACATTTCTGTGTTTTATTTCAGAAGCTTAATCTAAGCAGCTCCAGAGTGCCTCAAGTTTGTGAAAAATCATCTGCAAATGATGCCTCTTGTGTTAGACCTTTCTGGTTGTCATAAAACATAGTCAAAATTACTTTTGTGACACAACTTTTATCATGACTGAAATTTAGAGGTGGAGAACTTAGTGAAAATACTACTACTACTACAACTACTATCAAGCTTGTTTTCCTCAGAAAGGCTTAGCCACTTATCCAGGCTCTAATAATTTTCACCAACATATTTGGAACAAAAGCATAAAATATACAGAACATTTTTGCTTTTGTTAACCTTGTGTCCTAACCCCAAAATAAATAAATAATAAAAAATCAGCAAAAAAATCTCCTTTTCTGTTGATACTTCCTGTGCTTACTTTCATCTCCATGAAGGAGACAGGAGACTCCCCAGAGAGACTAACCACACAGTTGAGAAATCTTGCTAATCAAAACAGAAACTAAATTTACACTCTGGAATTTATATTGCCCTACTATAACCAATTGGCTCAGGCAGAAGCCAACACATTCAGATCTCACGTTGGATATTTACAACAACTGTATTTTTATGCTAATTGTTCCTAACCTAGGGTTCTAATATAAATCTAAGCTATAACAAATAGCATGAAAAATGTGCAAACACACAAATTACATTTAAAAAGTCTCTCTCTGTTATGGAAATTAAATGTGGAAAAGCAGAGAGCTGACAAATACATAAATGACAAAAAGCATTTTGTTCATTGAGGCTTTGAGTGTAATGCATACTGAAATGGGAGAGTGATGTTTAGAGTTACATTTAAAGGAAACTACTTCCTGGTTTCCAGCAGACATTTGTGATGTTGAAACACTGTAAACAGAATATTTATTCCTGAACTTCACAGGAGTCCTTTGCCTTTAAAAAGGCATGTAAGCGAGCCTCTAAATTCTGAACATTTTGGTCTAATTCTCTGCTACCTTGAAGTATGCATCATTATTTTCCCTTGCACAGAGCAGATATAACATGCTAACTTGATGGTTCAGGCAGACAGGAAATGTCCTATGGAATGACTTTGAGCTTCAGTAATAATATAACCAAAGTGTACTATTTACCTATGAAAAACTGGACCTTGTTTGTTGTTGTACTAGGTACATTAGCTTGCATCATTCTGAATTGATGACTGGCTCTTTTCCCCTGGTCCCCTTGAAGTGGGGATATGGCGGTTGAATCATTGTACATAATACATAGACATTTGTACCAGTGGCAATATGAGAGCAAGCACCACTAAATCAAAATGGTATAATCACCTTGTACATGTCTAAATTACTTACAAACGGATAGATCTGTGTCCTACCCCATTTTGTCTGGTAGTAGTCTCTACCATACTCCCCTTACACTGAGCTTTCCCTAATAGATGCCAAACAACACTTTCACAACACAGCTGTGGGACTTAGGAGCTAAAGTCCCATTGACATTCAAACCCAGGGTGTTTACTTTGAATGGTGTTTTTGCACAGCAGGTACCAGGATCACTAACAGACATACCTGCCTATCCGCAGGCAATGTGGCATTCAAACTGTGAATAGAAAAGCTGTCCCTGCTGTTTGCAGAGTTCTGTAATTGAATTTCTATGCCTTACTTTGTAACACAAACTGATCCTACTGTCACATCCAAGCATAAACTGCTCAAACATTAGCTGTTGAATAATACACAAAGACTGAGGATAACATTTTCATATGTACCTAAATTACTTCAGAGCCTAAACCCTCTTGGTTTTATATAGGATGCAAGCTAATAAAGGGTCAGATCGACAACAGGACTTTGAAACCTAAGTCCCAACTCACTTTCCCACTGGAGCCTAAGTCCAAAATTTAGATACTCACAACTTAGCAGCCATCTGCTTCCTAAAAAAGCCATACTACCTTTATTTTTCAGTTGTCTATTTAGCAGACCCAAAGTGCATCTACACATGCAATTAAGGCAACAAAATAAACTCGAGAGCTGTCTGAGCTGGAGTGAACTGCTCCTGTGTACAGCATCTACACGTGTGCCTGGGACACCAGCAATTTGAACTGGGGTGGAGTATGCCTGGGCTGGCAGGGGGCACCAGGGGTTAGCTTTGGGTCCGGGTGGTGGTGTCGGGCTGCAGGGGGCTGGCTGGTGCACAAAGGTGCAGAACTTGTGAAGCTGTATGGCTAGTCATCAGCCAGAAGTCTGGCCCCAGCCTGGTCACCATCTATACATGCATTACATCACAGGTAAGTCCTCCAATGTAAAATAGTACTTTCCCCAATAGTACTATTCTATGGCAGAGTTAATTAGTTTACTGTACCCTAATACTGGCTGATGTGTAAATTGTGACACTTTACTGCAGAGCTAATTAGTCTGCTCTGCACTAAAGCATACATGTAGATGCACCCCCAAAATCTTAACAGTGTTCTGTGATTAGGTGCCTATGCCACATAGGAATCCTCTGCCTAGATGTTCTCCTTTTCTTATCCTATCTGCAGACCCTGGAATAATTAGTACACTAAGTGACAGCTTGAGCATGATTCTACAGTCAATCATTAAGAATATTTACATGGAAAAAATGGGTTGCCATCCCTGATCCCATGAAAGTGTGCTACTCCCTCCTTCTGGCTCAATAATTGTTGCTGGCAAAGTGCAACATTCTTCAGTTAAAGGGACTGAGAGAATTCCACTTCATGGGCACATCCCCATGAGTGTGCATGCACAGTTTGTCACACCTCAAAGTAGTTTGAGGCACCACAAACTGCACGTGGCACACATGCACCTCTTCACTGCATTGTTAGAAAGCAGCGTGGCAGGTTTTTTTGACACTAGAAAATCCTAATGTTAAAAAACCTGCCACTGAAAAAAGCAGCATGGTGCACACAGCAGCAGTGTGTGCTGCCAGGAAGGGAGTCTGGCTGGCCAAAGCTATGCTCTGGCAGCTGGCCAGGGTCTGAGCAGCTGACTCAGTGCTGCTGCTGTCCCAGGAGGTGTCCAGGACCCTAGGTAAGGCTTCTGGGGCCAGAACAGGTACTGATCCCAGCCTTTCCTACCCCACCTAGGTCACTTTGCTCCACGCCAGAGTGCATGTGAAGGGCTGTGCCTAGGGACAAATAGGAGCGGCCAAATATGTACATACGTATGTGCTGTTGCTATTTGTCCCATGGGAAGCAACCACCCCTGCATGTGCATACTCGTGGGGGTGTCTGCCTTCACTGCAGTCAACTGAAGCTTTTATAGACCTACCCAAAACTACCTAGCTTGGGAACTAGTAGCAAGTTTAGCTGTGACAGCAGGGGTATCTGTATGTTCTTTCATCCCAGTTAAACTGCTGGTTGCCTGGGTAACTACTTCTGACATCTTAGGTAGGTATTCTAAAATCTGAGCTATTAAATAAGGAAAGGTGCATTATCAGCATTATCACCTTTTCTGGCCTTGTTTTATGAGAAGGGGCTGACATAGACAGCTAACTTCAAGAGATGGTTCAGCATTATGAATCCTGATTGAAGATAGGCACCTCTTTGTAGCCTCTAGTAAGGTCCCTAAGCCTCTCTCTCCCTCTATGTGTGTATTGTATTTTATATAAAGTGCATGCACGCACACGGCCACACACATATATACATACACACATGTGCATAGGGTTTGGGACCTAGGAATAGCATATATAGTTAGTTAGGTGCTTAGGCATCTGACTCAGGATTCTGTGAAGGGGCTGGGCACCAAGGTCCTTTTGTGGGTATAGGCCAATGTCACTAGGAATTTCCGTAAATTTTACCCTAGGGCTAGTTTGAAAAATGAATAATAAAAAAATGATTGCAACGGATGTAAGTGGCCATTGTAGATTACTTATAAGTGCACTGAGAAACACAAGTCTAGAAACCCTTCTGGAAATAGGGCCTAAAATCCCTGTAACTGACACTAAGTGCCACTTATGTGTTTGCCTTTAGGCAGCAAAGTAGTCCTTTACTTTATAAAGGTGAAATAGGATTTTGCCTTTGCATCTAAATGGAAACTGAGCTCTCCTGAAAAACATCATCTTATTGGAAATCTGACCAATGAACCCTGGGTAGACAGAACAGACCTCATAACTTACTGGGTGGAAAATACATTGTTTAGATAAAAGAGGCAAGGTTTTTTGCAATATCTTTTTTTGGACCAACTGTATAGTTGACAGAAAAGGTGGACAAGCTTTCAGGCACAATTTCCCTTCTTCTGGTGTCCTTGATAGAGAAAACTTTTTAGATATCCACTTCTTTAGAAAGGCCTGCTCTAAAGGACCCTGAAATAAACACTGCAAGATATATCAATAAATATAAGGGAGTTGGGGAGAAGTATAAGGGAGATTCCACCAACTTCACTAGATTTAACTTCACTAAAAGATAAGGCTCTATGAAACTGGATTGTAAAAAAGATGCATTAATATATGTGAGTATCAACAGCCCTGCTTTTCCTGTCCTCCATAAATTCTGGATGACTTTTGACTACATTTTAAGATGTCTTCAGTATGATGAAGACTGCTTCAAAGCACAAAGCACCTACCCTTACCAGGAAAACACTTGGTTTCTGATGCTTCCTGATCCTGCACAGTACTGAGATCATTTGTATTCATTTTCTCCTGTATTTTTCCACTTCCAAATCCATAATGAGCTTTTAGAAAGGCATTGAATACATTTCCAGTCAAAATTAATACCATTGCATATATTTGTTCTTTGGGTAATACTTCTTCCATCTGACCTTTCTCAATCATAAAGATATTTATAGGAAAACATAAACCATCAAAAGAAATTCTGGGGAGCCTATTTAGAAAGTATTGTCCAGAACTTCTTTTGTTGTGCTACTCTGGATGTAATACAAGTCTAGATGACTCATTCATTTTGGTTTTGGTTTGGTAGTTGACCAATTCATGTGGTTTAATTGTTCATTTGAAAATAAATATTGATTGAGAAGAATTATCTAAACCAATTTGTTCTCTCTGACTTTCAGCTTTTATTTAGCATACTCTTTCCTGTAATTAATTAAGTGATAGCTCTAATTTAAAGCTGACATGAGTTGTAAAACCTGGGAAAGCAAGATCTCCAGGGGCTTCATAAACAGGTATCATGGTGGTTATGACCATGTTCCCCTTAATAGAATCACAGGGTTCAAAGGGACCTTAGAGGTCATCTAGTCCAACCCCCACTGGTTGTACTAAAACACACAACTGGCTAGCAATTAGTAAAAATTTAGGAAAGGTATGTCTCATACTGTTAAATAGGAGGATGTCCTGTCCAAATAAAAGGGAAGCTTTACTGCAATTTTGAGATGAAGAAGATTGAGAACTCCTTGTGTTCCATAGGCTACATTATATAGATATTTAATTATTCCTATGTGCAAAAATAAGAGCAAGATCCAAGAATAACTTTCATAGCACCTAATTCAACAGCTTCTCTGTGTTTTAAACAATTCCATTAAAACAGTACAAGATGGAATATATTTCTGCATTATAACAGGTAAGGATGACATTTTACATGTTTATAAATGAAGGGTGAGATGATCTGTAGTCTGGAAGACATAAAAGAGTTTCATTACATACTCAAAGTTTCCACTTACCCATTCAGTAGAGGCCGTGGCAACAAGCAGCTTCTCTATTGATGTCAACGTGATAAAAGATTTATGTTACAAAATGTGTGTATAAAATGTGGTCTCTAGTGAGAATGAAAAGCAGGGTGATTTATTCCTTGGCATAATTTTAAATGTCATCAGTTAAGTTTAAGGGACACATTTGCCAATAGTTATTAATTCTTACATTCTTTACCAACAACAATTTATTAAGTTACTTGGGTGATAGGTGAAAACAAAAACCAGGTTGCAAATAATTTTCCTTAAGGGGAATTAGAAGTTATAGAAAAGCCATGTGGACGTCTTCTTTATATTGTTTTAGTTACAATTTAAAATATTCATGCTGCTGACTAATGTACATTCTTTAAATAGGAAATGACATTGGTTCCCAAATGGCTTGTGTAAAGGTTTTAGACGCTTTTAACTTTTAACATCCTCTGTCAGATTCTGTTACCATCCCTTCATTTGATTGTTGAATAGCCCAAGTTTTAATATAGACTCAAAATATATAATATTAGAGCAACTACTGTTTGGTTTCCATTTGAATCATCCTTCTCCTATATCTTGTATACACTATGTATGCTGGGCAATCAATGAAACTATGTTTTGAAATGAATGTCAGACTAGAGTGTCTTCCCTTCTACTCATTTAGAAAAGCCCTTGACATTTCATACAGATTCTTATTGATATCAATAGGGCATGAATTCTGACTTGGCTCCTAAAACATTAAGGAACATAATCTGTTCTTATTTACCAGTACAGGTCAAGGGTGTCATTACATATGCTCATTACATATGCTCTGGGATAGGTGCAGGCCTTTTAATTAGAGCAGCTCCCAAGAGCATCTCATGTATTCAGCATCCCATGTATTCAGTGTCCTGCGCTTCAAAATGGTGGCAGGGGCACTTTAACTAAAGCTCTTCTGTGAGCTTTAGTTCAGGTGTCCCTGCCATCATTTTAAAACATGGGATGCTGAACACATGTGACACTGAGGCTGCTGGAGTGTTCTAATCAGAGCGCTCCAGCAGACTTACATTTTTTTAGTGCTTAACTTCACGTATATGTTGTAGGCATCGAGCACGTGTATAGGTGCCCTAAGTTTTGGTCCAGATAGAAGAACAGGAATGTCCTCTGCCTGACCTTCAACTTGAGCAATATCATATATCATAACTGAAGTGTACCTGTTACCTGTGACAACCCATGCCTTGTTTGCCATTGTTGTAGGTGCATTAGCTCATCTCATGTCATTCTGAATTCATGATATGTTCTCTTCCGTTGACCCCTAGGGAGTGAGACATGCAGCTCAAATTCCCCTCCCTGTGCACTATTCGTAGTCATTCATCCTGGTAGCAAGGTGAGTGTAAACAGTACTAAATCAGAATAGTAGTACTTTGCACACACACATGTAAATAATTATACTTACTACAAGCTGTGGAATAAGCTGTCTTATGATTTACTAATCTATTTGAGAGGAAGAGAGGAAGACTTTTTAGTTTAATAGGTAAAATACCAAGTTATTTAGTTTAAAAGACTGTGTGCACTATATAGATATTATATGCAAAAAGTTATGATAAAATAACATTATTAGAGTTGCACAGTAAATCCTTCCAGTGTTTGGCCACTTGCCTATTATCCCTTAATAAACAACTCTGATTCAGCCTTAGAGCAGGTATATCTTATGCACTGAATGAGACATGGAAAAATAGCATAGTTATGTCAATAAAGATTGCATTCTAACACTTAATGGGGCAGAATTTGCACAGGATTCCTTAATATTGACATTTCTTTATTTTTTAGTGTTTAACTTTGCATATATGCATTTCTTTTAATATATCTATTTTTGTGTAATTTTCTAAGCTTGAAAGAAATCAAACTAAAAATATAAAAATTCCTTCATAAAGCGTCTATGGGTCATCCGTGCGCTGGCACCCTTAGATTGACTGCAGTGACCTTTGCTACTTGCATTAACAGTAACTGCTTGTAGTAGTAGATTGTCATTCCAAAAATGCCTCAGCACTGGGAGAGTTTTGGTTACTTTCCCAGTAGGTTTCAGGTCCTTAACATCTCTAACTGGGCACAAAAATTAGCTTAAGATTTGACCTTAATCTCTTTGTGCCCCAGTTCCTGCTCTATAAGAAAGGGGCAGTTAAATACCTTAGATAGTGTGAAAATAAATTATTAATGTTTGTGAAGCCTGATACTGCAGTAATGAATAGGCTCATGGAAAACAGCTTTGCTTTCAGAACATGGTTTGAACAGAGGACAGTAAATAAAGCAGGTAGCCGCACACGGAACAATGAAGGGAAAACAGAATACAGAATAACTGCTCATTAAATAAACACAATTCATTTCATGAGATGAACAAGGCAGGAGTCCTGGGGTGGGAGGAGAAAGTATGTGATCGCTGTAAATAAAGAGAGTATCACAATGTATAAGCAGAAAGAAACCAAACTTTGAATCTTAAAATATTCTCTTAAGAAATAGAGAAGTGTGCTTTTACAGTAAGTAGTATAAATAAATGCTAAATAGTGTCTTCATCTACAAATACTTTATCTTTTTCTCCTTCTGAGAAGAAACAAGAAAGAGTCTTTGGCTGGATCTGGATGTGCAAGCAGGTATGGGTTGTGGTGCTGCAAACCTCTTTGCAGCACAACGACCTATGTGAGTTGCACATTAATCAGTGTGTAGCTAATTTGCAGGGCAAATTTTGCTACCAGGATTTCCCAGTACCAAAAAAAAACCAACAAAAAATCTGGAAAAAAATTGGAGCAAACCATGACAAAGTGTCAGGCACAAGGACAAATGCAGAGAGAGGGCTGTCTACGCTCCTGTCTCTGCATACTGTAGAGCCCCTGTGCTGATTCACCCTGCACTCCAACCACCTGCTCCCTGGCTGACTGGGGTACAGGGTGTCTCAAGACAGGGGACCAAGCAGCCCTGGCCTGCCTGTTCCCCTGTCTCCACAGCTGGCTAGAACACAGTGTGCCTCAGCACAAGGGCTCCACAGTGGAGCCCCCACACTGAGAACAGGGGAGCGACATGCCCAGGGCTGCTGGCTGCTTCCCCATTGATAAATTTGTTATAATTTTCCATATATGAAATCTAATTATTGGAGCATCATATTAAATTAATCAATGGTGGAGGGAGAGGTGATAAGTGGGGCAGTAATGGGGTAGGCAGTGGGGGACAGACAGCGGAGGAAGCAGTAGTGGGGCATGTGGTATGGCAGGTAAGGGGTCATTAATGTGGCAGTCTGTGATTGGGGCCTGAGCCACAGCAGCTGCCTGCATCTCCCTGCTGAATCGTGCTTGATTTTAAGGTTAGGGACTTTTTTTGCCTATCTTAAATGGAGGAAAAACCTTGTTTTCTAAATGAGTAAGTACAGTACATGTGGACTCTAATCATAAAGGAAGAAACCCTTCATAATTTCTAGTCCAGTGCCCATGGGCCACTGGTGTCACCTTAGTCACGGGGGGTACATGCCCACACCCCCAGTGACCAGTCAGCAACTGGGGGGGGGGGGCGGGGTCCATAGTTTCATAGTTGGTGGGGTCAGAAGGGATCTAAGCAGATCATCTAGTCCAACTCCCTGCTGTGGGCAGGAAAGGATGCTGGGGTCCAATGACTCCAGCTAGGTGGCTGTTTAGCCTCCTTTTGAAGACCCCCAGGGTAGGGGTGAGCACCACTTCCCTTGGAAGTTGGTTCCAGTTCCTAGCCACCCTGACAGTGAACTAGTGCCTCCTGATATCTATCCTGAATCTACTCTCAGTCAACTTATAGCCGTTGTTACTTATTACCCCCGGTGGTGCTCAGGGGAACAGGGACTCTCCCACTGCCTTCTGGTCACCCTTGGCAAATTTATAGGCAGCCACCAGATCCCCTCTCAGCCTTCTCTTGTGGAGGCTGAACAGGTTCAGGTCCCATAGCCTCTCCTCGTAGGGCCTGCCCTGCTGCCCCCTAATCATGCGAGTGGCCCTCCTCTGGACCCTCTCGATGCTGTCCATGTCCCTCCTGAAGTGCACGTATGGGTTCTGAACTGTATGCAGTACTCCAACTGCAGCCTGACCAATGTTGCATGAAGGGGGAGGATCACCTCCTTGGACCTGCTCGTGATGCATCTATGGATGCATGACAAAGTGCGGTTAGCCTTCCTGACTGTGTCCCCACATTGACGGCCCATGTTCATCTTGGAATCAATAGTGATTCCAAGATCCTTTTCTGCCTCTGTGCTGATGATAAGGGAGTTTCCCAGCCTGTAGGTATGCTACTGGTTCTTCCTCCCCAGGTGCAACACCTTGCACTTGTCCATATTGAAACCCATCCTATTCTCATCCGCCCACCTCTGTAACCTGTCCAGATCTAGTTGTAGGCTGTCCCTGTCTTCTACGGTGCTCACTTCTCTCCACATCGTAGTGTCATCTGCAAACTTGAACAAGGTGCTTTTCACCCCCTTGTTCAAATTGCTGGTGAAGATATTGAACAGTGTGGGCCCGAGGACCGAGTCCTGGGGAGCCACACTGCCCACATCTCTCCAGGTCGAAAATGACCCATCCACCACCATTCTCTTGGTGCGGCCCTCCAGTCAATTTGGGATCCATCTGACTGTGTAGGCATTGACTCCACACATGCCTAATATTTTAATGAGGATGGGCTCAGAGACAATGGGCTGGTCCCCCTCAGCCAATCTCACTGACCAGAGTGCCCCCCCCCCCCAGCCAATTGCTGTGGCTGCTTCCAAAAATGACTGTGGCCACTTCTGGGAACACCACGGTGCTCCCACTCCAGCATCTGTGCTCCTGCACCTCCATCCACCCCCTACACGTCACCACTGCCGGTGCCTGAGATAAATGTTTGTCCACCCTGCAGTTAAAAAGTACCCTTGTACATAGAGAGTTCTTCCTAATATATAAGCTAAATTCCCCGTGGACATAGAGAAAAACTGATGGTAAAATTTAGCAAATCCTCATTTAATCATCTCTTTTCTAACCTAAATAACCTAAGTTCTTCCAATCTTTCTCCTTATGTCATGCTTTCTAGATCATCCATTATTTTTGCTGCTTTATGTTTGACTCTCTCCAATTTGTGCACATCTTTTTTGACGCGTGAACCCCAAACTGGGCCTGGTATTCCACATGAGGTATCAGTCTGTGGATCTATATATGCAATTAATGTGAAGCAATGAACTCTGGAGCAATTTGCCCTGGAATAAACTGCTCCCAGGTGCAGCATCTATACATACACCTGGGACAGCAGAAATTTAAGCCAGGTCAGAGCAGAACCCTGGTTGACTGGGCTGACCAGCCACAATTTATGCCCACAGTCACCGTTCATACGTGGATTTAAGGACAGTAAATTACCCCACCAGTACTATTTTATGGGGGAGTTAATTATTTTACTGTGCCCTAATACCAGTGCATGTTTAGATGGTGACAGTTTATTGTGCAGTTAATTAGTCTACTCTGCAGTAAAGCACACATATAGATGCCTCCATATAGTGCATCCACTCTAGCTGAACAGAGTGGAAGAATAATTTTGCATGACTTGCATATGACACTTCTATTAATTCATCCAAATATGCTATTAGAATTTTTTCTGCAATATGACTTTGTTGACTTTTATTTCATTTGTGATTAATTTCAATCCTTAGTTCCTTTCCTGCAGAACTGCAGTCTAACTGATCATTCCTCATTTGTGTTTGTGTATTTGATTGTTCCTTGTATAGTATTTTGTTCTTATCCTTCCTGTTCATCCTATTTATTTTAGATCACATTTCTTAATTTACAAAGTAATATGGAATCTAACTCCTTTCTTCAAAATCACCTGCAAGTTTACTAAATGTGCACTCATTACCATCCTTTAAAATCAGTAATCAAGATTCTGGATAGTACTGGCCTTAATAAAAAATAACTTTTTTGTTGGATACATAATAATTCCTATAGAATTTAACAGAGACCTACAGACACACTAATTAATTGCCTTTGCATGTTTTAGAAAAGTGTAAGCAAGGCTAGTAGTTTGTTTTTTTTTAATTATAGGTTCATAAAGACATTCTTTAATAGCCAATTAGTTTATTTCCTATTAAAATGAGTAGGACCCTTCACATAATTGTGATGCAAGGATAATCTGCATTGGTGGCCATCCAATACATTCTAGGGGAAAGGCTTTCTGCCACTTTTTCTCCCTATAACTCAGCCCAATTACTAGAACAGTTCCAGAAATTCTGCATTTACCTCTACATGTTATCATGTCACATACTCTTATTTTTGTGTTAATCCTATTTTTAGCAGAGCAAGGGTTTTGTGATTTGGCCCCAGGTTAATTATTTTCCTAGTTAACTTTTAACATGAATTAACACCATTAAAATCAACAAATTACATTGTTGTAAATATGATATGGCTGTCCCTACAATGTAATGCATTGCTTTTGTAACTTTGGAGTAGTTAGATGCAGACTGAATTTATCTTTCCATCTTTATTAAGCTGAATAAGTCTTTTAAAAACCATTTATTATTTAATTAAGATAGAAGCTCCCTTATTAATTCTTAATTAATTCTTGTGAGAGAGACATACTGTAAGTAAGCTTTTCTAATCTAGAGCCCAACTCCCAAAAGGAAGACATTTCATTTTCTTGACAGAAGGGGAAAATGCATGTGGGGAGAAGGACAGAGACAGAGAAGAGAAAGGACATTACTGACAAAAAGGATAAAATATAACCAGTGGGTGTATTTTGTAAAGTAAGTTGGTTTTTCAGAAGAATCTTGTGCCTATTCACTACATTGCTTTCCCTCTCACTATAGTTTTTCTAAAGAAATTGAAATAACTTGAGTTGGAGAATGTGAACTGTATAACAGGATTACATAATACACAAGTGAAAAGTTCTACATTTTTAAAATGCTGATATAAAGCATTGTCTCTTTTCTTATCCAGTAGGGTTGCCAACTGTCAGTAAATGTATTGACAGTCAGTACAAAAATCAGGCTAAATATGTTCATTAAAAAACTTTAGCTATCTCTAAAAACAGTAAGTAGTGGCAGCCTGATTGCAACTCTGACAGAGCAGAGCAGAGCAGAGCACACAGCAGCACAGCACAGCACAGCACTGCAGAGCCACCTTGTCTCCAAGGGGGAACACAGAAACCTGCAGAAGTATTCTCTCAGACATGTGCTGCTACTGCTGCTGCTGCTGCTGTCCTAGGATGTTGGTAATACTGCTGGGTCATAGGTAAGCTTCTTTGGGAGTCCATGCCAGCATAGGGGGAGTGGACCCCCAGGGTGGGTAAAGCTGGGGGTGAGCTGGAGGTAGCATGTTGCAGAGTTCAGTTATGGGCATCAGGGTGTGAGGGTGAGGGTCTCTTGTGAGGGACAGTACATTATAAAACCATTGCTGCAGTCAAACAGAGTTGCCAACCCAAGAACCTCATACCTCTCCAGCTCTATCCTGATGAAGTAGGCTGTTGCCTATGAAAGTCTATGCCTTTGTAAACCACTTAATCTCTAAGGTGCCACCATGCTCTACCTTCTGACCCACTTCAGACGAACATAGACAACCTTTCTTTTATATCACTGTAAGAAGCATTATTGTTTTGCTGAACGTAGAGAGAAGAAAAGGATGCACTTCCTCCCCCTTTCAGAATGAAAACTAGAAAGCTTTACTGTAAGGAGCAGAATGGGAAAAATGAGCATTTATCCCACAGGATCTTATCCTTCCCTACCCTGCTCTTGGCCTACTACCCTTCATAAATAACACCAATTGCAAAGCTGCTAATTCTGTGTGCTTTCTGACCTTTAAAGCCTTTAAAAGGCTTTGTGGGAAACCCTTGTTATGCTTTAAAATCTTCATTGATTAGCTGTCTTTCTTTTCTTTCTCTCCATCCAGGGAATGGTAAATAAAGAGCACCAAGGGACATTCTGGCCCCTTAACATGTACAGCCAACAGAACTCTTTCCCTACTCACTGCTTCAAAGATCTGAGGTTACTTGGAGCCTTGAATCACATTTATTCAGGTGGCTGTGAAACAACTGCTCCCTGCAGCTTTGTAGTAGCATCTCTGTCATTGTGAGGATAGAGAATTTTGTGTTTACTGGCACTGTTCTCCAACTTAGAGGAGAAGAAAATGAAGATATTTGAATACACTACTATCCTCAGGCTTTTGAAAAATAGAGCTACTAAATATAAAATTTCTGGTAGGGAGAGTGTATACACATTAAAAAGTAAAATTCTGTGGCAAGATGGAGGTTGTATAATTTGCAATGCCTCAAGAGAAGGAAGGAATAGAATGGAGTTCATGGGAGAATTTAGAGTGGGCTGGAAGTAATGTGGTCTACCTTAGTCCAGTTTTACTACTTTTTACAAATATGCAAGTATATGTAACCTTACTGGTTTGGATCAATAATGCTGGCAGAGAAGCAGGTCACTCACAGCCACATTCACCAAGCAAGTCTATTCCTCATTACACTGGTCCACCCTAGTACTCCCAGCCCATCCATTCTTCAGTTCTCTTAAATGCAGACTTCTGCTTTCTAAAAAGAGTATACTTACTAGGGCTGTGCAAAGCTTTTGTCCCTGATTCAATTTGGTGGAGATTCAGCTTGATTCAGCAGCTGAATCTCCAAATCAGAATCGAATCAAGAGAGCCTGTAATCTCTCCAAATTAAATCAGAACCCTCTAAATCGATTTGGAGAGATTTGGAATGATTCAGCAATTTGAACATAGACACAGCTTTAAATGCTTTTTCTACATACCTCAAGGTACCCGATGGCTTGTGAATGCTGCAATGGTGGGGTGAATGGAGCATCCCACAGGAGCATGGGGAGGCTCCCCAGCACACTTGCCAGCAGACCTGAAAGTGAACCAGAAGCACTTCCGGTCTACTTCCGGGTCCACCGAGGATCACACAGGACCCCCACCCCCACACCCCTTGGTTCGGTGACTGGTGCCTCCTGGGTCTGGGGGGTACCGAGGGTCCCCCCATGGCTGATCACCAAGACAGGTGGGGTGGGGGGGTCTAGCGTGCTCCTCAGTGGAACCAGAAGTGGACCGGAAGTATTTTCAGTCCACTTCCAGGTTTGCTTCAGAGCACATAGCCCCCCTCCCCCCCCCCACACACACACACATGCTCCTGTGGGATGCTCCATTCACCCCAACATCGCAGCATTAACAAGACATGCCTGGTTCCTTCAGGTATGTTAGTAAAAACTTTTAAAGCTGTGTTTATGGCCAAATTGCTGATTCTCCGAATCAGCACTGAATCTTCAGATTTGGATTCGATCAAAGTGAATTGAGGACAGTGATCTGAATCAATGAATAGAACCACTGTCCCCAATTCAGGCTGAATCTGAATTCAAATAGAATATGGCTTGTTTCATACACCCCTAATACTTACCCTTCACCTCATTTTGAGGGGGTGAAGGAAGAGAACTTTGACAGAACAATAGAAATAGCAAAGTGGGTATGTAGAGGCTATATATTCTGCTTCTGTGGGGTCTGTCCCACAGACCTTGATGTTCAGTGCTCTGGGCTGCCCACAGTCAATGTACCACAGGACCAGAAGTAGCTGCACCCCACCAGGTAAAGTATTCAGTTGTGTTATTATCATGGGGGTTTAGACCTAATACTGCAATGTTGTCACAGAGTGGTCAAACTATCTTGCCATACCTTCTAAAGTCTGAGAATAAGCCTAGTTAATGCTCCAGATGTCAGTAGTACCTGATAATTCTGACTCGGGAACCAAAGGTGATATGATCAATGGTAGTTACATTGCTCCCTTGTGCACCTTTGGCCATTGAAACTACTAAGTCTAAATCATGCTAGCCAGATGGGCTGTTAGATTTGTGCAGACTTTTGATTTTGGTTTGTTAGCCCTAGGGGACAACTGGCCCTCAAGATGTGGAATGCTCTGTGTGATAAGAGATCTTTTCCTATTTTTCTCTTCCTTCTATTATTTTGCACATGTAAGTAATTGTCAAAGCCAAAGCATCTTGTGCTTACAGAACTGAGACATGTTTTTGTTTGTGTCATTGGATGTTATGAGTGTCATCATTGCTGTTGTCCTCATAAGGCATTATGGATGTGTCACTGCTGAAGTCTCAGAAACACCAGTGCTGACAAAAATTGCAGCCAGGACACCAAGCCCGACACCAGTTTTGTCTTAAAGAACAACCACAAGTTGGGTTTGGTGGCAAAGATTCAGCCAGGTTTACTGTTTACAAGCATATCCCTAAGATGTTTTGGCTTTCATAGATTCATAGATGTTAGGGTCGGAAGGGACCTCAATAGATCATCGAGTCCGACCCCCTGCATAGGCAGGAAAGAGTACTGGGTCTAGATGACCCCAGCTAGATGCATATCCAACCTCCTCTTGAAGACCCCCAGGGTAGAGGAGAGCACCACCTCCCTTGGGAGCCCATTCCAGACCTTGGACACTCGAACTGTGAAGAAGTTCTTCCTAATGTCTAGTCTAAATCTGCTCTCTGCTAGCTTGTGGCCATTATTTCTTGTAACCCCCGGGGATGCCTTGGTGAATAAAACCTCACCAATTCCCTTCTGTGCCCCCGTGATGAACTTATAGGCAGCCACAAGGTCACTTCTCAACCTTCTCTTGTGGAGGCTGAAAAGGATTTTTTTTAAAGGTTTTATGCTTATGCAGAATGGGAATTTTTATACATACACACACCCCTTACAAGTTTCTTGCAACCATTCTCCACCCAGCTCTATGTTAGGTCCTACTACTATTTTCTTACAGATTTCACCCAAACCTCTTCCTGTCTGTGACAACTAGTTTTTCCACTCAATTTGCTTAACAAATATATCAGACCAGGAGTTAAGGCTTTTGTATTTGTGGCAAGGTACTTGGCACAATACTATATAGGGTCCCCTAGGTGGCTACAAAGTTCCCATGTTTTCCTTCTTTTACACAATGTTCAAAAAAAATTACATATTGCATTCCATCTGTATCGTGAATGTCTCAAAGCATCCTGTACTGTGGGCTTGTTTCACATCCTGACCTGGGTGTTCCTGTTTGAGTCTTATTACACAGGAACTGGGCTCTCCTACACCTTGTACAGCCATTTCCCCTTCCCATCTTCTGGCAGGAGTGCCTAGCTCATCCATATGCCAAGTTTTGCTTACATAAGCAGTTCATGAATAAGTCAGGTTTTCTGGTCGGACCTACTCTGGCCAATGCTTTAGCAAAGCCTTTATGTAAGCAGTGTATATTGAACAGTGTTCCAGCACAGCCTTGATTTTCGTTTGTTTGCTTGATAGATCCTGACACATTTTGATCCACTATCCAAAGGAATACTATTTTTCCCCCTGCAACTATGCCTATTAATCATTCATAAAGACAGAATTATTCAGACTGGCTACAACTGTTGTGGGAGAAATGGCTCCTTTTGTATAGACTACAATTTATCTCATGAATGGCAATTGGTAACAAATAGGGGAAGACTTGTAGTTCATTAAAAATGTCAAAGGAATTATGACTAAAGCTTGATTGTGTAAATTTGCCTACATTAATCCTTGCTACAGTCACCCAAGTCATGAACTGGCTTCTAAATGGGACCTGCTCATTATTAGAGAATGTCCTCTTGCTGCTAGGCCCTTAATACATGCATTTCAAATCTTTTAATGAACTATTTCCCCATTCCATGTGCAGCCTCTTATTAGCACCTTCTTACTTCACTCTTTACTACACTAAATATATTGAACACATGGAGGTCATATGATCAGAGAAACATCTGTTTGTCTAGAAACTGAGATCTCCCAAATTCCAGTCCTTGATTTGCCATCCTCAGAGTGTGTGTCCTTGAACAAATTACTTCACCTCTATACATTTCAGTTCCATAAATAAGAAAATAAGACTCTAAAACATGCTTTACTGAAGTCTAGCAAAACATCTTTTTCTGAAAAAAATCTCTTCCCTTGCATTTGATCACAGCCTGTGGCATTCCAATATTTGCTTTAAGTTTCTTTGACAATGTGAATACAATGTGTTTTGTTACTAATGATGAATGTAGAGCCACTGCGTATAATTTTTGTTTATAGCAAGGTAAAATCAAATACAAAGTAACTATTTAGCAGACTTGTTCAGCAAATGTGACAAACTGAGGATGCATCTTATTGTTTTACATTTGTTTAAACCCTGCCTACTATTTAAAGAAAAAATATACATCATTATGCCATCTGTCACTAAAGAAAGAGCTTTAAAGGTATGTATTTCTTTCCCTCTGTGTACATTTGGGAAGATTTAGACCAACTTGGTAGTTTAATACAGTGGCATCCCACCTTTTTCAGTTTGAAGATGCTATTAAAAAAAGAAGAAGAAGAAAGTATTTTTGTGGGTGATATTTCCTACTACATCATCATTACATCATCTGGATGGTTGGGATACATTTGGAGAAAGTTTCAGGAATCACAGTGCACAGTATAAAATACTGTGATACCTGAAAGCTTATCCAAGCCTATCCCAATGCCAACCATACGGTTGGACATTAAAATATATTACTCAAAAATTCTTCCCTTTCACATATTTCTTACACTAGCACAGCAACAACATCACTTCAACGCTATTGAAAGAAAAGAGTTATGCACCACAGTTAACAAGCAGTTATATGAAAATTCTCCACTGTTTTCTGATTCTTTCTTGATCTAGTACAAAGGAAGCTGAAATCAAACACAATCCTGTAATGAAATCATTTCAGTATGTGGGAGACTCCAGCATACTAAGAATCAATACATCTGTTCTTTATACCTACTTGCTCCCAACATCTGACCTGTTGATTTTGCTACACTTTGGTTGTCTCCAGTGAGCTATGGTTGTCCTTATCTCATTGGAGTCTGTAGTCAACACATAAGAGTATCCTCAGACTCCTTTAATTTGAGATGGCGCTACAAAAAAAGAATTATGGGTTGAAAATTGCGTCCAGCCTCCATGGGAAAAAAAAGGGGTGGGGGGGGAACAGTCTTGGGTACCTGTGTCAAGAAAAGGCTTAGCATGGAGTCAGATGAGTTTCTGTCCTGTTCCTAGATCACATAGGTCCATAAGCAATGCATGTGCTTTCTCTTTGCTTCCTTGTTATGCAGAAAACAATGAGGGATATAACTGTCAAACAGGTGCAGAAAGAAAAGGTCAGGAACTACTCAAAGGGCTATGAGTTTTTCTCAGCATTGTTTCTGTACACCCTGTAGACCAGAGGGAGCCTTTTGGGGCAGCAGTGTCCCTACTTAACACAGGGTGCATGTGTTGCCCTGTGGGGCCAGGCCAACCCTCAGGATCTTAATATTGTGCTGTTAGACAGGAGGGCATGGTGTACAATTGCACATGCATACACTCAAAAATCAATTAGGTGCATGCACACACACACTAGGTGCATATACACACTCTAGGTGCATGGACCCCCACCAGGCATGCACACTCACACTACAATCCAGGCACATTACCAATTCAAGCACAAACACATCCAAAATTACCAGCCTAAGTAAATGCACACCTATCACCAAGTCAAGCACCTATTCACACTATACAGACCAAAAGAAATTAGACCAGAATCAATTATCAATACCTGCACACCCAATACACATACATGGATCACTAATTTGTATACACAAGTGAGTTCCTAACTTGGGTGTTGTGATGTGTATGTATGTATGTGCTTGGTGTGCTTTGGATACCTGGGGAAAAGTTAATGTAAGAAAGTGGAAGTGTAGGGAGTGAAACTTACCAGGACCAGGATTAGAACCAGTAGACTAGAGAGAAGTGGGCTGAAGAACTGAGTCTTGGGTGTTACTTTTGGTTAATTGACCTTAATTGATTAAAGGGCAACACCCAAAGCCTGCAGGACAGGGGAGTGACCCTGGAGAGAAGCCAGCCCTCTGGGAATGAAGCCAGAGTTACAGGGAAGCCAAAAGGTAAGCAGGGAGAGGGAAAGTGGGACAGAGGGTGCAGGGGAGCTAGAGAGGGTGGAAAGGAAACTGGGGGCTGGCTCCAGGAACCTGGGGAGGGGCTACTGGTGCTGGGAGCTGGAGAAGGTCTCCGGATGCTGCAAAATGGGTGGGGAAGTTGGTGGCAGGCCAGAGGACTGTGGGGGAGGAGAGGCAGCTAGAGAAGGTGTGGGGGAAAGCTGGAGAACACAGAGGAAGGGGGGAAAGGAGCAGGGAAGGTTCGGAACAGAAGGAGGAGAGAGAGAGAGAGAGAGAGAGAGAGATGGGGAGAGAAAGCAGGAAGCAGAAATGAGTGGGGCTGAGAGGCTAAAAGTGGCAGCAAGAGCTGCAGAAAGACATGGAAAGGAGGCGGTGGACAGCAGAAATGGGGCCAGGAGGCTAGAAGTGGCAGAAATGGTGGGAAGGACTGCAGAAAGACATGGGAAAAGGGCAGTAGGCAGCAGGAATGGGACTGAGAGATATCAGAAAGCAACAGGGCCAAGAGGCTGCAGCAGCAGAACAGAGAAGGGACAGAGAAGAGCTGAGAGGTGGCAGGAAAAGGTGGGGGGGAAGCTGAGAGAGACTGGAATTTAAGATGGGGAAGGGACTGGGGCTCAGTAACATACAACCCAACTCGGGGTTACAAATGACAGTGGTTTTATTGAACAGGGGAGATGACACAATATCTTATTGGTTCCTTCACACACACAATGGCAGCAGGGGTTAAAGAAGGTTGATGCTGGGGCTGAAGTCCGGGAGGAGAGAGAGAGAGAGTCCAAATTGGAGGAGGAAATGTGCAGGTGCTATCTACCTATCCCAGGCTGGAAGTTGTTCCTCGAATGGCCAGTCAGGGTCTCCTTCAACTCGGTGTTGTCCAGAGAGGGTCGCTGGCAGGGCCTCTAGGGTGGATAGGCAGCATGACATGGAGCTGATCTGGTTCAGATAGAAATGGCATTCCCACTGGGTCTGTCTTCACTGCCCCTTTTTATAGGGGCAGACCTTGTGTTACCCTAGTGACAGGAGGCATGCCTAGGCAAGAGTCAGCCCCTGGTCTACTGTGCATGTGTGCTCCGTGCAAGGATGTGCAGTTTTGGGTGTCTGTAATGGCAGGGTACAATGGTAGAGTTGCTGGTTCTGCAGGCTCTTTTGTCTTTCAAGTGCTGGGTTTTTGTCTTTGTTCCTGGGTGAGGTCCGTGGTTCCTGGATGAATCAATGCAAGGTGATGGCCTGGTCGTTACAGGCCATTCAGTAGAGGCCTGCTACCATTGTATTTCATACATTCTCAATCACTCTCATTCATCCAGGAACCAATTTACGTGGGAGGGGTACATGAATCATACAGTTGCAACACAGGGGATGCCCGGGCAAAGGACACAAGATGGAGGCTTGACATACAAAATGGAAACTTAACATGACTTACGCTAACTTACATATATAGGCCTAAAACAGTAATCACACAATATAAAAGCAGTACAAACATAATAATTATCACTAATAAAACAGTGGGTATCTATAACAAAATAGCAGGGAACTTATTTTCAAAGAGAAGAGAGAAAAATAAAACTTACTACCTAAAATAAAATGTTAAAGCTTATCCTACATCTTAGGTTACTTATACTTATCTATAGGGAATAGAGAGGGAAAGAAAAAGTCAGAAATGGTTGGAGAAGGGGAGGTAATGCATTTTAAAATAAAAAAACCCCCCAAAACTGGGGGTTTTGCTACACATGTGCACATGCAATTACTGTGAAGCAAAAAACTCTGGTGCATAGTACATCAAAGTCTTTTGCTCTGGGGTGTTGCATTTACATGTGTGCCTGGGACCACAGCACATTAAACCAGTTTGGAGCAGCCCCAGCCTTGCCCCAACCAGCCCCATCAGCATCTATATATATGTTGCTTCACAATAAACAATGCTACTGCAGGGTAGTACTTGTATTTACAGGTATTTATTTGTTTACTTCAGCCTAATAGGGCTGCACATGTAGATGCAGAGACTTTACTGTGGGGCTAATTAGGGTACTGTGCAGTAATGTCTCATGTAGCCATGCCCACAGACTCTTACATGACTAATTAGCAAGAGTTAAATTGCAGAATACAGCTCAGAAAACACATTTTCAATTTACAAACAATCATGATTATTCTTTTCAGCAGAGTTGTCCTTAATAATCACTTTAGTGTTTTGAGGGGAACATGTAACACCTAGAACATAGATTGAGCTCATTAAATAAACATTATACAACTATAAGAAGTTACCTATGGGTGCATACACACATCTAGGCACATGCACTTGCAGCAGCTCAAATAGCAGTGGCACAAATTTGTGCCAGAGATTTGTGTCTCAGCACAGGTGCTTGAACATGCACTTTGATGTGGGGCAAGTTGTGCCACTTGGGGCAAACTGATCCTGCCTAACTTCTGGGTCTGCAGCCAAGGGGAGCTAGAGACTGGGGACAGCACTTGTGCTGACCTCAGCAGTATAAAAAGTTGCCCTGATGAGCAGCTCTGGGCTACTTGCTCTCAAGAGCTTCTGAGGCCAGGCCAGTTGACATATGGGGGCACTAGCCCTCTGTGAAAGCTGGACTGCTTCAGCAGCCCCTGAACCCTCTACCCACTGCAGCAGTCTAGCAGTGCGTGCTGCTGCTTGGCTGTGACTTGCTGCCATCTGTAAGAGCATCTGCCCCTTTGGACATGCAGCACCATGTCTGCATGCCTGCCAGGCTTACACGGGGACCACACAGCCACTTGGGCTGTGGCATGGGCACTGTAGTAGAGCTGTCTGAACCTCTGGGACAGCTGACAATGGGCTGTGGCTGCACAGCTGGCCTTTGAGTGGCATGGCTGCCATGTGTACTCCCGCCCTGCCATCTGGGCAGCTATCTCCTGGAAGATGTGCTCATTGTGGTGGCCTTCTTTGAATTGTTAAAGCATGTCCTCCTCACCTCAAATGGCCAGGAGGTCAGCCACCTCATTTATGCTGCAGTTGGGTCCCCAGAGCAAGCCCTGGACAGGCTCCTCTGCCTGGGTCCTGCCACTTGCCTCACCAGCAGGAATCCTGGTGCTCCCTATTTAAAAATTGCCAATTCTCTGATAAGAAATCCTAAATTCACTCTTTTAAATACCCCAAAATCCATGTTCTTCCATGATTAAAATGAAATGCCACTATATATAGAGAGAGCGAGAGCACATGTGAGAGAGATTGATCAGTTGGGCAATACTTTATTGATATATTTACAATTTTAAAGCAGTTTGGAAGCCTACAAAAGCCTACCTATCATCATAATATAATACATTCTAAATATCTATATGCTTTGGTGTTTCCTTTTTTTTTTTTTTTTTTTTTTACTCAGACATCCCCCTGACCCCTACACTAATCAGAATGTGGGGACAACTGCCCCTGAAGCCACAGCTCCTGCCAACAGGTCCCATCCTGTTTGGCAGCTGGGCACACAGGGTGTGAGATGTGTGTGGGGGGATATAGGGTTTACAGGAGGGGAATTAGAAAGGGGGGTGGGGTGAGATTCTTGGGGGGGTGTGTGTGTGAGATGGGGGGGTTGTGGGTGTGTATGGTGGGGGGTATGGATATAGCAAGACAGCAAGCGCAGCCTGGTTCTGCTCAAAGGTGCATGCCCCTAGGCTGGGTCAGGCCAAACTTGTGCTATGTGGCACAGATGGCACCAGGCCATGGCCACACTGTGCTATCAAGCAGCTCTGCTAGCAGTAGGCCCTGAGTGCCCCATGGCCACTGCTGCTTCTGTGTGGTGGGGGGATGGGCTGTGTGCCATGCGGGGGGTGGGCAGGGGACCCCCCCCCCGGAGTCCCTACTACACATTTCCCTCCCCACCCCACCCCCCCACCCACACATCCCTACTTACCAGGGATGGCACCTGGGTTCATCAGGGGAAGGTGGCATGCAGAGTCACTCTGGCCAGGTGCTAGAATGGCTCTCTGGAGGACCCAGCCTCCAGTTGCTTTTGGTTGCTTTCTGTTGCTTCAGGTTTTCCCAGTATCAAATGCAACGCAAGGGGGGGGGGGGGAGGGGAGACAGCTGAAAAGTGTGCCTGTGTGATAAAGGTGCTTGCTGAAGGCTCTATGAAGACTAGACCAAGTGTTTTTCTGTATTTGTTTAGATATTAAGCTATATGTTGTTGCTAAAAGCCTAATTAAAGTTTAAGATGTAATGAGGCCTTGTATAAAGTAAGACCTAGTAAATTTAGCAAAGCCTTAAAGTAGTAAGGCCCTGTGGCATAGGTTTGTACTGCTATTGGTCAGTCTAAGGACAGTTGAAGTAAAAGGAATGTATGTTATCAGAACCATTCAGAAGCTTTAAATTGGCTGGGATATCTGGAAACCATTCAGAAGGAAGATACAGCTCTGTGAAAAGGATTAGTTAGCTGTTGCCTGTATCAGTGGGCCTGTGGAGGAGCCCAAGGACTGCATTCCAGGGTCCTTCCTGGTACCCTTCAGACAGTGCTGTTCAGGGATGCCTGACTTCGCTGAACTTTGTGGAAAGAGAAGCTTGCTGTATATCAGGCATCAGAGGGGACTGCCAATAAGTTGCTGACACAAATTGCTTTTGTCTATCATTGTTTGTTTTGTTACTACGTGTAGTTGTGTTTTTGTAAAGTCAATAAATCTTTCTTACCTTTCTAGCCCAGACCATACTTTCAATCCCGAGCCCTCCGCAGGTGGCTGGGACAACAGGGAACACTTTTTGTTTTCAGGGAACCTCTTTCAGTGCCTCAAATTGCTCTGAGATGCCACAACAGACATGTGCACACTCATCTGGATGCACCCTATGAGATCAAATCCATCCCTGTATTGGTATACTGAATAGTTCCTAATGTGTATTAGATACACAATTAGAATGAAATTTAATTTAATTTTATTTATTAAGTCTTGAAGCACCCTATTTAAATTTGCTGATGACACTAAGATGTGGGGGAATGTGGGCATGCTAGAAGGGAAATAGGCTGCAATTGGACCTAGGCAGGTTAAAGAGCTGGGCAGATGAGAACAGGATGGGTTTCATCACTGACAAGTGCAAGGTGCTGCACCTGGGGAGGAAGAACTAGTAGCATACCTGCAGGCTGAGGAACTCCCTTCTTGTCAGTGCAGAGGAAGAAAAGGATCATTATTCATGCCAAAATGAGCATGGGATGAGAGTATGGGGACGCGGTCAGAAAGGCCAACCACACCTTGTCATGCATCCACAGATGCATCTCAAGCAGGTCCAAGGAGGTGATCCTCCCCCTCTATGTGGCACTGGTCAGACTGCAGTTGGAGTACTGCATCCAGTTCTGGGCACCATGCTTCAGGAGGGAGGTGGACAACATGGAGAGGGTCCAGAGGAGGGCCACCCACATGATCAACAGGGCAGGCCCTATGAGGAGAGGCTAAGGGACCTGAACCTGTTCAGCCTCCACAAGAGAAGGCTGAGGGGGGATCTAGTAGCCATTTATAAACTAGTCAGAGGGGACCAGCAGGCATTGGGGGAGTCCCTGTTCCCCTGAGAACTACCAGGAGTGACTAGAAATGACAGTCACAAGCTGGCAGAGGGTAGATTCAGACTAGATATCAGGAGGCACTACTTCACTGTCAGGGCAGCTAGGACCTGGAACCAACTTCCAAGCGAAGTGGTGCTGGCTTCTACCCTGGGGGTCTTTAAGAGGAGGTTAGACGAACACCTTGCTGGTGTCGTTTGACCCCAGTACTTTTTCTACTATGGCAGGGGGTCGGACTTGATGATCTCCTCAGGTCCCTTCCAACCTCACCAACTATGAAACTATGAAACTATAAATATATTATTTATTTTATTATTAGAAGTATGAACATTTCTGTAAAGGATATATGGATCTTCTACAACACTTGAATAGGACACGTATCCTTCCATGTGTCTCAGTACCAGTTCTTACAATCATTTTACACATCTGGTGACCTAAATAAATAAATAAAAAATACTGTTGTAAAGATTTGTAAGATTCACCTAGAATTAGTTTCTTAGGGTCATAAGCTAATTTTTGGCATAAAATATAAGACATCTGGGTAAAACTCAAGATTAGTAGCAAAATAAAATCATTATTTTTTCTGATCTTATTTGGTCATTACAATTTATACATGGCTTTTGAAGTATATAACTTACAGTTTTCTGTTTCAGTTGTTCATTTAATTATGAAAAATATGCAAGATAAGGACATTTCTGGGAAATGTGCTATCTTTACAGCTGCATTCCAAAAATAGTGATTGTGATTTGTACTTTGTATGAAATATTCAATAGAACACCTTAGTTGCAAGTTATAAAGTTACTGCAAATGCTAGATCATAAATCTAAGGATCATTTTGGTCAAAAAGGAAATACACTACAAAACTACCTTATCAAATAACAGGACACATCTTTTTTTATAACTGTTATAGATTCTCCTCTCCTCCCCCCCCCTTAAAAAAACAAATAGGTTTTATAAAATATTTATGTTTTGGAAAAGCTCTCAACTTTAGAAGCATGTAAAATAGTTTTCTATTTAGGAACAGAAGGCATAACACTGAAAATCTGTTATCAGAAGCCATGAATTATATTATAAAAATGATCTTTTCTTTATCTCTCTTTGCAGGGAGAGAACAGAACAATACCACTGAATTTCAAATCCAACACATAGAGGATTCTAGTAAAAAAATATCTTACTGAAACTAATATCCCTTACAGACTGGGGGTTTTCAACCATTTTTGGTTGGTGTACCCTGGCAGCCAGTTGTGAAGCAGGGAGGCCCATGGCCAGTTGATGAGTGGGGGTTGGGGACCAGAAGCACTGGCGGCAAAACTGAAAGCACTGGTGGCAAAACTGGAATACACTACATGTTAGGGACGTGCAAAATGGGCTGTATTTGATTTGGATTCAGAAGTATTTCCAGTCCACTTCCAGGTCCACTGGGAAATGTGCTGGTGGGTAACCACATGCCTCCCTGGCTCAGCAATTAGTTGCAGGTGGACTCCAGAGGCACCGATTGCCAGACCCAGGAGGCACCAATTGCTGAGCTGGGGACCTCCAGTGGACTGGAAGTGCTTCTGGTCCACTTCTGGGTCTGCTGCCAAGCATGCTGGGGACCCCCTGTGCTTCTGTGGGACACTCCATGCACCCCAGCATTGAAGCATTCACAAGCCCCTGATACCTTGAGGTATGTAGAAAAAACATTTATAGCTGTCTTTATGTCCAAATCACCACACTTTTCTAAATCTCTCCAAACCTATTCGGAGGGTTCCAATTTAATTCAGAGAAATTAAAAGGTCCTCTAATTCTCTTTGAATTCGGAGATTCGGCCACCGATCTGGGCCAAATCTCCACCAAATCAAATCAGGGACTGAAGCTTTGCACAGTCCTACTACATGTATTTGCAAATATTTTACATCTTATTATAAGCTATAAGTACATGCTACTTTGGGAATACAGGTTATATTAATAGAGATATGGATTTCTTACTATATAAAAAGGCTATTTAATGATGCAACTAGTTATTCACATAGGAAGCTGTTTGGCTATAAAATATTTCTATTTTGGAAATTAGTTATCTGTCAGTGCTTAAACAATGTCTTTACCAAATTCAGTAAGAAAAGAGTCACATTTCCAAAGCTTGGAATTTGATGGATGACTATTTAATCCAAAGACTATTTAAGAACTAATTAAACCTAAAAGTATTATTTTCAGATGTA
This sequence comes from Alligator mississippiensis, assembly GCF_030867095.1. NCBI lineage: Eukaryota > Metazoa > Chordata > Crocodylia > Alligatoridae > Alligator > Alligator mississippiensis. The sequence goes on from NC_081824.1 coordinate 88,418,632, forward strand.
AATGTTTTTGGACTCATTTAAAACATAATATCTAATTCTGTCAATTAAATACTGCCCACAGTAAAACTGAAAGGAATATCTGATAAAATAAAAATTAAACTGAAAAGAAGAGTTAAAGCTAAACTAGCAAGATGTTCTGAACTTCCTGCCAAAAACAAAGGAAGTATAATTAATTTGTTTAAGCTTATATAAATATATCCCACTCTATCCAGAAGTACCAAAGTAACTACTTAAGGGAAAGCTACAATCATATTGCATATATATTAGAAGATTTCATTTTTAGGACCTAAATTTCTTATTAAGGTCTATGAATGAAAAAGTTTAATCAATTACAGCATACCAACAACTAAAATTTTAAAATAAATTATGGCTACCACCAAGGTCATAATATAAAATAATGTAGCAGGCTCACCTTTCAGAGCTTGGGTTGAGTTCCACGCTTGAGATCCTGCTGTTTTGATTGGTGGAGCCCATCCACCATTCAGGAGGCAGCAGGAAAAATAAAGTCACGCCCCTTTCCTGAGGGGAGGGGGAGAAGAGCTCCCCCAGACCTGATTGAAGACTGTAAACTGTCAGGTCCAGAAGACTTCAGGGGCAGAGCCCTAGAGCGTATAAAAGGATCTATGTGCCCAGCACGAGGGGCAGATGCAGTGAGGGATTCAAGAAGAGTGAAGCCAAGAAAAGCTGGGGAGCTGTCCCCAAGTAGGCAATAGGCCCAAGGCTCCTGAAGCTGCCGCTGGAGGAGCAGCCTTGGGAGTTGTGTGAGACTGCTTGGGCTCTTGATGGTGCATAGGGATGGTGCATGGAGACCCGGCCCTGGAAGTGGTGTGAGACTGCTCAGGCCCATCATGGTGCACAGTTCGGTATGTAGAGCCCAGGCTTTGGGAGTCACAAGCAGTGGCTTGAGCCTGCAACCCTGTCAGGGCCTTGGGAGCTGCAGTGAGGCAACTGAGGCCCCATCTCCCAGCAAGCAGCCAGGTCCCACAGTGTGCAGGGCGGCATATGGGCCTGAGCCTTGGGAGCCAGGGAGCAGAAGTTGTGCTGTGGTGTGAGGCCCAGCACCCAGAAGCTAGCAGCGGTGGTACAGCAGCTGAAAGGAGTTGAACCCTCAATGCCCAGAGTGGGTCACAGGGTGGGGAGGAGCCCAGCAGCACAAGAGAGGCCTGGAGACGTGCTCCAGCAGAGGAGACCCCATCAAGCTGCACCCTGACCGCTGCCACCTGAGGGACCGTGAGTCATTGGGCTCTTGGGTCCCACAGGGGAAAGACATTTGGGGCAGGCTAACCCAGAGAAGGTGCTGGGTGAGCATCCCTCCTGCCTAGTCAAGGCCCTAAGGGGAGGGGCCCCTGGTTCTTCCTGGATACCCCACAAGAAGCCCCATTGGAAGGAGGACTATCTCTTGCCATGGGTCAGGGACTATATTAAGGGATAGATGTTATTAAGATTGTTCATGTTTGCACCTTATATTTTGTAATTGAAATGTTGTATTGTGATGTTGTAAATAGTGTTATTTAGGGTTTGACCTTGGTTACTGGTTAGTGTTCACTGTGTAAATATATGTATATGATATTTAGTTTTGTGTTTATGTATATTATAACCTAATAAATTGTATATAGTTAAGAACTTTGGGCTTGGGCTAACTCTATAGATGAAAGAGGGATCTGCTTGAAATTCTGGCATCCCTCACAGCACCCCCTCCTGTCATCCCATTCAATTAAGAATAGGGAACACCCTTGGGTGTACCTGGGTTATAATAAAATCCTTCTGAACTGAGCAAGCAACTACTTTCTGTTCACAGCTCTTAACTTCAGCACTCAACACTTAGCAGAACACTCTATGCAGCATGTTCATCCTCCCAGCTCAGCCTGTTTATATCTCTTCAAATGAACAACCAATCAATCAACATCTTCAGCAGCAATCAGACAGCTAAATACAAAGAACTCCCAGAATGACACCAAGTAGGAAAAATAATCCCATTCAGTACTGTTTCTTTATCATCATGGGTGAGAGAAATTTTGCCAAAAAGCACTTCCAAGGAATGAAATTTAAATATTTTGCTAAAAGTATATTGAAATGCTCTTACAATTTAAGATATCAGCAGATTTTCTTGTTAAGCACAGAACAGTTCAGATTATGTATTCCTGGACAGGAGGTGTAGGCTGGTTGCAGATGTTAAAAAAACAAACAAACCCAAAACCCATGCTTTACTGGAAAAAGCAGCAAATTATTTCAACTGGGCTCTGGAGTGTCTGTAAAGATCGGGTGCTTCAGTGGGGCTTTTTGGCACTCATAGCTGAAGCTGATTCAATTAGCTATTAGATAAATGTGCCAAAAAAGCCCCACTAAAGCATCCAATCTTTACAGATATTGCAGAGCCAGGTTGAAGTAATGTGCTTCCTCTTTGGGCATGTGTGGGGCTCAGCATGGGAACACACCAAATTTAAAGTAACCCCTCCACCTTTTTTTTTGTTTTTGTTTTTGTTTGTTTGTTTGTTTGTTTTTTTAAGTCTGCAAGTACCCATTAAGTCTCTCAGGAGATGTCATCCAGTTTGGTAACCAGAGAGGAATAGTAAGAAATATTTTAATAGAATTTCACCACCACTCTGAGCCTTTCTGTTAGGTCAGGATATTAAGTTTAATAAATAAATAACTAAATATTAGAATAATATAAAAAAGTAGGACTGGAAGGAACCTTGATTTCATCTACTCCAGCCATCTACTCCTGGCAGGATCAATTCTATCTGAACCATTCTGTGCAAATGTATATCTAAACTATTCTTAAAACTGTGCAAACAACCTTCTTGCACAACTATGAGGTACCCTGTCTCAGAACAATGACCATTTTAACCTGCCACAGGTAAATCAGGGGGACAAGGTCAATATCAATGTCATGCTGTTGCAAGGACAGTAGCAATTCATTAAAATATGCTTGACAGAATTTGTATTTTAATATTATTCTTATTAATTTCTTGTTTCAAGGCAGGTCCTTGAGTATATTTTTCTAAGTAATTCTACCAAGTACACCCCTGAAACATGGAAGATGCCAAATTTCAGCTGATTCTGGATCTTAAACTTCATTGCAGAACAACAAGATTTTTTTTTACCTCCCTGACTCCCATCTGACACCTTCAGGGAAGGAATTCTACCTGATCAACATGTCAAAGAGCTACTCAACACAGCTCACAAAGACACTCTCATGGACCCAGAGGGACATACTTCCATCTTCAGCTCCCTCTGTGCAAACATTAAGTTTATTTCCTACCTATGGGGACTTTTTACCATCTTGTACCAGAGCCTGATGAAGGGACTTTGATTCTGAAAGCTTGCAGAAAAGGACAATTTTCTTGCCATTTTCCAGTTGGTCTAATAAAAGGTATCATTTTGGAACCAAGAGTTCTAGTTTTTTGTATGTCTTCTTCTAAGTAATTGAGCTAAATATTTTTTGGTTTCACATGACTTGGATAAAAATATTTTCTTTGCTCGTTATACACTTCTTGGTCTTCTAAAGTAAATCCTAGAGGCTTCACCCAAAACCTATTTGAAATTCCTTTGTCTATCACAAATAGTTTATCTCTTCTATACTGGAAAAAAAAAATAAAAATATTGCTTCCAAGGGTCTCCACTTTGACATGGTTGAGTAACTTGTGAGCTACCAATGATCTCAAGAGTGATGCCTTCTGGAGTTTTACATTCTTGGTAGGGTTACCCATGCCAGCAAGGTTGAGACAGAGGTTTCCAGACTAATAGCAATGCAAAAACAAAAATAAAAGTCCTCAGCAGTGGAGCAGGTAGATAAAGAAGGAATGCTTCAAAATGGCTGCAAATATTATTGAAGGATGCAGCAGAACAGAAACCTCTGGTTAGCTAGGTTTCCTGTACCATCAGATGAAGTTTTCCTTCCTTAGGAAGAGTCACGTGCTTGCTGATGCACAATGGCACGCTCATATTAAACAAAGACACTCTTAAGAATTTTCCATCAACAGTAAGTTCTATGATGATGGGCTGGTGGCAACAGGGGCAGGTGCTAGTGATTACAGAAAGCCCCTCTGTCATCCTTAGGAGCCTACCCAACTTGAGGAGGCAGTCAGCCAATTTTATGGGCAGAGTGAACGGCCAGTTGTTATTTTTGAGGGCTTATCATGGCCAGGACCCTCTACACCGCTGATTGGCAGAGGGGCCTCATGGCCCCACCCCTCACTGCTGATTTGTGGAGAGGATTGTCTGTCATATGGTCCCACTCCTTGTTGCTGATTGGCTGAGAGGGCTGTCCAACATGTAGGCCCACCCCTCAGCACTGATTGGTGGAGAGGATCAGGACCATATAACAGGTAGGCACCTCATCCAATCAGTGGTGAGAGGTGGGGGAAGCAGCCATCTTGCTGGCAAGCCACTTCTCCCTTTTCCTATGGTGGGCTATGCAACTTGGAGAACTGCTGGCTCCCAATGGGAACCCAGAATTTTATTTCTAGTAAGATTATTTCCCCCTGTGGAGATCATCCAATTTTGGTATTTCCACAAATTCCATGCAATTGCAATTTGGGTAGGTCCCTAGTCATCCTCAAATCAAAAAATGCTGCCACTACTGCCAACTCATTTTGTGAATTATACACTTTTTAATTTACATTTAGAATAGCAATCAGCAACATTTCAGAGTTGCAGGCCAGAACAATCAGGCCTGAGTCCAAGGTAATCTAGTTCAGTGGTGGCTTTTCCCTGCCACTGCATTCCTCTGGTCACCAGTTGAAGCATGGGTGCATCCCTTCCCTACCTGGTCTATACTTCTCCTTCCTGTCAAGCCCTGGCACCCTGCCATTTGTTTACACACTGCTGGAGGCCTTTGGAATCTACTAGCTCTGTGGTCTGGGTGCAACACACAGTTGGACACATATGAGAGAGAGAGGGAGAGTGGCTCAGTAACTGGACCAGAGAAACCCTTGACTGGTCAATGCTGGGGTGAGGACCAGAATTGTAAAAAGGGCCAGAGTGCTTACCAAGAGGGACACCCAGAGCCAGAGACCTGGTGTTCTAACTAGCTTAGAGGCCAGGCCAGGACCTGTGTGGCAAAGGTCCTGGAGGGGGCCACTGTCAAGAGGGAGAATGATTCACTAAGTTTGGCAGCCCAGAATGAGGGCAAGTAGACTGCCTGAGAATGAGGGACCCAGTTGGGGTCGAAACACTAGGCAGGCAGAGAAGAAAGTCCATTGTGGGGCAGGAGACATATAGTGATGCCATCTGCGAGGCATGGGACATGGTTTAAGGGGAGGTCCAGAGCCATGTATTATGGCATCATAATAATACATCAGGCAGTAAATGGGCAGCCTCCTGCCTTAGAAACAAATAATTAGATACAGCAAAGGCATGGCAGGTGAGGCAGGTGGGTGGACTACCCTAGATAGGTGGGTGGGCCAATGATTTGACTGGTCACAAGACAGCCCCCTGTCACACGGAATCATTGGCATATAGTAAATTCCTTAATTCACGTTGTTGGGATTTACTTTTGGCCTTGAATCAGTGGAGGTTTACAAGTCTGTCATCAAATAATTTTGTTATAGTGATACCCTTAGTGGTAGCATGTGTGGAAACTTCTAGCATGTTGTCATGGAACCAGCATATGAGGTTAATTAGTTTGTCTGGGCAACTAATCTTTTCAAGGAGGGAAGGCGCCAGAGCGCAGAATGCTCAACAGTTGAACACCTTACTAAAGTTGACAAATGCAACATACAGGAGCACTTGTTTTTGGCATCTTTCTCCTGTGACTAAAGTAAGGTCAATATGTAAGCAGTTTTGTGTGATGAATGAAAACTACACTGGGATTCAGGGATTCATCATCTGCACTTACCTGGTGCCTTCTCAGCAAAAATTTACCAAGGGTCTTACCAGTGATGGAGAGAAGTGAACTGCCACAATAGTTGCTGCAGTCAATGTTGGTTTCCTTTGTGCTAGTAGATTGTTACAATTGTGGCATTTTTGAAATCCTGGGGTAAAGCCTCGTTTTCCCAGCAGAAAGTAAATAGGTCTAGCAAGGCTTTGTGAAATGTAGAACCACCATATTTAAACACTTCATCTGGGATTTCATCGTCTCCAGCTGCCTTTCCATTTGCCATTTCCATAAGTGTGTTCCTAGTCTCCTCCAAAGTTGTGGGATCTTCAAGTTCATATCAAACTGGTCTGTGGTCAGTTGAGTCTGTTCGATCATTTGTGCTTGATTCATGATTGAGGAGGGTTGCAAAATATTCTTTCCATCTTTCTAATATCATACTGTGCTCAGTCAGGAGGGTGGTGCCATCAGTGAACAGGATTGGACAGGTATTGGCTCTTCATGGTCTATAAATGGACTTTAACTCCTGAAAAAAAACCCAACAAACTTTGGGTATTATTAGCATCAGCAAGAGCTTGTAGTTCTGTTGCTTTGTTTCTCCACCAAGTGTTCTTCATCTCCTACAGCTTTTTCTGCACTTCAGGTTTTGATTTCTTGAGGGTTTCTGCAGCTGCAGGAGAGGAGAGGTTACTCAGTTTAACTTAGTGCATGGTTAGATGGGCTGCAAGGAGTGTTTGGTTATTGTTGTAATTTGCATCCAACTGTCACAACCAAATTAAATAGTGCCCATGTCACAAACAAGAAATATTAATCAAAATAGTTTTAGTCTATACAAGGTAACTAAGGGTTAACTAACAAGATGATAATAACAGGGGGGGGTTTTGCTGCACATGTCAAAAAAAAAAATTATTACTGCGCCACTAACAGAGATAAAAACTTTTGCCTTCTTTGCTTTATATAAATCATTATAATTGGTCGGAATGACAGGGGAGTGTCCCTATGACAAACACCCTAATAAAAACCACTATACAATTGGCGATTCTAATTAAATTTATGACGTGGCAAAAAACAATTGGCTAATATACAAATAAAACCCATCTTCACTTCCGTGAAGAAGGGGGACCTCCGTATGAACCTTGGAGACCTCTGATCACATGTATCAGAGTAACTAACAACTTGATCACTTGCCAGTGCCCCCCTCGCGTCTCGACCCAATCTTAAGACGTAAATCAGCGACCTGCCGGCCCGACCTTTCTGCCCGACCACCGAACTTTTATACAGACCGACCTCCGAACCTTAAGCTGTAACTAACCAAATATCTCTGACCTCCGTCTTTCACCACCTTGACGGCGTGAATAAATAATCTTGCTTTACAACCGATAAGCGTCTGTGCCTAATTCCACTCCAAGCGTCATAAATACCTGCCTGACGGCCTTCAAAGGTCTCATACCCTTCACTGCAGTACACAGCAGTGACACCAACCAGTCCACATTTCACTGAGTTGGGATATCAACGACTTCTTTAGCTGTTGAAAAGCACCGCACCTTTCACTGACAGTTCCATTTGCTCTTGCATTGTCACAGTTTGATAGTGCAGAATGAGTGGAAGTTGCTAACTGAAGTCTCCCCTCTTCCATGTGAAGTTTTGAAACATTGACATGTTGGTTTGGTTTTGGAGCAACCTTCTGTCTATGAGTATTTATCCTGATGTTCAGTTTAGTATGGATAAGCTGGTAAGCCGTATAGCATTCTGCACCTCACATAGCCCTGGTTATGTAAACATCCCTCAGGTCATTGTGATAAGTGATGACATAGTTTAAAAGGTGCACTGTTTTGATCGAGGGTGCTGCCAAGAGTAGAATCACTTTTCTGTCATGTTGAAAAAGCTGTTTGTAACAGCCAAGTCAAACTCTGCATAGAGTGTTAGGAGTAATTCTCCATTTGAGTTTAGAGACCCATGTCCAAATTTCCCCATGAAATGTTCCAAGTAGTATTGTCATCTCCAATGCATGCTCTGAAGTCACAGAGTAGTAGGATTTTATCATTGTTGGATATGTTTCTTAGCGTGTGACTCAGCTGGCTGTAAAACTGAGTTTTCATTTCTTCAGGAACAAGTAGTGTTCGGGTGTAGGCACTTATTATTGCCAGAAAGTGGTTGTGGGACAGTGGTATTCACAGTGTCATTTGGCATGCAGATATTGGCACAGGTTGCTGTGGTAGTTTATTAATGATGGAGTTTGCTATTGCGAGTCCTACTCCGTGTAGGCTGGAATTTTGATCTGTCTTGTAACCTGACCAGTCGAAAATGTATTCTTTTTCTGTAGGTAAACACGATTCTTTGGGTAAATGTGATATATTTTATTAGATCAACTAAATAGTTGTAAAATTGCTCTTTGTGTAGCAAGAAACCCTTTTGTCTGCCCCCTCCCCCTCAAATGTCAAGCTCCTCCATATGGCAAAAACCCCTCTTTTAGTATTTGGCCTCTTTTGGGGATGCTTTCTCTTTTCTTCCTTCCTCTCTCTTTTTCTTTTATTATATCATTATTATTTTTATATAAGGTGTATTTGTAGTGAAAATAGAGCTTGTAGATGGTTTTACAAAAATACTTTAAGTTTAAAAGTAAGTTGCCCCACGTAACAATGTTAGCAAGAGCAGGAATCTCTGTATGGAGCAGGTCCCTGAATGAATCATGGTTGATTGTGTAGGACAGTAGGTAGTCTGTATAAGCATGCAATGAGTGGCAATTAACACCTACAAAATCAGAGACCAAGGAGAAGAAAGAATCAATAAAAAGCCAGAAATTCCTGGAAACTTCATTGTTAAAGGTACAGAAGCCCCCGTTTGAACTAACCAATGCTGGAAACAGACCGTTGGGGCTGAAATACCCCCTGATCAACCGCTTCCAGAGCTCTATTCATCATGGAAGTGAATCAATCAAAATTCATCAACAGACTCCTGGAACTGCACGTACATGCGGACGTGACCCCTGGGGCTGACAGCTGCTATCCAGCAGCTACCAAGAGGAATGTCCCTATAGGTCAATGCCGCCCTAGATTGGGTAATCCTGAGAAATGGGGAGTCACCAAAGTCTGCCAGAGAGGGATAAAAGGCAGTGAAGAATGACCCGCAATGGTGCCCTCTTTGACCTGACAAGCACCCTGTCTGTTCAGCCAGAAGGACCAGCTGGCGACCCCCTTCTGCAGCAACATAGCACTGAAAGAAGCCTTGCCTGGCCATTGATGGTGAACTCCAGCGCTTGGGGATAGGTATATCTTTACACCAGTGCTTAGTGTTCAGAGCTATCTACTGTGAGTGTGTGCATTACTGTGTAGGTTTGAAGGGATCAGCACCAAGGTTTATGGTCTGACTTTTGCATCGGTGCAATAAACTAGAATTTTATGATGATCCTGTGTTGGTCCTTTGTAGCCAACATTTGCAAGCTGTCATATACAAACACCCTTCTTCAGTCACAGCGAGAGTCTGCTGTGGTTTTGTGTTCTCCTGGATGGAATAGAAGTCAATATGCAAAATGTAGGTTTGTGAAAATGCAAATATATATCAGTGAGGATCAGAGGTAGGGGTGTGTGTGTGGGGGGGGGGGGGGTGTCAGTAGGAAATGTTGACATGGTGTTTGGATATAGTTGGTAATATGTAGAGAAGTTATCTAGGGTTATCAGATAGTAGGCAGGTTATAATGTGCCATAAATCCAATGTCTATATTTAGTCCATGATATTTTGTATCCAGTAGATTTATGATGTGAAGTTTGTAGGCTCATCTAGGAAAGGTAATTTGTAAATTACCTTTGAGGATTAGAACTGAGCAATTGTAAAGTGGTTGTCTTGTGAGGAGAGTTCACCCACAGATAACTAGGTATTTTGTCTTTGATAGATTTTTGGTGTGCATTCATAAGATCCAGGAATGGTGATGGTTTGGTTTGGGGATGTTTAGTTATTGTGGGTGTTATAGAGATATGTTGGCAGGTTTCACATTTTTTTGTCCCAGCCTATTCTGGATCCATTTGGTGTGCTTTGGGCCATAGGAAGTTTGCTTCTTGTGATAAGATTGGTAAGGTTTGGTGCTTGTTTAAAGACTAGGATTAGTGATTCTGGGAAGATCTCTTTAACAATTGGGTCTTCTTCTAGTATGGGTTGCAACTGTTTGAGGATTTTCTGCTTAGGTTCCAGGGAAGGATGGCATGTCATAATTAATGGCGTGCAATTCATGGGGATTTTCTTTTTGTACTGCATCAGTTCTTCATGTTGTATCTGGATGGCTCTTTCAAAAGTGTGCTCTATCTCTATGGAGGAGTGTCCCTGTTGAGTAAAAGCCCTTTTGAGATTTGCAAGGTGATGACCATGGGTGTTCTCCTCAGTGCAAATTCAGTGGCATCAGAGGGCTTGGCTGTATATTACACATTTCTTGTTGTGTTTAGGGTGATTGGTCATTCTGTGCAGATATGTATGTTGGCCCCTGGGTTTCTTGTATATGGTAGGTTGTATTTTACCATTCTGGATATTGATCATAGTGTCTAAAAAGGAAATGTTGGTGCTGGAGTATTTAAGATTTAATCTGATGGAGGGGTGATGATTATTGAATTTGTGATGGAAATCAATTAGAGATTGCAGGTTCACAACACCACTGTCTTTTGTCTAGTCTTGGATAAGGCTATGGTAGCCTCTTTCACTACTAATGCTGTTCTTCTGCAATTTCTCCCACTTAAAAAGGAGATCTTACTGATTGTGCAAAACCAGCCCGGAGTTGGTGAGAGGCAAGCCTTTTTTACCCCAACTTTCCTGGGGGTCTCCTTAGATTGAGGTAGGTGGGGCCTCCCTAAATAGGGCCACCTGGTTGCCTAGGTAGGACCTCATATTTCCATCACTAAGCAAGAGTCACGTGATCATCACACCTAGGCTACTTATGTGGAGATCATCAGCTTCCAGCTTCTCAGGCCTGTCAGTACTGTCTAGGAAACTCACCACGAGTAAGGGGTGAAAGTTTGGTAAAGGTTTAGTGGATGATGATGCTGAAGTACTGGGAGAGTGGAAACTATTAGTATCCATAGATGGTCCATGCAAAATAATTTAATGTGCAACCTGTGGTGTGTAGTAGCAGGATGCATGCTCTGCGATGCTGCAACCTTTACCCAGCAGATAGCTAAGGATCATCAGAGGGTGCTGCATCTGCCCCACAGTGCTTGCTAACTCAATTATGTGGCTACTGACATTGTCCAAAGAGGATCCTCCTCCAGGCATCTGAAGCTTAGTGGTCATTGATCGATATTAGAATTGTTCCATCCATTTGAGCCTTAACCAATGCCCTGCTGTGGACAAAAGGTGTGCACCTAGATTCACCAGTCCCAGATCCAGATACTAGACATTTAGCCCAGATGAGGACCTATAGGAAAATTGCAGGTGGCCTCCAGGATCACTCTGGGCTCTAGGTGGGGATTCCCCTACTCCTGTAACATAGAGAACCTACGCATCCAACTCAGAAGTTTGGAATCCATTGGGGGGGGGGGGGTGGAGATGCAAAACTTAAGCAACCCACTACTCATCACTGAAGCATCTAAAGCAAGTTTCAACTGGGGTGCCACCAGATCCTTTGGAGATGTTGTGAGGTGGAAGGAGATAAGTGAGGTGTGAGGAGATAAGCAGTTAAGCTATGCACATAAGCAAGTTTCAGGCTTGTCCCCTGACTGGACAGTTCCCCATCCCTACTGTCTATTCCCTGTGCAAGGAAGTAAGAATTGAAATATATTAATTAGTTTTTTAAACTGAGTGCCACTCAATTAACAAAAGTTATGGATGAGTGCCTTGAGTCCAGTGAGGAGTGCTTCAAATCCAAAAGTTTGAGCGCTTTTAAGGTATTTTTGGATTTGTTTCACTGTTTTATGACAGATGTTTAAAATAAACCATAAATCCCATGAAAATGATTTTTTTTTAAAACTAAACAGTGAACAAATATAGATTACACTGGGAAATATTTTCAACAATTTTTCAACATTTTATGAACCAAAATGGACAAAATTGTGACAAATATAATTTATAATTAACAATTTGATCAACTTTCCATACTATATAAAGCAACACTCCATTTTTAGAGTATTAAAAAACCCACTCAGATGTTCTAATAAGAGTAGTAATTACTGCTGTTCTTTCATACTACCTGCTAATTTTCTTTGCTGAACAATGTGCTAAAAACTTTAAAATTGATGTATACAGTAATGTGAAGGAAGAGATCAGCCTGCATAACTCGAACCTTATTACCACATCCAAATGACTGTTTTTCAGATGCTTAGAAATGTCTGCTCTGCTCAACAGGCTTTTCATAACACCACTATGAGTTTTTGCTACTTAATCATTGCCAAAGACATTAGTCAGTAGCAATAATACTCTAAATACTAAGCAAACACTTGAAAAAAATACCCTTCAATATTGCAAGATCTGGCACTGGCACAATTCTGTCATAGTCTGGTTTCACAGTACTAATGAGTTAGTGAATTGTCCTTCATAGAAAAATCTACTGCAAACAAACCAGAGGGTTTTTGTTAATGCTGAACATTTATTTTCAGATCTCTTTGGGGAATTAACTTTAAACTCTGTCCCTAGATCCCTCCCCCCACCCCCCGCAAAGCACACCCAGCTGGGATGATTGCTTTCCTAGTCCCAGGGGCACTGTGGGGAGATGCACTGTCCCCCCATTCTTCTCCCCAGCAAGGCTGTGGCTCTCAACTGGCTGAAGAGAGTATGAGAGGTTATCACTGACAGCCCAGGATTGGGACCACCCAATGCTTGAGCAGGCAGAGGAGATAACCTCTGCCTGCCCAAGGCTAGAGCTCAGCAAAGATGCATAGGATGCAGGCAGAATTGCCTAAAAATAACCCTTGCTGTGAACCTAGACACAGGTTCATTAAGGCGCTCTGCCCTAGAGTGCCTTCATCTGATAGCTCATCAGATGAAGGTTAAATTTTCCTATGATTGGCTATTTTACAAGCTGTCTGCAGCAGTGAACATTTGTTATGTTATGGTTGTAGAGCACTTTTGGAGGCCTCATCACACAAAAAATGTAACCTCTGTATACACCCTTAGATCAATTCTGCCTTGGGCTTTTTGAATAGCTGCACCTAGCAATGCCATCCAGTTATTCCTATATGTTGTTCTAGTCTTTCTCTGTATGATGATACCTCTTAGTTTTGCATCATTGGCCTTTTCTTTAGTGAACTTCTATTTTTTTGTGCCAAAGTCACTAATGAGATTATTAAACAATATCAACCTCAAGACCTACTTTTGAACTATACTAGTCCCTCTCCTGCATCCTGATTATTCTCCCTTCAGCACAACCTACTGTATTCTCCCCTTTTGGTAGCTCCTGACTTTAAAATTCTTCTCATCACCATCATCTTTAGTTTAGCTGATAATTTTCCATGTGGCTTTTATTAAAATTTCTATTGAAGCCCAAAGAGAACATATCACATTTCTCATGTATAAAAAAAAATAAGAAAAATATCAGGAAAATAGCACAATCTATCATTAGTATTTCATGATTTAGTTTAGTAGGTTATTTCATTAAGAATGTTTGATGCTGAACATAGGCAGACAAGGTTTCTGCATAAATGTGATATCTTTTATTAGACCAACTAAATAGTTGGAAAAGACTGTTCTTTGCAAGCAAGGGTGTTTTGCCTGAAAGCTTGCAAAGAACAATTTTTCCAGTTATTTAGTTGGTCTAATAAAAGATATCATATCTACCCAAAGAACCTTGTCTGCCTGTGTGCTTAGACCAACATGGCTATAACCAACAACCCTGATGCTGAACATGTGATTTTATGTGCTAATTCTTTCTAGACTCTAGTATAGGTATTAAACTTTGAATATTTTAGTCTTTTGGGTTTTACTTCTACTATAGTTTTGATCATTTTCAGTTGTATATATCCATTTTCATGAAAGATCTTGCTTTGCTCCAATGCTCTTTATTATCATCTGTACTGACAAAAATAAGGAATTTAGTTTGTGTTTTATTATATCTTTAATCTCAGTCTCATTTTCACTTCATAGTGGCCCCATTTTTATATTTTCTTGTATTCTTGTTATGTATATGGTTAAATATTTGATTTTAGTCCTTAAGCTCTTCAGTCCAGTTGACTAATTTACGAATTGTTCAGTCTACCCATTTGACATAGAAAACTTATTGTCCTGTTTTTGTTTATTCCTCTATTTAATTTAAATGGAGCCAATTTGTGATCACTCAATCCAAGGTTACTTTCTGTAAATAGCTTTTCTATAATGCCTTGGCTACTTATCACAACCAATTATTTATAATAGTACCTCAGTTATTGTGACTATATGGTGAAGAATCATTTTGGCTTTTACATTCAGGAGTATCTAGGGCTTTGTATTATTAGTTATGCTTGGTTTGTTGGTTTGTTTCTATACCAGTGAAAGTCTCCTATGATGACATGATTTCTGAAAATATTTATTATTGTATTAATAATACAGAGATCTTCAATATGCAAAGCTGTTACTTGAAGACTGAAGTGGACCCCTAACACTTTGCCAAGTGAACTTCCTTTAGAATCATTAGGCAAAATGATCCTGAGACAAACCAATTCTACCTTACCTGTGATATTCCTTGTCAGTTTATTTATAGTCTACTGAATAACTGATATGACATTACCCCTTACCTCCACTTTTATGTCTTTTCTGCATAGCACATTATTTTTAATACCCATGTTCCAGTTATGATTGTTATTCCATCATGGTTTTCCAAATATCTTCCTATTTCATTCCAAGGCATTTGGAAAGTGCTGTATATTTTCATTGTCTTATTCTTTGTTATTCTCTTATTTCACAGCTGCACCTTCATTTCTTTGAATTACATCTATGTTCATACAAAACCTTTGGCTTTCTGGAGACACACCTCTATTCCAGAATTGTACTGGTAAGAGAACATTTGCTTCCAGGTATTTTCATTTAACTGATTTAATATGATACTATTTTGTGTTTTCAATTCAACTAAAACAATCCCAATGTTTGTAAGAGGTGAGGGGACTTTTCTTCAGGTGTCTGGCCACTTTGACAAAACGATAGACATGAACACTTGTACACCTTTTCCCTTTATCATTTATTCTTGAATTATTTTCTAGCTGTTGCCTTAAAAGTTGGAGATAACTGGCTTAGTTGGCACTTCCTTGATTTCTATATTTTCATCATGAGACTCTTATGTTCTTTTTCAGCTGCTGTACATCAGCCCTGAAAACTGCTCTGCGTAATAAGTCAGCTATGTGTATGCCAGTTCCTTTGTTGTAGGCCTAAGTGGTAACATTGCAATTTCAGTACCAAATTGGAGAAGAGGAGGCTCTCTAGTGATTTAGGGTGAATTTCATTTTAACTGATTTCATGCCGCTCCGACCCCTTAGCCCGGGAAGTCTGCTGCTTCCCGGGGGCCCGCATCCGGGACATTGCGGAGAGGATCCCAGAGCTCCTCAAACCCACAGACCACTATCCCATGCTCCTAATTCATGTGGGCACCAATGACACGGCTCGGAGCATTCCCAGCCAGGTCATGAGGCACTACAGGGATTTGGGAGTGGGGCTAAAGAGTCTGGGGGCACAGGTGGTGTTCTCGTCGATCCTCCCAGTCTCAGGCTATGGGCCGAGGACGGAGAGGAGGATCCACGTGGTCAACCAAAGACTGCGGCGCTGGTGTCGTCAGGAAGGCTTTGGCTTTCATGACCACAGCCCGCTCTTTGGCGAGAGAGGCAGCGAGCTGCTGGGAAGAGATGGCCTCCACCTCTCTCCCCTAGGGAGGAGGCTCTTCTCAGCCAGACTGGCTGACCTGCTCCACCGGGCTTTAAACTAAGCCCGCTGGGGGACAGGGGCACTACCGCCACTGCTGGCCCACTGAGCAATCCTTGCAAAGCCAGCAGGTCAAGGCACTTAAGGGAGCCCACCCCTGCCCCAGCCCTGGTAAAAGCTGTGGGCAAGCAAGGAGCCCCCCAGGGCGCACTTGCTTGCCTGTACACAAATGCCAGGAGCTTGGGGAATAAGCAGGAGGAACTCATCCTCCTGCTCAATGCAAATAATTATGAAGTCATAGGGATAACGGAGACCTGGTGGGACTCCGCCCATGACTGGACCATGGGTATAGATGGCTATACCTTGTACAGGAGGGATCGTGTAGAGAAAAGGGGCGGGGGTGTAGCTCTCTATGTTAAGGAAAGCGACACGTCCCTGCAAGCCGATATTGGTGACCAGGATGGATGGCTGGAGACCCTCTGGGTTAAAATCCGTGGGGAACATGGCACAGGGGACACAATGGTGGGAGTCTACTACAGACCTCCCACCCAAAGTCCTGAGCTTGACCATGAGTTTGCCCGGGAACTGGCTGAGGCCGCATGCTCTGGGACCATGGTTGTCATGGGTGACTTCAATTACCCAGACATCTCGTGGGAGGATTGCTCAGCAAAATCTGAGCGGTCGCAAAGCTTCCTCTCGTGTGTGGATGACCTCTACCTGACTCAAGAAGTCTATGGGCCAATGAGAGGCAAAGCGCTGCTCGACCTGGTACTGGCTACTGGGGATGACCTAGTCGGCGACCTAGTGATTGATGGGAAGCTGGGTGACAGCGACCACGAGCTGATCACCTTCACCAACTGCCGAAAAGCTGGCAAGTCAGTCAGCAACACGGAAGTCCTTGACTTCAGGAAAGCCAACTTTGACAAGCTCAGGAGGCTTGTCAGTGACGCCCTAAGGGACCATGACCATGGAGAAAGGGGAGTTCAAGAAGAGTGGTTGTTCCTCAAGGGAGCAATCCTCAATGCACAAGCTAAGTCCATTCCATCTCGGAGGACAGGCAGCAAGAGGGCACAGCAGCCCCCCTGGCTCTCCAGGGACCTAGCAGACCTCCTGAGGCTAAAAAGAAAGGCCTACAAAGGATGGAGGATGGGAGTCACCTCCAAGGAGGATTATTCTGCACTGGTCCGGTCTTGTAGGGAGCAGACCAGGAAAGCCAAGGCTGCAACTGAACTCCAAATAGCTTTCAGAATCAAGGACAATAAAAAGTCCTTTTTCAGATATATGGGGAGCCGGAGGAAAAGCAGGGGCAACGTTGGACTCCTGCTGAACCAGGTGGGGCAACTGACAACTGAAGCCCAGGAAAAAGCCAACCTATTAAATAGGTACTTTGCGTCGGTCTTTCATCAGTCCCATGGGACATCCATGCCCACTACAGGACAGGGAAGTCCGGGTGAGGGTGATCTCCTGCCCTCCATTGATGCTGACTTCGTGAAGGAACATCTTGAGAAGCTGGATACCTTCAAGTCAGCCGGCCCTGACAATCTTCACCCCAGGGTACTCAAGGAGCTGGTGAGCACCATAGCACAGCCTCTAGCACGGTTCTTTGAAAACTCTTGGCGCTCTGGTGTAGTGCCCGAAGACTGGAAGAAGGCCAATGTGGTGCCTATCTTCAAGAAAGGGAGGAAAGTGGATCCGGCTAACTACAGACCCATTAGCCTGACTTCTATCCCGGGGAAGATCTTTGAAAAGTTTATTAAAGAGGCCATCCTTAATGGACTGGCCGATGCCAACATCTTAAGGGATAGCCAGCACAGGTTTGTTGAGGGTAGGTCTTGCTTGACCAATCTCATTTCCTTCTACGACCAGGTGGCCTATCACCTGGACAAGAGAGAAGAGATTGATGTCATATATCTTGACTTCAAAAAAGCCTTTGACCTGGTTTCCCATAATCACCTCTTAGAGAAACTGGCCAATTGTCGCCTTGGGTCCTCCACGATCCACTGGCTGGAAAACTGGCTCCGTGGTCGGACCCAGAGGGTAGTTATTGATGGAAGTCACTCATCGTGGTGTCCTGTGACCAGTGGGGTCCCCCAAGGCTCTGTCCTTGGACCCATACTGTTCAACATCTTCATTAATGATGTGGACACTGGAGTCAGAAGCGGACTGGCCAAGTTCGCTGATGACACCAAACTTTGGGGAAAAGCATCCACACCAGAAGACAGGCAGGTGATCCAGGCTGACCTGGACAGGCTCAGCAAGTGGGCGGATGAGAATCTGATGGTGTTCAACGCCGATAAATGCAAGGTTCTCCACCTTGGGAAGAAAAACCCGCAGCATCCTTATAGGCTCGGCAGTGCTATGTTGGCTAGCACTATGCAAGAAAGAGACTTGGGGGTCATCATTGCCCACAAGATGAACATGAGCCTGCAGTACAATGCTGCGGCTAGTAAAGCGACCAAAACGCTGGCTTGCATCCATAGATGCTTCTCAAGCAAATCCTGGGACTTCATTCTCCCCTTGTGCTCGGCCTTAGTGAGGCTGCAGTTGGAGTACTGCGTCCAGTTTTGGGCTCCACAATTCAAAAAGGATGTGGAGAAGCTTGAGAGAATCCAGAGAAGAGCCACACGCATGATCAGAGGTCAGGGAAGCAGACCCTACGATGACAGGCTGAGAGCCCTGGGGCTCTTTAGCCTGGAAAAGCGCAGGCTCAGGGGTGATCTGATGGCCACCTACAAGTTTATCAGGGGTGACCACCAGTATCTGAGGGAACGTTTGTTCACCAGAGTGCCCCAAGGGATGAGGACTAGGTCGAATGGTCATAAACTACTACAAGACTGTTTCAGGCTGGACACAAGGAAGAATTTCTTTACTGTCCGAGCCCCCAAGTTCTGGAACAGCCTGCCACCGGAGGTGGTTCAAGCGCCTACATTGAACACCTTCAAGAGCAAACTGGATGCTCATCTTGCTGGGATCCTATGAACCCAGCTGACTTCCTGCCCTTTGGGCAGGGGGCTGGACTAGATGATCTTCTGAGGTCCCTTCCAGCCCTAATGTCTATGAAATCTATGAAATGTCCTTGACCACAGCAGTTCAACTGTTGGCAAATGAAAGCTTTTGGAGGGAAGGTTCCTTGAATAGACGTGATATCTTTTATTAGATTAACTGAATAGTTTGGAAGGAATACCTTTTCAGTTTGGACATACTTTTTTTTTTCTTATATTGGTGACAGTGATCATGCTGCATAAAAAACTACCAGCTGTCTTTTTTTGTAAGAATGATACCCCAAGCCATTTCTCACTATCATGGCTGTTTTTGTTCCCATCATACTATTTTAGTATAGCATAACTTTTATTAGTTTCTTGGCTGTATTTCCAATTGCTGTATCAAGTCAATGCAATCACATCCACGTGGTATCTTTGTCTAGCAGTTGCCTTAGGAATTTATATACATTTGAGAAGTATGATTAGTTGTTTAAAAAATCCTAAGATTCTCTGAATGTATTTAGTATATTTAAAGATGGATATCTGCTGTACTGCTTTTACCTCTCCAATGTCCAGTTGTAGCTACTGAGATGTGAGCAAGTGTTTCTTGTACGGTTCTCCAGCCGATTGCACTTTTATCTTGATATCAGTTAATTTTAAATTTATTTTCCCTAGCTGGGAGATAACTAAAGCTATGGTGATAATCTGCCACAGAATCTGTTGTACGGTCAACATCGGAATGTCAACAGTTAGACTCTTGGGGCGCGTCCACACGAGTGTGCACGTGTGTCTTGCAGCGTCTCAAAGCCCTTTGAGATGCTGCAAGAGGCATATGCAGGAATAAGAAAATGTTCCCTGCACTTCAAATCTCCAGTGCGGAGGCAAAATTAGACCCCTAAATATCCAGGGGTCAAAAAAACCACAGCAGAAAAAAATGGGGCAGGGCACAGTCCCGGACCATGCCCTGAGGAAACCAAAGTCTCGATCCTCTACAGAGATACTCTAGTAGCCTGCCAGAGTGTCTCTGTGGGTGGCCCTTTCCCCAGTGCTGAAGCACACTGCCTGCAGTGACTGGGACCCAGACTCTGTGCCAGGTAAGTAGGAGATAGGGAGAGCTGGAGCAGCAGGGGTTGGGACTACTGAGGGTACGGGGAGCCATGGGGGTGCAGCTCAGGGAAAGTGGGTCTGCTGGCCATCCCCCCGCATAATTCCAGCTCCCCTGCTCCCCTCATGGCTGGGTGCAGCCACCCATTCACCTCCCTGCTCGGATACAGCCCCCAGCTGAGCCCACAACCAGCTCTGCCCCCCCCCCCACTCAGCCCACAGCTGGGTTCAGTCCCCTGCTTGCCTCCCTGCTCAGTTACAGCCTCCTCACCTGGCTGCAGCTCCCTTGCATGCCCCCTGCCTGGCTGCAGCCCCCCCACCACATGCTCCTCACCTTTCTGCAGCCTCCTCACTTGCCCCCGCCTGACTCCAACCCCCCTCCTCCCCCCCCCAGCTCACCAGCAACAGTAGCTGCACTCTTGGCTTCATGGCATAGCCCCCCTGCATGGCATGGTTAAGGGCGGCTTGACCCCAGCTGCCAGGTATCTGCACAGCCTCTGCCACCACATGCTGCTGTGGCCCAGCTCAGCATGGCATGGAGCCATGTGCTTTTGGGCAGCTCCAGGCTGTCACCTGGGGCTGTGTGCTGCTCATGGGGGCCACTGGCCACATAGGCCTGGGTCCTGCATGCATGAGCCCCACGTCCTCTTTGGGTCATTTCTGTGCATGTCAGACCCAGGCTGGTGTAGCCAGCAGTCCCCATGAGTGGTGCACAGCCCCGAGTGAAAGCCCAGAGCTGCCCGAAAGCACATGGCCCCATGCCTTCTTAGCAGCCTCCACTTACAGCCTCCTCCATACACACACTCCCCCCACAATCCACCCACAAACTCCTCACCCACATTCCTGGACCTGTGGGGCAGGAGTGAGGGGAATGGGGTTGGGGGGTAAGTTGTGGGTTCAGAGTGAGGGGCAAGGGCAGGGGCAGGGCAGTGGCATATCAGTGCTGCTCAATGCGGCACATCCTGGTGACCAAAGGGGAGGGACAGGTCTGATTTTTCTATGATAAAGAAGCCCAAAGTCAGTGCCAAACTGTATAGATAATTGGAATGTATTTTATTATGATGATGGAGGCACCGGTAGGTTTCCAATTTCCTTTACAATTGTAAGTATATCAATAAAACATTGCCCAATTGATCTCTCTCTCTCTCTCTCTCTCTCTCTGTATGTGCGTGTGTGTGTGTATAGTGGTCTTTTGTTTTATTTTTGGAGGAACATGGATTTTGGGGTATGTTAAAGAGTGAATTTGGGATTGTTGTTCAGAGATTTTGCAGGTTTTAAATAGGGAACACTGGAATTCCTGCTAGTGAGGCAAGTGGCAGGAGCCAGGCAGAAGAGCCTGCTCAGGGCTGGCGCCTAGGACCCAGCTGGAGGTGAATGACCTCCTGGCCACTTGGGGCCAGGAGGACTTGCTTTGACAGTTCAAAGCAGGCCACTACATGGGAACATCTTCTGGGTGATGGCTGCCTAGATGTCTGGGCAGGGGCACACATGACAATAGTGCTGCACCAAGGCAACTGTGCAGCCACAGTCCACTGGCAGCTGGCCTAGAAGGGCAGGTGCTTCTATTGGCTGTGTAGCCTCCATCTGATTTTGGCAGGTGCACAGCCTTGGGGTCACATGCAGTCAAAGGTGGCAGCAGGTCACAGCCAGGCAGCATCATCCACTGCCAGACTGCTGCAGTGGGTAATGGGTGCAGGAAATTCTCAGGGCTGCTTCAGCAGTCCAGCTTGCAGATGGGGTAGTGTCCCCAGGTAACAACCGGCCAGTCCCCAGAAACTCCTGAGACAAAGTAGCCCTCTTTTTATATTGCTGGGGCCAGCACAGGTGCTAGCCCCAGGCTCTAGCTCCCCCTGGCTGCAGATCCAGAAGGAGGCAGGCAGGGTTATTTTGCCCCAAGTGGCACAATTTGCCCCACACCAAAGTGCATGTCCAGGCACATGTGCTGAGACAAAAAGCCCCAGCTTAAATTTGCACCACTTCTATTTGAGCTGCTGCAAGTGCACATGCTTGCATGTGTGGACACGTCCCTGCAGCTCTTGGATTATTTTTCTGAGCTGCCCTTTGTTAACATTCAGCTCAGTTTGCCTGACCTTTTGTAATACACTGAAGAAATTTGACTGCACACCAGTGATCTTGAGATTGATCCCTATGGGTGCATCCACACATGCAAGCATGTGCACTTGCAGCAGCTTAAAATGAAGTGGTGCAAATTTGAGCCGGGGCTTTTTGCTTCAGTGCATGTGCTCGAACATGCACTTTGTTGTGGAGCAAACTGTGCCACTTGGGGCAAAATAACCCTGCCTGGCTCCTCCCAGATCTGCAGCCAGAGGGAGCTAGAGCTCAGGGCCAGCAACTGTGCTGTCCCCAGCGGTATAAAAATCTGTCCTGTCCTGGCATTAGCAGTATAAAAAGCCACCCTGGCAAGTATCTCAGGGCTACTAGCTCTCAGGAGCTTCTGGGGCCCAGCCAATTGATACCGGTGGACACTACCCCTTGTGCCAGATGGATTGCTGAAGCATCCCTGAGAGTTCCCTGCACCCTTTACCCACTGCAGCAGTCTGGCAGTGGGGGTTGCTGCCTGGCTGTGACCTACTGTGCACCTGCCAGACCCAGATGGGGACTGCAGAGCCAGTAGAGGCATCTGCCCCTCTGGGCCAGCTGCCAGTGGACTGTGGCTGCAGGGTTGTCCTCTGTGCGGCACTACTGCCACGTGTGCCCCCTGCCCAGCCATCTGGGCAGCTATCACCTGGAAGATGTTCCAGATGTGGTGGCCTGCTTTGAACTGTCAAAGCATGTCCTCCTGGCCCCATTTGGCCAGGAGGTCAGTCACAGCCAGATTGGTCCAAGGTGCCAGCTCTGAGCAAGCAGGGTCATAGTTTCATAATTTCATCATTGTTAGGGTTAGAAGGGACCTAAGCAGATCATCTAGTCCAACCCCCTGTCATGGGCGGGAAAGGATGCTGGTGTCAAATAACCCCAGCTAGGTGGCTGCCTAGCCTCTTTTTGAAGACCCCCAGGGTAGGGGCAAGCAACGCTTCCCTTGGAAGTTGGTTCCAGCTCCTAGATGCCCTGGCTGTGAAATAGTGCCTCCTGGTGTATAGCCTGAATCTACTGTCAGTGAACTTATGGCCGTTGTTCCTTGTTACTCCTGGTAGTGCTCGGGGGAACAGGGAATCTCCCATTGCTTGCTGGTCCCCCCTGGCAAGTTTATAGGCGGCCACCAGATCCCCTCTCAGCCTTCTTTTGTGGAAGCTGAACAGGTTCAGATCCTGTAGCCTCTCCTCATAGGGCCTAACCTGCTGCCCCCTGATCATGCGAGTGTCCCTCCTCTGGACCTTCTCGATCTAGCCATATGCATCCTGAAGTGAAGCGCTCAGAACTGGATGCAGTACTCCAACTGCAGCCTGACCAATGACACATAGAGGGGGATGACCACTGGCAGAGGGGTCCTGCCACTGGCCTCCCTTTTGGAAAACTGAAAAATCCCTGGTAAAAAAAAAAAATCCCAAAGTCACTCTAAAATACTCCCAAGTCCATATTCCTTCACAAGTAAAACAAAAGACCACTATAAAGAGAGACAGACAGACAGACAGACACAGTGATCAGTTGGACAGTGTTTTATTGATATATCTTACTGTGTTAAAGAAAGTCTCTTAGAATAATAAAGTGAGCTCTAAATACATGTTTCATGAAATCATGAATACATATTTTGCTGCCCTCCCACAGGGTAATGACCCCTCAACAGGGAGTTCAGCCCCCACACAAGGGGTTTGGCCCCTACACAAGGGGTTCAGACCCCCAACAGAGGGTTCCACCCCCACACAAAGGGTATGCCTCCCCCAACAGGGGATTTGTCCCGCACACAAAGGGTTCAGGCCCCCCCAACAGGGGGTTTGGGCCCCCCCAAGGACTTTGGCCCCCCAATGGGAGTTCCGCCCTGCAACAGGGGGGTTGGTCCCTGCACAAAGGCTTTGGCCCCCCCAACAGGAGGTTCAGCCCCCACACAAGGGGTACGGCCCCCAACGGGGGTTCAGCCCCCACATAAGGGGTATGGACCCCCAATGGGGGTCAAATGGCCCCTGCAGGGACTACCACCCCCCTGCAAGGCCCACCTGTTCCACCCCAGCCCCCTGACTGCTGCCCCACCTGGCTCCATTCCCCACCAGCTGCTGCAGCCTCCCCACTGGCTGCCCCAGTGAGCCCCACCTCTGCTCCCCCAGACCCCCCCCAATGGCTGCCCCACCCAGCCTCATCCCCCAACTTGCACCCCCAGGCTACCCCTACAAGGCTACCCCTACAACCCCAGGTACCATCACTTAAAAAAAAAACAAAACAGAAAAAGAACAGAAAAAATATGGAAAAAAAAAGCCTCTGCTTACCTTAGAAGCAGGGGTGGTGGGGCTCCAGGGCCTCCTGGCAGAGACCTCCAGGCATCACAGGACAGTTGGGGGTGTATCAGGGTCCAGGCTGGGGCTGCTGGGGCTGTCAGCCTGCCAGGCACTGTGTGGGTGGGACCCCAGTCAGCCAGACAGCAGTTGGCAGTTTTTTTGTTTGTTTTTTTAAACTATGGTGTGGGGGGGCAAGGATGGGCGGGGCTTGTGGGATAGAGCCAGCCAGGGAAGGGGTCTGGGGCCTTGGGGGGGCTGGCGGGGGGAGGGCCAGCCACGGCACGGGTTGGGGGCTTTGGGGGGGGTGGAGGGAGGGATCAGCCAGGTCAGGGTTCGGGGGGACTGGGGGAGTGGGGGATGCCATCGGGGGTCCCCTCCATGGTCCCCTCCCCCCTCCTTCAGCCCCCCTGACCCCTTACTCACCAGCACCAGAGCCCTGGTGCTGAAACATGTGGCCTGGCTGGCCCTGCTTCACTTTTTTAAACTTCGCTTTTTTTAAACTTCTAATTTTCTCCTCGCGCTGCAAACTTGCAGGGCTGGGAACATTTTTTTTATTTCTGTATGTGCCTGTTGCCCCGCCTCAAAGGGGTTTGAGGTGGGGCAAGAGGCACATGCATGTTCATCTGGACACACCCTATGAGTCATGCTGATACATCTTGATGGAAGCAATAATATTCTTTCACTCTATGTTAGTTCCCAAATGACATTTTCAGCTACCTGTATCCAACTCTGCATGTCCTATATATGTTGAATTCACTTCTTTCCTAATCCAATAACTTTTACCTTGGCACTAAGTACTGAGGATATTTTGCCTTTGCTACATCAGGTAAAATTTATTTGATTATGGGTATTTGGTAATGAGCTCTCTTCAGTACTTTAAGTTGCTTGAGCTTAAGAAGCTATCTGACCTTTGAATTCTGTGTTGCTCATCAGCAGTGTAACTGTGGGGGCACTGGAGCTGATTTACAGTGAGTACCCAAATGGCAGTGCTCATCAGCATCAGCACCTCATGTTTTGGGAAGTAGTCCTCTCCAGTGCTCAACATCCTTTCCATCCCTCTCCCTCTCCTAGTTATCCTTCTATTGCTGATCTAGCTTCTGAGCTCTGGGATTTTAGCACTTCTTTTCCTTTTATTTGCTTTACTGCTCTCACTATATATATTTTTTCCTACTCCAACTGATTTTCAGAGAGAGAGGTGATGTACTACTAATTACATCTATTTTCTAAGTGTCTTATGCTTAGAAGACATCCAAGTCCCTGGAAAACCAAACCAAAACAAACTTGATAATACTTTATCAATTTTCCTGCAAGGAGCTATAGTATGCCATGTTCTCTGATTTTTTTTTTCCTTGCATAACTGTTTTGTGAATAAGTTATCCCAGCTTTTGTGTCATTAGGGGCTCATAAGTTTTCTGTGTTGTTTGTGCAACATAGAATTTTAGCCTGCTTGTACTTCCCCTTAGTATTTTGTATTGTCTTAGTGTCCTTATAATTGTTCCGTTGTATACTTTTTACTTTGCTTTGCTTAGTTGCAGTTTGGCATTTTTCTCTGTATAATACTTAGGAAGCCATAATGCTTTGTAGTCTAGCACATTCACTGATGCACCATTGTCTATTTGGCATTCAACTTCCTGTTTGTTTGTGTACCGCTTTTTCTTTGAAGCTGATGCTATCCTGAGCTTTGTTTGCTAATTTGCACTGCATTAATGTCATATTTGCAAAGCCTCATCCCCTGAGTCCCTGCTGCTTTTCTGATCATCCCCCCCCCCCCTTTGTTCTTGTCTTCTGCAAAATTTGACATAATGAGTTCTTCTTCCACAAATATTGCACAGGACCTCAATTGTTGGATCTTTTCTATTACAGCATGTTTTCTTCAACTCATCTGTCTTTGCACTAGTGCAATTGCTTGTGCAAAAACTGTCTATCTTCATGCCTTCCCTGTTTCACTTCATACATTTCATAGATTTCATAGACATTAGGGCTGGAAGGGACCCTGGAGAATAATCGAGTCCAGCCCCCTGCCCCAGGGGCAGGAAGTCATCAGGGATCGTAGGATCCCAGCAAGATAAGAATCCAAATGTGTCATGAAGGCATTCAAAGTGGGTGCCCCACCAAAGTAGGTGAACCACCTCCGGCAGCAATATATTCCAAACCTTGGGGGCTCGGACAGTAAAGAAGTTCTTCCTTGAGTCCAACCTGAAATGGTCATGGAGGATTTTGTGACCATTCAATCTTGTCATCCCTTGAGGTGCTCTGGTGATCAGATGTTCCCCCAGATCCTGATGAGCACCCCTGATAAACGTATAGGTGCCCACCAGATCACCCCTGAGCCTGCACTTTTCCAGGCTGAAGAGTACCATGGCTCTCAGCTTTTCATCATAAGGTCTGTTTTCCTGACCTCTGATCATGCGTGTGGCTCTCTTCTGCACCCTCTCAAGCTTCTCCACATCCTCTTTGAATTGTGGAGCCCAAACTGGATGCAGTACTCCAGCTGCAGCCTCACCGAGGCCGAGTACAATGGGAGAATGATGTCCCAGGATTTGCAAGCCAGCATTTTGCTCACTTTACTAGCCACAGCATCACGTTGAACGCTCATGTTCATCTTGTCATCAATCATGACCCCCAAGTCCCAATTATCTGTGTCTATTTCACTTATGCTCTGCTTTTGGATGTAGGAGTGTTCACTAGCTTTGCACTTGCTTATAGCTCATAGTGGGAGTAATATAGCTTTCAGAACAGTTTTATTCAACAGTAGCATAACTTAGAGACAGGGAACAGAGCATCAGCCCTACACACCAACTCAGTGGGGGTGCCAGAATGGCAGTCTCCAAGGCAGTCCCTGCCATGGCAACAGCAGTAGCCCAGCACTACTATTGCCTAGGTACACACTGATACTGTAGCAGGAACAACCAGGGTGGACAGACAGCACCATGGCTGAAGCACTCAGGGACACTGAGTACCTAGAGCCAGTAAAACTCTCCCTCCATTACTCGGTGACACCACCTCCCCACTCAATCAGAGTTTTGCCCACAGTTAATTGTGTCTTTATCATTCAAGCTTTTCTATCATTTATCCCTATTGCTAAAATGTCATGAATTGTTTGCATTTTATAATTTCATAATCCTGCAAATTGGCCATTTTGTATAGTTTGAGATTACACTGATCTATTGGTTCTTCAGATTCTTGATGACAATTTTGAAAAGATATGTTTAAAATGATTTTTACTTATTTTTTAATACTTTCATCTTTGAAAAAGTTTTTTTGTGATTTTAAATTTAAACTCACAGTCTCCAAGTAACAATTTTGATACTATGGAAACATACGGCAACTTTTATCATTATCATTTGTACTGAGACTTTTTTCTTGCATTCTTTCTTGTCCTATTGCTCTTCCATGGTTCTCCTATTTTCATCTAAAGAACATCTTATTCTAAGAACGTCCATCTGTTCAAGGACAGGATGCCCTAGTGTTTTCTCTTTGTGAATGCATGCTTATACTTCTTCTTTTTCCCCTTGTTTTCAATATTTTTAGTTTAACTTTAACTACCTGCAGTACCTCCTTATACCATGATCTGTCTGCAGACATACAGCATAGGAGACAAAGCATATGTCTACACAAGCATTTAGTCATGACTAGATTTATTGCACCGTAAGCTACTGCACAGTACTGTAGGTGATTTGGGCTAGGTGTCTACACATGCAGAGACCTGGCAGCAAATTTGCAGTACTTGGCAGCCATCTTTTAAACACAACCCTGTTCTGTGGTCTCTGGGCAGCCATTTCCTATGGTCAGAGGAGCAGTGTGGCATATGCAGAGGGAGTACATGGTGGCTGTCTTCATGCTCCCTCTGTATCCCTGTGTTATGGCTGCCCCAGCCCCTGGACCTGGCAGTGAGGAACAGGGTCCCCAGAGCTTGCTAGTTGCCTTGGTCACTGCACTGCTGGCCCGCTGCATTCACTGTTGCCTAGCCCATGGCTGTCTCACCCTGGTTGGCTCCCCCCACACCCAGCAACCACCTGCTTGCTCACTGTATGCCCTCTCAGAGCTCCCGCCTCTATGTAGCTGCTGCCACCAGGGACACAAATGAGGGGCTCCAGGAGGCCACTATGAGGCCACCATTGCTCTCCTGGGCTCCCAGGCCCACTGCCTCTGGGCCTGCCATGCCAGCCATCTCTGGTAGCAGCATCTGGTGCATCAGATCTGGGATAACAAGCAGTGGCTGAATGCCTTTGGGATAACCTGGACCATGTATGTAGACCTGGCCCACCAGTTCCAGCTCCACCTGGAGTGCCAGGACACAGGCAATCACCCAACCCTCCCTGCCAACACCTGCCTGGCAATGCTCAAGCTGGCCACGCCCACCAGTCTGTGGTATGTGGGTCACTTGTTTGGTTTGGGCAAGGCCACTGCCAGGGAGGCCATCTTGGAAGTGTACAGTGGTCTCCAGGACATATTGGTAGACACCATCCTCTATGCCCAGGACCCCTAGGCAGTGGTGGCAGGATTCCATGCACTGGAGTTTTCCTTGGACAGCACATACATACCAGTGACCTGCCCATCCCATGGAGACTTCCCCTATTATAGCTGCAGGAGTTTTCACTCCATGGTCCTGCAAGCAGTCATAGACCACCAGTTTACATACATGAGTGCTCCCTGGCCAGGTAGCATGCATGACTCTCATGTTTTCCAAAACTCTGACTGTCCATGCTGGTTGAGAGCAGCACTTCACACCATGAATGGCAGACCTGCAGCTGGGCACTGTCCTACTTCCACCCCTGCTCATTGGGGACCCTGTGTACCTGCTCCTGCCCTGGCTGATGATGCCCTATGCCATATACCTGGATGCCCCCCCTCCCCAGGCCCACTTTAATTGGATATGCACTTCCATGGGGCCAGCAGCCTGCTGGGTGTTGGCTACAGTCAGCCTGCCTCTCCCTCCCTATCCCCAGGGTGGGACAGGCCAGATTCTTGGCAGTATCTGCTCCTGTGACCCCAGACCACACTCTCCCTGCTCTTCCCCTTCAGGCCAACTGCTCTGCTGTGCTGCCAGCCATCCCACAGTGCCTGGTCTTGGGGTTCATGAGGCTCTCAGATGACTGGAATGAGAAGCTGGTTGCATCACTGCCCTCCCTGTTGGGAGCATCTTTGGAGAGGCACCTCAGGGCCAACTTCCTGGTGTGCCACCACTGTGCCCTGAGCATGCCCCTGCTGCATTTGCCCTAGGAGGTGTGCAATGAGCTGTTTGTGAAGGCTGAGAGCTGCCCAACCCACTATGTCCTGTTGCTTCTGATCCTTCTGGTGCCTCAGGTGCACCTGCATTCATGGTTTGAGGCCATGAGCTACCATGGCATGGGGGGCAAGCCCAGGCTGCCTCACAACCTTCATCACCATCTGAATGGCTACCTGTGGCAGCAGTACATATCCCTGGCCCCTGCTACTGAAGAGTGCATCACCACTGGCATTGACACCTTCCTCAGGGTGTGGAAGGCCTGTACCCACCCAGCTGAAGGGGCACGGGCTGCTCAATAAATTTTTGAACTGTGTCCCACCTCTCTGCATGCTGTGGGGGGGAAGGACATGGGGCCAGGAAAGTGTGGGTGGGCCAGGAAGGGGGGGAGATCAAGGGCAGGGGCCGGGGCCAGGGGCAAGGGTGGGGACTGGGCCTGGGAGTGACCTCCACCCAACGTGGGGCTTACCAGTTGTCCAGGGATGGCACGGCTGGTGGCTTGGCGTGGTCTTCACTGTCAGTGATGGCATCCAGCTGCATATGGTGTTCTCACCCCACAGTGCATGCTGGGGCAGCACCCATCTGGGCTCTCTGCTGAGGAAGAGTTGGCGTTGCTGACCGCTGGCAGTGACATGGCCTGCTGTTCCTTGTGGCAGGGTCTGGGGGTGTGTAGCTGCCAAGGCAGCCACTAGCCAGGACTCCCTGAGCTGCTGGTAAACTATGTAGCCAGTGAGTTGAGCAGGATGAGATGCTGAATGCCTGAAGGCCCCTCCTCAGGTGACATATCAAAAGAGGGGGTCAGGGCAGGGTGGGTGCTCATGCAAGTCACCTATGCTTCTGAATACAGCTGGATTGGGGCCTGGGTACCGGGGTGCCAAAATGCATGTCAGCTGCTGCATAAAGGGCATGGTTTTGTGGGCATGGCTGGACTGATGGGCTGTGGTCAGTCGTGGCCACCCATAGTGCCCACAAGGCATTGACCTTTATGTGGCACTGCCACTTCTACTGGGAGTGCCCTTACTCCTGCATCCTACCCAGTATGGCCTCATAAATGTGGACATTCAAGGGCCCACCCCACTTGAATTGGTGCAGCACTTCTGCATTACCCCAGAGCACCATGAGGTCACCATGCTTCTGTTGGGGCCGCAGGTGTACGGCACAGGTATGTGCTTGTAGACAGTGGTGGGCCTGAATGGGAAGGATGAGGGGGACATTGTGGGTCCTGTGCTGGTGCTCTGGGCTTACACACATCTGTCCTTGTGTTGCCAGACCTGGGCACCTGCCAGAAGTGCCCAGCATAGGGGCGAGGGCATGTGTGCACTTACTGAACAATAAATTATGCAATCGTACAGTAATGTGTCTCATGTAGATGCACCCAAGATACTATAACTTCCAGGCTGGAGAGTGGCCTTTCAGGTAAAAGATGAAGAAGGAAAAATGGTGGTGTTAATGATGGAGAAATCCTTCTCTTCTGCAACTACAGTAGTGTGTTAGGTCCTTTGCAACTATTGGACTAGGTTGTTTGGATAAGGTGCAGGTACACAGAGGGACTGTATACAGGAAAAATCAATAAAACTACCTTCCCTGCTTCTCCACCATGTTTTCCACATTGAAGTTCTTATTCAAAAGAAACAAGTCTCTGCATATTCTGAAGTTTTAAGTTTAATTTTCACAGAGGGGGACAGTAGTGCGAGTGTTGCTTATGCTTAGATGAGAAGAAATGTGGAGATAACACTTGTTTGATGATCAAGGAAAGCTTTTTTCCATTTGAAAATAGGTGTTTTCAGAATTGGAACAGCCCTGCCATCATCCATCATCATTTTCTGCACTGTGATTGAGCGGCTGCCACAGATTCAATTTTAAAAACGTCTCCATGAAGAACAAAACTACCTATTTAAAAAGAAGTGATTCTGCTTACAGCCAAGTTTTGATGTAGGCTGTAAGTAGAATAAAGCAACTTACGTTTCTCCCCTCTTCTTTCTTCAAGTTGCCTGTTTCTATCTTCAGTGAAACCTCAAAATAATAAGCCGCGACCACTTCAAAGTGTTTCTCTGGACAGAAATCTAGTTTGGTCTAATCTGGCTTCAGCTGCATTTTTTTAGGATTCCATGAACCCTGAAACTTTGTGTATTGTAATAATTTCATTTTTGTTCTTTTTTGCATTTGAGAAGGTATGAAGGTGCTAGATTAATAGTTTGTCATCATGTTTTATCCGTCTTTAATCCATTAAAACAAATATATTAAAACATAGTAAAAACACAACACAATGCATTAATTAAAAAGAAAAAAATACTTTTATTTTTTGTTACATGAAATGAGTATATACAGGAGTCAATGTACAGGACAGGACGTGATCCAGAAAACATAGGACATCTGACTCCCAGGGCTGTACTCCCGCTGGAAGACCATGCTCCCATGGCCTGCAGTTATTCAAAGTAGTTACTATCTGGAAATCTTTCTGCTGCTTAAAGAACCCTGTCAGTACTCCTCCTATTTATTTATTAACTAGGGAGAGTTCAGAATTTGCAAAGCCATTTTATTTTTCATCAGAACAGCATGACAGGCTGCCAGAAAATATCAGTCAGATGATAGTTCAGAATGCTCTTCAAACATTGCCAGACTACTTCATCTCTAATTTCAAGAAATGCAAATATTGGCAGTCTGTACTGAGTTTCCATTTTATGTATATAATAAGGTCGCCAAAATTATTTTAACTTACTGGGTAGCTATTACTGCGTCCCAAGAAGTCAGCAGTGCTGTTTAGAGAAGCAGACATAACTGAAAATAATAATGTTAATCCATGTATTTTTAACTACATGGATAATTTTAAATGACTAGCAAGAATTTTATTTTTTATATATCTGTATATAAAGTAATATTTACTAATTTCCACCAAATACGTTGTTTTGTTTTTGTATGGTAGTTTGCATTATTGGCTTATTATTCTTTTACGCATGTTTCCTTGAGACCCATGGATGGATTTCTTTGCACTTTTAGACAATGAAGGCAATACATAGCTATTGCTCTAGCTGTAAAGGAAGTAGAATTTGCATTTTGCAAGAAATTCAATTCTTTCAATGTTTGTTTTTGTTCTTAATATGAATGAAAAGAAAGAATTTTAAATTCCATGTGAATCCAGTTTTGGAAGAGGATAATTTTGTGTCAATTAATATGTATCATCTCAATTTTATTTTTTTTCTTAATTATGTTATATTATAAAATAAATTCCTATACGAAAACTTGTAGTCCTTCATTCTGATAAAAGTACTTCAAGAAGCTCTATTCTCTGACTATTTCTGGCTAATTCAGAATGGGGATGTATCAAAAAATAAAACAAGAAAATCTGTCATTCTGAAAATTTCTGTTAATGTCCAGATTTACAGTCCAGTACCTATCTATAGATCCCACTGTTTTAATATAAGATTTAATCCCATATTCATTTTTAAACCAGTCAGAGTATACCATTACTATGTTGCATATTTTTAACAAATAAAGAGTATATAACATTGTAATGTAGAACAGAATTATTAGCTGTTATAAGCTACTACTACAATATCCCAAACTATTTTCTATATCCTTATTTAATATATACTACTTTATGTGTGTCTAATAAACTTCCTGTACTTACAAAAGAAATGGACAGCCAGCAAAGTGTATACTTGCAAACTATTAGAGTCACTTTAGCTGCTAGTTGTTGTTAAATTCAAGTAACAATTTAAAGTGCAATCAGTCTTAATTGTTTTTATGTATAAACAAGAACAAACAACAAAGCATCCAGCTTGAATTAATTGCATGAAAGTAAAGAGGTAATGGTGAATTATTCAATGAACTGCTGGTCAAATTAATATATTCATTGGGTATTGCAGGAGTGAACCTTTTTTTAAAACATATCTCCCTCAGCGTGTATATATATAAATATATTTTCATTTGTTTGTTTGTTTGCTCGGGGGGGGGGGGGGGATAAGGGTTATTGTTCTGAAAGAAACCAGAATGATGGTTTGTTTCATTCATGTCCCTGACTTTTTATTGTCTGTTTTATTGACACTATGAAGCAGTAGTGTAACTGAGGTGGGAAAGGAGGGAATAATGGTAACTGGGACACCAGCCCCAGGTGCCACCTTTCTTCAGAATAATCCAAAAATAGCCTTGGCTGCAGGTGGCAGCCAGCTGTGTCACCACCACTGATAGCACAGTAGCCAACATTGCCCCATACATTACTACTTTCCGGAGCACACAACAGTTAGGTTACACCTCTGCTATGACAGTGAGCATCTCATGAGTGCACCTGAATCTTACTAAAGCAATTAGACTGTGATACTTATAATAAAAATCAAAAATCCTTCAGAGTTGCAGAGTAGAGAATCATTTTAAATGAGAATCTTGTCAATGAGTTTGCACTGGTGGTTTCAGAGTTATAGAGACCTAAATATGGTCTCCTGTTTCCTGAGCTATTGGATCCTAGGATGCACTAACAGCCGTGGATCATTTTTGCTGCCTCTGCAAAGCCTATAGAACTTTCCTTTTGCACAATTTCCATAGAGTAGTCAAACTATATATTGGAATAGGATTTGCCCATAGGAAAAATAAGTAACTACATACATGCATGCATACATACATACAAAAATAAATAGAAAGTAAAGACTTCAGCATTCTTATGCTTTCTACTCCCCTTTTCATCCCTTATACCCTCCCCCCACCACCTTTTTTTTTTCTATCTAGTTTTCGTGTTATCTTTGTAATATTTGTATTTGAATCCTGTTCTTTCAAACTTGAATTGCTCCCATACTGTCACCTTTCAGTATAAAACTATCACTTTTTTAAATGAATTGTTTAAAAATATGTCTGTGCAAATGAGAAGATTAACAGAATATGTGGCAAGATGCAAAGATAAAAATAAAGCTACCAGTTGTGAAAGTTTGGAGCATACATTGTGTCACTTGTCAAATGATCCCTGAGGCAATCTTGTTCCATGTGTGAAGCACCTAGAAAGTAGGGTTGTGTGAAGCTTCGGTCCCTGTTTTGATTTGGCAGAGATTCAGCCCGATTTGGTGGCCTCCCAATTTCAATCAAATCAGAGGACCCTTTAATCTCTCCAAATCGAATCGGAACCCTCCAAATCAATTCGGAGAGATTTGTAAAGATTTAATATTTCAGACATAGACAGAGCTTTAAATGTTTTTTCTACATACCTCTAGGTAGCAGGTGGCTCATGAATGCTGTGATGCTGGGGTGCATGGAGTGTCTCACAGAAGTGTGGGGGGCTCCCCAGCATGCTCGGCAGCAGACCTGGCACTGGACCAGAAGCACTTCCAGTCCACTTCCGGATCCTCTGGGGAGTGTGCCACCCCCCTCCCCCTTCCTTTCCCCCTCCCACCGTGCCCCCCTGGCTCGGCGACTGGTGCCTCCTGGGTCTGGGGGGAGGTACCCAGGGTCCCTCCGTAGCTGATCGCTGAGCTGAGGGGGATGCAGTGCCCCCCCCCGTGCACTCCCTATTGGACCGGGAAGTGGACAGGAGGTACATGGGGGGTCCTCCCACACTCTTGTGGGATGCTCCATGCACCTCAGCATCTCAGCATTCACAAGCTGCACTGGTACCTCGAGGTATGTAGGAAAAACTTTTAAAGCTGTGTCTATGTCTGAATCGCTGATTCTCTGAATCAGCATTGAATCTTCAGATTTGGAATTGGCTGAATCAAATCAGGGACAGTGATCCAAATCAATGAATTGAATCAGTGTCCCTGATTCAGGCCGAATCCAAATTGAATAGGGCCTGCTTCGCACATTCCTACTAGGAAGTTCATCCTTTGAGAAGTAGTTGACCTGACTGTAGATCTTCTGGCCAAAGAAAACTTTGAGCATTTCCACATAACAAATTGTCTTTTCCTCCTTGATGAAAACAAAAAGAAAGAGATTTGTGTTTTTTTCTGTCTTGAAGGGGTGGATAGGAAGATTTTTTTTTTCCCTTCAAGACCTTTCCCAGTAGTAAGTACAATAGTTTTCCAATAATCTGGGATGTAAAAGGAAACATGAAGAAATTGATTTTACCAGAGATTTCTCAAATTCAGCAACAGATCCAGAGATTTATTTACAACACAAGTTCAGATTGCAGTTGCTCATGTAATGGTCTTTTCATTCAAATGATTGCTTAAAGCCCCATCCATTTTCTGGTTGGGAATCACAAAGGAACAGAGAAATGAGGCTCAGAAACTGAAAAGTGAGGTCACTAAAAGTCCATTTTTCTCAGTAAAATAAAAGTGATGGGTTTCATTTTAAAGGCCAAACTTTCTAAATGCACATATGCATTTTGAATTTGAAATATTTACAGCAAGAAATTCCAAATGACACTTGTCAAATCATATTGCAATGTTTTTTCCTATGATATTAAAACTACAGTATGCTCAATTCTCAAAGGGAAAAATTGAATTTATGTGGAACAATCCATTTCTGTTGTTACTATGCTCATTATGCTTTTTGAACTCCACAGTGTTCTATACATAAAACTATTGTTGTATATGTGTATTGAGTCAGTTTTGTAGCTTCAATAAGCTGAGAGGTCTCCAACCTATATATCTTGATTCCAAACTCCATTAAAATACTAATTAATACTTTTGACAGTATTAATACAACTTTTGGCTAGTTTAGAATGAATTTACCCTTTCAGCATTTTCTTTTATATGAACCATTGCATAGTTACATTTTGGGTTCATTCCATGATAAAAATCTATAAAAATGACAACATATGAACCTTAATTTCATGCTAAAAATCTTGTGAAGTCTGGTGAACAGAAGTGACAATTTTCTTACAGTGACTTGTAGAAACAGATTTTCATTAGATCATAGGCAATTGCATTCTTTCAAACAAGGTGCTGACATGGGTGGTAGCTGCAGATGCTCAGCACATCAAAAGAAAAAGACCTTAATACAGAAGGTTTGGAAATTAATCATTTATATTTTATGAAATCTGCTTCTTTGTAATTTACTTGGTTGTTTGCCCTAAGTCTTACCACAAGCCCAAATCCTTCAATATAGTGTATAATTCTCCTTTCCTAAACTCTGGGGTAAATCTAGAGGAGAGTCAATAAAGTCAATGGGACCATACTAGTGTGGAACTGGAGTCTGTGTAGAAAGAATCAGGCCTAATGTAAATATTAAACTGTGTGAGGATATCTTCATGAAACTGGAGGCAAGGTACATCCACTCAGGTTAAGAGAGTAATTCTTGAGTTTCTGATTTTACAAGACATCCACAATAGATGTGTTTACACAAGTTTTATAAAC
The DNA here is from genome assembly GCF_030867095.1 of Alligator mississippiensis. Lineage (NCBI taxonomy): Eukaryota > Metazoa > Chordata > Crocodylia > Alligatoridae > Alligator > Alligator mississippiensis. The sequence goes on from NC_081824.1 coordinate 88,455,222, forward strand.
CTTCCCTGAATTTAACCCACTGTAAAATCATAGATAGAATGAATCTAAGAAGTCAGAAATATTTCCAGCAAATGTTTCTAGTCCTCTAGTCACAGCTGTTCAAAATGTCTTTGTTGTTGAATAGTTAGTTTGATGCAGATTACGGTTTCATAGAACAGCATTGCACAGAGGATAGAGTCCTAGACTTGGACAAAAGAAGGCTCCCTTCTATTCCAAACTCTTCTGTCAGTTGACATTGGCCAAGCTATTTTTCCTCAACCTGTGCATCAAATTCCCCTCTGATATAATGGATATTCAGGTATTTATCTGGCTTGGTACAGAACTTTGATGCACTGTTGAAAATCATTTCATTAGACAAAGGTATTGTTGTTGTTATTGTTGCTAACAATAATATTTTTCCTTCACTGATCACTAAATACATTACAGAACACTGAGCAGACAGGACTGACATACAAAACACAGGCTCACATACAAAACACCCTTCTAAGAGCAATAATGATGTTTCCCAAATATTAAGAAGACTATGGATGCATTCAGATGAGCATGCACATGCCTGTTGTGGTATCTCAAAGCAGTTTGAAACACTACAAGAGGCAAGCTAGGAACAAAAAAATGTTCCCTTCACTGCATATTTGCAGCTTTGACTCTAATTTTAACACCAGGAAATCCCAGTATCAACCTTCCCCCCACAAAAAAAATCCATCCTGAAACAAAGCGTCACAGAACACATTTCCAGAGTGTAACCTGATGCAACCAGAGGCTGAGTGCTCCAGAGAGACTCTCTGGCACCCATCCAGAGCTTCTCTATGGCTGCCTTGTGCCCCAGCATGTTGTCTCAGAATGCTGGAGCAAGTAGGAGTGGGGCAAGGCAGGAGTGGTGGATCAACCCAGACTCTGCCCCAGGTAAGCAAGGACTTTGGGTGGAGGGGACTGTGGATGCAGGGGGCTGTGTGGGGGTGAGGGGTATTGTGTGTGTTAGGGTAGGGGGGACTGCTCAGGAGGGGTGGGCCTCTCGCCCACCCCCTGCTGGGTGGACCCCCCTCCCAGCAGCAGCAGTGGCTGTCAGGGCCACTGGCAGAGCCCCAATCTGCATCACCTGTGTGACATGGTGCTGCACCAGCCCGGCCCACCAAGAACTGGTCCACTCCTGCTGTCACCCAGGGTCCTGGCACTACAGGCAGGACTCAGCCTGCACGAGGGTGCACGGACCCAGTGTGCGGTGCTGGGACCCCAGGTGACAGCAGAAGTGGCCTGGTTCTAGTTGAGGGTGCATGTGAGTGGGCTGGGCCAGCACAGCATCATGTTGCACAGGCAGCACAGGTTGGGGCTCTACCAGTAGCCCTGACAGCCACTGCTGCTGCTGCTGTGGGATGAGGTGTGCAGCATGCAGGGGGGAAGGCAGGGGACCAACCCCTCCTGAGCACTCCCTCCCACCCCCACCCTCCAAATCCTCCCCACCCCCACTGTTCCCTCCACCCACAATTCCCCCACCCCACACACAATCCCCCCAACTCCCAGACAGTCCCCCCACACCTACAAACTCCCTACAATCTACCCACAAACCCTACAACCCCAAACCAACCCTACAAACCTCCCACACACAAACCCCACCCCGAACCCTTGCACAAGCCCCATACCTCCCCACAAACCTCACCCCACAAACCTTATGCAGCCCCAGACTGGAGGTGGGCTCCTGGTCCCAGGAACCACTTGAGTGTGTAATGAGCTAAGGGTAGGGTGGAGGGAACAGCAGTGGTGTCTCTTCCTGTGTACAAGCTAGTGAGGGAAAGTGCAAAGCACAGTATTGTTACAACATGAATATATTTCAGCCAGAAATATTACAACAAAACCAGTCTGTTGAGCAGTGTGTGCTGAACCTATGCTATCTGAAAGGTACCAGATTTTTCAGAAGGTGGGTGTTTAACACTGACAGAATATCAGCACTCTGTTAGGTATCATTAACTAGGCAGCAGAAATAGATATACCCTAAATCAGTGTCATTTTAAAAAATGTAAAAGGCAATGCTAATGTGGAATTTGATAAATTATAAAAATATTATTTCATGCAAAAAATAAATTGTGAAAATCATAATTCCCCTTTAAGAAGACACTACAATTGCTCAGTCTTCTAGTTGCGGCATCTTCATCCCACACATTTTTCCATGTGTTGCCATTCCATTTCTGCAGTATGCTTTATCAGGGCCAGACTATGGACAACTAATATAACAATTTCTGTCTAGCTGTCCTTGACTTGTCAACTCTGCTCCTTTATTTGGGTGTTAACGCTTTGTGCTTCTTCTCACATCTATCCTGTGCATCTCTAGCAGGGCAAAATAGGTTAATGTGGGTGCCATGAAGATAGTCAGGAAGACCCTGGTGGGATTTCATAAGTGGCAGCTCTGTGGAGGGGCACATTCTTGCTCTCACATGGCTGGAAGTGTTTCATTACTTCTACCCTCCCATCTTCTGTTTCACTTTTTTGCTCTAGTTGAACTTGTTGTTCTTTATTTGTAATACAGCCCTCTTGTTCCTTTCAGGCTCTCACCCACATGTACTGGATGGCAACAATGCTAATACTGAGGTCTGGGAAGAAATACACATTTTTTCAAGTGTTTGGAGTACTGCATGGCTGTATTCAACTTGTTTAGCAGTGTTGTTGGGGTTGATTTGGTTTTAAGTTGGCTCATAACCTACAGGAAACATTCAGAGTACATTTGTTCATACTTTGAAAGAAATAATGGGAAAATGGACTCTCTTTCAATGGAAAATTGTAAATACTGGACTAATGAAGAAAAAAACATTTGGCTCTTCTCTAACACCTTAAAGCATGTCCTATACTCTCTAAATATATTTGCTTCAGTAGCATAAAGAATAAAGGCCAAAATCAAATATAATTTCCTGTTTCTAAATTTTTAATTTACAATTTTATATTGCTTCATTTTATCTATTTTTGTATCATCTTATACTACATTACTTTTGTTTAACTTGGTACAATGTATAATCTTATTGTATGCATTTACCAGTAACCATAAATTATATTGCATTATTATTATTACTATTATTATTATATAATTTTATTATCAATTTTATTGTTTTTGTGAAAGCAATGAATAAGCTACTACTATATTTATAGTATTATCAAGCTGGAATAGTAAACAGTGATGCATGGAGCAAGGGCAATATAGTAATGTCAGGGCGTGCAGTTTCTTTCACAAGAAAAGGCCAAGCGGAGGCATAAAATGAAGATCTGCCTTTTGTTAGGTTGGAGTTCATGATGCTGCTTGGTAGGGGACATAGGAAAGAACAGGAATGGTAAAAGCAATGACAGCAAAAGATGAATAAAATTTAAACTAAAGGCATTTATTTCACTAGTTTATGTTACTTACATTTATTCCAGGGAAATGAAGCCCTCATGAGCCTTAAGAGATATTGTTTAATGATAGTATGTGATGATCTACACTAAATTTATCATTACCAACAGTGACACCTTCAAGCATGTTGGGCTGCTTCTTGAGAGCTGCGAACTAAATGATAAACAGTAAACTCCTGTCCATCTGTCACAGGCAGATTAATTTGCTTAGGCAGGCTACTTGGCAGTTTTTCGACTCATTGGCTATGTCCACACAGTGTGGATGTTTGGTTCCTTGGGGACAATTAGCAGTGGTGCACCTTGCACTGAGTAATGCCCATACCCAACATGCTCTGGTGCACGACAAGTTACCCCGGGGGCTGTTCATGATGGTGCTTGGCACTGGGCTGGCCCCAGCAGCCTTATCTGGAGTCCTGGGGCCTGTCTGGCTGCTGCGGCACAGGTCTGGGCATCCTGGCTTTGTTTTGAGTGGTGCATGCTGCCCATGAGTGTGCTGCTCCACTTTTTTTCTCTGTGGATTTTTTTGACCCCTGGATATACAGGGATCAAAAACCCCTCCATGCTGTTCCCTTGCAGCACAGAGAACTGAACCTGCAGTATGTGGTGCCACAGACATGACTGTGGCACCACATGGCTGCGCACGTTTGGACGTAGACATTGGCCATGTCCACACATGCAGGCACATGTGCTTGGAGCAGCTCAAATAGCAGTGGCCTAGATCTGTAACAGAGATTTGTGCCTCAGCACATGTGCCTGAACATACACATTGGTGTGGGACAAATTGTGCCACTTGGGGCAAATTGACTCTACCCAGCTCCTCCCAGATCTGAAGCCAGTGGGAGCTAGAGACTGGGGCCAGCACAGGTGCTGGCCCCAGAAGTATAAAAAGCAGCCCTGATGAGCAGCTCAAGGATACATGCCCTCAGGAGCTTCTGAGGCTTGGCTAGTTGATATATGGGTCACCAGTCCCCTGTGCCAGCTGGACTGCTGCAGGAGCCTTTACCGAGAGTTGTCCCTCACCCTCTACCCACTTCAGCAGTCTCGCATCAGGGGCTGCTGCCTGGCTGTGGCCTGCTGCCACTGGCAACAGCATCTGGCGCCTAGGACCTGCATCCTGATGTCTGCACACCTGCCAGACCTGGATGGAGACTGTACAGCCACTTGGGCTGTGGTACAGGCACTGCAGAAGAGCCATCTGCACCTCTGGGCTAGCTTCCAGTGGGCTGTGGCTGCACAGGTGGCCTTTGTGCGGCACTGCTGTCATGTGTCCCCTGCCCTCCCCCATTTGTGCAGCTATCATCTGGAAGATCTTTTAAGTTGTTAGAGAAGAGGCACATGCTTTTTCTTCATTAGCCCAGTATTTACAATTTTCACTGAGAGAGAGAGATCCAATTCCTTTTTATTTCTTCAAAGAATAAACAAATGTACTCTGAATTTATCCTGTAGGTTATGAGCCAACTTAAAACCAAAGCAACCCCCAAAACTACTAAGATGTGCCATGTAACAGGGCATTGAAGTGGCCCACTATGAACTGGTGAAGCATATCCTTCTGGCCCCAAATGGGGCCATCCAGAGGAGGTCAGCCACCTCCTCTGCCCTCCAGCTGGGTCCCCAGTGTCAGCCCTAAGCAGGCTTCTCTGCCTTGGCTCCCCCCCCCCCCCCCCGCCCCACTTGCCTCACTAGCAGGAATCCTCATTTTCCCTGTTTTAAAATGGCAAATTCTCTGCTAAAAAATCCCAAATTACACTCATTAAAATACCCCCAAATCCATTTTCTTCCATGATTAAATGACATGCTACTATATATATAAAGAGAGAGAGAGATCAGTTGGGCAATGCTTTATTGATATATTTACAATTTTATACCAATCTAGAAGCCTACCCATGTCTCTATCATCATAACAAATTCTAAATATCTATACACCTTTTTGTTTGCTTTTGTTTTTATTAATCATATGAAAACACAGCTGTCACTGCCCCCTTCAGTCACCAGGATGTGGGGTACTGAGCAGCACTGGGATACCAGTGCCCTGTCTCTGCCCATGCTCCTAACTCCCAAGCCACAGCCCCCCCAGTGCCCTTCACTCCTGACCTGCAGCCCCTGACTGCCCCCCACTAGCTCCCTCCAGCAGCAGCTCTGTTACAGCACAAGGATACAGGTCTAGGTGCAGCTATCCCAACTGCTGCTTTGTGGCTCTGAGCAGTGCCAGCCCTTACTGTTCTGCTCCCTGCACCTGTGCCCAGGACCCAGCAATGCCCATGCTGTTCCTGGGAAGCCCTCGACTGGGGCTCAAGGACTGGGCTGTGTAAGCTCCTTCCCCTGCACAGGCTGCTCTAGGGAGGAATGGGAGCTCCAAGCCAAGCTCTGGTAGCTGCTTTTACCTTGAGTGCTCCCCCATACCTGACCTTCATCTCTCTGTCTGTCACACACACCCCTGCTGCCATCCCTGGTCCATCACATACACCCATAGACTCTGCTGTCACTTCAATCCCCCAATGCCTATCATTCAATCCCACTGCACCTCCACCCCTCCTTCCACCCCATCACACCTCAGGCTGGGGCTGCATGTCTCAGCACTGGTGTGGGCATGGGGCAGGTCTGCAGTTTTGTAGTTGCCTCTGAAACTATAACTCCTGCCAGCAGGCCCCATCCCACCTGATGTCCATGCATATTGAGTGTGAGATTTGTAGGGGGAAATATGGGAAAGTGTGGATATAGGCCTTTTGGGGTGGTGTGAAGGGGTGCATGCGGTTTATGGGTGGATTGTGGGGGGGGTCGTGGGTGAGGGGGCTCTGCGGGTGGTCTGTGAGTTTGAGGTTTGTGGGGGAATGTGGGGTTTGTGGGTCGATTGTGGGGGGGGTTTGGGGGGGTTGTGGTTGTGGAGTTTGGGGGGGCACATTTAGACAAGACTGGGCCAGCTCCTGCCACTACCCAGGGTCCCAGCACTGCAGGCAGGAGCTGCATGCCCTTGGGCGGGGCCAACTCCTACCTCCATGTGATGGTGGGCACATGGAGACAGGAGCCAGCCTGGCCTGATAATATGCAGGCCACATGGGGGCAGGCACTGGCCCAGCCCAATGACATATGGCTTCTGTCTGTAGTGCCAGGAGCCCCGCGTGGTGGAAGGAGTCACCTTGAAGGTGTATTCCAGTGTCTCGGGCTGGCTGCATGCTCCATATGTAGCCCCTGGAACTTGAGCAGCACCATGAGCTGCTGGGGGGCTCTTCTTGCAGTGGGCCATGAGCAAACCAAGGGTTGGCTGCTGGCTGCAGCTGCTGCCAATGGTGGCAGAAGCTGTGTGCCAGGCAGGGGGTGGCCAAGGGATCCACCCCTCCCATACAGTCTCACCACCCCCACCATCCTTCCACCCCCACACAGTCCCTCCATACCTATAGCCCCCACCCCAACACCCACACAGCCCCCCACATCCCTGTTTATCTAGCGCAGAGCCTGGGCCCAAGCCACTATCACCAGCCATGCCCTGCTTCTATTTCCTCCAGCATGCTGAGGCAGCATGAAGAAGCAGAAGGGGCATGTGGCAGGCATACACATGCTCTGGCTGGGTGCTACAGTATCTCTTTGGAGGACCCAGCCTCCAGTTGCTTTGGGGCACACTCCAGGAGCACACACTGCACCACTTATTTCTGGTATTCTTTCTTTTGATATAGGGATTCCCTGGTATCAAATTTACACATGCACTTTACTGCAAAAGAAACTAATTAGCTCTGAAGTCCCAGAGGTAGGGACAAGCTCCTGCCACTACCCAGGGTCCCAGCACTGCAGGCAGGACCTGTGTGCCATTGGGCAGGGCCAACTCCTGCCTCCATGTGATGGTGGGCACATGGAGACAGGAGCCAGCCTGGCCTGATAATATGCAGGCCACATGGGGGCAGGCACTAGCCCAGCCCAATGACATATGGCTTCTGTCTGTAGTGCCAGGAGCCCGGGGTGGTGGAAGGAGTCAGCTCGAAAATAATTAGCTCTGAAGTCCCAGAGGTAGGGAAAATCTTGAGGATAGCTCTATCAAGCCTTCAGTCAGTGCAGATGTAGTTAGGGATCTTCTGGAAGGGCTAGACATTTTCAAATCTGCAGGTCCAGATGCCCCCCACCCAAGGGTGTTGAGGGAGCTGGCAGAGGTCACCGTGGAGCCCTTGGCTCAGCTGTATGAGCATTCATGGTTATCTGGCCAGATGCTGGGGGATTGGAAACTGGCTAATGTGGTCCCAATTCTCAAGAAAGGGAGAAAGGAGAACCCAAGTAATTATAGGCCTGTAAGCCTCACCTCAGTGCTCGGGAAGATCTTGGAGAGAATCATCAAGGAGCACATCTGTGGGGGCCTGCAGGGGAGATCACGCTCAGGGGCAATCAGCATGGCTTCAACAAAGGCAGGTCCTGCCAGACCAATCTGATTGCCTTTAATGACCAAGTAACTAAATCCTTGCATGATGGTATCGCTGTGGACATAGTCTTTCTAGACTTTAAGAAGGCATTTCAAACTGTCTCTCACCCCATCCTCATCAATAAATTAAGTGACTGCGGCATTGATGCCTGCACAGTTGGATGGGTAAAAAATTGGCTGATGGGGCACACCCAGAGATTAGTGGTGGACAGGTTGTTCTCAACTTCAGGGGAAGCTGTGGACCACCAAACCATGTGGCACCCACAAGGACAGCCCAGCCTGAAGAAGGAGAACATTGGAAACCTGAAAGCCATGGGGAGACCAGCACTACAGAACAGGTGAGAAACAAGAAGGTAAGAAACAATGGGCCCCTTGGGACTCAGAGCGGGGGGGCAGCAAAGGCACCAGTCGCAGGGCTCAAGTGCCTATATACTAATGCTAGGAGCATGGGGAACAAGCAGGATGAACTAGCGCTTCTGCTTGCACTAAACACCTATGACTTAGTGGGGCTAAAAGAGACCTGGTGGGATTCATCCCATGACTGGGCGGTACATATTGAGGGCTATAGATTGTACAGAAAGGACAGGTCAGGGAAGAAAGCGGGGGGGGGGGGGGTTGCACTTTATGTCAGTGAGCAATATACATCAACCCTCATCAAGACAGAATCCAAGGTTGAGGAAGTAGAAGGATTGTGGGTTAGGCTACATGGGGGGCAAGGAGAAAGGGATTTGGTGGTAGGGGTCTGCTACAGACCCCCACACCAAGGGGAAGAAGTAGATGCAGGGCTCCTGAGGCAACTCTCAGAGACCATAAAAGCTAAAGAGGCGGTAATCATAGGGGACCTAAACTACCCAGACATCTGCTGGGAGACGCAGACAGCAAGGTCCCATCGCTCACGCAGGTTTCTAACCTGTGTACAGGACCTCCACCTTACACAGGAGGTGCATGGTCCCACTAGGGGGAATGCCATACTGGATCTGGTATTGGCAACAGGGGATGACATGATACGGGACCTCCAGATCGGTAGCCATTTGGGAGACAGTGATCACCTAATAATAGAATTCAACATAAGACGTAGAGTGGGTAAGGTAACTAGCAGGGTGAAAGCACTAGACTTTAGGAAAGCTGATCTCAATGCACTCAGGCGCTTAGTCAAGGACACACTGCAGAGCAGGAGTTTTGAAGGGATGGGAGCCCAAGAAGGGTGGCTGTGCCTTAAGGAAACAATCCTTCGGGCACAAAGCAAGACGATCCCCGAGCGAGGTAAAAAAGGGAAAGGGGCCAAAGCTACCATGGAGCTGAGGATGGCAACCCAAGTAAAAGACAACAAGAAATTGTTTTTTAGATATATTGGGAGTAAAAGGAAGGCCCAGGGAGGAATAGGACCCCTGCTAAATGGGCAGAAACAATTGGTGACAGACAGGGGGGACAAGGCTGAACTCCTCAACGAGTTCTTTGCCTCAGTGTTCCTAAGTGAGGGGCACGACAAGTCTCTCACTGGGGTTGTAGAGAGGCAGCAGCAAGGCACCAGACTTCCATACATAGATCCTGAGGTGGTGCAGAGTCACTTGGAAGAACTGGATGCCTTTAAGTTGGCAGGCCCGGATGAGCTCCATCCGAGGGTGCTGAAGGCACTGGCCGACATCATTGCAGAGCCACTGGCGGGGATATTCGAATGCTCGTGGCGCACGGGGCAAGTTCCGGAGGACTGGAAAAGGGCTAATGTGGTCCCCATTTTCAAAAAGGGGAGGAAGGAGGACCCGGGCAACTATAGGCCAGTCAGTCTCACCTCCATCCTTGGTAAAGTCTTTGAAAAAATTATCAAGGCTCACATTTGTGAGAGCCTGGCAGGGCAAATTATGCTGAGGGGAAACCAGCACGGGTTTGTGGCTGGCAGATCGTGCCTGACCAATCTAGTCTCTTTCTATGACCAGGTTACAAAACGCCTGGACACAGGAGGAGGGGTGGTTGTCGTATACTTAGACTTCAGGAAGGCCTCCGATATGGTATCCCACCCCATACTGGTGAACAAGTTAAAAGGCTGTGATGTGGATGACTACACAGTCCGGTGGGTGGCGAATTGGCTAGAGGGTTGCACCCAAAGAGTCGTGGTGGATGGGTTGGTCTTGACCTGGAAGGTTGTAGGCAGTGGGGTCCCGCAGGGCTCGGTCCTTGGACCGATACTCTTTAATGTCTTCATCAGTGACTTGGATGAGGGAGTCAAATGTACTCTGTCCAAGTTTGCAGATGACACAAAGCTATGGGGAGAAGTGGACATGCCGGAGGGCAGGGAACAGCTGCAGGCTGCCTGGATAGGTTGGACAAGTGGGCAGAAAACAACAGGATGCAGTTCAACAAGGAGAAATGCAAAGTGCTGCACCTAGGGAGGAAAAATGTCCAGCACACCTACAGCCTAGGGAATGACCTGCTGGGTGGCACAGAGGTGGAAAGGGATCTTGGAGTCCTAGTGGACTCCAAGATGAACATGAGCCGGCAGTGTGATGAAGCCATCAGAAAAGCCAATGGCACTTTATCGTGCATCAGCAGATGCATGACGAATAGGTCCAGGGAGGTGATACTTCCCCTCTATAGGGCGCTGGTCAGACCGCAGTTGGAGTACTGCGTGCAATTCTGGGCGCCACACTTGAAGAAGGATGCGGATAACCTGGAGAGGGTCCAGAGAAGGGCCACTCATATGGTCAAGGGCCTGCAGACCAAGCCCTATGAGGAGAGACTAGAGAAACTGGACCTTTTCAGCCTCCACAAGAGAAGGTTGAGAGGCGACCTTGTGGCTGCCTTTAAGTTCATCATGGGGGCACAGAAGGGAATTGGTGAGTATTTATTCACCAAGGCGCCCCCGGGGGTTACAAGAAACAACTGCCACAAGCTAGCAGAGAGCAGATTTAGATTGGACATTAGGAAAAACTTCTTCACAGTTCGAGTGGCCAAGGTCTGGAACGGGCTCCCAAGGGAGGTGGTGCTCTCCCCTACCCTGGGGGTCTTCAATAGGAGGTTAGATGAGTATCTAGCTGGGGTCATCTAGACCCAGCACTCTTTCCTGCTTACGCAGGGGGTCGGACCCGATGATCTATTGAGGTCCCTTCCGACCCTAACATCTATGAATCTATGAATCTATGAACCTGGCGAGATGTGAGCAGTGGGGTACCCAAAGGTCCTTGGGCCCGCACTGTTTAACATCTTCATCAGCGACTTGGATGGGGGGGTTGAAAGCACGCTGTCCAAGTTTGCTGATGACACTAAGATGTGGGGCAAGGTTGACGCACTTCAAAGGAGAGAGAGGCTGCAACTAGATTTAGACAGACTACAAAAGTGGGCAGACAAGAATAGGATGGGGTTCAACGTTCTATGTCAATGAGCAATATACACTGACCCTCATCAAGACGGAATCAAAGGATGAGGAAAAGAAGGATTGTGGGTTAGGCTACATGGGGGGCAAGGAGAAAGGGATTTGGTGGTAGGGGTCTGCTACAGACCCCAACACCAAGAGGAAGAAATAGATTCGGGGCTCCTGAGGCAGCTCTCGGAGACCATAAAAGCTAAAAAGGCGGTAGTTATGGGGGATCTAAACTACCCAGACATCTGCTGGGAGATGCAGATGGCAAAGTCCCACTGTTCACACACGTTTCTAACCTGTGTACAGGACCTCCACCTGACACAGGAGGTACACGGTCCCACTAGGGGGAATGCCATAATGGATCTGGTATTGGCAACGGGTGATGACATGGTAGGGGACCTACAGATCGGTAGCCATCTGGGGGACAGTGATCAAAGGACGCACTTCAGAGTAGGAGTTTTGAAGTGATGGGAGCCCAAGAAGGGTGGCTGTGCCTTAAGGAAACGATCCTTCGAGCACAAAGCGAGACGATCCCGATGCAAGGATAAAGCGGGAAAGGGGCCAGGAGGCTTCCTTGGCTGACCAGAGAAATCCAGGGCAGCCTAAGGGCCAAAAGGGGAGCACATAAAAAGTGGAAACAGGGAGAGATCACCAAAGACGAATATACCTCCTCTGCTCGCGCTTGTAGGAAGGCAGTTAGAATGGCCAAAGCTACCATGGAGCTGAGGATGGCATCCCAAGTAAAGGACAACAAGAAATTGTTTTTCAGATATATAGGGAGTAAAAGGAAGGCCCAGGGAGGAATGGGACCCCTGCTAAATGGGCAGAAACAATTGGTGATGGACAGAGGGGACAAGGCTGAACTCCTCAACAAGTTCTTTGCCTCAGTGTTCCTAAGCAAGGGGCACGACAAGTCTCTCACTGGGATTGTAGAGAGGCAGCAGCAAGGTGCCAGACTACCATGCGTAGACCCTGAGATGGTTCAGAGTCACTTGGAAGAACTAGATGCCTTTAAGTTGGCAGGCCTGGATGAGCTCCATCTAAGGGTACTGAAGGCACTGGCTGACATCATTGCACAGACGCTGGCAGGAATATTTAAACGCTCGTGGCGCACGGCCCAAGTCCTGGAGGACTGGAAAAGGGCCAATGTGGTTCCCATCTTCAAGAAGGGGAGGAAGGAGGACCCGGGCAACTATAGGCCTGTCAGTCTCACCTCCATCCTTGGCAAAATCTTTGAAAAAATTATCAAGGCTCACAGTTGCGAGAGCCCAGCAGAACAAATTATGCTAAGGGGAAACCAGCACGGGTTCGTAGCAGGCACATCGTGCCTGACCAATCTAGTCTCTTTTTATGACCTGGTTACAAAACACCTGGACACAGGAGGAGGGGTGGTTGTCGTATACTTAGACTTCAGGAAGGCCTTCGATACGGTATCCCACCCCATACTGGTGAACAAGTTAAGAGGCTGTGACTTGGATGACTACACAGTCCGGTGGGTGGCGAATTGGCTGGAGGATCGCACCCAGAGAGTCGTGGTGGATGGGTAGGTTTCGACCTGGAAGGGTTTGGGCAGTGGGGTCCCGCAGGGCTCGGTCCTTGGACCGATACTCTTTAATGTCTTCATCAGCGACTTGGACGAGGGAGTGAAGTGTACTCTGTCCAAGTTTGTGGATGACACAAATCTATGGGGAGAAGTGGACACGCCGGAGGACAGGGAACAGCTGCAAGCAGACCTGGACAGGTTGGACAAGTGGGCAGAAAACAACAGGATGCAGTTCAACAAGGAGAAATGCAAAGTGCTGCACCTAGGGAGGAAATATGTCCGGCACACCTACAGCCTAGGGAATGACCTGCTGGGTGGCACGGAAGTGGAAAGGGATCTTGGAGTCCTAGTGGACTCCAAGATGAACATGAGTCAGCAGTGTGACGAAGCCATCAGAAAAGCTAATGGCACTTTATCGTGCATCAGCAGGTGCATGACGACTAGATCCAAAGAGGTGATACTTCCCCTCTATCGGGCGCTGGTCAGACTGCAGTTGGAGTACTGCATGCAATTCTGGGCACCGCACTTCAAGAGGGATGCGGATAACCTGGAGAGGGTCCAGAGAAGGGCCACTCGTATGGTTAAGGGCCTGCAGACCAAGCCCTACGAGGAGAGTCTAGAGAAACTGCACCTTTTCAGCCTCCACAAGAGAAGGTTGAGAGGCGACCTTGTGGCTGCCTATAAGTTCATCACGGGGGCACAGAAGGGAATTGGTGAGGTTTTATTCACCAAGGCGCCCCCGGGGATACAAGAAATAATTGCCACAAGCTAGCAGAGAGCAGATTTAGATTGGACATTAGGAAGAACTTCTTCACAGTTCGAGTGGCCAAGGTCTGGAACGGGCTCCCAAGGGAGGTGGTGCTCTCCCCTACCCTGGGGGTCTTCAAGAGGAGGTTGGATAAGCATCTAGCTGGGGTCATCTAGACCCAGCACTCTTTCCTGCCTATGTAGGGGGTCAGACTCAATGATCTATTGAGGTCCCTTCTGACCCTAACATCTATGAATCTATGAATCTATGAACGTAGACAAATGCAGGGTGCTTCACCTTGGGAGAAGGAATCCACAGCATACATACAGGCTGGGGAGTTCCCCTCTTGAAAGCACAGAGGTGAAAAGGGATCTTGGAGTCATTATTGACTCCAAGATGAACATGAGCCGCCAAAGCCAGACCGCAGCCAGCAAGGCCAGCTATACCTTGTCATGCATCCAAAGGTGCATCTCAAGCCAGTCCAGAGAGGTGATACTCCCCCTCTATGCGACTTTGTTCAGGCCGCAGTTGGAGTACTGCGTCCAGTACTGGGCGCCACACTTCAAAAGGGATGTGGCTAGCCTGGAGAGGGTTCAGAGGAGGGCCACCCACTTGGTGAGAGGGCAGCAAGACAGGCCCTATGAGGAGAGACTGAAGGACCTGAACTTGTTCAGCCTCAGCAAGAGGAGGTTGAGGGGGGACCTGGTGGCTGCCTAGAAGCTCATCGGGGGGATCAACAGCACCACTTGGGGTGACAAGGAACAATGGTAATACGCTGATGGAGAATAGGTTTAGATTAGAGATCAGAAGGCAATATTTTACAGTTAGGGTGGCCAAAATCTGGAACCAACTTCCCAGGGAAGTGGTCCTCGCCCCTACCTTGGGCAAATTCAAGAGGAGGTTGGATGATCACCTGTCTGGGGTCTTGTGAACCCAGCATTCATTCCTGCCTGTGGCAGGGGGTCAGGCTAGATGATCTGTTCAGGTCCCTCCTGACCCTAGCTACTATGAAACTATGAAACTATAAAGCATCACCATCTACATGTGCCCATATTAGGTTGCAGTAAACTAATTAATTTTGAAATAAGACAGTACTGTCAGGGACAGTACTATCTTAGGCAGAGTAATTTATTGCACCAAGATGTACTTATAAATGCTGACTGTGGGTGTAAATTGCAGCTGATCAAACCCGCCAACTGGGAGTCTGTTCTGCCCCAGTTCAAGTTGCTGCTGTCCCAGGCGGATGTGTAGATGACATACCACACAGCAGTTTACTGTTATGTGAACTGCTCCAGAGTTTATTGTGTTGCATTAATTTCATGTGTAGATGCACTTATATAGATATATATATACTTACATTTTCACCAGAATGTGTGCATGTGTGCCTATATACCTGTGTGTATATATAAATGTATGTATGCATTTGCCTATTGAAAATATATTGAGAAAGATCCTATTGTTTTTTCTAAAAATATTCTAATGTATTAGAAGTCATGAAAAGATCAGATATTAGTTTTCTGTTTATTATATAATACAGCTTGTATCCTTCTCTCCTCTTGCATTATCATCATAGCACCCAATTGACAAGCTAAAGAATCTACTTCTGTATCAACGACATCTGCCTTTTTGGCAGGAGTCACTGGCAATTGTTTTGGCAACTTTACAGATTCTTCTGGGTTTGTCAAAAAGTAGTATGTTGTGCTGATGTCTGGCAGTCTTGTATGTTATTTCCTTTTAATTCATTTCCTTATCATAATATTTTAAAATTCCTGCACTCATTTATTTCTCTAAAATTTACACATTTATTTTTAAATACAAGATCTGTGAGGTCCTCATCATTTTTCTGCTTCTTTCTATCTGCAGGTAAAATAGAGACTCCAGAAATATTGGACCTTATTTTTCAAATCAGATTAAATGGAAAATTTGTGTTTTAGTGCTTTGTTTTTGCAGATCAATACACTCCCTTTCAATTTACTTGTGTGTCCCAGGTAAATACTCCAGCAGAAGTCAGAAGTGCTGCTCATATGAAAGAAGAGGAAATTATTTCCTGATTAATGGACATTTAGAAGAACTTCTAAATTTATGTTTTGAAGGCATTGCAAAATATCAAGTATATTGTATGTTGTCAACAATATAAAGGGTATTGCCTATGAGATGTAATATTCAGGAAGTGTATTGCTTTTTTGTGAGTTGTCCACAGTGTTAGTCCAAAAGTCATACAAAGCTACCTACATCCCTCCATCAATGTAGTGAGTAGATATTTTACATTTAATGCATAACTGACATGACTATCTTGCTCAATCATTTGAGGAAACAGTACCTCAGCTATATTTTGACAGGTACTTAGTGGTCCAGCTAACATAAAAATCCTATATTTCTACACAAGTGCAGTGATCCAAAATAGCTATATTTCCTCCAGGCTAAACTTTCTTCTCAATGCATCCTATATCTGCAGTGGCATAAAAGGGATTATAGAGGTAAAATTCAGGAAAGAATGAGGTCTTGGGTATTTTGAATAATAAGAAATTCATTATCTACAAAATTTGACAGCAGAACAAAAATAATTATGTAAGGATTTAAACTTATGCTTTCATCTACCATATTATACTATATTTACAATAGAATTAATCCATTTTTTCCATTCTATTAGCAGATGGACAAGAGCAAGAAGATATGTTTTTTATTACTTCTTGCTAGCTTTTTAAATATATGGTAACTGTTAATTTATTAAGCTCTTTGGATGATCCAATACATAAATGCTAAATTTAGTTCTCCCTTCTATTCTACTTCATTTAAAAGCAATAGAAATTAATTACTGCCACCCTAAATAGCAGTCTAAAATAATCTTTTCATCCTATCACCATTTTATTATTTAATGGGTTTTAAAACTATTTTAAACAGAAATGAAACTTTTAAAACTTTTTGTACAGTTCTAAAAATGCTAATTTTGGCAAGTACTTATTCCATTGTAAGCTACTGTTTTTTTCATGACCAGTTTGTCAATTCTCACTAAAAAAAAAAAAAAGAAAAGAAATCCCTGCATTTCCTATCTCCTCAAGATTTGGCTATTAGCAGAGACCATCGTGAACTGCCTATGTATTTTTTAAATTAATTACTTTCTTTTACTTTATGAAGCTGAAACAGAATAAAGCAATGTTATCTAGCAAATATCTTTGAGGAACTGCAATAACTATATATGAAAATGCAAAACAATTCAGTACTAGAAGATTAAATTTAAAGATAGAGATGAAACAGAATCAAAATATTTGTCACCCAACAGTAGCTGTATCTTAATGGATAAGCCAGGATAGTATACATTTCTTTCCCCAGAGAGATTCCCATTGAAATCAGTGTATCTCTGGGTGATAACGTGGCAGTAGCAGGGTCTAAGGATGTATTTTCAACAGTGCTTGATGAACTATCTATCCTTGTAAATTCTCTGACCCTGATCTATGCTGGCAGTGGAACCCTTTCAATTTTCTCTTTAAATGTTCTTACTAATTTAAAAGTATTGATTTTTTTGTTTAATTTAACATACCATGGGCCTAACTGCCCTATGTTTGCTGTGCTATGCAGGTGCCATAGCCTAAGGAAGGTTCTGTATTGAGAAACAGCTGGACAAATTCCTTTGCTTATTCAGGGACTGCAGCATTCTTCTTCTTCCTGCATGTAAAGGGCTTTCTACTCTTCATCATGGTGCTTTCACACTGATCCTTTCCATCCCTAGGCCACTTTGACAGAGCAGTCCCTGCAACTGAAAAAAGTACAGGAACAATAACTCTCTCTCACTGCCAGTGGCGAAGCATAGGGCATGCACGGGGGTGCATGTGCACTCCGTGAAAGTGCTGGTGCACCCCCTAACAAGCCACACTCCCTATTTAGGTGACAGCAAGAGGGGGTAGGAGGGAGTGCCAGTGCCCACCTTGTGAGCACCAGCCAAGGAATGGGAGTGCCTGGATGAAGTGCCGTGGCCACTTCCAGGAGCAGCACGGCCGCTTCCCAGTTGGCAAGATGAGCTGCGGGGAGACTCCCTGCCAGTCACTGACTGGTTGCTGGGTGGGGCACATGCCACCCCTGACTAAGGTGGTACCAGTCACCCATGCTCACTGATGTGCACATATACAAAAAATATACCTTGTGCATTAATAACTATATATAATTATTTTAAAAAATCTGCATGTTATACTTTACCCCTGTGAAGAGGAATGGAGAAAGAACTGAAAAAAACAAGATGTGCTCACAATGCTTGCTGCATCACTAGAAACATTGCAATAGCAAAGTAATGGGTATGACATAAGAATCTGAGAAGAAGAGGAGGAAGAGGAAAGCCTCTTGCATCTCACAATTTAGTCTGTCTTTACCTTTCTATCCTATGTCTAGCCAGTTAGTTATAAAGCCTTCCAAAATGTTCATAGCATGATGCATTAGGGTAGCATGGACCCAGACTCTCTGCAGTGACCCTGGAGTAACTTCTGTGAATAAGTATGCCACCATTTCATAGTGAAATGATAAACCTGAGTGGTTTGAAAATAGCAGTGGGCTTAATTGGTATGTTATTTAAAAAACCGGGAATTAAGAAAAACCCTTTCTTTTGGCTATTTCTGCACTAGAATCTTCCCACGTGTTTGCCAACTGACTGATGAAGAAGAGATTCACAGAATCATTTTCCTACATCTGCCAATATTTTAATAGCTTGTATTTGGTCTACACAAAAAAACAACTGCATCTCAACTGGGCTTTGAAAGATCATACTGGGGAAGCATCATATACCGTCATTGCCTCTCTGACATCCATAAGGTTTCATTCCTGATGAACTTGCACTCTGCTACTGATATAGAACTGCTGGCTCTCCTTAGAACTGCAGAAGGGGTAGATTTGCACTTTATAGACTTACTAAACATGCGTGGCTACAGGGCTCTGGGGGCTGGGATCAGGGGTCTAGGGGTATAGATAGATTTTTCATCTATCCTCCCAGTCACAGGACATGGGCTCTGAATGGAAAGGTGCATCAGTGAGGTGAATAGAAGACTCCGGTGATGGTGCCATTGTGAAGGGTTTGCCTTCTTTGACCATGGTCCACACTTCAAAGAGAGCAAACTGTTGGGAAGGGATAGCTTCCACCTCACCTGAAAGGGGAAGAAGCTCTTCTCATCCCAAATGACTGACCTTTTTGACGGGGCTTTAAACTAAGACCACTGGGGGACGGACAGTCTATTAACAGTTCTAGCCCAAATCATGTCAGCTGCATTACCAATAACTTTAGCAGTCCAAGGGAACCTGCTCTGATGACAACCCAAGGAAAGGTCCCACCTCATCCCATAGGGAGGCATGGGGCTTCTCACCACAGACTCAACTGCCTATATACAAATGCCAGGAACTTGGGAAACAAGCAAAAGGAACTGGCCCTTCTCTTATGTGAAAATGACTATGACCTTGTAGAGATAACAGAGACCTGGTGGGACTCTACCCATGACTGGTCTGTTGCTTTGGAGGGTTATACCTTGTATAGGAGAGACCGTCTTGGGAAAAGGGGTGGTGGTGTTGCTCTCTACATCAAGGATCAGTTCACTTCCCTGCAAATTGAGTTTTCTAACCAGGAAGGGTGTCTTGAGACCCTCTGGGTCAAAATATGGGGTGAACATGGGGAGGGTGACATACTTGTAGGAGTCTACTATAGGCCCCCCCACCACCAAGAGGAAGAACTTGATTGGGAATTCAATAAGGAACTGGTTGAGACCATGTGCTCTTGATCCATGATCATCATGGGGGACTTCAACTTCCCTGACATCTCTTGGGACAAGCACATGGCCAAATCAGAAGGTCACACAGCTTTCTTGCTTGCATTGATGACCTCTACCTAACACAGGAAGTCTATGGGCAGACTAGGGGAGAGGCATTGCTTGATCTGGTCCTGGCCAAAGGGGAAAACCTGGGGAGCAATCTGAGGATCGAGGGGAAGCTTGGTGACAGTGACCATGATTTGGTCACCTTCTCAGTTCACAGGCAAATCCCTCAGTAAAACAGAAATCCTTAACTTTGGGAAGGCTGACTTTCGCAAACTCAGAGATTTAGTAAATCAGGCAATTAAAGGCCATATTCCCCTAGATGAGAAAGTAGATGAGGAATGGTCATCTCTCAAGAACATAATCCTTCCACAGGGGAAAGCCATTCCATCTCACAAGAAATGTAATCAATTGGAAAGGAAGCCCCCTTGGTTGAACAAGGAACTGTTGGACATCATTAACCTCAAAAGAAAAGCCTACTCCAGTTGGAAAATGGGAAGCATCACCAAAGAGGACTACTCAGCACTTGCCCGCAGCTCTACAGAGTGGTCCACAAAGCCAGGATGCAAACCAAACTTAGGCTAGCTTCAGGGGTCAAGGACAACAAAAAGTCCTTCTTTAGATATGTGGGAAATCAAAAAAAGAATAAAGATAGTATTGAGACCTTGTGGGATCAAATGGAGCAGCTGACATCCAATGCCCAAGAAAAGGCCAATCTCCTAAATGACTTTTTGGCATCGGTTTTTCACCCACCCAAGGGGATCACACTGTCAGAAAGTACACAAACCAGCCTGGGAGTGAGTGGTGGGTCCAAAATTGATGTGAATCAGGTGAAGGAACACCTTGAGAATCTGGACATTCACTAATTGGAGGACCATGATAGAATGCACCCGAGAGTCTTGAAGGAGCTGGCAGACGTCATTGAACCCCACTTGACAAAGATAGCTGAAAATTCACAGCACTTGGGCAAGGTCCCAAAAGACTGGAAAACACGTTCCCTATCTTCAAGAAAAGTAGAAGGGATGACCTAGAGAATTATAGACCAATCAGTCTGACATCTATCCCTGGAAAAATCATCGAGAAAATTGTCAAGGGTTCCATCAACACCAGACTAACAAAAGGCAAGCTTCTAAAGGCCAGCCAACACGGCTTTGTGGCTGGCAGATCTTTCCTGACCAACCTCATCTCCTTCTATGACAGGTGACATGAGCCCTGGACAAGGAAGATGATGTGGATATCATATATCTAGATTTCAAGAAAGCCTTTGACCTAGTTCCCCTCATGGCTAAGCTGGGGAATATCCTCATGACTAAGCTGGGGAACTGTGGACTTGATCATTTTACAGTTTGATGGCTAGGTAAATGGCTATGGGGTTGGACCCAAAGAGTACTAGTTGAGGGAAACAAATCAATGTGGCACAGGGTGATGAGTGGAGTCCCTCAGGGCTCAGTACTTGGGTCAGTACTTTTTAACATCTTAATTAACGATCTAGAGTTGGGAGTCAGATGGCAACTGGAAAAGTTTGCAGATGACACCAAGTTATGGGGGAGGGCAGTCACACTGCAGGACAGGCTGACATATAGGCCAACTTGGACATGCTTTCAAGGTAGGCTGACCAAAACTGGATGGTCTTCAATGTTGAGAAGTGTAAGGTGCTGCACCTCAGTGGGAAGAAACCTCAACACACTTACAAGCTCAGCAGTGTTACGCTTGCTAGCACCATGACCAAAAGAGACTTGGGGGTTCTGATTGACCACAAGATGAATATGAGTCACCAGTGTGATGCTGTGGTTGGCAAAGCAAACCAAACTCTGGTGTGCATCTACTGATGCATCTCAAACAAAACCCGGGTTTTGCTTCTGCTTTACTCAGCCTTGTGAGGCCACAGCTTTTAAGCCTTCGTGAGGCCACAGCTAGAGTACGGTGTCCAGTTTTGGGCTCTCCACTTCAGGAAGGAAGTGGAAAAGCTTGAGAGAATCCAGCAGAAACCCACTCATATGATCCAAGGCTTGGAGGGCAGGCCATACAAGGAGAGGTTGTGGGATTTGGGAGTTTTCAGTCTGGAAAAGAGAAGGCTCAGGGGGGACTTGGTAGCAGCCTACAATTATATGAGGGGTACATCAGGACCTGGGAGAATAGCTGTTCACCAGAGCTCCCCAAGGAATAACAAGGTCTAATGGCCATAAACTCCAGGAAGGCCAATTTACACTAGATATAAGAAAAAAGTTCTTTACATTGTGAGTGTCTAGGGTCTGCAACAGACTCCCTCGAAAGGTGGTGCAAGCACATACTCTGAATTCTTTTAAAAAAATCTGGATATTTTTCTTGCTGGAATCACTTGATCCCAGCTGATTTCCCGCTTATGGCGGGGGGACTGGACTCAGTGATCTCATGAGGTCCCTTCCAGCCACTAATGTCTATGAATCTATGAATCTATAAACCAGAGATGCATAACATGAGGTTTCTTAGCAGTGGCTTACTTCATCAGATGCTGTGAAGGGACTTCAAGGAACAGAGAAACCAGTGATTAGAATACAAAGGGTATGGAAGGGGAAGGAAAAAGAAGAGGACACTGCTGGGAGAGGCAAGGCAGTTAACCCACTGAGGGACATAAGGGTTATAAACCCTTTCTGTCTCCTTGAAAATGTTAGCCAGGGGAGCTATCAGACCATTTAGTCAAAGATTGTTTCCATGGTGTCATGGAAAAACAGAGGAAGGTAAACATAATTGCCCACTCCACCCCCCCACCCCCCCCAAACCATGCAAAAGTACAGAGACATTTGAGGGCAATAGCACTCTTTCCTCTATGCAGGATAGTATTTTGTACCTGTCAGTGCTGTCTCTCATATCCCAAGAGTTCTCTCTGATGCATCTATCTTGAGAATCACTCATTTTATTGTCTGAACTGTTCTTTCAGTCATTCTGTTATGCTATGATAGTAGTTCTCAACCTTTTTAGACTCAAGACATCCCTTGTTAGACTCAGAGCATCCCTCCATAATTTTTGTGAACTTAACAGAAACTCATTAAACAAACTAATTTACTTGTTTCAGTGCATACCTCCTTGCAGAGGGGACAGGCAGGGGGGAGGGGGGCAGGGAGCAGCTAGGTAGAGAGACCCCTTATTTGCTTAGCTTTTCACACTTGCCTCCTCACACCTGAGCCTGCCCTTGATTGCCTATCTCCTCACACATCCTCAGACCCTTGAAAGGATCTTGCAACCCTAACACACTGTTTGAAAATCACTGTGTTATGTGTACTGAGGACGTGGTGGGTAAATTTCTTTCACCTTAACCTTCAAAGTTATCCATGTCCCTGATTGAACATGGTCACTTACTATTTAGGTATAGTAGTTTGGAAATATATCTTTCAGTTTAGCAATGGAAGAATGTTCTGACTTGCCTGGCAGATGCACAGATACTAAAAATTTGGAAAGTAGTCCAATGTGAGTAAATATGAGCATCTGCTGAAGTAAAAACTATCTGAAGCTATCCTGTGGCATAGAAACTCCAGATTTTAATGAAAACATAATGCTTCTTTTGTTCACAGTCTCTTTCTCTGATGGTTTCTGCATCTTCTTTGAATTGTACTGTTAAGTTTTAGCTAGCTAATATATTATTTGTCTGGCTTGAGCTTTTGTGATTTGATTGCCCTGATTTGACTGGTGTGGACATTTAAACATTTTCTGCCTTGTATGTCTGGGAAGTATCAAAATGCAACATTGCTACAAATTCTTGGTTGCTACAAAGTCCAGTTTTCCTGTGGTAATTTTTCTGACACCTCTTGCTTAAAACTCAAACACCAAATAAGGAAAAAATGACCCATCTTTCGACAATGTAAACCTAGCTCATGACCAGTATTAATGCACAAATAACTTAATGCTTGCTGAACTGTGCTTCATGATCATAGTCCTTTAACAGAAAACTTATTAAAGGACTAAGAGAAAACATCATTTATAGCAAATATAGTAACTATATTTTTTAAATGATAAACAAGCAATATGCCATATACAGGTTCATTAATCAGATGTCTTCAATATTTTCTGAAAGAAAGAATAGAGACATGAATGTAAACCAAATATGGAGAAAACACCAGATGGATTTACCATAGGTAAGTCAATACCATATTAAATATCTAGTTTTTTCTAAAAATATAACTAATGTTGTAGACAAAATAAATTTAGAAGAGCTCATCTATTTTTACTTCCATTAAACATTATATAAGGAAGATGGAAATATTAGAAAAACTTGTAAGGTAGGATTTAATTGAGGAATTTTAATTGAGGATCTTCAAGGATTGGTCTTGAAACAGATGATTAGGGACCTAATAAATTCATGTCAGAAGTGGGCTGTACTTCAGCTCCTTGAATCTTGCAGATTCCCCTGCACACCCTCCCCTGCCAATTGGTGGAGGGGCTCCACCACTCGCTCTTGATTGGCAGTTTTAAATATGGCACAGTTTTTGACACCTAGCTGGTCAGCAGCAAGCAGCAGGGCCAGCAGGACCCCTCAGCCAATCAGCAAGGTAGGAGTATATGGGAGAACCTGCAACATTAAAGGGGCTGCTGTGCAACCCACTTCCACCATGAATTCAGTAGGTCCCTACCTATGATTTTTCATATTATCATTAATGACCTTGTGACCAAAAAAATATGAGTGTGATGAATAAATTTGCAGATAGGACAAAGATAGGAGACATTATCAACATTGAAGAAGATTGGGAAAACATACATAAGGAACTGGATGGCCTTGAGTTCTAGACTTCTGGAAAAGAAGCATAGAAAATACATTAAATTAAATAGGGTAAGCTGCAAGGTTATGCATTTGGGAACTAATAATAATGTCTGCTTTAATCTGGCAGTTTGTGAATTAGCAACAACTAAAGAGTGAGGACCTGTATGTAACAGTTGATTACACAATAGTCATGTAGTAGGATGAGGTTGGGCATTGTATTAGAACCCTCTACTCCTACCTCACTAGTCCCTGAGCCCTTCTCCCTCACTCACCTGCTATGCCTTTGCCGTTTCTAAAAAAAAAATGTTGGAAAGCTGCCCAGGACCCCAGGTCACTGGTCTATATCCTACCACTTCTGTCTTCTTACCTGGACACTCAATGCCTTAAAGATTGTATATGTGGTTTCGCAAGAACCCCTACAGCCATGCCAATGCCTTTCAAGTGTCAATAATCAGTCATTACAATGGGCTTTCAGCCCCAAGTCCAATCTCTTGTTTCTTCAATCCCTTATATCTCCAGGTCCTGTCCCTCTTGGGCTCTGGGACCTGACCCTATCTCCGATACTCTCAGGTGCTGGGTTGCTGGCCCTGGTTCCTGCCTCCTCTGGCGGTTTCTACAGCTTGGGCCTGCTCTGGAAACATCACTCCTCTCCATGCCTCTTTGGCACTACTGGGACCTCCAAACCTCCCTTTGCTAGTCCCTTTGCGGTCCTCTGGTAAGAAAACAAACTGAAAACCCAGGCTATGCCTTAACACAATGTATCCTTCTTCAGGATGTAAAGGAAAAAAGGGCACCCTGTCTCTTTAACTCGTACAGCCCCAAATCAGCCCTACAGCTGACAGTAAAACTAGCCAGTCTAGTAGAGCAAATGAAGTCCACCCCAGGTAACCTACCCCTGGGCTTCTCACTGCCTGGCTCCCAAAAGTCCAATCCCCTACCGGGTTCCTCAGCACTCTTTGCTCCTCCTTGTGAAAGTGTCTCCACCACTTCTGAAAAAAAGCCCTTATCTCGATCTTCCCATTATTACCAGCAGACAATTAGTTCCTGGCCCCCAGGTGTTGGTTTTTTCTGACTATTGTGCAGTCAGTGGCTCCTTTCTTCCTCCCTGCAATGATCTTTGGTAGCATTTCTTATCTTGCCTGCTTGTTTTCTAGCTCAGTGGCCATTGCAATGAATCTGATCCTATTTTGTAATGGGACCCTCCTGATTTCTCTTACAAGTTGATTACATAAGCCACTAATGTTAGGCAGCCATAAAAAAAAAAAATCCCAGGATGTCACCTGAAGTATTTCAAACTGAGATCAGGAAGTAGTAACATCATTGTACACAGATTGCCTTTTCATCAGCCCAGTCTATAGTATAACTTAAGTTAGGTAGGTAAGGTATCTACAGTTAACATATTATACTGGGGTTAACATCACAATTCTGCAACTTGAATAACCCTACAAGTGCTTTACTGAGAATTTTAGATAATATTAGTTTGGGTGATCAGATCATGCTTCACACTGTACTCTTTATACATATCTCTGTATTTATGCAATTATCAGCAGCTACTTCCAAATTTGGACATGTTTGTTCTGCTTATATCAAGTCATGCTGTATATCCCTTTGTTTTATAGCAGACAAGCTCCTAAACTCATTTTGGATGCATCTGCTTTAATGGTGACTCACTCAAGGATCTGAGTACTAACGCCTTATGGAGAGGTGTTCTTGTTTATTTTGGTACCTTATCATGTTCCACTGTCAACTTATTATCATACAGAAGTTGTCTCCATGAAGCAATATAAAGTGCTTCAGCTGAGAATTAACATATATAAAATCAACTCATCCCCAGCATTGGTCCTTCATGAAGACTTTTTTTTTTTTTCCCCAGTGGGGATTTTATATTGAACATGGCTTCAACTTTGCTATCGTTTTTCTTGATTCCTTTTAGTGAAAGTACAGGTCCCATGTGCTTTAATTCTTTTACCATGAACTATATATTTTCTGGATTAAACATGATGTTTCCTGTTTGTGCCCTTGCCATCGCTATCTTTAGGGTCTGATCATGTTCTGTCTGAGTTAATACTACTATTATCTTATCATTAGCTGTTAAATGGTCAGAAGCAATCCTTCTAAAAAGTTTCATTATTCTTTTGTTCAAGCCTTTAACTAGTTTCAACACTTCACCTCTTTCACAATGTATACAGGAAAACTTGTATCTCCCTGAAGACTGTATCTTAGAAGCACATAGTTCAGCTGATTCTTCATGTAATATGACTTCCTAGTATTCAATTTTCTTATCTACAACCATAAATATGCTTTTATTAGTTAGCTTTCTCTAAATATCTGGTGGTATAGGGCTATACTACTTCTGTCTAAGGGTATCATAAGAATCCATACTGATCCTAATTGAAATCCATACTAATCCTAAATCTGCCTTTTCTATTTTTTTGATTATGACCAAGATGTCAACCTGTGGAATGAATGCTGTTGTTGTGACCTCTTCTGTTTGAGTGAATCTATGGCTCTGGCACTTCAAAGGTGTATTTCTACCTCTGTTTCTGATGTGGGTAGCTGACAGATCAGTATGTCTGTGATGCTTCCCAAGGGGCCCTCTGGAGAGATTCTGAATTTTTTAAAATTACCTCTTTTTAGTACTAGTAGTCTTGGTGTGGAACATAACTATTCTGCAGCTTAGGTTTAGTTATCTACAGTTTTTTCTGCATAGTTGTGGATGGTTTATGGAGAAATAACTGAAGACTAGCATTCTTAGCGATTGCCATTGTTAGGTAAGTTCATATTCAGAGACTATTCTGGACTGTTGTGTGTTACAAGCACAATCTCAGATTAATTTATTTAGAGGTGATCTGATATTTGTTTTGAAAGGTGAACTGGTAGAACATTAGCTTTAATCCCCAATATCATGCTTGAGTTATTACATAACCACATTCCTCATATGAAACTTCTACAAGAAGAGATCAGTCACATTCACATTCACATGCCAGGCCACGTCCAGGTGTTTTTCACTTCGTTTTTTAAATTATTCACAATTGTTCCATATGCAAAGTGAGACTTTTCCACATGTGTATATTATTCCAAAGAAGGGGGCACATCCAGATAAGCATGCACATGTGTTTCCCCAGGGACAACTAGCAGTGAAACATATTTGTGCCACTGCTAGATATCCTTGGGGAACACCTCTGCACACGTGTCTGGTACGGGGCAAATACCCCTGGTGGTATAGGGGAAGTTAAGGCCAGTACCTAAGCTGGCCCCAGCAGCCTTACCTGGGGTCCTGTGGCGGCCTCCTGAGGCTGCAGGAGTGGCAATATGGGCATGGTCAGAGCCTGGTCGGCAGTGGGAATGTGGTTCTGGCTGGCCAGGCTCTGGTTTGGGGAGTGCACAGTGTTGCCACATATGCCACACTGCTTTTTTTTTTTCCAGCACATTTTTTGGATACCAGGATTTCCTGGTATCTACATTTTAATATATGCTTCAAATATGCTGCATGGAGAATCAAATCATGTTCAGAGCACGTTTTGTGGTGCAACCTATCTGCAGCACCACAAGCTGCACATCACATATGCATACATTCACCGCAATGCAGAGCCAAATTTGGCAGTGCCAAAGTGCACCAGAAAAAAGTGGGGTGGTCCGCATGGTGGCAGCGTGTGCTGCCCAAAACTGAAGCCTGGACTGCCAGAGCCACACTCTGGCTTTGCGCACCCAGATTGCAGCCAATTCTGCCCCAAGAGGCCCCAGGACCTCAGGTAAGGCTGCTGGAGCCAGCAGAGGTGCTGGTCCCAGTCTCCCATACGCATCCAGGGCACTTTTCCCCATGCTAATCATGTGTGCATGTACCAGGGCAAAAAGCCGTAGCATGAATTTGTGCCACTGCTTCTTTCCCTATGGCAACCTCACACCCCAGCTCATGGGGACATTGCCAGGGTGGCTATGTCCTACCACATCACATACATTTGGTCATATACTCTTTTTATTTTATTTTTTTACCGCTTGCTACTTCTGTTCTGTTCTAACATTCAGGTAGCTAGGTTTCCAGACTCCTCTGAGCACTTCCTCCCTCCCCCCCCCCCCTTTTTAATGCAACTGTCAGCATTATCCAGGTGTGATCTCTAAGTTTCATAATTTGCCTATTACTTTTTACAAGGCTATATTTGAGTCCTCAACTACTTTTCATTTAGTCCTTTTTCAATTATACTGAACACCAGTTTATCTCTGAGCAAATGGATTTCAGGGCTTCCAAGACTGCAGATTTTTACTTTTTGCCTCAGCTTTCATATAAACTTGACTATTTGTTCTTCCCCTAGTTTTGGGATCAAATATAAATCTTTTTTTTAGGTTTACAGTACTTCCTTAGCATGGTTAAGAGCATGGTTAAGACCTCATCCAAAGTGGGAGCATTCTCAGTTGGGTGCTGTGATAATGTGCTATAAACTTCTAGAGACTTCTTTCTCACTGTTTGTAGTAAAATGACTGCTTTTATGTCCTATTCTTTTTTATTTGCTCCTGAGGATTTCACATAGTTGAAGAAATGCTGTTCCTATTTCCTTCAGTTCTCCACAGGGTTGCCAAGTAACGATAAGGGTTGGAAAGGCTCACAGCTTCAATTTCCTGGCTAGATTTTTAAATAGTTTTCTAGTTTTCCTACTTTAATTTCATTTTCACATTCACATGTATAGGTTATGTCTCGGCCAAAAGAACCACTACTTGCTTCAACTAGATGTGGTCATTTCCAACACCAGGTTATGCTGTCTAGTTGCTATACCTTGTGTTCACCAGGAACTCAAAAGTGAGGCCAAGGATATAAATTCTGAATCTAAATACTCTCTTTAGCTAGCAGACCCTTCTGCCCAAACAGAGTCCTTCTGAACCTCTAGTTTTAGAGACAGGTGGATAAAATACTACTAAACTAAAAATGCTCAGGTCAGCTTTATGTTATTGTGGTACCTTCAGATGATTTTTGCAGACCTAAGAGGTTTCAACAGATTGAATAAGAAATGCAACTTTCTGTGCCAAACTGAGCTTAACTTCCAAGCCCAAGGTTTTTCTGATTCATCCAGGATGATGTCATTTTATAGCTTAGGATCAATATTTTTCACAATCCTAATGATACCATACTCAAGAGCTGTTCACTTTTTATTGTTTATTTTTAATGTGATATACATTCAAAAACGTATGGATTAATTTTCCTAGCAGTGCAGTATGATGACTGGTAAACACTCACTTTTCCTCTGATTGAGTAATTCTTGGTATGATAGTATGATCTTTTCTCTCTCAGTGCTCCTAAGCTAGTTGACTTTTGTGTGTGTGTGTGTGTGTGTGTTCAGATTTTTGCCCTTTTAAAATGAATGAAAATTAACTGGACTATAAATAATCTGTCAGGCACCTTTGAAAAACAGCAACATTTCTAAAATGTATCTATATGTTATATCCTTTTAGAGGTTACACAAATTCAGTATCACCCAGATGTTAAAGCAGGTGACTTAAACATCAAGGGCATCTATACACATGCTGGACGTTTGCTCTGACATGTGCTAATTAGCAAGAATCAACCCTGAGTCTGCTGGAGCATGTTAATTAGAATGCCCCAGCAGTATTCAGCACCTCTGCACTTCAAAATGGGGGGGAGGGGGGGGGCACTTTAAATACAGCTTGTTGAACAAACTTTAGTTAAAGAGCCCCTACCACCTTTTTGAAGTGCAGGATGCTGAATACACATGATGCTGAAAGAAATATCTCAAGTCTTCATGCAGAACTCTTCTAGGAATCAGTTTTTTAAACTTTTTAGGTTCTTTTTAGACTCATCTCCATCTTAAAGCAGTAGATAAAGCAATGAGTGTTAAGATGGTCTGGAAAACAGGAAACAGGGATTGCTGCTGGTGAATTTTCTGTGTTCTAGGCCTACAGAATTTAGTTAAATTCCAAAAATACCGTAGAAAGGTGAGGACTAGGTAGTGAGAAAGAACAAGGCCAATTCCATACTCAACATTTCAAAATAATTTCCAATAGATTACTGCCAGATGCTGAACTAAAACTTACCTGATATCTTTCTTTGAAAAAAAAAATTATTCGGAAAGGGAAATATGGTAGATCTAATATGGATTTCAATAAAGAATGTTATAAGGTGTCAGAGGAAAAATTATTCTTTAAGCTGGAGAAGATGGAAGATAGGGATGAATGAAAAAGCTGTGAGTAGGGAAGTAACAAAAGAGAAAATGTAGGCAACCATCAATACTCTGGATCATGGTGTACATGTAAGAGGTTTAATCACGTACTTGATGAATGTGTTTGTGGCTGACAAGCCCAATTCGAGACCAACAGAGCTTTTTACAAGTTTCACAGATGCATATGTTGTCTGAGTTGAAGTCCAAATTTACAGCATGCTTTTTCTTCTTTCTCACTTTGCTTTCATCTTCTGGATCACAGCTGTTTCATGTTGAGCTGCACACAGTGCCACATGTTTCCTTTAGATTGGATGAGATTCTACGTGCTCCTCCCAGTTTTCTGTGTTCATGTTGAACACCTTCATATAATTTTTGCACACATCATAGCACTGCAATAGAGGGTGAGTCCAATTTCTAGAGCCATCTCGAATCTCCCTTTTCAAAATATTCTTGGGGATATTCTCCTCCCATTTTCCTGACATGCCCAATCCATCACAACCTCCACTTCTGGATAATGGTTTCTAAGTGTGTTGGTTCTGTGCATTCCAATACCTCTGTGTTTGGTAGTCTGTCTTTCCACTTTATTTTCAGGATCTTATGCAGATATCTTGTCTGGAAGCTGTTCAGTCTCTTGATGTGCTTAGCATATGTAGTTCACATTTCTGAACCATAAAGCAGGGATGAAAGCACAAGTCTCATAGGTTTGCATCCTTGAATCATAGAAAATTAGAGTTTGAAGGAACATCAGGAGGTTATTTAGTCCAAGCCCCTGCTCAAAGCAGGACGATCCCCAGTTAGATCATTCCAGCCAGGACTTTGTCCAAAGATGGAGGTTCTTATGAAGAGTAAATATTCACCTTAGCTGATAACTTGCTGTTAGTCCATACACGTTTCTCTAATAGTCCAAAATTCTTAGCTTTTCTGATTCTGTTAGTCATTTCAGTTTGAAGGTCAAGATTCATGCTGATCATAGAACCCAAGTAGCAAAAACTGTCAATGACACAAAGAGATTTATCCTCCAGATTGACACCAGGTATCTGGTTATTCCATTCCTTGGTACATAATCATAGGGAGTTTTTTAGACCAATTGCTATCCTGAAGCTCTTGCATGACTCAGAAAAAATTCCCAAGTGATTTTTTAGGGAAAATTCACTGTGGGCAACCAAGGCTGAATCATCCACAAACAGGAAGTCTCAGTACCCAATTTTCTACCTTGGTTTTCACTCCAAACCTTGCAATGTTGAACAAGTCTCCATCTAGTGTGGTTTGAAGATAATATCCTTCCTTGAACACATGAAGAAGTAAGAATGAAAAGTAGATGTTAAAAAGTACAGGGGCTAAGACACACTCCTATTTCATCCTGTTTATTGATGTCAAAGGCATTTGATTCTTAGTTTTCATACACTATACTTCATACTTTGATGTAATGAACAAATGATGCTCAGCAGTTTGGGGGGACAACTCAGTTTCTTCAGAACAGTAAAAAGGCTCTGTATGTTGACTGTATTGTAGGCCTTTGTTATATTGATGAAAGCTATTATATTTGTATTCATTTTTCTCTACATTCCTCTTGTAGCTGCTTGACTGAAAATATTATATCAGTGGTGGATTGACCTGAGGAAAAACTGCATTGACTTTCAGGATAGATTCTTTCACCCAAAGATTGCATCCTAGGGCACATGATGTGAATGGCAATTTTTCCAAAAATGTTCAACAAGGAGATAAATACCTCTATAGTTGTCACAGCCACTTATATCCCCTTTCTATCCCCTGATCCTCGGTATGACCATAAACTGCATCCAACTGGAGGGCTTGATGTCAATATGGTGGGGCAACGCATGGTGGGGCAGCTCCTATAAAATACCACAATGTTGTAACCTCCAGAGTAAGGTCAATTTAGTGTGCCTCAAAACCTTATCCCCCACTGCCTTGTGGGTATTCCTTGGTTGGAAAAAAACTAAGGAACATCACCATGACAAACACACCCTTGCTAAGGTGTTAGATAGTCAGCAGCAGCTTTAATTTATTGCACTCTAGCAGAAACTACACCCATCAAGGCATTGAATGTCTGGACTTGGTCTGGTTTTCAGACTCTGTTTCAGTGGTGAAGAGGAAAGATGAGGTCTAGGGCACCCTCCACTCCTCCATACTTTTGTCTAGGTATATGCACTGAAGGTCTTGGTGTGATTTCACAGATGACGCCAAGCTGTGTGGAGTAGTAGATACATTGGAAGGTAGGGCTTGGATTCAGGCAAATTGTAAGATTGTTCCAAAAGAACTCTCATGAGGTTCAGCAAGGACAAGGACAAAGTCCTGCATTTAGGATGGAACAATTCTATGCATAGCTACAGGCCTGGCACCAACTAGCTAAGCAGCAGCTCTGCAGAAAAGGACCTGATGGTTACAGTGAACAATAAGCTGGATATGAGTCAGCAGTGTGCCCTTGTTGCTGAGAAGGCTAACAGCATACTAGACTGCATTAGTAGGAGCATTACCAGCAGCCTGAGGAAAGTTATTCCCTGCTATTCCACACTGGTGAGGCCACACCTGGAGTACTGTTTTAGGCCCCTATCTACAGAAAAAATTGTGGACAAGTTAGAGACAGTCCAGCATAGGGCAACAAAATTGGTTAAGGGCTGGGTCACATGACTTATGAGGACAGGCTGAGGGAACTGGGCTTATTTAGTCTGCAGAAGAGAAGATTGAGGAGGGATTTGATAGTAACCTTCAACTATCTGAAAGGTGGTTTAAAAGAAGATGGAGCTGTACTGTTCTCACTGGTGGCAGATGACAGAACAAGGAGCAATGGTGTCAAGTTGTAGCAAGGGAAGTTAAGGTTAGATATTAGGAAAAATCTTTCTCACTAGGAGTGTGGTGAAGCACTGGAATGGGCTACCAAGAGAGGTGATGGAGGAGCTGGCCTTCGAGGATCTAGGCCTTGGAGGTTTTTTAACACCCAGCTTGACAAAGCCCTGGCTAGAATGATCCAGTTGGGGATGGTCCTGCTTTGAGCAGGGGGTTGTATTATATGATTTCCTGAGCTCCCTTCCAACCCTAATTTTCTACAATTCTATAATATATACTGGCCAAAATGATAAACTGACTGGAATGTTTGGACTCCAAACCCTGGGATCAATTCAGACTCTGCTTTACAAAAAATGGCATTATTAAACTATGAATTGGTTAGACTCAGAATTGACATTGTTGCATTATCAGAAGCTCAGCTCTCAGGTATAGGTTCTAGCCAAGAGAATGATTATACCATATTCTGGCATGGAAAGCCAGCAGGAAACAGGAGAGAGCAGGGAATAGGCTTTGATATTAGAAATAGCTTATTATCTTTATGTGAAAGACACATTGCTGTATCTATTACACTCATGATGGTCAGATTGCATATACAGAATTACTTCATCATGTTTTGCGTCTATGCTCCTACCCTTCAAGCTAGCAATGAAGACAAGAACATTTTCTACTAACTAAGAGGAGACTGAGAAAACGCACATAAATGAGACCATTATAATACTTGGTGCCTTCAATGCAAGAGTTTTATGTAGTTTTAAAAATTGGGCTGGTAATCTGGGCAAACATTGAATTGGTAATATAAATGAAAATGACCAGTGAATGTCAAAACTTTGTACAAGTCAAAATCTGTGTTATCAACACCTGCTTCACTGGGAAAATCACAAGAAAGTCATTGAAGAAATAACTAAGATCAGGGCACTGGCATCAATTGGATCTGCTACTGACCAGGCATAATCATCTGAAAGAAATCCTGCATACAAGATCTTACTGCAGTGCTGGCTGTGACATTGACCATGCATCAGTCTGCTGCAAAGTCAGAATCAATGTAAAAAAGATCCACCGTAGCAGAATTATCAGTCATCCTCAGATAGACATCATCCAACTAAAGATACAGAAAAATGCAGATTATTCAATGAAAAAGTTGTAAAAGCAAGTTTACCTAACAACTCAGCCACTGAAGCTTGGAAAAGCTTGAAAACTAACATGCACAATGCTGCTGTAACAGTGTTTGACAAAAAATCCTGAAAAATAAAGGCTGGTTTGAAGAACACTCTGAAACCCTTGTACCACTGGTTGAGAAAAAAAGAACAGTGCTAACGAACTATAAGAAATCACCAAACACTAATGAAGGTGATAGCTACAGAATGTATGAAGGCATCAAATGAGCAGTTGGTCCCTTCAAGAAGAAAACAGCTCCACTGAAGGAAATAAATGGAAATGTTATTACTGATAAACAAAAACAACTTGAGCATTGGATTGAACATGATGGAATTCTGTACTCCAGTGAGACTGAAATCAAAGACAAAAAACTTGAAGGACTACCACTGTTTGAAGTTTTGAAGGACTTGGAAAATAAGCGCACCTTAGAAAACTTGCAGAAAGCCATTAAATCGATCCCTAGGAACAAGGCATCTGGCAATGACTGTTTGCCTGCTGAAATCTACAAATGTGCCAACGACAAATTTCTTTGAAAGCTTCATGATGTTATACTGTTCTGTTGGAAGGAGGAAGTGGTATTGCAAGATTTCACAGATGCTTCGTTTGTACAATTATAAAAAAACAACAACAAAGGGGATAGAGGAAATGTAAAACTGGGAAAATATAATAAGTAGATATTTTCAAGAATTGCTCTTCAATCCAATCTCATTTAATGTTTTCATTAATAACATTCAGGCATGCGCTAATGAAATTTATTGAAGAGAAAGATTAGATATGGCAGACTGAATGCTTGGAGTAGCAAAATGGGATACAATGTGATAAGAGTATACCCTTAGGACAGAATTCTGTTTGGCTTTGTGCCTCAGCTTTCTAACCATTTTGAACATTTCCATGAGTGCCACAACCACTCAGGTCTTGGGGCTAAAACACAGGACAATTCTTGTACTACCATTCAGGCTTATTTCCAAATGTGTGCTCAGGTAAAGGCGTGAACAGGTTTTTGCACAACTTGGCTCAGGTTTAGGTGACTTGAAGTCCACCTAACTCTGATTTGGGACCCTGTATGTACAAGCTTTCATCACTTGCCAGGAAGAGGTGAGGGTAGCCAGAGGTAAGTCATTCATGGTGGGAGGAGCTGGTGGGATTGTGGGGACCTGACAAATCCACAGGGTAAGGCTGGTGGTTGCGGGGGAGTGGAGGGGTCAGTAGGTCCAGGGGGAGACTGGTAGATCCACAGGGGCTTCCTGGTCTAGGGGGTAGTGGTTGGGGAAGAGAAAATAGTCCAGTTAAGGTCAGAGAATTTAAAATAGAACATCCCCAGGGCTTTAGTAAGTGGGTGGGCTTTCCTGGGCTGGTGCTGTGAATGCATGCAAGCATTTACTAGGCCAGGTTAACTCTTGCTAGAGTAGATTAATCCCAGGCTGATCTAAAGTTAGCTCACCTCTAAAGTGAACCAGCTTTAGATTGGGCACACTGGTTTTAAAATGACTTAAGCCCTGTGAACACTTTCATACTGGGGCATTTAAATTGCTCTAACTTTAGGGCAATTTAAATATAGCAAGGGTTATATTTAAATTGCCCTAACTAAAGTTAGAGTAATTTAAATGTATCATAAATGGGGACATAGATGGTCAGTGTGTGGGTTTAATGCACATGCTCAATGTATGTGCATACACTTACATATTTACATTGTAGAGGCAGGATCTAAAACAAGAAGGCTAGGAATTGTTGTTCTATTCAAGGGAATAGAATTTCATGCTTAGGGACCAAAAATAAGAATTCCAGATATGAAGGAGAAAAACTGGGGTATGTTACTTGATCTCAGGATGATTATGAGCCAAACACGTAATGCAGTATTTAAAAAATCAAATACAGTCTTATGATAGATTATGTGAGGTATTTGCAGTAGAGACAGGGAGTATAATGCTAATTAACAATATGCTGTTGAGACCTTATTTGGAATACTGTGTGCAGCTCTGCTCACCCATGACAAAGAAACATGAATGCAAACATACGCAGCTGCAGTGGAAGATTGCTAACATAGCTGGGAGAATGTGAAGTCTATCTTACAAAAGGCTAAAAAAGCTTGTTTATTCTAGCAAAGTAAGAATGAAAGGGAGTATGAGTCTCCTCTATAAATACATCAGGGAGAAGAGGTTTTGAGGTTGAAGGACAATTTTGGCAAAGGAGGAAGTGGGAATAAATTTTCTGTGACTAAATTTATGCCAGAAATTAGCAGGTTACTAGCTGTCAAAATAGTGCAAGTCTGGATCAGCTCTCCAAAAGAACAGCAGAAGCAAAGTAAAGAAACCAGGAGGCCTTTTTCACTTCTTGTTCCTGCCTCTCTTCTCCTTTCCTGCATTATTCTTTGTGAGAGAGGGCAAGCTAGGATTTTGTTTTTAATGAGAAAACCTATTTGATGACAAATGTTAAAATGAAGCCTTACCAAAAGACAGTTGGAAAAGGGAGCTAAATATATCCAGGAGGTTAGAAAACTGACAGTCATCAGTTTCAGAAATATCTCAATTAATATCAAATTTGAATGATATATTGATTTTTTTTCATAACCTGCATGTTATCCCTACAGTGCAGAGCAGATGAGAGAAAATAAGATCCTTCCTCCCTCTGGTTTATTTACACTGTATCAGATAATGCTATCATATTATCTCAAGCATGGTAAAAATATACTAGAGGTAGCTACATAATATTTTATCTCATTTGGGACCCTGCAGTGGAAAAGTGCAGTGGACCATTTACTTTGGGCTGCTGCTGTCTTTCTTCTATTTGTGTCAACATTAGTCAAGCGCCTTTAAAGGAGACACAGATCTCCTGCTTAATCAAAGTCTTATGGCTAATTGTGGAATTAATGGAAGATAAAATAGGCTAAAATTCATCTATTGCTGTATGTCATAGAAGTAGATGCACCTCCTACTAAGATTGCTTGATGCCTTCCTGTATAGGATCATGCCTTCCTTTTTTAGATCTTTGCTAACATTTAACTGTTTGTACTCAAATATTCCACAGTATAAGTCTGCTGAATTTTTCTGTATCATTTCATCTTAAATAACTTGGGAATTTCCAGAAATGAGATCAGGATGAGAAAGTTTATATTGCCCATGGTAAGACAGTGCTTGCATCCATTTTCTTGAGAAGCTAAAGCACTTGCATTCTTTTGAGCATTTGTCAGGGATGAGCCTTGTGCCAGGGGCATATCTTTTTGTCTGACAATATATAAACACCCGCTAAACTATGGCAAAGTTCCAAGAGCGATTTCACCCATAATTAACAGAGATTTATTAAAGTTTAGTTGCCAATTTCTCTGGAGATGTTGTAAGCATTGAGCAAGCATCATCTCTGCAATATGACTTAGGGAGCTCCAGCCTATGGCTGCAGGAGTCAACAGGATATTACTTGCAATTGCTTCTTACAAGAAAATAATGGGGTACCAGACACAAGAATTGAGCAAAAGGGGCACTTATTCCTGTGCTGTCAATGACTCTCTTGCCGATACTTAGGCAGTGTGGAGAAGGAGAAAACAGGCTAACTGAAATTCATAGGAATGGGAGTTAGATATGAACAGTAGCGAAAAATGAAGGAGGCCAGGATTGCAACAGCTGAGTGGAGGGTTTTTTATTGAACTAGGTCATTGTGGATGTATAGGACAGAGGCAGAGGTGGGATGGAGAAGGGTAGTAGATTAGTAGGAAACAGAAACTTATATGGAAAGGGATAAAGTGCAAGAATGGAGTGTGGGATAGAAGTGAGGAAGAGATGTAAAAAGGAGTAAGACACAAAGTACAAAGTAGCAGGAACTGAACATGACAGGATATGGCAGACAGGGATGAAGAGAGAGACAGAAGCAGAGATAGCCAGAGGGCACTGGAGCAGTATGCTCTGCTGCCAAATCTGGATTTGAAACTATCCTTTTTGAATTTCTACATTCCTTGGTTACCAGCAGATAGATGATTAACCCACTGGCATCCCCTAACATTCCTCATCTTTGGAAAGCCAGCTACTTCTATTGGACATCCCCTTATATTCAATGGAAGAAGTTTGCTGTTGATCTAATGGTCTGAATCCAGCTGATAAACTCTTAAATCAAAGGTATTCCAGAAGCTATCACACAGTCCACTGAAAGATATAATGTAGTCATTGAAATACCGCCTCTATAACCCTTGGATATATAAAGGTGCCAAAGGGTTTCCTCAGAGCTTGCAAGCTTAATCAGGGTGTTTGTTTTCTTGTGACTAGGATCTGCAGCAGGCTGTGCTCACAGAATGCACGCGCATGATTGGACAGCTGAAACTCCAGGGCAGGAAGCCTGGGAAAAAAACAGGGGAGACTAGCTAGGGAGAGGGGAGCTGAAGCTGTGCGGAGAAGGGCTGAGGGGGCTGCTACCAGGACTACTGCTTCTGGGAGAATGAGTGGCAGAAGAATTGTGTTTGAGCGAGCTGCTACTGAGGGCCGAGGAGCTACCAGCTACTGAGTACCCAGGATTGCCTGTTATCTTTTACTGAAGGAGCAGGGGTTATGCAAATGCTTTCCTTTCCACACTTTTAAGATCCTTGGGTGCAGGGAGTCACTGGAGGGAATCAGGGACAGGGGTTGCTAGAGGAGGTTTCCTGGGAGATCTAGAGAAAGCAGCAGGGAATTGTGCCTGTCTGGGACCTCCAGCAGAGAGCTCAATAAAGTGCTGCTGAGAAGGTGCCAAACACAGAAGAGCT
The DNA here is from genome assembly GCF_030867095.1 of Alligator mississippiensis. Classification (NCBI taxonomy): domain Eukaryota; kingdom Metazoa; phylum Chordata; order Crocodylia; family Alligatoridae; genus Alligator; species Alligator mississippiensis. The sequence goes on from NC_081824.1 coordinate 88,494,001, forward strand.
GCCTTGGGAAGTGTCTGGGGAATGGTGTATTAATTGCAGGCATCCAGGATAGACTGGAAAAGGGAAGAAACCCTGGTCTCTGGAGCAGCCCTGAGGCTAAAGGTGGTTACTTATACCCAGGTCCTTATTCCTGGTTCCCGGTTCCTTTTTCAACGGTAATCTAGACCCAATAAAACGTGCTATTAATGAATTACACATCCTAAAGAGAGAGAATTTCAGTAGCTATGCATACATACTAATGAACAGGCAAAATAATATCCCACATCAAGCACACAGCCCTAAATGAAGGTCAGATTAAGATGGGATTATGGGGCAAAATACTTCTTGGGCCACCCCAAATTTCCTGTCGGTGCCACTGGAGGACTGTCCCAAAGAACCATGGCCACAGTCCCGCCCCACCCAAAGCACAGTTTGGCTGTGCCAGGCTGCCAACTGACAGCTGCCATGCCCACTATGCTAAGTATAATGGCTTGAATAAGTAACTGGCTTTTGGGCTGGGATTATGGCTAGAAATTCTGCTTGGGCCACCCATCAGAATACCTCTGTGCCACTGGAGACATATCACCAGAGACTTGCCTGGCCTAAAATGCAGTTTGACCATGCCAGGCTGCCAATTGACACCACCCTTGCCACTGTGCTAAATATATGGACCCAAATAAGGAACTGGACTTTGGTCTGGGATTATAGCTAGAAATCCTTCTTCAGCCACCCCATGCCATGCCTCTGTGGCACTGGAGGACCCTCCTGGACATCTGCAGACCAGTATCCCATGGTTGTCATCCACGTGGGAATGAATGATGCGGCCGGGGCAATCCTGACCACATTATGAAGTACTTCGAGGCTCTGGGGGCCAAGCTTAGGGAGATGAGGGCACAAGTGGTATTCTCCTCTCTTCTTCTGGTGAGTAGGTGGGGACGGCGACACGAGGCCAGCATTGGCGAGGTCAACCAGCACTTTTGGAGTTGGTGCTGCCAGGTGGGCCTTGGGTTCCTAGATAATGACCCATGCTTTTGGCCAGGGGACTTGCTGGGGTGGGATGGGCTTCACCTCTGTCCTAAAGGCAAGCATGTCTTCTCTTCCAGGTTGGCTGATCTCGTATGGCAAGCTTTAAACTAGCCTCACTGGGGGAGGGGGCTGCAGGAAGATGTGGAGACACCACCTGAGCAAGACAGGTGACACATGCAAGGAGTGTCCAGGTAAGAAACAGGGGTCCAGATAGTCTTCCTAATCAGGGAGTGGCATGCACAGCTATGCAAGGCCTTAAATGCCTATATACCAATGCATGTAGTATGGGAAACAAACAGGAGAAACTCGCCCTCAGAGTAGCCATTTCAAACCCAGACATAGTAGGGATTACAGAAACGTGGTGGGATTCATCCCACAACTGGGCAGTTAGCATTAGGGGCTATAGGCTCTACAGGCGGGATAGAGAAGAAAGGAAGGGCGGGGGTGTGGCGCTCTGTGTCAAAAAGCAATACACATCCTCTGCCAGCAAAATGGGGTCAGAGGAGGGGCAAGCTGAAGTGCTCTGGGTCAAGATCCAAGGAGGTAGTGGGGAGAGGGATTTAATGGTGGGGGTCTACTACAGACCCCCCAACCAATGGGAGGAGCTGGCCCGGGAATTTTCAGGCCAGCTTGCAGACACACTTAAGGCAAGGGATGTAGTTTTCATGGGTGATCTAAATTACCCGGACATCTGCTGGGAGGAGCAGTCAGCCAGGTCAGACCATTCCAGGAGGTTCTGGCCGAGAAACAGGACCTCCACTTAACCCAGGAGGTGCACAGTCCCACCAGAGGAAATGCCCTGTTGGACCTGGTCCTGGCCACAGGTGATGATCTGGTAAGGGGGCTCCGGATCCTTGACCACCTGGGTGATAGCGATCATTGCTTGCTGGAATTCATCATCCAGCACAGGGTGTCAAGAGCCTGCAGCAAGGTGGTAGCCCTAGACTTCAAGAGGGCCAACTTCAATGAGTTGAGGAGATTAGTGGGAGAGGTGCTGGGGTTCTTGAGGGCAGGGGAACTCAGTGCCCAAGATGGGTGGTCATTTCTTAAGGAGATGATACTCAGGGCCCAAGGGGTGACGATTCCAACAAGAAGCAAGGGGGGCAAGAGTGCCCAAAAGCCCCCCTGGCTCACCAAGGACGTCCGGGAATGCCTTGTTGCCAAAAAGGTGGCGTACACCTGGTGGAAGGTGGCGGGGCTATCTCCAAAGAGGAGTATACCTCCACTGCTCTGGCCTGTAGGAGGGCTGTTAGGAAAGCTAAGGCGGACATAGAGCTAGGACTAGCGTCCAAGGTCAAAGATAATAAAAAAGTCCTTTTTCAAATATATAGGGAGAATGAAGAAGGCACCAGGAAACGTGGAGCCCCTTCAAGATACTCTGGGCAATCTGGTGGTTGCGCCAGAGGAGAAAGCAGACTTCTTTAACAAAATTCTTCACCTCTGTGTTCTTGTGCAGGGACCGGGACTCCTCCACCGTGATTCAAGACGGACTCAAGGGGAATGCCTCCAGACCTAAGGAGATGTCCAGGAGAGGAACTGGGAATAAGGAAGTGGGAATAAGCAACCAACTTCACCCTCATGGTGCAGCCACACCTGAGGTCCTAACAGGTACCCCCATCTTCTGTCCAGATGATGGCATCACCTCCTGACTTCAGAAGCAGAGCGAACACCACTTCTCGGGGCTCCACTGCAGCCATTCCACAGTGGGCTACTTTGCTGCGGGCAGAGTGATTTTGTGGAGACCTGGATGATTAAGTGCCTGAATGTTAAAGTTGATAACACAATTGCGTTTGTTATATGATATGTATTTGCTTTATCTACTGGTATAGATTATTATTGAGCTCATTGAAAATATGTTGCTTGTTATTTATGGGATGTCAAATTTGTCAATCTCTCAGTTATTATTGTAAATAATAAATTATTGTAAATAGTTATTTAATGTGTGGTCTGGTGTGGGGAGGACCACGGTAGAGCACTCCAATGAGTGGTGCTCCCAGCCTATAGACAGAGTGGAAGTAGACTGAGACCTATTGGTACCCCAGGATCCCAAAAATTTGGACTTGGCTGCTGTTAACGTTGCTGACAGGTTTACAGATATAACACTGCAGATTTTACATAGGATAAAATAAATCAATATGCTGCTTCCTTCAGCCTTAAAAATTTCCTCTTCATCACAGTGGACAGGGCAACAGATATATCTCTCTCCTCATAGAAAGAATGAGGGCCCAGACAGATGGTATTTTTACCCTGATATAATAATGCTGAAAAGATAGATAATATAAACCCAGCTAGGGCAAATTTGCATAATATTTAGATATGAGCAGTGGAGAAGAATGAAGGATTGCAATGGCTGAGCAGAGGGTTTGGGTTTGAGCTGTATCATTGTGGATAGGAGCAGAGTGGGAGAACAGATAGGGTTATTGACTGGTACGGCACAGAAATCTGAGAGCGCCTAAGAGGACAAGGGATGGATGGGGTAAATTAGTCTAATAAAGAATTATCACTGAAGGAATCATTGTGGTGCAAGGTAGTCTCCTGAAGGTGTCATGTGCTTAAAGCTTATCTTAAAATAGCTGTTTGTTCAAGGCAAATGGGTTATTACCTGCACCCCCTCATCCCCAATGCCTATTGATGGGATGGCACTTAATGCCTGCAGGTACTCTGAGATAGCTACATATCTGTCCTCTCCAGATTCTTGTGTAATTTCCATTTGTGTACAAAACTGATATCAATACTGCTGTAAATGTGCCCTGTCTTGAGGGCCTCAAGAAGGTAAAAATAATGTATGACTTAGGAGACTGGGCAATTCTATCTTTGGTGATAGGAACATTGGTAAGGTAGATGTACTGTTGAAGGTTCAAAGAAGATAGACTCAATGGGCACATCTACATGAGATGCCACATCACTGTACCAATGAACTATGGCAATGTAACTCATCGCTATGGTAATGTAGCATCAGCAGACACTAACCATGATATCACTACTATTGCGGAGTAGAATCAAAGAAGACCCATACACTGCTAGGACTGTGCAGTACCGATGGGTACTGCATAGTCAGGGGCATGTTTAGACATGCCCAATGTGTAGGTATGTAACCGTAAAATGGTCATGTGACCCACATGACCCTGAAGTCTGTTTTGATAACAAAAAATAACTGTGATTTCAGAAACCATATTGTAAAAAGTTTGCTGGATTGGGCTATACTTTTATTTAATCTATGTTTAACACCAGCTCAGTGGAAATCATTTCAGTTGTTTATGATCAGAAATGAGGAACCTTCCTAGGGTAGACCAAGAGATGGAGGGGTGGGGAGTGGGGAAGAGAGTTTTGCTTTGTGCCCCAAAGGAGGCCATAAGTGACAAGAATTGTAATATTTTTTCTTTTGTACAAACTATTTCAGCACGTAGGTTATGTGAGCAGACGCAATTTGCATTTGCTTCAGTGGGTAGAGGGTTAAGACCTCTGCCTTTATCGTCTCAATATTGTGGATGCTCCAAAAGAAAAAAAAAAAAGCAAATCTTAAAAGCACTTGATAGTTCCCACCTCCACCTCATTTTCATCATCTTAGTGCAGCAACAAAATGCCATACGTGGGTGGATTCTTCTTTCACTTTGCTTCCCTCATTAATTTTATTCTCAGTAATTTTTTCAAGGTTTGGTGAGTGTATATTACTGGATTTTTTTTTTTTTTCCTTTGCTGCTGCTTTGCTATTGTGTATTCCCTGGTTCAGATCTCCAGCCTTGAACCAGGCTGTCATCTGTCAATATCTGATATAAGAATGATGAATTAAAGAAGCATAGAAACATTAGACAATTTAGCTTGTGGTAAGTAATATATTCTTAAAAGTCACCTTTGCTGGAAGAAAATTTTCAAACCTTCCATCAGGAGCCTATATAAAATTGTTCAAAGGACCTCTAGCCCACTGATAGGACTTTCACTTCAAGATTTTATACTGTGGATGGTTGCCAACATTTCAATCCAAATTCTCAACTTCATCTAGCTCTGAACATGTCAAAGCTAAAAGATGGGACAAAAGGCTGCATCTGAGAGACACAAGAAAAATAGTAATTCAAGACCCTTAAACTGATGTGACATGCATTTCTTTTACTTGGACAACATTTGCTCTAACCTCATTTCATCATACAGAATGCTTGATTTGTAAGCTTTCTTGTTCATGCTTTCCTTAATGGGATCTGTACTCTGTATAGTATCTGAAAACAATAGGGATCACCATTGAGTTTGAAATCAACCAGAGATTGGACCATTGCTGTAATGGTTCTTTGGTTGATACTCATGCTCCCTTGTATCTATTGCAAGTCTTCTTGCTTTTTTTACCCCTTCCAGACTGTATGTTACTTTGTTGAATGTATAAATTCATTAATAGATAGGGATGGTAACATTATTCATAGTTTATAAAGGGCAGAACAGTTAAGCAATATTTCCATTCTGGATTTGGATAATGATGAACTCAGACTACATGAGGATGAGAGTATGTCCTGGTTGATTGGTAAGTGGGAAGGAGGTAAGGCAACATTTACTTAGATAAATATTATCAGGTCTTGTTAACAGGGCCAGCAAAGTACTAAAAGGGACAGCTGATGATATTTCAAGCCTGGGAAATGTATTATGTAGGAAAATGCATAAAATCAATTGTGCAAGTATTCAAGAAGGTCAAGTAGGGTGACCTGAATAGACAAACAATGCTTTTTAGGCTGATATCAACAGAGGCATAACAAGAAGGTTCTGCACCCCAGCTGACAGCAGCAGTAAGGGCAGAAGAAACAGCTGGGATTGCGGTGGTAGCTTCAGTGGCTGGTCTGGCAACAGTGGTCACTCCATTATTGCTCCCCTTTCAGTCAGCACCTGGGGCTTGTGCCTTGGTCCTTGTTAATGTTAAGTAAAGCAAAACCATGCAAAAATTAATAAAAAGAAAAGGAAGGGTAGGAATATAGTTAATCCCACCCAACATATTTTTTTTTATGGAATACAGGTCTTGTCAAACAGGCCTAATTTGATTTTTTCTAAGATTACAAGTTTGGCTGAAAAAGTAATTGCATTGATGTAATTTACTTAGATTTTTGTAAGGCTTTTTACTTAGTACAGCATGATATTTTGATTTTAAAAATGAATGTCATTCCATGTCGACAAGGTGCATGTTAAGTGGATAAGAACTGGCAAACTGACAAAATACTTGTCAATGGGAAATGATCACTGAATGGAAGGGGCGGTTGGTGAGGGGAGGGGAGGTTGTGTCTAGTGGAGTTCCAGAGGGATTGGTATTTAATCTGATGCTCTTCGTAATTTTCATCCATGATCCGAAATAAATATAAAATCACTGTTGACATGATCTTTGGTTGATACCAAGATTGGCAGACTAGTAAATAACAATGAAGACATAATAGTCATACAGAGCAGGTTGGATAGCAAGCTAATCTGACTCAATTCCAGGCTTTTGTTGTTGTTGTTTTTTTTTTTTTTTAATACAAGTGCATGCAAGATTATAGAGGATTGAAACAAGGAATGTAAGTGAGACATATGAGAGAAAAAATTGTGACCTGCAATGAATGATTCTGAAAAGAATTCAGGTGTCATAGCTGACAACCAACTGAACTTCAACACATAGATAAAAAGAGCTAAAATGATCCTCAGATCTATAATTGTTGGAGTAGTAAGTAGTAGTAGGAAAGTGATTTTATCTCTGTATCGTATCTTTGATATGACTGATATTACATTCATTTCTGGTGTCCACATTTAAAAAAAATAGAGATTTTGAGAGAGTCTTTAAATTGGAGAAGATAGAACCACCAAAAGGATTTACTGGCTGGAGAAAAAGGCTTACAGTGAGTTAAGGATCTAAACCAGTTTTATTTTCACAAAGAAGACTGAGAGGTGATTTGTTTGCATTGTTTATGTGCCTTAACATGCAGAAAATTATGGTTACTAGAGATTACTATTTAATCTAGTGATGCAAGGTATAACAAGGGGTGAGAGCAAGAGGATATTATTTTCTATCAAGGTTTGTTGAGGTAAAGAATGAGTAATTCAAATCTTTTCCTAGTGCAAAAGTATCTTTCTGTTCCTAGCCAACATGGGAAGGGTAACAGATCATTTCCTTCCATATGGACTACAATTTCAATAGGAATGCAAGAGTGCATTTGTGGCTGGCAGGGGTTTTGAGGAATACCTCTCTTTGTATATTTTAAGAGATCCTTATGCAAATAATGATGTGCTGGAAACTGGAAGCAGTGGAAAATTTGAAGGAGTAGGAAGAATTGATTTTGAAGGTGAGGAAGGCAGTGCTGTGGGGCTGTTTATGCTGTTACTGTTGTTGCTGCTGCAAAATATACCGGGCAAGGTACTTCATAGGACATGGAGCTTTTACTATATCATAATGTGCAGCTTCAGCATACAGAAAAACAAGTTATAGGGAGCTTCTCTTATATTATACCACATACAGGGAACATCAACATGAGACATTTACGGTTCTTTCTTATATCTAGACAGCATTTACCCTTTATTAGCTTATTCCCATTGCTTCTTATCCTCCCTTGAAATGGCTTCCTGAAGAGTTGCTTCCTTGAACCTTGATGCTCACCCCTGACATACTTGTAAGAGGCTATCAAGTCACCTCTCAGCCTTCTCTTACTCAGACTGAACAGGCCCAGTCCCTGGAGTCTCTCCCCATAGGGCTTATCCTCCATGCCCTTGACCATATGGGTGGCCCTTCTTTGTACCCTCTCAAGCTTATTGATATCCTTCTTGAAGTGTGGTGCCCAGAACTGGACACAGTACTCCAGCTGAGACCTCACCAGCACTGAATAGAGAGGGAGGAGCACCTTCCTGGATCTATTGGCCACACATGAGCTGATGCACACCAGAGTTTTATTTGCCTTTCTGGCAACCTCATCAGACTGTTGGCTTACGTTCATCTTCAGGTTGATCTTGACCCCCCACATCTCATTCAGATGCTGTGCCAGCCAGTGGACCACTACCTGTCATGTAGTTATGGTGAAGCTTCTTCCTACCCAGATGAAGGACTTTGCAATTCTCCCTGTTAAAACTCATCTAATTCTGTTTAGCCCATGAATCTGGCTTGTCAAGGTCACTCTGGATCTTTACCCTATCCTCTGATGTGCCCACATTTCCCCACAGCTTGGTATTGCCTGTGAACTTAATCACTGAGCTTTCCACCCCCTCATCCAAGTCATTATTAATATATATTAAAGAGCACGGGTCCAAGCACCAATCCCTGGGAAACACCACTGGAGGTGGCCCTCCAGGATGAGGCCATCCCATTGATTACCACCCTCTGGGAACAGCCTCAAATGTAGTTGTCTACACACCTCACTGTAGTCTGTCTAGCCCATTAGCCTCCGGTTTGTTTGAGAGGACCCCATGGGAAACAGAATCAAAGGCTTTACTGAAGTCTAAGTAAATCACATGAACCTTGTGTCCTTTGTCCAGATGGCTAGTTACCTGGTTGTAGAAGGACACAAGGTTTGTCAAGCATGATCTACCCTCGACAAAGCCAGGCTGGTTGTTTCTTAATACCCTGTCAGTTATCAGCTTGTGATTGATGGCTTCCTTAGCAAATTTTTTTTTAATTGCCTCCAATCAGGGGCTGTTTTTAGCCCCTTCACCTCACCCACCCCCAGATGAACAACAACTCCCAGCAAACCAATTCCCCCTGAGTTGGTAGGCTGGTAAAACTGGCACTAGAAATGGCTTTCAGGATCCAGGAGTTTGGCTGGTTGGTCCACAGAGCGGGTTGTCCACCTAGGGGTGGGGAGAGCAGCCAGGGGGCGCTAAAAGCCTGGTGCCAGCAGGGAGAGTAGGAAAAGCAAAGCCCTGGCGCTGGGACCATTGGCTGGGCTTTCCCAGCTTCAGGACTGTGCTGGGAACATGTACAAAAGTTCAGTTAGATAAGTATATCTATACCTGATCTAACTTAGTAAACCTCAGAAGTACAGTAGAGTTAGATTGGGCCAGCCATTTTTTGATCAAACTAACTTTCCTGGGACTTCTGTGCAGTCCATACTTAGATTGCCCTAACTAGGGATCTAAGTGTAAGGTCTGCATGTGGGAGAACTAAGTAAGATCAGGTGGTCATTTTTAATGCAATCTAACTTCCACCTAACCTCCCCAAATGTACCTTTACTGATTTTGGGGAGTATGTAACAGGGCACAGGAAATATTGTTGTATTCCACAGACTCAAAATGTCTCCCTAGTTTCTACCCTCCTTCTGAATGAACTGATTTCACACAAAAGCACCAAGTTGTCTCAATTCTGATTTGCCTTCGCATTTAATCTTCTGCATGCTTTATCCCTATAATACATTTCATTTAAAATACTTCTTTGTTGCTTCACTTCATTTATTTGGCATAATAGAAATAAAAGTTCTATTTAGTGTGTGTTACAATGGTGAAATGGCTCCCAGTCTTACAATAAAACCAGAGGTGTTTATTATATAATGGTAGCTTTTTGTACCACTGGAACATATACTAAAAATGTCATTGGTTTAATATATTAGAATCTGATATAATCAGCCCTATATTACTTACCAACTGGAAACACTTTCAAAGCTTATTTCCATGGATTGTTTTCATTGTTTGGAATGTATGTTAGAATAATACATAATTGTTGTGAAGATAGATTTTATTTTTCTTTGGTTCCATATCACGTTTAGAATCCTGTGCCTTTTACATGTAAACCTGGAGCTGCAAATATTCATATATTTGTGAAGATCAGTCTTGACTGTTCATCTCTATGAAGAGAAACACTTTTTTTTTTAAATTTGCAAATGGCATTTGCCAGTTTTGCAAAATGTTACTCATTGTTAATCAACATAAGTCAAGTGCTTTTGCAAACATTTATTCTTCTTCCCAGGCCTATTTATCAACTCAGCAGCAACAAAAAAGCCAAATAAATTCTTGCCGCACATTTGGTTTCTCTGATTTAATATTTGTCAAATGCTTTATCATAACTCCTTCACCTGCACTTACCATTCCAAAGTGGTCTCTCTTCCAAGAACTGACCAGGCCAGGATTGCTTAGTTTCTAAGATTGGGTGTGTTCAGTCTGGCAGGAGATTGAAATGTAGATATTCTGATCTACATTTCACAGATGAAAAAAAAAAATTGAGGGCAATATTAAATAGGGCTGTGTGAAGCTTCAGTTCCTGATTCAATTCAGTGGAGATTTGGCCTGATTCGGTGGCTGAATCTCTGAATACAAATCAAATCAGGAGACCATTTAATCTTGCTAAATCAAATCGGAACCCTCCAAACCAATTTGAAGAGATTTGGAAAGATTCGGAGATTCAGACATAGAAACAGCTTTATTTTTTCTTTTCTACATACCTCTAGGTAGCAGAGGCTCATGAGTGCTGTGATGCTGGGGTGTATGGAGTGTCCCACAGAAGTGCGGGGGGCTCCCCAGTGCGCTCGGTAGCAGACCTGGATCCACTTCCAGGCAAATCTGGTCCACTTCCAGGTCCACCGGTGAGCATGCTGGGGGAGCCACCCACACCCTCCTCTGGTTCAGCAACTGGTGCCTCCTGGTTCTAGGAGGGGCACACAGGGTCCCCCTGTGGCTGATTGCTGAGCAGGGAGAGGCATGGAGGGGGACGACTCCCAGAATTACTTCTGGTCGACTTCTGGGTTTGCCGCTAATCACATAAAGGGTCCTCGCGCTCCTCTGAGATGCTCCATCCACTCCAGTATTGCAGCAATCACAAGCAGTGCTTGCTACCTCAAGGTATGTAAAAAACTTTTAAAGCTGTATCTATGTCCAAATCACTGATTCTTTGAATCAGCATCAAATCTTCAGATTCAGATTCGGCCAAATCAGGGACAGGGACAGTAATCTGAAACAACAAATTGAATCGGTATCCCTGATTCAGGCTGAATCCAAATTGAATAGGGCCCACTTAGTTTCATAGTTTCATAGTTTGTAGGGTCAAAAGGGACCTTGACAGATCATCAAGTCCGACCCCCTGCCATGGCAGGAAAGAGCACTGGGGTTAAACAACCCCAGCAAGGTGTTCATCTAGCCTCCTCTTAAAGACCCCCAGGGTAGGAGCCAGCACCACTTCTCTTGGAAGTTGCTTCCAGATCCTAGCCGCCCTGACTGTGAAGTAGCGCCTCCTGATGTCTAGTCTGAATCTACCCTCTGCCAGCTTGTGACCGTTATTTCTAGTCACTCCTGGTGGTGCTTGGGGGAACAGGGACTCTCCCAATACCTGCTGGTCCCCTCTGACTAGTTTGTAACAGGCCACTAGATCTCCCCCTCAGCCTTCTCTTGTGGAGGCTGAACAGGTTCAGGTCCCTTAGCCTCTCCTCGTAGGGCCTGCCCTGCTGCCCCCTGATCATGTGGGTGGCCCTCCTCTGGACCCTCTCGATGCTGTCCACATCCCTCCTGAAGTGAGGCGCCCAGAACTGGACACAGTACTTCAACTGTGGCCTGACCAGTGCCGCATAGAGGGGGAGGATCACCTCCTTGGACCTGCTCGAGATGCATCTGTGGATGCATGACAAGGTATGTTTGGCCTTCCTGACCGCGTCCCCACACTGTCGGCCCATGTTCATTTTGGCATCAATAATGATTCCAAGATCCTTTTCTGCCTCTGCACTGACAAGAAGGGAGTTCCCCAGCCTGTAGGTATGCTGCTAGTTCTTCCTCCCCAGGTGCAGCACCTTGCACTTGTCAGTGTTAAAACCCATCCTGTTCTCATCTGCCCACCCCTGTAAACTGTCTAGGTCCAATTGCAGCCTGTTCCTCCCTTCTAGCGTGCCCACATCCCCCCACATCTTAGTGTCATCGGCAAATTTGAATAGGGTACTTTTTACCCCCTCGTCCAACTCACTGATGAAGATGTTGAACAGCGTGGGTCCAAGAACCAAGCCCTGGGTGACCCCACTGCCCACATCCCTCCAGGTCGAAAATGACCCATCCACCACCACTCTTTGGGTGCGGCCCTCCAGTCAGTTAGTGACCCATTTGACTGTGTAGGTGTCAAAGCCACAGTCCCCTAATTTTTTAATGAGAATGGGGCGAGAGACAGTGTCAAAGGCCTTCCTGAAGTCCAGAAAGACTATGTCCACTGCTACCCCTGCGTCTAAGGATTTTGTGACCTGGTCATAGAAGGCCACCAGGTTGGTCTGACAGGATCTGCCTCTAATGAACCCATATTGGTTGCCCCTAAGCATAACCTCCCCTGCTGGCCCCTCGTGGACATGTGCCAGGATAATTCTCTCAAAAAGCTTACCTAGGATCGAGGTAAGACTAACTGGCCTATAGTTCCCTGGGTCCTCCTTCCTCCCTTTTTTTTAAAATGGGAACCACTTTGGCCCTTTTCCAGTCCTCTGGCACCACACCAGAGCACCACGAGTGCTTGTAAAGCCATGCCAGGGGTCCTGCAATGACCTCTGCTAATTCCCTCAGCACTCTGGGGTGGAGGTCATCAGGACCAGCTGATTTGAATATGTCCAGTCCCTCCAGAAGTTCCCTGACTAGATCCTCACTGACCCTAGGCCTGAGTGTGCCTACCCCAGGGCCTGAGGAGGTCCCGGCGGGTGGGCTGATTTGGTCCCTGCTCAGGAAAATGGAGGAAAAGAAATCATTAAATAGGTTAGCCTTGACATCTGGTGTGACAACCGGATTTCCTAGCATGTCTTGCAAAGGCTCCACATTACCGGGTACCTTCTTTTTGCCCCCTATGTATTTAAAAAAAGACTTCTTGTTGTCCTTAATCTGGGTAGCTAGTCCAAGTTCCATCTCTGCCTTGGCCTTCCTGACCGCCCCCCTGCAGCCCTGAGCAACTGAGGTATAGTCCTCCCTGGTGGTTGCCCCTCCCTTCCATTGAGTGTACGCCTCCCTTTTAGCTAGGAGGTGTTCCCGTATGCCTATGGTGAGCCATGGGGGCTTTTGCGCCCTCTTGCCCCCTTTGACCCTTGTTGGGATTACCTCCCTTTGGGCATGGAGGATCGTATCCTTATGGAACGACCACTCTTCTTGGACACCCAAATCCCCACCCCTCCGGGACCTCAGTACTTCCCCAACTATTATTCTTACCTCATTGAAATCCGCCCACCTGAAGTCTAGAGCTGCTGCCTTGCTGCAGGCTTTTGCCACCTTGTGCTGGATGGTGAATTTCAGCAGGTGATGATCGCTGTTGCCCAGGTGGTCGAGCACCCACAGCCCCCTCACGAGGTCATCGCCTGTGACCAGCACCAGATCCAACAAGGCATCTCCCCCGGTGGGGCTGTACACCTCCTGAGTTAGATGGAGGTCCTGTATCTTGGCTAGGAACCTATGTGAGCAGTCAGACCTGGCTGACTGCTCTTCCCAGCAGATGTCTGGAAAGTTCAGGTCACCCATGATGACCACGTCTTTTGACCTAACTACCTCCGTGAGCTGACTTAAGAATTCCCGGTCTAGCTCTTCCCCTTGGTTGGCTGGCCTGTAGTAAACCCCCACCGTTAAGTCCCTTTCCCCTCAACTCCCTTGTATTCTAGCCCAGAGCACTTCAGTGTGCCCCTCATCTGACCTTGTGCTACTAGATGAGGATGTGTATTCCTCCTTGATGTAGAACACTACACCCCCACCTTTCCTCCCTGTCCTGTCCCTCCTATACCTATAGCCCTTGATATTCACCACCCAGTTACGCGTTGGGTCTCACCATGTTTCTGTGAGCCTCACTATGTCTGGCTTGGTGTCAGCTAGCAGGAGGGTAAGTTCCTCCTGCTTGTTCCCCATGCTATGAGCATTTGTGTAGAGGCATTTGAGGCCTCCTGAAGATGTGTGCACTGGCCCCCTAATCTCAGTACTACCAGGGCCCCTGTTGCTTACCTGGGTATTTGTTCTGCTTGTCATCAGTCTAGGCTGGGCTGTTCTTGTGGGTGTGTCTTGGTTTTTTGGTTCAAGGCTTCCTCCACCCTCATCTTCCCCATCCCCCAACAAGCCTAGTTTAAAGCTCACCAGAGGAGATCCACCAACCTAGAAGAGAACACACTTCAAACACCCCTTATATTAAGTGACATCTTGAGTGACATACTGTGACTACATAGAGTGTATGAGTCCAGGTCCTCAAGCCACAAGATCATGCTGTTTGTTATAGTCTCTATAATATGAAATAGTGAATAGGTAATAAGGGCCTATTTACTTCAATGGGACTTGTATCAACAGTTGTATTATTGTCATAAACACTGTTCAGATCAATTTTATGTAAACAGCAGTTTTCATTGAAAGCGTAGGCAAGCTTAATTTGCTCAGATTCAGCCCCTTGATGTAACAATAAAAATCTATGTTCCCCTGATTATACCTGGGTCTTTACACTACAAAGAAAATACCCACTGTACCTGTTCAAACTACACTTTCATATGTCTGGTGAAGGCACATCCAAATAACTTCCCACTTACTCGACTTGAGTATCATTTGTACCAATCATTAGTTATTTAGGTACAACCAACAGAATATTGTGATTATTTAGGACACAACTGTACTGAAGAGTTGCCACAATAATATATGAGTCCAGGTCATGTGCATTCATTGATAACTTAATTGGATAGATGGACACTACCTACATTACTAAGTCAAATGCCAGAATGAACTGCCATTAGTATCGATGTATTGTCCCTTTGGGGGGCCTCAGTGTAAGAATTAACTACTGAAAGTATCTTATTCCATTTATGAGGGAAGTCCAAAAAAAGTCATTATCTTTCTTGTTTCTTTTCTTATTTATTGAAATGCAGATTGGAGCTTAGATGCATGGTAGCTACCAGTAAATCTTTATGTTCTCGCTGAGTAGCAAAACTCAAATAGAGTGTACTTAACACAAAGCCTTTAAAGTCTTTATAATGATATCTTCAGCTATAATTACCTTTACAGTTTATCTTCCATTATAATTAACTTTATTGACAGAAGAATAGTCTGGCAATTTTAGGCCACAGAATCTTTAATTCAGGAATAGTATCATTTAAAATGATTGCTGTGCCGTGTTTAAGCATTCTGCTAACCCTCCTAAATGACAAAGGAAGGGTGGGGGGTGAAAACACCTGGTATAAGCAGAAAGTATTTAGAGATGTATCCTATATCATCTTGCAGTAATCACATTGTTTTCCTGTACTTAATTGTGTGGTCTTTTAAGATAGGAAACATAGTGGTCTGCAATGTTGCATTCTACCCTTATAATTCAAGATCCATACTCAGAAAGGAATCTTTATACAAAAGTACATAAAACCTGCTGTTCAGCCTTACCATAATGAGGAATTAGCATTGCCTCAGTACCCTATAGAAAGTGAAGTGTGAGTCTACAGCAGTGATCACAATATAGAATTCTAGATCCTGAGAAAGGGAAAACAAGGTTAGCAAAATTAGGACACTAGATTCCAAAAAGGTGGATTTCATTCAACTCATGGAGTTAATAAGCAGGGTGTTATGGGAGAATACACTAAGGAATAAATCTGCCCAAGAGGGTGGGAGCTTCTAAGGGGCACAGTATTGGAAGCTCAACAAAAAACTGTCCCAACATGATAGAAGCACAAAAAGAATTTCAAGATACCAATGTGGCTGCATGAGGGGCTTCTAGAATGCCTCACATACAAAAGGAAAGCATACAGGCAATGGAAAAATGGGCAGGTCACCAAGTTAGCATACCAGGAAATAGCAAGAACCTGCAGG
Source organism: Alligator mississippiensis (assembly GCF_030867095.1). Taxonomy (NCBI): domain Eukaryota; kingdom Metazoa; phylum Chordata; order Crocodylia; family Alligatoridae; genus Alligator; species Alligator mississippiensis. The sequence goes on from NC_081824.1 coordinate 88,509,685, forward strand.
GGAAAAAAAATCAGGAGGCAAAGGGAAAGAATAAGCTGCATCTGGCAAAGGAGGTTAAGGGCATCAAGAAGAGGTTCTGTAAGTGTGCTGACCAGAAAAGAAGGACCAAGGAAGCTGTGGGTCTTTTGTTAATAAACCAGGAGGTACAAAGAAGACAGATACAAAGACAGCTATAACTGAAGATACAAAGAAGACAGAGCTACTCAAAAGCTACTTTGCCTTAGTATTCAGAAAAAAAAAAAATTAAGCTGCGGCCAAACACATAATAAAATGCATTGCAAACTCCCCAGCACTCTAAGCCCCAGTGCTGAGACACAGTGTCTTTCCTACAACTAGCAGGCATGAGACTTCTCGTTCTATTTGCAGCAACAAGAGAGGATCAGTGCCACTGCCTGAGTCTGCATCCCCACCAATAGCACCAGCCATAACCCCCATCATCACCACCATGACAACAAGCAGCACCAGCATGACAGTCTCCTTCACCCCCATTTCACTTCCCAGCTTGAGCCTTCCAGTGCCAGAGGAAGAGCTGGAGGAAAAGCTGGAGCTGGAGCTGAGTGCCATAGCAAAAGAAATTCTGAGGAAGGAGGGGGAATTATCTCAGATTGAGCTACATACCTCTCAAGTTTCTCCCACAGCCAGGTCTCCTTCCCCATAAGGTGCTTCAGAGAAGGGTGAGGTAGAGGTTATGGAGACAAGTGGCTCAGCTGAGTCCATTCCTCCTGTTGCTGTGCCTCTGCCTGCTGAGAAGGTGGAAAAGGCAACATCCACACATGCACCTGCACCTCAGAAGTGAAGGGATAGTGTGGTCTGGGTTCATCTTGAGGTGGCAGATGATCCTACATATGCTACCTGCCTGCCCTGCTGAGCTAAAACCAGCCAGGGCAAGGGAGCAAAATACATGAGCGCCATGGGGATGCTGATGCATCTCTGCATACACCACCCACTTGTTCTTGCTCCTCCTCCTCACCCTGGCACCAGTGGGAGCATGCCCAAAAAGAAGTCCCCCAAGGTAACTTGGTCACTATGTTTCCTATCTTAAAAGACCACACAATTAAGTACAGGAAAACAATGTGATTACTGCAAGATGATAGAGGATACATCTCTAAATACTTTTCTGCTTCTACTAGGTGTCCCCCCCCCCCCCCCCCGGCCTCCTTCCTTTGTCATTTAGGAGGGTTAGCAGAATTCTTAAACATGGCACAGCAATTATTTTAAATGGTACTATTACTGAATTAAAGATTCTTTGGCCTAAAATTGCCACAATATTCTTCCATCAATAAAGGCAATTATAATGGAAGATAAACTGTAAAGGTAATTATAGCAGAAGATATCACTATAAAGACTTTAAAGGCTTTGTGTTAAGTACACTCTACTTGCTCGAAAGCCCCCATCACCCCAAGCAGAGGCAGGTCACCCTGGAACAGTGGGGGAAAGGCGGGCACACAGGGGAGCGCGTTCCCGAGGAAAGCGAGGTCACCCAGAGCATTGGGGAGGTGCTTACTCTGGATGGCCAGCCCTTCTCCTTTGTTGAGCAGCCAGGGTTCAGGCAGCTCATGGTGCTCATGGCTTCATAATAAAAAGTGCCCGCACACACCAGCTTCAGCAGGATGCTCATGTGCTTCCTGTTTGAGGCATGCAGGGAGTACTTGAGTGAAGAGCTGCACAAAGCAGGTCCACAGGTGGCCTTACACTTCACCTCAGACATCTGGAGCAGTCAGAGTGGAGATCACACCTACCTCTCCCTCATGGGGCACTGGTGAGACGAGTCAGGCTGCTGAGACCGGTCAGGCTGTCCTTTAAGCTGAGGTGATAGATGAGTTCCACATGGCAAGGGAGATCATGGGGGCCATGAACCGATTAGTGCAGGGGTGGTTCGTTGGGCAGGGTGAGCTCATTCATGGGTTCATGGTCAGCAGCAATGGGCCAATATGGTCAAGGCGGTCTGTGATTCCAATTTTGTCGGCATCCTCTGTGTAGCACACAAGTTGCACCTCATTGTCAGGGATGCCTTGGAGGGGGACAGGGCTATCAGTGAAGGTGACAGCACCACCAGCAAGCTCATTTCTAAATGCAGGAAGGTGGCAGGCTACTTCCACCAGAGCGTCAAGGGGTGGCAAGGTGCTGTAGGACAAACAGGCAAAGCTGAGCATCCTACAGCACAAAATCATACAGGATTTGGAGATGTGGTGGAATTCCACATACCTGATACTCGAGAGGCTGATGGAGCAACAGAAGGCCATCCATGAGATGGCCTTGCTCAGGGAGATTGCAATCACCAACAGAGTGGGATACCATCTCCCAGATCTTGATGGTCCTCGAGTCCTTACTTGAGACAATGGAAACCACCCAATTACCTCCAATCTCTCAGGCCTGAATCTCAAAGGGAATTTACAAACCACTTTTCACAGACAAGCCTATGAACTGCACTTTATCAACCTCCTAGGTACAGAAACTCATAAACTCAATATAGACATTGAAATTCTGACACACTACAACCTGCCAGACATCTGACTCCCCAGGTACCTTTCTACTTTCACCAGCTACATCCCTCTTCCCTCCCACCCCACCCCAGCCTGTCCCTCACCCCCTGCTGCCTCCATTTTAATTTTCACTGACTGGCTTTCTTGCCTGCATTGCATTACAGCCTCTGGCTTCTTTACTATTCCTTCCATCCAGGAAGACCACACATACAAACTGCAGGTGCTCCCTCAGCCTGATGAAGGGTTTTCAACCCAAAAGTTTGCTAAGATATATTTCTCCAACTATTTAGTTGGTCTACTAAAAGATATCAGATTGACTCAAAGAACCATGTCTACCATGTCCTTAGACCAACATGGCTACAACCTACACCCTAGCACCTGTCCCTGGTCAGCTGATCGGAAGGAGGTAGGGCCCTGGGCACATCTAAGCCCCAGTGCTGGGGATGGCAGGGAAAGTTCTGTGGCAGATGCTGGAGAAGAAGCTCCTGCAGGAAAGGAAAGAAAGGCTCTGTGACAGTTTGGTTGCCTGAGATACTAGTGCTACTGTGCTGCCTACCTGTTGTTATTTTAAGTGGTGGACTGATCTAAGGTTGTAGGGGAGGAGGAGGCCTCATTGGAGCACACTACCATGTCATGTAGATGTCCCAGCACCAGTGAGGGCGCAAAAAAAGGGGCATAAAGTGACCAGCAACAATAGAAGGTAGAATGAGGCTGAGGTCTCATTACAAGGATGATATTGATATACTATCTGTGAGGCATGAGGCATGGTAAGGGATGGTTGGAGCTATGCATCTAGCCCATAAGGCTTACAGTGTCCCCTTGAGGCACCAACTTAGAGTGGGTCCCAGCAAGGGGTCCAAAAGTCTACACTGGTTAGTGGGATTCATTAGGAACATGACTGAGCTGAAGCTTGAGGGTAACCTCCCTATCTAATATCTAATATCAACAAGACATGGAAGCAGATGAGAAAAGAAGGCACCCACAGGGCAGAGCTGGCATGGTCACAGGCCCCTAGGACTATCACGGACATTAAATAGGTACTTTGCGTCGGTCTTTCATCAGCCCCATGGGACGCCCGTGCCCGCTACAGGGCCGGGAAATCTGGGTGAGGGTGATCCCCTGCCCTCCATTAATGCAGACTTTGTGAAGGAACATCTTGAGAAGCTGGATACCTTCAAGTCAGCCGGCCCTGACAATCTTCACCCCAGGGTACTCAAGGAGCTGGCGAGCATCATAGCCCAGCCTCTAGCGCAGATCTTGGAAAACTCTTGGCGCTCTGGTGTAGTGCCCGAAGACTGGAAGAAGGCCAACGTGGTGCCTATCTTCAAGAAAGGGAGGAAAGTGGATCCGGCTAACTATAGGCCCATCAGCCTGACTTCTATCCAGGGGAAGATCTTAGAAAAGTTTATTAAGGAGGCCATCCTTAATGGACTGGCCGACGCCAACATCTTAAGGGATAGCCAGCACGGGTTTGTTGCGGGTAGGTCTTGCTTGACCAATCTCATTTTCTTCTACGACCAGGTGACCTATCACCTGGACAAGGGAGATGAGATTGATGTCATATATCTTGACTTCAAAAAAGCCTTCGATCTGGTGTCCCATGATCGTCTCTTGGAGAAACTGGCCAATTGTCGCCTTGGGTCCCCCACGATCCACTGGCTGGAAAATTGGCTCCGGGGTCAGACCCAGAGGGTAGTAATTGATGGAAGTCACTCATCGTGGTGTCCTGTGACCATTGGGGTTCCCCAGGGCTCTGTCCTTGGACCCATACTGTTCAACATCTTCATTAATGATGTGTACACTGGAGTCAGAAGCGGACTGGCCAAGTTTGCCGATGACACCAAACTTTGGGGCAAAGCATCCACACCAGAAGACAGGCGGATGATCCAGGCTGACCTGGACAGGCTCAGCAAGTGGGCGGATGAGAATCTGATGGTGTTCAACGCCGATAAATGCAAGGTTCTCCACCTTGGGAAAAAAAACCCGCAGCATCCTTATAGGCTCGGCAGTGCTATGTTGGTTAGCACTATGGAAGAAAGAGACTTGGGGGTCATCATTGACCACAAGATGAACATAAGCCTGCAATGCGATGCTGTGGCTAGTAAAGCGACCAAAACGCTGGCTTGCATCCATAGATGCTTCTCAAGCAAATCCCGGGACGTCATTCTCCCCCTGTACTCGGCCTTAGTGTGGCCGCAGCTGGAGTACTGCATCCAGTTTTGGGCTCCACAATTCAAAAAGGATGTGGAGAAGCTTGAGAGAGTCCAGAGAAGAGCCACGCGCATGATCAGAGGTCAGGGAAGCAGACCCTACGATGACAAGCTGAGAGCCCTGGGGCTCTTTAGCCTGGAAAAGCACAGGCTCAGGGGTGATCTGATGGCCACCTACAAGTTTATCAGGGGTGACCACCAGTATCTAGGGGAACGTTTGTTCACCAGAGCGCCCCAAGGGATGACGAGGACGAATGGTCACAAACTGCTACAAGATCGTTTCAGGCTGGACATAAGGAAGAATTTCTTTACTGTCCGAGCCCCCAAGGTCTAGAACAGCCTGCCACCGGAGGTTGTTCAAGCGCCTTCATTGAACACCTTCAAGATGAAACTGGATGCTTATCTTGCTGGGATCCTATGACCCCAGCTGACGTCCTGCCCTTTGGGCGGGGGGCTGGACTCGATGATCTTCCGAGGTCCCTTCCAGCCCTAATGTCTATGAAATCTCTAGGGACCCTACTTCATGACAAAGTGCAGTTACCAAGATACCTGTGCACCTATCTCCTTGAAACTTGGCAGGCTTCATGGCCTCAGCAGGGACTCCCATGCCTGCTGTTTTCACCCCACTCCACCTTAGCATACACACAAAGTCACACTTGTCATGAGTTTTGCTTGCCAGCACCTTGAGGTACAGTTTCCCAGAAACCCCTGCACATATCTCCTTTAAACTTGACAGGCATTGTGGCCTAAGCAGGAGTTACCATTTCTACTGTTTTCATTCAAATAAGGAAATAAATGACAAAGTTATAGAAATTTTAGTGATTCTCCATTATAGCCTATGGGCAAAATGTTGAAATGCATTGAAACAGCAAAACAGTTTCAATGAAACAAAATGGAACAGTGCTTCAAAACAGTAAAATGAAACACTGTCCCATCAAAATGGTGAAACAGGAGTTGAAACAAAATGGTACTGTTTCACACAGCCCTGCTGGAGAACTACAGATAATTTAGTCTCAATTCTATACCTGGAAAGTCACTGGGGAGGCCATTTTTAATCATCTAGAAGCGGAAAGGCTGTTCAAAAGCAGACAGCATGGATTTATGAAGAACAACTTGATCTTCTTCTTTGACAAATTAACTACTGGTATGCATGAAGGAGATGCTGTGGATATAGTATACCTGGCTCAGCAAGGCTTTTGACAAAGTCCCACACAGCCTTCTTGTAAACAAATTGGAGCAATGTGGGCTGGACAAAACTAAAATAAGATGGATACATAACTGACTCAGTAGCCTCAAGCAAAGTAGCACATCTGTGATGGGCCGGCATTGGGGATGATGCTCAAGGGCAACCAGAATGGTTTTATTAGGGGCAGGTCATGTCAGACCAACCTGATTGCCTTTTACAATCAGGTCACAAAAGCATTGGATGCAGGTGTTGCCGTGGATGCAGTCTTTCTGGACTTCAGCAAGGCCTTTGACACTGTTGACCACCCCATCCTCATTAAAAAACTAGGTGACTGTGGCATCAATGCCTACACAGTCAGATGGATTGCTAATTGGCTGAAGGATCATACTCAGAGTGTGGTGGTGGACAGGTCATATTTGACCTGGGGGGAAGTGGGCAGCAGAGTCCCCCAGGGCTCAGTCCTTTTGCCCACACTGTTCAATTTCTTTATCAGCGATTAGGACAATGGGGTGAAAAGCAACCTGTTCAAATTTGTTGATGATACCAAAATTTGGGGTGAGGTGGACATGTTAGCAGGGAGGGAAAGACTGCAGAAAGACCTGGATAGGTTGCAAGGGTGGGCTAACAAAAACAGGATGCGTTTCAATACGGACAAGTGCAGGGTGCTGCACTTGGGCAGTAGTAACCGGCAGCACACTTATAAGATGGGAAACTCCCTTCTTGAGAGCACGGAGGCAGAAAGGGATCTTGGAGTCATCATTGATTCCAAGATGAACATGGGCCGACAACGCGAGGTCACGGTCGGCAGGGCTAACCGGACCCTATTGTGTATCCACAGGTGCATCTCAAGTAGGTCCAAGGAGGTGATCCTCCCCCTCTATGTGACACTGGTCAGGCCGCAGCTGGAGTACTGTGTCCAATTCTGGGCACCCCACTTCAAGAGGGATGTGGACAACATTGAGAGGGTCCAGAGGAGGGCCACCCGCATGATCCGCGGAGAGCAGGGCAGACCCTACAATAAGAGGCTACAGGACCTGAACCTGTTCAGCCTTCACAAGAGAAGGCTGAGGGGGAACCTGGTGACCGTCTATAAACTCACTAGGGGGGACCAGAAGGGTTTGGGGGAGACCTTGTTTCCCCTAGTGCCCCCCGTTATAACGAGGAATAATGGCCACAAGTTGTTGGAGAGTAGGTTTAGATTAGACATCCATAGGAATTACTTCACAGTTAGGGTGGCTAGGATCTGGAACCAACTTCCAAGGGAAGTGGTGCTGGCTCCTACCCTGGGGGGTCTTTAAGAAGTGGCTTGATGCCTACCTGGCTGGGGTCATTTGAGCCCAGTTTTCTTCCTGCCCAGGCAGGTGGTCGGACCTGAAGATCTACAAGGTCCCTTTCGACCCTACTTCTATGATTCTGTGATTCTATGAAAGTGTAATTAATTAATGGGTCCATGTCAACATGGCAGGATGATTCAAGTAGAGTTTCATAGAGGTCTGTCCTAGGCCCACTACTGTTGAACATTTTTATTAATAATTTGGGTGCTAGCATAGAATGCTTTTTGATCACATTTGCAGATGACTCGAAACTGGGAAGGATTGCAAACATGTTAGAGGATGCAAGCATGATTCAGAATGATATCAACAAACTGGAAATTTGGGCTAGAGCTAACAGGATGAAGTTAAGTGTAAATAGGGTGCTACACCTCAGGAGGAATAATCAAAAACACAAATTTAAAATGGGTGACACCTGGCTGGATGGCAGCCGTGTGTAAAAGAAATTGCGAGCCTCTGTAGACAGGAGATTCAGTATGAGTCTGCAGTGTGATGCAGCCACACAAAAGAGGAATGCAGGTTTGGGATGCATCAATAAAAGCATTAGGTACAAGACACAGGAGGTGATAGTGTCTCTCTACTCAGAGCTGTTTAGGCCTCATCTGGACTACCGTGTGCAGTTTTGGGCTCTACATTTTTAAAATGACATGCAGACATTAGAGGGTTCCAGAGGTAGACAACAAAGATGTTCGAGGGCTTGGAAAATGAGTCACACAAGGAGAGGATGAAGTAGCTAGGCATATTCAACTTGCAAAAATGGTGCTTAAGAGGGGACATGATAGAAAACTTTAAATACTTGAAGGGCTGTCATAAAGATGAAAGAAAGCACTTTTTCTCCTCTTTTTGCAGAGAGGAGGATGTGGATCTATGGCCTGAAGTTGCAGCAAAGTAAGTTTAGATTGTATATCTGGAAAAAACTTCTTCACTTTGAGAATCATGAGGCAGTGGAATAGACTGCCTAGGGAAGTTGTGGACTCTTTGTCATTAGCAGTGTTCAGCAAGAGCTTGGAAAGCTATTAGTCAGGGATGATCTAGATGTAACTATGTCTATATTCTACTATGGGCTTTCGGCTTTGCTGGTTACTCTGCACTTCCCCTCACCACCTCCCTACCCTTTCTGCTGCATGTGTCAGGGTGTTTTTCAGTCTTTCCAGAAGCATTGGGTGTTGGCTGCAGCCAAGGCTGGGGACTTTGAATGAGGTATTCCACTGTTCCTTCTGGAACCAAAACTGGAGTTTCTTGGCCAGAGAGTCTTGCCCCTCTGCTCAGAGTCAGACCAATTCCATATTTAGAGTCAGGAAGGAATTTTATCCTATGGTTAGATTGCTATGGACTGTTGAGGGGTTTGCCTTCCTCTGTAGTTGGGGGCATGGCCCTCTACCCAGAGTGTCTTCAGCATATATTGATGACATTTCATATAACCAGGACATTGGTTGTAGTGGTTACCCTGCTTTACCTGTGCCAGGTTAGTGTGTTAGGTCTGTGTCATGTCCAGTCTGGGTTGTGTCAGGCTTTATGGTAGTCTTATATAGACTATGGAATATGGATTGTATAGGATAATTTCATAGAATCATAGAAAATAAGGGCTGGAAAGGACCTCTGGAAGTAATCAAGTCCAAACCCCTGCTCAAAACAGGACCATCTCCAACAAGATCATCCCAGCCAAAGTTTTGTCTAGCTAGGTCTGGAAAACCCCCAAGGATGGAGCTTCCACTACCTCTTTGGGTAACCTGTTCCAGTGTTTTACTACCCTACTAGTGAGAAAAATTCTTTCTAATATCTAACTTAAACTTCCCTTGCTGCAAATTGAAAGCAAACCTGTGCTCCTTGTTCTGTCATCTGCTACGACTGAGAACAGTCAGGCTGCACTGAACCTCCCTTCAGGTAGTTGAAGTCTGCTATTAAATCCCCTCTCAGTCTTCTGTTCTCCAAATAAAATAAGTCCAGTTCCCTTAGCCTCTCCTCAGAAGTCATGTGTCCAGCCACCTCACCATTTTTTTTGTCCTCTGCTGGACTCTTTCCAATTTGTCCATATCCTTTCTGTAGTGGGGGGCCCAAAACTGAACACAGTACTCCAGATGTGATCTCACCAGTGCCCAATAGAGGGGAAGAATCACTTCCCTTGACATACTGGAAACATTCCTACAATAAAATCCCAGTATGCTGTTAGCCTTCTTTGCAATAAAGGCTTACTATTGGCTCATATTCAGCTTATTGTCCACTGTAACCCCCAGGTCCTTTTCTGCAGAGCTGCTGCCCAGCCAGTCAGCCCCCATCCTATACTGGTACATAGGTTTGCTCATCCTCAGTGCAGGACTTTGCACTTGTCCTAGTTGAACCTCATTAGATTTCTTTTGGCCCAATCCTCCAATTTGTCTAGCTCACTCTGAATCCTAGCCCTACCTTCCAGCATATTGTCTACTCCTCCCCCAGCTTGGTGTCCTCTGAAGACTTGTTGAGGTTGCACTCTATGCCATTTTCCAGGTTGTTGATGAAGACATTAAACAAAACTGGCCCCAGGACCAACCCCTGGGACACTCCACTTGATAGCAGCTGCTGACTAGACACTGAGCCATTGATCATTACCCTCTGAACCTGATGCTCCATCCAGATTCCTATTCACCTTACAGTCCATTCATCCAGCCTGTACTTTCTTAGCTTGCTTGTGAAAATGTTGTGGGATACCGTATCGAAAGCCTTGCTAAAATCAAGGTATACCACATCCACCAGTCTCCCCACATGGCTTACAGAGCCAGCCATCTCATCATAGAAGTCAATCAGGTTGGTCAGGCAAGACTTTCTCCTGGTGAATCCATGCTAACTGTTCCTAATCACCTTCTTCTCCTCCAAGTGCTTAGAAATGGATTCCTTGAGGATTTGCTCCATGAACAGATTTGGATAGAAATAATCCTACCTTGGGCAGGGGGTTGGTCTAGATGACCTCTGGAGGTCCCTTCCAGCCCTACTTCTCTATGATTCTCAGTGTTCTTCAGGAATGCCAGGGGGTGCCGTGAAGTGTTAACACTCTTAGGTGTACAAGCATGAATCGCAAGATAAACTCAGCGATTTCAAATTGCAGCTCACAGTGTTAAAAATATTCTGACCTGTTATCGCCTGAGTTCTTTTCACTAGAAAAAATGTTCTGTTATTTTTATGTAGTCCAAGCATAGCAAAAACAGAGAGATGAGGGGTAACTTGTGTTTAGCAAGATTGTGAACCACTGATCTAAAGTCTGTGTCACCTCCTTGGGGAAGGAGAAGACACTATGTGAAGTGTCATGGGACCCTTCCATATCTGTGTAGCTTTTTCAAATACATAATGTAGGTTGGACTCAGGGCTATTGTTACCCCACCACAATCCCAGCTCCCCTTTTATGCAGAGCTGTTTCCTGTTACAGTCACACCTAGGCAAGGGATTTACAGCACTTTGGGTTGGTTACCAAAACAAAAATTGTTGTTTAGGCTTAAGGCTTCTGTGAAATGGGTCTGGTTTCCCAAGAGTCCCCTGGGAATTGTAAAGTTTGGAGCCCCTAAGAACTTTTGTGGAGGGAGAAATCCCTTGAAAAAAGAATAATATGGGTCAGAGAATGCAAAGGGATTTTACCAGAAGGGAAAATGTAGTCCAGCATTTTACTGAACTGCTGCTGTGTATGACTTTACATAGTAAGTCATATACCAGATATATATGACATGTTCCCAGCGTTGCAATTTCTTAGCTCTCAAATTCATATTCTTCCTGAGTTTAAAATACTATATTACAATGACAGCTACTAATTTCTTGTGAACATTTTAGAAGTGTTACATAATTTGGCACAGCTTTACATCCTGCTTCTTCAAAATGTCAAGTCTCATGATCTCAATTAAAAAAAAAAAAGCATTTTTATTTGAATCTTCAAAAGTATTACTGTTTGATTGATTTTGAAAGCTGTATCTGTGTCAAAAATAGGGTTAAGTGAGATGAAAGGGTACTACAAGAAAGCAGTAGAAGACATTAGGGAGGAGATGGTGAAGATCATATGGACTAGCGGAGACAGTTTAGGAGTGGGACCCCTAAAGTGAGCAATGACAAAGACAATGACAATAATGGTGGTGGAGCTAATGAAAGAGAAGAAGATGATGGCAACAATTACAACTGAAAGAACTGGGAAAGAAACAGGGAGAGGGGAGCAGGAAGAGAAGGGCTAGGGGCAAAGTTGTGTCATTTTGACAGGCAAGGGTGATGGTGAGAGACATGCAGGTGCGTGGACATATGGGCATGCAGGTGCATGGTGCAGATAATGTGACAGGAATATGTACACTGTAATAGCAATGATGTGCCTTGGACTGTCAAGTAAGCCATAGCATCAATGGGACAGATTGGTAGAATCATTGTGGTATATACAGGATTGTGTACACACACACACACACACACATACACACACACACACACAGGGGTGTATGTGTATTTGCTTTTTTTGCAAATATATACTGTGTGTGTGTGTGTGTGTATCTGCAAAAATGCAAATATACACAAATATACATATATATCTATTTAAAAAAATGCAAATATATATATTTAGGGTAGGGATTGTGGCGGGGTTTTATGTATGTGTGTGTGTGTGTGTGTGTGTGTGTGTGTGTGTGTGTGTGTGTGTGTGTGTAATTCTTTTTAACCTCTTTTGTAAGCCTAAATATACAGCAGAATTGACAGGACCCTGTTCTCCGCTACTGAATGGAAAAAAAAAAAAGGAAATAAAAGTGAAAAAGAGTCTGAATACTAAAAATAATTAAAAATTGAGGAAGATTCCTGGTCAAAGAATCAGCAGGAGACTGTGTGGTTCATGCAGAATAAAAAACAAAATAAATAACACTGTGCTTGTTATTTGCTGATCCCTGAGGCTGACAAGCTTTGTGAATTCTTGGTTGTCTATTTCAGATGAGGTGATAACTATATAAGACTAGAAACAGACACTGTCTGAATGCTGATCTCCAATAACCAACTCAGACTTTCTTTGTGATGTAACACAAATGACTTGGGGATACATTCTCAGAAGTAGTCTCCAAACATCATCCAACAGTTGTAGCATCCAAAATGAGATATTACTTAAAGTTGGTAATGGTTGGGTTTTGGGTTTTTGTTTGTTTGTTTGTTTGCTTGTTTTTTGGGGGTTTTTTTAATCATTTTAATGTGATAACGCTTTTTTTTTTTTTACCTGACAAATGCTGTTTTGGGAAAATGTTAACTACTCACAGGAAAGGGTCAATTTCAGCAAATCTTGTGATGCAAAACAATTTTCAGGAAAAAAGTTGAAATTGTTAAAATGTCCCATTTTGCTATTTTGAAAATGAAATTTTATTTTTCTGATATGGTTCATAATATGAGGAGACATATGGTTCAACCATATCTTTATCAGGTTTAGTTAATATTAAAAAGATGAAAAAAATGAAAAATGTCAACATTGATACAAAAGGCTTCAAAATTATTTAAATAAATTATTATGTATGGCCAGATATGATCATTGTTTTGGTGGCTGTGATATTCAAGTGCTTGACTTTTTTTCTTTGCTTGGCATAGGAAATCATAAAAATCTCCTATGAAACAAGAAATGATGAATTTTAGTCCCACTTTTGGAAACATCAGCTTTATTTACACTCCCTCAGTTTTTTCATCTGTAAAATGGGAATAATAAAATTTGCCTACCAGCAGGAATATAAAGGCAAACTAATATCTGTAAAGTGCTTTGATGATTTTATGGTAAGTGCTTAATATCATTAGGTTTTCATAGTTTTCATAAGCCTAGGTTGCCTTAAACAATGATTTACATTTTTATGGATTAAAAATATCATCCACCAATATTTAGCAAATATTCATTTTTTCTCCCTTTAATCTTGAAGATAGGTGTTATCTAAGGATCTGGAGACCCAATATCCAAATATTCAGTACTATCAGTTCTTGTGCATTTGTTGATAACTTTTCAATAGCTGCTCTACAAGCCGAGTTTTGTTTTGTTTTTATGTCATTGCCAAAATGCAGTTGAAGGTGTGATAATGCAGTAAAGGAGCCCCAAAATTATTTCACATATAATATAATAGGAAATCTAATGTAGAATTCCATATAATGTGAAACAATTTTATGGCTTGTTTGTATCCCATCTTAATTTTAATCGGTGGCTGGAACCTGTCAAAACCTTGTGTGTTACCCTGATATAGATAGACTATGGCCAGATGGCTTGCACATGGGTTTTGACAGGTCCCAGTGAATGGGGAGCACAGTATCGGGCTGCTGCAGTCCATAGCCAAGCTCCCCATACATAGGGAGCCATAAAAATTCCATGTGCCACCAAACTGGGTCTCACACATGGCTGTTAGAGTACAGTGCTGGTATCCCCAGGGGCTGAGCTGATTGCCAGTTGAGGCCAGGAACAGGTTTGATTCCTATCTCCAGTCCACAATCAGCTGATTGATTTTATCTTGCTGGTGCAGGGGCAAGCTGGGGAATAGTGGCAGGGGGAGCACCAGCAAGTAAAGCACGATTGGGATCTAATTCCAATCCCCAAATTGCATGAACTGCCATGCATGTGCGGCATGGCAACATTTGTAATTGTTGGGATTGAGGATTTGATCCCATCATATCTTAATGTGACTGTCTGTCAGGGGTTTGAGATAATAGGAATGGCATGATGGCATCCATCTGCCAACCAAATATTCAAACAGTGGAGCATGAGATCTGAAAGTATCAACTGACGTCAACTTGGAAGAGGTATATACTGAATTCAAGAAGTGAATGGACATAAAAATGCTAATATAATCTTTTTCCTAGCAAAAACAATCTATTTGAAGATGTGTTTTGAAACCTCCATAATGATATATATATATATATATATATATACTGGATTATCATATAAGCATAGAACAGTAGATTAGAAGGGGTCTACTCTAGGTGATCATCTGTTCCATCTCTGGACAAAATGAAGGATTGTATTCTATACCATTTCAGACAGATGTCTGTCTTTCTTAAATACCTTGAGCGATAGGGATAGCACTTATTTCCTATTTAACATGTTCCAGTGCTGAAATGATCTTCTTAAAAAGTTTCTCTTAATATTTAACCTAATCTAATCTCTCCTACTGTAGTTTAAAGCAATTGCTGCTTCTCCTACTCTCTGTGGACATGTAGAACAATTTATCACTGTCCTCTTTATAACAATCTTTTACATATTTGAATACTGTTATCAAGTCCCTCCTCCATCTTTTCCTTTCTTGTCTTTCAACCTTTCTTTACAGGTCATATGAAGTATAGAATACATCATTCTTGTTGCTGTCTGTTGGATTTTCAATCTAACTGTATCTATTTTGAGCTACTGCACCTACTACTCCAGCTGTGCCATCTCCTCTAACCCCAAGTGTTGAGTAGAGCAAAATACATGTCTGACTCACAATATTCCTCTTGTTATGTCCAAGAATAACATTTCCTGACTGATGCTCAGTTTGAAATCTGTTATAATCTACAGTATCTTTTATGTGTTGCCTCCATATAGCTATGTATTCCCTATTTTCTAATTGTGCATTAAATTAGCATTTAGCAGTTAGAACGATTGAATTCCATTCTGTTTATAAAAATATAATTTCTCCAACTATTCAAACTCATTTTGAATTTGAATACTGACCTCCAAAGTGTGTGTAACACTGAAAATCTGTGCCATTTTTAGATTTTATGAGCATGTGCTGTATTCCACCTTGCAGGTTATCAGTACAAATATTGAAGAGTGGGGACCTAGGATGGATACCTTACAGAATTCCACTTGATATGTTTTTCCAATTGACGGCCAAACATTTATACCTATTACTTAAATATGATATTCAGCCAGTTGTATACTCATCCACTTACAGTAACTGTGCCTAGACCATGTTTTCTTAGTTTGCTAGAAAGATAGTTTGGTTATAGGGATGTCATGTGGGACTGTGTTGAAAGCTTTACTAATGTAAAGAGTAATTGCATCTAATATTTCTCCTTATTCAGTAAGCCATTTAACCCATCATGCTGAATTGGTTAAGCATTTGTTCTTGATGGGCAACAGGCATGTGCGGGAATGAAAAAATGTTCCCCACGCTACAAATTTGCAGTGCAGGGAGAAAATTAGACCCCTGGATATCCAGGGGTCTAAAAAAAATGAAGTATAAAGAAGTGGGGCAGGAGCCTGAGTCCTCCAAAGAGATGCTCTGGCTGCCAAAGCATCTCTATGGTTATCCCTAGCCCTGGTGCTGAAACACGCACCAGGGCTCTGGTGCCGGTAAATAAGAGGTGGGGGGGGGGCTGGAGAAGGGGGGAAAGGACTGTGAGGGGGGCCCCCAATGGCCCCGCCCACTTCCCCAGCCCCCCTGATCCCCGCCAGCCCCGCCTGCCCCCCCAGCCCTACCAGGGCTGGCCCCAACCCTTGCCAGGCCCCCTGAGCCCCCAAGCCCTGCTGGGAACGGGCCCTTCCCCTGCCAGCCCCCCTGAGCCACCCAACCACTGCCCTGTATGACCCCATCCCCCCAAACCCCCACCCCATGCTTAAAAAAACAAAAAAACCCAGCACTTACTGACAGTTGAAGCTGCAGCTGCTGTGTGTCTGACTGGGGCCCCGCCCACACAGTGCGGGGCAGACTGACAGCCCCAGTGGCCCCAGGCTGGGCCCTGCTGCCCCTTGCTGCCACAGGGGACTCTGCCAGGAGGCCCCAAAGCCCCTCTCCACCCCTGCTTCTCAGGTAAGCAGAGGCTTTTTTTGCTGTTCTTTTTCTGTTTTTTTTTTTTAAGTGATGGTGCCTGGGGTTGTGGGGGTAGCCTTGGGGGTATGGGGGTACAAGCTGGGGGGTGGGGCTGGGTGGGGAAGCCATTGGGGGGCTGCAGCAGCTGGTGGGGGATGGGGCCAGGTGGGGCAGTAATTGGGGGGCTGGGGTGGGGCATGTGAGACTTTCAGAGGGGGTGGTAGCCCCTGTGGGGGGCGTTTGTCCCCCATTGGGGGGTCATACCCCTTCTGTAGGGAATGAACCCCCTGTTGGGGGGCCGTACCCCTTGTGAGAGTGCCTATCCCCTTGTTGAGGATCTGAACCACTTTTGGGGGGCTAAACAGTTTGTGTGGGAGATGAACCCCCTTTTGGGGGGCTGAATCCCCTGTTGGAGGGGTGCAGCCCTTGTGTGGGGCTGAACCACTTGTATGGGGGCTTAAACCCACGTTAAAGGGCTGTAGCCCTTGTGTGGGGGTCATCGCCCTGTGGGAGGGCAGCAAAATATGTATTCATGAATTCGTGAAACCTGTATTTAGAGTTCACTTTATTATTATGATAAGAGACTTGCTTTAACACTGTAAGATATATCAATAGAACATGGTCCAACTGATCACTGTCTCTGTCTCACTCTCTCTCTCTCTTGATAGTGGTCTTTTGTTTTACTTGTGGAGGAACATGGTTTTGGGGGTATTTTAGAAAGTGATTTGGGGATTTTTAATTTTTTTTTTTTTTTAATCAGGGATTTTTTAGTTTTCCAATAGGGAACACCAGAATTCCTGCTCGGGAGGCCAGTGGCAGGACCTTCCTTGCTCAGAGCTGTCACCTTGGACCCAGCTGGCTGTGGCTGACCTCCTGGCCGAATGGGGCCAGGAGGACATGCTTTGACAGTTCAAAGCAGGCCACCACACCCGGATCATCTTCCAGGTGATAGCTGCCCAGATGGCCAGGCAGGGGGTATGCATGGCAGTAGTGCCACACAAAGGCCAACCCTGTAACCGCAGTTCACTGGCAGCTGGCCCAGAGGGGCAGATGCCTCTACTGGCTGTGCAGTCCCCATCCAGGTCTGGCAGGTGCACAGCAGGTCACAGCCAGGCAACAGCTCCCACTGCCAGACTGCTACAGTGGGTAAAGGGTGCAGGGAACTCTCAGGGCTGCTTCAGCAGTCCATCTGGCACAAGGGGTAGTGTTCCCAGGTACCAATTGGCTGGGCCCCAGAAGCTCCTGAGAGCTAGTAGCCCTGAGATACTTGCCAGGGTGGCTTTTTATGCTGTTAATGCCAGGACAGGGCAGCTTTTTATACTGCTGGGGACAGCACAGTTGCTGGCCCTGAGCTCTAGCTCCCTCTGGCTGCAGATCCGGGAGGAGCCAGGCAGGGTTATTTTGCCCCAAGTAGTACAATTTGCTCCAATTGTACAAATTGCTCCAATGTTCGAGCACATGTGCTGAGGCAAAAAGCCCCAGCTCAAATTTGCACTGCTTCTATTTGAGCTGCTACAAGTGCAGGTGCTTGCATGTGTGGACATGCCCGATGAGTCCATGTTGTGGATTTGTCTAGGCATTTACTTTCCAGGGCATTTGAAGTTAGACTTAATGGTTTATAATTTTCCAAGTCTTCCTTTTCCCACTTTTTAAACCTAGGTACTAGATTTACCTTTCTTTAGCCCTCTAGGACTTCTCTGACTTCTCTGATCTTCTGAGCTCAAAAAGATAATTGCTAATGGTTCAAGAGATTACCTTAGGCTGCTTAAGGAATTAAATGAAGCAAAGTTCAACTGTCTTTGCCAACTTTAGTACATCTAATTTATCCAGTCTCCTTTAACCTATTATTTCATTATCTGGCCTCTTTATTTTTACCCCCTTTCTGTTAAAATTAATTATGGGCTTTTTTTCCTACCTACAGCTCAATGAGAGTGACTTACAACAATACAGTCTGAAGGTGGCAAAGGCATGGATCATTGTGACTTAATCTTCATCTGATAGATTAAGAAACTCTGCCATCTCCTTGTAAGCAAAGGTGGAACAAATGATTTTTTCACCTCCATTCCTCCTGGGCAGACACATTCAGCATAGAGTCCAATGGAACCCCCATGCTTCTACCATATTAATCATTGCTGTTTTTTAAGAAAACATAGCCTTGATTGAAAGGCAGGTCAGACTCTTGGCTAGTTTCTTGACTTATCTCCTGTCACCACCATTACATCATTCTAATTAGTTTGAACAATCACTCTAAGAACAGGCTATTAGTGTGTTTAGTTTGTTTCTTCAGTTTGTAGGGTTTTGGTTTGTTTGTTTGGTATTGTTTAGTCATGTGGGCAGCTTAGGACTACTATGGACTATGTCTAGTGAAAAAGAAATGCTAAGCTGGAACATATAGTAAAAAAAAGTCCTTACAAATTGTTTTACAAATATACCCACAGCAATTGCCTCTAGTGTTAGGAACAGCATTAACTTTACTAGTTTTTAATCTTTCTTAGCCAATACAGGCAGGGAATGTGAGATGACTTTTGTTCTAAATTCTCACAAACCTATCCATTGCATAGATATGGAGTCTCAAGTTTCTCCCTGATGTCCCATTGCTTGTCCTAAGGAACACATTAAGGTTTACCCTGGGATAATTCCTTATCTCTGCAGGCCTCAAATCCACTGCCCCTACACCAGACAGTGTGGCTGGAGCCAGGGAATCTTTGCCAGCTCCAGGTGATCACCCCTTTGGAAAGATTTTTAGGTCTTCCCTTTAGTAGAAGGGGCTACCCAGGAATATTACTCACTCTGAGATTAAAATCTACCACAGGAAAACAGTAAGGTAACAAACAAGAAAAAGATTTATTCTATAGGAGAAACAAATAATACAAGAAAGACATAAGAGAAAGACAAGATTCTCAACCTCACATGTGGCTACAACTAGTCCTTCTGAGAGTCCTGCCAGTATTTCTAGATACCAGGATTTCTGCTGATCCTACCAGCCCTGACAACATGAAACCTGATTTTAGCCCAAGGCCTGGGGACCTGATCACGGCCTAAGACCAAGCCAAATATAGTCAGGTAACAGTTACAGATATATCCTAAATACCTTCAAGCCAGCCCCTGCCCTACTAGCCTTGTTCTCTTTTTTAGAAAGTCTCAAGATCCTCTAGAAATGTCTTTCATTCTGGGGACATCTGGAATTCCCTTAATTACCCCTCTTCCCAAGATGTCTTTAGGTCCTTGTACACATGATGATGTCACGGTGTACACATGATGAAAATTTTCCTTTGTGTGGCTTAATAGTGTCACACATTACATGTACATGAGTTCTGGAGGTTTTAAATGAGTTTGCATTGTTGCAAACTAAACTACATCCCGATCACCTGCATCCACCAGGACAATAATGTATATACAGTGACAGAAAAATAAAACCTACCTTTAATTTGAAAACTCACCGTTTCAGTTTAGAGTGTAAAGAATGCAACCCTGAGGGCTAAAACCTTGTCACATGCACAAGTGCCTTTTGTTACTGTGAGGATGATTTTTCCCATTACATGCAGACAATACTTTGGGTAACCATCCCTCATTGCCACTATATTTGTTCTTTCCTTAGTTACATAGTGTACAAGAGATACTTAGCAGATTCTTAGGTAGGTGTTCCTTAATTTCTTGGACATAACAGCTCTTAAATTAGAGCACTGGCCATAAAATTTCAATTATCTAGGTCCCAAAATTGTAAAGATACATGTCATAACATAATCAACATAAATACACAATCAAATGACAGTAACCAATGCCATTTTATCAATACCAGAATAAAAATTGCATCAATAATGAAGCTTAACATTGGCTTTTGAATGAGACCAAATACAGGGTTACTCATATCAACTCTATACCCCCCAAATCATTCTTTTTTTCTTGAGTGGGTTGTGATATGACTCACTTGTTATCAACCAAAATACTACCTGGGGTTTTTTTGTTGTTGTTGTAGATTTTTTATTGCTGTTTGAGATACATGACTACAGTAAGATAGATAGATCCCAAATTGTGCTTATACTCATAGCAGTTTAGGAAAAAGTAAAATAAGCACATTTGGAAGATACCGAGAATAAAAATACCCAGTGAATTCACTGAAATAAATATTTTGAAATAACATTTCATTGTATAAATTAAAACTTTAATTCAATGGTTTAGATAGCATTCTACAAATGCTGATTTTGCCTTCCTTTTTCCACCAGAACTCCTTATGTACATTCTAGATATACCAGGAATTAAAGACTGGACCAAAACATGAGTATGATTTAATCCCAAATGCCTATAATCATTGGCTACAGTGCAGTGATTTAGGAACACTGTCCATTTGGATTTTCAGTACTGTCGGCTCCTTGTTCCCTGGCTTCTGTGGGTTTCATTCAGGTCCTTAAAGTTACTGATTTTTTTTCTTTAAGTAAATTAATATGTATAGTCTTTACAACAAAACATGATGAAATGAAAAATGCAAGTCAAAAGCGGCTCTTGAGCATCTTCAGTTGTACTTGAAGTTTTAGTCAGTATAACCCGAGAGAGCTGGGTTCTGCCAGAAACTTTCTTCTTAAAGGCTTTGAAAATACATAAAAAATATAACAGGTTGAAAATACTGGTAAAATAGAGAAATCTACTTTTATTAAAGCACAGTGTGGCATTTCTTTATCTTAACTGATTTTCATTCTTTTTAACTTCTTATTCTTTAGTTAATTCCTCATGAGACAGGGACAACCAAAGGTCTCAAATCTAGCCTCCAGGATATAGAATTATAGTTCTTTGTCACCCGATAATTCTACTTTTACAGGCAGAGGTGAGAGTACATTTCACCCTGAAGATACCTGATACTTTCTACCTCTTATTATTTGTATAAAAAGAAAATAGTCATTCATATTCTCAGCTGAGGTAAAGTGGCAAAGCTCTATGAGGTTCAGGAGATGAACTGAGTTCTGGCCTAATGCAGAGATGTGCAATTCATCTGGTGTCATGGGACAGTTTGTAGGTCAGATCCAGAGTGCCAGGACAGTCCACAAACCAGATTCAGAGCATGGAGCAGTGTCAACTGGCCCATAGGTCTGGAACTTGACAGTATCAGTTAATTAATGTGGCTTCCATTACTGTGGCATCCACGTCCTTCAGCCAAAAATTTTGGGCTCTTCAGGAAGTGATGTGAGCCAAATGATGTGGCTTTGCACTCTGGGTCTGGCCTATGGGGCCAGAAATTTGGTGGTAGGACAAGTGGCAACATCATTAATGGCTCTAGATTCATAGATTCATAGATGTTCGGGTCAGAAGGGACCTCAATAGATCATCGAGTCTGACCCCCTGCATAGGCAGGAAAGAGTGCTGGGTTCAGATGACCCCAGCTAGATGCATATCCAACCTCCTCTTGAAGAACCCCAGGGCAGGGGAGAGCACCACCTCCCTTGGGAGCCCGTTCCAGACCTCAGCCTCTAGGAGCCCTGTAATTAATGCTGCCACTGCTTGCCATGTTACCAAATTTCTGGACCCGCGAGTAGCTGTGTAGGCCCCATGACACTGCTCTGTGGACTGGGAGCTGTATTTTGGTCACCCCTGATGTAACATACTGACCAGTTTTAGAAACAGATTTTCCTAAATCCCTCATTTGTATTGGATTAAAGAAGAAAGAATGTAAGTGACCTTGGAAACTTCTCTTTCTCCTCACCCACATTTTCTATTGACTTGGGTATAACTGACCAAACTTGTGATTCCAGTAATAATCTACCATATTATTCCATGAATATATAGTCATTTTTAGCACCCTTCTAAAGTTCACATTGTGAGGCAATAAGTCATAGTATATTTTTTTTTACTAATCTTGCTACACTTACTTTTTAAATTACTCCAGGATGAGCTCCAAAGAGATTTTAAGAGGGAGGTATTAAAACTGAAATGTTGTTAGCACGTATGCTAATAAACTCAGACACATTCAGTCCTGCAGTCCCAATGAGTAGTTAACACGAGGACACTGGACATTAATGAGCTATTTTGTAGACTAATAAAAGTCATTACATTTGTGCAAGGTCTCAACCTGAGAACTAGACACACATGCCATTATAGATTCATGTCGTGCTTCTCATTTCCACGTCGTGATGCAGTAATCTTACATTTTCCATATTTTTAATCTTAATGAATGCTTGACATAAAGTACAGTTCTATGTCGTGTATGTGCATGTGTGTGTGTGGGGGGGGGGGGGGAAGCTTCAGTGGGGAAAAAAAGAAAGTAGATGCCTTGTACAATTCTGCATGGTTCAGCTAATCTGTTTAATGCCATAGATCATAAATAATTACTTGAACAAACTAGGGTATGTTCTTTTTCTTCCATACAATAAAGTGACAATATTGGTCCCAGTTTTACACATAAAGATCAACCTAATTATTCATGTTGTAGACTAACTTCTTAATCAATGTAGATTATTACTAAATTATTAACCACTTGGCTGCAGCCAGTGCTTTTGAAAATCATTAATTTGGGGTAAATACTTCTGAGGGGTTATCGCCTTATCAGACAATATGAGAATATTTTTAATTTAATATTATTAATACAGTGTCCAACTGCAGCTATCTTATTGGCTGCAGGTCGGGGGGGGAGGGGTCATTAAATCACATTTAATGGAGTTAACTGTATAATGTGCTAGAGAGATATGGCATTGATGACACTTTCATTAATTGAAGGTTGCCATAACAACTCCATTGAAGGCCTGCATTGAACACCCCTGAGTTACAAAGAAAACGAGTTGTCCCTTATCACCTTTATAATAATTTTTAACACTTGCACATTCACAGCATACTTAAGCAAGAACAACTGATGTTAAGACCATATGGACATGAAAGGAATATGTGATAAATGAAAATACTAGCAACAGACAAGAAATGCCTATCTATTCTTTAAAAGGTTGATAGGATTTCTACTTGTACAAAGTTGGTACTTCAGTAATGGACTAACTTGAATAAAAAGTCATTTTTTTCCTTGATGTCAATACAGGAGAGTAATATGGAGGACAATACATGTTTTGACACAGTGTCAAAGTGGTGGCAAAGTATCGTTAAGCATCAACATGTACATCATTATTATAAATATTATAAAGAGTTGGTTTTGTCTTGAAGACAGACTTATCTCTACTGTAGCTGGGTACATTCATAAAAGAATCTGTGTAAATTTTCCAGAGTGGAACAAGATATGATTATTGTTTGTATTTTGTTTTTGTTCTTTAACAAAACATTATGGACATGCCAAATGAGCGAGCACATGCCTGTTGCAGTGTCTCAAATCAGTTTGAGATGCTGCAAGAGGCATGCTAAGAATGTATTTTTTTTCCCTGCACTGACTAAGTTTGACTCCAGGATATCCCAGTATAAAAAAAGAAAAAAAAACACGCTGAAAAAAGGGGCACAGAGAATGCTTCTCGAGCATGCCCTGAAGCAATCAGAGACTGGGTCCTCTAGAGAGATGCTTTAGCACCCAGCCAGAACATCTTTATGTCTGCCACATGCTCCTGCTGTTGTGTGCCATCAGGCCAGAACAGCTCCTGCCTCCATAGAGCTAGCCCAGCCCAATGGCACATGAAGACAGGAGCCAGCCTGGCTTGATGGCATGCAGCTCCTTCCTGCAGTGTTGGGAACCTCAGGTCATGGTCCTGCCCAAAGGTGCATGTCAGCAGGCCAGGGTGGCTCCATGTGCCACATGGAGCCCCTGGGTCTCAGGTGGCATCCTGCACTGCCAGGGGGCTCTGCCTGCAGCACACCATGAGCACCCTGATGACCCACTGCTGTCTGCAGCAATGGGGGCAGCAGGGGCTGTGTGCCATGGGGTGGACGCGGGACCTACCTCTCTCACACAGTCCCTCCACACCCATAAACCCCTGCACAATTCATCCAAAAACCCCATTCCTCCACTCAAAAAATCCCACACCCACAAACCACTCCCACAAATCCTTACCCACATACTCACCCACAAACCACACACCCACAAACTTCCCACAATCTACACACAAATCCCACAGCCCCCAAACTACTGCACAAGCCCCACAACCCTTCAGAAACCTTAGCTCCACAAACCCTATACCCAAGTCTGTACCTACCCACAGTCCCCTTAAGCCCCCACAGACCCCACATACTTACCCCCACAAACCCCAGACTTACTCCCCACACCCCTTTCCCCCCAAAACCCCACATCCTCCCCACAATTCTCACACCCTGCATGCCTAGTTTCCAGACAGAATGGGACTTTCTGGTGAAAGCAGCCCTGTCCCAGGCCAATATCAGCATTGGGACTTGTGGCCCCAGCCTGGGGGTGGGGCTTCCAGTCCCAGGAACCACTTGGGGGGTGTGATGGGCTGGGGGGAGGGTCTGAAGTGGCAGCTGGGAGATGTGTGTGTGAGAGAGAGATGGGGGTCAGAGATGGGGGAGTGCTCTGGGTAGGAGAAGCTATCAGAGCTAAGCATAGAGTCCCCCTGCCCACCTAAAGCAGCCTGTGCTAGGGGAGACTGGTTTGGAAGGGAAGGCATTTGTCTAACCCAGTCCCAGAGCCCCAGTTGAGGGCTTCCTAGGAACAACATGGGGATTGCTGTAGCCTGGGCACAGGTGCAGGGAGCACAACTGCAAGGGTTGGCACCATGAGCGACTGGTGCCACCTTGGTCAGGGGGGCACATGACCTCCCCCACAGCAACCAGTAAGCAACTGGGGTGAACAACAGACCTGGTCCACTTCCAGGTTTGTTGCTGAGCACACAGGGGGCTTCCCACACTCCTGTGAAATGCTCCATCTACTCCACCATCGCAGCATTAACGAGCCACACCTGGTACCTCAAGGTATGTATAAAAAACATTTAAAGTTGTGTCTATGGCTGAATCACTAATTTTCTGAATCAGCATCGAATCTTCAGAATTGGATTCAGCCAAATCAAATTGGGACACTGATCTAAATCAATGAATCAAATCACTGCCCCCAATTTGCGCTGAATCCTAACCCAAATTGAATACAGCCCATTTGGCACACCCCTAGGAGCCATGGATTGTCCATTGGATGTGGGCAGGAGGTGGTGTGGGGAGGGGGGTGGCAGTTTCTGCTGAGCACCGCTTGTCCAGGTGCTGCTGAGCCAGCAGCTCATCTGGTGCTCACCCACTGAACATTTGGCTAATATCCTCCACTTATTTATCTTTTTCTTTTCCCTATTTCCTCTTAAAACCTTGGTGAATGGGCTGCTTGAGCAATCACTTTTTACTTTGCACCATCTGTAGAAGAGCCATCCTTTATCCAGGGAACCAAAAATATGAACCTTTTCCTACTTATAAGGTTTGTGACCACTCTTTTAAAATGCAGATGGGAATCTGCTTATATCTAATATAATCAGCTACCGTACAGTCTCACTTAACCAGGATTTCAACCTTCTTTTGAGTCAAATCTTGCAAATTATTCTCATTTTCAACTTTTCTTGAAAATTTATGAATTTCATTGGTGCTTTCCGCCTCTTCCTCATTTCCTAAACCTTTTTTCTGTTACTTTTTTTTTTTTATATTACCCATCCTTTTTATTCCTTTTATCATTCCCTGCTTGTACCATAGCTACATGATCTTGGTCTTCTTACATTTTCTTCCTTCCATATACTGTAAGGTGTCTGACCCTGCTAAAAATTATATATTCTCAGGTCTTGTCTGTCCCATTCAGGGGAATGTGTGACCCTCATTAGTAGAGTTATATTTGTTCCAGGGCTAACATCTCATAGTTTAATACCTGTCATTTAAATTATACTTAATCGTTCTCATAGATTCTTAGCTCTTAAATATTTGACAGCATCTTCAAATTTATAGAAGCTACTTTTAATCAGAGAGCTTCAAGAGCTATAGCTACTGTATATTTTAAATAAAGTATTTTATTTCATTTCAGAATCTTTAACTTCTCCCTCATATAGAAAAGTCTAAGAACAAAATGGTCTTTGTAAATAATTTGCAGCATTTTCAAGTCATATATTTAAATGACACATTTTAATGCTTGGGTTCTTTAACATTTATGTGGATTTCAGTCATTTTACTTAGAAAACAATTTAATGTCTTTAATCAAAAAACCTTCATACAGACCTTTCCCCATTAATCCTGTATTTCTGCTGTACTGCTGAAAGACAGTTCCATGGAAAATTGCTTTGCTGTTTCAAAATTTGGAATGTAGCTATCTCTTCAGAAAGGAACTGACACTTTACAGTTACCTCTACCTTTCCTTAAAATCTTTACAGATAAATGGATAAATGTATAAAATATTGGTTTATTTTGGCCAATATAGATAGGAAAAATTGCTTTTCCATTTGCTAGAATCACTTGCGGTATATTAGCACTATTAATTGGATAAGTTAGCAAGTATAGTTAAGCCATGCATTAGTCTATCAAACTCTGTGCCCCACATTCTGTTGCTTAATGTTCTTTGGCCTTTAGTTTCAGCTTGTGTGGTTTTTTTTAAATACTATTTTTCAGGGTTTTTAGTGAGAATCTTTACAGAATGTTACAATTAATGTCTGATTTGTGATCCAGAAGAGATGACCATATCTCATTAAAACCTTCAATATATGATATGTTATTAAAATATGGACAAGGCTGGAATTTCCAGGCCAGCAATCATTTACAATAAAGCATGTTTGTTTGCATACCAGGGACCTAATTGAGTTTCATTATGTAATCCCAGTGACATCAGAAGGGGAGTACCTCACTCTGATTCACAAACACACCATCAAGTCATGGCAGGAGAGAATCGGGTAACTCTGAGGCATGACTAGATCAATTGCACTCACACCCCAATGGCCCGGTGCAGTCAAGCACAAGGCTGGTGGGCCCCACAACCTTACCCAGTACATCACCGACACAGAGCCCCTGCCATGAGATCCCCTCAACTGCTTGCTTGCTGGGGTTTTGGGGTGGGGGGCAGGCCAGGCCCATAAGGTAAGGGGGCTCCCTTCCCTCCTCCCACCTCAGATTCCTAACAACTGCAACCAGAAGATGCAGCACAGTGATGCCCAAGCAGCAAAGAGTTTCTGTTTCCCCCGCCCATCTGTCTGCACAGGGAAGAAACAAAGCATTTTCCGTCTCCTCTCTGTGACAACTATGGGACTTGGGCTGGTCCGGTGCTTACCCAAAGCAGGTGAGCACCAGCAAAGGCTAGCAAGTTGCCTAGCCAGGGCCCCTGGGAATGGCAGCAGAATGCAACCTACTTTGAAGCCTGTTATATGTGGTATACGTGTTCAAAAAACCACTCTAACATAAAGCTCTTTAGCCTAATACCACATCATCAAGGGTTAACTTAGAGAGGGATCCACCATTTTTAAAGTGCTTAATGTAAGCTCTGTTACAACTTCAAAGCACTTTCTGCATGCTTAGCATGTGTTAAGTGTAACACCTGTACCCAGCCTATAGGTCTCCAAAGGCGTATCTCCATAAATACATTATAATGTCCTCTAAGAAAATGGGAGAAGTATGCGTCTCCCTGGGTGGAATACGATTCCATTCCTGAAGTGAGAAACAAACTTTTGGGGTTAGCAGCAGCCGACACCGAGGCGGATGCAGAACAGGATCTGGGCCACAATTGCCAACAGATCGCCACAAAACCAAATGTGAAAAACTGAAATATTTGGTTAATAATAAAAAATATTGAAATAGGACAATAGGAACATGTGGAAAGTTTTATATACCTTGCTAGGATATTTGAATTAATAGGTTTTGGAGTATGAACATTTGGATTTAGACCAAAAAACCCCCCCTCACCCCTCGTTTCCCTTAGAAACTTCCAACATTTTTCCAGCATTTAAAAAAAAAAAATCTATCTATCTATCTACACACACATATATACACACACACACACTCACACGCACCATATATATACGTACACGCACACATAAGACACCCTAATCATATCTATCTGCGCGCGCACACACACACACATACTCATCTGTACCATATACACACACACACACATAATACACACTAATTTTATATATATACACATATAATATTAGTGTGCATTACATGTGTGTTTATGTGTATATATGGTCCATATGAATATCTAGATGTATCTATATGTGTGGATAAATAGATAGATAGATATGTTCCAAAATTTTCATCAGGAGATTTTCAAGACAAGCAAATATATGTTTATATAAGCAAACATATATATGTCAGTCCTATATATGTTTGTTTGTTTTTTTGTTCTGAAAACATTGTGATGGAAAATGGTCAACCAGCACTATCTGTAAGGCTAACTTGTCATTCATCATATCAGCACATTATCCTTTGCTTATGAGTGTAGACATTAGTAAACAATTCTCCATGAAATAATACAATGATAACATTCTTAGTATAATACTCAATTGGCATAGGTTAATGTGGAGGATAAAACAATATTGTGATAGTTAAAGAGATGTCCAGATCTGAAAAAACAGTAAGGCTGCAATTCAGCTATACAGCTAGGAGGTGTGTGAGAAAAGTAAAACAGAAACTTGCTACAGTGTACTAGTCTACTTTCAGTGTTAGTAATTCATTTTCAAGAGCCCCAGATACCTTCAACAGTCTTCACAAACAATAATGGGTCAATTACATATTATTTCTTGGAATGCCAAGGATTCTGCTGTAGTTTCATTTTTAAATAAAGAATTTTCCTTGCTATGAAACCTGCAAGCCAGATAGCAAATGTCACCTCAACAAATCTTTTTTAGTTTAATTGAAATGCTTATCATCTTTTTTTTCAAGTTTTGTACCCTCTTCTGGGTCTTCAATTTTTCTAAGCTAAATTGGAGCATTAGCAGATGAATATCCTTTCTTCTGTTATAAAATGTGCTGTCAGAAAAAAAAAAAAACTCCATGAAAAAGCACCTTGTTATTCAACTTATCTGATACTTATGAGTCTTTGAGTTATATCTGCTTATTTTACTGACAAAAGCAAAGTAGCACTAGTAGCAGTGTACCATAATTCAACACGCAACTTGAATCCTTTATGTAATACTGCATAGTGTATCAATTTAATAAAGAAAAGTTTAAATTGAATAAAGCTGCTGCTCCTTAAAACTAACTTTTTAAAAAGGACAATGTCAGGGTATTTTTAATACTTTTCACATGCAGTTTTTTGCTGCCTTTTTAGTCTAACTCCTAGAAATTTAAAGCAGAACCTATTTCCTTACTGACTTTTTTCCTCAATTGTTTCTAATTAAATGCTGAACTTCCTGCTACTTTTTTTCTCCAGAACTTAAAAATAAATATGAAGAATGACATGAATTTAACAGATACAACAAGAGAAGATATGTCAAGTTTTTTCTTAGTTATTAACACAGACAATCTCTGTCTCCACATTTTTCAGGATAATACATTTTTCCTTTAATTTTTAAGTCTAGCTATCCCACTATGCACAGTTGTCTATTAAACTGTATAATGCAGCCTCCTGGAATATTGAAAACATCACTCACTTTTCCAGATAAGACAAAGCTCTGCCATGGAAAAGAGAAAGCAGATGTAATAGATTTCCATCTGCTATGTTAAAATATATTTATTTTAATTATATCTAATAATATATGCTTCATTTGGGTAACATTGTGATTTCATTGATACATGAGAATGGTGAGCTATAGTAAGCTGAAATCAGAAAATATAGAAAAGTTTGTAGGCTTAGAGTTTCTTTAGAGACTGGAATTAACTAGCTCTAGGAAGTAGGATTGTTTAGTAGTTCATACACACTTAGGCCAGATAGAGACATTATACTTTTACTAGTATAAGTGATTGAAAACCAGTCTATTCCCATAAAAGAACAGAAGTTCAGCACACATATACTGGTTTAAAAATGGCTGAACCCAGTCTAAAATTCTCTCCCCCACCAAAGGACAAATAGGCACATCTACATGCCACTGTATGGCAATGTTGTTATTGCATTGCAGTAGCAATGGCTACTGTGCCAAGTGAGCAGCGCAGAATTAGATTTCCCCACTACGTCACCGTATTTGCATACTGTAACCAGAGAGCACATCGCTACAGCAACGTAGCTGGTGATCACATATAGATCCATGTGAACTGCTACGTTACCACAGTGCACTATGTGGCGATGTTGCTCATCGGAAGGTTGCCAT
Organism: Alligator mississippiensis; assembly: GCF_030867095.1. Classification (NCBI taxonomy): domain Eukaryota; kingdom Metazoa; phylum Chordata; order Crocodylia; family Alligatoridae; genus Alligator; species Alligator mississippiensis. The sequence continues at coordinate 88,539,738 of NC_081824.1, forward strand.
AGGGTAATGTGTAGATACACTCAGTATGTTCTGTTCACTTCCAATCTAAACTATGCCATTTGCAGAAAAACACATAACCACATAACTTAGATTGATTCTACCTTGGGCTTTTTGAATGCCTGTACCTAGCCTTGAAGAAGAGAGACAAAAAGGACTGGAATTAGAAGCAATTGAAAACAACAACATAGTCCAATTAAAATAGCTTTAATGGGATTCCTCACTGTTTGCCCATTAAAAACCACTTTGAAAAACATATTAAAAGTATCGAGTGAAAAGATTCTTTCCAGGAAATGAAATCAAGGGATTATTAAAACTGAAAGGAAAAAGAACAAACACATTTTTTCCACCTAAAACTAAAATAAAAATATAATGTCAGGAAGGAGCTGAAGTTTGAACACTGACGGGGAAAAATACAACTGTTCGTTCAGAGAATAGCAGAAAGTGGGGTGACTACTTCTGAAAACATTTTGTAAAAACACGGATTTTCTGCATAGTCCTACAGCTATTGTAATACTTGCAAGTACTCATTAAGCAGAAAAATGTATGCATCCTTGCATTTCTTTTCAACTAAATAAAAATTGATATTTGACAAGACAGTTCTCTGTACCAAGTAACTTATTAAAAGTGCATAAGATACTCTAGGTTTACAGTTGTTCAGATATGTATACTTCCTAAAATGATAAAATAGTCTGTTTTGAATAAACATAAAATAAATTATAAATACTTTTTTTCTGTTATGCTGTTGCCGCTACTACAATAATTCCATTGCATAAGGAATAGTTACATATATATTCAAACCTGGATCTATGCAAACTTAAAGGTTTCACAAACAAAGGCATTCTTAGATGAACACATCTTCCTACCCCTCTCCCTTCATATATCCTCTCACATCATATATAGATTTTGAATCATCCTCTTTAGAGACTTAAGCAGTCCAGCAAAAACCAACCCTAACAGGTGAAAAGACAGCTGTAAATTCAATGGCCTGTTATATGCAGGAGCTCAAACAAAATGATGTAATTGTCTTTTTGTGGCCTTAAACTTCATGAATCTACAAACTGACTGTGTGCTGGTCTACTGATCACTGACTACCCTTTTAAATATTGCAGCAGCAAGACTCCTTAACCATTTGAATCTCTGCCTTTGGGTTGTCTTTTACCTGGCACTATACAAAGCCAATTCTGATTCTGTAGACTTATGCCATTACATTCTTATGTCTTAGTTTATATCAATCCTACAATATGTATATGTGGAAAGAGGGCAGAATATCCGAGGAAGACATTTTGTAGCTGGGAATATGGATGCCCCTTGTCCTATGTAATTTTAGAAGAACTTATTTCTAGCATCCCAGAGATGAAGACATGTTCCTGGGAGGGAGAGAGGAAATACCTGTACTCCAGTGTTTAGTACTATATTTAGATAAGTTCCTTCTATAAACAATAAAATAAAATGAGGCAGACAGCAGAACAATCTCCTGGTCAAGGTCTCATTTTAATAAATCATTCTTCTTTCTTTTTTATTGCCTCTCAGGTCATAAACAAATACAGATTATGTAACCTTTGCATCATGTATTGGGAGGATGGCTTACTGAGTAGCCACTAGTTTAAAACTTGAGAGATCTTTGTTCTTTTACAGATTGTGTGACCTTGAGCAAGTAATTTAAGGCAAGATCCATAAAGCTATCTCACTGTTACAACACACAACTTTTACGCATCCAGGTCCAGAGCAGATTTCACAGACTCCCTCAGGAGTTAAACTCTAAAGAAATGCTTACATCCACTCTGGATCCACAGCCCTCAATATTCTCTTAGAGTTAAAAGTTGCACTTTTCAGCATGGCTGCTATTGCTGGTGGAGGTCTCCATCTTCTGACAGAATTCTAGTGGTTGTAAGTTCTTGCTCTGCAAATAGACTACCTGAGTTTTAGAGCTTCCTTACTTTAATGGGATAGTAATTCCCATTTTCTACTTCTCAGAATAATATCTAGGCCACAGCATTATAGAATATCCTGGGCAGGTGTATCCTCTTAGTTTTTTGTTAAAGATGAACCACTAGGTAACTAACAAAGAGTTAGGGGGCTAGAGGCACAATAGCAGGAAGGTATGTGTCCTCTGTGATGAGGCCATTTTGTGGGAGAGAGGCATGATCCAAAAGCCTTTAAAATCAGTAATAAACCTCAGAGCAGGGACCAAAATATTGGTAATCTGCTGATATACTATTGCAAAAGGAAGGGTCATACAATATAAGAGATAAAGGGCACATACATATATACAGGAATGTTAGTAGGAGGTTAGATAACATTAAAATGGCCATCCAATCGAACTTAAGTTTGTTTAGATGTGGACCTTACACTTAGATCCCTAGTTAGGTCAATCTAAATGTGAACTGTACAGAAGTTCAAGAAGGTTAGATAGGTCCAAAAATAACCAGCCCAATCTAAGTTAACTGTTCCTTAAAGGTAGTTTAGTTTAGATCAGAGCTGGTGAGACTGATCTAATTGAGTTCCTGGTGCAGTCCAGAGGCTGGGAAATTCCAGTTCCCCCTGCCTTGGACTGCATTTTTCCCCTGGCATTGGGCTATTTTTAGCCTCTGTCGCTTTATTCCACCCCCATATGGAAAATCTCCCTCCCTGCATGGACCAGCCAGCTCCCTTCCCTCCTCCTCCCCTGCCCCCACCACCTTGCTCACCAAACCCTCCATCCTGCAAGCCACTCCAAGTTTTGGTTTAACTGGTGTTCGCTGGTGCTGGGAGCTGAGGAAGTAAGTCAGGGTGGGGAAAGAGGAGAACAGGATTAGGGGGATTGTTACCAGGGGGCTAGAAATATAGCCTCTGGTCCTGGGGAGGGAGTGAGCCTCCCATACCATCAAGCCTTCCTGTGGACCCTGCTTGCCCCCCTGATCCCTGGAAATCCCCACAAGCCCCCATGCTAATCCCTCCCATCCAAATTTACCTTAGCTTGGGTGGCCATTTATAACTTTATTCTAACCTCCCGAAAAGTCTTTACACACCCTAAGATAAATAATGGGGGGAGGGGGGGGGGGTGATAACAGGCCTATGACTACAAACAAGAAGCTAAATGGATCTGGTTAATTTTTTTTATAAAAAATCAAAATGTTTTGATGACACTTTTGATGGAATGTTTACTTATTGAATCCCAATAATGTTGAAAATATTTAATCTCAGCAAGGTAAAAAGATTTTGATCTTGTAATTTGATTTCTACGGTTTTGACTTTTGTGTAAAAACATTGATATTTTATAATTGTTTATAATGCATTTCCTTTGTGTGTGTCTGTATTCAATATGTAATAGCTTGAACTTTCTGTTTTTGAAGTTTCTGAATAGACTTCTGAATAGATTTATTGTATTTTATTTTTCTGGAAGTGTTGAAAATTCTGGTTTTTGCTTTCAGTTCAAAAAACAAACAAAGAAACAAACAAACAAAATTTCTGTCCTGCAGAAGAGAAATTCCATTTGCCAATTATATATAAAAAAAATACACTCTTAACAAATGATTTCTCTTTTCACAGTAATTTTGGGTATATTGTAGTTACTATGCTGTTTGAAAAGAGTCCAACATTTTCTGCTCAGGCAGAGTTTTATCTTTTCTTCCTTAGGGTTAGAACAACCTGCAGTTCAATAGCTTAGAGTAGATACCCAAACAGATAAAATTTTTATTATGCTTTAATAATCCCATGTGCAGTCATAGCAGAAGAAAGTACATCATCTGTAAATCATTAACTCTTTCTCACCTTTGATAACTCAAGACAAACCTAGATTTCCACTCTCTCGAAAATATTTTAGAATACAAGCCACCTGTTGGTCAGGTCTACAGACATATATCCCCTTGAAGCTGAAGCAAGATCCCTAAAAGAATAAGGTTTTATTACATACATCCATTTAGCACTCTTGATTTTATTGTAAGTAAAATTTTACTAACAACAAGCAGATGCGCCACAACCAGTGGCACCTGCCAGCATTTGGAATCACTTCAGTGTTGCTTAAAATAGATGCATAGTCCCTGAGCAATTTATCCTGCTGCGTGCTCTTGAATATTCACTTTAAAACTGTCCTGTTCCTGACCGTGTGTAATGTGCTCCTTCCTGCTTGGTATGCTGGCACTGCTGTGACTTCTCACAGGATAAGCTTTGGGAGCTGCAGGACACATTTGTTAAGCTCTCAAATGAATTTTTCAGTAATGACATATGGGTGTCAGCTTTTTCTCTTGCCCTTTTTAATAGGTAGTCTCTTGTTTGGCTTCACTGCTGATTTTGCTTTTAGCTGTGGACCTACTGCTGAGAGAAGGGTCAACCTGCTGCTCATGGCTTTGTCCCTCTCTCCAGACACGTTTTCTATAACTTTACGGCAGTAATGATTTGCCTTCTTTTCCTTCCATTTTATAGTGTTAAGTTCAGTGTAAATGAATTATGAGATTCAAATATTAGGATCTTTCAGGACTGACAAGGGAACTTCCTAGAGCATTCATCACATTTAAATTCTTGCAAAATGCATGCAGGCTTACAGAGAAAAAAAAGCCAAAGCTTAAGCTTCTTTGTCTGTTGAAAAATCATATGATATTTAATATATGACACATATATGTATTTTAATCATGTACATATATATGTATTGTAACATATATATATACACACTGTCATTAATATAGTATTCTTGTAAATAGGTATTTCTGAGAGTGGGACACCTATCAAATATATACAAGTATCCCACAAATACCTTTTTAACTCTTGAGAAACGAGGAAGCATTCTAGCATCTTTGTGGTGTCTGTTGAATCTACGCTCTTTAGAATTCATATAATTCTGTCAGCATTATCCATGAAAACAATGTTGCTGCCAGAATATTTAGGACACATCTTCAGGTGGTTTAATTGGAAGAGGCCCACTTCACGTAACAAAACAGTTTTCCATCTCAAACAAATACAAGTGACATCATTTAGGATATGCCTGGTTATTTTCAGCTGCGCTACTTACTTCCTGTAGCAATGTAACAGGACACAGCATTTCACTGTAGTCTTTGAGGGTTAAAGGTAAGTGATCTGAAATTTCCTGAAAATAGTAAGGGCCCACGGGGCCCCTAAAAAATTTAGAAAATTATTATTTATCTGCCCCTGGTTGCCTGTCATGCGGCCCTTGATGGCTTGTCAAAACTCAGTAAGTGGCCTCCGCCTGAAATAATTGCCTGCCCCTGCTATAGAGAAAGGAGGTGAAGTGACTGGGTATTTTTTTTTTTTATTTTGCATATCTTGCTGCCTTACTGAAAATATCATCTAAGGGATTTTGATTTTTAGAGCATATAACAATACAAAGACTGTGGAAAGAACAATGTTCAGTAATTCATGTAGCAGTTTTGTTACTCACTAAAATAGAAAAAAAAAAAAAAAAGAAGAGACGTGTGATAGCCTTTTCCCTCCTCTCCAGATTCGTATATACCTGTCCTTACCTTTGTACACTCATCAGTTTTAAATTGTTGCAACCTAAAAAAAATTTCAGTTAATTGTCTGGATGCTTCACATGTTTATCTATCATTCCAACAATATGAAAACATTCATAAGTATCTAGATTATGATTTGGCTAAGTTTTTTGGAATCACTCCAGTGTTTCCAAAACAGTTTGACCTATACATCTCTAGATTTTTTTTATTTAATTGTTCATATGTTTTTGGTCTTGTGGCCACAACTGGGAGCAAGAAAATCAAGAACCCTGCAGATAATAATTGCACCCACCTAACAGAAGGCAAACAGAAGGTCTAAAGAGAAGCACAGATAGCAGAAAGCTTGATTTCATTAAATCAATTACACTGAAGAAGCCTGGATAATCTGGATTAAATATATAATGTGGAAAATATAAAGTGTTTAATCCAACAGTGTTTTGGTTCTTTCACAAAATCAATTGAAAATCTGGATCTATAATGTCTGCTCATGAAGTATTGCTTCAATTCACATTTTTAGCAAGTGCTTTGAAGAACTGCAATGATAAAAAAATATTTAAATGAAATTTATGGGTAATAAAATGTATTGTTTCAAGATTTTTTCCATTTGTTAATAACAGAATCAGAAGAAATTTAAGGAGGTAATAAGTCTATAGCTACACTATTATAGTGACCATGATGTCTCCTTACTTGATCAGAAAGAGGTAGTTAGCCCTGCTAATCTGAAGTCAGCAAGAAGCCAGGGTAGATTTGCATCTTATCAACTAACTTAATCAGAGATGCATAAACTTTCATAATCAGTGGCTTACTTCATCAGTGATTTACTTTGTAGGCCGTGCAGGCACTGAAAGAAAGGTCATTGACAGCCTCGGGACAAAACTGATGAAATCAATGTGCTAAATTTTATTGCAAGTGTTAAAAGTCATTGTGCCAAAGCTATCTACATCCTTATATCATATAATCATTGTCACAAACTCAATAATATTTTGAGGTGTCAGGGGATGTCATCCACCCTTTCCTGAGTTTGTTATGCTGATGTGATCTTCTTGAAAAGACAATTTTATGTTGTATTCATTTATGTCATTGTCCCTAGCCATAGTGATAAAAGACAGGCATGTGCTGGCATTTCTGGGATGTCTGTGCAGTTACAAACTGATTCAACCTAGCCAGGTTAGACTAGCCTGCAAAAATTGAATCAATTCAGGCTTAGGCTTTTTGAAGGTATGTCCTTAGCCCAAATGGTGTCTGTGGCTGCGTCTACACAAAATGCTTTACTGCACATTCGACTTATCTATGCATCACCATCTACATGTGCACAGTGATTACTGCACAGTAAATTAGGCTAATGCACAGTTAACTAGTACCAAGAAATACACGTACTAGATTAACTGCGTATTAGCTGTACTGTAGCACACATGTAGATGCATTTGCTTCCAGTCAGCCACACCAACAGTGGGCTAGCCTCCTGTTTGTGGAAGAACATCATGGCTGGAAGTTCCTCCAGCCATGTGGCAGGGGCGACTCCATAGCTGGCCCCGACTGGCCTCCAGAACCATGGCCTGACCCGCAGGGCCTGTGCCAACTGCTACCCCAGGCCTTATAATCCTCTGCTGCAGGCATGGACCAACTGCAGCAGCACCACAGGCCCTGACTCTGCCACACTGGGGTCCATTTCTCCAGCTGCTTGGCTCCTGGGCACCGTGCTTCTCTGCTGTGGGCACATGGCAAGCCCTGATGGCACCCAGAGTCCTTGCCTGTTTGCCCTAGGTCCCTGGCAGCACCTGCAATGGCAGTGCCCCTGACACTGGAGACATCAGCCTGGAGCTCCAACAGGACTGAGCAAGAGACCAATGACTTCATAGCAGTATGGGGCAAGGCACAAATGCAGTGGAAGTTTCACTGGGACATTCAGTCAACTGTCTATAAATATGAAGAAGTAGTGGCCCACATACAGGAGAGCAGCCCCCAGCAGTCTGGGTGACAGCACTGCATCAAGGGTAAGGCCCTGTGACCTCAGTGGGTCTGTATCACAGACAACAGCCACTGGTCCAAGATTGCCAGGAGGACCGTGACCTTCATGCAGTAGCTGGACCACATCTTAGCTGTGAAGGACCTGGTCAAGACCCATCATGTGTACTTGAGCAGAGGCAGGCTGCCAGAGCCTGCATCATGGGTCAGTGCTGATGAAGACTGTCTTGGGGAGGCCCCCTTGGGGTAAAATGGCAGGACCCAAAGTGCTGCTTGACCTCAGCTTCAGCTGGCAACACAGGCAGCCTGGGTCGACACCTGCCCTGACAACTCCAGGCACCCACACCAAGCAGAAAGGATGGGAATGACTCCAGTGACAAGCAGCTCTGACTCCTCCCTGGAAGGGGCCACTGCCCAGACAGCCAGGAACTGTGCCTCTGCACCCCAAAATATTGCAGGCACTGCACCAGCTCACCACCAGTAGAGACAGAGTCAGATCACTGGGACCACCTGCCGTATCTATTAGGAAGCCCCACACAGAGAGAAGGACTGCTGGGGGAGGGAGGTACCATGATTACTCATGCCCACACCAGTTTATCTGCCCACCCACAGGCTGCACTCCTGAAGCCAGTGGCCTCACATGGGGAGTGGGGCTGCCTCCTCCCTTCCACTCCCTACCCTACTGGCCGAGCTCCTGCATCTATCAGCATTCTCGTTCCAGCACACAGAAAAGCAGGAAGTAGTTCTGGACTTTATTGAGTATCCAGTGCTCTCCCAGCTAGGCAGCCAGGAGCCTTCCACATGCAAAGAAACTTATCAATAGCAGTGGTGATTTTCTCAAGTGCAGGGGTCAAGGTCTCATAGCATAGACAAGATATACCCCTACAGGCAACAGGCAGTGGCTCATGATGTGGGACTTGCTTAGGGTGCAATTGAAGCTCAGGATCCCATGTCAGGTTCTCATCTGTGTCTGGGGCACCATGGAAATCAGCAGCAGCATGGTGTAGTGGGTTGGACACCCCTTGGTGTCAGCAGTAAGGCAGCAGTGACTTCCAGTTGCTGCTACAACCAGCATGATTATTAGGGCTGTGCAAAGCTTTGGGTGGTGATTCGATTTGGAGGAGATTCGGCCTGATTTAGTGGCTGAATCTCCAAATCTGAATTGAATCAGGAACCAATTAAAAGGTCCAAATCAATTCAAAGCTCTCTGAATCTTTGTAAAAGATTTGTAGAGCTTTGATGATCCGGACAGTCCCCAGTGACTGCAGCAGGGACCTGCAGTGGGACTCAGAGCTGGTAAGTAGGGGTGGGGGAAGGGGAACTGGAGGCGGGAGGAGGGGGCCATGGGGGGACCCCTTCCAGTCCCCATTCCCTGCCTGCTCCCACAGCCCCCTGACCCCCTTCTCCCACAGCCCCCCCATGGCTGCCCTGCCTGCCCCAGATCCCAGTACTTTAAATAAAAGTCCCACTCACTGGGTGCTGCTGGGCAGGGGGAGAGATCCCTGCTGTCCCCCACTGCCCCACACTATGTGGGGGGCTCTGCATGAGCCCCCCACCCCCCCTGTTGTCTCAGCACCCCCCATGGCTGCCCCACACATCCCAGCTCCCAGCCCTTTAAGAAAAACAAAAAACCCAGAAAAACCCCAGGACTCACTGGCTCCTGCAGTAGCTTCAGGGCTTTGGGGGGGGCTCATGGAAGAGCCCCCCATGTGGTGCAGGGCAGCAGGGAGTGCCCCCTCCCCTTCCACTGGCAGGAATGGTGAGTCTGGGATTTTTCCCCATTTTTTTTTTTTTTTAAGGGCTGGACCTGGGCTGGGTGGGGCAGACATGGGGGTGGGCTGGGACAGTGGAGGGGGGGAAGGGTCCCCCACACAGTGTGGGGCAGTGGGAGCCAGCAGGGATTGCCCCCTTAACCCAGCAGCACACACTGAGTCAGGGCCTTTTCCCCCAAGTGTTGGGAGCTGGGGCAGGTGAGGCAGCCATTGCCTGGCTGGGAGAGCGGGTGGGGGTTGGGCCTGGCCTGGGTAATTCAGAGATTCAGCAGCAGCTGAATCAGATTCAGCTGAATCAACTTGGTACAATGATTTGAATCACTGAATCGAATCACTGTCCCCTGAATCAGCCAAATCCAAATCCGAAGCGAATACTAGCCACTTCACACAGGTCTAATGATAATGCAGCTGCAATGACTGCCATTTACTCTGCTCCCCTGCTTCTCAAGTAGTTGGTACCTGCAGCTGCCCCAGTTGCCCTGCCTTAGTTATGCCATAGGCTTTCAACTGTAGAACTGATTTCAGTTGCTTATTAGGCCATTGTTACATCTGACACTGAGCAGATGTTGAAAGGTGTTAGTACTAGCTTGAGTTTGGAGCAATCACACATTCAGGTCAGCAGGGGCCTGGAGGACTGAAAAGTGAGGATCTCCTCACTCTTATTCTAGGCTTCTCCCTTATCCACCCCCAGGGTCCTCTGGTTCCAACCCCCTTCCAAACCCCTCTTCCCACCCCCAGGCTCCTGTCCTGCCCCTCCCACTTATTTCTGTCTGCCCACACTGTCTGTCCTGGGGGAGCAGGCAGGGAAGGGTTAACATACCTGCCTGGCCTCCACTACTGCTGCTACTGCCAGGCTGCTGTTTTTCTCTGGGCTCAGCCCAGACCAAAGAGCTGTGGAGGTGCAGCCAGACAGGCAGGTTAACCCTTACCTGTCTGCTTCCCACAACACACAGCATGGGCACCCACAAGTAAGTGAGGGAGGTGGGGAGTTAGTGAGTGGGCATGTAGGATTCTGGGGAGGGGAGCGGGGAAGTGGGTCCAATGTGGGCCAGTTGGGGAGGGGAGGTGGGTGTTGTGCTTACACTAAGATGCAACCTAGAATGGCTACATCTTAGTGTAATATGAGCTGGGTAACATGAATCAGACATAATCCAGCTCTAGAGTGGCATAACTTTTAGAAGCCCAATGAGTGCTTAAAGCTAGTTTCAGGTGTTAAGGTGTGGACACTCCAGCTGTTAAGATCTCCTGGAAGTGCCCAAAATTACCATGTAACAAGACCCTTAGTCAACATTTTAAGCATTTGTCCTAAATTTTCCATGATGGATATTTCTGATGGGACTATTCATCCAAGAGTGGTAACTGATCAAAGATAATCTGTTAAATCTTCAGATTTTCTTGTAAACTATTTCTTCAGCTAGGAGAGAGTGGAACACTGAATTGGAAGTGTATTCTCAAAAGAAACCTCACAGCTTCTAGGTAAATATGCGTTTCTGCTGAACCATTTCAGATCCCTTTGAGAACCCCCAGGTATATATAATTTTTTTCCCCCCTAAGATCTGTCCATTGTCTATTTCCTATTTATGGAGGCAAAAATTCTTCAGAGTAGCTCTTCCTAACTGCAAATACTAAGCTTCAATCTAAGCTGTATAAAATATCCATGGAGGAAGGAATACGAAAAGATTTCAGGAGTAGTATCCAGCCATTTGCCTTTTAGAATGATGAGGGTCCTAACTTACAAAATGGGGACTGATCAAAGAGTTTCTTTGTGTAAATTAATATTCTAGAAGTATGTCTGAAATTTTGTGCAACTGGTGATTAATTTAGGATCTGCCATGGTTATTGATCTCTTCTTAACAATGCAGGTGTGTGTTTATTTCCAGTGCAGTGTAGCATGAAGAACATTTCATTATTAAAAATATTAAATCAATAAAATGGAGACAATCACTTTCTGATTCTAAATAGCATGTTACAGGGTGGGGCGGAAAACGAAATCTGATTTGCTATACACAGAAGAACCCATGATTAAACACTCTGGGACTGGGAGAAATATGTTTGTGCTTTTATTGCTGAATGAAATAAATATTTATTTGATAGATGCTTTATGGAAATGCAGAATAGCTCTGGAGGAACTTCCCTTCACATACATTGATAAATGCAACTAAACAAAGTATTGTAGATCACTGCACTATTCTACATCTTACTAGTATGATGTTAGCACTGGCTGTAGAGACTGCTTTGAGTTGTTAAAAGTTTGTGTATTCATGATTTCTTTGAATTATTTATGCCAATGCTCAGTTCACCCATTTAACTCTCCTACATCCAGTGCTGTAGAAATCTGTGATGGGTTCTACAGGATACCACTGTGCACTCCAAAGGTAAAACACTCTTGAACTATATCATCTTTAGACTGTCTCTGGCTTTGCTAAATGTATGTAAGGGAGTTCCATTAATCTAAAATGAAATACTCTAGGTAATGGCAAACTGAGAGTTGAGTTTCCTCCCACCCAGGTATGCTAGGGTTATAGTTATTTACAATAGTATCAATTGCTATTTATATCATACTTAGTGACTGAGATTTCCAAAGCAGTGAAGGGAATGTATGCACATATCTCTATTAAAGTTAATATAAATTTAACCTTCCCTTGACATCTTTTTCTACATGTAAAATTTACATATATACAAAACATGATGTATAATTTATGTTCAGTCTTAGAGCCTTCTAACTGTACTTCTTTGAAAACCTTGAGGCAGAGCTGTCCCTAGGGTACGGTGAAGCAGGATGACCACCCCAGGCCCTGCGCTTTGGGGGAACCCTGTGGAGCCAGGCAGAGTGGCCACAGCCCCTCCTGCACAGCCCACTTGGAGCTGGTGGCTTAGCTCCACACTGCAGAGGAAGCGCAGACCCCCCCCCCCCCCACACACACACCCTTTGCCAGAGAACCACGGCCCCGCACAGTGTTAAGGGGGCCCCACACATGCTGATTTGCCCTGGGCCCCATGTCCCCCTAGGGTCAGCTCTGCCTTGAGGTAATATTAGTGGTGTGTGTGTGTGTGTGTGTGTGTGTATGTATGTACACATGTATACATTTGTATGTACACATGTATACATATATACAGATATATATGTACACGTGTGTGTGTGTATGCATACACACACACAATCTTAAATCCAGTAATTTTAAAGGTTTCCAAAGGAGAGGCTTATATGAATGTAAAATGATTATTATATGTAGCAAAGGCAGAATTTCACATAATAATATAAGGAATAATCATATACTTTTACCAAGTTATATATGTAATTTACATAATTATATATGTAATATATGAGATGCTGGAGTCTGCTGGAGCGCAGTAATTACCACACTACAGCCCCCTCTGACGTGCTGTAATTACAGTGTGTTGCAGCAGCCTTGCTACTCATGTATAGGTGCCCTAGGTGCCCTTCCTCAGGTCTGAAGGGGAAGCAGACACAGAGTGAGCTAAATATCAAAGAAAAGATTCCATTCAAATGCACCCTGCCTGGAGGGATGGAGTAGGGCTGTGACATAGGAATTAAGAAGTGTAAACAGGAGCCATTATGAGACAAAAGGAGAGCAATAGAATAAGCAATCTAGTTACTGACAAAGGCAACCATTCAAAAATGGGTTACTTATTACCTGTAAAGTTCAGAGTGATGCTTCCCAGTGTTAGTAAGGTAGTGATATAAGCCAAAAAGTCCCTGTTCAGTGGCAACATGTAGGGGGTGCACAAGGGTGCTCATGCACCCCCTGAGAGCACTGGTGCACCCCCTGTCAGGCTACACTTCCTGCTTGGGCAATGGGCAGGGGGGGCAGGTGGGAGTGCTGGTGGGACTGCCAGATGTAGTCCTGCGGCCACTTCCGGGAGCACTGCGGCCACTTCCTGGTCGGTGAGTTTTGCCACAGCAGGGGCGAACTCCCCCAGTTGGCAAGATTGGCTGAGGGGGACCCCCCCCATCGCTGACTGGTCACTGGGGGGGGGGGCATGTGCGCCCCATGACTAAGGTGGCACCAGTTGCCCATGTCCCTGTCTATATTAGGACCAGATTTTTTACTGTTCAGTAGTTATGAATTTATTTTACTAGGCCCATCCTCTGGAGGTATTTTGAATATTCTCTGTGAGCACAAAAATTGTGAGATCAGAAAGGGAGTGGCTGTTTTGTGTAAAATGTGCTACTACTGGAGTTTGTGTGTCTCCGTCCTCATACACTTCCTCCTCCTCCCCAGACACTCTATTTATTCGATAAGAAGACGAGGTATATTCCCCCATTTAACAAGGGAAGAAATCCCCTTGCTTTACAATTGAGGCATCAGGGGGCAGGCAACTGCTGTGGCTTCAGCTCCAACCCACAGCTACCACCTGCTACCCTGCTGCTTCTGCCCACCCTGCCCTGCCATTGCTCCCCTGCAACCCCCTGTCTCTCCACACTCCATGCTGCTTCTCCCTCTCTCTTCCCCTCTGCTGCACTCTTTTTTACCTTTGTTCTAAGTAGGCAGGATCCATCCCTGCTGCAGCTGGGGGGCACAAAGCATGGCTATAGGCCAGCCCAGGGGCACTGGTGTAGAGGTGGCATTGCTGCTCCAGCATAGCCCCATAGCAACAGCACTGCTGCTACAGAGCTGAGCTAAAGCAGCAGGGCCAGCTCTGAATTGGTGCTATGGGGCCTGGCTTGAGCCAGGCTCTCTGCCCCAGGCTGCAGCAGGGATGGAGCCTGCTGGCATGGAGGAAAGGTAAGTGGAGGGAGGGGCAGGAAGGGGGGAGAGACTTTGGGGAGGGAGATAAGTGGAAGTGTGGAGGGGACCTGTGGCTTCAGAGGGCAGAAGTAGCTAGGAGGGGGAAAAGGGGGAAACCAGGGAAGTGGGAATTGGGGCAGCCTGAGCCTGTTGCGGGGTAGACACAATGGGGTAAATAGTGGGAGGGAAAGGCAGGAGGGGAAATGCTGCCTGCCTCTCACTGCCTCCCCCTCACTACCCCCCCATGTGCCCTACCACATGCCCCCTATCTCCCCCACCATCTGTCCCCCACTGCCTGCCCTATTACTGCCTCCCTCATCACCTCTCCCCCTACCACCTGTAGTATTGGGGGGGGGGAATGGATAAATTTAAGGTAATCCTCTAATAATTATGGAAAATTATAATTAATTAATTTTTTTTTTCTATGTGTAGAATCTAACTTTTGGGGGGGGGGGGTGTCTTAAATTCAGGGTCATGTTATATTTGGGTAAATATGGTATAGTGCACAGTTCCTGTCTCCTACATAGTTTCAATGTGGGGAATATGGTAATGAAGGTAAACTCCTATGGGCACAGGGGTCTATTCATATAGATCGGGGGTAGGCAACCCCCTGGCAAGCATACCAGGGTGTGGCACGCAAAGATATTTTGCTTGTCACGTATGCCTCAGAGAAGGGGCCGGGGCTGTGCTGCCACACCAAGTATTAAGCCCCTTGCGGCTCCCCTGCCATCCTCGCCTGGCATGCCAACATATTACAAGTTGAGGTTGCAGGTGTTTTTGGCACTCTGCCCAAAAACATTGCCGGCCCCTGGTATAAATCCTGTAGCAAGAACAGAATCTTAATCTGTATGGAAAGAAATAGATTTCATCCTATCACATTCTATTTTTGTCCTACCACTCTCAGTCCCAAACGCAAAACCTAGAGTTAATAGTATGCCTGGGTAAACATTTCTGGAGGAAATATAACCACTTGTGCATACACATGAAACACCTTATTCTGCAAATAAAAGCTCTTCCCTGACCATTAATGAAGATAAACCCCCATCACAGAAATACTGGCTGAAAAAAAACCCAGCAGGTTTTGAATATGGCTGGGATGAACTTCAATTCCTACACTGCAGACATGGTACCAAATATTTTTCCTAATGTTTTGCCCAATTTCGGTGTTGATACCTGCAGGACAATCTGCAATTGATATATTGTGCTTTGGGGCCCACTCAAAATCTGTGGGTCTAGACAGTTGTCCTTATTTTTTTATTGAGTATGTAATATTTGTTTTACCTGCCCTGTAGGCCTGTCAAAATTACAATACCACAGACTTTATGGGATGCCAGCAGTTACAATCCAAGATATTATTTTATTATAATTTTATTTTGATTCTTATTTCAATATTATTGGATATAATTATAAAAGCAATAAAAATACTAACTAAATGGCATCTGTGCTCTGAACCAAGTTGAATTTGTTTATTGTCCTATTCAAATAGAATTTTAATTCTGTAAAATGTACTAAAAGATTTTTATCTCACACGTTATTGATCTGTAAGAAGACCACCCATTTTGCAAGGTGGTATTTTTACTCTGATTTTATTTTATCAGTAGTTCAAAACCTGTAAAACTGCATTGCACCTGAAGATACAATTTTTTGGAAGCAGAAGCTGCCAAATATGGAGAGGAGGGGATAAGGAGGGAAAGATGTACAGTAAATGAAGGCCACGCTCCTTGTGCTTTGAAGATCTAGGTTCATTGGTTTGGGATTCAAATGAAAGGATGTTTAGTCTCTGCCCCAAAAGGCATTTTGTCTTCATACTCAAACTGGAACACAGCAGGAGATCTCAAGCCAGGGAACAGAGAGGTGTTATGAATCAGGAGTGGTAAGAAGTGCTAGCTATAGAGTGTATAGAAAGCACACATCACGTGACCTTGCTGGATTTTAACTAGAGATGTATTTTTCTCCTAAGTTACAAAAATTCATTTTATTTAATTCTACTTTCACAGGACAAAGAGTTATATTACTATCATAACCATATTGTACAGTTTTTAAAATACCTGACTCTAAGTTTGTATTTGTCATAGTGTACAGATTTCTCTTGTTTTATGCAGATTCTGTATGTGCAAATTTGCTCTTATGCAATGACCCTTTTTACAACAAAAATTCTTTATATGTGAGGTAAATTCACTCTTATGTGATTGGTGACGCGGAAGCCCAAAGTCAGCTGCTTTGTGCGGTGCCTGAAGTCAGCTGCTTTGGAGTGACACGCACCAAAATATCATCTCTTGTGTGGATCTGTGCTCCTCACTCATTGTCTGCAACACATTTTTCTGTAGTTGCCATCCCCCTTCTGATAGTGCCCTGTGTTTGTGTGTACTGTCTGCCTTTAGTGAGTACAAAAATTGTCTTGTAAATGGGTCTGCGGGTCAGTACAGTTGAGGTCTTGGAACATATCCCTTTTTGTTACATTGTAAAAAAAACTGTGTTTATTATGGTTTGTCTTTTTCTTGTAACTTATGTAACCTAAAGCAACTTAGATGAATATAGGTTCATGAGAATGGGAACAAGATGCTGTTTGTCTAAGAACCACCAAGTATGCTTTTTTGGATGTTTTGCATTTTTGTACCATTTATTTTTACAAATGTGTGTATGAAAGGTAACACTGATATTAATTTTGATATCTTTTACATCTTGTATCACTAATTCAGATTGTACGTTAAAGACTATATCATCATAAATGGGCATGTACAAAACATTCAGCAAATAAATTACTGAAGGCTGTGAAACAGTCTGTTTCCAGATTTATTCATACTCTACCCACTGCAAAATTAGGCATCTGTAACTTTTTTCTGGAGAAATACATTTCATGGATTGTTATTTATTCAGTGTAGTCTGGAGAACTGATGCAGAGAGACTGGGTGAACCTTCTAGTCTGAAAAAAATCTAACATCCCCCAGGGTATTGCACATTTTGTCTTGTAAGTAAATGAGAGAAGTTTTCTGTTTCTATACATTATTTGAACACTACCACAAGCTACTGAAACTTTGGTCTTGTTAAAAAATAGAGCTATGTTTCCACATTGTTAATTTTTCAAGATTGGTTTTAAAGACTTATCTCAGCCAAATATAGGAGAATGCATGAAACATTTTCAGTTACCATGGTATTAGATACCCTCACAATTTCATTTGCTGGGAAACATTTTCATTTAGAGAATAAACTCATATAAAGTTGTGATTGGATGAACCATCTTTTAGCCTTTATTTCCCCTGTTTCATTTATAAACAGTGAAACAGATACACCAATTTTGTGGGTTAGCACAGCTCCAATGAAGCTGATAGACATATGGATCTGTGTTTAGAAAAATACAGTGACAAGACTACTGAATTGAGACTCCTGAGACAATGGTCACTGACCGCTCAGATGACCTTGAATTAGTCAGTTTCCAATCTCTCTCTGCTTCAGTTTTTTTCATCAGTAAAATAGGGAGAATGATACAATCTTTTGTAAAGTGCTTTGGGATTTACTGATGGAAAAGGTTATATAAAGGGTAGATGTTCAGTTGTCTTGTATTTTTTCTTAAGAATGATTATCCTAGTGAGGACGCTTTTATGATTTGCTTTTCTTGGGTGTTTGAAGGCTTTTTCTAATTTTCTACTGCATTTTGTGCCACATTATATCTTCATTTTTACTTCTGAATCCCCATTTAACTCAGTTTTTATTTCTGTCCTCTTTTCTCAACTTCATAAGGAAGAGAAATTAGGTTAGAGTGGGTATGATCAATAGCAAGAAATGACAGTTTTAGTTGTCTTGGTCTGTTCTACATAGTGCAATGAAGGACAAATTAAATGTCTTTAAATGAATGATGTTAGTCATGGACAAATTATTCATAGTGAATCGTTTAGTGAACAAATGTTGATTTTTTTTTTTTCTTGCAGAATGAATCATATCTGAATAATGTTCTACTATTCAGCTGTTTCTAAAAATGATAAAATCTTACTTCAGAAAAAAATATTTATTTGACAATGTATCTGTCAATCCCCCCCAATATTATTTGCAAATAGTTTTGTCACTAGTTTCAATAAATGAAATATTTATGCTACATAGTATTTTTAGATGCTCGTGAGTATTTTTAGCATAACTTTAGGCATTTTAGGCCAGAGTCTGTTCCTTCTGTTAGGTGTACAAGTCATTTTAGGCAACCAAGTGCAAAGTTATCCTGCCCTGATGGGATCCTTGATAAACTATTATCGAGTGCCTGGGTCCTCATCTTCCTTGTAGCTTTTGACTCTATATTAACAATGATACAATGTTAAAGGATAAGATGATGGCATGTTACAAAACTAGATACATTCATGGATTTTCAGTAGATTTAAGAGGGTTGTACTAAGGCACCCAACTCCACTTGCATGCCCAATAGGGCCCCTTGTCCTTCAAAAAAGGAAATATTTTAAGTAGAGCCCCAAGCAAATTTCAAAACTATTTATATGGCAAGCAAATGCTTAGAGGATAAGTGCTAAGTTCAAAGTGAACATAAATGTACAACTTGTTTGTATCTTGCCAGGAGCAATGGGGTTCTATGATTAGAGCTTGTAAGTCTATGATAATATACATGAGGAATAGTAATAGAAGTCACTTCCTGCACATTCCTTAAAGAGTCGTATGTACTTAAAGAGTCCCCATTGTCATTGTAACTGAGCAGCTAACAATATTTACTCTAAATAAATTCAGACCATTGCTTGAGGTAGAGAAGTATAATCATCACACTTTTGCAGATAGACTCTCTATACAGTTCCTTAACTGACTTGCATATGTTCACATATTTGAGGTAAAGTCCAAACTGAATCCACGCTCCTTTACCCCTAGGTTAGTTGTCCTTTCACTTGTAAGAGCTTGTACAGGGACAGTAATTTACCACTACACAGTAAGTTCCAGGACTGGGGCAGTAGACATATTTTTGCCTGGCTGTTTTCTGGAAATATAGGTCCTAGAAGTCTTTCAGTTTAAAACAGTTTAAAATGAAATTTTAATTATGTTTTAAAATTACATACCTTTTGGCATATCTAGTCTCTGCAACAAATGATGTGATTATCAGAAATGCTGAGTTCCTGACCTCCACTGAAATCAGTGAGATTTGCACAGTGGAAATCATGAGGCCATTGGTTGGAAAGAATCTTTCTAGTGTTACAGAAAGAAGCATAAATAGTTCCATGTGTTTGTCTTTTATTTCATATTTTATGTAATAATTGTTGATATAAAAATCATCAAGTTAAACGCATCATTTTTTTTCCTTTGCAATATTTTCTAGATGAAGTCTGTCTTGAACCATTTTATCTCCACTTTCAACTTTTTATCATCAAAGGCAACAATAGCTTTTTTGGTAGGTTAAGAAAAATGCATTGCAGGAGAATGAATAGATGGAAAGTTAAATAACTCATGTAAACATGGTTCAGAAGTAAACCCAATAATAGCAAATATATATATTTTTTGTCACTTAGGAAAGAAAGGTAGAGTTGGACACTGGTCACTTTGCAGTGTAGGTGGGAGGACAAAGAGCAAAACACATTGCAACTGACAGTTCTTCCATGCAAGTGATGAGTAGTGCATGAACCTACAGAAAGGTGTGCGGGATAGACTTCCCCGCCAGAAAAGTTTGTTGATATTCCGATAGGAAGTCTTTTTTTTTTTTTCTGATGGGCTATGCAGCACGTATACAGCTGGCCTAGGTTTTAGAACACAGTCTGTTCAGGATATTTTATATCCTCACCAACCGTCCTCCCTTTCTACAACCAGCCTCCAAGGCCACTTCTTTAAAAACTCACTTAGCACTTTTTTCCTATCAAAGCCCAGCACTCAACATAGTTTCATAGATGTTAGAGGATGGAATGGGCCTTACAGATCATCGGATCCAGCCTTCCTGCACTTGGGCAGGAAAAACTGCTGGGGTTAGATGACACCAGTAAGATGGGCATCAAAATGCTTTTTGAAGATCACCAGGGTAGGTGACTATGTCACCTCTGGGGGAGCCTGTTCCAAACCTTTGGTACTTGACTTGTAAAAAAGTTTTTCCTTATGTCTAGCCTGAAGCGATCTTCAATTAGTTTGTGTCCATTATTTCTTGCCCCCACCAGGGAGGCCTTAGTGAACAGATGCTCCCCAGGCCCTGATGTATGCCCCGGTATACTTATAGGCTGCCACCAAGTCCTCTCTGAGTCTTCTCTTCTCTGGCCTGAACAGTCCCAAGTCTTCCAGGCTCTCCTCATATGACCTGGTCTCTAGGCCTCTAATCATGTGCATAGCCCTCCTC
Organism: Alligator mississippiensis; assembly: GCF_030867095.1. Lineage (NCBI taxonomy): Eukaryota > Metazoa > Chordata > Crocodylia > Alligatoridae > Alligator > Alligator mississippiensis. The sequence goes on from NC_081824.1 coordinate 88,559,965, forward strand.
TGGACTCTCTTGAGCTTCTCCATATCCTTCCTGAAGCGTGGCTCCCAGAATTGAATGCAATACTCCAGCTGTGGTCTCACCAAGGCTGAGTGGGAGATGCCCCTAATAGATGCATGCCAGTGTTTGATTGACTCTGCCAGCTACAGCATCGCATTGATGGCTCATGTTCATTTTGTAGTCTATTATGACACCCAGGTCTCATTTACTTGTGGTGCTGGCAAGAGTAGCACTGCTGAGCCTTTAAGTGTGCTGCAGATTATTCCTCCCCAGATGGAGCACTTTACATTTCTCCATATTAAAAGACATCGGATTGAGGTCTGCCCATCTCATAAGCCTGTCCAGTTTGGCCTTTATCACCAGCCTGTCTTCGAGCATGATCATACTCTCCCATAGTTTGGTGTCATCAGTGAACTTTGACAGTTTGCTTTTAATACCCAAATCAAAATTCATAGATTCATAGGTTGTAGAGTCAGAAGGGACCACAATGGATTATCATGTCTGACCCCCTGCCCGTGGCAGGAAAGAGGACCGAGGTCAGATGACCCCAGCCAGGTGACTATCTAGCCTCCTCTTGAAGACCTCTAAGATAGATGATACCACCACCTCTCTTGGAAGCCCATTCCAGATCCTGGCCACCCTTACTGTGAAAAATGTCTTCCTAATATCTAACCTAAATCCACTCTCAGCTAGTTTACACCCATTATTCCTAGTCACTCCCTGGGGCAGCTTAGTAAACAACTCTTCTCCTATTCCCCATTGACCTCCCCTAATACATTTATAGGTGGCCACAAGATCTCCCCTCAATTGTCTCTTGTGAAGGCTGAAGAAATTCAGCTCTCTCAACCTCCCCCTGTAGGGTCTATCACGAAAGCCACTAATCATGTGAGTGGCCCTCCTCTGGACCCTCTCGAGATTCCGCGTGTCCCTCTTGAAGTGCAGCACCCAAAACTGGACACAGTACTCCAACTGTGGCCTGACCAGTGCTGCATAGGGGGGAAGCATCACCTCCTTTATTCTATTAGTTATGCACCTGCTACTGCACAACAAGTTGTGATTGGCCTTGTTGATGGCCTCATTACACTGTCGGCTTATGTTCATCTTGGAGTCGATTATGATTCCAAGATCCCTCTCTGCCTTCGAGCTGCTGAGAAGGACAATCCCTAACCTATAGGTGTGCTGGGGGTTCCTCCTTCCCAGGTGGAGTACCTTTCATTTATCTTTATTAAATTGCATCCTATTTCTCTCTGCCCATTGATCCAACCTGTCCAGATCAGCCTGAATCTGCTCCCTGCCCTCCGGTGTACTAACTTTGCCCCATAACTTGGTATCATCAGTGAACTTGGTGAGGGTGCTCTCCATGCCCTCATCCAAATCACTGATGAAGCTATTGAATAATATCGGTCCGAGGACCGAACCCTGCAGGACCCCACTGTCCATCTCCCTCCAGGCCGAAAAGGAACCATCCACCACCACTCTCTGGGTGCGGTCCCTAAGCCAGTTGGCCACCCACCTGACCATGTAGGCATCCACTCCACAGTCTGCTAGCTTCCCAATGAGGATTGGGTGTGAAACTGTGTCAAACGCCTTCCTAAAGTCTAGGAAGATGACATCAGCCTCGGCTCCCGTGTCCAGGCAGTGTGTGACCTGGTCATAGAAGGCTACAAGGTTTGCCAGGCAGGATCTACCTGTGACAAACCCATGCTGGTTTTACCTCAGCATCATTTCCCCTGCTGGGCCTGCACAGATGTGTTCTTTGATTATTTTCTCTAGCATTTTCCCAGGAATAGAGGTAAGACTGACTGGTCTAAAGTTACCTGGCTCATCCCTTCTCTCTTTCTTGAAAATGGGCACCACATTGGCCCTTCTCCAGTCCTCAGGGACCTGGCCGGAGCACCATGAGTGCTTGAACAGCTGTGCCAGCAGCTTAGCTATGACACTGGCCAATTCTTTCAGCAGCCGTGGATGGAGGTCATCTGGGCCTGCTGACTTGTACCTATCCAGCTCCTCCAGGACCTCCTTAACTATTTCAGAACTAACCATAGGCGGACTGGTGCCATGTGGACATCCATCAGTGATCGAGGTAGGGGAATTGGCTTGGTCAGTACGTAGAAATACTGAAGCGAAGAACTCATTGAACAGCTCTGCTTTTTTTCCTGGCGTCAACCACCAACTGTCCTGATTTGTCCTGCAGGGGCCCTATGTTGCTCTGAGTTTTCCTTTTGCCCACTATATACCTGAAGAAGGACTTTGTATTGTCCTTGATTGTTGAAGCCAGCCTGAGCTCAAGCCCCGCCTGGGCCTGTCTAAATGATTCCCTGCAATAGCGCACCAGGGAGATATATTCCTCCTTGGTGGCTGCTCCCTGCTTCCATTGCCTATACATCTCTTTCAGATTGTTGATGAACATGTTGAAAAGCACTGGCCTGAGTTCTGAACCCTAAGAGATGCCACTGATCAACTTCCACTCTGATGATTCAGTTCTGTCAATCGATACTCTGTGATCCTATCACGGAGTCAGCTACATAGCCACTGGATGATAAAGTAGTTGAGGTTGCATTCTCCCAATTTTTTTCTGATATACTATACATGATATACTATATTTGCATACAGTAGCGATCTGAGAGAAGGGTAGATAATTTGCCCTGCTTACAGTTTTGTGAAGAAAATAGGAAGGGAGAAAAAAAAACACATAAGGTGCCCCAAGAGAGTTTGAGCCTGCTGCTCTTTCATGTGGTCTTTCCTGCTCTGCACAAAGGTCAAGGAAGCCGATCCTTCAACTAGGGGGAGCTCAGCTGGTGAGATCAGAGATCATGTCTCATAAGCAGCACACTTGAAGACTGGGGAGGGTGACAGGCCCTGCAAGCAGCTGTCCAGCTCCCCATGTTGATGAGTGCTGGCAGACCAAGTTCCCAGGACATCTTTTTTACCCCTCTGAATAATTTAGTTTGTGAATGTGAAACATTACCTGTTGCTCAATGGAAATAATTTCTGCCACACTAGTGTAACTTGGGAGTGGAGGGGGAGTAGCATCACATGATTTTGGGGATGGAACATTAAATTACCCAGACCCCAATCACACATCTTACATAGTGTCTGTCAGCAGCCACCTAGACAAGCAAGAGGGTAAGCAACTCTCATTTGAGTCTATAAAAAAAAGTAACTACAGTTATGGGTCAGATCCAAAGAAGGACTTCGGTACTTATGTAGAGTTAAGGGATATATCTACACATGCACTTTACTGTTAACTAATTAGCTCCACAGTAAAGTTTCACAGTCTACACATGCACCTGTATTAGAGTGTAGTAAATTAATTAACTCCACTGTAGGATAGTACTGTCTGAGAAAAGTACTATCCAATGGCAGAGTAATTATGTGCATTCAAATGCACATGTAGTCTGTGACTGGGGCAAAAGGGTGCTACAATATGGGAGCTGTGTTGCCTCTCAGCTCTGTGTTCTTGGGGTTGTAAATGGGAGATGGGATAGGAATGCACCTTCATTAGCATTCAAGATGGAGAACAGAGATCCCAAGGCAAGGACCACACTGAATTCTGGGACCAGAGAAGCAGGGGAGCACTGCATGATGGGGGATCCTTGCTCAAAATGCTAATCAACCCACATCTACACACACCCAGCTCAGCACTTATCAGAGCAGTTCTAGTAATGACTCCTTTATTGGTACCCAAAACACTGAATCTGCCTGTCTGTATTGTGAGCTCCCTCAGAGCAATGCTACCCGTAGCCAGGAGCAATCAGTTTCTATTATCCAGCAGATGAGTCATTGTTTATTCATAAACAAACCTAGCGCTCTCCCTTGAGCCACTGTTAGTTCTCTACAAAAACCCCTACTCAACCTCAAGTTTCTGTCCTGGTGCTTGGATCCAAAAACTGCACCAGTTTCACTCCTTTTCTGCCTGGAATCCCTTCACTGATTGTGCTGAGGGCTCTGCCTGTCTGCAAGCTCCAACAAACACCTGGGAACCTTGACATGGTTCAAGCTTTGCTGAGTGGTGAGACACCAACTCTCTCTCTCTCTCCCTCTTTCTCTGACTCCAGGAACCTGACTTTTGCTCTCTCACTCCAGGCACAGCTTTCTAAAGCTGACTTTTGCTAATCAAACTTGAACTAGACTTCCCCAAATACCTAATTGAAGCTATGTAATACTGTAACTGTTTTATTTGTCTCTCTTGTATGGCTATTACTACAGGTATCATCATAAGTTCATATACTTGGCAATAAATAACTTTTATGGTCAAACTGGTTGCTATACTCTCTCTCTGAACCTCACTAACTCTTCCTTCCCCTTGACCTCCCCATTTGCTCTGCAGCAATGGTTCTTTTACTTAAGCCAAAGATCCCTGTAATACCCAAAACTACAGTGGGGTCTGCTCATCAAGGGAGTTACTACTGGGACCACTGTGAAAAGAGATTGGGACGTACTGAGTTTTGAGGTGCACGAGGGTATCAGCTGAAAGTACTGATCAGACCCAGCCCACTCAGATGCACTCTATTACTGTGTGTATGTGTATCTAACTGCATTTATTAATGTTTTGCTGAAATAAGGGATGAACCCTGTTCAAGGCACATGAGGGTGTCAGCCTGTCGATGCTGAAGAACCCAGCCTGACTCAGCTGGGCTCTGTTAACCCACGTGCTTGTGTCTGACTGCATTTTATTGTTGCCCTGATGAACTGACAGCTCCATTGGGGTTGAGGGCTTGCAGAAGGGAGAGAGACAGCTCCATATAGAAACACAAGTAACACAAGCAGCACATTGATAGAATTAGAGACCCCAGAAATGTACCCCTAATAAATGAGCACATCCCAAAGTGATGGGCAAATCTGGTAACAAATTGGTGGAGAAGGCTGGGCAGCATGTAACCCTAATCATGAGGTAATTCTAGAGTAATTGCTGCAGAGTGGGGAAACTGAGGCACAGACCTGAGAGAGTGTTCTTTTCCTTTTTTTCTCTCTCTTTTCTTTTCTATCAGACCAAGCTCCTTTTGTGAGGTCTCTTTCTCATAGATGATTTTGTAAGCTCCTGTAACTTTCAAAGTTAAGAATTGTCCTAGAATAACTTTAAGACAGTGTCATAAAGAGTTAAGAGTTATACTGTAGAATTAAGATTTTAGAGCAATACTGTGTCTGTGGTAGAGATTTGAGTGACTGCATGAAAGAGGCTTTGGGTAGTGTGATAACGGAAGTTGAGATGGCTGGAAAACCCCCTTTAGCTGCTTGCTTGAGACAGGAAAAAACAGCAGGTTAGAGAGATGGGTAATGAAGAAGGGGAAATGTCCCTGGGAAAGGGGGTGCGCTTCAAGGGTGAGAATCCCCTGACTGAAGCAAGTCTGGGCTTTGAACAGTATTGCACAACCATTAAGCCACGTGGTAGTGCAAAGGATGCAGCTACTGCATGGGCATTATTCTATGCATGTTTGGAAATGGTTGAAATGTTAAAGGGGAGGCAGGAATTGGAGCAGTTACAACAGTGCTTGAATGAATGCGAGATGGATGAGCGTGACTTTATAGCAGAAAAGCTTAAAATGGTGACTTTACTTAGAGATATGCAAGAGCAGAGACAAGGCAAGAAGGACTGTAGAGCAGTATAGGGAAGAGTTAACACACACAAAAGTGGTGTTAGCAGAAGCAAGGGCAGCAACTCATTTCCTGGCAGATGAAAACAAAGCAACAAAGGCAGCAGCAAGCCATCAGAAGTGTGAGGAAGAGATTAGTAAATTGCGTGCCCAACTTATTGCCCATAAGGAGGTGAGAGCAGCTGTAAGGTTAAGAGAGGATTGTGGCTTTGAGTCCCCCTGGGAAAATAGAGCTACCCCCTGATGTGGTCCCCAAAAGCCCATTCAACCACGATTGGTCCCACATGCATAATGTTGCCCTCTTTCCACAAGAGAGGTTAAATGCCTAGTTGCAGGAGCTGATATTCCCAATGGAGATGGTCACTGATGTAGTGAGATAGTCTCCTAGTCAAGCCAAGGCTATTGCTGAGAGACTGGGGCCACTAAACTATGACACCACTGTTGCAGGGCTGGCTCGCATTTGGCATATGTACCCCTCTGCTGATGTCATGGACTTAACCCGGTTGGCTCAGTTATGCGCCTCTCCTTGTGATGCAGATGCTCTGGACGTAGGCATAGGTTCTTGGGAGTGGACTGCTGCTGGACCCGGGGAATGGATGATAAGTGCTCTTAAAATATTACTGCCTGCTTCTTCCTTTAAGAAAGTGTATATAATGGAAGAGCAAAACCCAGGAGAGGCCCCAGAAGCTTCCCTAATTCAAAAGAAAATGCTGGCAGCTCTCTCTGGTTCATTACCCCAGACAGAAGAGAATGGGATTATCACTTTCCATTATCAGGGACCCAAATTGGTACAGAGCACCTATGCAGGGTTAAATTCTCAGACAAAAATAACCATGGGTGCAGTGAATTTAGAAAACCTAACCTGGAATGAACTAGTGGCAAAAATCAAACAGGCGGGAGTTTTGCTGTGAGAGACTGGTGTTTTAAAAAGACAAGCAGACAAAAAGATTACATGAGAGCCTCTGGAGGCCATAACCTTTGCAAATAATGGTCCTCACTCTGCCAGTCACCCTCCCAACTCTGTCCTCACCACTTCTCACAATCCTGGACAATGCCAACCCAAGGAGACCCAGTGGAGAATGATTTGGAAGGAACTGGTGAATTTAGGGAAGGATATAGGAAAATATGATCACCAGCCCATTAGTGTCCTGATCAACAGGAACAATTTGTTCTTCAACCTCAGACTTCTCTGAAGGAGGCTCAAATCCACTTAGAAGGCATTAATATCTCTCATATTGCACCTGTATGTGCTCCCTTGATTGGAGCTAGCCATAAAGGCTGGAATGAATGGGTAAAAATGTGGCAGGGGGTCAACCATGTAAAGAGGGTAAAAAGGGAATTAAGTGATTGGATTGCACCTGTGGGAACAAGAGTCTCTTTATTTGATGCTGCAAATATAGAAGTTCTTGCTAATAAACTGTCATATGTCACTGAAAATATAGGGAACATGGGAATTCCACTAACATCTCTGAAACAGTTAAGTGAGGAACAGCAGTTAATAAATAAGGTATTTCCTGGGTTGGAAGGACTCCTAGAAAGGGATGAAGGGTTAATGATGTCCAGTGTACAGTCCCTCCAAAATAATGTCTCATTGGCTTCAGTGTGTGAGCAAGCTCAGGCTCTCACCCAAAACATAATCATGGGAATAATTCGGCAAACCATAGCAGGACAAATTCCAATAGAAGCAATCAACCTGATTCGGCCCCATGTAAGGGAGGAAGAAGTAGCCATCCAGCCCTGGTGGAGATTAGTTAACGCTTCGTACAATCACCACCAGCAGAGGTTGCAGTTATTCCTGATAACTGTGGCAGCAAGGAAATTAGAATAATCCACCCAGTAGTCCCAAAGAGATTACAGATTGATGATAACTCAGTAATGTACTCTAGAGATCATAATGCTTGGGCCTAGAATTAGGCAAGTAACACAAATAACACAAACAGCACATAGAAAGAATTACAGAGAACCCAGAAATGTACCCCTAATAAATGAGCATACCCCAAAGTGACGGGCAAATCTGGTAACAGCTGGCTGTCAGCTAGCCCTGCATTGTAATACCCTTTTGCCCTAGCCAGCCCCTCCATTGCCTAATGCTGCCACCCAGAGCCCAGGGCTGAGCCCCTAGGCCCACTGCCAACTCAGGGCTCCTTGGCTGCAGCTCAGTCCTGGAAGCAAATGAAAATGCTGCACCTGCGAAGCAGCTGACTCCAGCACAAACTGCACTATTTTATTCAGGTGCATTAATAGCATATGTAGATGCACCCAAGGAGTGGAATTTTATAACCTCTTGTGTGCCTAAACAGCACTTACCTACCACATAACTGGTATTTTTAGTACTTATGCCCAATTCTAGTCCCTATGCAGTATGAACACATAAGTGTACTCCCTTATTCTGTTCATGCCAAGCACTGGCTAGGCAGCTACAGACATGCCTACACTGATATAAGTCCAGAGGAGGATAGCCCTCCTATATTTTAGCCCCTAAAAACTGAATGGTTAGAGAATTTGACCAGAAAGCCTGGGTCCTAGGGCTTTCTTCAGAGAAGAGAAGGAGGCTTGAACCTGTGACTTCTTAACACAGTGGTCTAACCACCATGGTCCAGATCTGGCATTATGCAGACTTTCAGAATTCCACTGCAGAACATTCTGCCTCCTATTGGAAACAAGACACCAAGCTAGGACCCAAGGCTTGCTCTATTCTATAGCAGCATCCATTTCACTGAGCCACACATGCTCTAACTCACTCTGTTCTTCCTGACCCCACACATCTCCCAGGTGGCCACCCTTTTTGACATAAAAGATCCTTAAGTGGTTGCAGTTCTACCTTCTTTGTATGCCCCAAACAGTGGTGGTCTGTCTAGGTATGATTCTCATTTGGATGCAAAAGTTTGCAGTGCATCTGCATCCTCTGAACTTGTGCTTAAAGCTCAACCAAAGGTCATAGCACTGATTTGAGCAGCCTCAACCAATGTCCCTTTCACTCCAGAGTAAGACTGGAGGAAATAGCAGCAGCTGGGTTTTAAAAAAAAGCTTAGTAGTTACAGCATTCACCTAAGATGAGAGATTCTGGTGTTCAGTCTAATTTTGGAATGCCTACCTTTTTAGATCTTGGCTTTAAAACATAATAATATTCCTTTAATTTGTATGTATTTAATACATCATTATTCATATTTTATATCCATATTTATCTGGGCCAATATTCCCACGTATAGAAAAACAAATACATCTCCATTTATGTTTATAACTGTATACAGGGCAGTTTAGATTATTCAGTAGAGCTTAACTAAAATAATGGAGTAGGATTCAATGTAATTTACTGAGGGCTGATGTGGGAGCTGTCCCTAACAGCTGGACTTGGGTCAGTTGCAGTGGTATGAGGAACTTGAGGTGTATAATATGAATAGAATTTGCAAAAGTCGATTATGTTTGTTCAACCAATAAATGATTTGAATTTGTATTGCAGTACATTAAGGAGATGGGAAATAAACAAGCTTGATGGACAAGTACCATTTTAAAGTATTGATAATTTCCGTGTAAATTAAAATGATATAGCTGAAAGGGAAATAACTACTCTGGAGAGATGTTTGGCAGTCTGCCTGCTTATTTCAACAATTCATATACCAAACAAGGGTACTGAGGCTATTTAGAACTACAGATGTAACATATTTATTTATTTATTTATTTGATGCTGACTGGTTGGGATTACTTTGAACTTTAGGATTTGGTATTAAGATTTTGGGTATGGATATATGAATGACTTACCTCAAGGTAAGAGAGGTTTAGAATATAAAGGCCTTGTTACATGGTGATTTGGGTGGCTCCTGCAGCTCTTAACACCTGGATTGTTCACAAATTAATCACCTGAAACTTGTTTTAAGCACTCCTTATGCAGCTCAAGGTAATGCCACTCCAGAGCAGGATTGTGTCTGATCCATGTTACCCAGGTCGTGTTACGCTAAAGTGTAGCTACACCCTAGTGTGAACACACAGCCCGACTCCCACATCCCCTACTGGTCTGAATCAGCTCCACTTCCGTCCTTGCCCTCTCCAGCAGCCTAGATCCTTGCTCACTGCCCCCTCCCCTGGTTTTTGTGTGGCTGCCCATGCTATCTGTCCCAGGGAGCAGGCAGGGAAGGGTTAATCTGCCTACCCCACTACCACCACTGCCAGGCTGTTGCTCTTTTCCAAGCTGAGCCTGAAAAGCAGCAGCCCATCAAGGGCAGCCACAAGTAAGTAGGAGGGGACACTGGGGACTCCCAAGGGGCTGGAACTGGGGGAGATCCAGGGGGAGGTGGGATGGGACAGAGAGCAGGAGAGAAGACTGGAATGGGGGAAAGGTGGAATTCTTACCTTTCAGTCCTCCAGGCCTCTGCTATCCTGAATGTTTGACTGCTCCAAATTGAACTACCAGTAACACCTTTCAACATTTGTGTGGCTCACAGTGTGAGGTGTAACAAGGCCCTAAAGCATACCAGATGCTATGCGGTAATCAACCATGTGTATGCTCTTACCATATAATAAGTGGAAACTAATCCCATGGTAGGTAATCTGATGAGTGAGGGGAGAAAAAGAAAACAAAAAAGGTGTCCTGGTGATTTTTTGTTAGACATTTCTCTAAAGAAATTCCACTGAGATTTTAGCAGCTTCCACCTCTCCATCAAACTGACTTGTGAATAGTACACCCAACAAATTCATTTCCTGGATATCACTGTAAAACTTTACACTACTTCATTGCATCAGACACTAATCAATTCCTACAGCTACTTCCATGCCACCAGATTTCAGCCTAAGCATACCATCTATAGCCTAGCTCTACATAACAGACATATCTACTCTAACCCTACCAACTGGGAGTCATACCTTAGGCATCTGGGGCAGGTATTCTTATGCATACAATAACATCGCCAAACCATAGCCACTCAAATCAACAGAGCCAGACTCAGAACCTGCTCCAACCTGCTAAAATACCAATCACGTAACAGATTTGCTCTAGTTTTCACCTACAGATCTCAGCTTGAACACACTGGAGACATCATTAAAGACCTGCAACCCATCCTGGAAAATGACAGTCATCTCAAGGTAGCCTTGGGGAATAAGTCTGTCCTGGTTTACATGCAGTCCTCCCAACCTCAAATAACACCTCTCCAGCAACAGACTATCTGACTCCAGTTTCCATCAAGCCACCAGCCCTTGTTATAACCACAAAACCAAATGCTAGCTGTGCTCCATCAGCAAGACAGACCACACCATCACTGAACTAAACATCACAGATTATAAGATCTGACATTCATTCACCTGTCCTGCAGGACATGGCATCACCTGCTAACAGTGCCCTTTTATTGTTTATATTAGACAGATAGGATAATTCTTCTGTGAAAGAATGGGGATGAATGGACACTGATCTGATGCCAGTTCTAGAGACACAAAAGCCTGTGACTGAACACTTTAATTTCCCTGGACAGCCCATTACTGGCCTCACAGTGGCTGCTTTTAGACAACAAAACTTTAAATGTGAAATTGCAGAGCAGAAATTCATCCACAGACTGGACTGTGTGAGGTATAGTTTCAACACAAACCATGGATTCTTATCCTGTTACATGGACTAGCTTTTATAACCCATATGTCTCTCAATAGGTTAACTGCCATATTTATTCCTATGGACCTATTCAACCTACCTTCAACCTCTCTCAACAGTGCTCCCTTCCTTAGTATCAAAATTCCTATTTAGTACCTCTGATTTCTGCAAGTCCATTCACAGCATTTGATAACGCAGTCAGTTGCCTACAAAACCATCTGCTTCTCTGAATCATTTAGTCTCTAGTAGCTGTGATGCCCCCTGATGGCCCAGTGATTCCTGTGCCACTGGCTCCTCAGGGTACCCTCCCTTTTTAACCTTTCCTGCCATGCCCTGATGTTTTTTATTGAGTATAGGGAGACTGCCTCAGGGTCCCAAAGTGAGCCGCAAGTCCTCAACCAGCCAGTCTTAGTTTTGCTCCCAGGGCACTAAACTGTGTACTATTCACTGTCAGTTTCTCAGGATACCAGATGCCTTAAGGAATGCATTCATGGCCTCCATCCTCCCCTATAGCCAGACTCATGCCTCACAGAGTGTATTTGATCACTTTGGAGGGGCCTCCTGACCCCACCGCAACACATGCCCCCTTCAGGCCTCATATATTTGTTGAGGCTTCAGTCTTTCTGGCTTTGGCCCTTTCTCTCATGCTGTATCCTCCTCAGCCTAGGCCCCCTTGCTCTGGTCTCTCATGCCTTGCTCAAGCTCTAGGCCCCCTAAGGTCCCAGACCTAGGCAAGGCTTCTCCTTTTACCTCTAAGCCCTCTTGGCATTCCTGACTCAGGAAAAAGTGTTTATGCTCTCCTCTCCTGGCATATTTCTGGGATGCATATATTAAGTGGGAAACTGATTTCTGTATGATGTCTGTATGTGTGTGTGTGTGTGTGTGTGTGTGTGTGTGTGTGTATTAGGGCTGTGCGAAACAGCAGTGTTCCACTTCGACATCTGTTTTGACGTTTCAACAGAATAGGGTTTCATTTCGAGTTTTGTTTCATTTTTAAAACCCTGTTCCATTCCATTTAGTCAAAACGGTTTTGTTGTCTTGACACTGTTTTGTTGTTTCAATCAGGCTGGGGAAGGCAACTCAGCCTGGTTGGGCTGAGATCATAGCGCCGCTGAGTTCCCTTCCCCAGCCCAATTGCAGTGTGGGGGAGGGGAACTCAGCTGCATGAAACATTTTGAAATGTTTTGACTGCCCTTATTTCATTTCAAGACTGTTTTGAATCCCTTTTTTTCATTTCAATTTCGCTGTTTTGAGCTCAAAATGAGTCGAAACAGTGTTAAAATGAAACAGCCAGAAGCCAGTGATAAAATGCCTGTATCTTGCTAAGATGACAAACAGGTATACTTTACTTATATTGTGCCTGAGTTAGTATCATCCTCTCTGCTATCTGTACAGCTACAAAGAGATGAAGTGTAATTTTGTGAGGTGCCACTTATAGGCTGAACAAGCCATGAAGTGACAGTCAGGAAAACAATTGGTAGTTATGCCACTGTAAGGAAAATAAAAGCGACTTGAGTGATGGCTGGATGATGATTTTACTGTGTTTTCTAAAAACACTGCAGAATACATTACCCACCAACCAAACACAAGAAGACTAATATCATTGGCAAATAAGTAGTGGAGCTAAAGGGAGCATTGGCAAATCAGTAGTGGAGCTAAGGGGAGAAATAAGGGAATGAGCCCTGGGTATCCAAGTAATGCTGGGGGCACCCAAAAAAACCCAGCTGTTACCCTGTCAGACAAGCCACCTCTGCTACTGATGCTACCCCATCAACACAATCACTGATGCTGCCCCATATGCCATCATCAACCAAGGCACAGAAATGCCCATGTGTACCTCTATGGCAAATGATTACATCAATGGTTGTATATCAATAGTCAATTTAAAATGATTCTGGAGTAGAAGTGCCTACATTGGACTATTTTAACAACAACAAATATCCTAGAAAAGGCTTTGTAATAGAAATTAAGAGTCTGGATACCCTAGTACTATGTGGGCTATTATTCAGTCATCTAGAATCAAGGTTTAATTTTAGAGAATGTTGTTTCATACATATTTAAAACTTATTAATTTATCCACAGAATTCCTATGCATTCCAGCATAGATTTAACCCTTAAATAAATGATGATTGAATAGGACCCAAAGCAAACATTTTTTACATGAATCTTGCTTTTTGAGAATGCCATTATATTTGTTCTCTAGCACAATGAACCTTAGGTTGTGTTCGTAGACCCTGAACAATAGCAAGTCTGCCTGGAGAGTTCCCAGTTGTACAAGCCACTTATAATTAATTTGTACCAAGAGGCAGCTTGGGCAGCTGTACTGAATCATCCAGGGAGTGTCTGACAGTTGGGGGTTTTATGAAGCTCTGGCTGGAACTTGAAACTGTCTCTGGCATACCTTTCAGTCTGCTAAGGACTAAATGTGGAATGTGATGTTTGACAAAGTTTCAAAATGAAGGACATAACAAAAAATGTTCACACAGGACACTTAAAATACTGTGGGATTCATTTCTTATTAGAAATAAGAGTTCACCTTCCTCTTAATTTCATTGTTCTTACTGCTGATAAAATAGGAAAGAAGAAGTAAAAATACAAATGGAAGTGAAGTAAAATAAAATAAAGTCTATAAAAAAGAAATCACTATATCTTTGCAGAATTACTTTAGGCTATTTGTGTAATGTGCACCAGTGATATAAATCCTTAGATTCAATAGTTAAATCCTCAAAATCACCAGTTAGCTGCCAGCTTAACCGAGAGGAACCATGCCTAGATAGCTAAAGCCAAATTATGTTTAAACTTTGCATGCCTATGTGTAGCCCTGTGGGATCAGGCCAACTCTCAGGATCTCAATATTGTGCTGTTAGACAGCAGGGTGTGACACAATTGCACATATGCAAACACACAAATCAATTAGGTGCATACACACACACACACTACCAGCTCAGGCACATACACATACAAACCAGCCTAGGCACATGCATACCTATCACCAATTCAAGCACATACACTATATACCCCAAAGGTTAGACACAGATCATTAATTCATATATCATGCACACAATGCCATATATACATACACACACACACACACCCCAGTTCATACACATACAATCCACCTACACATAGGTAAGTTCCTAACTTGGATGGTACAGTGTGTATGTGTGTGCTTGGGGTACCTGGGATACTTAGGGGAAGATTCAGGTGAGAGAGAGTTAAAATGTAGGGAGTGAAAGTTGCCAGAACCAGGATTAGAACCACTGGACTACAGAGAAGCTGACTGAGGAACTGAGGCTTGGGTTTACTTAAGGTAGATTGGGGCTGGAAACTGAGGCAGAAAACTGAGATATTGGGGGTGGAGCAGATAAGTGGTGGCAAGGAGTAGACAGCCATGAAAGAAACTGAGGCAGAAACCTGGTTGCTTAGGGGAAAAGGAAAAGGCAGTGGGGATAAGACAGTGGTAAAGAAATGGGGTTTGGAGGCAGAGAGGAGCTCAGGACAGGTGTTGGAGGTGGCAGTGAGCCGGAAGCAGGAGAGGGAGAAATGAGACAGAAGTTAGAGGGGCAAGGAGCAGAGCAAAACCAGAGTAAAGCAAAACCCAACTTAGGGGTCCAAATAACAGTTTTATTACACAGGCAACACAGTACACAGCCCCATTAAGTTATTGGTTCACACACACACACACACACACACACACACACTAACAATGGCAGCAGGAGAAAGAGACTCAGTGGAAGGGCTGGAGTCCAGGTAGGGGAGAGAAGCAGAATCAAAGTCCTTGGTTGAAGAGAGGGTAGGGTGATCTGTGATAGCTACCTATCCAGGCTGGAAAGGGGTCCTTGTCCAGTAGGTGTTGTCCAGAGGGGGGTCGCCGGCAGGGCCTCTGGGTGGATAGGTGTTATGGTATGGTGCTGATCCAGATGGAGAGGGCATCGGACTGGGTCTGTCTTCACTGCCCTTTTTTATAGGGGCACACCTTATGTGACCCTAGTGACAGGAGGCATGCCCAGGCAAGGGTCAGCCCCTGGTGTACTGGACATGTGTGCTCCATTCAGGGATGTGCAGTTTCAGGTGTCTGTAATGGTGGGGTACAATTGTAGAGTTACTGGTTCTGCAGCGTCTTTTGTCTTTCAAATGCTGGGTTCTTTTCCCTGTTCCTGGGTGAGGTCAATGGTTCCTGGATGAATCAATGTGAGGTGATGGCCCAGTCATTACCGGCCATTCAGTAGAGGCCTGCTACCATTGTATTTCAATCATTCCCAATCACTGTCATTCGTCCGGGAACCAATTTACATGGGAGGGGTACGTGACTCATACAGTTGTGACACAGGGGATGCCTGGGCAGAGGACACAAGATGGAGACTTGACATACAAAATGGAAACTTGACATGACTTTGGTTCACTTACAAACACAGGCCCAAACCATACATATCCATATGAAACAATAAAAATTAATACGAAAATGAAAATAATACAATATACAACAGTAAGAATCAATACAAACCTAATAATAATACAATATAAAACAGTGGCTATCCAAAACGAAAAACTTGCTACCAAAATAAAAATGTTAAAGCTTATCTCAGTCTGAGGTCACTTATGCTTATCCATAGGGAATAGAGAGGGAGAGAAAGAAAAGCCAGAAATAATTGGGGAAGGGAAGGGAAGGGAATGCATATCTATCATATATGCATCTATATATATATATATATATATTAAAAAAAGAAAAACTGGGGGTCTTGCTACATATGTAGCTATCACAGTGTAATTTTTTTGCACTTTCAAGAAGTTCTATAGTCCATTTCCACCTGAGGCAGCATAGGATCACTAGGCTACATGCTTAATGACAAAAATAAAACAAAAAAGAAGGGCCCTCCAACCTTTTAATTCATTAATTTACTGATGAAGACTGCTATCCAAAGAGTAGGAGACTATAGGATGTACTCCTTCCCAGGAGGGGTGGGCAAAATACAGCCCACAAGCTGGATCTGTCCCACTAACAGATTTTATCTGGCCTGTAGCAGGTCCTTCAGTCCTGCCTAGCCCAGGCATGAAGGGAAGCCTGGGCTATGGTGCATGCAGCTGGATCCACCACCCCTAGATGCACAGTAAGTCTGGGGCAATGTGGTGGTCAGACTCCATTTCTTGGCAGCCCTGGAGGCAATGGCACCTTCTGGCTGCCACTTCCAGATCCAGCCCTGGCCCGTCTTCTCTGAACATGCTGCTGGAGGTAGGACCTGTAATGGTAGAGTGTTCAGACAGGTGGCTGGGATGGGGCTATGGGCCAGTGAGGACCAGTGTCCAGGAGTAAGACAGGTGTCTGTGTATGGGGACACCCTGGGATATTGGGATGGTGACAGAATGGGGCCAGAGCCAGGGACAGAGCCATGATCCGCTGCCCACCATGCCCCTGCGATAGGTGTGGGTTCCACAGGTAGAAGCGTGCAGTGATCAGGTTATGGTTCTGCCGTGGCCCCAACCCCATGCTTTCACTTCCCCAAGATCCTAGACCCAATCCTGGATACAGCTCCCTGTCCTCCTGGCTGTGTGCCCTCCTCATGTGGCTCCCAGCAATTCTCCATGGGAATCCCTGGATCACAAGGCAGTGATAGCACATGGTAAGGGCCAGGGAAGAGCCCTGGTTCTGTGGGAAGGGACGTGTGGGGAGTGCATCACAGCTCTGCTCTGGGCCTGTGCTTTCATGGCCCTGCAATCCTTAAGTTTTCATGGATGCTGGGTCAGGAGCCAGACGGGCAGGGTGTGCAGACAGGAGGATGGGATGGGGCTGCATCTGGGATCTTGGGGGGGTAACAGCATGGGCCTGGGGCCAGGGCTAGGACTGTGGCTGGGACAGAGCTGTGATCCATTCCCTGTATGTCCCTGACTGGTGGGAACTGGCTGCCATTGCAAGGGCATGCAGGCATTGGATTGCGGCTCTGCCACAGCCCACATTGTCACTGCCCCATCACCCTACTCCATGATCCTGGCCTTGCCAGCCTGTCCAAATCCTGAACATTGCTCTCTGTCCTCCCATAGCCCCACCCCACATAGGGAGTTTTGGTGAGTTGTTGCAGGGAAGGGAGGTGCTGACCTGGCACACAACAGCTCAGCAAAACACCCTATGCTATCCTAAAAACAACAGGCACGGGGTTCTGGACTTTGTCCCAATGGCCTTTCTGCACCTTGCATTTAAAATGTGTTAGCTGAAATAAACAAGGAACAGTGGCCTAGGTGCTGCTATATTGAGATTGGAACTAAAACTCACAGCAATACACTCCCCCTTGTTTGTGTGTCTCCCCCTAGATCCATATACCCGTTTCCTATTTATCTTCCTCCCAGTGGGCCTGCTGTAAGAGTATAGCTGAAGAATTCATTGGGCACTGTTAGCTCATGCCTTGGTAATAGCAGCATTGTACTGGGAAGTGGGAGATGCAAGTTCAGACCCCACATTGCCCCTCCTTCTCTGACCTCAAAAGTCATTAGTTGTGGCTTTTCTCTGGCTGCAATTTTAGAATCATAGGATCATAGAAAATGAGGGCTGAAGGGGACCACAGAAAGTCATTTAGTCCAAACCCTTGCTCAAAGCAAGACCATCCCCAACTAGATCACCCCATCCAAGGCTTTGATTAAATGGGTCTTAAAAGCTTCTAAGGATGGATATTCCACAGACTCTCTAAATAGCCTGTTCCAGGGCTCTGCTACACTCCTTGTGATAGTTTCCCACCCCCCCCGCCCCAATATCTAAACTAAAGTTCCCTTGCTGCAACTTGAGCACATTGCTCCTTGTTCTGTCATCTGTCTCCACTGAGAACAGTATATCCCACTCCTCTTTGCAATCACCCTTCAGGTGGCTGAAAGCTTTTATTAAATGTCCCTTCAGTCTTCTCTTTTCTAGGCTAAATAAGCACAATTCCTTCAGCCTCTCCTCATAAATCATGCGACCATTTTTGTTGCCCTCCACTGGACTCTCTCTGATTTGTCCATGTCCTTTCTGTACTGGGGGGCCCAAAATGGGACATAATATTCCAGGTATGGCCTAACCAGTGCTGTGTAGAGAGAAAGAATCACTTCCTTCGATCTGCTGGCAACACTCCTACTAATGCTTCCCAGTATGCTGTTATACTTGTTCACAACAAGGGCCCACTGTTGGCTCATATTCAGCTTACTGTCCATTGTAACCCCAAAGCTCCTTTTCTGCAGGCCTGCTGCTTAGCCAGTCAGTCCCCAGTCTGTGCCAGTGCATGGGAATGTTCTTTGCAATTGTCCTTGTTGAATCTTATGGCTAGGGACAATCATTACAAATAAACCAGTTTAAGTGTTCAGAAACTGGTTTACACCTGAAACAGAATAGATGTTCAATGCATATAAACCAGTTTGAAAATGGCTGAAATTGGTTTGAGATAAACCTGGTTGAATGTAGCAACAGACTTAACGGATTTGGGTCAAACTATTTTATACAAAGTCTGTCCCAGACCCCTTGCTGGTTTAAGCTAAACCAGATTCCCCCAGCATCCCAGCATGCTGTCTGGGCTGAGTGGGGCTCCCTGCTCCACAGCAGGGCTGGCCCCTCCCCTCTGCTCCCTGGCTGGAGCTCCAGCAGAAATTGCAGGTACAGCAGGGTCTGCCTGGCTTCCCCCTGCCCTACCCTCTGACCCGTTGCTCTCTGCTGAAGCAGGAATTTCCTTCCACCTCCCTGCCTCCCATCTCCCACAGCATGGACCTTAGCCCCATGGATCCTAGGCATGTGGTATGCTAGCTAATGCTGAGAAGTGTCTGTGTGTGTGTGTGTCCAATTTCACTGGGATAGGCAGACAGAACAATGACTGCTTAGGGCTTTTTGGAGTTAATCAACAGGTCAGCTGATCAGTTGCTTAAGAAGAGTTTGAACTAACGGAGCAACTAATGGAGAGAGGCTGTTGTTTTGCTGATGGGGTGACACTGTTATCAGCCCTCTGCTGGCTTGCTTGCCCCTCAGTTTGCTGCAAACAGTATAAAGAAGCAGGGGCAGGGGGGAGATTGAAAAGCTCCATATCATCAACAGACGTATGCATTGCACACACACCCTTGCCTTAGAGTGCAAGCCAGGGGCTAGGGGCTGGCAATTTAAATATTGTGTAAGTACCAAAAGTTGCACTTTTATAGCTATATTTGTGCCATGGTGGTAAATAAAGATGAAATAGGATTTAACTCCTAATTCACAATTTAAATTCCCTTGGATTTTAATTGAAAAGTCATATCTTTACTATTTAATAAAGTTAAGTGTGTAGTCTCATTCTTAAGCCTCATGAGGTTTCACAAACCAGGTATTCCTTGGTTCTCTGTTTTGCTTTTGGAACCTCTTTTTAAAAGATCATACCCTTCCAGAGGGAATGATTCTCCTTCCCTCAAATTCTGCTGTACCACTTGACCCATTAATCCATGCAAGTATGAAAGAATCATATTCAAATTCCTCCTGAGGTAAATTTAAACTCATACTACCAACCTGTCATGAAAGTTTCCTACCACTAACCTGCAGGATATTCTGAAGGGGAGCAAAAGAGCTCTTCTCAATACCTTCAGCTGAAGTAGATCTATCTTGCATGAATACTTAATATAAAACTCAGTATTCATTGGAGCAAGATGACTGAACTTAGGTTTTCCTTTCTAATCTCTTCATTCCAAAACTGTGCCCAATCCTCCCAGAAAGTCCTTAACTCTCTGTCTTTCTCTCTTCTTGTTTTTTCAACCTACTTAATATGCAATCATTCCAGGCATGGTGGAACAACTTCAACAAGTGAGATTGAGTAGCCTCAGCTCTATAATACTTTGCAGACCAGTGATTTGTGTAGTTTCTTGAGCAATGACAATGACATGTGGTTTCAAATCTCACTGGACACCAAAAAAAATAAAAAAAAAAATAAAAAAAATTGCTCCTACCTTTTCCATTTTGTGGGAAAGAGATGAATTATGTATTTAACTTGAGGGAAGAGTTCTTGGCTCTGAATCCCAAATGAAGGAAGGTGCCTGTATGAAGCCTAAAAACAGTTGATTAAACTCCCTTGAAGTATATTTGCATTTTGGTGGCAGTGCAGGACACCAGAATGTACTCCAACATGCTCCTTACCTGTATTTGGTGAAGTCACATCCTCTGCAGGAGTTCTTAAGACTTGAAAGAAGCCATTGAGAACATCCTTGGAGTAACCTCTTTAGTGCATTTCTAGATTTGACTCATATGAGGAGAAGATAGTGGATGGGTAAGATGGACACATCACCACTGCTGTGTGACCATATCACGTACTTTAAGTAGGATGTGGTCTGAGACAATGACAGCCCTCTCAGCATTTCCATCTGCTATCTTAGATCCCTGTTTAGCATGCTAACTTCTGTGGATCCCATTGTGAGGTACCTAATCTTGCTCCTGCATTCTAAGAGAGCATAGATGCCTAACTCAGGGCATGTGTATTTTACTAGGTATAAAGATACCTAATCATAAATCTTTTGGTAGACCTAGTCTTTAGTGCTGCAAGATACCCATATCTTCCAATATTAGTCATATTTGTATGATACAGTTTCAGGGGAAGTAATAGCAAGAATGTCTTTTGCTTTCTCCCACAATACAAGTTATATTTGTTTCTGTAGGTTCATACAAATTACATTTTTATTATTCTTGAGAACTGAATATGGCCCTCAATGGCCACATCTACACAAGACACTGACTGCACAGTCATTACTGCACACTTATTTAGTACCTGTATAAATAAGTACAAAATGACTCCACAGTAACCTGAGTTACTGCACAGTAGTGCTGATGAATGGCTTTTTAGTGATGCTGAGCAAGTAGCCCAACACTACTGTGCAGTAGTGTCACATCATGGTTTTTGTCATACAATGCTACTGTGCAGTAGTATTGGGTTACTGACTGTGGGTTACTGAACAGTCAGTGTCCCACGTACACATAACCAATATGTACTATATTTTTTTAAAGAGAAAAAAATACAAAAAAGTGAAGATGTACTTGAAGGAGTAGTATGAGAAAAAGTAAAAGTATAAGGGGTGCAAGATGAAAAATATTGAAATATATTTAAGAAATGCAGTTTTGAAAAGAGTTATTTTTCTGTACAGGCAGAAATTTTTTAGGTATATAGTAAAATGAATAAATGCATAAAAATGTCCTGGTATACACCATGAATGCAGCCTCTCTTTCACACATTTAATACAAAACTGCCTCTATGTATCATGTTAGCTATATCTATTTATGTACATGTTGGTTTGGGCTGTGTGAAACAGCACCATTTAATTTCGAATTTCATTTTGCTGTTTTGACGGGGCAGTTTTTCATTTCGAGTTTCATTTCATTTTATCGAAACTGTTTTGCTGTTTCAACACTGTTTTGACGTTTTGCTCATAGGCTATAACAGGGAAGCATGAAACTGTCATTTTGAGTCTTTATCTTTACCTTTATCTTTAAAGGTCTTTATCTTTACCTTTACCTTTATCTTTAAAGATAAAGATAAAGCCACCTCCATCTTCTTTGAGCTGCCAGACACTTGCCTGCCATGTTTTGCTCAGTGCAGTGATGTCAATGCTGTGTCACCTGAGTTCTCGATACATGACTGGTACAGTGCTCTGGGCATTCACTATTAGGATTGTCTATAAGGCTCCTGATGTTCCAGGTCCTGAAATTGATTGTGTGTCTTTGTTGATATGGACTGCAGTAAAGATGATCCCACTGTTTGTATCCATTGGTCCTGGTCTTCCCCAGGGGTGCCCTCTAGTGAACAGTTGTTCACTGAGCTCCTGATGCAGTCCTCTGATATAGTGGTAAGCTGCTATCAATTCCCCTCTCAACCTTTTCTTCTTTAGGCTAAAGACTCCCAGGTCCCTCAGCATTTCCTCGTAAGGCTTATATGTGCTTATAATTCATGTGGGGCAGGGATTTTAAATATAACAGCATATAAATATTAAACAATAAAGTGGATTAGACATCTCTATAGCCAATAGAACTTTCAGCACTTTCATGTTGTTTTAACAAATAATTCTGATATATAAAACCTCATGATATATCAGCTTTTAACAAATGTTGGATAACATTTCTGCTATGAGTAGGCCATTTTATAATTGTCCACTAAGGAGTGTCTTGGACCTTTTCATCTCCTCTTAGAGATAGCCTACTGGACTAGATATACCACTGGTCTGATCCATTATGGCAAATGCTATGTTCCAGTGGGTTTTTTATGTTCTCAGTAACAGTCACTTTGAACTGGATAATGCAGTTTAATGCCTACTTCCCTTGTTATTTCAAATGAATAATACCCAGTATAATAGGCAAGTCTTATAAAGAGCTTTTACTTCTGAGTAGTGAAATGATGCACTGACATTTTCAGTAGTGAATAGATTTCACTACTGACACATTAATAGTTTTTAAATGGAGAAAGGTCTGGTTGTACTGCTTCAAAAAGCTTCTGTACATAAAATAGTTCTTTCCAATATTAGGGCTTATTTCTTTTTGGAAATATAGATTTTTATAATTTTGAAACAAAGCCAATTTTTTCATACCTGAATGTTGAAGTTCACATGCATGGATCAAATAAATAAGTGCCTTAATTATTAGGAACGTTGGCCACCCAGAGTTCTATTGGAAAAACCAATTCCTGGCTAACCAGTGAGCAGGGCGCAGGGTCACCCAGCTCCATCCTGAAGGAGATGATCAGGGAACAGGTTCTCCAGCCTGCTCCCCACGCAGCTCTGTAATCATGGAGCTTGGAGGGGAACAAGCTCCCCAGGCCTCACCATCAGGGAGATCCCAGCACCAGCTCTGCAGTCACAGGGCTGATGTTGGGAGATAAGGATTTACCATTGCCAACACTGCTGTCATGCAGCTGGCACCAGAATATATGGATCTCCCAGCCCCTGATACTGGATCATGATTTTGGAGTGGGGGGCTTGAAGCTGAAAAGGGACATAGTCCCTGCTCAGGCTTTGGTAGCAGACCCCATCTCAGCAGCAGGCAGCTCCTGGGGGCAGGAAGCAATATCCCAGCCCCTGGTGACCAGCAGACCAGGAGCAGAAAGACAGAAAGAATTTTTTGACCATGTGTTTGGGCACTAAGTATAAGCTTAAGGGTCCTGAGTCCAAGTTATGGTCAAATGCCAACTTTCTGGTTACCACTGAACAAGTTACTTAAGTGCTTGGAAACTCAGTTTCCCATCTTCAAAATGTAAATAACAGTACATCCTACACAGGAAATGCATGAGGTTTGGATATATTCATTAAAGGTTAGGGGCTAAATTATGGTTCACGTTAAATGGCTCTGTGTGCTTTGATATTCATACTAAATTTGTAATTCAGCATTGCCCATGCAGCCCTACTGAGCATGATCTATGGGACTGCATTTTTGTCAGGCACCTGTTCAGGGAAATAGATTTTCCAAGGTATGTCCAGGGAAAAAACTCACAACTGGGAGGAAGAAGGAGAATGCACCTACCTTTCACAGGGAGAAGGGGACCCAGGTTCTATTTATGGAGAATGAGTTGCACTTAGTTCTTAGCAAAATGGTCTAACTATGAGGCTATGAGACTTTGCCCAGAGCTTCCCGCTCTCCTCTTCTTGAAATTGTCCTCCTTGGCAGCCATGAGAAGGAGATATGTGGGGCGAGGGGTCAGAATGCTAAAGGAGTGGGTGTGGCTCAGTGAGATGGATACTGCTCTAGAAGAGAAGGAAGCCTAGGTTATAATCTGGGGTTCTGCTCCCAGTGCTGTTTATCCATGGATATTAAATGCAAAGTGTAGTAGGCCAGCTACCAGAGGGAGGCTAGAAATGGGGGTATGTAAACCTGGGCCTCCTCACCCCATAAAAATGTCCTAATTACTGAACTAAAAGATATATAGATCCTCTTGCTTCCTCCTAGTTGTGGTTTTTGCTTGGCCCTCCATATATACTCCAGGAAAACTATTTCCCTACATAGTTGTCTGTTAGAATACAGTCCAACAGGCCATGCTTATGGCTTTGTTTCAAGCACTTTGCTGGAAAGCAGGACATGTTGGGGAGGGGAGGGAGAGGCACAGAATTAAAAATAGATGTGGCATGAGATAGGACATAAGTCTGCTGCTCATTGGGAAAGTGCTCTAGATATTGGTGTAAAAGAGGAGAGCGCCACCATCTTCCTCCTTTTTTTTTACTACTGGATACACGTTCACCATTGAGGCATGGAAAGTGAAACGAGTTTTAACTCTGGATGTCTACCCACTTGACCCACTGTGGCAGTGATTCTCAACCAGGGTACTATAGAAAAAACGTATCAAAACAATCTGACCTGTTATGGTCTTTGAATTCTTTGCAGGAAAAATAATTACTCAATAATTCTTCTGTAGTCAAAAGTATGAGTGAAAGCTAAGAGCTAGAGTTTTCTGAGGGGCATGTTTTATCTAATGAGAGGTCTCCTGAGTTTTAAAAGGTTGAGAGCTACTGTACTATGGTAAACAGAGTCATATAAGTTACTTAAAGACTTTTCTATTTTCTTTTTAGATATATTACCAAATTATGATTGCCCATCAACCATTAGCTTCTTATTACTCAGCCTCTGATTTATCAAGAACTTTGCCTGGACAGCTGTTTTTAATCTTTTCAACTATCCAGTATGACTACATTCCAAATGCAGCCCTTTCATATACAGAATAATTATTACAATTTTAATAATTTATGCTACAGAATATATTTGATAAAACAATTGGCAATTTACCAAATAGAAAGCAAATCAATATCTACAGATCTTGTATATTACTATCCACAGACACAAAATATATTATCAGCTATCTTTAAAAGAACAGTTGTAGTAGAATGATTAAGTCTGCAACTCAACTGAATTGCAGTCAATAATTTATTCTCAGACAAGGCACAATTCATAGGAATGCACATCAGGTACTTTGAGTGAAACCAAACAAATGGGAATATTCCTTAAATTATTAAATCTGACTTAAAGCATCCTTTTAAAATGGACTGACTGTAGTAGACTTCCAAATGAATGATAATTAACCAGTAAAAATAGTTCTATTAAACATGCTTGCAATGGTTTCATAATAATCAGGGCAGAAATTTTGTAAGAAAGCAATGGCTTGACATTCCATGTGCTCACTCATTTATTTAAATGAACATGTCTTTCAGCTTAAGGCATTAAAGAACTCCTTATATGCAGAATACACTGATCTAATGTAAACTTTATTTGTTATTCTAGGTTTACGTGTGTAATTTTTGGCGTTTAGGATGAAAACAAAGATCATTTGGCCTCACATATTGTTATCAAAAATAACAATCCTTGTCTTATTCTTTTTTTCAAATACTTAAAAATGTGGATCCAGAATGATCATAACATCAAATGACACTACAAGAGAGACCTTTCATAATATTGTCAGTGTCAAAAGCAATTTAGTTTATAACATCCTTCTGTGTTCCAAACCGTCCTTTTACACATGAGCAGTCTGCTCAACAGAGTTACTTTTTTGGCTTTAATAACGAAGAGGGCACTGGGCCTGCAGGCCATTCTATTATGGTTGATATTTGAAAAAATAATAATCTTTATACTCTTATTAGAGCAAAAGCTCATATTAAATGAATGTTATCTCTATGGTGCTAAATTTAAAAGAAAAATTAAGCTTTAAACTCTTCTAAAATCACAATCTGAATTATTCCCTCCTGTCACAAAACACAGTGTTTTCTCAATGGATGTATCAATTGAAAGCACCACAAATGCTACTTGGAAGTCTTTCTGTTATTAAGGGACTGAAAATGACAGCTGTGATGTGGTAGATATCATCTCCCATGCCAGATTTAAACTAGTCAGAACTGCCTCCTTCCCACACATAGATGCTAATTATTAAATTCACAAAGTGAGCAGGTACCTTTGTGAATGTGCTCTTAAAAATAGCCTATGCACAATGAAATAAAAATGCACTCACTTCCTGAAATTTGGTTTTACTAATTCAGAAATCACATAACTAGAAAGAGTAGCTCTTGACAAAATCTTGCTCATGGACTCATGGCTAGAGAATTTTCCTAAGAGGCAGGCCTCTGTCTGAGTGCTTTGTGGACCATGAGTCCACCTCCCATCTGCTCCCTACCCAGGTGTGGTTTTTCCCTGTCCTTATACATATACTTGGGTGAATCTATTTATCTGAATAGCTGTCTGACCAGTGAAGTAAAAAGACTCAATTTATTTTCCCATGCCTGGCTCCTCCTAGGAGTCTTACATTTTGACTGCTGAGTAAGGAAACTCAGATGTCAGAAAGAGAGAGACAGCCCTTGGATTCCTTTAAAATTTCTATCAGTGATTCTTTTTAGGGTCATAGCCAATATCAGTACTCAGGTATAGAGAAAATTATCAGAAACTGGATTTTTATTTTCTGAAATTTTACATTTTCCCCATACAGAATCAGAATATTTAATGGAAATTATTTTTTTTTTTTAAATTGTCTGAGGGAATCAGCAGGGATCCTGTTTTTTTTTTCTCTGATAAAAAAAATCTCAAATTATCTGATAAAGTGCCCCAAACCTGGGATTAAAAGGAAAGGCCCCTCACCCCCCTCTAGCCTCTCCAGTCCAGCTGGTGCCCCTCAACCCCACCCACAGCTACCTGCCCCTGGCAGGAGGTAGCAGCTGTTGCAGCAGAGCACAGCCCGGCTCCCCCACCCTGCTGCCTGCTGTGGGCTCAAGCAGGGGGGCAGCTCCCTGCTGCAGCGTGCATTCCCTGGGGGGAACCAGGGAGAACCTATGCTTCCCAGATCTGTGTGTGGGGTGGGGGTTCGTATGAGCTGCTCACTGTGGGCTCAGGCTCCTGCCATGCTGCCCTCTCCAAGGGCCAGCAGAGCCAGCAGGTGTGACCTGGCACAGCAGAGAACAGCAGGGGTGCATGGGGAAGCTTGTTGCTGCTGCAAGCTCTGCTGTGCCCTGGCACAATTTCCCCTGATTGTGCAGCCAGGCAGCCCACGCTTGTCCCCATCCTGTACGCAGATCTGGGGAGCACAGGTCCCCTCTGTCCCCCTAGGAGTGTGCACAGTAGCAGGGAGCCAGCCCCACGCCCCACCTCCCAACCTGGACGAGCAACCTGTGGCCCCGTCTCACTCCCCAAAGGGGCGCTGTGGCTGCACATTGTGGCCCTAGGCTTCAAGCCCCACACAGTACCCAGCTCGGCAGCAGCCCAGTCCCATCCCTGCCAACTTCCCTCCCTTCCTCCCTATGGGGGCTTGAATCCCTCCCCACTTACCTATGGGAGTTTCTCTCCAGGCTGTCTAGTGGCCACGTACATATACATGCACTTGGTGTTCCCTGCTTGATTGCACTCCTCCCGCTCCCTCCCAGCCCCTTGTAGGCTAGCACTCTACCAGCCTGCAGACAGCTCTTTGCAAAACCGCAAAATCTGTGGGTTTCTCTGTTAAAATGAGACATCTATTTTTTCCTCATGTAAAGCCAAAAATCCACATTTTTCTCCATTTTTCCATGGAAAACAGAAAACTCGGATCCCTGGTTATCAGTGTCATTACTGCTATTGTCCCCTTCAGGTATTATCAATGTGCTATCAATGTTGAAGTCTCAGGAACTGTTGTGCCAGCAAAGTCACAGCCAAGACATCCCAACACTAGTTTTGTCTTAAAGAATGACCACAGGGTTGGTTTGGTGTTGAAGATTCAGCTAGGTTTATTGTCTACAAGCACAGCCCTAAGACATTTTGGCCTAATGAGTACATAAGACAAGGAGCTAAGGCATTTTATACCTCTGACAAGGTAGCTGGCACAACACCACTTAGGCTCCCCTAGGCTACTACAAAGTTTCCCTGCTTTACAATTCTCCTCTTATACAATGATCAAAACAAATTAGGTATTGCATTTGACGTGTATCTTGAATGTCTCAAACCTTCCTGCACCAGGAGCTTGTTTCACATTTTGACCTGAGTGTTCTTGTTCCAGCTTTATGATGCTGGTATCAGACTATCCTACCTTATACCATCATCTCTCCTTCCCATCTCTTGGCAGGAGTGAATATCTGTCCCTCATGCTAAGTTTTGGTTATGTGAGGAGTTCATGCATCAGTCAAGTTTGCTAGTGAGGCCCACTCTAGCTAATGTTTAGGGAAGCCTTTGTGTAAGTAGCGTATATTGATTAATGCTAAAGTAAGGCCTACATAACAAAACATTAATTCAGGTCAAATTTTTGGGTTTAATTTAATATGTTTATTTCATGTTATGTTCATATTTTTGCAATGCATATCTATTCATATTTACATTAATTTCTATTTTCTATTACAGTCAATACCATTTTGCTACTTTTTATCATTTACATTATATTTGGCACTATTTAAGTGCCAAATATTTGGCATTATATTTGGCACTATTTAATATGTCAAAAAGAAAGGCTTTGAGCTTTTTTAAACAATTTGTTTGATTTTTTTTTTTCAAAAAAATATTAATAGAAATTGACATCTTCTCATACAATGTTTTGGTTTTAACAAATCATTACTTTCCAAGGGGAAAATGTTCCAGTAGAAAATTCTGTCTTATCCTCTTTATTTAAGACTTCCTCAATCCTGGCCTGTCCTGGCATTTGATTTCTCAGTCAAGGGGGCCTTACCTTTTGCTTTCCCTTTCACTTTTTAACACAGCTGCTTTATACTCACAACTAATGTAATGTTACACCAAAAGTGGGCATGGGTGGAGAAAATTTAATTTATAGATTGTCAGAGAGCAAGTTTGCCAAGAATATATACTGTTCTGAGAAAACATATACACAGAAAAGTAATATGTTTCACAGGAAAAAAATTATTATAATTATATGACAGGAAACATTTATTTCACTGTCATTCTACAGAGGGAAAGGTAAAAAAAAAAAAAAAAAAAAAATCCTAACCCTTATACACTCGTACACATGGCACAGCTTGTTACTGTCATTCAATTAAAGACTTTTTATCACTCAAGGGATAACACAAAAAACTTACACACATCATGTATTTTACTTTAAACCCTGAAGATGCAGAGAAAGAATGCAGGCCATGCTTAGGTGCCTTCTACACATTTCAGTAGGTAGGAATTACTTCTGGCTTCACTGCCTGACATTCAGTTGGAATACAGTAATAGATTTCCATCTGTGATGGTCCAGGAAGCATACAAAAAGCAAAGTTTGACTGATTATATCTTTTATTGGACAAACTGTATAGCTGGGAAAGATATTAGGTGAGCTTTTGGAAACAATGGGTGTGTCTACTAGGGGTGTGCAGAATGGGCCCTATTCGATTCAGATTCAGCCCCAACTGGGGACAGTGATTCAATTAATTGATTCAGATCACTGTCCCTGATTTGATTTGGCCGAATTCTAATCTGAAGATTTGATGCTGATCCCGAGAATCAATGATTTGGACATAGACGTAGCTTCAAATGTTTTTTCTACATACCTCAAGGTACCAGATGCAGCTCGTGAATGCTGTGATGCTGGGGCAGATGGAGCATCCCATTGTGGAGACAGGGGAGAGTGGGAGGGTCCCCCCTCATGCTTGGCAGTAAACCCAGAAGTGGACTGGAAGTACTTCAGGTCTACTTCCGGGTCCACCGTTGAGCTCTCGGGGGGGGGGGGACTCCCCCCTGGTTCCGCAATCAGCTACAGAGGGACCCTGGGTGTCCCCCCAGACCCAGAAGGCACCAGTTACCAAGCTGGCTGGGTACAGGGGGGGCCCCCAGCGTGCTCTCCGGCAGACCCGAAAGTGGACTGGAAGTGCTTCTGGTCCACTTCCAGGTCTGCTGCTGAGCACGCTGGGGACTTCCCCATGCTTCTGTGTAACAGTCCGTGTATCCCAGCATCACAACATTCATGAGCCACCTGTTACCTAGAGATATGTAAAAAAAAAACATTTAAAGCTATGTCTATGTCCAAATCGCCACATCTTTCTGAATCTCTCTGAATTGATGTGGAGGGTTCTGATTTGATTTGGAGAGATTAAAGGGTCCTTTGATTTGATCTGGATTCAGAGATGCAGCCACCAAATCAAGCCAAATCTCCACTGAATTGAATCAGGGACCAAAGCTTCGTACAGCCCTAGTGTCTACACATTGTCCTACAGCAACATACCGATGCGCTACATCGCCATATGGCATGCTACAGCAATATAGTATGCATGCAGGTCTACAAACGATCACCAGCTACATTGCTGAAGCAGTGCATTTCCTGGTTTTAGTGCACTGGTGCAGTGATATAGCAGCAAATTCTAACCTAACCATGCACCAGGTGCCCAGCTCAGGAACCACCCATTCATAGTTTCATAGTAGCTAGGGTCAGGAGGGATCTGAACAGATCATCTAGCCTGACCCCCTGCCACAGGCAGGAAGGAGTGCTGGGTTCACAAGACCCCAGACAGGTGATCGTCCAACCTCCTCTTGAATTTGCCCAAGGTAGGGGTGAGGACCACCTCCCTGGGAAGTTGGTTCCAGATTTTTCCCACCCTAACTGTAATATATTGCCTTCTGATCTCCAACCTAAACCTATTCTCCATCAGCTTATGACCATTGTTCCTCATCACCCCACGTGGTGCTGGGGAGAAAAAAGCTCTGGCTATTTGCTGTTGATCCCCCCTGATGAGCTTGTAGGCAGCCACCAGGTCCCCCCTCAGCCTCCTCTTGCTGAGGCTGAACAGGTTCAGGTCCTTCAGTCTCTCCTCGTAGGGCCTGTCCTGCTGCCCTCTCACCAAGCGGGTGGCCCTCCTCTGAACCCTCTCCAGGCTAGCCACATCCCTTTTGAAGTGTGGCGCCCAGTACTGGACGCAGTACTCCAACTGCGGCCTGACCAAAGTTGCATAGAGGGGGAGTATCACCTCTCTGGACCAGCTTGAGATGCACCTTTGGATGCATGACAAGGTATGTCTGGCCTTGCTGGCTGCGGTCTGGCATTGGCAGCTCATGTTCATCTTGGAGTCAGTAATGACTCCAAGATCCCTTTCCACCTCTGTGCTTTCAAGAAGGGAACTCCCCAGGCTGTATGTATGATGTGGATTCCTTCTCCCAACGTGCAGCACCCTGAATTTGTCTACGTTGAACCCCATCCTATTCTCAACTGCCCACTTTTGTAGTCTGTCTAAATCTAGTTGCAGCCTCTCTCTTCCTTCAAGTGTGTCAACCTCGCCCCACATCTTAGTGTCATCAGCAAACTTTGACAGCGTGCTTTCCACCCCCTTGTCCAAGTCGCTGATGAAGATGTTAAACAATGCGGGCCCAAGGACTGAGCCCTGAGGTACCCCACTGCTCACATCTCACCAGGTTGAGTACGACCCATCCACCACTACTCTCTGGGTGCGCCCCATCAGCCAATTTTTTACCCATCCAACTGTGCAGGCATCAATGCTGCGGTCACTTAATTTATTGATGAGGATGGAGTGGGAGACAGTGTCAAAGGCCTTCTTAAAGTCTAGAAAGACTATGTCCACAGCAACACCATCATCCAAGGATTTAGTTACTTGGTCATAAAAGGCAATCAGGTTGGTCTGGCAGGACCTGCCTTTGGTGAAGCCATGCTGATTGCCCCTGAGCATGATCTCCCCTGCAGGGAGGGATCTGTGCCATGCTTTAGTACTTCCAAATGGAAGTACTAAAACATACCGACATGTAGATGCACCCAACATGTCCTTCCACCCTTCTGAGAAACAAGATACAGCCTAGGATAAATATTAGGTAAAACAATGACTTCTGTTTAACTCTATTATGTGACTGAAAATAGCCACATAAAGAAGGGGAGGAGGGCAGTAAGCTTGTGTGGTAAAAAAAAATAAAAAAAACAATAAAAAGTTATTACAAGTAGCTACAAATCAAGTAAAGGGCAGTGTACATAGAAAGACCTAATTATGTTATAGAACAAGACCATCCAAACAGGGAGGATGGTCATTATTACCTGTGGAGTATAGAAAAGGGTCACAGAGGGAGCAGGTAAACTATAATGATTCATAAAGTCATTGTCTGTGTTTAATCGTTTGTTTTTTGTTTTTTTTTTTAGTATCTAGTTAGGTTATGCATTTTGTTTCTATTGTATTATCTGATATTTGCCATAGGCTATATCTGTTTCCTCCAAGACATGAAGAAGGACATTTTATATTTGAAAGCTTGTCTAACCTCTTTCCCAACTAAATAGTTGATCCAATAAAAAATATCACCAAACATACCTTGTTTTTCACATGGAGAGAATCTTAAAGGGAGAGGACAGCTAGCAGAAAATAAATCTTGTGGTTGGCAATTTTTTGACAAAGCATTTAGCCATAGTGAAAAGCTCAAGTCAACAGTGTTGAAGATTTCTCTCCTCAAAGTAATCATGAGAGACTAGAGAATTCTGAGGAAGGAGACTCTGTTCCAAGCCCACATCAGTTTCTAAACCAATGAATTAAGGAAAGCCATTCCAAGAAAGATTGTTCTTGCTTAGTGTTGCATTTGTTGGCATCCAAATATGTAAGACAACAAAATTGTTCAGATGTAGCCTTTATAGATCTAAAAGAACCTTTGGATTCCACTGACCAATTCAAATTATTGAAGAAACTAGCAATCACATCACTGGATAAAGCTATCCTATTCAAATTCATTTTGCTTACTATTCAAATACAATGTTTAGGTGCTTTATGGGATTAATGCTCTGTCCAGTAGGTTTCCAACTAAAACAAAGGTATGCCTTATTTTCATGCTTCACTGGTTTTTAATCTATTTCTGAATGGTATAAAATGTGCTAACAGAATCAATTGCATGCACCTGTGATATTGTATAATTGTATCCCTCTCATCCTTTATGGAGACAGTGTGCTGCTAGTGCCACAATCCCAGATAGGCCTCCAAAGGTTATTAGATGCTTTTCAACAGTATTATGTCTCAAATAGCTTGGAAATCAAAACTGATGAATCCATAGTACTGTTTTGTTTTGTTTTTTGGTTTTTTGTGTGGGGGGGAGGGGGACCAACAGAGGGAAATTAGTATAATTTGTATAGAAAAATAAATTAGAGGTGTTATTCTAATTTAAGTAACTTGGGATCTATTTTAATAAAAATCTGAGCTGGAATAATACATAAAAATATAAGCATTAAATCAAAAGAAATTTTGGGTCAAGTTTTATCCCTTTTCAGTAAGATTGGCGGAAGGGCAGTGCTAGCTGCACTATGGGCATTTATACACATGCTTCAGAGGTGTGGGGAGGTGCTTTAATTATAGATTCATAGATTCATAGATACTAGGATTGGAAGGGACCTCAATGGATCTTTGAGTCTGACCCCCTATCCATGGCAGAAAAAAGTGGTGGGGTCATGTGACCCCAGCCAGGTGCTTGTCCAGTCTCTTGTTGAAGACCTCCAAGGTAGGGGAGAGAACCACCTCCCTTGGAAGCCCATTCCATATTCTGGCAACGCTAACCATGGTAAAGTTATTTCTGATGTCCAACCTAAATCTACTTTCTATCAGCTTGTGGCCATTGTTCCTGGTTATTCCAAGGGGTCCCCTGGTAAATAGGGCATCTCCTATTCCCTGCTGCCCCTCCAGTGAATTTGTATACTGCCACAAGATCCTCCATCAGACTTCTCTTGCAGAGGCTGAAAAGGTCCATGTACCTCAGCCTTTCCTCACAAGGCCTTCCCTGCAGGCCTCTAACCATATGAATGGCCCTTCTCTGGACCCTCTCAAGGTTGTCCACATCCCTCTTGAATTGCAGTGCCCAGAAATGGACGCAGTAGTCCAGCTGCAGCCTGACCAGTGCCACATAAAGGGGAAGCATCACCTGGACCTGTTCGTGATGTACCTACTAATGCATGACAAAGTGCGGTTAGCTCTGCTAATTACTTCATCACATTGACAACTCATCTTCATCTTGGAGTTGACAAGAACTCTGAGATCTCTTTCCACTGCTATGCTGCTGAGAAGGCCACCCCCCAGCCTATAGTGTTGCCCTGTGGGGTCAGGCCAACTCTCAGGATCTCAAATATTGCACTGTTAGACAGGAGAGTGTAACAATTGCACATATACAAACACACAAATGAGTTAGGTGCATACACACACACACACACACACACACACACAACCAGCTCAGGCACATCCAAATCAACTTAGGCACATGCATACCTATCACCAATTCAAGCACATACACACTACACACTAAAAATTAGACAAAAATCAACTGTCAATACTTGCACACTCAGTACACATACACAGATCACTAATTTGTACATCATGCACACAATGATATATATACATACACCCATACACACTCACCAGTTCACACACATACAACCTACCTACACATACACACAGGTAAGTTCCTAACTTGGATGGTACAGTGTGTATGTG
Organism: Alligator mississippiensis; assembly: GCF_030867095.1. Classification (NCBI taxonomy): domain Eukaryota; kingdom Metazoa; phylum Chordata; order Crocodylia; family Alligatoridae; genus Alligator; species Alligator mississippiensis. The sequence continues at coordinate 88,594,438 of NC_081824.1, forward strand.
TGTGCTTGGGGTACCTGGGGTAAGGCTAAAGTGAGAGAGAGAGAGAGTTAAAGTGTAGGGAGTGAAAGTTGCCAGAACTGGGATTAGAACTGGTGGACTAGAGAGAAGCTGGCTGAAGAACTGAGGCTTGGGGTTACTTAAAGTAGATTGGGGCTGGAAACTGAGGCAGATAGCTGAGCTATTGGGGTGGGGAGTGAAGATAAGTGGTGGTAAGGAGGAGACAGCCAGGAAAGAGAGAGAAACAGAAACCTGGGAGCTTGGGGCTGGAAACTGAGGCTGGCAGCTTAGAGATTGGGGGAAGGGGGGCAGATAAGTGGTGTCAAGGAGGAAACAGTCAGGAAACAGACAAAAACCCAACTCGGGGTTTCAAAATAACAGGTTTATTAAACAGAAAACACACTACACAGCCCCATGAAGTTATTGGTTCACACACACACACAAGCACTCACAATGGCAGCAGGAGAAACAGACACTGTGGAAGGGTTGCAGTCCAGGTGGGGAAGAGAAACAGAGTCCAAGTCTTTGGCTGAAGAGGGGGAAGGGGTGATAGCTACCTATCCAGGCTGGAAAGGGGTCTTTGCCCAGCAGGTGTTATTCAGAGGGGGGTCGCTGGCAGGGCCTCTGAGTGGACAGGTGGTGTGGCATGGTGCTGGTCCAGGTGGAGAGTGTGCCCCAAGGAGTCATTCTTCACTACCCCTTTTTATGGAGCAGACTACTTCTAATCTCGTATGGGGAGGGCCTGTCCAGGCAAGGTCAGCCCTGTTCCAGAGGGCTCCAGGCATTCTTACTGAACATGTGCAGCTTTGCGCAATGGTGGGTTGCCTCATCTTTTGTTTCGTGAATGCTGAGGGTGGTTCCAAGGGTCTGGGTCCTTGGTCCAGGTATTGATGTTGATGGTTTGGTCATGCAGAGGGAGCTGTTTTTAGACCTACTGCCATTGTCTCTCAAGCACCCTCATTCATCCCCATTCATTCAGGAACCAAGTTACATAGGAGGGGTAGGTGTGAGTCATAGGTTACACAACCGGGCCTGGGGACAGGATGGAGAGTTGACAAACAAAATGGAAACTTGACATGACTTACGCTAACTTACATATATAGGCCTAAATCATATTGTACCAGTAAAACAGTAATATAGAACAGTAAAAATCAATATAAACATAATAATTATACAATATAAAGAAGGAGAAAAAACAAAACAAATACAACTTGCTACCAAAATAAAATGCTGAAGCTTATCCTATGTCTTAGTTCACTTATACTTATGTATAGGAAATAGAGACAGAAAAACAAAGTAAAAAAATGGTTGGGGAAGGGGAGCGAATGCATTTAAAAAAAAAACGAAAAGAAAAATAAAAACTGGGGGTTTTGCTACAATAGGTATGCTGGTGATTCCCTCTCCCTAGGTGAAGCACCTTGCACTTGTCCTTCTTGAACTGCATCCTATTATTCTCTGCCTCATTTTCTAACCTGTCCAGGTTCACCTGGATTTGGTTTCTTCACATCAGGGTGTTTACTTCTCCTCATAGTTTTGTTTCATCTGCGAATTTGGACAGAGTGCTTTCCATGCTCTCATCCAGGTCGCTGATGAAGATAATGAACAGCACCAGCCCAAGGATGGAACCTTGGGTTACCCCACTGCCCACATCTTTCCAGGTCAATACCAACCTTTCCACCACCACTCTCTGAGAATGACACAAGCCAATTTGCCACCACATGACCGTGTAATTCTCTATCGCACAGCCTCGATTTGTTTATGAGAATAGGATGGGATACTGTGTCAAAGGCCTTCTTAAAGTCCAAGTAGATGACATCTACCTTGACTCCTGCATTTAAGCATTTAGTGACCTGGTCATAGAAAGAAACAACGTTAGTTAGGCAGGATCCACCTGCTATGAACCCATACTGGTTGCCCTTCAGCAGTATATTACATGCTGGACTCCTACAAATGTGATCCTTGATAATTTTTTCAAGGTTTTTCCCAAGGATAGAGGTGAGACTAACCAGACTATAGTTACCCAGATACTCCTTCCTCCCCATTTTGAAAATAGGGACCACATTGGCACTTTTCCAGTCCTCTGGGACCTCACCTGAGCTCCAGGAGTATTGAAACAGCCATACCAGTGTCTCTGCTATGACAATGGCTAATTCTTTCAGCACCCTTGGATGGAGCTCATCCGGTCTCACTGACTTAAACACATCCAGTCCCTCTAAGTGTCTCTTTACTAGGTTGGCACTGACAGTAAGTGGGCGGGTGTTCCTCCTGTTTCTATCTGTAATGCATTTGGGAGATTTGTCTAGATCAGTGTTCAAAAAACTCATTGAAGAGCTCTGGTTTGTCCCTCCTGTGTGTTCCAGCATGTCGTGAGACAAAAAGAGATGTGCTTAAATGCCCAGAAATTACATATAAACTGGTATAAATGATCAGAAACCGGTTCAGATTTGTAACACAACAGAAATTCAGTTAAAATAAAACACTTTCAAAATGGCCAAAACTGGTTTAAGATAAACCTGGATGGATGTGGTATCAGACTTAACTGATTTAGGTTAACTCTGTTTATTGAACTTCTATTCCAGATCCTCTCCAATTCAAGTTAATTCACAGTCCCCCAGCATTCCAGGATGCTTCCTACCTCCCCTCCAAATCCTCCTTTGAGGGTGGGTAGGCTAGCTTTGGCCCAAACTGTTTGTTCCACCTGGACAGGGAGGCATGCTCTAGCACCCCCTGACATCTGTCCTGAGCTACTGCATGCATGTGGCTTCATTTCCAGAATCAAAAGTGAATGTCTGTTCACTTGCTTATCAATTCAATCTATGCAGCTTAAACTAACCTGTAAAGATTGAATTGATTCAGCCTCAGGCTTTTTGACTGTCTCTGCTTAGCCCATGACTTAGAGCAGAAAGATGCACTTCTGTCTGCACCCTTAGAGACCTAAAAGCTACATGAGTAATGTTTAGATGCCTTAGATGTGGAATAGGATCTTGGCCATAGTTTAAGTATGAACTTAAACTATTAAGTATTTACAAACTATGAACTTCCTCTATAACTATACCTATTTTCTTTTTCACCAGCAATAGAATGAGTAAATTTGTCAATCCTGAATTACGTTGCATGTAAATGCTCACCATGTGCTGCTGGAAACATATATAAGATATAGAAGCTGCAGAATTAAAGGGGAATTAGGGAGGGAAATAAAAGCAAAAGAATCCCAGGAACTTTATTTGATGAGATAAATTATAACGATATTGCTCCACTCTGATATTTTCTGCAAATATTCTTCTCTGATATGCAGCCAGCAATAATTCAACCTTCCTTCCCCATACACCATATCCCATGGATTTCAGAAACCATCTGTATCTTCATATTTGCTTTAAAATAAACATATGTTTTACAGTAGATACATGCAGGATCTTAAATACCAGAAGGAATGAGATGGATAATCTGGTCATTGATTTCTAATTCCCTAAATACTTTGGAGAGAGGGAAAGGTTTTGAGAATGAAATAATACTACAAATATCAATATTATGAATGATTTTAAAAATATGCATTTTAAATAATATTTATTCCAAAATTAATACAAGACTAGTCAGTGACTTAATGTACAGCCCTCAGAAATAGGAAGTAGCAAATTTTCAGCACATCCCCTAGCTCCCAAAGTAGAGCCCCAGGGAGGCACTATGATTCGCAACTCTGAATCACAATTCCTCTCTATTTTCTCTTTGCTCCAGCTGGGGTGAAAAATGGCATCATATGCTGATGCCCAAACAGCACATTACAATTTCTGCTGAGATAGGCTCAGCTACACTATCAGAAATGGGATGAGTTGAGGAAAGACTTTGACCATTCTCTACTGTCTCCAGAGTAGGAAAAGAGTGGCCAGGGTGCTTGCTTACATTTAACTCAAATGCCCTTAGAAGTCAGTGGGAATCTTTCAATTAACACTTGTTGGTTTCGAGTTTCTCAGAGCTCAGATTTAAGTTCTAATAGCTTGAGAAGGAAGCATAATTTGGATTGTTATTACTTCCTTTACTCATGATGGGGCAATTAATCTCCATCAAAATGTATGCCCAAGTGGCTGTATCTAGATGAGAGACTGACTGTACCGGACCTCAAGTTACTGCACAGCAGTGCCAACAAGTGTCTTCTTTGTGACACTACTGCACAGTAGCCTAATACTGCTGTGCAGTAGTGTCGCATTTGCCAATTAGCACTGGTTTTTTTGCACATGATGCTAATTATGCACCAGTATTGGGCTACTGAGCTGTTAGCATCTCATGTAGACATGGCCAGTGTCTGCAGAATTACTGAAATAAAATGTTTTTTCTACATACCTCAAGGTACCAGGCACAGTTCATGAGCGCTATGATGCTGGGGCAGATGGAGCATCCCATAGGAGTCTGGAGGTGCCCCCTGTATGCTCAGTGCCAAACCCAGAAGTGGACCTCCCTGGCTTAGTGATTGGCCAGAGAGAGACCCTAGGTGCCCCCCCCCCGACCCAGGAGGCACCAGCTGCCAAGCTGGGGGGTGGGGGAGGGCACAGGGGGAGCCCCCAGTGCACTTCCTGGCAGACCTGGAAGTGTACCAGAAGTGCTTCTGGTTCTCTTCTGGATCTGCTGCTGAGCACGCTGGGAAGGCCCTGTACTCCTGTGGGATGCTCCATCTGCCCCACCATCACAGCATTCACACGCTGCCAGGTACATAGAGGTATGTAGAAAAAAAACATTTAAAGCTGTGTCTATGTCTGAATTGTCAAATCTTTATGAAACTTTCTGAATCGATTCTGAGGGTTCTGATTCGATTCAGAGAGATTAAAGGGTCTCCTGATTCAATTTGGATTTGGAGATTCAGTTACTGAATCAGGCCAAATCTCTACTAAATCAAATCAGGGACTGAAGCTTCGCACAGCCCTAATAAAAGACAGCATTGTTTGAAGTGGCCTGCTTTCTGCCTTGGGGTATGACAGTTACTAAGCTATCTTTCAGCAGCTCAGGAGCGTTAGACAATGAAGGCTATTACTACCATTGATTTGAATGATTTCCTACTTGCTAGACCAGCAAGTGGGATTCCACAATACCTTTTGCTTTCTTTTGGACCCTTTTATTTTATTATTATAATCATTGATTTATTCTTTTCAATTGTATAATTATATTGGATATTGCACTATAAAATTTATATAGGAATGCAAATACATTTATATTTCATTTCTATATATTTATACCTTGTGGCATATTACATACATTATAACATTTATAGGAACGCAGATACATTAATATATTTATATAAAAAAGAAAAGACACTATGAAAAACACACCATGAAGTATGGTGGAAAGACAACTGGCAAGCCTTCAGGAAGGGGTGGAAGAGGGGGTAGAGGGAGAGCTGTAAATTCCCTCCACCCCAAACTGAGATGCAGCCTCTTTCCTACAACTAGCAGGGATGAAACAGCAATGAGAAGGGAGTAGTGCCACTGCCTGTGCCTGAGACTGCATCCCCTCCAAGACCACCAGCCATATCTCCTCACACCACCACCATGATAACAAGCAGCAGAATCAGCACCAGCATGACATTTTCCTCTACCCCAATTTTACTTCCCATGCGGAGCCTTCCAGTGCCAGAGGAAAAGCTGGAGCTGGATCTGAGTGCCCTAGCAAGGGGAATTCTGGGGAAGGAGGGGGAATCAGCTGAGTTTGTGCTTCATACCCCTCAAGTTTCCCCTAGAGCCAGGTCTCCTTCCCCAGAAGGCACTTCAGAGGAGTCTGAGGTAGAGTAGAGGTTGCAGAGGCAAGCAGCTCAGCTGAGTCCACTCTTCCTGTTCTTCTGTCTCTGCCTGCTGAGGAGGAAATTGCAGCATCCACACATGCACCTGTACCCCAGGAGTGAGTGGGTAGTGTGTTCTGGGATCATTTTGACCTGGCAGATGATCCCACATATGCTATCTGCCTGCACTGCTGAGCCAAAACCAGCTGGGGCAAGGGAACAAAACACATGAACACCATGGGGATGCTGATGCATCTCCACAGGCACCACCCACTTGCTCTTGCTTCTCCTTAGCCTGGCACCAGTGGAAGTGTGACCAAAGGAAAGTCCCCCTCTCACTCCAAAGCCCCTGGCCTCCCACAGCAGAGACAGGCCACCCTGGAACAGTGGAAAGAAGGTGGACAGAAAGGCAAGGGCATTGGAAGGGCGAGCGAGATCACCCAGGGCACTGGGGAGATGCTTGCTATCAATGGCCAGCCCTTCTTCTTAGTTGAGTGGCCAGGGTTCAGATGGCTCATGGTGCTCATGGGACCATTCTACCAAGTGTCCCCATGCATCACCTTCAGCAGGATGGTGGTGCCCTCACTCTGTGAGGCATGGAGGGAGTATTTCAAGGAGAAGCTGCAGCAGACAGGTCCATGGGTGGCCTTACACTTCACCTCAGACATCTGGAGCAGCCAGTATGGAGATCACACCTATCTCTCCCTCAGAGGGCACTGGTGTGACCAGTGAGGCCATCGGTGGGCTCTCCTTCAAGCCAAGGTGATGGATGAGTCCCACATGGCAACAGAGATAATGGGGGACAATGAACGGCTTGGTGCAGGGGTGGCTCCTTGGGCAGGGTGAGATCACCTGTGGGTTCTTGGTCACCAACAATGGGGCCAATATGGTCAAGGTGGTCCATGATGCCAACTTTGTTGGCATCCATTGTGTGGCACACAAGTTGCACCTTATTGTCAGGGGTGCCTTGGAAGGGGACAGGGCTGACAGTGAAGGTGCCAGCACCACCAGAAGGCTCATTTCCAAATGCAGGAAGTTGGCAGGCTACTTCCACCAGAGCATCAAGGGGGGGCAAGATGCTGTGGGACAAACAAGCAGAGATGAACATCCCACAGCACAAAATCATATAGGATGTGGAGACTCACTTGAACTCCACATATCTGATTCTCGAGAGGCTGTTGAAGCAACAGAAGGCCATCCATGAGATGGCCTTGCTCAGGGAGTTTGAGATCAGTGGCCCCCTTAACAGAGCTGAGTGGGATACCATCTCCCAGATCTTGGTGATCCTCAAGTCCTTCCTTAAGGCCACCAAGACTCTCAGCGCTGGTGATGCCCTCCTTAGCCAGATGATCCCTGTAGTGAGGGAATTTCAGAGCCAAATGGAGAGCTTCCATGCGATCAGTGTTCCTTGTGGGACAAGCCACTGTCACTGGACATGCAGGCATTGGTGAGTCAGCTGAAGAAGGGCATCAGGAAAGGGCTTGATCCCTTGCGGTCCAGTACAGTCCACATGCTGGCGGCCATGTATGATCTGAGGGTGAGGGCAGTGTATGCAGCAGCCAAACCCTGGATCAGTGGGTGGAGGTACTGGTGAAGTAAGTCAGGGAGGCAGAACAATGGAGGCAGGGGGACGTGGAAGAAGGGGATCCACTGTCCCATGCTAGCACACCATCTGCCAGGCAGTCTTCTCCTCCACCAAAGGCACTGGGAATGTAGGCACAGGGCATGGCTTCCATGGTTGGGTCCAGAGGAACCAGACACTACCATCAGGCAGTGTAAATTCCCTCTCAGAATCAGGCCTGGGAGACTGGAGACAGGGTGGGTTTTTTGTGAGAAATGTACCCCCACAGGTAGTTGGGTATCATTTTCTTTGATAGATTCTGGTGTGCAGTTTGTGGGGGTACTGGAGATTGTCAGTAGGTTTTGTGTTTTGAGCCATAGAAAGTTGACTTCTGGTGATGAGGTTAGGTTAGCAAGGTTTGGTTCTTGTTTGAATTTACAAACCACTTTTCACAGCCGGGCCTATGAACTTCACTTCATCAACCTCCTAGGTAGTAGGTACAGAAACTCATGGACTCAATATAGATATTGGATTTATGACACACTACAAACTGGTGGACATCTGACTCCCCAGGTACCTCTGCATTTTCACCTGTGCTGTTACATCCCCCTTCCCCCCCAACCCCAGCCTGTTCCTCACCCCCTGACACCTCCATTTCCATTTCACTGACTGGCTTTCTTGCCTGCATTGCATGCCAGCCTCTGGCTTCTTTACAATTGCTTCCATCCAGGAACAGCACACACACACACCAACTGCAGGTGCTTCCTCAGCTTGACAAAGGGTTTTTCAACCTGAAAGCTGGCTAAGATATATTTCTGTCACTATTCAGTTGGTCTGCTAAAACATACCAGATTACACTGACCCAAAGGAAAGGACCTTGTCTTCCAGTGCCATGCCCTTAGACCAACACCCCTAGCACCTGACCGGAAGGATGCAGGGCCCTGGGCACATCTAAGCCCCAGAGCTGGAGCTGGCAGGGAGAGTTTTCTGGCAGCTGCTGGAGAAGAAGCTCCTGCAGGAAAGGAAAAAAAGTCTCTGTCACAGTTTGGCTGCCTGAGATGCTGCTGTTGCTACTGTTTTGTTTACTAGGTTATTTCCTGTTGTCATTTAAAGTGGTGGACCAGGCTGAGGCTGTAGGGGAGGAGGGAACCTCACTGGGGCACACTACCATGTCACGTAGAGGGCCCAGCACCAGTGAGGACGTGCCTTAACACAGACACAGTGTCACCCATGTCACAAGTTTTGCTTGTCAGCAGCCTGAGGTGCAGTTTCACAGAAATCCCTGCACCCATCTACTTGAAAGCTGGAAGGCTCCATGGCCTCAGCAGGGGCTAGCATGCTTGCAGTTTTCACCCTGCTGCGCCTTAACACACACACAACACGATTTTTGCTTTCAAGAATTTGAGGTGCAGTTTCCCAGGAACATCTGCACTTATGTCCTTGAAACTTGGCAGGTTTCATGGCCGTAGAAGGGGCTAGTGTCTGCAAGTTTCATTAGAATCTGGCAAGAAATGACAAAGTTATAGGCAGTTTTGTGCTTCCCCATTATACCCTATGGGTGAAAGATCAAACAGCAAAACAGTTTTGACAAAATGAAATGGAACATCAGTTTCAAAACTAAACAAAACTCGAAATGAAACACTGTCCTGTTGAAACATCGAAGCAGAAATTGAAACAGAATTGTGCTGTTTCACACAGCCCTACTGACAATGTTCCTCTGAAGCAGTAATAAGTTATTGTGCAGGCAGGACAGCCAACTAGATGAATTATTAGTTTACTCTAAGAAGTCTTTAAACAAAATTGCATCAGTTCCCTAATAACATAATTGGTTGTCTTACTTTGTAAGTCATTATCAGCATTTTTTTTTAAATATTGGCACATTCCAGAGTATGAGAAGTGATGGATATGAGAGCTGGAGGAGTTTTCTAATGTATTTTTAAGAGTGCATCTGGAGAAAAATGTCTTTTAAATGTGGATCTGTTTGGGGTTGTTTTTTCCCCAAAGAGAGAAACCACAGTGATCAAATATACAGAATATTTCCAGAGGCACACATTTATAAATGTTTCTAATACAATTGTATAATAATACTCTTAGAAGTTGCCATAGAAGTATGCAAGAGGCTCAGCCATGGAGCTTTGCATTCTATGTAGCTGATTAGTCTTTCTCTTAATAAACTAGTGAAACTCTCTCTATCCCTAGAGTTTAATTTTATTTTTACCTAATGCAAGGGGCATGACCAATTCAAACCATCATTTGCTGGGGGCTAAATATATATTTTCCAAGCAATATTAAACTACAAGAGGATTAAAATCACTTGTTCCCTTAAATAAACAGGAACATAACAATTACAGGTTGTTGTTGTTGTTATTATTATTATAATAATACATTCAGGTTCAGTTCTCTTCTGACTGTGTTTTCAACGGAAGTCTTTTTAGTAGCATTTTTAAATATATACATAATTGATAAAAGAGAAAATAGCACCTAAGAAAAGTGTGTGAATTATAGATAATGGTGAACAAGGAGATATAAGGGCCCCATTCAATAAGGTTCTGAGTTAAATTACGCTTAAGTTGATATTAGTCATGTTTAGGATCTAATTTGTGTTTTAATAGCTATTGTTCTTCATCAATCCCAGAACATCATTAAATGATTGGTAGTTTGTTAGTTCTGACATCTACCATATGCTAAGAAGTCATAGTACTCCTCCTCTCACCGTAGTAGATTTTCTTACTGATTATATTGCTTTTGTTCTGAAAAGGATTCCCATCCTATGGTTGAAGAATTGCATTTTTTTTACTATGAACAGGGTAAAGTTAGTAGGAGTCAACATGTAATAAACAGTAGACAAGAAAAAAAAATCAGAAAAATCCCACTAAGAGTGTAAATTCTTAGACTGTAAATTTTCTGACTGGATAGTTATTACTACAGCACAGCCCTAGGTGCAATGGTGATGATAATTAAGAAAATTCTATGGACAATGAGTATGTAGGTTTTAAGGATAAAAAGGATTATCAAAATAATTATCATAGTAATTCTTTGAAATTCCAATGTGTGTGTTATAATGCAGGTAAAATTAAAAGATCTTATAGTCCTTTCCATACTTGAAATCTATGAATTTGTGGTGGTATTAGAATAGATGTTTTAGAAACACAGGTGATTTTGATACACGGTTTTCAAAAGATGGAGTATCTACAAGAGCCCTGAGGATGCTATTCCAATTATTAGTAGCTTTTGTTATTCAAATATAAATTATTACTTTAAATTACTCATAATTTAGCTTCCACCTATTTAATCAAAGACTTGACTGTTCTCATTTTCTGACCATAACTTTTCCAGTAGACTTTCTGCACATATCCTCCAGGTTTGCTGCCACATTTCTAGAAGAGCTTTTCTAATGTACCAAGTACAACTGGAGACAGTGCAGATATGTCAAACGAAGGGGAAATGGAAAAGAAGGATGCCACCACTTTTTCGCAATGGATAATGTTATAGGGCTTTTATCCCACAAAATTGGAATTGAAAGATAACATCCAAAATTACTATAGCAGTGATGGGCCCATGTAATTTGTCCCCAAATTGCCAATTTATGAAAAGGTTTTACTCTGAGAAGTGGAAGGAAGAATCATGGCATTCTAGCTTTAATTACCTGGAATTGCTGAAAGTGGTCTGTAGCCATGCTGACAAGTCACACATTTAAATGTTTGCCAATAGCTAGCAAGCCCATATAAGGTGGCACGACTTATAATCTTACAAAGGACTCTAGAGTCTGATAGCTTCATTTATTTCATTTAATTGGTTAACACTAAGGCTGAAAATTAATTCCCCTAGAAACTGCAAGTCCTGAGAGTAAATTTATCTGAATAGGACCAAGTCAGTATTTGTAATTCTGGAGCTAGATATATCACAAAAAAATGAATTTTAATTTTGTGTTAAAAGATTTGTTACAGATCTGGGCTAATCATGATAGCCATGTGACATTGTTATTTCACTCCCAAAGAGGAAGCAAAATATAATCCTATAAATATTATTGTGTATGTCATCATTTAAATCCTGACCCTGAAAAAACAATACATGGTGAATATCCTCTTTATTCCTTGTGTCTCTGTATAACTTCTTTACAGCAGCTACTGTAGCCTATTGACTAAAACAGTAGCAGAAACCTCTGATACACTAGAAAGTAGAAGAGCCTGTTTGTATATTTGCACTAAACTTCAGGGCTACCCAGCAGGCCTGCTGTAAGAAGAGGTATAATGGAGATCAGGTCCAAAGGGCAAACCTATTCTATGTCTCCAGCCTGTTCAAGAAGTGATGCCTACCCACTTTCACTCGCATACTCCAAATTCAGAAATAATGTTTTGGAACCACTCTGCAGCATTTTTCATGGCTGCTTTCCTGCACACTGAGGATGAGGGGGACACAGATATATTGAAGTATATAGATCTGCCTTTCAGGGACTCTGTGTCACTTCAACAGACCCAGATGATCCAGAATATTCACGTGCTACCTGCTGTCTTTCCCACCTGCCCAGTGGGATTTGAACTTCAATACAGGTGCTTCATTCCATTCAATAAGATAAACTGGTAGTTTGATTATATACAAAATCCATATTCAAAATTTGATTAAGAAATTAAGGCTTATTCATTATGTGAGCGAACAGAGACAGCAAACAGGGAAGTTTGCAAGCAGTTTGCTTGGAGCAAGAAGAAGAGCAAGTTAAGCCAGGTACTAGGCACCAGATTCTGCTCCTGAAAGTTAAACGAGTTGTGTGGCTGTGTCGGCATGTACTCTGAGCATCTGGGACTGCTGCTGACTGAGGGTCTTGTTACACGGCAATTTTAGGTGGCTCCTGAGGTTCTTAACCCCTGGATTGTCTGCACATTAAAATCTTAAAGTGGTTTTAAGCACGTCTTATGCAGCTAAAAGTTACTCCAGGGCAGATTATCTCTGATCTGGAAGGATCCTGGTTTTCTCTGATAAAAAAATTGCAAATTCATAGATTCATAGATGCTAGGGTAGGAAGGTACCTCAACTGATCATCGAGTCTGACCCCCTGCCCTGGGCAGGAAATAGTGCTGGGGTCTGATGAGCCCAGCCAGATGCCTATTCAGCCTTCTCTTAAAGACCCCCAAGGTAGGGGAGAGCACCACCTCCCTTGGAAGCCCATTCCAGATTTTGGCCACCCTTACTGTGAAGTTTTTCCTGATATCCAGCCTAAATCTGCTCTCTGTCAGTTTGTGACCATTGTTCCTTGTTACCCCAGGAGGCGCCCTGGTGAATAGAGCATCTCCAATCCCTTGCTGCGTCCCCCTAATGAATTTGTAGGCGGCCACAAGATCACCTCTCAGCTTTCTCTTGTGGAGGCTGAAGAGATCCAGGTCCTTTAGTCTCTCCTCATAGGGCTTGTCCTGTAAGCCCCTAACTATACAAGTGGCTCTCCTCTGGACCCTCTCAAGTCTATCAACATCCTTCTTTAAGTACAAGACCCAAAACTGAACACAGTACTCCAACTGTAGTCTGACTAATGCTGCATAGAGAGGAAGTATCACCTCCTTAATTATACTTGTCATGCATCTGCTGATGATGTGGTTACCTTTGCTGATGATTTTGTCACACTGACAACTCGTGTTCATCTTGGAGTCCACTATGACTCCAAGATCCCTTTCCACTTCTGTACTCCTGAGAGGGTCACTTCCCAGCCAGTAGGTATGCTGGATATTTTTGTGCCCTAGGTGCATCACTCTGCGCTTGTCCTTGTTGTACTGCATCCTATTGTGTACTGCCCACTCTTCTAACCTGTCCAGGTCTGCCTGCAATCGTACCCTACCCTCTGGAGTGTGTACTTCACCCCACAATTTAGTATCATCTGTAAACTTGGACAGAGTATACTTCACACCCACTTCCAAGTCACTGATGAAGATATTGAAGAGTACAGGTCCAAGGACCGAACCCTGTGGGACCCCATTACCTACATCCTTCCAGGTCAATACCGACCTGTCTACTACCACTCTCTGGATGCGACCACTAAGTCAATTTGCCACCCACCGGACTGTGTAAACATTTATGTCAGAGGCTTTTAATTTATTTATGAGAATGGGATGAGATACTGTATCGAAGGCCTTGCTAAAATCCAAGGAAATGACATCCACCTCTACTCCTGAGTCTCAGCATTTTGTGACCCTGTCATAAAATGAAACCGGATTGGTCAGGCATGATCTACTGGCTATGAATCCATGTTGGTTTCCCTGCTGCATTATTTTTTTCCCTCTGGACTCCCACAAATATGATCCTTCATAATCTTTTCAAAGATCTTTCCAAGGATGGAGGTGAGACTGACTGGCCTATAATTACTTGGATCCTCCTTCCTCTCCTTCTTGAAAATAGGAACCACATTGGCCCTTTTCCAGTCCTCCAGGTCCTGACCCAAGTGCCATGAGCACTAAAACAGCCATGCCAGTATTTCTGCTATGAAACCAGCCAATTCCTTCAGTACTCTCGAATGCAGCTCAACCAGGCCTGTTGACTTGAACACATCCAGTCCATCTGAGTGACTCTGCACCCAGTCAGCGTCGACAGTTGGTAGGCTGGTGTCCCTCTGATGCCCATCTAAGAACCCATTAGGAGATTTATCTTGACCCCTGTTCAGGAACACCAAGGCAAAAAACTCATTGAATAGCGTAACCTTGATCCCCCTGTCTGTCACTAATTGCTCCTTCTTGTTCAGTAGGGGTCCTATGCTGCCCTGTGCCTTCCTTTTACTCCCTACATACCTAAAAAAGACTTATTTTTTGTCTTTAATTTGTGTTGCCAGCCTCAGCTCTGTAGTTGCTTTGGCTTTTCTAACTGCCTCCCTGCAAGTGCGGGCCACGTAGGTATACTCCTCCTTGGTAGCTTCCCCCTGCTTCCTCTGCCTATATGCCTCTTAGGCTCCCCTGAATTTCCCTGTTTAGCAAAGGAAGTTTTTTTGTCTCCTTTCCCCTTTTTCCCTCATACTGGGATAGCCTCCCTCTGTGCCTGAAGGATCGCTTCCTTTAGAAATGACCACCCTTCCTGGACTCCCATCTCGCCAATACTCTTCTTCTGCAGTGTGTCATTGACTTGGCTCCTGAGCACACTGAATTTAGCCTTCCTAAAGTCAAGCACTTCCACCCTACTAGTTATCTTACCCACCCTACACTGTATGTTGAATTGGATTGATGGTCACTGTCCCCAAGGTGACCACAAATCTGCAGCTCCCCTACCAGGTCCTCCCCTATAGCCAACACCAAGTCCAGTAAGGCATTCCCCCTAGTGGGACCGTATACCTCCCACATTAGGTAAAGGTCCTGCATGCAGGTTAAGAACCTATGTGAATGGTTGGATTTGGCTGACTGCTTCTCCCAGCAGATGTCAGGGTAGTTTAGGTCCCCCATGACAACAACGTCCCTAGACTGTATGGCCTCTGAGAGGTGCCTCAAGAATTCCATGTCTAGCTTTTCCTCTTGGTTTGGAAGTCTATAGCAGACCCCCACCACCAAGTCCCTTTTCCCTTGACCTCCATGTATCCTAACCCACAATGCCTCAACTTTCTCCTCCTCTGATCTCATTTTTATTAGGGTAAATGTATAATGCTCCTTTACATAGAAAGCAACCCTACCCACTTTCCTCCCTACTCTGTCCCTTCTGTACAACCTGTAGCGCTCAATGTGTACCACCCAGTCATGGGCAGGGTTCCAGCAGGTTTCCGTTAGCCCCACTAAATCCAAGTTATTATCTGCAAGCAGAAGTGTGAATTCTTCCTGCTTGTTCCCCATGCTCCTAGCATTAGTGTAGTGGCACTTGAGCCCTCCGAATGGTGCCTTTGGAGCCCCCCCATTCTGATATCCAAAAGGCCCCTTGGTACTTACCTGGGGTATACTGCTGCATGTCTTGCAGTTTGTAGATTCTAGACCCTCTCCATCTTCTGCCTCCCTATCCCCCATCCTACTTAGTTTAAAAACCAATGTAGGAGGTCAGCCAACCTGTAAGAAAAGAGACTCTTATCTTTCTCTGATAAAAAAAAATCTCAAATTCACAAATTTTCTGATAAAAAACCCCAAATCCTTGATTAAAATAAAAGGCTCCCTCCACAGCCCCCCTCACCCTATTCATGCTCCTTACTCCCTCCCCACAGCCCCCAGGCTCTGCTGGTGCCTCTCACCCCCCTCCCACAGCTCCTGATCCCCCAGCCCTACCGGAAGGGGCTCCCAGATGCTATGGGGCCAGGGACCTGGGTCCGCAGCCCCTGCCCCTGGCAGGAGGCAGTGGCTGGTGCAGCAGAGGGGAGCAGAGCCTGGCTTTCTCTACTGCTGCCTACTGCCTAGTTGGAGGGCGGGGAGCTGCTCCCCACCACAGCACACATTCCCAGAGGGCAGGTGGTCCATGCCCCCACATCTGTGCATGCCTACCTGCAGCAGGCTCCCACCCTGCTGGCCTCATCTGGTGCCTCTGCAGCCCAGCATGTGTGACTCAGCACTGTAAAGAACAACAGAGCCATGCAGGAAGCTGTCTGCTCTCTGTGATCTCCACGCTGCCCTGGTGAGATATTCCCTACCTGTGCAGCTGCAGTAGGGGCGGCAGCATGTGGTTGTGTGCAAGGGATGCAGGAGAGTAGAGGTCTCAGAGGCAGGTAGCTTACTGCAAGCCTCTGCTGTTCTCTGCAGTACCGCATCACACACTCTGGGCTGCGGCAGCCCCAGGGGAGGGCAGCAGTAGATAGCCCCCGCCCTGTGCACAGATCTGGGGGGCATGAGTCCCCCCTCTCCCCCAGGAGTGCATGCAGTGGTGGGAAGCAGCTCTCCTACCTGAGCCTGAAGCAGACAGTCCACACTGCCCCTACCCTGTGAACAGATCTAAGGGGCGTGGGTCCCCCCTGTGCCCCTAGCAGTGCAGGCCATGGCAGGGAACAGGCCTCCCCACCTGTCTCTTGGACAAGCTGCCCATGGCCCCGCTGTCCCGCTCCCTGCCAGGACCCTGTAGATACACAGTGTAGCCCCAGACCCCATGCCCCAGGCACTGCCCAGCTGCACAGTAGCCCCAGCTGTAGCCCCAGCCCTACTTAATTCCCTGCCTCCCTCTCTTTGGGGGCCTCAATCTCCTGCCCCCCAACTTACCTGTGGGAGTTGCTCTACAGGCTGCCTGGTGGCTATGTGCATATACGTGAGAATGGTGCCCCCTGCCTGACTGCCCTCCTCCCACTCCTTCCCAGCCCCCTGCAGGTTGGAACTCTGGCCAGCTTGCAGAGTGCTCATTGCAATACTGCAAAATCCATGGTTTTCTCTGATAAAATGAGAAATCTGTGTTTGCCTCAGGTAAAATACATAGTTTACTCTGTTTTTCCATGGAAAGCAGAAAACCTGGATTCCTGCTATCTGCACTACTTACGCTGTTAAGGTGTGGCCACTCCCCACTGATGTGCTGCCCAAGTAGAAGTCTTCCAGTATCTCAGGATTTCTCATGCCCCTACCCATAGACTGGGGTAGAAGCCTCTCCTGGCTCACCAGCCCTCTAATGGCAAATCACAGCTACAGCACCTAGTCGTGTCCCTGCTCACCAGGCCTCTAGTAGCAAGTCACAGCTGTGTAGATGGGGGACAGCTAGAGAAGGTTTGCAGATGGTGTGACTGCTTTAAACTCCAAGATAGCACTAACACTGATCAACATTTGTGAAACTCACAGTGTAAGGTGTAACAAGGCCCTGAGTGATTGCTGCCTATGTCTGACAAAAACCCTAACAAGAGGGCAGAGCAATTCCAGGCCCAAGACAGTATAGAAGTCCAAGCTCTCAGGAAGACACTGAATATGGCCAGCAAGCAGGGCAGTTTGCAAGAAGTTTGAAGGGACTAAGATGCACAAGGCACCATATCCTCCCACTCTTGGAAGGTAAGGGAGCCAGTACTCTCTCAGTGATTGGCTTGGTCAGTGTTTGTTTGCTTGGCTGTATGCTTGTGCATGTGCTTTAAACAGCAAGGAGTGCTGCTAGCTGAGTTATTCCTGCCTGTGACTGACAAAAGCCCTAACAAGGGGAAAGAACCAGTCCAGGTCAAGGAGAGTATAAAAAAGGAGAATTCCTGAGTGACTAGGGGGTGAGCAAATGGACAGCAAACAGGGCAGTTCACAGGTCAGTTTGCTGCCCCCATCCTTGAAGGGGAGCCATTAAGTTAAGTTCTTTCTTTCTATTAAGAGTAGCTAATCTAGATACTTTACATAAGTGGCTAAAATTCAGCAATTAGATCAATTCTTAAATCCTCTAGTTGTTTAACTAGAGGCCAGAGCAAGTGGAGAGCTCACTAGGGAGTTTGCCCAGAAACTCTCTCTCTCACCTTCCCTCACTGTAAGCTTGGTAAGAGGAAGTAAGTTACTGAGGGAAAAGGGAAACTTTCAGGACCAAGAACAGGTCAGATTACAGGGGAGTTTGCTAGGGAAGCTCTGTTTGGAGATTGGGGCAGGAAGAGGTAGGTGGCAAATTTAAGAGAGACAGAGAGATGTCTAGAGGTATCACAATGCCAGAGGCACTACCACTGCCAGCTCTTTCTCTGTTTGTGCCTGTGAGGTGTCTGTCCAGGCAGGATCACTTACCATTAAGGCTTCCACCAAGGTCCTGGTTTTGTGCTCTGAGGACTGTGGCAAGAAGGTTCTTTCCAGTAACAGCCAGGTGGGAGAGTGCCTGCAATGTGAGTGTTGCCTCCTGATGATGACCCTCAAGGAGCAGGTAAGAGGACTAAAGGAAGAGGTGGTGAGACTCTGACATATCCTCAGCCATGAATTTGATACTGAATGAGACTTCTGAAGTATTCTCAGTTAAATATCTGAAGATACTCTGAAGTATCATGAGTTCATTGATTTGTTACTAGAGCAGACTTCTAGGACTGTGGAGCAAGGACTGCCAAAGGCAGTGCTAGAGAAGTAAATGGACATGGACTCCCAGGAAGGTGGAAACTTCTGACCTCTGACAGCAAGCAAAAGTCTTCATTCCCACATGCATCAGTTTGCCTGCAGAACTGACATAGAGTCCTAGCAACAGAGAAGAAGGAGCACATTCTATTGGAGGAAGAGGCCAGTCCCAGCCTCCCCAAGGTTGGGAGGATGGAGATTACTGTTGTCAAGGGGAAGTGACAGGTGATAGTGGTTGGCAACTCCCTTATGTAGGTGATGGAGGCATCCATCTGCTGCCCTTACCTGTTGTCTCAGGAGTTCTGCTGCTTGCCCAGATCCAAGATGTCTTGGAAGAATTACTAGGACTCATCCAGCCCTCATTCTACTGTCCCATGCTGCTCACTCACGTGGGAACCAATGATACTTTCAGGGGGGGATGCTGAGCAGATAAAAAGTGACTATAGGGCTCTGGGTGCAAGGGTGAAGGGGACAGGGGCTCAGGTGATGTTTTTCCTCAATCCTTCCAGGCAAAGGGAAAGGCCCAGGCTAGAGCAAACACATCCTGCAGACAAATGCACAGATGGCATCACCAGCAGGGCTGTCTCTCTCAACCACAGGATATAATTCCAAAAAGAAAGATTGCTAGGAAGAGGCAGGATCCACTGGATGGAGAGAGGGAGAAGCGCATCTTAGGAGACAGACTTGCTAACCTAGTGAAGAGGGCTTTAAACTAGGTTTGCTGGGGGGTGGAGATGTGCAGAGTAAGTGGGGTAAGTGGAGAAGCAGATAACCTGAAGAAATCTCACCTGGAGAGCACAACAGTGGAGGCCTTCTCATTCTTCCTGAGAAAATAAGACAATCAGCTAGTTACTTCAGATGTATTATATAAATGCATAGAGGCCAAGAAACAGGCAGGAAGACTTGGAAGTCCTTGCACAGTCATGGAACTATGATGTGATTGGAATAACAGAAACTTGGTGGGATAGATCACATGACTGGAGCACTGTCATGGATGGGTATAAACTATTCAGGAAGGATAGGCAGGGGAAAACAGGAAGAGGCACTGTGATTTATATAAAAGACCTGTATAATTGCTCAGTTCCAGTTTGAAACTGGAGATACACCAATGGAAAGTCTCTGGGTGAGGGTCAGAGGGGAAAGCAACAAGGGTGATGTTGTGGTGGGGGTCTGCTATAGACTACCAGACCAGGACAATGAAATATATGAAGCTTCCTTTAAATAGCTAGTGGAAGTGTCAGACCCTGGTTTTCAAGGGATTTCAATCACTGACATCTGATGGGAGGGTAATACAGCAGTGCACAGGCAATCAAGGAATTTTTTGGAGAGTGTTGGGGATAACTTGCAGGTTCAAGTTTTGGAGAGGCCAACTAGGGGTCATCCTCTTGTTGACCTGCTGATTACAAACTGGGAAGAATTGGTGGGGGATATAGAAGTGGATGTTTTATATTGCAACTTAGGCTGCAGAGACCATGAGATGATTGAGTTCAGGATCTTGAGGAAAGGAAGGAAGGAGAGCAGTGGAAAAGGGACCCTGGACTTCAGAAAAGCAGACTTCAACTCAATAAGGGAACTGATAGGAAAGATCCATTGGGAGACAAGTCTGAGGGGGAAAGGAGTCCAGATAAGATGGTTGTATTTTAAAGAAATCTTACAGGTGACAAAAGAACAAACTAACCTGATGCACAGGAAGACTGGCAAGTATGGCCTAAGACCTGCTTGGCTTATCAGGGAAATCTTCAAGAAGCTAAACACAAAAAGAAAGCTTACAAGAAGTGGAAACTTGGACAAATGACTAGGGAGGAGTAAAAAAATATTTCTAAGGCATGCCAGGATGACACGAGGAAGGCCAAAGTACAACTGGAGTTGTAGCCAGCCAGGGGTATGAAGAGCTATAAGAAGGGTTTCTACAAGTATGTCAGCAACAAGACAATGATCAGGAAAAGTGTGGGTTCCTTACTGAATGGAGAGAGGCAACTAATGAAACATGATATTGAAAAGGCTGAAGTACTCAATTCCTTTTTAACCTCAGTCTTCACAGGCAAGGTCAGCTCCCAGACTACTGCACCTGGCAGTGCACTTTGGGGAGGAGGTGAGCAGCTGACAGTGTTGAAAGAACAGGTTAATGACTACTTAGAAAAGCTGGACATGTACAAGTCTATGCATCTGGATGTGATGCACCTGAGGATGATGCAAGCTAATGTGATTGAAGAGCCACTGGCCATTATCTTTAATAGCCCATGACAATTGGGAGAGGTCCTTAATCAATCAAAAAGGGAAGAAGGAGGATATGGAAAACTTCAGAACCATCAGCCTCACCTCTGTCCATGGAAAAATCATGGAGCAAATCCTCAAGGAATCCATTTCTAAGCACTTGTAGGAGAAGGTAATTCGGAACAGTCAGCAAGGATTTACCAAGGGCAAGTCATGGCTGACCAATCTGATTGCTTTCTATGATGACATGACTGGCTCTGTGGATGCAGGGAGAGCACTGGACATGACATACCTTGACTTTAGCAAGGCTTTAGATACAGTCTCTCACAATATTCCTGCAGAAAGCTAAGGGAGTATCAGTTAGAGGAATGGACTTTAAGTTGGATAGAAAACCAGCTGGATCATCAGCCTCAAAGGGTAGTAATCAATGGCGCTCTGTCTAGTTGGCAGCCAGTATCAAGTAGAGTGCCACAAGGCTTTGTCCTGGGGCCAATTTTGTTCAATATCTACATCAACAACCTGGAAGATGGGATGGAGTGCACCCTCAACAAGCTTGTAAATGATACCCAGCTAGGTTGAGGAGTAAATTAATTGGAAGGTACAGTTAGAATTCAGAGTGACCTAAAAAATTGGAGGATAGGACCAAAAAACAAAATCTCATGAAGTTTAAAAGGACAAGTGCAAAGTCCTATACTTAGGACAGAAGAATTGCATGTACTGCTACAGCCTGGGGACTGACTGGCTAAGCAGCAGCCCTGCAGAAATGGACCTTGGGTTTACAGTAGACAATAAGCTGAATATGAGCCAACAGTTGGCCCTTGTTGACAGGCAGGCTAACAGCATACTGGGCTGCATTAGTAGGATTGTTGCCAGCAGACCGAGGGCAGTGATTATCCTCCTCTGTTTGGCACTGGTGAGGCCAGATCTGAAGTACTGTGTCCAGTTTTAGGCCCCTCCACTACAGAAAGGATGTGGGCAAATTGGAGGGAGTCCAGCAGAGGTCAATGAAAATGGTTAGGGGTCTGGGGCACATGACTAATGATGAGGGACTGGGGGTACTGGGCTTATTTTGTCTGGAGAAGAGAAGACTGAGGGGGTCTTTAATAGCAACCTTCAACTACCTAAAGTTTGGTGTAACAGGGAACCCTAACCCTGTTATCAGGAAGCAGGGTGGCCCCTTTAAATCCAGATCTTTCTGGGTGCAGTCATTCAGTTGAGCAGGGGCTAAGGATCGAGCCCTGCTGGCTGGTCAGGTGACCAGAAGGGAAAGGCCAGAACCATATAAACCTCAGATGGAGAAGGCCAGGGATGCGGCAAAAAGGGGGACTCCTGATTGCTACGGAGAAGCTGTGGCAGCCTCCTCAGGAAGAACGTGACAAGCTGGGAGACAGAAGCCCAATCACATGAAAGCAGACAGTTTGTCTCTCTTACCTTTATTTTCTTTATATGGCCACAGGGGCCTATTGTTTACATTTAATGTTAAGGCTGGTGGTTTGTGGATGAGGCTGTAGGGGAGGAGGAGACCTCATTAGCGCTGAGGAGGCCATGATTGAGGGCTCAAAAAGCCCTGCTGCACTAGGGGTGCAGCACTAGAGTCACGAGCCCAGAGTCACTTGAAGAAAAGCTAGGAGCTTTGAAGCTGGGTCCTAGTGAATGAACCTAAGAGAATAGCCCCAGCTACAGAAAGAGGGGCAAAGCCAGAGGGGGCTGCGGCCCCAACAGCCTGGCACCACAGGGGCACAGTGTTGAAGGGCCAGTAGGCCTGGTGTTGTGCAAAGTATGAAATGGAGGACTGTGAGCCCAAGTGGGTTAGAGAGCTAGAGCCTCCGGAGTCAAGCCCTGCTTTGTGGGTTTTGACTAACAGGCCAAGCTAGAGAGAGAGGGGGTAAGCCCTTGTGGCTGAGGTCCTAACATAAAGATAAAATTATAAATCATCTGCGAGACATGGGGTATGTCAAGGGGAGATCAGAGCATGCATTTTGCCCTTAAGGCAATGGCTCATTATCCTATAGGTGGTGAGCCTTAGAGCCCATCTGGGAACCTTTGGGTCAGCCTCCCTCTTTAAGAACCAAGTGACATCAAGTCATGGCAGATGAGCAAAAGGGGGAGGCTGGTCCTCAGAGGAAGAGAAAAATACAGCAGGACTTGAAGGGTGCCCCACTTTCCTGCCTTTAAAAATGCCACTGGAGATGGCACCCTGTTATAGTTGGTTCCAAAGAAAATGGAGCTAGAGTGTTCTCAGTGGTGGTGGGTGACTGAACAAGAAGCAATGGGCTCAAGCTGAAGCAAGGGAAATTTAAGTTGGATATTATGAAAAAAATATCTGACTAGAAGGGTAGTAAAGCACTGGAATAGGCCACCAAGAGAGGTTGTGGAATCTCCATCCTTAGGTGGATCTGACTTGGGTTAAGATCTGGGTAGACAAAGCCTTGGCTGGGATAATCTAGTTGGGGATAGTCTTTCTTTGAGCAGGGGTTTGGACTAGATGACCTCCTGAGGTCCCTTCAAACTCTAGGTTTCTATGGGCATTTTTACATGTGCTCCAGGGGTCGGGGCAGGGCACTTTAATTACAGCAGCTTCAAGAGCTGCTCTAATTAAAGCACCCACAGCATCTCGTGTATTCAGCATGCCACACTTCAAAATAGTGGTAGGGGCATTTTGACTGAGGCTCGTTTGACTAGCTTTAATTAAAGCACTCGCACCACCATTTTGAAGTGCAGGGCTGCTGAATACATGAGATGTGGAGGGTGCTGCAGCTATTTAATGCACTGCAGCAGACTCAGTTAATCAAGTCTGCTCCAACATGCTGTAATTACAACGCATAGGAGCAGCTTCCCCTCATGTGTACAGGCACCCTATGATTCCTGAAGTGAATTAGGTACCCCAAAATAACACTGCAGTCAATGGGCTCATGTCATGTTACCGTCTGCAGAACCATCTCCAGATCTCTTCCAAAGTTTGTAGTCAGAACAACAAAACCAAATCAAAGCTGCCTTTAAAAGTTAGTCACATAGTATCAGATTGTATTGTATCTATTAAAAAGTGGGCTTAGGGTCACTTAGAGTTAAATGCATAAGTACAATTGTACTCCACCTTGCTTGAGCACTGCTTCATGTAACTTTTTTGTAATTTTGTCTTAAGGGTAAGTTAATGCTATGTTATAGCAATTAATGGATTTTCAGAACTTGGACAGGATAGGTACCTAATATGTGGAATAGAATGTGGCCTGTAATCTTTTTGGAGATAATTATAAAGGCAATTCTAATCTCCCACAATTTTCCAGCATCTCAGTACTTGAAGCAGTAGCTAGCCTTAATATTTTTACCAAAATTAAGTTGCCAAATTATTCCTTGATATAAGCAGTCTAATTTAGGCATCACAGAGCAAAGTACCTCCAGGGACACCCAATGTTGTTAGTATCTAAAAACTTGTTTCCTTGTAAAAATGATGACATTGAAATTTTTTTAAAGTTTTAAGAAAGCAATATCATTGATCAAGTCTTTACAAATAAACACAAGTAATAATATTTTCAGTCTACTTTAAACACTAAGTTATCACTTATACTAATTGAAGATTTAAAATTCAGAGCTAGTCAATTACACTGGACAATAATGTTTGTATTTTACTGACTGCAATCTTGTAATGGAAATCTTTACAATATGCTGATCCCTCTTCTCCAGTTTAATTAAGCAGTTTTGTCAGAGGGATTATTCTAAGCAATAATTAGAATGTTGTGTAACAAAGAGACAATACAATAGGTTCAAGTTAATATTATGAAAATGCAGATTTAAATATGAATTAAAGTCAATGCATAACCATTCTACTTGAAAAAAGTTTAATCTAGAAATGGTAGTATTAAACTTCTGGGCCATCACCCTGATCCAACCCACTTGATTTATTTGAGTGGTCAGCACAGTGTATTCAGACTGTGTAGAATCTAACATTTCATGTATTAAAAATAACCAGCATTGATGATAGTGTAAGTACCATCATATAAACAGAGCATATGTGAAATAGTGTCTTCTTGAGACAAGATACACCTGGATATCGTATGTCAGAGGAGTAAACTCACCTGTCACCATTGCAATTTTTGGAATAACTGTACTGAAGGGCAACCACCTTCAGGCCTCAAACCATCCTCATTTTGGGGGAACTAACCCATGTTCCTATCCATCCAGATAACTGTTTTAGGCTGCAGTCCCCTGGCAAGTTGCTGATTATTTCCTCAGGTTTGAATTCAATTCCCCATCTCCTACTTTGTTTGTTTTCCAAGGGGCAACAAAACAATACGTGACTCATAGCATGATGAGTTTATCTGGCAACTATCTATATTTATAATTCAATCTTGACAAGGACAGTACTCAAGGTCCAACGGGTGATACCACTCTTTCATATCAAGGCTTTCTCTTCCCATCATTTGGAATGAGGTTTTTTAGGTCTCTTTAAGTAGAACAAATCAGCATAAGTTATTTCCCCCAATGGGTGAAACTTCTATTGACTTTTTATCAAGATTAGGGATTTGCATTAGTTACCACTCAGTGGCATTAACAACACAGGAAATTCATGCATTGAGCTAGGAATACATTTTCTAGCCAGTCCATAAAGATGTAAATAACAATGATGCAATAGTCCCTGAATATTCCACATGTCCATAAGATCTATTTTTGTATCATTCATATATTAGTCATTTGCACATTCTGTGACTCCAAAACATACCATCCTTTGAAGTTCTACTTCCAGAGCCCAACAATGATAATTTTCTCTTTCACCCTTGTATGTAGGGCAGTACAATGTGTAAGTATGAACTTCATGGGAATTGGAGTAGGGAAAGTGATACACGGTCAAAAATAATGCAAAATACTAGAATAGAGAGTAGAAAGTATGAGAAACAAAGAGTAAAAATAGTGCTGGAACTTAAGGTCATAGAATCATAGAAGCAGGGTTGAAAGGGACCTTGTAGATCTTCAAGTCTGATCCCCTGCCTGGGAAGGAGAAAAACTGCGCTCAAATGACCCCAGCCAGGTAGGCATCAAGACTCTTCTTAAAGACCCCCAGGGTAGGAGCCAGCACCACCTCCCTTGGAAGTTGGTTCCAGATCCTAGCTGCCCTAACTGTGAAGTAGTTCCTATGGATATCTAATCTAAACCTACTCTCCAACAACTTGTGGCCATTATTCCTTATTAACCCCGGGGGGGGGGGTGCTAAGGGAAACAAGGTCTCCCCCAAACCCTTCTGGTCCCCCCTAGTGAGTTTACAGACAGTCACCAGGTCCCCCCTCAGCCTTCTCTTGTGAATGCTGAACAGGTTCAGGTCCTGTAGCCTTTCATTGTAGGGTCTGTCCTGCTGTTCCTGGATCATGCGGGTGGCCCTCCTGTGGACCCTCTCAATGTTGTCCACATCCCTCTTGAAGTGGGGTGCCCAGAACTGGACACAGTACTCCAGCTGTGGCCTGACCAGTGTTGCATAGAGGTGGAGGATCACCTCCTTGGCCCTACTTGAGATGCACCTGTGGGTGCACGATAAGGTCCAGTTAGCCCTGCCGACTGTGACCTCGCATTGTCGGCCCATGTTTATCTTGGAGTCAATAATGACTCCAAGATCCCTTTCTGCCTCCGTGCTCTCAAGAAGGGAGTTTCCCATCTTATAAGTGTGCTGCTGGTTACTACTGCCCAAGTGCAGCACCCTGCACTTGTCAGTATTGAAACGTATCCTGCTTTTGTTAGCCCACCCCTGCAACCTATCCAGGTGTTGCTGCAGTCTTTCCCTCCCTACTAGCGTGCCCAGCTCACCCCAAATATTGGTATCATCAGCAAATTTAAACAGGTTTCTTTTCACCCCATCGTCCAAATCGCTGGTAAGGTGATCAGGTTTTCCAAAGATATGACAAGCATTTCTTTTTATTGATGAAATCCTGTGTCCAGTCTGATGTTCACACATTCAAAAGGATGTTAAAGATTTCAAAAAGTACAGAAGTGAAAGAGGAAAATAATTTGAGATCTACAAATATATTTGGTGGAAATAATAAAAGAAACTTAATTTAATAAAAATGATTAAGAAATGACCCAATCACTGTCCACAATTAGCTAAGTAGGGAAGGGTTTTTATTATAGTAGACAGTTCTACTGTGCCTCTAGCAGAAAAGGAATAATGAGATCCAGTGGTTGGAAGATAAAGCTAGACACATTTGAACCAGAAATAAGGCATATGATTTTTGCAGTTGGGGTAATTAACAACATTTTAACAACCTCCTTAGGGACATGGTGGATTCTCTATCACTTAAAGTTTTTAAATAAAACTGGATTTCTTTCTAAAAAATATTCTGTAGCTCAAACAAAAGCAATTTGTTGAATTAAAAAAAATATGCTATGAGAGTCTAGGAGTTATTTTATGCAAGGGATCAGCCTAGATAATAATATACTCTTCTGGGTTATAAATCTGTTAATCTATTAGCATAGAAAAATAGGTTTTGGGAGGTCATATCATCTAATATCCTGCTCAAGGCAGGAGCATCCCTCCCTAAATCATCCCTGATAATAACTTGTCTTATCTCCCTGTAAAAACTTCAAGTGATGGAGTTTCCACAGCCAACAGATAATTCAATTTCCATACTTAACCACCCTCATAGTTAGAAAATTCTTCCTAATATTGAACCCAGTTTGCCAAGAAGTCTAACACATAAGGCAATAACTAGATATTCAGTTAGTAGATAAAAGCCTTATTCTAGCCTGATATTTGTAAACAATCTATTTACATTAGCATGCATCCTGGTGTTGGTTGAGTGAGTGGTATTTACTACTGCCTTTTTACCCTATTATTCTGATCAGAAGTTTGATACTCCTTACCTAGAAACACAGAGTTTGTTTGATGGAGCTGGTCTGGTATAGGGAAAGCCCCATTGCTGTTAAAAGAGAAATGAGAGTGGCTAAATGTGTAGGCCTCAATCTTAAAATGTGCATGCATATGAAGACGTTTTTATATGCAGGGGTATTCTTGTTGACTTCTATGGTTCTCTTAAAGTGTTTAAAATTAAAAATATATTTACATTTTTTTGCTGAAGCAGAGCCCATGCCTATTACATAAATTGCTCATTTTATCTTTTTCTTAATTACTAAAGTCCAGAACCATAATTGAACAAACATGAATAATTCCATTAAAAGAAGTGCAACTATTAACTCATGCAAAGTTACTTAGGGCCAGTATCTTTGAAGGAGTCTAAGTGATTTAGGTATCCAATTGCCATTGGATTCCAGTGCCATTGGATTGGTGAGCAAACAAGGACAACAAACAGGGGAAGCAGTTTGCAAGCAGTTCGGTGGGAGCAGGTGGAGGAAGGGAAAGAGGAAGAGAAGCCAGGCAGTAGGTGCTGGATCCTGCTCTATGATGACAAGTAAGCAGGGCTGCCTGTGTGTCTGGCTTGCTGAGTGCTTGTTTGATGGGCTGTGTGTGTTTTGGGTGTGCATTCTGAACAGTGCTTTGAGTGGTGCTATCTGTTTGATTCCTGAGTGATTGCTGGGTCATTGTTGCCTGTGCCTGACAAAAGCCCTAATGAGGGAGCGGAGCTAGGCCAGGCCCAGCAGGGTATAAAAAGAGACTCCCTGAGCAACTATAGAGCAAATGAACAGGGGCAACAAGCAGGGGAAGCACTTTGCAGGTAAATTCCTCCTCCTCCCCCCCAAAATCTTTAAAGGGGAACCTTTAAGCTTGTTGAGAGAAAGTAGGGAAAAAGGAAACTTTCAGGATCAAGAAGCAGTGAACAGGCCATCTTAGAGGCAAGATTGCTAAGGAAGGTCTGCTTGGAAGAAGGGCAGCAAGAGAAATACGTCAGATTAAGCAACCCAGAGAAATGGCAGGAGGACATTGCAACACCAAAGTCACTGCCACTGCTTTCATCTGTGAAGTGTGTGTCCAAGCAGGACTGTTCACTGTTGAGGCTTCCACCCAGGTCCTGGTTAAGTGCTGTGGAGACTGCAACTTGCAGGTTCCTTCCAGTGACAGCCAGGTTGAGGAGTGTCTGTGATGTGAGCAGTACCTTCTGGTCGTGTCCATCAGGAAGCAGTCAAGAGAGCTACAGGAAGAGGTGGCAAGGCCTCAAAGCATTCTCCACCATGAGGAATCCATTGATTAGATGCTGAAGAAGACCTCAGGGACTGTGGAGGAAGGACTGCCAAACACTGTGCTAGAGAAGGGAGAGGACATGGCCTCCCAGAAAGGTGGAAGCTCGAAGCTTGTGACCTCTGGCAGAAAGCAGTTTACCTGGCCCTACCAACAGAGGAGGAAGAACATGTTATATTGGTGGAGGACAGGCCGGGTCTCCCCAAGGTTGGAAGGATCAGGACCACTGCCACCAAAAAAAAAGCATTGGGTGTTGGTGATTGGAGACTCCCTTTTGAGAGGGCAGATGCATCCATCTGCTGGCCTAACCTGTTGTCTTGGGAGGTCTGCTGCTTGCTTGGATCCAAGATGTCACTCAGATGTCAACTAGGCAATCAGCTGGTTACCTTAGGTGCTTGTACATGAATGCACAGAGCCTGGAAAGCCAGCAGAAGAAAAAAAAAAAATTAGGCCCTGGCACAGTCACAGAACTATAGTATGACTGGAATAACACAGACTTGGTGGTATAGATCACATGACTGAAGCATTGACATGGATAGGTATAAAACAATTCCAGAAGGACAGACAGTGGGGAAGAGGAGTAGTTGTGCATTATGTAAAGAGCTGTAAGTGTGCTCAGAGCTCCAGTATGAAAATGGAGAAAGTCCTGTTAAAAGTCCCTGGGTGCAGGTCAGAGGGGAGAGCAACAAGGGTGACATCTGTCATAACTAAAAAAAATCTATGCCCACGTCACAAGCAGGAAACGAAACTTAAGCCTTCTGAAATCTATGCCCACGTCACAAGTAAGAAACGAAACTTAAGATTGGTCAGGGTGAAAGGGGATATCCCTGCCATAAATCCCTAGCGAAAACTGCTATATAATTGGTGATTCAGACGAAAACCAGATGACGTGGCTTAAATCAATTGGTCACTGTGTAAACAAAACCAGCTTGCACTTCCGCCCAAATCGGAGAACTCTGAACACACACAGCAGAGTAACTTGGCGGATTGATCAACCACCAATAACTCCCCATCATTGGTGGTCCCGACGTACCCAAACCCCCCCCTGCAAGCTCGTCAGCTCGGTCACGGCATCTTGTTCATCATGCACATCGATTGTAACCAGATACGCATGCTTGATTGGAACTAAAGCAAGTCTGCTACCTGCGTTGTATTTCATCCTGAGGCGGCGTAAGTAAACAATCTCCTGCAACCAACACGCGTCTGTGCCTGGTTAATTTCACTCCATCCATTAATTACCCACCTGTCCAGTCAAACCTCTGAACACTCTGGTGGGAGTCAGAAAGCAGCTGCCGGCGGCTGCTCTGATTCTCGACAACATCATGGTGGGTATCTGCTATAGATAGAGCCCTACCAGATTCATGACAGAAGTGGGCTATGCTGCAGATTCTTTAATCTTGCAGGTTCTCTTGCATGCCTCCCCAGCCCCTATTGGTGGAGGGGCCCTACTTGCAGCTCGCTCCTGATTAGCAAGGAAGCAAAAAATGTGGTTTTAAACTTGGCACCATCTCTGTCTCCCCGCCACTGATTGGCTGAGTGGCCCTGGTGGTCCCACTGCTTGGTGCTGGTTGGTGGGGAGACAAAAATGGTGCTAAGTTTAAACCATGGTTTTAACTTCCTTGCCAATCAGGAATGAGCCACAAGTGGGGCCCCTTTACGTATCAGTGGTGGGGAGACATGTAGGAGAACCTGTACAATTAAAGGATGTGCAGCACAGTTCACTTCCAATGTGAATCCAGTAGGGCCCTAGCTAACAACCACCAGACCAAAAAGATGTAGTGGATGAGGCTTTCTTCATACAGCTATCAGATGTTTCCCAATCTCAAACACTGCTTTTCATGAGGACATTGTTTACAAATATCAGTCACCCTCACATCTGCTGAGAGGACAATACAGCAGTTCACAGGCAATCCAGGAAGTTTTTGGAGAGTATTGGGGTCAACTTGCTGGTGCAAGTGCTGGAGAGGCCAACTAGGGGCTGTGCTCATCACAAATGGGGAAGAATTTGTGGGGAATGTAGTAGTGGATGGCAACTTGGGAAGCATCTACCACAAGATGATTGAGTTCAGAATCCTTAGAAAAGGAAGGAAGGAGAGCAGAAGATTAAAGACCCTGGGCTTCAGAAAGGTAGACTTGGACTCATTCAGGGAACTCATGGGCAGGATTCCCTGGGAAGTCAGTCTGAGGGGCAGAGGAATCCCAGGAGAGTTAGCTGTAGTTTAGAGCAACCTTACTGAGAGTGCAGTAACAAACCATCCTGATGTGCAGAAAGACTAGCAAGTATGGCAGACGACCAGTTTGGCTTAGTAGAGAAATTTTCAGTAAGCTAACACACAGAGAGGAAGTTTATAAGACTTAATTTGGACAAACAACTAGGGAAGAATATAAGAGTATTAGTCAGGCATGCAGGGATGAAATCAGGAAGGCCAAAGAGTCTTTGGAGTTGCAGTTAGCAAGGCATGTGAAGAGTAACAAGAAGAGTTTCTACAAGCATGTCAGCAAAGAGAATAATCAGGGAAACTGTGGGTCCTTTACTAAATGAGGGAGGCAACCTAGTGACAGAGGATACAGAAAAGGCTGTAGTTCTCAAAGCCTTTTTAACTTCTGTCTTCACAGGCAAGGTCAGCTCCTACACTAGTGCACCTGGCAGCACAGCTTGGGGAGGAGGTGAGCAGCCAACAGTGGCAAAAGAACAGGTTAGTGACTACTTAGAAAAGGTGGATGTAGACAATTCCATGAAGCTGGATGGGATGCACCCAAGAGTGGTGAGGGAGCTGGCTGATGTAATTGCAAAGCCACTGCCCATCATCTTTGAAAACTCATGGTGATTGGGAGAGGTCCTGGACAATTGGAAAAGGGCAAGTATAGTGCCCATCTTTAAGAAAAAGAAGGAGGATTGAGGGAACTACAGACTAGTAAGCCTTTCCTCAGTCCCCAGAAAAATCATGTAACAGATTCTCAAGGAATTCTTTTCTATGCACTTGGAGGAGAAGAAAGTAATCAGGAACAGTCAGCATGCATTCACCAAGGGCAGGTGTTGCCTGACCAACTTGATTGCCTTCTATGATGAAATGACTAGCTCTGTGGATGTGGGAAGAACAGTGGATATGATATAACTTGACTTAGCAAGTCTTTTGATACTCTCCCACAACATTTTTGCAAGCAAGCTAAGGAATTATGGGTTGGATAAATAGACAGTAAGAGTAAGGTAAAGTAAAACTATCTGGATGGTTGGGATCAGAGGGTAGTAGTCAGTAGCTCAATGTCTTGTTGGCAGCTGGTATCAAATGGAGGGCCTCAGGGGTTGGTCCGGGGGCCAATGTTTTCATTAATTAACTGGAAGATGGCACAGAGTGCACCCTCAGCAAGACTGCAGATGACACCAAGCTGAGGGGAGTAGTAGATATGCTGGAGGGTAGGACTAGAATTCAGAGAGACCTCGACAATTTGGGAGATTGGACCAAAAGACATTTAATGAGGTTCAACAAGGATAAGTGCAAAATCTTGCACTTAGGGCAGAGCAATCCTATTCACTGGTACAAGTTGGGGACCAGTTGGCTAACAGCAGCTCTTCAGAAAAGGACTGGGGGGTTAGAGTGGACAGACAATAGGATGAATATGAGCCAACAGTATGCCCTTGTTATGAAGAAGACTAACAGCATACTGGGCTGCATTAGTAGAAGTGTTTCCAGCACATCTGGGGAAGTGATTCTTCCCTTTTCTTCAGCTGAAGCCACATCTGCAGTACTGTATCCAGTATTGGTCCCTCTACTACAGAGAGGATGTGGACAAATTAGAGAAAGTCCAGCAGAAGGCAACAAAAATGTTTAAGCGGCTGGGCACATGTTTTATGAGCAGAGGCTGAGGGAATTGGGCTTATTTAGTCTGGAGACAAAAAAGACTGAAAGAGGATTTAATAGCATTAATTTAATGGTGATTTAATAGCGCCAATTTAATACTACCTGAAGAATGGGTCCAAACAGGATAGAACTAGACTTCTCAGTGGTGGCAGATAATAAAACAAGGAGCAATAGTCTCAAGTTGCAGCAACGGAAGTTTAGTTTAGATATTAGGAAAAAATTCTTACTAAGAGGGTAGTAAAACAGTGGGACTGGTTTTCCGGAGGTGTTGTGGAATCTCTATCTTTTCACCCAGATAGACAAAGCCTTGACTAGGATGATCTAACTGGGGATGGTCCTGCTTTAAGCAGGGGGGTGGGTTAGGTTACCTCCTGAGTTTCCTTGCAACCCTAATTTTCGATGATTCTATGACTGCAACTCACCCTTACTCTCCTTTGAAAATACTTGTCTGTATCTATTTTTTTGTAAAACTAGGACTAAAATAATGACCCCATCCAATTGATATAAATTGACCCATTCATGCCACAGTACTAAGCAATGCTTAAATGATTTTCAGAGTGGACGCCAGTGTGGGGCTCCATATACTGTCCAAGTGAGTCCAGTGTATCAAATATAATGCCCATATGGATGCCAGTAGAACTTTACTCTGTATCAATCACAATGGTTCTCCAGTTCTGGCATACTGGAGCCATCATTTCAGGATTCAAATGTGAAATTTCATGTTTTCATTGTGAATTGGGCACTGACCTCCCATAGATACTTTTCAAAATCCTCACTAATGATGGTGTATTTTTTCTGATAAAAACAAAACAAAAAAAGAATGCCCATTTAAAGGAAAAAGTATACATTAGGATCACATGGAAATATTCAGTTCATGCCATGCAAATAATTTTAATCATGTCCCCTAACTTTTCCCATAGAACAGAGATTTTGGAAAAATACTGTATGGCACATTCTGTAAGGCACTTTTTTATAATGTGTCTTGCTTTTATGAGGTTAACTAATTTAACCAGACTACTTTACTCTTGCGGAATATTAATTGTTTATTTTATCATTAATTATACTGGTCTTTGTCTTGTGGAAGTAAACTGGTTCTTCTTAAGATAGGAAGACTGGGGTGAGTGTGGGAAGGTAGGCACATACATTGTTTTGATCAAAAGAGTGTTTCTGATCATATGGAAAAAGAGTTGGGTGTGAGAGTTTTTGCAGAGACGATCTGAAGGTATGGAAATGAGAAGTTGAAACCTAGAATTAGACAGATTACATCTCTGGCACTTCAGGTGGCAAGGGATTCCTACTGTATATTAGAGACAGATATTTACAAAACCACACACAATTGAGTTCTCAACTACATAGGCAAAAGGGTATTTTTAAAGGGATTTATGGCTTTATAAAGTCCTTATCAAAGCCTCCTGAAAAAAGAAGATATCTTTATCTACCTACTGAAGGCACAACAGATGCATACTTAGAAAGTGGATTAATGAATATGCAAGGCAATAAGTCAGTTTCAGACATATATTTCTCTGAAGTTCTCCTCACATGTAAAATAAACTTTTGTATTTGTTATTATTTTACCACCACCAAAATGTTTTATGTTGTAAAATAACAAAAAAATAGAATAATTTCCTCAACATCTTACATTCTAAAACCTGAACCCTGAAAATAGAAGCTGTACCATAAATTCATGAATGTGTGTACAACTAATATGTAGCAATGGGCTTTCTGTGAGGGATTGGGGACTGTAAAAATGCCATGTAGAAAGCTTTCATGTTTCAGGGGTGTTGGTTGTAACTGTGTTGATCTAAGGATGTCGACAGACAAGGTTCTTTGGGTAAATATAATATCTTTTATTAGATCAACTCAAATATTTGGAAAAAAAAATCTTCTTCGCAAGCTTTCAGGTACGAAGAGGAAGGGTGTTTGTACCCAAAAGCTTGAAAAGAAGAACTTTGTCTGCCCATGTAGAAAGCAGGATGACTAGAAAATCCAGATTTAGTAGTTTCTTCTGGTTTTACTTTAGGTTAAGACCTTATCCTTCATGGGCTGCAAAAATAAAGAGGGTTAACTGGGGCTGGAATAGAAAAAGATTAAATAAATCAGTTTGTGGAGGGGTTTTTCCTAACTAAATTTTTACCTTCATTTTACTCCTTTGAGAAGTTAAAACATACCTACCTCACCAGAATATGATAAAATCAATGCTCAGAAAACCTTATAACTTCTGTTCTGCAACAGCTGGTGACTGCATTCTTGAAAGTTTTTTCTCACCTCTCTATGCTTTGTCTGAGGCCTAATGCAACTACAGCAAGAATCCTTTGACTGACTTCAGTTATAAAGATTTTTTGCAGTTTGCTTTTATATAATTTAGCTGATGAAATAAAGATTTTTATATAGAAATTCAATCAAGTATACTGAACCTAAAAATAGTGATGTTGTATCCCTCTGTGCAACATCATTTTATGCTTACTGGGAAATGATCTTTTATTTAGTTGGAGTTTGGCTAGTCCAGGAGAATTGGAAGTCAAAAAATCATCTAG
The DNA here is from genome assembly GCF_030867095.1 of Alligator mississippiensis. Classification (NCBI taxonomy): domain Eukaryota; kingdom Metazoa; phylum Chordata; order Crocodylia; family Alligatoridae; genus Alligator; species Alligator mississippiensis. The sequence continues at coordinate 88,629,385 of NC_081824.1, forward strand.
CCAATCTAAGTTTTCCATAACTGAGTTTCAAAACAAAGGGATTTAGGCGCTTACATGCCTAGAGTTATCTGGACTCAATGTTTATGACACAATTGGAACAGATAATTAGCACACAATGAGTTGATTGCGAATTGTTCACTCCAGTTATTTGCTGATTGTGTTGTACGATTAATCTCCTGAGCCACAACTTGAAAACAGGGTCTAGGCTGTCTGGGATTTTACTCAAACTTTCTATAAACTAGTAAGTAGTCAGCAAAACAGCTTACTTGACCCAGAAGAGAAGAAAGCTAGATTAATTGGGAAACTCTTGCTGTCTTAAACTCCTGGTGGAGACCGTGGGGTCCAGATGTTTAGCTGGTGTATCATGGCTGTACTCACTTCAGTTTACAGAACTCTAGCAATGAACATCTGCTCATTAACAATCCAATCAACTTGCAACTATTAAAAAATGGTTAATTGTTTATACCCATTGTCCAGAAAAATATTAATATTATTATAATTGGAAAGACACATTCACTGGTGGCTTAATATACCATTGCTGGCATATAGAACCTTAAACTATTTTACTCTAATTTAAATTTCTATTAGGCAACATAAAATACCCAAATTAGTATTTTGTTTTACTTTCCTTCTCTCCAGCAATGCTTGTCTATTACTCTTGTTCTGGTTTGTCTCTTCTGTCTCACTTCCTATGTTCTTGTAAAATAAATTAGGGGTTGGGTTAGTGATTCAGATTTTGATCTCAGCCACACTTGAAATCAAGAGAAAAACCCTGTCTTCAGTGTGATTATTCCATATTTATACCGGTAACAGAAATCAGCATCTGAGCAATGTTAAGTTGCACTGGTTTAAAACTAATGGGAGTGGAAGGCAAATCAGGTGTAGTACTGCACTGTTGTAATAACTGAGAAGGAAAAATTATATTATGATGCACACAGAAGCCTACCCTAAACTGTGTCTGAAAAGGTGTCTAAAAACAGCTTCTGTTTTTGTAGTATAGACAGAAAAAGAAGACAATTTTCCTAAAAAGCCCTTGGCTTGCAACATACTGTCATAGCATTGGCTGTATGTTGCTGATGGTGTCAACATACTGGCTCCTGAAACACAATTTAGCTGTTAAGCAGCCAAGGAGTCTTATATCATAGTGCTGCTGCCTCGTTAAAATATCTCTGGCTGACCCACTTCTGCAGGTCATTCCAAGTGCCTTTTTTAGCAAATAGTCAGAGCTAATATTGATAACAAGAGATTGGACTCAAGGACCTGCCATAGGTACAGGGTGTAGTGATATTCTATTTGACTTCTGCCTGTGGCCCGCCTCCTTCCCCCTCCTTGTATTGGAGTACTGAAGTGTAGAGAGAAAAAAAGAATAAAAAACAGAGATGGACACATTTGTGGATTAGAACACTGCATGCACCCATTCTCTCAATAGTGAAACATTATTTTTGTGAATTTGAAAAGAAAGAAAACATGCTTAATTCTCACATCAAAGTTTTGGCATCCATTAAAGAAAGTTTTAGCCAGAAGAAAACTCATTTTGCTTAAAGAAATGTTCTGGCTGGGAAAATATTACATTTGTAGTTGAAAGAAATTCATGAATATGCACAATTTTGCCATTCTAGCCTTGAAATTTCTGGCAAGAATGCAGAGAGGTTGTCCCAGAAAGAAAGTTTGTTAGTATTTTTAAATGAACCAATTCACAAAATCCAACTGATTTGTTTTGGTCTTTAATTTGTTGACTAACCTTGTTTAATTTCACAGATGCTATATTGTGTTTTATAATGCTATTTTAATGGGGAAGAGCCAGAATATAGGTTAATATGAACTACAGTAGGTTGATAAAAAAAACCTCAACAGGAATAGATATACAATTTTTATAGGGTTGTTCATGAATTTGTATGCACTTGGCATACATCAGAGGTACACCCTCAATTACATTTGGGCCAACAGGTGATTCAATGGATCAATCCTTTCAAAACCAGGTCCGTTGGATGATGAGGAATAAAATTCAAACTATAATTAGATTCTGATCAGGAGGATGATTCGGATGCTTATGCAAAGGTCTCTTTTCTATTTCTCTCTCTTTTTCTGTTTACCACTGTTGTTGTCGCTTCTAGACCCAGATTCTTGCCTGTAATCCTTTTCTGATTTTATTCTTAACACAACTCCATTCCTCTGACTCAGAACAAACTCTCTCAACTTCCCACAAACACCCTACATTTGCTACAAATGCATGCTATCCCAGTGAAAAGGAAGAATACATGTAGCAGAGACTGCTGTGACTAAACAGTGAACTCTTCCCTGGCTGTAAAATTTAAAAGGGATATCACAAAAAAGAGACGTTGGCCATATTACTAAGGATGAGTACATTACTATAATATGGGTGTATAAGGAAAAAATCAGGAAAGTCAAAGCACAAATTGAGATACAATTAGCAAGGAACATACAAAGCAACAAAAAACATTATATATGTATGCTAAAAGCAGGAGGAAGCAAAAGAAAGTCTGAGTCCCTTACTGAATGGGGAGGGAAATAATGGAAAGAGAAGCCAGAACTATTTAATGTCTCTCTTACTGCAGTCTATTTACAAAAAAAGGGTCAGTTATCAGATGATAAACAGCAGAAAGGATAAGAAAGGAGATAATCAGCCTAGTGTAGGGGAAGAGCAAGTTAAAGATTACTTGGAAAATATGGATTTTTTAGGTCAGGAGGACCAGCTGAGAGTGATTCTAGAATACTCAAGAAATTAACTGAGGGAATTGCAGATCTGCTGCCTATTATCTTTGAGGACTGGAGGACAGATGAAGCTCCAGATCACTGGAAGAGGGCAAATATATTGCCATCCTTAAAAAAAGGAACAAGGAATTACAGAATGGTCAGTCTAATCTCAGTACCCAAGAAAGCTTCTGGGGCATTTCACCAAGGAATCTATTTCTATGCACTTAGAAGTAACAAAGTGATCAGGAACAGCCAACATGGATTTGTCAAGAGAAAGTCAATGCTTAACTGACTTGATTTCTTTATTTGATGAGGTAACAGGTTTTATAGATGAGGGAAGAACAGTGGATGTAATATACTTCAGTTTTAGAGAGGCTTGGGACAATGTTTTCCATGACATGCTCATTTGTACATCAAGGAAATACAATTTAGATGAAACTACTGCAAGGTGAGACTATAATTAGTTGGATCATCACACTCAAAGAGAAATCTTTAAAGGCTTCATGTTTTACAGGAAGAGGTACCAAATAAAATTTCCCAAAGGTCTGTCCTGGGGTGGGTTAAATATCTTTCTTTATGACGTGCGGGTTTGAACTGAGTGTGTACCCAGTAAATTTGCAAGTGACACTAGTCAAGGTCAAGTAGCAAACGCTTTAACGATATGATTATAATTCAAAATTACCTTAATAAAGTGGAGAAATGGTCTGAAACTAATAGATTAAAATTCAGTAAGGATAAGTTCAAGGTACTCCACTTAGGACAAAACAATCAAGTGAACAAATATAAGTTCAGGAATAGCTGGCTAGACTGCAGTTCTGCTGAAAAGGAAATGAGGGTTATAGTTCGCCAGAAGCTGAATGTGTGTCAGTAAAATGCTATTTTTGTAAAATAAGCTAATAGCATATTGGACTGTGTAAATAGGAGCATAGCCTGAAATCAAAGGGAGAGAGAGGTAGTTATCCATGTTAGTCTGAATTTATTCTTAGGATCTGATGAAGCAGGCTGTCACTTCTGAAAGCCTATGGCTCTCTAAATCAAGGGAAGTGATTCTTTCACTCAGTTCAGCACTGATGTAGCCTGACTTGCAGTACTTTGTCCAGTTTTGAGCACAACACTTGAAGAAAGATGTGGACAGTTTTAGCAGCAGATCCAGAAATGGGACACAGTGAGTGTGGCCCTTCCATCTCGACTGTGTCACACATACACGATGAGCTCTGAGCTCACTGCCTTTTCTATGGTGGCTCCTGATAGAGCTCTTCATGAGCAGTAAATGCTGAGCTTACTAACTGATTAGGGTGAGGTCTGGCTCAAGCTTCTGCTTTCATAGTGTTCTGGAAAATTCACCCTTTCGCTTCTTACTCCCTTCTGATGAATTCAGCCATAGGGGGAAGGAAGAGGCCAGTGGTAGGGGCAGCACCCTCTAGGTTCTGCCAAAACAAGAGTTTCAGCCAGACTCCACATCAAGAGCTCATATATTCTCATATATTATACTTCAGCACTGTAACTTAGAGCACTGTAATGCTCATCTGTACCAGATCCCATCACGGCCCACATTTGGTCACATTCTACCAGCAGTCTATAGGGCTTTGCAGCACCTGATTCCCCCCACCCTCCTTGTAGGCAGGTGCTCTAGCCTCAACCAAAGCTTGTTTCCTCTGTTGAATCCAGTCCCAGCCCTGGGCTCTCATTGACCCAAGGGAGCGAAACCCCTGTTTCTATCCCTGCACCCTTGTTCCCTCCAGCTAACTATGAACCATTGTTTGGTATTATCCCTCACTGTGGGGATTCCATCTACCCCAGCTGGGCATTTGTAAAGCTTGCAGGTTTTGATTAAACACTGTACTGTTTGCTAGGCATTGCATTCCCACAGGGGGCTATCCAAGATGCTCATCTTGTACAGTGTTGTTTCAAAGCATCTGTATCCAGATCTCCGTCTACTTAGCTTGAGCCACACTTTTCTGTCAAGGTTGTGTCCAATGGGGGACTCATTTGCTATTAGTATAAAATGTTGTAGACAAATTTACTGTGAATGATCATTTCATTTCCATTCACCCCACCCCTTACTTAAATTTAGCACAACACCTGAGGCCACAGTACCCAGACTGCTGGCATCTCCATGGGCCCAGAAACCTGGCAGCAGGGGACTGGTTTGTCTTATGTCACTTGGTCTAATGTTCTAGAGTACAGGGAATACATCTCTATGTGTGTAAGTTGTTCAGCCTGTTATGAGTCTTTGTGCACTGCTAAGTAGTTTTAGTGACAACTTCTGGACCACACAGGATCACAGTAATTTGCTGAGGCATATACCATTGTAAGTTTGGTGTTTCTAAGCACTTTGAAGTTGGCACCCCATGTTGTGCTAGCTAAACATCTTAAGATCTGTGCAGACTTTACTACTGACTTTCTCAATATGATATGTCTGGGTGAGTGAATGATTTAATGTGACTCCTTGGTAGGTTGGAGTAGGCTCATGAGGAAGCATGTGGTTGCCTACTCTGATATTCAGAGTGCTCTTGGCTCAACGATTGTCTTGTGATGCTCCTCACTACCTTGTACCTCTCACCCCCTCCTCCCCACCCTGCCCTCCAACCCCAGCATCACTGGCCTGGAATAAAAATGAGACATCAGAGTCATTCCCCGCTACTGTTGTTGGGGGCTTATCAGTTGGTATTACATTGAGTGGGACCATAAATCTGGTTAACTGGCTGGCCCATTCCTCAAGGTTGTACTACTTTCCCAAAAGAGGCCAGCATGGTAATGCAAAACCACTTCGTGCAAAATAGCACCCAAACAGACACTGAAAGACATTGAAAGCTTTTTTTCAAGTCCCACAGCTGAGGTGTAACCAACAATGAGAACTGAAGCTTTTTGTTGGTGCATCTCTGGATGCTATTTGGCAGACCACCTATATAGGAGCACTGCTGCAGGTAAACTCCTACTCTTTCCCTTCCTGTCCTCCCAGAAAACCAAAGAGGTCTCATCCTTCAGGCCTGGACCCTTGGGTTCCCAACTCCCCTGACTCCCACTGCAGGGAGAAGGAACCAAGGCATCTGGGTTTTGCAAACTGGGAGGTGTAACACAGGCATTCTATAGCATGGTCAGTGCTGGGTTGTGAGCAGCTGCACAGCTTCTGGCCCTAGGTGGGGGAAAGAGTCTGAACAGGGGATTCACAATAGGTCACTTGGTGTTGCTCATTTCTGCAGACTCTGCATTTGTCCACAGGTGGCCCAGTCATGGAGCCTGAGATGCTAGATCCAGAATGGTCAGCTGACAGTGCTAGAAAATAAGGACCAAACGGGACCTTTGCTGAAGGGGATGGGAACAGATGTCTTGGTGACTGCTTACATTTGCACTGTTGTGGCACTGAAATGAGGTGGCCAGGGTGAGCCAGCAGTATGTTGTGAAGGTCCAAGAACAAGGTCTACAGGTGGCCACCACTGTGTGAGGGAGGCTTGGAGACTGCTTGTGTTGCTATAGAGCAGAGAGTGCTGCAGTGCCAGGATAAGGAATCTATGCATAGGGCCAAAGCCCACTTTTGATCTAGCTACAACAACCCCGAATGGCATCAGTACCACCTCCCATGGAGAGACCATGGCTGCTGCCCACCTCCCCCACCTCCTGGCAAGGATGCCTCCACTCCAGGGACTCTTCCTTGGGGTAAAAGGAAAGGGACTCCCATGGGGGTGAGCCCTGGATGGCAGCTGAGGTGGAACTCTCTATGCTATGCATTGATTGGAAGATGCTAGGAGGTAGGAGGGGAGGGGCCAGAACAGGATATATGGTGTATGGGAGCTGCTGACCCATGGCCCAAGGACCCAGGAAGGTGTCTGGCAGGGCCCACTCCATGGACCAGCAGTGCAGGAGAGGAGGGGATTAGGCTGCCTGAGACCTAATGCCAAGGCCAGCAATGATTCCACCCACCTTCCAGGAGCAACTCACTGTCCCTAGCTGCTGGTAGTCTGTGGTATAGGTGTAGGGCCCCAAAGAAATTCCAGGATAGTCCTGGAAGGATGTAGGAGTGCTCAAACTGGGAGGGGAGTATCAGCAAGGCCCATTAGCATTGGGCCAGGCCACTCTGGGCCTGGGTCCCATTGCAGGGGAGTGGCACAGCCTCTGCACACAAAAAGTTTATTAAAGAGGCCACCCATACTGGTGAACAAGTTAAGAGGCTGTGACTTGGATGACTACACAGTCCGGTGGGTGGCAAATTGGCTGGAGGGTCGCACCCAGAGAGTCGTGGTGGATGGGTCGGCTTCGACCTGGAAGGTTGTGGGCAGTGGGGTCCTGCAAGGCTCGGTCCTTGGACGGATACTCTTTAATGTCTTCATCAGCGACTTGGACGAGGGAGTGAAATGTACTCTGTCCAAGTTTGCAGATGACACAAAGCTATGGGGAGAAGTGGACACGCCGGAGGGCAGGGAACAGCTGCAGGCAGACCTGGATAGGTTGGACAAGTGGGCAGAAAACAACAGGATGCAGTTCAACAAGGAGAAATGCAAAGTGCTGTACCTAGGGAGGAAAAATGCCCAGCACACCTACAGCCTAGGGAATGACCTGCTGGGTGGCACAGAGGTGGAAAGGGATCTTGGAGTCCTAGTGGGCTCCAAGATGAACATGAGTTGGCAGTGTGACGAAGCCATCAGAAAAGCCACTGGCACTTTATCGTGCATCAGCAGATGCATGATGAATAGGTCCAAGGAGGTGATACTTCCCCTCTATCGGGCCCTGGTCAGACTGCAGTTGGAGTACTGCATGCAATTCTGGGCGCCGCAATTCAAGAGGAATGTGGATAACCTGGAGAGGGTCCAGAGAAGGGCCACTCGTATGGTTAAGGGCCTGCAGACCAAGCCCTACGAGGAGAGACTAGAGAAACTGCACCTTTCCAGCCTCTGCAAGAGAAGGTTGAGAGGTGACCTTGTGGCTGCCTATAAGTTCATCACAGGGGCACAGAAGGGAATTGGTGAGTATTTATTCACCAAGGCGCCCCCGGGGGTTACAAGAAACAATGGCCACAAGCTAGCAGAGAGCAGATTTAGACTGGACATTAGGAAGAACTTCTTCACAGTTCAAGTGGCCAAGGTCTGGAACGGGCTCCCAAGGGAGGTGGTGCTCTCCCCTACCCTGGGGGTCTTCAAGAGGAGGTTAGATAGGCATCTAGCTGGGGTCATCTACACCCAGCACTCTTTCCTGCCTATGCAGGGGGTCGGACTCGATGATCTATTGAGGTCCCCTCCGACCCTAACATCTATGAATCTATGAATAATGGACTGGCTGATGCCAACATCTTAAGGGATAGCCAGCATGGGTTTGTTGCGGGTAGGTCTTGCTTGACCAATCTCATTTCCTTCTACGACCAGGTGACCTATCACCTGGACAAGGGAGAAGAGATTGATGTCATATATCTTGACTTCAAAAAAGCCTTAGATCTGGTTTCCCATGATCGCCCCTTGGAGAAACTGGCCAATTGTCGCCTTGGGTCCTCCACGATCCACTGGCTGGAAAATTGGCTCCGGGGTCGGACCCAGAGGGTAGTAATTGATGGAAGTCACTCATCGTGGTGTCCTGTGACCAGTGGGGTCCCCCAGGGCTCTGTCCTTGGACCCATACTGTTCAACATCTTCATTAATGATGTGGACACTGGAGTCAGAAGCGGACTGGCCAAGTTCGCAGATGACACCAAACTTTGGGGCAAAGCATCCACACCAGAAGACAGGCGGGTGATCCAGGCTGACCTGGACAGGCTCAGCAAGTGGGCGGATGAGAACCTGATGGTGTTCAACACAGATAAATGCAAGGTTCTCCACCTTGGGAAGAGAAACCCGCAGCATCCTTATAGGCTCGGGAGTGCTATGTTGGCTAGCACTAAGGAAGAAAGAGACTTGGGGATCATCATTGACCACAAGATGAAAATGAGCCTGCAGTGCGATGCTGCGGCTAGTAAAGCAACCAAAACTCTGGCTTGCATCCGTAGATGCTTCTCAAGCAAATCCCAGGATGTCATTCTCACCTTGTACTTGGCCTTGGTGAGGCCGCAGCTGGAGTACTGTGTCCAGTTTTGGGCTCCACAATTCAAAAAGGATGTGGAGAAGCTTGAGAGAGTCCAGAGAAGAGCCATGCGCATGATCAGAGGTCAGGGAAGCAGACCCTACGATGACAGGCTGAGAGCCCTGGGGCTGTTTAGCCTGGAAAAGCGCAGGCTCAGGGGTGATTTGATGGCCACCTACAAGTTTATCAGGGGTGACCACCAGTATCTGGGGGAACGTTTGTTCACCAGAGTGCCCCAAGGGATGACGACTAGGTCGAATGGTCATAAACTACTACAAGACCGTTTCAGGCTGGACACAGGGAAGAATTTCTTTACTGTCCAAGCCCCCAAGGTCTGGAACAGCCTGCCGCTGGAGGTGGTTCAAGCGCCTACATTGAACACCTTCAAGAGCAAACTGGATGCTTATCTTGCTGGGATCCTATGACCCCAGCTGACTTCCTGCCCTTTGGGCAGGGGGCTGGACTCGATGATTTTCTGAGGTCCCTTCCAGCCCTAATGTCTATGAAATCTATGAAAAAAAGTTTGGCAGCTACAACAGTTGATTAAAATAAGGCAAGTCTCTTTCTTGGGCTGCATGTCCTCTCAGCCCCAGTATATGTTCTTGGAGAGGGAGGTTGGGGTGGAGGGGAGCGGGGGGGGGGGGGGAAGGGAAGGGGACAGCGCTTGCCTACCTTGGGTTGTAGGCAGTGCTGCCCGTGACACAGGGCCAGAAAAGTCCATGGCTAGAGACCCATTGCCTAGTGTTATGGTCTAAACTCTTAAGCCCCTCTGGCTCTACTCATCTCAGTCCACATGAGTGAGGAGCTACTCAGCCGGGGCTTCATGGATCTGGACAGCCTGCTGCTATGCAAGGCCATGGCCACCAGCATTGATGGGGGAGGTGGGGTGGGGGGAATACAGCTATGCGGCATGGACACACCCCTGTCATGAGTGTAGAGTGCACTGGGTAGGCATGTGCAGGCTGGCCAGCTGATGGCCCATGGCCATGTCAAGCTGCTGCTGTAGCATGTCCAGGTGGGCAGCTGTGATATTTCCACCAGCCAATGAGGGGTGGCTTGACCCTTCAGCTCTGCTCAGGAGTCTTTGGCAGTTTGGGGAGCCCATGGAGCATGCATGTGAGAACTCCCCCCCACCCCTCACCTTCTGGGATTGGGCTATGCAAGCAGGATTAGAATCTCTTCCTTCCCGCCCGCTCCCCCCACAAAGGCTAACATGTGGTCTGCTTGTTCCCAACCGAACCTTGGGTCCTTAGAGTGAAGCTGGAAAGTTACAGCACTTCTGCCTTGGGCTTCTTGAACACCTGTGTTTAGACATAAACTTTTGGCATTATTCCTTGCTGGTAATAATTTGCTCAATGCAAAGGTTAATCTGGGATTGGGGATTTTTGGGTTTTTTTGTTTGTTTGTTTTTTTGTTTTTGTTTTTTTTTTATGAATTTAGGGCAAAATCCCATTTTACTTCATATGCCCAAAATTCATTAATTACTGTAACACACTATTATCTTATCCCTAAAACTTATTCAGACACATAAGTGCCATTTTTGCTGGGGTTTTTTTGTAGTGGCCATTGTTGGTCTAAGGACATAGGCAGGTAAGGTTCTTTGACTAGATGTGATATCTTTTATTACACCAACTGAGTAGCTGAAATATGTTCTTAGCAAGCTTTCGGGTGAAGTCACCCTTCTTCAGGCATAGGGAGTCTCTGCTGTTCTGAGACTCCAAGGAATGAGAGAAGCTAAAGGTATGATAGGATGTCAGTGAGAATGTAAATACATAGAAATTTAAAAAAGAAACAAAAAGGTAAAGCATGGAAGGGATGGGGTAAAAGGCAGGGGAAAAAAAAGCCAAAGTTGAGTAAGGGGGACCCCCTGCCTTTTTCCCCCTGCTTTCCCCCAGCCCTTCCATGCTTTACCTTTTCATTTTTCTAATTTCTAACTATTTACATTCTCATTGACATCCTGTTACACTTTTAGCTTCTTTCATTCCTTGGAGTCTCAGAACAGCAAAGACTCCTGATGTCTGAAGAAGGGTGACTTCACCCGAAAGCTTGCTAAGAACATATTTCAGCTACTCAGTTGGTGTAATAAAAGATATCACATCTAGTCAAAGAACCTTTCCTGATTAATGGCATTTACACATGGTTTGTAATCCTGTTCCATGTGCAGCTTGAATGTGCAAATGTCTACATGACTACTAAGCCCATGCAGTAGGCTGCTCTCTGGCCTGGCAGGTATGCTTAATGCAGTTCTCAATAATGCACCTGCATTTAAAAAGTCTTTACCCTGGGTAATTATGACCTCAAGATCACATTTCTGCAAGCGAAGTAACATAATTTGCTTTTGACATAATTGACATATTTGTACCTGACAGAAGCTTTTCCAAGAAGTTCTGAGGGTATCGTGTTGAGTGGCTGTGATCAGACTTCAACCTGAATTCCACTCATATGTGGATCAAATGTATTTGTGACCAACAATACACAGGATCTCCATTTCTGTTTGGGCATAGTGCTGTTTCTTTTGGAGCTTGTGATGAACATGAACTCCTAAATCAACTTTGGATATCTTCTACTCATGTGGTGATAGATTCTATATGATCACAGGGTCAAAAGTAGTGCTCCTTAAAGCTTCAGTGTCTTGATTTGTTGTAGTGTCCTTTCATGTTTCAGTGACCATTGAAAAGTTACATTTTCAGGTAGCAATTTTCTTCATTAAAGAAACTTCATTCAAAATTTATTTTTCAAGGAATCTAACCACACCAAGGATCCATCTTCTGCATTGCTGAGTTGTACCAAAAAAGTTTTACATTGGCCATGATAACTTCACTGGCTGACTTTATTCTAAAGACAGAGAAGTTTGTATTTTCCTCAGAACATATTGAAAGCACATAGCTTAGATGATTTTTTTTTTAAATCTAATCTCACTTGCCAATAGCCATGTTTATCATCTGGAACAGAAACTATTCTCTTATGGAGATAAAGATCTCTGGCCATCCACTCATGTTGAAGTATAATACAGCAGTTGCAGAATACAATGTGTTTTAGGAGTCATACTAATCCTAATCTTGCCTTCTTTTCCTTTTTCAGTTACAATAAAGAGGTTAACCCATGCAATGAATGGGTTCCTTTTTCCACTCTGACTTCTTCATCTTTTTAACTGGTTGAATGAATCTTAGTCTGCCACTGCAAAGGATAGATTTCTGAAGCCCTGTTTCTATCTAATCATTCTTGATTCCCCATGGAAACCTACTAGCCTCTTAATCTCTTCATTGCTTTGGCATGCAACATACTGATTTTGTACATTAGTTTTAGATGTGTACATTATTACTTAGGTGCTTTGATACCATGTTATAAAATATCCAGAGACTCCTCTCCCTCTGTGCACAGTGAAATGCCTATTTTTAAGTATTCTTCTTCATTATCTATTTGAGGCTTTCATATGGACATAGGAGCCTTGTTGCCAATCTCCCCTAAATCTCAGCAGAACTCTCGAGTAAAAACTAAAAAAAACCCCAAAAAACAAAAAACAAAACAACAACCAAAAAAAAAACCCAAACAAACCCCAAAACATTGCATACAGCAGGAACAAAAGAGTGAAAACAAAGAGATAAGGTGTAAACCAGAACTCTGTTAATAGATAACAGACAACAATTACTTCTACAAGTATACTAACCTCGCAGGCTTTGTATTCAGTAGCTTGATCAGACGAGAGAGGCCTTAACTTTGAATTAGTTAGTTTATAAGGTACAATATAACCTGCCTACTGCCTTATTGCAGATTAATATGGCTAACTACCTTTCCTTCCCTTCTGGACAATCTTTGGTAATTAGATAAACTGGTTCAAAACCTAGACGACCTCAGGATACCACAGAACTAGCAGATTATCCCCAAAAGGGAATACATAAAGATTTCCCCTGACAGCAGAAGGTAAATTTTCACATCAATCCTAATCCAGTTGGACATGGGAAAAAGGTAAGTTACTTAAAGATTCACATATACAAAAATAATAAAAGAAAAAAAAAAAAGAGAGGAATAATCTACTTAAGAACCTTGATTAATTTTTGCTTTGCAAAAATTCTGTGTATCATGCTGCTATTCTGATATCAATAAATACCCAAGGTACAGAGGAAGGCTTCATCAGGCATGTAACATCCAAATATTAAACCAATCTTGTAGACAGAGATAGTTTTGTGCAACCTTGAAAGTTTTACAGGTTCAGAAAGGAAAGTAAGAGTGAAAGTAGAATGTATTAATCCAAAAATAAACCAGAATAACTGAAAAGCACTGGGACTTCAGGCATGCAGCTTACACTTTGGAAAGAGACAGCTGGTTATATTTTTATTTTGCATTAAAAAAAAAAAAAAGAAATACAACCAACACAGGTTTGTTTCCTGTATTTTCACACCGTGCTGTTCATTTTGGCACTTTGACTCAAAGTATACTATTATTGTGGAAATTGTCTTCTACCTGTCTGTAGAACCCATTTCTTTTAAAGCTGCTTTGCAGCCAGTTATGTATATTCACCATTTAAATGATCACATCTCCATCATGTGGTTATATATGGTTCAAATTAATGATGTCTGCCAGCTGGAGACCAAAATGTTGAATGACTTATTTTGTTAATCCATATGATATATTTTCTATGAAGCAAGCACATATGTTAAATGAGGGTTTGATTATTTCAGTTGGATTTCAGTTCTCTTTAAATAATTTGATCTTTTTTGTTAGCCAAAAACTCAAAAATGGAAATGTTCAGTCTTTGGTCTTTCAAAGAAAGTCAACATTTTAGACATAAAAGAAAAACTATTTCTGATCTGTAAGTACAAAAAGGACATGGGGATGGAATGGTGTTATCTTTAGTATTGTGGAGCTGAATTCAGGACACCCTGATTTGGCCACAGAAGGCAGTTTATAGCTCTGACCAAATACAAGTGCACATCTGGAAACAGCTTAAGAGTGACTGATCAAGTGAAAAATTGATTTCTCATTGCATCAGGTATCAGATAAAGATGTTTCAAAATGTAGCATCTTTTGTAACTTGTGTCTGTGTAGTTCTCAGACTGTCACTGTTTTCAGAATAGGAGGGAGAAAGAGAGCCAAGGGAGTTTAGTCTGGGGTTCTCTCAGCCCTCTGGAAGGTGGGATGGATGAATTGGAGACCATCCATCTGGGGGAGGGCAGCTCCAATACACCCATTGCACCATTGGGGGGGGGGAGGGGGGAGGGAGAAGGGGACTGAAAAAAAACCCAGACTGAATTCACTCCATGCCCTGGCTGTTGTTATGGGAACCTGGCTGCAGGTTCCCATGTGGCAGCTAGATTCTCCTCCCCCCTGGATCCAGCAGCAAAGTTGTTTGGTCTGGTGGTAATGATGTAATACAGAACACTTTGCAATAATCTTTCTGAGTTACAGTTGGGAGCTGTACTTCTGTCTGCACCTCAATAATGTGTTTACTTTAGAATCTGCTACTTTCAAGGCACATCTACACATTCATTAATGCACCTTTTCTAATGCTATCAGGACTTCTGGTAGAGGTGATATAATCTATTAGACCAGCTAGATTTTTGCAAAAAAAATTCTTTAAAAATTGCAAGCTTTCAGGCAATTAATTGTCTAGTTGGTCTAATAAAAGATATGACCTCTACTATGAGTCCTGATTCCTTTTTTCTTTAGAAAAATATGGATACAACCTGGATAACTGACACATGGAAAATTTCAAATTTTAGCCATTTTTTTTTTTTTGTAAAATTATGAACATTTCATTTAAAAAGAGGAAGCAACTTTGATCATCTGACACCCGAAATACTGCTCCTGCGTTTGAGGTAATTTGCATCATTACAGAGCCTCACAACAAAGCTCAGAGACACCTTACCAGATAAGAAATGATTGCCCAGAAGAGCATTCCATCTATTTACTCTTCTGTGAAATATGAAACACCATAACCAGAAGGAAATAGGACTACAGCCTGCTTACCAAACAACTTTGGAGTAAAAACTATTCCAACTGTTCTCTGAGCCTAATCTGTATATAAAATGAACTTTTCCAAACAGGAGATTTTACCACACCTTCAACTCTCCTATGAAATGTGAGCATTAATTTCTACCCAGGAGAACTTCTGCAATCTTTTCTCCGATACCTGATGAACGGTGTTTGTGCCTGAAAGCTTGCAGTTAAAGATTTTTTTTTTTTTTGGCAAAAATCTCATTGGTCTAATAGAAGATATCACCTCCCCCATGAGTCCCGATTGTTTGTTTTTTTTTCCTTTAGATCAATATGGCTACAGCCTGGATACCTTTTCTAAAGTACCTGCAATGCGAGGTACTAAATAAGTGTGCATTAGGTTGTGTTATGTGCAGTAGTGTATTTGCATCCATTTTTAGTGATGCTTAATGCACAGTAATTTTACTGTGCATTACAGGAATGTCATGGCTTTTTACAATGCTTTTATTCACAATAAAATAGTTTACTGCATATTAAAGCCCACATGTAGACACACCCCCAGCTTCTCTGATATCATTATCCAACAGGCACTTTTCTAATCGGTCCTCCCAGCTTCTGATAACTTTTATGTCATTTTTTAAAACATTCAAATCCTCTAAAATCATTAGTTGTATGCTTTAAGTTATTCTTATTTTCTGTGATATTATGACAATGTATAATTTTAAAGATGTGCTGAAAGATTGGCTTTTCCAGATGAACACATTTGCATGCTGCAAATAAATGCACCACATTTATTTGCATACTATATGCACCTGTCCCCCAAAACTGATGTGTATGTCTTAAGCTGGGAAGCTGATATGGTTTCTGCCTGAATAGAAGCATATTGTGTTGCCAAATGGCTTCCAGTTCCTCCCCTCAATCAGGAAAAATGAAGGTTACTGTTAGCCCTTTTACAGTTGCTCTCAGCTTTCTGGCTAAAAGAGGCTGCAGTCATTTTACAAAATAGCTCTTCCATGAAAGAGCCAGCTCTCAGCTATGAAAAAAATCATTTAATCTATATTCTTCCTTCCAAAAAACAGGTGCATACATCATTTGGGGGAGTATGGTATGCAGGAAAATATGGTAATCAGTGCACCCCTACATAAAACAATAGTTTAGATACATTATCGTGGAAGGACAGGATGTTATATGAAACCACCAACAATAACAGAGCCAGCTTTTTCACTGAAGGATCTGTAGACACTCAATTACTTTCTTTGAGTCCCATCTTGAGCCCAAAGTAAGCCCGACCAAATCATTGTTGCAAATCTAACTTCAATGCCAACTCCATTATTCTAATAGCCACACAATTACTTTACAAAGTATATAATTTACAATAGTTATTTAACACAGAACTAAATAAAAGACTTTTTAGAAATGTTGTGCAATTTTCATATTACTTTTGAACCTTAAAAAGATAGTCCTGTTACCAAGACTACTTGTGTGCTTCTATGGATTTGGTTCTTCAATAATCAGGACCCAGGCTACAGACTGAATTATAACTCCATAAAGGACACATCTAATGTGTGCTTTAATGTGCAGTAGCCTATTTTACTGAGCATTAAAGCATCATGTAAAATGTGCAATTATGGTAATGCACAGTAAAATAAACTACTGCAGATTAAGCATCACTTAAACATGCACTTCCAGTACTACACATTAGGGCAGCTTAATTTTGTACATTATATTGGAAATACTAAATTTAATCCGCATTAGGAAAAGCACATTAATGCACATGTAGATGTGCCCAGAGACTCCTAAAGTATATATGTCTAACATCATACCCTTCAGAGACTTTATGCTAAGAGAGACGTTTAAGTGGAACCATTTGATCTGTCACTGAAAACAGCTTATTTAGTGAGCAGGTAACACCTCAACTGAATTTAGGATTTTCAGGAAGAGAGGCAATAGTCTTATCTTTAATCATCAGATTATAACAGCTATGGAGACGCAACCTTTGGCTTTGTTGGTCAGGCAACAGTTTTAAAATAATTGAGTTTCAAACAAAAATAAATGCTGACTGTAGAATGCGACATTAAAGTCTGTGCTATGCTGTAGACAGCTTAGAATTTTTGATTGAAACATAATACATTAATGTTGTACATGCATATGTATACATTTATGATTCAAGGAAATAAAGTCTTGGTTTTGAGAAGATTTAATCATCCTGAAATGACATTCATCTTATATTATTAATAGGCTAAATTACCAAAAATAAACTTATTAAAAAAATTTACACTGAAAACCAGTACTGCCATATACATACAAATACTGCTCTGCCATTTGACAGATAATAACATTGGTTAGCAATAGATATTGTTATTGAAATATATTGAATACATTTCCAGGAGCAGCTCTTGCTCTCATGTTACATCTATTTATACATTTTTGCAGACACTTTTAATTGCTCATCACCATGGAATCTGACAGTCCTATTTCCTTTTGTTTTTACTTCCCTGCATCCTGAAGAAACTCAGCCTGCTACTAAACATATATTTTTCTTGCATGCATTTATTTACTGAGTACTACAGAATACACTATATTTTAAAATGTACATAGTGACTTGGTTATTAATGCCAAGTTATACAAATATAGCTAGATCCTCAGATGAAATCAATTGAGGTACCCCAATTTACACCAGCTAAGAATCTGTTCCTTAAATCATGAACAGTCTTGGAAGTTATATTTTAAACAGCTGATTTTTGTAATGGGATTTTAATGAGATCTGATAGATGCAGCAACAAAAGCTTAGTGATCTGCACCGCATGTACTTTCTTATTTAATATTTCATTTCTATGATCCAATATTTTTCATATTATTTTAATGTTATTACATCTTGTATGAAATCTTTCAGCTTTGGAGGGAAGGTGGGGGGGGGGGGAGGGGAAGTAAATCACTATATAAAAAGCGAGCTCCAAGATGTGAGAGGTTACACAAGAAAAAAAAAAGTTCTGGATATATCACTTGCTTATGTCAAAATGCTTGCAAAAACCAGAATTAGCTCTATTATTACAGAAAATCAGAAGCTCTTTGTATAAGGTACCTCAGTCAGCCCAGCTAAGGTAAAATGTATAATGCATATAAATAACAGCACTAACAGGAAGTTACAGAGAGGGGAAATCTGTCCAAAGTATAACACTGAAGACCATGTTTTGAAATGCAGACTTCAAGGAAGTGCTGATGTTCTTGTAAGAAGCTGGGAGTGGGAAGAAGCAGGTATTTTGTCAGCTGAAAAGTCCTTATGCCAGATATATGGCATGGTGGAATGGGGAGACGGAGGTGAGATCTCAGAATCCAGTTTCTTCAATTACTTTTTTCAAGACCCTACTGTGACTCTACCTGTACTTGGGAGACATTCCTGGGAAGAGGCTAAATCCTGGTTTGTTTGTTTTTTCCCTTAGTAAATACAAACTCATGAAACTCCAATTTGTTGTGACAAGTATCTGCACTGGGCTGATCTAAATGTGACCCGCGCACCTGTTCCTGGGGCAACTGCCCACCTTCTCTCCTGCCATGCCTTGCTGTTAATTGGCAGGAAGCTGCCCTTATACAGCCCCAATGCCAGGGCACGCTATTTGCGGCTCCGTTTCCTCCCCTACACCACAGTCCATGCCTTGCCAATGTAATAGATGTTGTTATGTCCTAGCTGTATTATAATATGGCCCCTTGTCCTCTCTGGGCCCTACCTCTCTTGATCTGCCCCCTCTCCAGCACTAGGGCTCTCCCCGGCCCTCTCACTATGTGCCCTCTTCTTTGGGCCTTCTCCACAATGCTGTCCCCTCTCAGGTTTACTCAAAGAACTGCCCCTTTCTCCAGAGCCTTCTCAGTAACACAGCCCTCTGGGGCCTTCTCAGTAACACTGCCCTCCCTCTGGGGCTCACCACACCCACACTGGGGCTTCTCAACTGCCCCTCTGTGGGCTGGGGTCAATGCACCCCAAATGCTGTGTCCTCACTAGCACTGCAGTCCCCACGCTGCTGTGGGTCCCCTAAGAGACCTCCTCCAACCCCTAATAGCCTCACCGGCCACTAACAGCAACACAAACGTAAGCCCCTTGGCCGTAACAAAAAATGGAAGCCACCCAACCATAATAACAATCCAGCCTACCAGGAAATACATCATTCCTCAGCCATGTCAGATGCTGCACCTTCAGTCAGGCTGCTCCTCTCTTCCAAGAGAGAGTGCTCCTTCCACCTTGGCTGCTGGCAGAGAACTGCCTCTGGCCCCAGCCCCTAGGGTTTATAAGGGAGCCAGGCCCTGCCCCTTCTGGTCAGCTGACCTCCTCTGGTTGCCCTGGCAACCAACAGCTGGGCTCTTTATTCCCTGCTAGGGCTTCCTCCCTATCAGTTTCCCCTCTTTAGGAGCAGGGCACCTCAGTGCTCTGTGACAGTTGCATACATGTATTATATTTATATCAATATAATCATGTTAAACCAGTAGAAATGCTGGATATGCAAGAGTTCACAACACTTAGAGCAGTCTAAAAAAGGTGCATGGAGGGTGCAGACAGAAGTGACAATTTTCACCTGATCTGGTCACAGAAAGTAGTTTATAGGTGTAACCAAACACAAGTACATGGCTGCAAACAGCTTAAAAAATGGTTGATTGGGTGAAAATCTGACCCCTCATTGCATAAAGAATAAGAAACAGATGTTACAAAATGTAACATCTTTTGTAACTTTTGTCTGCAGAGCTCCCAGCCTGTTGCTGTTTTTACAATGGGAGGGAGGAAAGGGAGAGGAGGAAGTTCATTATGGGGAGGTTCAGTCCCCCCCACTCCCCCGATGGTGAGGTGGGTGTATTGCAGCCCTCCCAAGGTAGGGGGGGGGGAGCTCCAATTCACCCACCTCACCCTTCACCACCAGCTGGGAAGTCCCAAGACTGAGCTCTCTCCACTATGGGAACTTTGCTGCAGGCTCCCAGCCCTAGCTAGATTACCCTTTTCCCTGGAACCAACAGTGAACTTCTGTTTGGTCTGAGGTAACACTGTAACTCAGACTGCTTTGCAAAAATCATTCTAAATTACAGCTGGGAGCTGCACTTCTGTCTGCACCCTAAGTGAAAAATCTAAACCTCTTCTGGCAAAGTTTAAATCTAATCTGATTGGGATTAGACCATTTTAATGGATGCTTGTACACTTTCCTATCACACATGTTCCCTTGCTGTTCTCCAGAATCCCAGTATACATTGCTGCTGCCCTCCCTAAAGAGAGATACTCTGACATTCAGGCCACACTCCACTACTTGAGCTGATTGCAGACCAAACCCCATCCTCTGGCTGCTTCAGGGATTGCAAGGGGAGGCACAGGGAGGGGCCTGGGGCTACAGAGCTGTTTCTTCTTTGCACCCTATAGTTAAACATAGGAACATAGCAACTCAGGGGAGTGAGAAGTAGGGCTGTGCTTCAGTGGTGGTAGGTATTAGGGATCAAAGTCATCTTGCCTAGTCATTAGGCATCTGAAAGCATGGGTGCAGTTCAGTCTGGTTTCCCTGGAGCAGGGCATATAGAGAGGTCTGGTTCCAGAACCTAAAACTGGGAGCCATAACTGAACTCAAGACAGACTGAGTTCAAAAGCTGGAGCCAGAGCCAGGGAAAGCTGAGGGTTAAACAAGATTAGAAACCAAAAGCAAGAGCTGGAGCATGAAATTGGAATGAAGGGATGCCAGGTGTCTTACCAAAATAGAAACCAGTGGTCAGAGCTGGGAATCAAAGCTGGAGAACCAGCAGGGAAGCATGAACAATGTCAGGAACAAGAATCTTCACCTTTGCCTAAACAAGAATACTACCAATTCTCTCTGACTTTTAGGAAGTGAAGCTGGTGGGCCCTGTTGCCTGTGGCTTCAGGGCATTGGCTGCCTTGATTACCTCAGTCAGCCCAGCTAAGACCTGGGTGCTGCTCTGGGCTTGCTTCAGGTGATGATTGTTCAGGGGATGAATTTCCCTGTTCTGATTGGTTGGGACTGGCTGTTCCAGGGTTCTGATCTGGCCTCATTACAGTAAGCAGGGAAAAACTTCAGTCAACCATGTATTTGGAAGGCAAGTGGTAGGTCAATAGTTACTAAAATGAAGGAGACATCTTGGGTGTCAAGTCATTATATCAGAGCCACAGATAACATGAGTATCAAGTTCAGTGTTAAGTGATATCCATAGCCTCAGTGGTGCCATCAGAGCATGCAGCATCCTTCTAGGACCTGAACACCTCTTGGGGAGCCATTTCCTGCAGAAAGAGCAGGGAATAAATGTAGCCCACTCCCTCCACCACTATAATATATTTCCTTCCTCTGGTACTGAGTTACTTTTGCCAGAGACGTTGGGAAGAAAGTACCTCTTCAATGACAGGGGAGGGACATGAAGTTCCACCTATATAGCACACTCCTGGAAAACCCATAATCCTGGAATGAACCCATGACTCTGGGGTTTTAGAGTGAGAGGAACAAGAACCTGCTTGAGTTTCTCCAGATGATCTCATCTGTTTCCTGCAAGGCAGCCCTTCCAGCATGGCAGTGGACCCTGCCACCTACTCAAGCACAAGTGCCCCCAGGGACTGATCCCTGATGGGCCGAGTGGGCGACAAAGGCAAGGCTCATGGACCCAATGGGAAATGGCCATGATAAGTGACTTACAATTTCTAGCAACCCCCCAGATCCATGAAATTACTTGGTTGAGATATGGCAAGGGCCAAAACTTCTGCTGTCATATCCCATGTTATCAGAGAAGTTTGATTATTTTCATAAAGTCAAAGTGTCTCTTGTCTCTATTCTCAGGGACAACATCTGCACATGGGAGGGGAACCCACAGAAGATGTGATGATGGTTTAAGGACAGGGTGTCACACAGCTGGAGAGATGCAGATTAGATGGTGACAAAGAAAGGAGACGTAAGAAGCTCTGGTAGCCACTTATGAGCACCGAGCATGTACTACAGACTCTCACATTGAGGACAGGCTGCAGATCTTGGGTGCAGAGACATTGTGAGGCTGGGGATACCTATACTTGGTTTGCTGAGGCACACAAACGGGGGCTCATGGTGGTCATTCAGCATTTCAAGTGGTCTACCCATTTCTCAGCAGCTAGCAAAGTCCCAACGGGGGTCATAAAGAGGAAAGAGAGTTTAAGAGCATCATGGATCACTTTGTGATAGGTTATGAGAGTTCTGACTGACATCAATGCTGTGTCCCTGGGAGACACCATAGCCCCCTGAGCCTTGCATGGTGTGAGAGGCACCCTTCCAGCCCCCATTGCCATGGCAATCCTTACCTCAGGGATTCTTTCCTGGGATGTGATGAGTCCTGCATATGGTACTCCTAATGGCAGAAGGGAGGATTGCTCCACATCAGCGTTCCCTCTATGCTGTGCGGTATATGTGGCTATGCAGGAGTACTCATGCCAGGCTGCCAGGGGCACACCTGCGTGGCCATACATGCCATGTAGCTTAGAGGGAACACTGCTCCCCATGGCACCTTGATTGATGTCATAGGAGGTTAAGGTGGACCAAAGAGAGGAGGGATGGGGCCAAGGACGAAATGGCTTGAGTGCCTGGTGGCAGGAAAGGCAATTGGATGTGCCTTCTTTGCAGGGTGAGGGTGGACAGTGTGATCTGAACTGGGGTGACCAGGACCCAAAGGTAGGCCCATTTCAGACACCACAGTTCTCCTATGTTAAGTCACTCCTCTCGCACTCCTGGTATTCTAGGTGTATGCAAGCCCCTAAGCAGAGCAAGGACAGCCCTAGCTGTCAGGCAGACTCCATTGACCTGTGCCAGGTGTAAACATTCTGGCAGAGTCATGCTGTGGCTTTCCCCCAAGCACTGCGATTCCGCAGCTCATCAGGGTACTGTGCTTCCTCCACCCAGGCCTTGCAAGAAGCCTTCTTCCTTAGCCTTGCATATGTTGTGTGAGATGCAGGCAGTGGCAATAATGCACAGCAGGTAGTCCTTGGCTGCATCAAGGTTCATGCTTGGGGCATTTCAGCATGCTTTGAGGCAGCTGAAAGTACACTTGTGGCATGTCCAGTACAGCATGCACATGCCTCTTGTGGTGTCCCAAATCAGTTTGAGATGCTGCAAGAGGCACGCTGTAAATGAAACCTGGATATCCAGGTATCCAAAAAAAAACAAAACGGGGGGGGGGGGGGGAGGCAAGGCAGGATACAGTCCTGGATGATGCCCAGAGGTAACTCAGAAGCTGGTCCTCCAGAGAGACACTGTGGTTTCTGGCCAGAACATCTTCTCTATGTGCTTCTGCTGCCCCAGCACAGGAGACATACACCCTTAGCATGTGGGGGCAAGCAGAAGTACATAGAGATGCTCTGGCCAGAAACCAGAGCCTCTGGCCTCAGAGCTGGTGCCGCCTGTGCTGTCTGTCACAGGTGCAGCCCAGCTCAGTGCCACGCAGGGCTGTGCACCTTTCTGCAGCTGCTCAGGCTATCATCTGGGGGCTGGCGCCACTCACGGGGGCTGTGTGTCATGCTGGGCCAGGTCCTGTCTCCACGGGCTCCATGTGCCATTGGGCCGGGCCAGTTCTGTGGAGGCAGGACCTGGCCCAGCATGACACCACATGTGAGATGGGTTGCACTCATGATAGGCAGCACAGGTTCCCCCATGTCACTATGAAAGAAAGAAATAATGCAGCACTCATATTAATACTGCAAATACCCAAATTTCATGCCAATGCTTATCTATCTTTCTGTCCAGATATTCATTTCTGCTTATCTCCTTGTCAAGTACATCCAGCTGGCATCTTCAGTTCTTCTCTTATCCTGGCACCTGCCCTCATTAATTTTATTTTCTTTCTAACACTCCCTTCTTGTACTAGCTTTTCTTGTACTAGCGTTTCTGCTCATTAATGGATTTTTACTTTTTACATTTCATCTCATGTCACCCCGAGGTCAGCAAGGCCTGTTTGTTCCAAGCTCCCTTTTGGTGGCTTAGCATAACCAAAGTCCTACAACTACCGTTAGGTTTATTTTCAGAATACTAGTGTGTACTGTAAAATGTTACACAGTAAAGTCAAACAGACAATCACTGTTTCCAGGCAATACCTTGAGAAATTATAAGAAAAGCATGGTGGCTATGCACATCAACACAAATGCATGAATAAGAAAATATACACCTTGTCCAAGTCTTTTGCAGTCTGTTTTCTTTATCTGTAATCAGTAAGCACTTTAAATAAAAATTCTTCAAAATATAATGAGGTCAGATGGAGTTAATTGCTGTGATACTAATTGGGAACTCTAGTGCAAGTATATAACAGATACTGTATGTGGTTAAAAAAATCTTTGAAGTAGTTTACAAACGACTTACAAATGACTTACTTCTTCATTAGATGTCTAACACTATTTTGTTTCAAGCAGTGAACTTGCTTTTGATGGTCAGTGTTTGATCAGAAAAATAATTTGGCCTTCAATTAATTTTTAAAACTGTAAATTACCTTAATTTGAGGTGTAGCAGGACTAGACAATTAATAAGACTCATAACACTGTGTGTAGTATAACATAACATTATGTGACTGAAAAGTATAATCAGACTATCAATGAAATATTAATTTCTCAGATTAGATAAAGTAAGATCTGCCTAGTTCTGTGTATAATTGCACAGGTCAGAAATCTTTAGCTAATTTACTCCTATTTCCTTCATTATTCCTAAATCTATCAAAACTCTCCAAGGGGAAATTTCTTCCTACTACCCTTTCCTTAGAAAACAGCAGACTCTAAGTGTACCTCTTAATACTTGTTAAAGACAAAAGTGGAAGCCTGGATAGATTCTGATGGAGATGCTGAGAAACACACATGTGCACCCGTACAATATAAAAGGCCTACAATGTGTGTAAAGTGACATACATTAAGATTCAGCATAAAACAGGCATGTTAGCTGGGGCACTACATGTCTTATGATGATGATGGAATACAAGCATAACTAGGGCAGGATGTGGCAACAATAATTTACATCTCTCACTTTAGCCCCCCTCCATTAAATGCGCATCTCTAAGGATAAAAATAGACATCACTTTGCTCCTGGTAGAAAAGCCTTTTGTCTTGGAATCCCACAGATTTATGAGTACATTGGCCCCCTTTAAATACCTGTGAAGTATGCAAGATTGTGCTAATACTTCTCCTGGGATAATGCTGCATAAACCTGTATATTAATTGCAGCTCATTCATGCTAACTGCCAGTCATTCCAGGAACATGTATATCAGGGAGGCACAGTACAGCTTGGAAGGACTACCTATGGAAATGGCTTGTGCTGCTTTTGTTTTGATCTGAAGGGCTACCTTAAGTTAGATGTCCATTTAGACCCTGAATATCAACTATATCTTAGCTGGAGGTCGATTCTACATAACTTACCATTTGCTATACCCTGCTCCTTCCCAATGTGGGGTTATTTGAGTGTAAACAATGAAAATTATCAGGTCTGCAGTGCTATTCAAACCAATCAGTACCCACAACAAGTGAGGGTTCAGATTTAATTTAGCGTGGTTCAGCCATTAACAGCTTCTTTCATATAGAACCCAGAAGCCTCCATGACACATGAGAAACAGGAGCAGTAGCTGTGAAATAGTTTTCCCATCGTTTTGACACTTCATAAACGGACACAGATTTTGAAGAAATACATAAAATGAGGATATTATATAGGATGAACCGGATGACTTAGGGACCAGATTAAGAGAAATGACATTAAGTGTAAATAGTACAAAGGGTAACATATTAATAAACTAATATGATGAATGTCTTCTATTAACCAAGGCCTCCTTTTCTGTCATTTCTGATTAGGAGGAAACTCCTGTCTGAATTAACAAAAAACAGAATAGGTGTGTGCCAACAACATGATGTGGTCATGAAAAAAGCAATTGAAATCCTAGGATGTATCAAGTAACATATCGCCAGTTGAAACAGGGTTGTTGGTTGTAGCCTTGTTGGTCTAAGGACATAGACAGGCAAGGTTCTTTGAGTAAATGTGATATATTTTATTGGACAAACTAAATAGTTGGGAAAAAAATGTTCTTTGAAAGCTTTTGGGCACAAGCTTTTTGCAAAGAACTATTTTTCCACTATTTAGTTGGTCTAATAAAAGATATCCAGTTGAAACAGGGATCTTCATCTGAACTGCTATATACAATTCAGTTCACCTAAATTCAGGAATTCAAAAAGGGGATAGTACAAGGAAAGGCTGCTAGGATGGTAAGTGGAATAGTGAACCTGATTTATGACAGGAGAGAAGAGAAGTTAGGCTTATTTAGAACTGCGAAAGGAAGTCTTTGTGGGAATATAAATGCTCTTTTTTAAATAAGGTGACCTTAGGATGGGCACCTGGAACATTTATACACATACTTTTTGGTCCCATGATGCTCTGGAGATCTGCCACTTTGGAGAAAACTCGATTAATCGAGTCTGCTCTGCACGTGAGCTGACGCGCACTGCGCTGTATCACATGCAGTTGTATAAGCTGCAAAATGTGTGTCGGCACATGGAAAATGGTGGTAGTGTGCTTTTGAACTAAAGCACCTTCTATGTGTTTTAGTTCAAAAGTGTGCCGCCACAATTTTCTCAGTGCTGGTGCACATTTTGCCACTTATACAACTGCAAGTGTTGCAGCACTGTGTGCTTTTCATATGTAAAATGCCCCTAATGTTCAAAAGCTTATTCAAAAGCTCTCCAGACTAGAGAATCCAGTTAAGGAATCCAGTCAGGGGATCAATCAATCATATTCTGCACCCCCACACCACAAATAGTATAGCACACACAAAATAATGAAGTTATCAGTATAGCCAAACATCAAGGTAAGAAAATGAATCTCTTTTTAAAGCTGGTGACAGTGATACAACACTCTTACTGTTATGACACAATAATTTCTTTTATCACTTAAAACTGATATCATATTTTCACTATGGATAGTTTAGTTTGACAAAATTCATAATTCTCTGTTTATATGAGAAAAAAAAATTTTTGTCATTCTGTTTTGACTTCATTTGACCTATGCTGGCTCATTTGAAATCTGCTTTCAGCATGGTTCCACCACAGGCAAACAATCCTGTTTTTGAAGCACATCAGTTGACACACAGATTTCTACACTACATGCTGCATTCACAGCATGAATAGGGGTTAGGAATGAAGCAAATTGCACAACATGTCATCTCCTTTGGAAACATGGTGATGAATTACTCTCCTAACCCTCAGACCTGAGGCACATTAATTGCTTCAGTTGGAAAACAAGAGTTCTCTTCCTTGATAGAAATTTGCTGCAGATTTGTTACAATACTTAGCATTTGTCCATGTATTAGGTATTAAAATGCTTATAAAAGTCAGGAAGCATCATTAACCATAATTTACTGACCAGGAAATAGAGCATAAAGGGAGAGGGGAGAAAAAAAACCCACACTCACTAAAAGTAACACATCCAGTTAGCTAGTGTATCAAGAAGAAAATCCAGGTCTCATCATTTCCACAGCCTACCTAACTAAAACATGTACATAACAGCTTTCCCACCCCCACTACCATACTAGAGAAAAATAAAAGATACTAAACCATAGCAATTTCCTACAATGTCTGAACATTACAGATAATTTAGATAATAAGATGCTTTTACCACTGTAGGCAATGTAAGCAAAAGAAAATAGTATGAAGAATGATAACAGATTGATACTGAAGGGTCTGAATGAATACACCTTTCTCTCTCCTTGCTTCTGCAAGCATGTTAATAACTAAGCTCCCCTCCTTTAGCTTTATTTAGAAAGTATTGGGTAGTTTTGTCTGAAAACATAAGAAGCAATCAATTACAGAAGTGAGAATCTCAGATGGTCAAGCAATCTATTGATTAATCATCTGTCAGCTCTTCAGAAGAGTTGTCCAAACCAGGACTGTAAGAGGGGTTTGAAATTTCTGATATTTTAGGGTGCAGAGAGAAGTGCATCTCCCTGCTGTAACTGAGAGCACTTCGCAGGAAGCGTTCTGAGGTACAACAATCCCCTGAAACAAACAGAAGTTCACTGTTGGTTCCCGGGGGGGAGGGAATCTAGCTGCTGGCTGGGAGCCTACATCTGGTTTCACCTAGCAATGGTCCCTGCTTCCTGCAATATTGAAAAGTTTTCTGAATGGGAGGGGGGAAAGGAAACAGAGGGAGTTGGTTCTAGGGGTCCCCCAGCCAGTGCTAGAAGGCAGGGTGGGTGAATGGAGACCCCCCCGCCTCGGGGGGGGGGGTTCTGATACACCCATCCCACCCTCCAGTGTGCACTGAAAACCCCCCAGACTGAACTCCCTCTGCTCCCTTTCCCCCTTCCCATTCTGAAAACAGTTTGAGGCTGACAGGTAGTGCAAATGGAAGTCACAGAAGACTCTCCATTTATAAATATCTTCATCTGACTCCTCTTCCAATGAGGGTTCAGATTTTTACCTGGTTGGCCATTTTTTAAGCTGCCTGCAGCCAGGTAATTTGTGTTTGGTCACAGCTATAAATTGCTGTCCGTGACCAGATCAGTTGAAAAAAATTTACTTCTATCTGTGATCTTACTCTTCAATTCAAAGTTGGCATTTATTGTATATGTATGCTCCCCTTACATCATGAAGAGTGAAAGAAACATTACAGTTCTGGGGAGTGGGAAGCAACTACACAGTAGTATGATCTCTACTCCTTGCCTTCTATTAATTGAACTCTAGCTCCACTTAAAAAAAGGATAAGCATATGAACCCAGATTCTGTGGAATATTTAAGCAAATTACGTTAATCCTTTTTTTCAGAAATAGATGGATGAATGGCCTTGGAAAAGATCAGAATTGTCAAAGAAAATTTAGGGCAGGTAGGGAAAAGTGTATATCTCCTTCATATAGAATAGCTCCCTCACAAAAAAGCATAATTTTGTAAGCTCCAGCTCCCCTTCACTAAGGCTTTTATAAGAAATAAGGAGTACACACACACACACACACACACACACACTATAGTTAGCTATATATAAAAATATAGTTAGTGGACCACTAGCTATTTACCTATATATCATTTAATTCTTATAAATATACTATATAGATATATACTATACTGTAGTATACTATATATGTATACTGTAGTATAGTACTACTAGTATAGTACTATACTATAATACAGTATAATATACTATAGTATACATATATACTATACTGTAGTATAGTATATATGTATATAGTATTTTTTTTTTAATTAAATGGTATATAGTTAAATAGCTAGTGGTCAGCTAACTATAGTTGTATTTTTATTGCTGTGGACAAAGATGGTAGTGGAGAAGTTGAGCATGGACTGAGAATCTTGCTGCCAACAAAACTTAAGGTTGTATCCCTTACTCTGGGACCAACTCCTGATGGCTAGAAAATTATTTTTAGAGATTTGCTTTTAGGAATTGGCCTGTAGGTAAAGTAGATATTGCATTACAACAAGGGCCAGGGAATGGCCAGGATTGATTGGTTTCTAAAAGCCATACTAAAGAATACTGGGGGGCATCTACACATGCACTTTATTGTGAAGTTACCTAATTAGCTCCACAATAAAGTATCACCATCTACATGTGTGTCTCTATTAAGCCCAACTAAGTAACTTTGCCATAGGAAAGTACTGCCTGACACAAGTACTATCCTATGGTGGAATTATTTACCCTGTGCCATTGCAGGTGTAAACAGTGATCAGGGCTGGCTGGGGCATGAGGCTGCTACAATGCTGGGGCTGCCTGCCAGCTAGCCCCACACTGTAGTACCCTCATGCCCCAGCTAGCTCCTCTGTAGTATCTCTGGGCTGGCAAGCTGACCCCCACAAGCTCCCACTTCGTGTGCTGCAGTCCTGGGCACACATAAATGCAGCACCCAGGAGCAATAAACTCTGGAGCAAATTGTGTTGGAGTTTATTGTGTCGCATTAATAGCATGTGTATATGCACTCACTGAGTCTAATAATTCTTTCTTCCATTCTGAATTACTTTAAAAGTTCACAGGTTTATATTCTCTTACTGCTATATAATAATCTACCTTTAAAAGGTGCAGGTAATAAGGTATACAACTTTCAAACTTCATTATGTTTACAAAACTATTTGTTTTATAGTGAAGAGGGGACTTCTTCAGGTATGGTGAAAGAACAGTTTAACCCCAAAGTAAAATGGAAACAAAAAGATCAGTTGTGAGTATAGGAACAGAAAATAATGCTTATAATGCACAAATTATGCAAAAGTTAAAAAGAAAAAGAAAACAAAGGTAAAATGTCCTGCAACCAAGCAAATACAAACTGCATAATATATAGCATGTCTAATAGCATACCAACTACATTGGAATTTGCAGTAAACCAGAACTTCTACCTCTAATGAAGTTTTTTTTTTATTTATTTATTTTTTAATAATGCATTCCCCGTTGAACATAGTCTAGTGTAAGACAAATGCTGTTTCAGGGGCTATTGCTTAAACAGTGCTTAAATCATTAGCACTGTTATTTCTGGCATCTCTATACTCTGCAGAGAATTGGGAATGTCAGATTTACAAAAATGACATACTGCATTTTTGGTAGCAATCCAAATCTTATGACAGCAATGATGTTTCATGCTGGGATAAACATTCGTTCAAAAGGTACACTTGTTGGCTGACAACTTAAAGACTCAAAGGTTAAAATGCTAAGGTCAGGTACCATTCTTCTATACTATACCAATGTATTACTAGAGATATAGATTGCAGGCAGCAGTATACCCCTGAAGCCACTGTTAGCTCATTATATTTTCTTGACTGACATGGAATCAATATATAAGAGTCTCCAGTTGTTAATATTTCCAGTTGTGATCTCTGGATATGGTGAACAACATATTAAAGATGCAGACCTGATGCTGGAACTTGTTAGGGATCAGGGAATTGAATACAATATTGGCAGAACAGTACAAATATCAGGGCTATTTGTGAGGCAGTTGTCATCTGGATTGTCATTGTCGGTTACCATCTGACAGCAACAAAGGCTGAGTTGATCAGAGGTCTGCTACAGATGTGTAAAAATAAAACAGGGAAAGATTCACAATATCTTGTATGTTTGTACCAGATTTGGTCCCACATTTGTCCCTACATGTATGTTTTACCTAGACAGTAAACATTCTCAACAGCTCACTAAAGATGTTGGAGCAACTGCAAAAACCAGCTCCCACAAATGTCAATGACTGGTGATAGCACACCTATCTCCTCAAAACTTGGCAGGCTTTGTGGGTAGCAAGAGCTACCACCCCTGCAGTTTTCACCCCACTGTGGCTTAACACACACATGTTGTTTTTTTTTCAGGATTTTGTGGTGCAGTTTCCCAGAAACCCCTGCACTTATCACCTTAAAACTTGGTAGGCTTCATGCTCTCAGCAGAGGATACCAATTCTGCAAATGTCATTGGAATGAACCAAAAAGCAACAAAGTTATAGATATTTCATTGATTCCCCATTATACTCTATGGCCGAATCTCTGAATTGCCGAATATTTTCCAAATCAATTTGGAAGCTCTGAATCAATTGCACAGCCCTAGTCTCCACTTATTTTAGATCGCACCTTATTGCCTTATGGAATCTGACACACGTTTAAAATTTTAAAGAGAAAATCTTAAATGATGAGGTTGAGCTACTTTCTAGGAAGTCTAAGAAAGATTTGAAATGTATGAGGAAAAACAAATATCACTGACTAATGCTAATTTTGTCATTGCCCTCTAATTATTACTGTTTGTGACAGGGGGGCATCTCAAGGCCAGTCCAACCGTTGGTCCACTCACCTGTCTAGGGCAGTCTGACTGTCCTGCCATGCCTTTGTTGGATATGAATAGTTGTTCATAGGTGGGAGGCTGCCCATTTATTGCCCTGATGCCAAGGGCATAATACATGGTTCCAACCTACTCTTTGCCATATCCCATGCCTCGCAGATGACATCACATACTGGTGGCAAATCTCTTGGCCCTTTACCAGGCCAAGCTCAGTCCCATGCTGAACCTCTCTTATACTACCCCTAGCAGGGCCACTATGGTTACTCTGTATAGCCCTTCAGGATCACCCAGGCTCCCTACTGTATACAACCCTGCAGGCTTCATCTCTTGCACTCTTGGTCCTGGCCCCTTGAAGACCTTCAGGCCACCTAATTCAGACCCTACTCTATGAAGGGGCATCAGGCTTACTGCCCCACACACTGGGTTGATTCCAGCCCCAGCCTTCTCTGGCATTGGGCATCTCAAATTTGGCCTACTGCCCACTCAGGCTTTAGGCAGCTGTTGGTGTGCTAAACCCCTAATTCAGCCTCTGGCCCACTCAGGCCTCAGATGTATGTTGATGTGCCTGGACCCCAAGCCTCTCCCCTCTACGGGATTACCCACCAGGTCATAGGGGCTGAGGCTACACGGTGTCTCATCCTCACCTTTCACTGGGGAGGCACAGGTGTGGCATTTCCCAAAGACTGCCCCACCACAGGCAGCCCTACCACACCATCCAGCCCCAGCAGGGTGTAGTTTCAGGTCACGCTCAGGACCAGGAACCTCCTCCATCCCCATAGTTCCTACGATTAACCGCCAGGTGTCCTGGGAGCTGCAGTCTGCAGACTGAGTGATGAAGTTTGTCCAGCTCCCTAGATGTAACTTCCAGCTTTGCTCATAGGGCCTGGGCTTATACTGAGGCTTCCCAGCCCTCCTCCAATCTGGTGGCTCCCTTTCAGCCATGTGACCATCTCATTGGGACAAATTGCACCTGCCAACTACTCAGAGCCTGCCTGAAACCTCTTAAAGTGGTAGGCACAACTTGTGCTCTGCCACATTGTTCTATACAACAGCTTCAGTATAATGTTATATGTTTGTTCCGGGAGCATAAAAAGAGTCGTTACAGAGACAAACTTGCTTTGATATTCTGAGTAGGGTAAGGCTGATTTATACATTAATTCAAAGAGGCAGATCAATATACAGCATCCTTCTCTAAGAAAGGTAAGAATGTTATATTGTTATACATTTGATTGAATGGTAACCACGTGTGTTCAGTTAAATAACTTATTATAACCCATAAAGCTCCTTTCCATAATCAGCTGACTGAAACAATAATGCTCTCAAACTTCAAACATAGGTGCATATCAGTGCCTCAAATAAAGGAATGTGTGGCATGTGACTATAGCTATTGTTTTGTGGAGATGTATGTACCTGTGACAGAAGAACAGAAATAAAGGATCTGAAAATGGAACCTGGCAAGAAAGCATTGGACAAGCAGATGGAAATTGATGGTGTAGCCTTGAAAAAAGCAGGCACAGCTTTTAGGTTGAATGCTAGCTTAAACAAAAAAAAGAAAACAGAAAAAAAGGAGGGCTTGAAGCTGTGAATAAAGAAGCTCTGATGTTGTTTGTTTCCTCCTGTGTGTAAGGTTACAATAGTTTGAGCAGCATTTGCAAATAACCAGGGTTACTCAGAAACACCTGGGTAAGTCACCAATTCATTCTCCCAATATAAACAATTCAGAAGTCCCCAAACATTGTCTAAACAGTTATGTCCAAAAGTAACAATATTGTAGTCCACACTCTGAGTTTCCCCGTTTTCAAATTAAAATCACTACTGTTGGAAAAAAATCAGCTTTTGAAGCAAAAACTTCCTGTATCAGTGTATTTCTGCATGTCCAATTCAATGCTGCCAGTGATGGTTTTAAAAAGATACTGTAGAACAAAAAACATACACAAATATGAAAATGATATATATACTTTAAATTGGTGCTGTTCCAGATGAAGACATTTCTGTATTATCTGCAGCATCACTTACATTTTTATCACAGCAAGAGTCAGCAGGTGATATCAGGTACACCTTCCCAAGACAGCACTGGGGATGATGAATAAGAGTAGATTCATCTAAATAAGCATGAGCTCTACCTTTGCTAAACTTGCTATCCTGCTGACAATACAGCAGGGATCAACCACGCTAATAAAGAACATGACCCAATAGCAGGTAACCTTACTTCTCCAGCTGATGGGAACATGCAGAATGACAAACCATGTTCTTCAACATTAATTTTAGATATTATTAGCTGCTAGTGTGACAAGTTGTAAGTACTTCTTGCTTCAGTCAAATCTACATTCTGATCTTAGGACCAATTGGGGGTGTATGAATGTTGCAACAATAATAATTAATGTATATAGTACTTTTTATACAAACAGATTCCAGAGCACTTAGCCAGTGGTATACGTTTAGACCCATTGAACCACAACCACTTCTGGGGTGGGAAATACCAATCAATTTACCCATATAAATCCACATTGGAAGAAATGCAAATGTATTATTATTCTTGTTATTATTGTTGCTGCTGTTGTTATGTTGTCTTCTTGGGTACCCCCCCCCCCCCAATTTTTAAAGGGTTACTTGAAATTATAATACTATATCTGTCTCCCTTATATTTGGGCATCACAGAAAGGTGAAGGGCTCAGTATAAACTTTAAATGTAACACGTTTTTGTTCTTGTTTTTGCTTACAGCCTGTGACAGTGTGATGATTCTTTGATTAGAAATTTGCATTGATGAACCCTTAGGTTGAACACCTCAGCGATAAGTGTGAATATCTCAACCCATCGGAATGGTCATAGGTAGCACAAACACCTCAGGGTAGCTTGACAACCTATGCATCTAGTATATATTAGAATACATATCAAGTTCTCAGTATCCCAGCATGTTACTCAGTAATAAATCTTTCCTTTTATCCAGCTCTCTTTTTATCAATATTCAACACAACTGCCATAACATGACACACAGATGCACAAAGATGCTGAAAAAAGCAAGAGAGAGATAAAAGCAAGACACCGGTCACCAGTTAACAGGGGAAAGTGCTCTTTCTGTATAATGGAGTCTGTCATCCTCAGGTATTAATTCAATTCAAATTATGCCAATAGAACAACTATCCCACACACACCAGACACCTGAGCAACCAACACTCACAGAAACTGTGTTACCCACATAGCTTATCTTAATTAAAACAGTAATCCATGTACACAACAGGCTGGGCATAGCTTTCTGCTTGTAACACTTGGGGTAAATCTGGTATGACTCCAATTAATATAGTGGCATTTTTCTGGATTTTCTGCTTGAATTAATACAGAATTTGTCCTTTCTTTTCACAGAACATGTCAGTGTTCCAATACTCTTAACATGTCTTTAAAAAAGTGTCCAGTGCACTTTTAATAGTTCTATATGTGTAACTACTTTCTTCCATAGTTGCTTTTTTTACTAAGTCTTAAAACACTCCAAATTTCTCCATCATTTCTTTGAAATTGCAAAACTTTTATTTCATGTACAGCTATAAATTTGATTCTAGCTTAACCTTCCCTATCTGATTACATAATTTCTATTACCCTTCTATCTATAATTATTATTAAATTAATTGTATTTTATTGTGACCTATCTGGAATAGCATTCCCATTCCCACAATTCATTTTCCATGCATTATTGAATTTCAAACTTTTTTTTCCCCAATTCATTCACATTCCTTCAAAGTCAGCTTCTCCCAAAGTCCAATATCTTTGTGTTTGCTGCCCTTTCTACAGACCCCTATCAGCATTTCAAACTTAATGACATTATAATAGTTATATCTAAGGTGCTTTCAAACTTTAACCTTGTTTATCTTACAGTCCTTGTCTCATATCCAATTACTTGGTCCAGAATAGCCTTTGACCTTATTTGCTGCTCAACCTACTGTGCAAGGAGGAAAACCTTTCTTATCTTTGCCTGTAGTTTTTCCATTACTGTTTCTCCAGTATGTATCCAAGTACAGAAAAATCACCTATAGTCACTGTACTGACCTTTTCAGAAAGTAGCTTTTCTCTCTACAGCATTAGTTTGTCCCCTTTCTTATTGTTTATAGAAAAAGTGTAGTCAGATATAAAGACCTGCTTTTTATAGTTATTGTCTTTTACTCAATGCATGCACTTTATGCCAACACTTCATTTATTTCGGTTGACCAAGTATTTCCTCTGATGACCCCCATTTCTACTTTCTGAGCCAAATTCTGGTTCCACTGATGCTGTACCAGCCCAATTCCAGCTTCCTGGTCCTGTGATATGGTCACCAACAAGAATAGATTAGAACAGTCCTATGGCTGTTCCCTTTGATCCTTGCACCAAATTGGTTATCATAGCTTTGGGAAAGACAATAAAAGTGTCAATGTATCACTTGAATCAATCATCCCAAGTTTGGCTTGGCACTAAAAAGCCAGCCAGAAGGCTCAGACTTTCAACACTGGGGATTTAGAGCTCCTATTGAACTCTGTTGCAGATCATGTATTGATCTGCATCACTGGGCTTTAGTTCCCTAGCTGATGGCTTCATTTAATAAAGTTTCCTTTACTCTGGTGACATCACATACCTATCAAATTGTATGCTGCTTGTTTCCCAGCAGTTGCTACTAGGAAAGATCCTTTTGAGTCTGAATTACTTTTCAATTTTACTCTAGCCTTCCTAGTTAAGAAAAGCAAACAGACAAAATAACCACTGCCAAACACTTGACATGGAGAAAATAACTTGATGGAAGATGTGCGCTGTCAGCTGAGACAAAAATCACAATAAGCAGATACAGTGAACATCATGACAGAGATAAACAAGATAAATCAAAAAGGAAGTGAACAAGGGGAAAGGACCTTTAAAATATTTTCTTAAATTTACCTCTAGAACAACAACAACAAAAAGATCATATAACACTACTAAAGTAATAGTTTTTGCATAATTGAATAACCCTTATGGGCGCATCCACACAAGCGTACACATGCATCTTGCAGCATCTCAAAGCCCTGCTGGCCCTGCCCACTCCCCCAGCCCTGCCAATCGCTGCCCCTTCCATCCCCATCCCTCACCTGTCCCCTGAGTCCCCTCAGTTGCTGCCCCAGCCTAGCCCTAGCATCTCAGGAATTAAAAAAAAGACAACCCCCACACTCACTGGCAGTAGCAGCTGCTGTTGAAGTCACTGGGGCCATGTGGCAGAGCCTCCCCACCCCCACACACAGCACAGGGCCTAGGTGACAGCTACAGCAACCTCAGCTGTGCAACAGTGTGCAGAGCCATGTGGCGCCCTGCTGACCCCACCCACACCCATGCAATGGGGCAGCGGCTTGCCTACTGCCCCCTGCTGCCCCATGCTGTGCAGGGGAGGCCTCTGCCACAAGGCCCCAGTGACCTCCATGGCTGCTGCTACTGCAAGTGAGTGTGGGGATTTATTTTTATTTTTTTTGAGCCCTGGACTACTGGGGCCAGGTGAGGGGGTGGGCATGAGGAGGTGGAGGGGCAACTGGGGAGCCCTGCTGCCCCCACTTCACCCTGCTGTCCCATGCTGCATGGTGGAACTCTGCCATAAGGCCCCAGAGCCCCCACTGCACCTGCTATGGCAAGGCGAATACTAGGCTTGTTTTTTATCTTTTTAAGTGCCAGGAGGCTGAGGCCAAGAAGGCAGCCATTGGGGATAGGCTGGGGGTGCAAGCAGGGTATGGGGCCGGGTGGGGCAGCCATTGGGGAGCCTGGGGGAGTGGGCGGGGTGTGGGGCCAGGTGATGCATCCATCAGGGGCCTGGGGGTGCAAGCAGGAGGTGGGACTGGGTGAGGCATCCATTGGGGGGACAGCAGGAGCTGGTGGGGGATGGGGCCAGGCAGGGCAGCAATCGGGGGTGGGAGAGCAAGGGGTGGTGGGGCATGTGGGCCCTGCAATGTAGCCCCAGCAGAGGCCATGTGGACCCTGTTCGGGGGGGGGGGGGGCTGTAACCCCTGTTGGGGGGGTTGGGGGCCCTGTGGGAGGTGTAACCCCTGTTGTGGGGGCTTTAGCTCCTGTGGGGGAGCCATAACCCCTGTTGGGGGGCTGTGGCCCTGTGGGGGTGCTGTAGCACTGTAGGGGGCAGCAAAACATATAGGTATTTAGAATTAATTTTATTATGATGATAGAGACACTTGTAGGCTTCCAAATTTCTTTAACACTGTAGATCTAGCAATAAAACATTGCCCAACTGATCACTGTCTCTCTGTCTCTCACTCTCTCTCTCTCTATATAGAGAGAGAGATAGTGGCCTTTTGGTTTAATTGCGGATTACAGGATTTCAGGGTATTTTACACGGTGACTTTGGGATTTTTTTTTATGAGGGATTTTTCAATTTTCACATAGGGGACACCAGAATTCCTGCTAGGGAGACAAGTGGCAGGACCCAGGAAGAAGAGCCTGCTCAGAGTTGGCACCTTGGGCTCAGCTGAAGGTGACTGACCTGGCCAACTGGGGCCCAGAGGACATGCTTTGACAGTTCAAAGCAGGCTAATACACTGGGAACATCTTCTGGGCAATAGCTGCCCAGATGGCCGGGCAGGGGACACACATGGCAGTAGTGCCACACAAAGGCCAACCCTGCAGCCACAGCCCACTGGCAGCTGGCCCAGAGGGGCAGAAGCCTCTACTGGCTGTGCAGTCCCCATCCAGGTCTGGCAGGTGCATGGCAGGTCACAGCCCCCACTGCCAGACTGCTGCAGTGGGTAGAGGGTGCAGGGAACTTTCAGGGCTGCTTCAACCGTCCACCTGGCACAAGGGGTAGTGTTCCCAGGTACCAATTGGCTGCGGCCCAGAAGCTCCTGAGAGTGAGAAGCCCTGAGCTACTTGCCAGGGCAGCTTTTTTGTACTGCTGGGGACAACAAAGGTGCTGACCCTGAGCTTTAGCTGCCCCTAGCTGCAGATCCAGGAGGAGCCAGGCAGGGTTATTTTGCCCCAAGTTCTACAATTTGCCCCATACCAAAGTGCATGTCTGGGCATGTGCGCTGAGGCAAAAAGCCCCAGATCAAAGTTGCACCACTTCTATTTGAGCTGCTGCAAGCACATGTACTTGCATGTGTGGACATGCCCTATAGGTCTCTTGTTAGTTTATTCTTACTTCGGGTGCCATTTTGACAATAATTTGCAACTTAGAGCCAGTGAGACAAAAAAAATCCTATGAGAAATATCCAGATACACTTTGATTTCAGAAAGCCTTTAACATGTGTGACAGACTATGGATTTGTTGTAATATTTATGATTTAATTTTTTTCATGTTGAAATAACATTGCATGCCTCAGTTTCCTCATCTAGCATGGGAAATGGGAAAGAATGGGTTAGGAGAGACTGAAGCTGGTGCTGCCTTACCTAGATACTAAAGGAGACAAGATCTACCTCCAACAACAAATAACTGAATAACCTTGTTGACACCTCAGGCGGGCTTGAAAAATATCCCTTGACAAACATCCCAAAACACTCTGCTGTCTTGGAGGTGTCACAAGAAGAAAAGAGGTAAGCATGACCAATGTTCCCTCTAAGGAGTAGCAGTCTGTAAGCATGCCACTTTGGTCTGTGAGTGCGGAGCCCATGAAGCAGTTCCCTAGAGCCAGCAAAGCCTCACTTGGGGCAGACAGCGGCTCCTCCCTGAGTTGAGGCAAGGCAGGGATGGAGGCTGGGGCTGGGGGCTGGCATGAGCTCTGCTGGCTCCAGGGAACTGCTCCACTCCCCAGTCCTGATGCCACATGCCTCCTTGCTCCCTGAGGCAATGCGGGGGAGCGGTGCAGTTCCCCAGAGCTGGCAAAGCCCATGCCAGGCCCCCGCCCCCACCTTGGGGAGGAGCTTACTTTTAGTACTTGTCCCATGCCACAGCCCAGCTCCTCTCCCAGTGCGTGGCCTTGAAAAGTTGATGCACGGGCAGACTTTTACTTGTGCATGGCCACACATGCAGGCACCTTAAAGGGAACCTTGAGCATGACATGACAAACTTAGAAGTCTGGAAAGAAGGATATTAGAATGAGAAGGACAGCAAGAAAAAGTAGCCAAGCTCACTTAATGTTGCTCAGGACTGTGTAGGCTGGATTGTGGACAGAGGAGTGAAATGAAGGGGCAGCTGAACTGGGAGGTAGCTCCCTAAGGGAGAGCTAGAGGTCAGAGATCAGACAGCCACATTTTTGAGGTGATAGGAGCTGTTGTTTTAAGGGGTGTGGTGTTGTTTGGGTGACCTCTTGCTTGATGCTGAATTTAGTGCTTAGGCTGCTGGGGTCTGGGTGCTCTGGAAGGCTAATGCTAGCAAATGGCTTTCTAGAGTCCAGGTGCAATACAGAAAGAATTACTTGAATTTGGTTTTGGTGGCAAAAGCTCCGAGGAATTTGTCATTCAGACAGTATACTGCCTGGTTTGTTTAGCAGTCAGCCTAATTTAGTAAAACTGCCAGGACAGGAAACTGATGCATGGTGTTGCTCTGCTCCCATGAGTCTCTAAAAGAAATAACTAATGCAATGCTCTTCTTTATACCCCAAATACCAAATCTTTCATACCAGTATTTATTTGTTATTCTTTCAGATTTTTATTCTTGCATTGTTTTATTTTTTCCTTTCTTTTTGCACCAAGTTTATACATCTGGCATTTCTAGTTCTCGTGTCTTGGCACTGGACCTCATTAGGGATGTGCGAAACAGCACCATTTTATTTCAGCTTCTTTTTCACCGTTTCAATGGGACAGTGTTTCATTTTAGTTTCATTTTGTTTTGTTTCGTTGAAACTGTTTCACTGTTTCAAAGCTGTTTTGAGGTTTTGCCCATAGGATATAATGGGGAATCACAAAACTGCCTATAACCTTGTCATTTTTTTGTCAGATTTGGATGAAAACAGCAGGCTTGGTAGGCCCTGCTGAGGCCACAAGGTCTGCTAAGATTCAAGGAGATAGGTACAGTGGTTTTTGGGAAACTGTACCACAAACTGCTGACAAGCAAAACTCATGTCATTTGTGTGTGTTAAGGTGCAGTGGGGTGACAATAGCAGGCATGGTGGCCCCTGCTGAGGCCATGAATCCTGCTAGCTTCCAAGGAGATAGGTGCCAATTTTCACAGATAAGCCTATGAACTGCACTTCATCAGCCTCCTAGGTACAGGAATTCATGAACTTAATATGGACATTAGAATTATGACACACTACAACTTGCAGGACATCTGACTCCCTAGGTACCTCTGCACTTTTACCTGTGATGCTACATCCCCTTTCTCCCCCACCACCCAACCCTGTCCCTCACCCCATGACACCTTCATTTCCATTTTCACTGACTGGCTTTCTTGCCTGCATTGCATACCAGCCTCTGGCTTCTTTATTATTCCTTCCATTCAGGAGCAGCACACACACACACACCAACTGCAGGTGCTTCCTCAGCCTAACAAAGGGTTTTCAACCTAAAAGCTGGCATCCCAGGCAGCTAAGCTGAGCTCACCTGGACCCTCACAACTCCACTGCAACCAGCAAGCCTCAGGCCTGTCAAAGATGTACAGGGTCTGGGCTTTCTCCAGCTGGGACTGTGTGTGTGTGTATTATGGCGCCTCCTACCTGCCTTTCACCAAGGGATCCTCATTCCTGGCATTTCCTGGAACTGCCATGCTGCCAGCAGTCCCACCAGGCCACCTGACCATGACAGAGTGCAGTTTTAGTGGTCATGCCCAGGACCTGGGGCCTCCTCCTTCCCCATAGCCCCAGCTCATACCTCCAAGTTTGTCCTGGCATGGGAGCTCAGCAGGGACATGTTCTTCCCCTGTTGACTGATGATGAAGTGAGTGCCACCTGCAGCATTGAGAGTGGAGCATTAAATGGTTTTAAAAAAAGAAAAAAAGAAAATAGGTTTGGATGGAGTGAGGAAGGTGGCATTCACTCCGTCTGCAGCTGGAGCTTGGGAAACCCCAGCAACAGGAGGTTCACCTTAAGAAATACCAGCTGCGCCATGAAACCAGGCTCGAAGGAGGTGCAGTGGGGTGTCAGTACATCCCCAGCAATGCTGAACACCCTTTCACTCAGAATACTGGTCAGTGGACAGGGCAGGTGTTCCCGGGTAACCGTGGTGAGATCCAGCCACATCTGGCTGCAACTTGCTCAGTAGGCCAAGGGGTTGCACAGCAGTGGCTCCACATCCTTGGTGAGATAGGCAGCTACCAAGGCCTGAGTGCTACCTGGCTGATGGTAGGGTCTGGTGACTCTGAACCCCACCATGGAAGCCATGTCCCTGGCCCACATTGGCAGCACCTGTGGTGGAGGAGGAGACTGGCTGGCAGATGGCGTGCTGGCATGGGACAGTGGATCCCCCTCTTCCATGTCTCCCCACATCTGCTGTTCTGCCTCCCTGACTCTCTTCACCAGCACCTATGTTCACTGATTCAGGCTTTGGCTGCTGCATACATTGCTCTTCACCCTTGGGTCTCACATGGCAGCCAGCACTGATTCCTGATGCCCTCCTTCAGCTGCCTCACCAGTGCCTGCATGTCTGGTGACAGCAGCTTGCCCCAGCCAGGAACATTTCTTTGATTTAATAGATTTCATAGACATTAGGGATGGAAGGGACCTCAGAAGATTATTAAAACCAGGCCCCTGCCTGCGGGGCAGAAAGTCAGCTAGGGTCAAAGGATCCCAGCAAGATAAGCATCCAAATGTTTCTTAAAAGATTCCAGAGTAGGTGCTTGTACCACCTCTGGAGGGAGTCTATTCTAGGCCTTGGGGGCTCGGACAGTAAAGTTTTTCCTTATGTCCAGCCTTAAACAGTCTTGGAGGAGTTTATGACTGTTGGACCTTGTCATCCCTTGGGGTGCTCTGGTGAACAGGTGTTCCCCCAGATCCTGATACACACCCCTTATATACTTATAGGCTGGTACTAGATCACCCCTGAGCTTGTGCTTTTCCAGGCTGAAGAGCCCCGTGGCTCTCAGCCTGTCTTCATAAGGCCTATTCTCTTGCCTTCTGATCAAGCATGTGGCTCTCCTCTGGACTCTCTCAAGCTTCTCCACATCCTTTTTGAATTGTGGAGCCAAGAACTGGATGCAGTACTTCAGCTGTGGCCTCACCAAGGCTGAGTACAGTGGAAGGTTGACATCCTGGGATTTGCTTGAGACGCATCTATGGATGCAAGCCAAAGTTTTGCTTGTTTTACTGGCTGTGACATTGCATTGGTGGCTCATGTTCATCTTGTGGTCAATTATGACCCCCAAGTTCCTTTCAGCTGCAGTGCTAATGAGTGTTGCACTACTGAGGCTATAAGCATGATGTGTGTGTGGGGGTGGGGTGGGGGTGGGGGGGAGAGTTTCCTGAGGTGGAGTACCTTGCATTTTTGCTTACTGAATGTCATCAGGTTTTTATCCACCCACTTTCTAAGTGTATCAAGGCCAACCTGGATCACCAGCCTATCCTCAGGTGTGGACACTCTTCCCCAAAGTTTGGTGTCATCAGTGAACTTGGCCAGTCTGCTTCTGACACCAGGGCCCATATCATAAATAAAGATGTTAAAAAGGTAA
The DNA here is from genome assembly GCF_030867095.1 of Alligator mississippiensis. Lineage (NCBI taxonomy): Eukaryota > Metazoa > Chordata > Crocodylia > Alligatoridae > Alligator > Alligator mississippiensis. Next base: position 88,672,353 of record NC_081824.1, read on the forward strand.
AGGTTCAAGGACAGAACCTTAAGGGACATCACTGGTCATGGAGTGCCATGATGATTCACTTCCACTGACTACCACTTTCTGGTTCCAACCTCAGAGCCAATTCCCCAGCCATCAGACTGTGATGTACCAAGGCCGCAGTCAGCCATGTTTTCCATGAGGAGATCATGGGACACCAGATCAAAGGCTTTTTTAAAGACCAGATATATGACATCAATCACTTTTCCCTTGTCCAGGTGATATGTCACCTGGTCATAGAAGGAAATGAGATTGGTCAGGCAAGACCTACCCACAGAAAACTCATGCTGGCTGTCCCTCTGGATATTGCCATAAGCCAGCTTTTCAAGAATGATATCTTTCATATTTTTTTCCAAAATCTTCCCAGGGGTTGAGGTCAAGCTAATTGGCCTGTAGTTCCCTGGATCTACATTCTTCCTTTCTTGAAGATAGGCACCACATTGGCTTTCTTTCAATCTTCAGGTACTTTACCTGAGCACCATGAGTTCTCAAATATCCTTGCCAGTGGCTGGGCTATGATGCCTGACATTTCCTTAAGTACTCTGGGGTGCAAGCCGTCAGGACCAGGTGACTTGAAGGTGTCTCTCAAGGTGTTCCTTTACAAGAGCTATGCTGATGCTGGGTATAAATTCATACTCACCCTGGCCATCCTGCATCATGTTAGGTATTGCAGTTCCTTTGGGCTGGTGAAAAACTGACCCAAAGTACCCATTAAGCAGGTTGGCTTTTTCCTGGGTGTCGGTTGTCAGTTATGCCATTTGGTTTAGCAGGGGTCCAGTGTTACTCTTGCTTTTCTTCCTACTCCCCACATATCTGAAAAAGGACTTTTTATTGTCCTGGGTATGTGTAGTCAGCTGGAGTTCAGTTTCAGATTTGGCTTTCCTGCTTTGCTTCCTACAGATATGGACTAGTTCAGAGTACTCCTCCTTTGTGGTGATTCCTGTCTTCCATCCTTTATGAGCCTCTCTTTTTAGATGTAGGAGGTCCAGGAGGTCCCTGCTGAGCCAATGCGGTTGCTGTGCCCTTTTGCTGCCTTTCCTCCAAGATGGGATGGACATCACTTGTGCTTTCAGGATCACTTCCTTAAGGAGCAACCACTCATCTTGGACTCCCCTCCGTGTTGAATTGTGTCCCTTTAGGGCCTTGACAACAAGCCTCCTGAGCTTATCAAAGTCAGCTTTCCTAAAGTCGAGGACTCCTGGATTGCTGACTGACTTGCTAGCTTTGCGATGGATAGTAAAAGTGATCAGCTTGTGTTCACTGTCTCCCAGCTTCCCTTCGATTCTTAGGTTGCTGACTAGATCGTCACCTTTGACCAGTATCAGGTCCAGCAGCCCTTTACCTCTTGTCGGTCCATAGACTTCTTGAGTCAAGTAGAGCTCATCCATGCATGTGAGGAAGATTTGTGACCATTCGGATTTGGCTGAGTTCTCTTCCCATGAGATGTCCAGGTAGTTGAAGTCTTCCATGACAACCATGCACTGAGAGCATCCAGCCTCAGTTCCCTGGCAAATTCCTGCTCAAACTCTTGTTTCTGATTAGGAGGTCTGTAGTATACTCTTACAATTGTGTCCCTTGTGCCACATTCCCTGTGTATTTTAATCCAGAGGGTCTCCAGTCATCCTTCATGGGTGCCAATGTCAGCTTGCAGGGATGTGTAGTTTTCCTTGACATAGAGAGCTACACCCCTACCCCTTTTTTTCCACATGATCTCTCCTGTACAGGGTATGGCCATCTATACCTCTGGCCCAGTCATAGATAGAGTCCCACCAGGTCTCCATTATCCATGATTGCAGTCATTCTTGTTTAGCAGTAGGACCAGTTCCTCCTGTTTGTTTCTCAAGCTCCTGGCATTGGTCTACAGACACATAAGTGTCCCATTGGAAGCCCTAGTTTTCCCTGCACAGCCAGGAGGACACCATTCCAGGGCTGGGATAGGAGTGGATTCCCTTGAGTGCCCTAACTTGTTGGTTTTGCAGTAGTTGCCTGGTGGGCTTGCTATGGTGGTAATCCACCCATCCCCCGGTGGGCTTAGTTTAAATCCTGGTCAAGTAGGTTAGCCAATCTGGTTAAAAAGAGTTTCCTCCCCAGTGAAGTGAGGTGGAGGCCATCTCTTCCCAGCAGACCACTGCCTCTCTTACCAAAGAGCAGACTGTGATCATGGGAGCTGAAGCCTTCACAATGGCACCAGCACCACAGCCTTTGGTTGACTACCTCAATCCATCTCTCCCTCCTCAGCCCATGACCCATAACCAGGAGGATCGAGGAAAAGACCACCTGCATCCCCAGATCCCCTAAGCCCCACTCCTAGTTTATCTCCTGGAAGTTCTCCATCTGGCTCTGAAGTTCCCTCACTACAGGGATCACCTGGCTAAGGAGGGCATTGCCAGTGCTGAGGGTCTTGGTGGCCTCAAGGAAGGGCTTGTGGACCATCAAGATCTGGGAGATGTTATCCCACTCAGCTCTGTTAAGGGGGACACTGATCCCAATCTCCCCAAGAAAGGCTATCTCATGGATGGCCTTCTATTGCTCCACCAGCCTCTAGAGCATCAGGTATGTGGAGTTCCACCAAGTCTCCACATACTGCATGATTTTGTGCTGTGGGATGTTCAGCTTTGCCTGTTTGTCTCACAGCATTTTGCCCCCCTTGATGATCTGGTGGAAATAGCTTGCCACCTTCCTGCATTTCAAAATGAGCTTGCTGGTGGTTCTGGCACCATCACCAGCTACCCTGTCTCCCTCCAAGGTGTCCCTGACAATGAGGTGGAAATTGTGTGCTGTCTTGACCATATTGGCCCCGTTGTTGGTGACCATGAATCTGTGGGTGAGCTCACTCTGCCCAACGAGCCAACCCTGCACCAAGAGGGTCATGGTCTCCATGATATCTGTTGCCATGTGGGACCCATCCATCACCTCAGCTTGAAGAAGAGCCCACCGATGTCCTGACTGGTCACACCAGTGCCCTGTGAGGGAGAGGTATGCATGATCTCCAGCTCGACTGCTCCAGATGTCCAAGATGAAGTGTAAGGCCACCTGCAGACCTGCCTTGCACAGCTCCTCCCTCAAGTACTCCCTGCATGCTTCATACGGGGAGGGTACCACCATCCTGCTGAAGGTGGTGCATGCAGGCATTTGGTATGAAGGGGCCACGAGTGCCATGAGCAGCCTGAACCATGATCACTTAACTAAGGAGAAGGGCTGGCCATCCAAACCAATCATCTCCCCAATGCTCTGGGTAATCTAGCTCATCTCTGAAACAAAACCCACCCCCTTTCTCTCTGCCTTTCCCCCACTGTTCCAGGGTGGCCTGCCTCTGCTTTGGGGGGATGGGGACTTTGGAGAAAGAGGGGGACTTTGTTTTGTGCATGCTCCCACTGGTGCCAGACTGAGGAGAATCAAGGGCAAGGCGGTGGGTCATGTGTTTTGTTTCCTCACCCCATCTGGATTTGGCTCAGCAGTGCAGGCAGATAGCATATGTGGGATCATCTACCAGCTCAAAATGATCCCAGACCACACTACCTGCTCACTTTTGGGGTGCAGGTGCATGTGTGGATGCTGCCTTTTCCCACTCCTCAGCAGGTAGAGAAACAGCAACAGAAGGAGCAGACTCAGATGAGCCACTTGCCTCCACAACCTCAACCTCAGTCTCCTCTGAAGTGCCTTCTAGGGAAGGAGACTTGGCTCTAGGGAAAACTTGAGGTGTGTAGAGCACAAACTCAGATGATTCTCCCTCCTTCCCCAGAATTTCCCTTGCTATGGCACTCAGATCCAGATCCAGCTCCAGCTCTTCCTCTGGCACTGCAAGGCTCAGCATGGGAAGCATAATAGGATGGAGGAGACTGTCATGCTGGTGCTGATGCTGGTGCAGGTGGTTGCTGTCATGATGGTGATGGGGGGTTATAACTGGTGCTCTTGGAGGGGATAAAGACTCAGGCACAGGCAGTGGCACTGGCCTTCTCCTTGCTGCCTGCACAACTAGAGGAAGCCTCATGCCTGCTTGTTGTAATAAAGAGGTTGTTTCTCAGTTGGAGGGGGGGGGGGGCGGACAGAGCTTACAGATCTCCCTCTACCCCCTCTTCCACCCCTCTTTGAAGCTTTGCCAGATGCTTTTCTAGCACACTTCATGGTGTGTTTCATAGTGTCTTGTCTTTGCCTTGGTGTGCTGGAAAATCTGTCTCTTTTTCTGTAATGTTATCTGATTTATGTAATATATGTAGATAAAATAATTGTATGTATGTGCATTTATGTCATGTTTGTATATATGTATTTATGTAGTAAATAAAATAAAAATATATAAATGCATGTATGTGTTCCTATATACATTTCATATTATAATACACAATATAATTATGCTGTGCTTCCCTGCACAGTGAATGGAATGCACACTGTGAGAGAAAGCACATATTTAAAAAGAATCAAAATAGACTAACAAAAACAAAAAGAGAATTTTGGGGGAGGAATAAATTGAAAGGAATCAATGAATATAATTATAAAATAAAAGGGTATAGAAAGAAAAAGATATTGATGAATCTCACTTGCTAGGCTAGCAAGTAGGAAATGAATGGTAGCCTTTGTTGTCTGATGCTGCTGAGGTGTTGGAAGACAGCTTAGTAACTGACCCAAAGGCAGAAAGCAGCTCAGTTCGAACAGTGCTGCTTTTTATGCTGTTTTTCCATCCCTCCCAAAGAGCACTGGGATTGGAAGGGACTTTAGGGAAGTATTATAGTCACTGGCCAGCTACACAGTCAATATCAGAGCAGTTCTTCCTCACTCTTCCCCCTCCCTCTCCTTACTTTCCATTCCCCTGTAGGCAATCCCAGCTTCAGCTTCAAAACTCAAAACATTTCAAAACTTTCAAAACATTTTGACTGCCCTTGTTTCGTTTTGAGGCTGTTTCAAAGCCCTTTTTTTCATTTCAATTTCACTGTTTCAAGCTTAAAACGAGTTGAAACAGCATTGAAATGAAACAGCTGGTGAAATTTCACACAGCCCTAGTCCTCATTACTTTTGCTGTGCTTCTGCCATTCTTCCTTCTTGTACTAGCGTCTCTCCTCCTCAATAAAGTGTTTACTTTTTATATTTCTTCTCAAATCATCCAAAAGGTCAGCAAGGCCTGTTCTTTCCAAGCTCCTTTTCAGTGCCTTAGCTTAATTACAGTTTAGCAGAACTGAAACTCCTACAGGAGCCTCATGCTCACTCCCCATTATAGAAGCCATGCTTGGGCTAACTTCAGGATCTCTGAATCAGATCCAGCCAAATTAATTTGGGGCAGTGATTCGAATCACCAAATCAGATGTCCCCCAAATTGACTGAATCTGAATCCGAAGCAAATACTAGCCACTTTGCATAGGCCTAATACATAATTCAGTAGAGAACAATGAAATATATTTAAAGTCTAGAAAACATGACTTAAAAGAAGGTGGGATGATCTAGGACTATTGAGTTTGGAAAAAAGAATGTCTCATAAAAGTCTTCAAGTACCTAAAGTGTTGTTATAAAGCAGAATTATCAATTATCAATTATTCTCTATATTTACAGGGGATAGGAAAAATATAATAGTCTTAAATTGTAACAAGGAAAAGATAGGTTGGATATATGGAAGAATGTTCTAAATCTGAGGGTGAATAAGCACTGGGGCAGACTATTTACAAGGGATATGATTTTTCATTATTGCAAGTTTTTCAGTGCAAGTAAGAAAAATGGTTTCTGAAATGGTTTATACATGCATATTTAGACTCCAAACAGGGGGCTGGACTAGCTTTTCTCCTGTGGCCACTATTTTTCCTACAAACCAATAAATTTTTATTCACTGACTTTTGCAGAGGTAATATTAACTAAGATGAAATGATAATTTTCATTTCATTACAACACACAAAAGATCATTTTTGTCTTCTGCAAGTTCCAAAACTTTTTTTCCAGTCTCCTCCCCCTATTTAACATGTATTACTTTTTTGTTATTCTAGTAAGAATAATTGGGAAAAGGGAAGTGGGGCTGTGGAAAGAGAGGAACTAAATTACTTCATAATTTTTTTTTTTGTATGAAGGAAAGCTTCTTTTAAAAATATAGCAAAATTGAATTGGCATTTTTTAATTTAAAAATTGTAACTAGAATCTAAGTAGAAACAAAGATTATTTTTTATTTGAAAATGTTAATTTGAAGTATGGACTTGAATTTTTCTCTTGAAAAAAATGTCATTGAAATTTATACTTTCTTTGTGAAACCACATTTTCTGACAGATAATTTTTAGCTCAAAATATTTTCTCCAGATAAAGAAAAAAAATCATCCATATTCAGTAGGAAGCTGATGGCAGGAAAGTAAAAGAATCACTGTCTCTATGTCTGAGAGACAGAAATGACAAAACTAATTTGGGTAAAATAGGAACTCTTTACTTTTACTAGACTTCATTTACTGTTTGAACCAAAGGAACCAATCTTTTCCTGATGATCTAAGGTTCTTTTTACGTATTAATTTTAAGTGGCTCTGGAGCTCTTAACCCTTAGATTGTCCACAGATTAACACCTGAAATTAGTTTAAACACAGTTTAATCATCTTAAAGTTACACCACTCCAAGGCGGGTTTCTCTCTGATCTTTGTTACCCATCTTGCGTTCCATTAATGTGTGGCCACTTCCCACTGTGGAGCCACTCAAGTTTCAGACCTCCTGCATCCCAGGATACAATATCTCCTCCTCCACCCTCTTGTTCTGTGTGGACAAACTTTCCAACCCCTGAACTCTACTGCTTGATGAGAGGAGGTGGGGTCTGGCACCAAGTCAACTCCACCCTATCCCCAGGAGTGCAACCCCAAACAGCCTGCCGAGCAGAAGCCAGTTAGTCAGGTTGCAAGGCATAGATGAGTCTGGGATGGGGACTAAGAAGTGGTGGTTGGGAGAAAAACAAAGTAGGGGCCCAGATCAGGTCCCCATGCTCTGAGGCTTCCTTCCCAGGCCAGGGGCTCTCCCAAAAGCACATTACCTCACCACTCCCACCTCCCAGCCTCCCTGAGAAGAATGACCAGTACTCTCCACATCCCAATCCCAATTTATTAAAACACGAGACCTTCTTTAATTTACGTCCTCTTTATTTCTTTTTAAAGATTTATTTTTCATCCTTCAATGGCTGACTTCCTTCATTTTACCACCCATTCTCTACCCTCATTTCCAGTCCACCTCTCATTTCATTAAACTCCCCATCCCATTAACTCTCTGACTTCCAGCTTCATGTTTCTGTCCCCCAATACACCTCTCACACACCCCTACCTAGAGCAGAAATAGAACCTTGTCCTAGCTAACCAGATTTCTTGTGGCAACTCACAGCTATAGCCCCTAGTACAATCCCTGCTAACCAGGCCTCTAGAGACATCTTTTTCTTACCCTTCCTTTACTGTAAGCTCACAGAGTTAAAGGAGGAAAAAAGGAATTTTTCAAAATGTACCAGTGCAAGAGGAAGAAGGAGCTATCAGGAGAATCAACACAATGTCCGGAAGATGTCACAATGTTAAAGCCTCTTCTTCTGCCTGTACCAGTCTCTGTCCTGGGGTGGACACTGACCATGGAGGCTTCCACCCAGGTTCTGGTCTGGCTTTTCAGAGACTGCAGCCTGCATATCCTTTTTAGGAATGGCTAGGTGTGTGAGTGCTTATAGTATGACAGGTGACTTCTGGTGGATTTTCTCAGGAAGAAGGTAAGGAAGCTACAGTGTGTCCAGAGGCAGTGCATTTGCATGAATGCACATTTCCCCCTGACTTCCCTTCTATGACCATGGAGCAGGATCTTCATACAGGGACTTCTTAAAGCCTCCAAAGGAGATACAATTTTCCCTCCTCCCTCTTCTTCCATTCTCAGAGGTGCATCCACTCCCATCCCCTGCCTCACCTACATACCACTGTATCTGATGTCCTGAGGGCAAGAGGAGCAAAATGTAGTTGCAGATCACTGTGGCTGGTCTGACCTAGTGCTTAGGCTATTGAGGAAGAGCAGGAGCCAAACCACCAGGAATAGGAATCAGGGATCAAGTTAGTGGATCCAAAAGGGGATCCAGAGGCAGAGTCAAAAACATATGGTCAAACACAGGAGTCAGATGTTGAGTTACCAGACCAAGGGAGAATTCAAAAGCCAAAGTTCAGAAACAGAATCAAACTGGGGTCAGGAAACCAGAAGTACCAAATCACAGAGGCTTCCCAGAGACAACCTTCATCTGGAAGTGTTGGAGTCTTTTGTCACAGCTAGAGCTAAAAGGGGTTGGCTTTCCCAACAACCAATCAGAAATCCAAGACAATGGCCATCTGGGGCACCTCCCCATGAGTAGAAATGTGAATTTCCCCAGGGACAAGTAGCAGTGGCACATTTTTGTGCCATCACTGCTTGTCCCCAGGGAACACCCCTGCACGTGCGCTCTGGTGCACGGCAGGTTGTCCTGGGTTGGGTAGGGGATTCTCAGGCCAGCAGCTGGGCTTGCCCCAGCAGCCTTACCTGGGGTTCTGGGGTCTCCTGGCACAGCAGCGGCAGTGATCCATGTGCACAGAACCTAGTCAGCAGCTGGAGTATGGCTCTGGCTTCAGGCAGCACATGCTGCTGTCATGTGCGCTGCCCTGCTTTTTTCTGACATGGTTTTTTTTTGACACCGGGGAGACTCCAGTACCAAAAATCCCATAGCACTGCAAATTAGTAGTGTGGCAAACATGTACAGATGTGGCACATGCAATTTGTGGCATCACAGATGGGTTTGCAGTACTGCAAACTGTATATGCAGTCTTGTGGGGATGCACCCTTGGAGTCATCATCTGGGTTAGGGCTGCCAGTCAGTTGTGACTCACTAAGTAATTAGGTCAGTCTGGGTTGCCTGTTAGGGTCACTGACACTCTGGAGGACAGGGCTAGGATCAAGAATGACCTAGATAGACTGGGAAAATGGTCCTGAATCATCAAGATTAAATTCAACAATAACTAGTGCAAAGGTCTGCACTTGGGACACAATAATTTCATGTACAAATACAGACTGGGTAATGAGTAGGCTCCAGAACTGTGGAGAATGTCTAAGGGGTTATGTAGACCATAAACTGAATATGAGCCAACAGCGTGCTCTTGTTACAATAAAGGGCAACTGTATAATGTGTCACTTGCAAATCAAGGGATGTAATTCTTCAGCTCTAGTCAGCACTGATAAGACCTTTCCTGGATTACTGTACTCAGTTTTGGGCTCCACACTTCAAGAAAGATGTGGACAAACTGGAAAGAGTTTGGTGAAGAGCATTAAAAATTATTAGAAGCCCCTAAAGCATGACTTATACGTCATAAGTATAAACGAAAGACCTTAAGGATTTTTAGTCTGGAGACAAGAAGACTGAGGTCTAGCATTCCCGCTAAGCTGTGTGGTGTGCATGGCCATAGAGGTGCACTCATGACGTGTTGCCAGGCATGCGTGCATGGCCACATACATCGCACAGCTTAGAGGGAACACTGCTGAGGTCAGATTTGATAACAGTTTCAAAATGCATACAGGACTATTATAGAGAGGATTAAAATGGGCTTTTCTCTGTAGTCATAAGGTACAGGACTAGGAGAAATGTCCTCAAGCTGTAGCAGAGGAAATTTAGGTTGGAGATTAGGAGCAATTTTTCTGACTATGAGGGTGCTCAAGCATTGGAACAGGTTACATAAAGTTATAGAAACTTTAACCCTGGAAATTTTCAAAAAGAAGTTTGAAAGACACTTGCCTGGGATAATTTAGTTAAGGATGATTCTACCTTGAGCAGGAGTCATGACCCTTCTGACATCCTTTGCAGAACTTTTCTATGATCCTGTAATCCAAATGATCATCATCATCATCATTATCATCCCCATGTAAGAAGCACAATCTTCAGATTCACTTGAAATGGCTACAACCATTGAAAAACATTGATTAGTTTACTATCCTAGATGGTACCTTCCATAAATCTTGTGATTCCGTATAGCATATGACTGCATAATGTAAATACAGTTATTTGGAGGCTCATGTTAATGCTGAAATCCAACACCTTTAACATTTGTTCTGTTCTAAATTACAAATCTTATCAATGTATTAACCCTAATCTTCTACAGGTCAATCATGAAAGAGTAAACTGGTCAAACCAAATAAACAATGATGACAATTTGGATTAGGCACAAATACCCACAGATACTTAGATCACGTAGATAAGAAAATGCATTTATCTCAGCCATATTTTGAGAATATACAAAAAACAGGCCCCTTAAACACATCCAGTGTTGGTGACCACAATGCAAAAGAGAGAGAGGTCAGTACAGAGTGACTTTTTGCAGCACAATAATGACTGAAATACCATATTTACCTGAATCTAGCTTTGAATTTATGATGCCCCCCCCACCACCAGTAATTAGATTTTATAAATGGATTTTTTTTTATAAATGGAAATTTATAAACTTGTTATAATTTTCCATATATAGAATATAATAAGTGGGAGGCATTCTTGAATTTGTCCCCGCCTCTCCCCCCAGCAGTGGCAGGTAAAGCAGCAGCAGGGAGTGAGAGGCCATAAACCCACCCCTTACTTCTCTGTCCCTTGTCCCCCCCTTGCTTGCCCCCACCACGCACCCCTCTGCCACCTGCCCCTCCAGGCCTATGCCTGCATCCCACTGCCTGCTCCTGTGGCTATGTCTGCCCCTTACACCTTGCCTTCCCCACCCTTTACTCCCCCTACAGCTTGCCTCCCCCAACCTCTATTTCCCCCCACAGCCTGTCCCTCACCCCTTTACCGCCTGGAGCCTGCCCTCAACTTCCTGCTACCCCTTCAGCCTGCCACCCCCTCCTTCTTGCCTCTCCTGTAGACTTCTCTCCCATCCTTTGCTCCCCGGTAGCATGCCCCCTAGCCTCCACCCCTACACCCCTTCCCTCTGCTGCATCTCTGTTCCTATAGGGTAATCAGCAACAGTAGGCTCCAGCCTGGCCTCAGCCTAGCTCAGCCAGGGAGAAGCAGTGGCAGGTCCTGGCCAGGCTAGTTTAAGCCTGGAGGGACCAGAGCTGGAGAAGGGAAGGGGGAAATGGGCAGCTGAGAAAAAAGAAGAAGCAGATGGGGGAGGCAGATGTGGGGAGGCCAGGCACAGGCAGGGGGCAGAGGTGGGCAAGGGGTAGCGGGGCATGATACAGCTTCCTTCATACAAATTCTTTGGACCCTCCCCCCCCCCCACTTGAGCCCAGTATCTGAGTGAGTTGCCACCCCCCCCCCCCCCAAGGTATGCTCAAATCCAAGATGAGGCTTGTTTCCCCCTTTATGCTGATTGGGAGAGGGGGGGCATGTCTTATCTTGGATTCAAGTAAACACAGTAAGAACTTTCCAGATCAGCAACTTAAAACTATTGAAGAAATTGGGCAGCAGGGATTAGCTGGCAGTGAGTAACTTCTGCTTTATTCACCTGATGATGGGAAAACCAGTTTTAAATGGCAACTTTTATTTAAAAGGTGAACTTCCTTTCTTGGCTGAACCATAAAGTTACAACACGGACAGTACTCTGTCATTTGAAAGGCATTGTCCTGAAGAAAACAGGAGAAAAGAAATGTGAAACTTGCTCCTGAGCTACCAAAGGATTTCCATGAAAATTAATATTAATATAAATTATTCTATTCCCCAACCCCAGCATAACCAATTGATTGTACAAATGTGAGTAGGGCAAATGAATCATATAAACATTTTACAAATTCTTCATATTTTTCACATATTTTTTCAAATAATGTACGATAATAATCTTAGTCCCAAATTAGAGAGGATAGACTTTTAAAGGCATATTAAAATAATGAATAACAAGGAGTCATATCAAAAAGGAAGATTCCCACCCCCCTTCAAAATAGCCACCTTTTCCCATCATCATCAGTGGTCTCTAAAGAAGAGATGTCTTTCTTGACAATTGTGGCACTTTACAAAATATTAGTACAATGAGTGATATTAAGGGTTTGTGCACATTACAGAACCGCTGCTGCTATAGTTACACTGCACAGTTATGTCAGCAGAGTCTGCTAGTGGAAACATGGCATACAGAGGCAAGAAAAGGGTTCTGTTAATGACATCAGCCCATCCAACAGAAATCTTCTTCTGTCTCTAGAGTTGCCCCCAGCCTAGAGGGTTTTGCAAGTATAGCAAGATTGGAAGGAGGTTTCATCTTTTCACACTAGTAGCTTGTGTAGCTATGCTGGTAAGACAGAACCATGTTTGTATACCTCTCCTTCTTCCTCATCCTCACTTTAGCCCACTGCCAAATTTTGGAAAAGTTTGAAGTGAAGTTCTCTGAGTTGGACTTCTCTGTGTTTGCTGTTCTGAGCTGGAATTCAGACTTTGTCTTATTCAGACTTTGTCTTATTTTGAAGAGCAGACTTTCCTGGTTGGGTTCCAATTCAAGACCTAAACTTGAGGTTTCGGGCTGATCTCTGATTCCAGTAAAGTACAATCTGACAGGAAGCTCACTATTTCCTATAAAGTACTGAATGACTTCCACACTCACCAAGAACAATGGAAATCAGACTACTGTCTACAGCAGAATGGAATGAGGGATTATTTTTATTTTGTTTTTTTAAGTTTTTTTCAGATGAAGAAAACACCTTAATATGTAATAACCACTGAAACGTCATTGTTTGGATTCTGAGTCCAATCAAAATTAATATTTTTTCTAAAACTCCATTTTTAGCTTTACCATCTCTTTTCTTTTAAAATTTTCTCACTCCTCTTTTCTTTTTTTTTTTTTTGTAAAATAGGAGAAAAAATTGCACATACACACAAGAGGTTATTTTTTTTTCCTTTTCAAATTGATTAAAAATTGAAAGTGGTTGTTTGGGTTCATGTTAAAAAATCAGAGAGAGAATAGTTCAGATAATTTGTTTTTCCAGTTCAAACCAAAATTTTTCACCCAAATTAATCTTCAAACCAATTGCATATCACAGATTGACTAGTGACTGCTGAATGTGTATTTAAGAATCCAAACAGTTTTCCAGGTGTGCAAACACAAGAAAAAGATCCTTTGTCATAATATTGCCTTGTTGTGAGGCAGAAAAGGTAAAAAGGATATTCCATTAAGCATTTATGGGACAGCTTGTTGGATTGCCAGCAAGCATAGCCTGAAAAGTTTTATGCATTTTAGGAATAAAAGTGATAAAAGTAACCTTAACAAGCAGAACAGGAGAATGCTGGCAGGGGAGCTCAATATGCTATAAAGCCCAAGTTTAAAAGCATTGGACAATTGCCTTCAACTAGCAGCCTGAGAGAATGACAGCTGCAACAGGCAGACTATCTAGATTTTAAAAGCATACCTTTCAAAACACATTTTAAGTTTCTCAAGTTGATGTGTTGCACTATGACATATCATGTCAAGCTATGTCAACTGAGCACTTAATAAAAGGTTTTCTTAAAATCATAGCTAAAGAAACTATTATTTGGAGAGAAAACTAAACCTTTAAAGTGAATCACACATGCCCTATAGTGTCAGAGTAATTCAAGGAAAAGTTTTGTGGATAATTAGTGCCACACACAGTCACTCTCTACCTATGGAGAACATCATATTTAAAAGTTACAATATTGCTAGAACTATTTGGCATATCCATATGGGTGCCAAATTGTCACATTTTTTAAAGCAATTATTCTTCATACAGTTCAGGTTAAAAGTTACAAGTGAAAAATGCAAGGACTGGTTTCCAAAAATGTAATAGATGTTTTCCACTTCAAAACTTTGCTTCATGTCTATCCACCTTACATCTCATTAATTAAAGTTATTTTCATTAATAAGCTATCAGTGGTACAGAATACATTGATGAGAGCTGAACAGCAGGCAGCCACAGAGCCAATTCAGTTCTCAAAGGCAGAATTTTGTATCCTTAGTTTTGGGATAGTTTTACTAGTCATTGTACACTGGAGAGGGACATAAGGCATTTTTGCAATCTATTAGAGATGTAATATTGTTCAGGTTTACATTGAAAAACTCCAATATTGTTAAAGATACATAAATAATAGAATCATGAAAAAGTCACCTAAAAGGAAATGTTAATGTTAAAATATTCTTTTGAGTGAGATAAGATATTTCTGTAGTTCTGGAGACTTAAAATTCCACCTGTTTACTTGGTTTATTTTTTAAAACTTATTAAGTGGATCATATTCAGACCTAAGGTTCCAGCTGGCACAGGGGAGAAAGGACAGCTTCAGGAAGTCAGTTATTACTCCCTTGGGGCATCTACGCAAGACGCTTTACTGTACAGTAGAGTTAATTACTGTGCAGTAAGCATCCACATCTACATGTGCCAGAACTTACTGCGCAGTAATTCACTCTAATCTTGAGTAAATTTCCTACCTGAAAGTGCAAGTAGCAAATTTATTTGCTAGTAATAACTACACAGTAGCACACATGTAGACACTTGACCAGGAGCAAATGTGCTCTCAGTCAGCTGGGCAGTAGGGGGCAGGAGATTGCTCCCTGCTCCTAGGATCTTCTTGCTGCTGGGACAGGCTATGCCACTGTAGCCCAGACAATGTCCCCCTGCCCCAGCAGCAGGGAGCTCCCAGCCCCTGCTCCATGATCACAGGGCTGGTGCTAACAGATCCTTCTCTCCCAGGCAGAATCCCACAGTCATGGGATCCAGGTTGAGAGATCCTTCTCTCCCAGCGCCAGCTCCACAGTTGTCAGGCCCACCCTGGGAGATCCCTCTTTCCCAGTGCCAGCTCTATGGTCATGGGGCTGGCTGATCCTTATTTCCCAGTTGTGGGGCTGGCACTGGGAGATAAGGATCTCCCAGCCTGGATCCCATGACTGCAGGGCTCAGGCTGGGAGATAAAGATCTCCCATTGCAGAGTGGGGGCTGGGAGCTCCCTCTGCCAGGGCAGTGGGACATTGCCCCTACCTGGCCTCCAGGGAAGGAGCCCACCCTGGCATCAGGCAGCTCCTGGGGACAGGGAGTAATGTTGCAGCCCCTGCCAGGATTTAGCTTTCTCCTGGCCCCTGGGTTAACACCCAGGGAGAGCCTAATGCTCCACCTGCCTGCTGCTGGGGCCTGTTGCAGGGCAACAGAGAGTGGGAGCAGTCTGCTGCTAGGAGCAGCAAATCTGCTACTGCATCCCTTCACATGTAGACACATGCCCAGGAGAGTTTACTATAGATCAGGGGCAGGCAATTATTTTGGGCAGAGGATCGCTTAGTGAGTTTTGGCAAGGCATCGAGGGCCACATGACAGGCCGTCCAGGAAAGATTAATATTAATTTTCTAATTTTTTTAGGGGCCCCATGGGCTGGTAGGCTGCATCCAGCCTCTGGGACGCATTTTGCCCACCCCTGCTTTAGATTAATTTACTCAAGACTAAACTGCTCTGAGATTATTTGCACGTGTAGATGTGGCCCTGATAGCAAAGACCTGTTTCCACGCTGAAAGAGTGAAAGCAGTTGAGAAGCATTCTTAATTCCACACCCCATCCCTTTTCCCAGTACATGCCCTCCTACTCCTAATAAATCTGCTATTTTGGAGGCTAGACAGCAGAAATTGTATTTAAAAGAAGGTCTAGAATGAGACAGTTGAAAATGCTTAGTCTCATGTTGTAAAGTGGTGATCAGTTAGAACTCAGAGACTGAATGTATCCTGACCTGTATCAAATTTATTAGATTTGAGTGATTTATGGGGA
Source organism: Alligator mississippiensis (assembly GCF_030867095.1). Lineage (NCBI taxonomy): Eukaryota > Metazoa > Chordata > Crocodylia > Alligatoridae > Alligator > Alligator mississippiensis. The sequence goes on from NC_081824.1 coordinate 88,688,007, forward strand.
AAAAAAAAAAAACAGGAGACAAGTGGCTTATGCATTATGAACAGTAGTAGAAATGGAGTATTAATATGCTCAAACAAGAAGAACTTTACCTTCAGTTAAAAAAAGCTAGCATTTTTGTTTTGTTTTCTTTTTTTGTTTTTGTTTTGTTTTGTTTTTAAATGGAGATCTGTTAACTGAAACAGGTCACATCATTTACTCAAAATGCCATACTAGGCTTGATGACCCTTCCTGACAAGAATACAGAGAATTTGGCTATAAATGTCTAATTTGCAAACTGACTTCAAATCCAAGAGAGATTTGTGTTTGCAACAACACTTTGACAAAAATATATTTGATGTCACTGTCATTATCAAAACCAGAACCAAAAATCCCTAATATCTGAGACAAAATGTGGATTAGGATTGTCAGAGCTACTGCCAAGGATGAATTCCTACAGAAAGTAATTGAGGGCATTAGCATGATGAGGCTAGAGCAGCAGATTCTCAGCCACTCTTCTCAATTTAAGAGATCTCCCAATCCCAAATGGGATTGTTTTTAATTGTACCAAAATGGTAATTATTAAAGCATTAAGGATAACATGTTGAAAAGGTTCATAACAGAATTAAAAAATCTAAGTGACAGGTCACAATTTTTTTTATTTTGGCTTCACATGAACAGTGACATTAAACAATCTTTTAAGACATGCTACATATGCAACACCCCCAAAAAACAAACAAACACACAAACAAACAAAACCAACCCAAAACAAAATGAATAATTAATCTCTCAAGGTAATTCAGGAAAGATGTCCTCTCCACCACTGCATAAAAGTTCATGTATATTTATTTATATTGGGTGAAGAAAAAAAGAAAATGTGTACTTTGTGGTGATTGATGTTGTGGTTTGGAGATGCTCCTCTACTTACACTTCAGAGGTTGAGAATTGGGAGATGGTCCCTCAGTTAACTTAGTCAGAGACAGCAAAAGGGGTCTGCAACAGTTTTCTGCTGCTCCATGAATAATTTTATTGTAAATTCTTCTAATTCATTTGTGCCTATATTTATTGAACAATGATTGCTACATACTTGACCTACATATTACCTGTTTTCCTATGGTATAGCCTTTCTATAAAGGTTCTGTAGTCAGCCAAGTGTAATTATCACTTTTTTTGCTAGATGTAGTGATGTCTGACAATAGCTTCCAATTTAGTGGCCTTTAATTTAAAGAGTTTGCGTTAAAGTACAGTTTTCAAAATATAACTGTCAACCACTCTTATCCCCAGTCTCATGGGCTAGGTGAACAATTTGCCAAAACATTAAAGTGCCTCATATTGCATATTAAATATTAGAGCACCTAGTAAGACTTCAAACTCAGGATGGTACAAATAAAACATGGGTTTTCTTTGTTGACATGGGGCATGTACAGGCATTAAAAAAGCCTGAGGAAGAATTGATCTAAATTATGCAGTTTTCTATAAGTGGAATAGGTTAGATCAGTAGTGAACAGTATACACATTTGCCATTTGTGGGGGGAGGTGTCTGCAATGGCTGAGGCCTGCAAGTTGGGGGCACTCCTGCATGCCTCTTAGCCTGCCCCATGGGCTCCGTGGGCTACCAGAGACAGTTGACCACAGCTGAGCTCCTATTCATAGATTCATAGATGTTAGGGTCAGAAGGGACCTCAATAGATCATCGAGTCCGACCCCCTGCATAAGCAGGAAAGACTGCTGGGTCTAGATGACCCCAGCTAGATACTCATCTAACCTCCTCTAGAAGACCCCCAGGGTAGGGGAGAGCACCACCTCCCTTGGGAGCCCGTTCCAGACCTTGGCCACTTGAACTGTGAAGAAGTTTTTCCTAATGTCCAATCTAAATCTGCTCTCTGCTAGCTTGTGGCCATTATTTCTTGTAACCCCCGGGGGCGCCTTGGTGAATAAATACTCACCAATTCCTTTCTGTGCCCCCGTGATGAACTTAAAGGCAGCCACAAGGTTGCCTCTCAACCTTCTCTTGCGGAGGCTGAAAAGGTCCAGTTTCTCAAGTCTCTCCTCGTAGGGCTTGGTCGGCAGGCCCTTGACCATACGAGTTGCCCTTCTCTGGACCCTCTCCAGGTTATCCACATCCTTCTTGAAGTGTGGCGCCCAGAATTGCACGCAGTACTCCAACTGCGGTCTGACCAGCGCCCGATAGAGGGGAAGTATCCCCTCCCTGGACCTATTCGTCATGCATCTTCTGATGCACGATAAAGTGCCATTGGCTTTTCTGATGGCTTCGTCACACTGCCGGCTCATGTTCATCTTGGAGTCCACTAGGACTCCAAGATCCCTTTCCACCTCTGTGACACCCAGCAGGTCATTCCCTAGGCTGTAGGTGTGCTGGACATTTTTCCTCCCTAGGTACAGCACTTTGCATTTCTCCTTGTTGAACTGCATCCTGTTGTTTTCTGCCCACTTGTCCAACCTGTCCAGGTCTGCCTGCAGCTGTTCCCTGCCCTCCGGCGTGTCCACTTCTCCCCATAGCTTTGTGTCATCTGCAAACTTGGACAGAGTACATTTGACTCCCTCGTCCAAGTCACTGATGAAGACATTAAAGAGTATCGGTCCAAGGACCGAGCCCTGCGGGACCCCACTGCCACACCCTTCCAGGTCGAGACTGACCCATCCACCACGACTCTTTGGGTGCGACCCTCTAGCCAATTCGCCACCCACCGGACTGTGTAGTCATCCACATCACAGCCTCTTAACTTGTTCACCAGTATGGGGTGGGATACCGTATCAAAGGCCTTCCTAAAGTCTAAGTATACGACATCCACCCCTCCTCCTGTGTCCAGGCGTTTCGTAACCTGGTCATAGAAAGAGACTAGATTGGTCAGGCACGATCTGCCCGCCATAAACCTGTGCTGGTTTACCCTCAGCATAATTTGCCCTGCCAGGCTCTCACAAATGTGAGCCTTGATAATTTTTTCAAAGACTTTACCAAGGATGGAGGTGAGACTGACTGGCCTATAGTTGCCCGGGTCCTCCTTCCTCCCCTTTTTGAAAATGGGGACCACGTTAGCCCTTTTCCAGTCCTCCGGGACTTGGCCCGTGCGCCACGAGCGTTCGAATATTCCCACCAGTGGCTCTGCAATGATGTCGGCCAGTGCCTTCAGCACCCTTGGATGGAGCTCATCCGGGCCTGCTGACTTAAAGGCATCCAGTTCTTCCAAGTGACTCTGCACCACCTCAGGATCTACGTATGGAAGTCTGGCACCTTGCTGCTGCCTCTCTACAACCCCATTGAGAGACTTGTCATGCCCCTCACTTAGGAACACTGAGGCAAAGAACTCGTTGAGGAGTTCAGCCTTGTCCCCCCTGTCTGTCACCAATTGTTTCTGCCCATTTAGCAGGGGTCCTATTCCTCCCTGGGCCTTCCTTTTACTCCCAATATATCTAAAAAACAATTTCTTGTTGTCTATTACTTGGGTTGCCATCCTGAGCTCCATGGTAGCTTTGGCCCGCCTAACTGCCTTCCTACAAGCACGAGCAGAGGAGGTATATTCATCTTTAGTGATCTCACCCTGTTTCCACTTTTTATGTGCTCCCCTTTTGGCCCTTAGGCTGCCCTGGATTTCTCTGGTCAGCCATGGAAGCCTCCTGGCCCCTTTCCCTTTTTTGCCTCGCTCAGGGATCGTCTTGCTTTGTGCCGAAGGATCGTTTCCTTAAGGCACAGCCACCCTTCTTGGGCTCCCATCCCTTCAAAACTCCTACTCTGCAGTGCGTCCTTGACTAATCGCCTGAGTGCATTGAGATCAGCTTTCCTAAAGTCTAGCACTTTCACCCTACTAGTTACCTTACCCACTCGATGTCTTATGTTGAATTCTATTATTAGGTGATCACTGTCTCCCAAATGGCTACCGATCTGGAGGTCCCCTATCATGTCATCCCCTGTTGCCAATACCAGATCCAATATGGCATTCCCCCTAGTGGGACCATGCACCTCCTGTTTCAGGTGGAGGTCCTGTACACAGGTTAGAAACCTGCGTGAGCGATGGGACCTTGCTGTCTGCGTCTCCCAGCAGATGTCCGGGTAGTTTAGGTCCCCCATGACTACCGCCTCTTTAGCTTTTATGGTCTCCGAGAGTTGCCTCAGGAGCCCCGCATCTATTTCTTCCCCTTGGTGTGGGGGTCTGTAGCAGACCCCTACCACCAAATCCCTTTCTCCTTGCCCCCCATGTAGCCTAACCCACAATCCTTCTACTTCCTCAACCTTGGATTCTGTCTTGATAAGGGTTGATGTATATTGCTCACTGACATAAAGTGCAACCCCCCCCCACTTTCTTCCCCGACCTGTCCTTTCTCTACAATCTATAGCCCTCAATATGTACCGCCCAGTCATGGGATGAATCCCACCAGGTCTCTGTTAGCCCCACTAAGTCATAGGTGTTTAGTGCAAGCAGGAGCACTAGTTCATCCTGCTTGTTCCCCATGCTCCTAGCATTAGTATATAGGCACTTGAGCCCTGCGACTGGTGCCTTTGCTGCCCCCCCGCTCCGAGTCCCAAGGGGCCCATTGTTTCTTACCTTCTTGTTTCTTACCTGTTCTTTAGTGCTGGTCTCCCCATGGCTTTCAGGTTTCCAGTGTTCTCCTTCTTCAGGCTGGGCTGTCCTTGTGGGTGCCACATGGTTTGGTGGTCCACAGCTTCCCCTGCCCTCGTACTCCCCTCCCCCCGACGAGCCTAGTTTAAAGCCCGCCAGAGGAGATCTGCCAACCTAGTAGAAAACACACCAACCTAGTAGAAAACACTCCTGGGGCATGCCTGATTGGCTGATGGGCAGGGCCAAGCATGCCCAACCCCCTGCCATGTCACTGAAGACCTTCCCCCTTGCCTAACCTTAGGATTCCAGAAAAGTACCAAATAAAGTGCCCTTCATCATGAATTGCATGTCTCCATGTTCTGGCCTGCCCACACCCTACCATGGCATCCAGCTGCCTGTGCCCAAGCAAGGGAGACCCAAGAACTGGAATGTAGCCTGCTTGTTGCCCTGTGTGACACTCACCATAAGCTGCGGAACATCACATGTGCCCATCAGGACATGATCTGGCAGCTGGCCACCATGAGACATGGCTTCCTATCTCTGAGCCAGCAGCTGGATATCCCATGGACATCTATTGCACCTTGAGCCCTCCAAGGGTTCTGGAGTGAGCCATTGGCTTTCATGTGGCTGACAAGGGAGTGGCCACCCAGGACACCATGGACAGTGGGGTGCTCTTACATTACTACCATACCATTAAGCACCAATTCTGGGTTCAATGGCACCAGTAGGAGCTGGTGGGAGCAGATCATCCTGGATACCTGGGTTGATGAACAGTGGGTCCAGACCTTCTGTATGGACTGGGCTACCTTCATGGACATTGTCACTCAGATGGCCCCTCACATTGCACACCAGGAGGTCAGCATATGGCCACCCTTCATTCTGGAGAAGCATGTGATCATTGCTATCATGAAGCTGGTTATCCACAGCAGTCTCTGCTTAGTCAACAACCAGTTTGGTGTGGGCAAGTCTATAGCCAGTGTTGGAGATGAAAATTCAGGTCTGAGACGACGGTGCATCAGCTGGTGACCTTTGTGTGACCCATGGTCTGCAGAGTGAATGAAGACTACCTGCAGAGAGGCTGGAATAGAGTGTTGTGTGCACAGCCCTAGTGGATGGGGTGCACAACCCATATAAAAGGAACCTCTGATTGACAGGAGGTGTTTGTCTGGGTGCGACTGGGGGGGGTGTATGATTGAGGGTGCATTGGGTGTGAGAGTATCTTGTAAAGGAAGTGGTTGTTGGACTGTGCGGGTGACAGACTGAGTGAAAGCTGGAACAGTATTACTGAGTTCAATGAGTGAACCACAGAGCTACACCGTGCTGAGTTCCAGTGGCCTGTAAGGCTCCATCAGTCCCCGCTGCTGTGGATTCTCTGTGTCTACCAGAGAGAATAGATAGGGTTGGCTCCCTGGGTCCTTTTTCTTTCCCTCTGAGTATGTGTGTCACTTGAGGTAGCAGCCCTGTACTCTCCTTGGTAAGTATTGCCCATTCCTTCCTTCTCTTCCCCTGGCTCTGAGTTTTTCCTCCCCTGCTTATGTGTGGGAGGCAAGCCACAGGACACCACCGAGTAGCCGTCTGAGGCTCGAGTGACTGGAGGCAGCTGGATAGTGAGTTTAATTGTTGAGGGTTTTTTTTGCCTTTCTCTGTAACAGGGGAGTGTATCCCTCTCTCCAGGACCTCTTGAGCATATATTGAGAACATTTTATAGAAGCAGGACATTGGCTGCTGTGCTTCCCCTGCTTTACCTGTGGCAGGTTAGGGTCTTAGGTCTATGTTGTGTCAGGGTTGAGAGTAGTCTAATGATAGAGCTTAGATTATGGTTTATGGTATGGTTCAGATTGGGATGATCCTGCCTGCAGCAGGGGGTCAGACTAGATGACCAGTGGAGGTCCCTTCCATCCCTACTTCTCTCTGACTATGACTTATGGGGACTATTCCTGGCAGCCAGCATCTCTTGAGTTCCCTGTCAGCCCTACTTCTCTATGACTCTATGAATGGAAGCAAGCATTGTTTGAATCTGATGCCAGAAGCATTGGATACTTGCAGATACCTAAAATGACAGAAAAGGCAAAACACAAACACTGTGTATATCTATGCTGGGAAACAATGGTCACAGAAAACAGCAGTGTTGCAAGAGGTGGTCCCATAGTTGTATAAAACTGTGAATCATGACAGAAATGTACTCTGAAGAAACAAGTAACACCTTTCCAGATCCTAGAAGGGAGAATCACATGAAACACTAACTTACCTGACTTTCCCGAGGAAGTCTCATACAGAAGAAAACCAAAACAGTTTGAGACAGCTGAGTCTCAAATCATCTGACAACATGCCGCCACAACCAGCACTAGCAGACTACTGATGCCTGGCGATAGTGGTATCCATGTCTCTTTGAGAGATCCACAAGTTTATTGTGATATTGCAGAGCACCTAAGGAAATAACTAGTAGTGTTCAATTAATTCAATTAATACAATACTTAGAAATAATTGCTATTCCACCTTATCTTAATGTTGATCATTAAATGATACTATTATAATGTTGGCTGAAAAACACTGTGAACTGTACCTTTAAGAGGCTTTTCCCTGAGGCAGATGGAACTGGTTGTGATGTTATGCAGATACATATTACACTTTGAGGTCTAGTTACATCTCAGATTGTGAATTAAGTAGACTTGTCGGATTTAAATGTATGGACATTCAATTTACTGCAGGGCTAAAAGAGGTATATTTACCATGAGTTTGATTTTCTGCCAGAAGTTCCTCTGGCACACTGTTCTCTAGGGGCAAGTAGAAGCTAAACTGCGGTAGCTTAGTTATCAATGAAATGGGAAATTTACCCCTGTTTTAGCTTTTGTATACCACAGAGTTAAACCATACACAAAAACATATATTATGGAACAGCTGGTGTGTGTGGTAAATCCCCATCCCTCTTAGTCTCATTAAAAAAAAAAAAAAAAATCACAGAAATTGATGGTACAGGAGTTCTTTATGCCAATGACACCATGTTCTAGAGAAGTTCTCTTCTTGACAGAGATTGCTGTCCTTTTTCAGCTCTTATGTGATTTAAATGGTCTGGATTTTAGTAGTCAGCCCAGATCAATACATTTTCTTTAAAAAAAAATTTGCTTCCTGGCTAACACAAACCCTGAAATATCAGTATATGATAATGGATACTTCTAGCTATTATTCAGGATGTCTAACCAAACTCATTTCAACATTTTAGGCAAAATTTTGTCATTCTGTACAGTACAGCCTTTGAAAACATTACTTATACTCCTTGAAATAATGCCACGTTATGTGGTAACATTAGTGAGCTTGTAATACAATGGATTTCTCTGTGGAGAAAGTCTGTGGACAGCACAGCTATTCAAGTTCTATATTGGTGTAAGCATAATCACAAGGGCTGTGTGCAGACAAGTGTGCATGTATGGTTTGCAGCACCTCAAACTTATTTGTGGTGACACAAACCACATGTGGTGAATGTGCAACTGTGCTCTGTGCTGCCAATTTTCAGCTCAGTGCCAAAATTTGATACCAGGATGGCATAGTGTCAAAAAAAATAAAAGCCACAAAGTCACATGGCACACACAGCATCAGTGTGCACCACCAGAAATGGAGTCTATCCATCCAGACCCAAGCTTTGGCTGCCATCCAGGCTACGTGCAACTGGATAGGCATTGCTGCTGCCCCAGGAGGTCCTGAGGACCTGAGGTGAAGCTTCTGAGGCCAGCATAGGTGCTGGCCCCAGCCTTCCCTACCCCACTTGGGACAATTTGATGTGCACTAAAGTGTATGTGTAGGGACATGACCTGGGGCACAAATATGTGCTGCTTTTTTGGCCCTGGAAATGCATGCCTTTGCATGTAGGGATGTGCCCAAGGAGTGAAAAATTAGATATTGGGTTCCAACTATATGTCTTGTTGCCCTATGGAGTAAGGCCAACTCTCAGGATCTCAATATTGCGCTTTTAGACAGGAGGGTGTGACACAATTGCACATATACAAACACACAAATCAATTAGGTGCGCGCACACACACACACACACACACACACACACACACACACACACACTACCAACCCAGGAACATACACATCCAAACCAGCCTAGGCACATGCATACTTATCACCAGTTCAAGCACATACATTATACACCCCAAAAGTTAGACAAAAATCAATTGTCCATACCTGCACACTGAGTACACATACACAGATCAGTAATTCATATATCATGCACACAATGACATATATATACACACACTCACCAGTTCATACACATACAACCCACCTACACGTACACATAGGTAAGTTCCTAACTTGGATGGTACGGTATGTATGTGTGTTCGGGGTACCTGGGATACTTGGGGAAAGGTTAAGGTGAGAAAGAGAGAGTTAAAGTGTAGGGAGTGAAAGTTGCCAGAACCAGGATTAGAACCAGTGGACTAGAGAGAAGTTGGCTGAGGATTTGAGGCTTGGGGTTACTTAAGGTTAAGTGGCCCACGGTTACTCAAGGTCACTGGTGCAAGGGGAAAAGCCCAGTGGCAAGGAGAAGACAGCCAGGAAAGAGAGAGAGGCAGAAACCTGGGAGCTTGGGGCTGGAAACTGAGGCAGACAGTCGAGGGATTGGGGGTGCAGATAAGTGGTGGCAAGGAGGAAACAGTCAGGAAACAGACAAAAACCCAACTCAGGGTTTCAAAATAACAGGTTTATTAAACAGACAACACACTATACAGCCCCATGAAGTTATTGGTTCTCACACACATGTGCGCACACACACACAAGCACTCACAATGGCAGCAGGAGAAAGAGACTCAGTGGAAGGGTTGGAGTCCAGGTAGGGAAGAGAAACAGAGTCCAAATCCTTGGTTGAAGAGAAGGTAGGGGTGATAGCTACCTATCCAGGCTGGAAAGGGGTCTGTGTCTAGCAGGTGTTGTCCAGAGGGGGGTCGCTGGAAGGGCCTCTGGGTGGATAGGTGGTGTGGCATGGTGCTGGTCCAGATGGAGAGGGCATCCCAAGGAGTCACTCTTCACTACCCCTTTTTATGGGGCAGACTACCTCTGATTTCCTATGGGGAGGGCCTGTCCAGGCAAGGTCAGTTCTGTTCCAGAGGGCTCCAGGTGTTCTTACTGAGCATGTGCAGCCTTGGCACAATGGTGGGTTGCCTCATCTTTTATTTCTTAAATGCTGAGAGTGGTTCCAATGTCTGGGTCGTTGGTCCATGTATTGGTGTTGATGATTTGGGCATGCAGAGGAAGCTATTTTTAGACCTAGTGCCATTGTCTCTCAAGCACCCTCATTCATCCCCATTCATTCAGGAACCAAGTTACATAGGAGGGGTAGGTGTGAGTCATGGGTTACACAACTGGGCCTGGGGACAGGATGGAGACTTGACAAACAAAATGGAAACTTGACATGACTTATGCTAACTTACATATGTAGGCCTAAATCATATAGTACCAGTAAAACAGTAATATAGAACAGTAAAAATCCATATATACATAATCATTATATAATATAAAGAAAGAGAAAAAACAAAACAAGTACAACTTGCTACCAAAATAAAATGCTGAAGCTTATCCTATATCTGAGCTCACTTATACTTATCTATAGGGATTAGCAAGGGAGAGACAAAGAAATGGTTGGGGAAGGGGAGGGAATGCATTTTAAAAGACAAAAAGAAAAGCAAAAGAAAAACTGGGGGCTTTGCTACAGTCTGACATGCCAATATATTATTGAGAGATTATATTTAGTTGCACACCTGTGTATGTGTGTGTACATGTACATGTGTAATAATCCACAGCTATCAGACTAAATTTACTTGTCATAAGCATATATTATATCTAGATACATACACATGTATACTGTTAAAAACTGTATCTTTCACTTGAGTCTGACTGTAGGTTTTGTAGAATTTTCAGAATCATTTGGAAATCAATATTACAGGTTGCAAACTTCCACCTGAAGAATCTACAAGTAGAGCAGGATTCAGTGTACAGTCAGTCCTTGACTTATGACTTTGAATTATGCTAAATGGCATTTACAGCATTTGTAATTTAACACCCTGTTTCAAGGTTCTGATGTGGGTTTCACCCTTATGATGCTCGACACAGCTGCATCCAACTGATAAGTCTGTTGTGGTATGGAGGACCTGGAAGGGAAGGGGAGTGGGGGTGCAGATCAATGCCCCTGCAGCAGGGGAGGCATTGTGGCTGGGGCTGGGACCAGGGCTTGAGCAAGCTTCCCATCTGGGGTGGAGGGGGAGTGGGGAAAGGGTGGGGCAATTCCTGCTGATGTGCGCTGCCAATCTGGGAGGGTATGGGGACAGGGGATGTGCCCCTGGATCTGTGCGGGGCCATCAGGGCTGGAGCCATGCTCCAGGAGGAAGGTTCTGGGAGCAGGGACTCAGCCCTGACACCACCACTGCTTGCCCAGCTGGGTCGGGGCGAGGTGAAGCCACAGTTCATCTGGGAGGTGTGTGTGGGGGTGGGGGGAGGGGAGCAGCTCATGCCACTGCACACCATTTGTCCAAGGCAGCACAGTGGCTCTGTCCCATGCCCTGCCCCGGCTGGGTGAGCGGTATAGTCCCAGCTCACAACATCGCCACTCCTGCTTGGAGCAAGCTACCCCTGCATTCCATGCCCTGCCCCCCTGGCTGGGTGAGTGGTAGCAGGGCATAGCCCCAGCTCCCAATGCCACCATGCCCACCCAGAACACAATGCGGTGCAGCCCTAGCCCCTCATGCCCCATACAGAGCCGGGGGCACATGCCCCCTGTGTCCTCCCAAATCAGTGACGTGCAGAGATGGGAGACACCCCATCTCCTCCCCAAGTCCCGCGCCCCTCTTGCCCTGGCTGGGAAGCTTGCCCCTGTCCCAGCCCTAGCCATAATCCCACCCTTGCTGCAGGATGCTGATCTGAACCCCCATGCCCCTTTCTCCCCACCCCCCCACTCCTTTTCCCTTTTCCAAAATGAATTTTTGCATTTCAGTTACTCAAGCCCTACTGTAGGAAACTTTCTCAAGTTGTGCTTTAAGCAGAGATCTGAAATGTCATATTTCTTTTAACAAATAGCTTTACTATTCAAAATTAGCATTAGAGGCAGTGAGGACTCATAAACAAAAGGCCATCTAAATAGTAACTGTAGCGTCAAGATGCTACCACTCATATAGAGAAGCCTTAATTAGAAGCTTTATTTTAAAATATAAATTATAAAAAAAAATATAAAATTCACGATTGAAAGTAAGCTCATCTTAATTGTATGTAGTTATAAAAATATAGGCCAAATTTAGTCCTTTTGTAAGCAGGGGCAACAACAATGACATCATAGTAATTGCATCCATTTACATTAGGACATAACTCGGAGTCTTTGTTTTTAATTATTGGTTCATTTAAAAAAAACACAGACTACAATACTTGCACACTTAATCCTATTAGATCTGATATAAACTGACAATTATTACTCGTATAGAGAAACCATTATGGGACATAATTACTCATCAGAAACAATACCAAATCAATTAATCACATGCCATCTCAATTTAATTTCATGGTTCTCTGGAATTTAGAAAAATAGCTGCAACCCAAATGCTTATATTGAAGGATTTGCCTTTTTTTTCCTCAGAAGGCAGTGAAGTACTAAGAATGACACACAGATTTTAAATGTCTTTGCACATGTGCAGACAGCAGAGCAAGCTAATAAAGACTATGTATTGCAATGGAATACCCACTGAGAAGCAATGCCATCCACTCCCTCCAACTCATTCCATGCCAAATCCTAGACATGAGACAGTGTATTCACCATGAAGGGGCCATGAGTATATACCAAAAGCAAATTGATGACAGTGAGCACATCTACATGGGATGCAGTACTGTGCAATAGTGTAGTTTACTGCTCAGTAAGTGTGCACATCTACACATGTGCATGCTGACTGCATAGAAAAAAAAACCAAAAACCTTAATCCCACTTAAATTTGCTGCTAGCAAATGCAAGTAGCAAATTTAAATGGGGTTAGTTAATGCACAATAGCACATGTATAGACGAAACCAGGCAGCAAGTTTGCTCCTAGATCTGGCCAGCCACTAGGGGCTGGCCTGAGGGCATCCCCAGGGCAGAAGTTTAGGAGACTCCCCTGGTACTGAGGTGGGCTGCCTCTATGGTACTCCTTGTCTACAGGCTATAAAAGCCTACAGACATTTTGAGCCCTGGGGCACACCCAACTGGGAGCCTGAGGGCACTGCAGGCTGTGTGTGTCCCCCTGGGCAGGCCACAGGATACCTGTCCAGGTCTGTCAGCACTCCAGCATTGCTACTTGGCACCACTTGGCTGCCAGATCAATGCCATTGGGGCCAGGAGGGTGCTAATAGGTCAGGCCAGGCCTGTCAGCACACAGGAGCTGCCTGCAGGCAGTGTCTGGGCAACAGGACCAGAACCACTGGCCTGCAACACACCCTGGCAGCTGGCCCTGCACCTGCAGGTGCTGTGGGGCATTGCCTCTGTTGTACAGCTGCTAGTTCCTGGCCGCACCCTGCACTGGGAACTGCTGGTGGCTGCTCAGGGCTGGCAACACAGGGACAGCCATGCGAGGGCCCAGAGAGCTGGCATGGGACCCAGCATGGCATCCTCCTCACCCAGGCCTGTGACTACACATGTCTACCCCCCCCCCATGCCCTCCACCCAGGGCCCCAACTGGAGCCACGAGGAAACTGGAGACCTTGTGGCACTGTGGGGTGAGGCAGAAGTGCTGTACCAGTTTAAGTGGGAAGGGTTCTCCAATGCCCATATTTATGAGGCCCTGTCAGTCCAGATGCAGGATCACAGACACAACTGCTTGGCACAGCAGTGCCACATAAAGGTTTTCATAGATTTCATAGACATTAGGGCTGGAAGGGACCTCGGAAGATCATCGAGTCCAGCCCCCCGCCCAAAGGGCAGGAAGTCAGCTGGGGTCATAGGATCCCAGCAAGATAAGCATCCAGTTTCATCTTGAAGGTGTTCAATGAAGGCGCTTTAACGACCTCCGGTGGCAGGCTGTTCCAGACCTTGGGGGCTCGGACAGTAAAGAAATTCTTCCTTATGTCCAGCCTGAAACGATCTTGTAGTAGTTTGTGACCATTCAACCTCGTTATCCCTTGGGGCGCTCTGGTGAACAAACGTTCCCCCAGATACTGGTGGTCACCCCTGATAAACTTGTAGGTGGCCATCAGATCACCCCTGAGACTGCGCTTTTCTAGGCTAAAGAGCCCCAGGGCTCTCAGACTGTCATCTTCCCTGACCTCTGATCATGCGCGTGGCTCTTCTCTGGACTCTCTGGACCCACAGGTCAAGGACTTGTGGGTACAGTGGGTCACTGTGACAAACCACAATTGTAGGTTCAACTGTGCCAGTAAGTCCATGCTCTTTATATGGCAACTGACTAACATTCTTGCACCCTGGCACCCAGGCTATAGTCATGCTATCTTTAGCAGCACAGATGACCTGCTTGAGCCCCCACCCCGGCCCCTCTGGTGACATATCACAGGAGATGGGACCCTACAGTGTGCAGCACCCTATCTCACCCAGGTCTCCAGCTGCAGTTTCCACCAGCATCTCAGGGAGCCCTGGCCAGAGCCAGCCTCACCAGATTTCATAGATTTCATAGAGATTAGGGCTGGAAGGGACCTTGGAAGATGATCAAATCCAGTCCTCTGCCCCAGGGGCAGGGAGTCAGCTGTGGTCATAGGATCCGAGCAAGAAAAAACATCCAGGTTTATCTTGAAGGCATTCAAAGTAGGTGCTTGAACCACCTCCAGCAGCAAGCTATTCCAGACCTTGGGGGCTCAGACAGTAGAGAAGTTCTTCCTTATGTCCTACCTGAAATGGTCTTGCAGGAGTTTATAACTGTTCAAACTTTCCATCCCTTGGGCTGCTCTGGTGAACAAACGTTCCCCCAGATCCTGGTGAACACCCCTTATAAACTTATAGGTGGCCATCAGATTGTCCCTAAGCCTGCACTTTTTCAGGCTGAAGAGTCCCATAGCTCTCAGCCTCTCGTCATAAGGTCTGTTTTCCTGACATCTGATCATGTGCGTGGCTCTCCTCTGCACTCTCTCAAACTTCTTCACATTCTTTTGAATTGTGGAGCACAAAACTGGATGCAGTACTCTAGCCGCAGCCTCATCAAGGCTGAGTACAATGGGAGAATGATGTCCCAGGATTTGCTTGAGAAGCATCTATGAATGCAAGCCAGGGTTTTGCTTGCTTTACTAGCTGCAGCATTACATTGAAGGCTCATGTTCATCTTGTGGTCAATCGTGACCCCCAAGTCCCTGTTTTCCATAGTGCTAATCAGCATAGCACTTCTGAGCCTATAAACATGCTGCAGATTTTTCCTCCCAAGGTGGAGAACCTTGCATTGTTCAGTGTTAAACACCATCAGGTTCTCATCCGCCCATTTCCTGAGCCTGTCAAGGCCAGCCTGGATTATCCCCCTGTCCTCAGATGTGGATGCTTTATCCCAAAGTTTGGTATCATCGGCAAACTTAGCCAGTCCACTTCTGACTCCAATCTCCACATCATTAATTAAGAGGTTGAACAATATAGGCCCAACAACAGAGCCTTGTGGGACCCCACTGGTCACAGGGCACCATGATGATTAACTTCCATCAACCACCACCCTCTGGGTCCGACCACAGAGCCAATTCCCCAGCCAGCGGATCGTGGTGCAAGGCTGCAGTTGGCCAGTTTTGCCAAGAGGTGATCATGGGATACCAGATTGAAGGCTTTATTAAGGTCAAAATATATGACATTAATCTCTTCTCCCTTGTACAGGTGATAGGTCAACTGGTCATAAAGGTAATGAGATTGGTCAAGCATGACCTACCTGCAACAAAGTCATGCTGGCTATCCCTCAGGGTGTTGTCTTAGCTTGTGCATCTAGGATTGCTCCCTTGAGAAGCAACCACACTTCCTGGACTCCCCTCCCCTTGGGGTCATGGTCCCTTAGGGCCTCACTGACATGTCTCCTGAGCTTGTCAAAGTCAGCCCTCCTGAAGTCAAGGACCTCTACTGCTGACTGACTTGACAGCTTTTCGGCAGATAGTGAAGGTGATCAGCCAGTCCATTAAGAATGGCCTCTTTAATAATCTTTTCTAAGACCTTCCATGGGATAGAGGTCAGGCTGATGGGCCCATAGTTTGCCAGATCCACTTTCCTCCCTTTCTTGAACATGGGCACCCATTGGCCTTCTTCCAATCATTGGGCACTTCACCAGAGCACCAGGAGCTCTCGAAGATCCATGTCAGGGGCTGAGCTATGATGCAGCACAGATCCTTGAGTACTCTGGGGTGTAAATTGTCAGGGCCAGCTGACTCAAAGGTGTTCATCCTCTCAAGGTGTTCCTTCACAAGGTCAGAATTGATGGAGAACAAGGAACCACCCTCACTCAGCTGTCCCTGTCTCGTAATGGGCAGGGGCGTCCCATGGGACTTGGCAAACACTGATGCAAAGTACCCATTTAGTAAGTTGGCTTTTACGTGGGCATCGGTCGTCAGATGTCCCATCTGGTTTAGCAGGGATCCAGTGTTGCCCTTGCTTTTCCTCTGGCTCCCCACATATCTAAAAAAGGACTTTTTATTGTCCTTGATACTTGTAGCTAGTTGGAGTTCCATCGCAGCCTTGGCTTTCCTGGTTCACTCCCTGCAGGTCCAGACCAGTGCAGTATGTTCCTCTTTGGAGGTGCATCCTGTCCTCTATCCTTTGTAGGTCTGTCTTTTTAGATGCAGGAGGTTCATTAGTTCCTTGCTGAGCCAAGGGGCCTGTCGTGCCCTCTTGCTACCTTTCCTCATGCTTTCCAAGTTGGAATAGCCTTAGCTTGTGCATCTAGGATTGCTCCCATGAGAAGCAGCCACTCTTCCTGGACTCCCCTCCCCTTGGGGTCATGGTCCCTTAGGGCCTCACTGACATGTCTCCTGAGCTTGTCAAAGTCAGCCCTCCTGAAGTCGAGGACCTCTGTACTGCTGACTGACTTGACAGCTTTTCAGCGGATAGTGAAGTTGATCAACTCATGGTCACTGTCACCCATCTTCTGTTTGATCATTAGGTCACTGATTAGGTCATCCCTGGTTTCCAGTACCAGGTTGAGCAGTGCTTTGCCTCTCATTGGCCTATAGAATTCTTGAGTCAGAGAGAGCTCAGCCCCAGGGCAAGATACAAGGTGCAGCTGGCCATGACACTGGCAGTCACCAGCAGTGCCAGCTCCTCCCTAGGGGGCCCCTAGCCAGTCACATGCAAGGCTTACCTCATGAGATGAGGACACTGGGTGCAGCCACATGCCATCACTGACAGGGAGGACCACACTGAGCTGTCAGCCTTGCCAGCCCTGGCCATGTGGTAAGCCCTGCACTGGGGGTAGGGCCTTCCCCTCAGACACTGCCGCCCTTGTCCCCCACCCAGCCTGTCCACACTTCCCTGGCTCCGGTTTCCCCACCACAGCATGCAGAGAGGTGGGACACAGTGCCCAACTTTATTGAGCAGCATGTGAGCCTGCAGCTAGGTGCCCACAGGCCTCTTACATGCTCAAGGCTCACATTTGCGAGAGCCCAGCAGAACAAATTATGCTGAGGGGAAACCAGCACAGGTTCGTAGCAGGCAGATTATGCCTGACTAATCTAGTCTCTTTTTATGACCAGGTTATGAAACGCCTGGACACAGGAGTAGGGGTGGATGTCGTATACTTAGACTTCAGGAAGGCCTTCGATACGGTATCCCACACCATACTGGTGAACAAGTTAAAAGGCTGTGACTTGGATGACTACACAGTCGGGTGGGTGGTGAATTGGCTAGAGGGTCGCACCCAGAGAGTCATGGTGGATGGGTCGGTATCGACCTGGAAAGGTGTGGGCAGTGGGGTCCCGTAGGGCTCGGTCCTTGGACCGATACTCTTTAATGTCTTCATCAGCGACTTGGACGAGGGAGTGAAGTGTACTCTGTCCACGTCTGCGGATGACACAAAACTGTGGGGAGAAGTGGACATGCCGGAGGGCAGGGAACAGCTGCAAGCAGACCTGGACAGGTTGGACAAGTGGGCAGAAAACAACAGAATGCAATTCAACAAGGAGAAATGCAAAGTGCTGCACCTAGGGAGGAAAAATGTCCAGCACACCTACTGCCTAGGAAATGACCTGCTGGGTGGCACAGAAGTGGAAAGGGATCTTGGAGTCCTAGTGGACTCCAAGATGAGCATGAGTCGGCAGTGTGACGAAGCCATCAGAAAAGCCAATGGCACTTTATCGTGCATCAGCAGATGCATGACGAATAGATCCAAGGAGGTGATACTTCCCCTCTATAGGGCGCTGGTCAGACCACAGTTGAAGTACTGCGTGCAATTCTGGGCACCACACTTCAAGAGGGATGCAGATAACCTGGAGAGAGTCCAGAGAAGGGCCACTCGTATGGTTAAGGGCTTGCAGGCCAAGCCCTACAAGGAGAGACTAGAGAACCTGGACCTTTTCAGCCTCCGCAAGAGAAGGTTGAGAGGCGACCTTGTGGCCGCCTATAAGTTCATCACGGGGACACAGAAGGGAATTGGTGAGGTTTTATTCACCAAGGCGCCCCCGGGGGTTACAAGAAATAATGGCCACAAGCTAGCAGAGAGCAGATTTAGACTGAACATTAGGAAGAACTTCTTCACAGTTCGAGTGGCCAAGGTCTGGAACGGGCTCCCAAGGGAGGTGGTGCTCTTCCCTACCCTGGGGGTCTTCAAGAGGAGGTTGGATATGCATCTAGCTGGGGTCATCTAGACCCAGCACTCTTTCCTGTCTATGCAGGGGTTTGGACTCAATGATCTATTGAGGTCCCTTCCGACCCTAACTTATATGAATCTATGAATCTATGCTGAGGAATGTGTCAGTGCCAGCAGTGATGTCCTCCTCATCAGTGGGGGGAGGGACATGTAGCACAGACATAGGTAGCTCTGCAGTCAGTAGTGGATGTTGTGGGGCATCCTGGGCTTGCCCCCTGCACTGTCATAACTCAAAGTCCCTGTGGGAGGGTAAATGTGTCTGTCTCCTTGGCCTCACTCAAGAGCTTTCGTGACACGATTTGAGATGGGAGAAATGATGAGAGTTATTCCCTCAGTGAGGCAAGATACCATTGACCACCCAGACAGTAGTTTAAAAAGGTGTAACATTTTCTGAGTGCTGGTTACCAAGTCGTCTTTGGTTGTGCTTATTGCTTGTTAGCAAAGGAGCAGTTTCTTCATGGCCCTTCCGAGCCTCTCATGTCTTCCTTCCCCTGCTTCCCTTTTCCAGGGTTTGTCCTCCAGGCTTTCTGGGCCTGTCTTCAGCTGCTCTCATTGCCTGTGACCCCTCAGGTAGGTACCCCACTGCTCACTGGTGAGCCATTGGCAAGTAGTCCCTTGGGTTTATGTGCTCCTGTTCTATACATCATCCACTGTGTATTGTTCTCTGTCTCCAAGTGTCCAGAGGGCAAGGTTCTGTCCCTTGCCTCCTGCCTTTTTAAGCATGGTGGCCACTTTCATTTCTCTTATCTCCACCCAGTGTGCACATAGATGGGCTGGAAATGCCTGCACTGGCTGCCAACCTTCTCTTTTTCATGACCCCGTCCCCTTCGGCTACCCATGTCCTGAAGCTACTCCCCAAGTAACAGGGTTTCTATCTTAACACCCTGTTACAGTCCCATACCGGGTGCACAGGTATGCCTGGGGCACAAGGAGGATCAGCAACAGCAGGGCACTGTGTGTTGAGCACCCGTTGGCCCATGCAAACAGCTCATCATGCACCACCCAGGACATGCACAGCATGGTCACAGTTGGGACACAGTGGCAGCATGGTGAGGGGCTGGTCCTGGGGTACTTTCCTGGAGAGGCCCTCAGTAGAGATGGTGGGAGTGCATGCAGCTCCTCATTTCAGATGTCTGGGAGCCCCATGGCCCCTGATCCTGGACACTGTGGGTTGGGTTGCAGCATAGCAGAATGGTTGGCTTGCAGTGAGGGCGGGGGGCGGCAGGATCTGGAGCCATGGCAGCAGGTGCTGCCAGGAGCCTGGCCTATTCCTATTTGGGAAAGGAGCAGGAAAGGCAGACTGTCTGTGGCCAGAACCCAGTGTCCTGCCAGTTTCTGGGGAGTGCACAGGGATGCGGGGCTGTGAACAGCTGACCCCTGATCTGAGGCCAAGCAGCTCATGGCCTCTGGAACAGAGAATCTTTTCTCTGAAATGTTGCAAACTCTCACAACAAGCTTCTGTCTCGTGGCTGTGCAGCCACTGCAGCTGGATGCAGGAGAGAGGCCACACTTGGCAGCAGGGATGAAGCCATGGGGTCAACCAAGGGTGAGACCCCAACCCACCACACTCACTGCAGCATCCACACCCACAGGGGAATGGCCAAAATTTGGGGTACTCCCATCCCATGGCCCTCCACTCTCGGACACCACAAAAATCACTTTGTAAATTGTTGGTGTGTGGGATGGGTGGTGGAAAGTATGTTTTTGTTGAGGACAGAGGGGGAGGGGAGGTCTATTTAATATGAGGGAAATAAAGAGTTGGTCTTATGATGTGTCTTTTATGAGTGTGGTGTAGGGGGTTGGCAGCTGGGGTTGCAAGTCCATAGGAAATAGTGTAGATGAGCTAGAGTGGGGAGTGCTGGAGGACATGGTTGGTCAGGGACTCCAGCACCCCATGTCCCAACCCCTGGTTGCAGGTGCTTGGCTCTCCTGGCACTTAGGTGGGTGGGGCCTGCTGCTGCCAGCAGGGCCAGCATGAGCCTGGAGTGGTGGTCATCACTGCTAGGGACAGGAGCAATCATGGCATGGGGAGGCAGAGTGGGCAAGGAGAGACCTGCTGTGTGCTGCCTCTGTGCTTGGCACACTGCTCCTGAGCAAGGAAGGGGCTGGCCAGACAGCAGAGTGGAGCTGGCTTTTGAAGATGGCAGCCAGGTGCCAGAAGCTGCAGCCAGAGACTTGAGCATCCTCTGGTGGTGGCAGAGACCCATTGCAGGGCTGCAGGAAACTGGGTGCAAATCTGCTCCCTAATCTCCGCATGTGTAGACGCCTGCCCAAAAACACTTACACCAGAGTAAACTTCATCCAGAGTAAATGCATGTATAGACATGCCCACTGACAATGAAAGCAGTGCTGGGGTCTCTGTAAATCAGGTGCTTCATTCCTGGGAATTGATACACAATGACTCCATCT
This sequence comes from Alligator mississippiensis, assembly GCF_030867095.1. NCBI lineage: Eukaryota > Metazoa > Chordata > Crocodylia > Alligatoridae > Alligator > Alligator mississippiensis. The sequence goes on from NC_081824.1 coordinate 88,708,741, forward strand.
ACAGGAGATGCTGACTGCACAGTTGTTACTGTGCAGTCAGTTAGTACTTGCATACACAAGTACTAAATGACTGTGCAGTAACCAATCTTACTGCGCAGTAGTGTCCCCAAATGGCTTTTTGGTGATGCTGACTGTGCAGTAGCCTATTGCTACTGCGCAGTAATGTCACATCACTCTTTGTGCCACACGGTGCTACTGCACAGTAGTAATGAGCACAGTTAGCATCCCTCTAATGTAGACTTGGCCACTGATATCATTATATAGGGAGGGACAGGCTCTGTGTGGTTCCATTAATGTAGAATCACATGATTCATCTACTGGGTTGGAATCTTCAGCTCCATCTGAGTTATTGGTCTCTTTTACTATAGTTCTTTATATTCTTATTGCTATACACAATAACACTGCACTAGTTCTATTAAATGCACAGTTGTCTTCAACTGGGCTAAGTATAGACAGTCAAAAAGCCTGTGGCTGAATTAATTCAATCATTGTAGGTTAGTTTAAGCTGAACAGATAGAACCAATAAACAAGTGAACACACATTCACTCTTGATTCCAGAAATGCAGCTACATGCCTGCAGTGGCGTAGGCCAAAAGCTGCGGGGCACTAGAGCACATCTCCCCACTCCACTGAAGTAGACAGTTTGGGCAAAGGCTAGCCCACCACCCTGTGAGGAGGAAGGGGAGAGGGGTTTGTGTGGGCAATGCAAAACATCCTGGGAAGCTGGGGGACTGTGAGCTAACTTGAATCTTGAGGGGATCTGGGACAGAAGTTTAATAAACCAACTTAACCTAAATCTAATCTTTATTAAACAGAAGTTTAATAAACCAACTTAACCTAAATCTTATCTTAACCTAAGTCTGATACTACATACATCCAGGTTTACCTTAAACTGGTTTCAGCCATTTTGTAAGTTGTTTGTGTGCACTGAACTTATGCTGTGTTACAGATTTGAACTGGTTTTTGATCACTTATACTGGTTTATGTGTAATTTCTTGTCTTTAGCCCTGGAGTACAAAGTATGGTTTTCACCAAAAGTATTAAGAGATGATCTGAAAGTTTCAGAAATAGGAAACTGATATTATTGCTAGAGCTGGTTGAATTATTCACAGAAATAATAATGAAGTTTAATCCATTTTCCTATTGATAAATCTTTTAGTAATAAACCATGATTTTGACAAATGTATTCATAATTCTAAATTATTCAGATATATTATCTAAAACAATTTCAGTCTATGGAATGATTGCAAATTGTTTAATTTTAGTAATGTATGAGTATGCAATATTTTGAATTTGCCCATATAAACTCACTTCAGCGTCCCAATATCTGCCCATCTGAGATCTGCTAATTTAAGACACTCAGTTCAGAAAAAGCAGAAAAAAGCAGCATTATGATGCCTTTGCAGCTCTGTAATTCTAGACATCATTTAAATTTGGTTCAATATTTTAATTTATATTGCAGCATTATCTGGGATGCAGATATTCATCTACAGTAGCTGATAGGAAACACTGGGACAGTCTACATGAGATGCTAATTGCACAGAAGCCTAATACTGCTTAGTTAAGCATCACAGCATGGACAGTGCTAATATGTGACTGGACAGTATTATTAGGCTATTGCACAGTAGGGCTGTGCAAAGCTTCGGTCCCTGATGCAATTTGGTGGAGATTTGGCCCAATTCGGTGGCTGAATCTCCAAATCTGAATCAAAAAGAGGACCCTTTGATTTCTCTGAATTGAATCAGAACTCCCCAAATTGATTTGGAAAGATTCAGAAATTTGGATATAGATACAGCTTTAAATGTTTTTTCTACATACCTCTAGGTAGCAGGTAGCTCATGAATGCTGTGATGCTGGGGTGCATGGAGCATCCCACAGAAGTGCAGGGGGGCTCCCTAGCGCACTCGGCAAAAGACCCAGAAGTGGACCAGAAGCATTTCTGGTCCACTTCCGGGTCCGCTGGGAAGCATGCTAGGGGGCCCCCCTGCATCCCTCTGGCTCAGTGGCTGGTACCTTCTGGGTCTGGGGGGGGAACCCAGGGTCCCACCATGGCTGACTGCTGAGCCAGAGAGACTTGAAGGGGCCCCCCAGCACCCTCCCCGGTGGACCTGGAAGTGGACTGGAAGTACTTCCAGTCCACTTCCGGGTTCACTGCTGAGCATGTGGAGGGACCCGCCACACTCCTCTGGGATGCCCCATCTGCCCCACCATTGCAGCATTCATGAGCCGTGCCTAGTACCTCATGGTATGTAGAAAAACCATATAAAGACTGTCTATGTCTGAATCTCTGACTCTCCAAATCAGCATTGAATCTTCAGATTTGGATTTGGCTGAAACAAATCAGGGACAGTGATTCGAATCAATGAACCAAATTCCTTTCCCTGATTCAGGCCGAATCCAAATCTGAATTGAATAGGGCCTGCTTCACACAACCCTACTGCACAGTAGTGTCACTAAAAAGGCATTTGCTGGTGCTACTGTGTCATAACTCCACTTACAGTGCATTTATTTATTATTTGATTATACAAGTACTAAATTAAATGTGCAATAACCACTGTGCATTAATGAACGTGTAGACATGCCCACTGAAGGCAGAATATCTTTCCAAGGCTTAGGTGAAAACTTCTACTTCAGGTTCACAACCCTGAAGGTAGGAATCACTCCTTCCCATTAAAAGACCATAAGGCTGCTGCTACTCCCAAAATCATTCCTTGACTCTTGGAGTTTGTTGGGGATAACATTGAGCTGTATATTCCCAGGTGGATAGCTGGGAATGGAGAGAAAACAGAGGTGCCCTGGCCATCATGCCTTTATCCTAGCCATTGTATGTAAGGGCAACTGAAATATTACATCAGTTTTCTTCTATCCAAATATTCTTGATACATATGACTACTGAAGAATTAAGAATCTTGCCTACCCTATTGCTTTTTCCCTTATTAAACATACCTAAGTAGCACCCTAAAGAAAGGGAAAGATTCTCACAATGTGGGAACAGGAACATGTTATGATGAGAGACAGGTGGTAAGCAAACCCAATTTAGACTATTTACAATGGCCCTGAAGTGGGGACCTAAAGGGTCTGAAGCAAGCTTCAAGGTATTTATGGCCCACCTGGCCCATTGTTTCCTTTTTAAAGCCACCTTAATAAAGGTTTCCTTTACCCTGTTGCTTCCAGTCCAAGTTGCCCCCTCCTACTGTGCTATTTTTCCCTACATTTGGACAAGCTTGTAACGATCATAACAACCATGCAGTCAGTAGATAGTAATAGATTCACAGCAGTCATCACTAGAATTCTGTCTCAGGTCAGATGGGCCACCTGGGGGTTCAGTCCTGAATAACCTGAAACAGGCAGGGCTAAAGTGACCTGGGACTAAAGTTAGTCTCTAATCCTACCACAAGTAGACACCTGCCAAAATCTGCTTAATCTGCATTATTTTAATGTGCACTAAATTTAAGCCTGCTTAAATTCATATGTAGACAAGACTGGCATGTATCGATGGCTGACCAGGAGCAAACTTGAACCCAGTCAGCTGGGCAGCAGGGGGCGGGAGATTGCTCCCTGCCCTTGGGAGCTGCCTGCTGCTGGACCACTAGAGCCTGGGTAGAGACCATGCCCCCTGCAGCAGGGAGCTCCCAGCCCCTGCTCTGTTATCATGATTGTGGTCATGGGGCAGGGGCTGAAAACTATCCAAGTCAGGAGATCGAGGCACCCAGCTGGGGACTTGCTGCTAGCTGCCCCACCAGTGGATCAGGGCAGGGAGTTGGAACCTGCCCCTCCCCTGAAGCTCTTTTCAAGTCTCCTGTCCTGATTGGGGAGCCGGAGCCAGGAGCTCCCTGCTGCTGGGGCAGGGGATCACTGTCCCCACCTGGGTTCCATTGGCAGAGTCCACCCCAGCAGCAGACAGCCCCCTCAGGGGCAGGGAGCTATCTCCCAACCTCTGCAAGGAGACAGCTGTCTCCTGGCCCCATGCTCCCTGCCAGTCTATGTGCTACTACCCAGGAGGAGCCTAGAGCAGGGCCAGAGGGGGTGGGAGCAGACTGCTACCAGGAGCAGCTCCTGCATCCCTGCATGTGTACATGTCTACCTGTGGTGGGTTTACTGTAGAGCAGCGCTTCTCAAAGTGGTAGTCCGTGGACCAGTGCCAGTGTGCTAACCACCAGTCGCCAGTCTGTAGCGAGTTGCCAGGAAAGAAAGAAATATATTTTCAGAAGCATAACATTGATATGTCATAGCACCACAGTTCGTACATTCCAACACTCCAGGTGACATCACGTCGCGCAAGGTGAGGAAAGAGAAAGAAACAGCTGGTCGCGCATTTGTGTAGCGCTGTTACACGCAGTTGCTGCCACCGGCTGAACTGGGCACTAGTCCCTGGCTCACTGGAAAAAAAAATTGCCAGTCTGCCGCATCAGATAGTTTGAGAAGCACTACTATAGAGCATTGCATGCATAGACACGCCCACTAACTAGCTTTTTGCAGCATCTTTCCCCTTGATAAGTGTCATGGAGTTTTTTTCCGCCCAACAATAAAAGTAAAGCAGGCCTTTTATTCAGGGTACCAAATGATCTCATTTGACTAACTTCCTTGGGTATGATGCAAATTTTCAACCAGGAGATATCAGCAGGTAAAAGGATATATCATTAGAGGACCTATCTTGACATGTTCCAGTGTAGACATGAGGTATTTGCAAAAAAATAAACTGCATAGTGGGTATCTTTATATATACACAGGATGTGTCTACATGTGAGCCCCACTGTGCAAGTACTAAATGACTGGACAGTACCCATGTACTGTGCAGTCCTGGCAACACATGGGTCATTTCCAACCCTACTGCGCAGTCACAGTTAGTGCCTGATGCTAAATTGCTGTAGTGACAAACTATGTCACCATAGCTCATTGCTACAGCGACATATCATCTCATGTAGATGCGCCCACAGTTTTGTAGTCATCATTACTGTATTTAAATCCACATTAATGACCTAAGTAAACCATACCTGGAAAAACAAGAAAAAATGTCTTCTCTATGTCTAATATAATAGAAGGAAAGTCAGACAGATGTAAATGGAAGATTTTCAGTCATTGTTAGATGACAGGATGGCAAAGGCATAGGAGAGACTTATACTCAGTTCAAGATATTTAAAAATGCCTGGGTTTATATGGGATTTATAAAACTGTAATCCTGTTTCTTAAAATAGTGAAACATAAATCACTGTCACCTCTCCTTGTTTCCACTCAGTCTGATTACCTATATTTCAAAACTTTCTTTCTTTCATTTGTCTCCCTGGAACATATGCTTAGTGAATGAGTATTGATCAGGGGAGTCTGAAGGCAGCAGATTAGAAGGCCTTACATTTAAATCACAAAGCAAGTATTCCAATAACTAGTTTTCAGTTAAACCAATAATTTCACTGAAGTCAGATTTCCTTTACTACCCTCTGTCCATGTTCTTGTATGAGGCATGCTTTTTTTTTTTTTACTTTTGTACACAAACTCTTTGATTTATCTATCCTCCATTTTAGTACAATGAATAAAGAAATAAATAAATGTAAGAGCCACTGAAATTGTCCTTTGCCTGTTTTAAAAGCAAGCCTTACAAAAAGCGGAAAGAAATACTTAAGTCTAGACACTCATAAGGGAAGGGCAATGCTGTCACATTGCACATATTTCTCTAGTCTCTGACTTCTGTATTATGTACCTTCTCTTCATATCCAACCATGCTTCACTTCAGATTTTCTACCTCTTGACTGAAAGTGAGTAGGGTAGTATTCCTCATTAAAACTCAGTTCCCAGAAGCAGTTTATACTCTACATTGCATATATCAAAGGAGAAAAAAAACGTGTACAATCAGCTGGGACCATAGACGAGCAGAAGAGCTACTGTCTCAGATTGTGACTGAGAAAAAAAGTTGGAGCTAGTCCAGTTCCACTCCCATTTCATAGGGGAAAATGGCTGGTGAATCTAATGGCCCCTGATTGCTCAACTTCTCTTTAAGCTTCTACAGATCACAGGGACCCCATTGTACTGCACTGTGGAGGAACCTCAAATACTATCTCTATGCCAAATAGTTCTACTAGGTCACAGTCCTTCCTGCAACAGCTAAGAAATATGAAGGATTTGACCAAATCAAGGGTGTAAAGTGTTTGAGGGGCCTGACAGTCATAGGCAGTTCTTTTTCTGAAAAAGCAATCCTGCCATACCTGTCAGAAAAAAAAAACAAAACAAACACATCTACTTTCATCTTTTGAGACTGGAATTCTGACTAGAGCTATCCAAATAACTGCATTTCCAATTTTAATGTTTAACTGGGAATGACCAGAATAAAACATGTTCATTTCTTCAGTAAAAGGAGCATCTCCATAATCATTTTGGGGTCAAGCAAATATTCTCCTTGAATTAAAGCATAATTTGCTTTGGTGGTTTTAAATATTTTATTATTTGGTCTCAAAATATTGTTTTGAAATAAAAGAATGGAATGTGAACCACAAAACATTTTGATTTTTACAATTTTTTTTTTCATTTTCTCATCCAAAACTAATGGTTTAGTTTGCAAACAGTTCAAATCACCCTAAAACTGTGTTTTAGTAATAAACTAGTCAAACTTTAACAATTCACCCCTCTATAGTTCTGATAGTTTTTTAACAAAATCTTTCAAATACTATGCTCTATTAAAGTCTTTTCAAATGCTCTATCAAATGTATATTAAAATTGCAATTTTCATCAGCAATTCACTTTAGTATTGCTTTCTTTCAGTATATCTTCATCAATGCTACCTTAAATTCAAAATAATTGTAGTCTGAGGCTGTTCAGGGAAATAAGGTTTGGCACATAAGCTTAGCACCCAAAGTTAGTTTGGCTTTCTAAGTCTAAAGCAATCTAGATGGTTCAGCATGCAAGCTTTCACAGGATTTAGGTCACCCTAACTTGGCACTCATGGCCATGTGTAGATGAAAGGAGAGGTGTGTTTGCACAATACTTTAAAGTGAACTAAATGCTTTTGCACTACTTTAATGTTGTCAGTGTTTGCACACCTTGGTGGTGTATTGTGCATTCATTCCAGCCACTGTAGGAAATTTGGTGACATAATTAAATGACTTGGGATGCAGCAAACTAAACCTCCTCTGAGAAGTTTTAGTTTGCTGCCCCTACAACCGTGCAGAAAACCAATGGGCTCCATGCAGCTCCATGGCTCTGCAGGAAGCCCTGCAGGCAGCCTGGCAGCAGTCTAAGAAAGCAGCTCTGCCCAAGAAAAGTGGGGAGCCTGATCTTTTTCTTTTTCTTCCTCCCCTGGAGCCTGCCTGTCTGCCTGAGATGCATGCAGGCCTGGTGCTTCCCTCCACAGCTGAGGTGCCCCCCGGGATGCCCGAGCCAGATACCTGTGGGCAGCTGCTACTTGGGGCAGTGCAGCTTTTGTAGAGGGAAGCACCAGCCCCGACCCCCTACAGCCCAGGGACTGCTCTACTCACCGACAGCTCGCCCTTCCCTCCCTGCTGGAGAGGCAGGTCAGTCAGCAGTGTGTTTGTATGACAGGAGTATTTAATCAGCTCTAAAAGCAGTGGTTTTTTAAAATCCACTGCTTTAATTTAAGGCCCCTGTTTCATCTACATGTCCCATAGTGTTAGTTCTCATCTGACAAGGTCTAAAATGGGTTAACTGACCCTAACAAATGTTTGCATGTGTCCCTGGCACAGCCCTGAGGCTGGGAAAGCCTAGCCAATCTCCACAGTCCTGCAGTTGTGCTGTTTTAACTTTCCCAAGCTTGATCGAACTATTGTAAACCCCCTAAGTAAAGTACACCCAGATTAGGAGTCCCCTCCCTGTTAGATCCTTCAGGTCCCCACAACTTACTTACCTCTGTCTTCCTGTGTAAATGCTTGCATGCAGAAGAACATGACTTAGGTTAGAAAGCTTAAAGTAAGCTTCCTAACCTGAGTAATTTGAATGCTCATTTGTACCCTTGGGATGCAATCCTGAATGCAGGGAACTGCATTTGCTGTGGCACGAATAGCAGCAGCACAAATTTGTGCCACTGCTTTTTGCTACTGTGGATGCCCCAGAATGAGGGATTTGCTGCAGGGCAAAATACCCCACTTTGAGGAAACTGCTATTTCTCTGCTCCTCCCCCACCTGGCATGCTGGAAGAGATGGAGGACACCTAAAGCAGTGGAGATGCTCTGGTTAGCAGCCAGAGCATCTCCCTGGAGGATCCAGCCTCCAGTTTCTTTGGTGCACACGCCTGGAGCATATGCCACATGGCTTTCTTTTGCAGACTACACACACACACATACACACACACTGGGAGTTCCTGGTATCAAATTTTGGTGCCGTGCTGCAAATTTGCAGCTTGGTGAGGAGTTGCACATGTGCCACATGTGGTTTGCGGCACATCAAACAGTTTTGAGGTGCCATAAACAGCACATGCATGCTCACCTGGATGTATGCACCTTTGGAAGCCAAATTTGTCTCATGAGTCTGGGCAGCCTTCTATTTATAAGAGATATTTTGGGAGAAATGGAGTTCATTTTTGTGGTGCTCAACTACTCTTCACATTTTGTTACTATAATAAGGATTTATGTTAATTTAGTCCTTAGAGGTCAGAATGCTGTTGTTCTAGACACCTTGGGCACTTGCAAACATTTGCTGCTGCATTCAGTCTATGATCACAAGGCTTTTTTTAAGCTGCATCACTGTAGATTGGAAGTGGCATGTTTAGACGTTTGCTGGTGCCACCAGCCATGCTGGAAACTTAGTGTAAGTTACTCAGGTTGTGGGGAAGAGGCAGGTAGGATCTGAGGGAGCTGGTGGGTCTGTGAGGCAGGGTATTTAATGAGATTGGGGGCAGGGGGTGGGTTGGGGTCCATGGGGGGAGGTTGTCCATCCAGGGGTGGGGAAATTTGGGGGGATGAAAATCAGGGGAGGAGTAGAGTAGGAAGAATGAAGCTCTGGGGCTGGAGTGGGTGGCTGGGCTTTCCTAACCCCAGGGCTAGGGTCTGAATGTATGCAGACATCCGACAATGTGGGTTAACCCATTCCCAATCTAAGACAATTCCCTTTCTCAGGACTGCCATTTTTTTTATTTAAATCCCTTGAGTGTCTGCACAGATGGGCATTTAGATCAACCGAACCCTAGTTAGGTTGATCTAAATGTAACATCTGCAGGTATCCTATATAAACATATAACATAGTATCTCTTCAACTCACAGTTATATCTACTTGCAAGACTATGAACCAGAGATGGATAAAATAAGCTGAGGAGATCACTAAGAAACAATGAAATGATACTGGTTGAATATAAAATAGTGCTTACTGCAAACCAGCTGCCTAAAGATGGAACATTCAAGTCATTCTTTCCAAACAGTATGTGAGTATCTTTCTTATTAAAGTACTGGCAATGAATATTTTCACCACTCAAAGGTAAAGCTACACTCAATGCTTTAAGAAAGCATAGAGTGAAAAGCATTTTGTATCTGAGAAGACTTTAAAAATGTATTCCAGATAATTGGATTTAAATGAAATAAAACTTTAAAAATCCATTTACAATACTTCTGCAGCTTGGCTCTTATATATTCATCCCCCCATGGGACACCTACTATTGTATTTTATCAGTCAGTTACCTTCACTTATTTCCTTTAGTCTTTCCCTATTTAAAATTCCATATATGTCTTATTTTGGTTTTAACACTTTATTTCTAACACTTCAGGTTTTAACTTTTCTTTTTAAAGCTAGACAGCTCCCTTTGTTACTCTGTCCTAGATTTGACTTAGAATCTAATTTCTAATTAAAATGAAGTGTTTCAGTTCTCCTTAACACTACTAGGGGTTGCATAGAAATTTCAGTCCCTACAGCCAATTTAATGCTTACATCTAAGTATTTTTTAGATCTGCTGAGACCACAGACTTATGGTGGGTAATCTTTCAAACTGAAAAATGAATCCAGCTGTGGTACCTCTAAAGTCTGAAAGTGAGCAGTCTTAAATAGCCTGCAATTTAACTAAATTCTTATTGCTATGTTCAAAGGTAATGAGATAATGGGATTACTATAACTACATTAAGCATGGTGAATTTTAGGATAGATTTATTTGGAAATGTATGTGTGTTATAAAAAGCAGTATTTTAAACTATTGAGACATTGAAGATTTTTGACCCTGTAATGACTCCAAAGGAGAGGGTATCTTTACTGAGGGCTTCTGAGTCTATATATGGAATGTTGTGAGACTGCAATACAGAATAAATTGTGTTTTCTTGTCCTGTCATTTAGAAAGACTGATACTGCAAACTAATAGCTAGCATAAGGCTGGTCCTGTCACTAAGCCTAAAGTTTAGGCCTTGGGAGTTGTCAGAAGTTAAAAATCCCTGATCTACTATTCACTCATGTTAGATTTTGGGTAAATCAGTTATTGTTGGAAGCAAAAAGTAGCATTGGCAACGAAGTGCCAGTCTCCAGAGTATATTTCAGAAAACTGAGTAGACTCTGTATACGATAATGGGCAAATCTACACGTTCATTAATGCACTGTAATTATGGTGCATTGAAGTTTAGTACCTGTGATAACAGTTACTAAATGTGCTATAATCAGCGCATGTTTTCTTTTTTTGTGACACTAATATTCGGCATATTATTTCTACTGTGCATTAGTGCATTAGCACTTTTGCTGTGACGTACTAATGTGCAGTTGAATTAGTCTACTGCACATTTAGCATCTCCTGTCAATGCACCCACACAGAAGGAGATAGTTATCTCAAGGTATGATCTCCAAAAAAACCCAACCAAACAACCAACAACAAAATAAACAAACCCAGAATGGAGTGGGGATCTGCTTTACCTAGACAAAATAATAAAAGCTGAAAAAACGAATTTGTCTTCAATTCTGGCCTTCTCAATGGCTTAGACATTGTATTTAGGTTTGCAATGAGGTAACTCCACTGACTCATCCTGAAAGGCACTGTTTATTTTCAAAATGGAAAAGTGTTCACTTTTAGAGCAGTTGTTGTTTAGTCCAGAATGAAAGGATGTGGGAGATTCAGGTTAAAGTCCCTCTAGCTGCATCCACATGAATGCACATGTGCATTTTGAGGTACTTCAAAGGCTTTTGAGGTGCCACAAAATATACCCCACACACTTGATTTGGTTCTCCATGCTGAATATTTGCAGTGCAGAGCCAAATTTAGATACTGGGAAATCCTGTTATTAAAAAAAAAAAAAAAAAAAAATGCAGAAAAAAAGGAGGGTGGCACACATGGCAACAGTATGCAGCATTCAAAACCAGAGCCTGGCTGGCCAGAGTTATGCGTTGGATGCCAACCAGGCTTTGCACACCTGGATTACTGCTTCTGGAGCCCTGGGAGGCCCCCAGGACTCCAAGTAAGGCTGCTGAGGCCAGTCCGGGTGATGACCCCAGCCTCTCCTACCCCACCCAGAGTATTTTTCTCTACACTAACCCCACATGCAGGGGAGCATGCCAAGGCAAAAAGCAGCAGCATGAATTTGTATTGCTACTTTTTTCCCCCATGACAACCACATATTCCTGCACATGGAAATACAAACTTTGTGTCTGAGATGATTCAAGCTCCATCACCCATCTATCTAGGGAGTGTCCAAAGGAACAGGCTGTTTGTTCATTCTGGGTGAAGACACTTTCCACTCCTACTATTGAAAGTACTCCTCTCAAAAGAAAGATTTTTAACTCAGGTAAAAGCAATGATTTAAGGTACTTCTCAGCATTAACTCAAAACTATGACATTTAATTTACTTACTAAATTTGCAGTCTAGTTTCTTTTAAGAGTTGCACTGATGAGTCTGATCATTTGAAAATTTGGACATGTCAAACAATAGCACATGCAAGTGTTACATAAATATAAAAGATAGCTTTTCAAGGAAAAAAAAAGTTGAAACTAAGTTGTAGGATGCCTCTTGTGCAGTATATAGGATTCAGCAGGTTTCTGCACAAATATTTTTTTCTGGAAAAAAATGCTATTTCAGGTCAATTAGAGCTATTTGCAAATTTAGGTCAAAATCAATAAATAGTTAACATTCTGGAAATGAAACATTTTTACTTTCTTGACAAAAACTACATTAAAAAAGGAATAAAAACTTGTGAAAAAAAATAATTTTGTATTGACTCAGAATGAATTTTATTTCTGATTTTTTGGTTTAAGCAATGAACTGAGAAATCAATTATTCACAGTGCTCTAGCTGCAAGTGGTAATAAGCTCTGCCAAACTTTTAAATGATACTTAGAGGTTCTGTGTTCTTTTCCTTTGTTGTTGAAGAATAAATGCCAAAGGCTTGATTCTGCTCTCTTACAGAGATATACATCAAGAATAAATTCACTGAGGTTGATAGCATTATATCAGTTTAAAATGGCTAAACCAGAAATAAAGGAACAAACTATTAATATTTTGCTTACTATGGTTAACTTGCTTTAACTTCAAAGTTAACATCGTGTCAATCCTTCTGGATTATGTTCTCTGTTTGTCATAATTATGGAGTGATCTCTCACTCCAGAAAATAGACAGATATCTAACTGGATTGCTGATAAATGTAAATTAAAATGCATAAGTGTACAGTTTTATCATTCTGATGAGTGACAGACCTACACTGAATCTGCCAGTTTCTTGTGGAGTTAAAACAAATAAGTAACATTTGCAGAAAATTACATAATGTGAATAAAATTGTAGCATGAACTACTAGATGATACAGTTAGCCTGCCAATATTCAAAACCAAAAACCCAGTACATACCAATTTATATAAAAAATGTATTGATTTGCATACATTTGCATAGATACTTTGCTCATTTATCTCACATATCTAATCCAAATATTCAATATTTTATTTTATACCCAATCACCCACTTTTACTTGTTCAATCTTTTCATCCACCTTATACATTCTCAACATAGCTATCACTCCACACTAACTTCAATTTATACTAAATGTATCCACCTGTTTATTTTGTAGGCATGCAGGAAAGCATGTACATACAATCCACATATATGTTTATATATCTATATCTATATGTATATATATATCTACTATAGATACATACCCTTCTACCCATGCCCTCACTGCATCCCACAGCACTTATACCTGACACCAGGCATGGGTTTTCAAACCTTCTACAGTTTTGCCTGAAAGCACCTGTACTTTTTACTTCCATACTCTCTTGACCTCTGCATGTGCTTCATCCTGCTGTGCTGAAACATCCGTGCTTACTTTGTGTGTACTAGGTCTATACTCTGTCTATGCTAACTCTAGGGCTAGGTTCAGAAATTTAAAAAGCTGAACAGAAAATTGATTTAAGTTATGCAGTTTTCTGTAGCAGCATAGTTTAGACTGGTAGCAAACAGAACACTCTTTGGTGGTGGAGGGAGGGAAATTGTAGACTGGGTTCTGCCCTTTCTAAACCAGTCTGTGTGCTGAACTTCTGTTCTGTTATAGGTATAGACCAGCATTCCCTCTAAGCTCCCTATATTACAGGGAACACTGATATAAATTGGTTTCCAATAATTTTGACTGGTAAAAATTTAATGTCTGTACTTGGCCTAAATGTGCTCATGAAAGCTGGGTTAGTGGGGTTCTGTTCAGTGACTGGTAAACCCCACCTCTTAACAAAGCTTATTGGTGTGTGTATAACATTGTGTGTAGGCACTACTGCAGCTACACTGCTTTCAACTCAAGAGTTAGCACACCCAAAGCCAGTTCAACTTGTCTCAACATGGTAATCCCTTCTATCATATAGAAATGGACAGAGAATTAAAAAAGATGGTCTCCACCTGAACCAGAATGGAACCATAATGCTGGCACTAAATATTAAAAACATCATGGAGCAGTTTTTTAAATGAAAAAGTGGTGAAAAGCTGACGGGTCTGGAAGAGCAAAAAGATCAGGTTGAGACAACCCCAAAGGGGGGCATCACTCAGATTATACACTGTCTTGAAGAGGATAGTATGGAAGTAAGAAGTATAACTGTAGATATTAGTGAGTATAAGTCAGAACATCTAGGGTTCCAAACAAATAGCATGAGCAATAACAGGCAGCTAAACAAGGACAAAATTTATAATTGCTGCTACAAAATTGCCAGAAGATTAAAAATTAAGATGTGTGAAATAGAATACTTTGTATTAAATGATTACTTTGATCTGAGGGGAGATTAAAAATCTGAATGAAAGTAACTCATTCACTCAGAGGGTAGTAAAGCAATGAAACAGGTTATCCAGAGAGATTGTAGAATCTCCATCCCTTTAAGTTTTTTAAGACCCATCTAGACAAAGCCTTGGCTGGGATGATATAGTTGGAAATGGTCCTGCTTTGAGCAGGAAATTGGACAAGATGACCTCTTGAGGTCCCTTCCAACCCTAGTATTTTTATGATTTCTATGATTTCAGAGACTTGGTGGAAAGATAAAAATGGTAGACTTCAGCTCTGGTCACACAGACCTCATTAGATCAAGATATGGAGATAAAATTCTGGGTGTGATAAATGACTGTTTTCTAGAATAACTCAACTTGGAATTCACAAGAGGAGAAACAATTCTAGACCTAATCTTGAGGAACACACAGGACCTAGTTCAAGAGGTAGCTGCTGGTGACCTACTCTATAATAACAACCAGAACACAATAATTTTCAACATTCTAGCAGAAGGAACTAAGTCAAAAAACTCCACCATGTGGACATAAAATTTTAGGAAAAGAAATTACATTAGAATGAGCAAGTTAAAAGTTTAAAGGAACAGCCAAACATGTAAAAAAGTCTTCAGGCAGCTTGGAAGTTGTTTAAAAATACCATATTATATCTCAGGAAAAGTGTATACCACAAATAAAAAAAGGATATCAGTGGACCAATCATACCATTGCATGGTTCTGGAGTACTGTGTCCAGTTCTGGGCACCCCACTTCACTGGATTACTGTGTCCAGTTAAGGGCACCCCACTTCAAGAGTGATGTGGACAACACTGAGAGGGTCCAGAGGAGGGCCACCTGCATGATCCAGGGACAGTAGGGCAGACCCTACAATGAGAGGCTACGGGACCTGAACCTGTTCAGCCTTCACAAGAGAAGGCTGAGGGGGGACCTGGTGACCATCTACAGACTCACTAGGGGGGACCAAAAGGGTTTGGGGGAGACCTTGTTTCCCCTAGCGCCCCCCGGGATAACAAGGAATAACGGCCACAAGTTGTTGGAGAGTAAGTTTAGATTAGACATCCATAGGAACTACTTTACAGTTAGGGCAGCTAGGATCTGGAACCAACTTCCAAGGGAAGTGGTGCTGGCTCCTACCCTGGGGGTCTTTAAAAAGTGGCTCAATGCCTACCTAGCTGGGGTCACTTGAACTCAGTTTTCCTCCTGCCCAGGCAGGGGGTCGGACTTGAAGATCTACAAGGTCCCTTCCAACCCTACTTCTATGATTCTGTGGTTCAATAGCAAAGTTAAGGAGGCCATTCAAGGCAAAAAATAAAATAAAAATCCTTCAAAAAATGGAAGGCATGCCCAAAAGAAGAAAACAGGAAAACGCACATCTTAGGCCAGTCAAGTATAAAAGTATAATAAGGCACGCCAAAAAAGAATTTCAGGAGTGTAGCAAAAGATAGTAATGCTAATTAACCTCCCCCCCACACACTTTTTTTTTAATATGTCAAAAGCAGGAAGGCAGCCAGAGAATCATTGGGACTACTAGATGATAAAGGCAAAAAAGGTGCTCTCAGGGATAAGGCCGTAACAATGAAGCTTTGCATTGGTCTTTACTGCAGAAGATACTGGAAAAATTCATATACCAGTTCAATCCTTTCTAGTAGATAGTTCTGAAGAGTTCATAGATTTCATAGACATTAGGGCTGGAAGGGACCTCGGAAGATCATCGAGTCCAGGCCCCTGCCCAAAGGGCAGGAAGTCAGCTGGGGTCATAGGATCCCAGCAAGATAAGCATCCAGTTTGCTCTTGAAGGTGTTCAATGTAGTGCTTGAACCACCTCCAGTGGCAAGCTGTGCCAGACCTTGGGGGCTTGGACAGTAAATAAATTCTTCCTTATGTCCAGCCTGAAATGGTCTTGTAGTAGTTTATGACCGTTCGACCTAGTCGTCATTCCTTGGGGCGCTCTGGTGAACAAATGTTCCGCAGATACTGGTGGTCATCCCTGATAAACTTATAGATGGCCATCAGATCACCCCTGAGCCTGCGCTTTTCCAGGCTAAAGAGCCCCAGAACTCTCAGCCTGTCGTCGTAGGGTCTGCTTCCCTGACCTCTGATCATGCGCGTGGCTCTTCTCTGGACTCTCTCAAGCTTCTCCACGTCCTTTTTGGATTGTGGAACCCAAAACTGGACGCAGTACTTCAGATGCGGCCTCATCAAGGCCGAGTACAAGGGGAGAATGACGTCCCGGGATTTGCTTGAGAAGCATCTATGGATGCAAGCCAGCGTTTTGGTCGCTTTACTAGCCGCAGCATCGCACTGCAGGCTCATGTTCATCTTGTGGTCAATGATGACCCCCAAGTCTCTTTCTTGCATAGTGCTAGCCAACAAAGCACTGCCGAGCCTATAAGGATGCTGCGGGTTTTTCTTCCCAAGGTGGAGAACCTTGCATTTATCGGCATTGAACACCATCAGATTCTCATCCACCCACTTGCTGAGCCTGTCCAGGTCATCCTGGATCACCCGCCTGTCTTCTGGTGTAGATGCTTTGCCCCAAAGTTTGGTGTCATCGGCGAACTTGGCCAGTCCGCTTCTGACTCCAGTGTCCGCATCATTAATGAAGATGTTGAACAGTATGGGTCCAAGGACAGAGCCTTGGGGTACCCCACTGGTCACAGGACAAAATGATGAGTGACTTCCATCAATTACTACCCTCTGGGTCTGACCACGGAGCCAATTTTCCAGCTAGTGGATCGTGGTGGATCCAAGGCGACAATTGGCCAGTTTCACCAAGAGGTGATCATGGGATACCAGATCGAAGTCTTTTTTGAAGTCAAGATATATGACATCAATCTCTTCTGCATTGTCCAGATGACAGGTCACCTGGTTGTAGAAGGAAATGAGATTTGTCAAGTAAGACCTACCCACAACAAACCCATGCTGGCTATCCCTTAAGATGTTGGCGTCGGCCAGTCCATTCAGGATGGCCTCTTTAAAAAACTTTTCTAAGATCTTCCCCAGGATAGAAGTCAGGCTAATGGGCCTATAGTTAGCCGGATCCACTTTCCTCCCTTTCTTGAAGATAGGTACCACACTGGCCTTCTTCCAGTCTTCGGGCACTACACCAGAGCACCAAGAGTTTTCAAAGATCCGTGCTAGAGGCTGGGCTATGATGCTCACCAGCTCCTTGAGTACCCTGGGGTGAAGACTGTCAGGACCGTCTGACTTGAAGGTATCCAGCTTCTCAAGATGTTCCTTCACGAAGTCAGCATTAATGGAGGGCAGGGGATCACCCTCACCTGGACTTCCCTGTCCCGTAGGAGGCATGGGCGTCCCATAGGACTGATGAAAGACCGAAGCAAAGTACCTATTTAATAGGTTTGCTTTTTCCTGGGCATCAGTTGTCAGTTGCCCCATCTGTTTCAGCAGGGGTCCAATGTTGCCCCTGCTTTTCCTCTGGCTCCCCACATACCTGAAAAAGGTCTTTTTATTGTCCTTGATGCTTGAAGCTAGTTGGAGTTCAGTTGCAGTCTTGGCTTTCCTGGTATGCTCCCTGCAGGACCGGACCAGTGCAGAATAATCCTCCTTGGAGGTGACTCCCATCCTCCATCCTTTGTAGGCCTTTCTTTTTAGCCTCAGGAGGTCTGCTAGGTCCCTGGAGAGCCAGGGGGGCTGCTGTGCCCTCTTGCTGCCTTTCCTCCAAGATGGAATAGACTTAGCTTGTGCATTGAGGATCGCTCCCTTGAGGAGCAACCACTCTTCTTGAACTCCCCTTTTTCCGTGGTCATGGTCCCTTAGGGCATCACTGACAAGCCTCCTGAGCTTGTCAAAGTCAGCTTTCTTGAAGTTAAGGGCTTCCGTTTTGCTGACTGACTTGCCAGCTTTTTGGCGGATGGTGAAGGTGATCAGCTCGTGGTCGCTGTCACCCAGCTTCCCATTGATCGCTAGGTCGCCAACTAGGTCATCCCCAGTAGCCAGTACCAGGTCGAGCAGCGCTTTGCCTCTCGTTGGCCCATAGACTTCTTGAGTCAGGTAGAAGTCATCCACACATGAGAGGAAGCTTTGCGACTGCTCAGATTTTGCTGAGCGATCCTCCCACGAGATGTCTGGGTAATTGAAGTCACCCATGACAACCATGGTCCTGGAGCAAGCTGCCTCAGCCAGTTCCCAGGCAAACTCCTGGTTAAGCTCAGGACTTTGAGTGGGAGGTCTGTAGTAGACTCCCACCATTGTGTCCCCTGTGCCATGTTCCTCATGGATTTTAACCCAGAGGGTCTCCAGTCGTCCACCCTGGTCGCCAATATCGGCTTGCAGGGACGTGTAGCTTTCTTTAACATAGAGCTACACCCGCGCCCCTTTTCTCTACACGATCCCTCCTGTACAGGGTATAGCCATCTATCCCCATGGTCCAGTCATGGGTGGAGTCCCACCAGGTCTCCGTTATCCCTATGACATCATAATTATTTGCATTGAGCAGGAGGATGAGCTCCTCCTGCTTATTCCCCAAGCTGCTGGCATTTGTGTACAGGAAGGCAAGTGTCCCCTGGGGGGCTCCTTGCTTGCCCACAGATTTTACCAGGGCTGGGGCAGGGGTGGGTTCCCTTAAGTGCCTTGACCTGCTGGCTTTGCAAGGATTGCTCAGAGGGCCAGCAGTGGGGGTAGTCCCCCTGACCCCCAGCGGGCTTAGTTTAAAGACCGGTGGAGCAGGTCAGCCAGTCTGGCTGAGAAGAGCCTCCTCCCTAGGGGAGAGAGGTGGAGGCCATCTGTTCCCAGCAGCTCCCTGCCTCTCTCACCAAAGAGCGGGCTGTGGTCATGAAAGCCAAAGCCTTCCTGATGACACCAGCGCTGCAGTCTTTGGTTAACCATGTGGATCCTCCTCTCCCATCTCAGCCCATAGCCTGAGACTGGGAGGATTGACAAGAACACCACCTGTGTCCCCATACCCTTTAGCCCCACTCCACATCCCTGTAGCACCTCACGACCTGGCTGGGAGCACTCCGAGCCGTGTCATTGGTGCCCACATGAATAAGGAGCGTGGGATAGTGGTCTGTGGGTTGAAGAAGGTTTGGGATCCTCTTTGCAATGTCCCGGATGCGGGCCCCCAGGAAGCAGCAGACTTCCTGGGCTAAGGGGTCGGGGCAGCAGATTGCCCCCTCAGTCCCCCTCAGGAGAGAGTCTCCCACAACAAACACCTTACGTTTTGTCTTGGGGAGAGCAGGGGTGGGAGCTGCAGTTGGGCCTATGTTGCCTGTGGGAGCTGGCAACTCAGCAGGCTCTGCTGGAGCAGCAAGAGGTGCATACCTGTTGCTCAGCTCTGGCAGGGCAGGGGCCTTGGTGCGGCGGGCCTTAGGGCCCTTGACCACCTTGGTCCATGCCCCTGGCTGGACAGAGCGGGAGGTCCCGGAGTCCTCCTTTGGCCTGGAGGGAGACTGTGGTCTACCCTCCGCCTCCCGGGGGAGAAGGGCCTGGCAGTAGGAGTCTATCTCCTGCTCACCATCCCTGAAGGCATGCAGTCTCTGGACTGTGACCTGGAGCTCCTCCAGCTGGTGCGCCAGAGACCCCAAAAGGGAACAGACCCCACAAGGGGAGGTAACCATGCTCCCAGGCCCCAGAGCCTGAAAAAGGGACAGGCAGCCCCCACAGCCGAGAGCCAGGGGCTCCATCTGCATGGAACTGGGTACCAGGGGCTCCATCTGGGTGGCAGTCTCTGAGGTGCCAAGGGCGGGGGGCCGCGGAGCTTGAGGGGACCCTCGGGGTGCGGCGCATGCCCATCCATGTCATGCCTCTGGTAGGCTGGCTATAGCTGGGACTGTCTACTCTGGGGGGTGCACAGGCAAGGTCCTGGGCCCTCCTGTGTGCCCTCCCATGCAAACTCCGCGCTAACTCATGCGCCAGCAGAGAAGCGCACCTGTTTGTGCAGCCTGTTTGCGCGGCTCCGGTCGCGTGGCTCCCTGGGGGGCTGGGCAAAGTAGGGGCCTGGGTGGGGCTTGACCCGGCCCAGCTCCACTCAGCCGCCTCCTCCCACTCACTAAGGGGTTATCCCACACTCTCCATGGGCCCTGCTTACCTCCGGCTGTGCTGGGGGTCAGCGGGGGGCTCTGCGGCTCCTGGATGGTTTCTGGGGGGCTTCGGGGGAGCAGGGGCACAGCGGGCTTTCACCCACACATCTCTCTCCGCTCCCAAGCCTAACTGGGGCTTTTGTCCTGTTGGCGGGCCCTTTTAAACTGCACACATGTGCAGTGGGCCCGCCGTCGAGGAAGCTGCTCTTTGGGCAAAAAGGGGGCCCTGCCCGGGATTTGGGGGACCCTGCCCTGCTGGAGTTAGACCACACTGAAGTGACAAGAGAGGAGGTTTTAGAACAGATCAATAAATTAAATACCCATAAGTCACCAGTACTGAATGGCATTCACCCAAGAGTTCTGAAGGAACTCAAAATTGAAATTGCAGAGCTGCCGGCAATCGTATGCAATCTATCACTACAAATGGCCTCTGTGCCAGAAGACTGGTGATTTGCCAACATAACACTCATCTTCATAAAGAGATCCAGAGGTGATCCTGGAAACTACAGATCAATGAATTTCACTTCCATCCCTGGCAATTTGGTTGAATCTATAATAAAGGGTAAAATAAGCAGTCAAATGGACAAATCTGTTCTGCTGGAGAAGGGTCAGCATGAGTTTTGGTAAGAAAAATCCTGCCTCAAATCTGCTGGTATTCTTTGAAGGGTTAACAAGCACATGTACAAAGGGTCATCCACTTGACATGATATATCTGAACTTTCAAAAAGCTTTTGACAAGGTCCTTCACAAAACAGTCCTTTTTTTTTTTTAAACTGCTACTACAGGATTGGAGGAAAGGCTCCTTTGTGTATTAAGAGCTGGTGTATTACGAGCTTAAAATATAAGAAGCAAAGGGTAGGGATCACTTTTTCAAGATGGAGGGAGGTCAAAAGGGATCCCACAGGGATCTGTGCTGGGCTGCTTTTGTTCAACATGTTAATATATAACTTGGAAATGGGAGTGCACAGTGGAATCCACTTGTACTTGTAATGACACACTATTCCAGGTAGTTAGGTCTTAAACTGATGAAGAGGAGCTGAAGAAAGATCTAATCGAACTGAGTGAGCGGTCCAAAAAAATGGCAGATGAACTTCAGTGTCGCCAAGTACAAGGTAAGATATCCGGGCAAAAATAACCTCAACTATACACAATGCTAGGTTGAACTAGCTCTTATGGTTCAGGAAAGAGACCTTGGAGTCCCTGTAGATAGTTCTCTAAAAATGTCTGCTCAGTGTGCAGCAGTGACCAAGAAACCCAATAAAATGATGAGCATCATTATGAAGGGAATTGAAAAGAAAATTAAGAATATCATCATGCCATTATACAGCTCCATAGTCTGTCCACATATTGAATGCTGTGTGTAGTTCTGTTCCTGATATCTCAAAAAAGGTGCAGTAAAGTTAGAATAGGTACAGAGAAAGGCAACTCAAATGATCATGGGCATGGAGTAGTTGCCATGCCAGGAGAGACTAAAAAGATTCTTCAGTTTGGAAAGAAGAAGAATGAGGAGGGATATGATTGAGGTCTGTAAAATCATGAAGGGTGTTGACCAAGTGAACAGGGAACTGTTGTTCACTTGTTCCCAGAATACTAAAACTAGGGGTTTTCTTGGTGATATTAATAGAAGACAGGTTTAAAACTAACAAGAGTAAGTGTGGCAGAATGCCACCTCTGTGTTTCCCCAAAAACTCTGCTCTGTGACAATTTGGTTAACATGGGCCTTGCAGATGGCAGACATCCCATCTCTTTAGGTATCCTGAGTTGGATACATTCCTGAGGGAGGGGGGAAAACCTGCTCCCTCTGCTTACATGACTGGCATCACATACCTGGGTGAGGGGCATGGGTTCCCTATTGTTCTAGAGACCCTGTCAGTCTGCCCAGCAACCAGTAATGCATTTCAAATTGGTTGGCTGGCAACCAACAGGTGCTGGCCTCCATTGGACCAGGTAAATGAGGTCATAAGGGCTATATATGTTAATGACTGCCCAGGGGAAGGGGCAGTAGGCATGATGAACACTCAGAGAGAGAAGAGCTGGACCATCTGAAACTGGCTCTCTCTCTTTAGAAAGTCATGATCAATTAACTGTCTGCCTCCAGAAGAAATCTCCACCTGCCTCAGGTGTGTAAGCTACCTGAGATCTAACTAGATATATAACTTGCAGTAACTCAGATGCATGATCAAAGGCTACTCAGCCATGCCAGTTTGCTCTATGGGATTTCTCTGATATTATTCTACCCTATATCCTATTCCAAACCTACTCCTTGTAACTAATAAAGTTGTCCTTTGTAGCTAGCATGGGAGAATTATTGGGAGTGGATCTAGATTATGCCTGGGGGTCCCCTTGGTTCGGCTAACTGAGGAAGACCACTTTTTGTGCTTCATACTGAGGGAAGCACTTAAGTTTTTGAAGTGGGTCGAGTACACTCAAAGATTACTAGGCCTGTGTTTCCCAGGGGGCACAGTGCCAGGATCAGACCAGACCCTGGGTGGTGGTGGCACTACCCCCAGGCTAGCAGGTGTTCTCCAGCAGGTGAGTTGGCCTTTACATGAAGCACCCCCTGGGTAGCCTGGAAGGTGGTCGGGCACACTAAGGTGGGTGACTCAGTGTAGGAGCACCCCCTACTGGCCCACCACAGTAAGCACTTTTTATGCAACATGTAGTCAACTTGTGGAATCTATTGCCACAGGAGATGGTAGAGGCAGGTTCAAAAATGGACTAGACAAATTCATGACTGATAGATTCATTAATAGTTATTGAACAGAATGGTTACAGATGTGTTCTCTGGCATCTCTAAGCCTATAATGGTAAATGTCCAGGAGAGTATTAAATAGGGGATAGATTTCTTTAGAGATATCCAGTTCAATGCTTTCCCTCTATAGCAGGGATGTTCAACCTCTGACCCATAGGCTATATCTGGCCTGTGGCCCCATGTCATCTGGCCAATGGGGCTCCCATGGGTCTGGAAATTTGGGTCTGGAAATTTGGTGGCAGGGAACAGTGGCACTGCTCTCTTGCTGAAAAATCTGGAGACCCATGGGGATCTTCTTCCCATCAAGGGCCTTGTCCTGGCAAGTGAGGCACAGCATGGAGTGGTGATAGGCCCCCGTGGTCCAATCCTGGTGTGCAGGGGGCAGAAAAGGGCTGTGCTTGGCTCCAGGGCCCTATCTGACCCACAGACAGGTCCTATGCCACTCATCTAGCCCACAGAGCCAAAAGGTTGAGCACTACTGCTCTCTAGCATCTTCTTCTGTTACTGTCAGAGACAAGATACTATGTTAGATAACCCATTGGTCAAAGTCATTATAGCACTTCCTATGTTTTTATGTTCTTAGGATGTGTGCACAACATATGGAAACAGCAGCTTTTCAGACTGCTTTCAGAACGTGGGTTTGAGCACCTTAGCAATACTCCAGGATTTCTTTGCAGAGGTGGGGTGGAGCAAGGAAGAGGCCATTTAATCTTCCGAGGAAAGAAGATGCCCCTCTCTAAGTACAGCCACAGTGACTGGCTGTCCTCAACCAGGAGGCAGGAAAACAAGGAAGGCAGCCAACCAGGGGAATATTGCCCTGCAGCCTGATGAGTCTCTCAATTAAAAGATCTGATTATATGTAGTCAATAGTAAAGCTGTGGACCCCTCTACATGTTACAGGTTACATTCAATTAACTAGTTAATTGTGCAATTACCTTGAGACCAGCGACATGTGCAATGTACTTATCATACACTAAAAGGTTCTAACCAGCTATAAAGTTATATCACAAAAATGTGTGCTAACTTTACAGCTGGTTGCTATCAAACTAAGTTGCATGTGTAGCAGGGTCTCCTCTGTGACTGGGAGCCCCATCAGGTGGCAGGACTCCCAGTCTCAGGGGTGCACCAGGCCCATCTGTCAGCTGGGAATCCCATACCTGAGCAGACTCTCTGCCCCAGCAGCTGTTGACTCTGGGTCCCGGTAGCACCCCACAGCTGCTGGGACCTAGAGTACCACAGCTGCAGATGCTGGGTCTTTGCAGCATGCCACCCAGTGGCAGGACCCAGATGGATCCCAGAAGCTGCAAGGCACAGCTTTGATCTCCCCACCTTGGGAGGTGCATGAAATCTCTGAGCTGGGGTGATTGCCACAGTAATAATCTCCCAGTTACCAGGATTGCATGGGGTGCTCTGGCTTCTGGGAGCCCCTTAACTAAGTGGGTTCCAAGCCATGAGAGCTTTCTTTTTGCTGGTGCAGGGGGAGCCCAAGATTGGCCTCCCCCTGCACCACCAATAATGCAAGATGGATTTAGTGCATGCTCCCATAACCATGCCTCCTGCCATGAGCATATGGCATGGCAGGAGGCACAATTGTATGAATCATATATTACATCCCACTGAACAGTGGCAATGCATAGGGAGTGCACAGGGGTGCATGTACACTCCTTGAGAGTGCTGGTGCACCCCCTGACAGTAGCATTCCCTGCTTAGGCAATAGGTGGTAGGGGGCAAGAAAGAGCACCGGTGCCCCCCTGAGGGCGTCGACTGGGGAGTGGGAGCACCAGAAGAAGTGATCCCTGTGGTCCCCCTGTGGCCAATTGCGCTAACCGGGGTGGGTGGGCGTTCCCCTGTCACTGCTTGCACTGACCCGGCAGTGCCAGTGGTGCACCCAGCTGTGAGGGGACTCCCCCCCCCCCCCCATTTCTGACTGGCAAGTGCCCCCCCAACTCAGGAGGCACCAGTTGCCCATGACATTGAGCCTTTTCCAATATGAGCAGCAGGGGCCAGTAGCATTGACTACTCTAGAATTAAAATGAAAGGTTGCTGACAGACATGCAGGTCCCCACTCTAACTCATGGTGCTTCACATAAAGCATCATCCCAGCCCCAATAGCACTGACAAACTGACCCTGAGGAACAGAAGTTCCCTGAGGTGCTGTACTTCAGCGTACCTTCATTGTAGCAAAACCCTCAGGTTTTTCTTTTTTTTTTAAACTTAAAAATATGTTCCTTCCCCTTCCCCAACCATTTCTGACTTTCTCTCTGCCCTCTCTATCCCTTATAAGTAATTATAAGTAGTCATAGGTAAACTAAGTTCTTGTATGATATTATTGTAATAAGCCCCTTTTTATATTGTAAATAGTGTTCTGTTTGTATTGATTTTTACTGTTTTATATTGTATTATGTTGTATTCCTAGCATTCTTACATTGATTTTTTTTATTGTTTCATATTAATACTGTATGGTTTAGGCCTGTGTCTGTAAAGTTAACCAAAGCAATGTCAAGTAATGTCAAGTTTCCATTTTGTAATGTCAAGCCTCCATCTTGTATTACTTTCCAGGCATACCGTATTGTATAGTATGTTAAAACTGTGACTCATACCTACCCCTCCTATGTAAATTGTTTCCTGAATGAATGGAAATGAATGAGGGTGCTTGAGGCATAATGGTAGCAGGCCTCTACTGAATGACCACTAATAACTGAAACATCGAGTAAATGACTGGTCCATTACCTTGCATTGACTCACCCAGGAACCTCACCCAGGAACAGAGACAAAACCTAGCATTTGAAAGATAAAGAACCTACAGGAACCCAACATTTGGAAGACAAAGACACTACAGAAACCAGCAACCCCACCATTGTATCCCACCACACAATGAGGACACCTGGATCAGCATGTATGCATCTAAACAGGACTGGCCCTTGCCTGGGCATGTCCTTCCCATAGGAGATGCAGATAACCCACCAGTATAAAAAGAGTGATAGAGTGTGACCTACTTGAGATGCCCTCTCCATCTGGACCAGCACTACGCATGTCTACCCAGAGGCCCTGCCACTGACCCCCCTCTGGACAACACCTTGCTGGAGAAGACCCCAAGTGGCCACCAAGGATCAACTCACAGCCCAGGATAGGTAGCTATCACCCACATTCTTTCCCCAAGCAAAGGACTTAAACTCTGTCCCTACATACCTTGACTTCAATCCTTCTACCAAGCCTTTTCCTCTCCTGCTACCACTGTGTGAGTACGTTGGAAAGAGTGTTTGTGTATGTGGGAACTAATAATTTTGTGCTCTGTGTAGTGCATTGCCTATTTTAAAAAACTGATATTTTTGGAACCCCGAGTTGGGTTTGTCTGTCTGCAGTCCTGGCCCTGCTCTAATCTCTGCTCCCTGTCCCTTTTACCCTCATCTAGTCTCTCTCTCTCCCTGGCTTCTATGCTGGCCTCTATTCCACCACCCCTTACCTCCAGCGCTGCCATTTTTCCTTGCTGCAGCCCCAACTTTCTCCCTCACCTCTGCCCAGGGCCCCAATTAACTTCAAGTAAGCCCGGGGCCCCAAGTGACCCCAAGTAACCCTGGGGCACTTTGACCCTGAGTAACCCCAAGCCTAAGTTATCCCAAATGCCCCCTAGTGTTAATACACAGCCACAGATGTGCCTGTTTGTGTGTCTGTGTATGTGCATGTGTGTATGAACCCATAGAGTGTTTGTGTAGTTTGTGTGTGTGTATATAATTTTGTATCATGCCCTCCTGGCTAACAGCACAATATTGAGATCCCGAGTTTTGATATGGCATGTGATATGCCATATTCAAGTGTCTGACACGATTTTAATATTGCAATTGAACTAGCTACTGAAAGGGTTGAAGACAGACCATAATCACAGTTTCTGTTTACTCTTTTCATTGTTACTGCCTTTTACTAGTCCCCTGCCCTCACACTGCCCCCAAGATTTCCTATACATTCCATCCAGAAAAGTGAGATATTGCCCATTTTTTGAGGCAAAGAGCAACCTCACAGCAATGATATGTATACTGTTCAACAGATTAAGTTAGCTTTTATGAACTAAAGGTTTGGCCTGTGAAAATAGTCTTACATTAAATATGTTTTCTTAAACTAAGCTAACTTTTGATATGGCAACTGAAGCAAAGAGACTATTCAAGACCAGTGGCATATTTGATGTTACCGGGTATACACATAGACACAGTAATCTTACAAGCGTAATTACAGGATCAGCTCCAAAGCTTTAAGGGTGCCTGTAGACATGTAATTACAGCACCTTGGAGCAGACTCAATTAATCAAGTCTGCTGGAATATGTTAATTAGTGCGCTCCAGCCAGCCTCCACGTCTTGTGTATTAGCATCTCTGCATTTCACTGTGGTGGTGGGAGCACATGAAGTCATCCAGGTTTTCCTGGACATGTCCTCTTTTCTGGCCCCTTGTTCTCTGTCCTGGAGGGTTTTTTAAAATGCCAAAAAATGCCTAGGTTTTCACTTTGCCTCTGCATTTGCTCAGGGCTGGGGGCAGTGAGGGAGCTGATTGGCTGTCAGGAGATCACATGGTCTCCACACAAGCACCTGGCACCTGTTGGAAGGTGTGTTTGTATGTGTGCGAGCAAGTTGCTTGGGCTGCAGGGCTGGGAGGGAGCAAGAGTTGCGGGTCAGAAGTGCAGGGCACCAGCAGAGCTGGGAGGCAGGGGGCTGCAGATCATAAGCAAGGGGCACCAGGGGGGAGGAGGGAGCTGCAGGTTGGGAGTGAGGAGTACCAGCAGGCCTCAGGGGTGGGAAAGGGGCTGCGGGCTGGGAGTGGGAGACACCAACCGGGCGGGGGGTGGGGGGGCAGGGAGCTGCAGGTTGGGAGTGAGGAGGACCAGCCAGCAATGCTGGGGGTGGGAAAGTGGATGCAGGTCAGGAATGAGGGGCACCAGCAGGGCTGGGGGGCAGGGGACATATTACTGCCCCCTCCAATCATATACCCCTCCCCCCACCACAGGTGTCCTCTTTTTTAAAATTGGAAATATGGTCACCCTATTTGAACTAAAGCTCACTCTACAAGCTTTAGTTCAAGCACACCTGCTGCCATTTTGAAATGCAGAGGTAGTGATACAAGAGTCATTGCAGGCACTTTAAACAGAGTGGCTTTCAGAGCCTTTCTAATGAAAGCATTCTCCCTCCCCACCACTGGATCACATGCAAAAACACCCTAACATGTTAAAATGTTTATTTTCAACCCGTACAGTAAAATGAAATGAGTACATTTATCTGTTTTTAAGAAAGAAAACTAACAACTATAGGTATATTTCTACAGGTTTCCCTCACTTTATGCAGGTTCTATATGTGCAAATTCGTTCTTATGAGATGACCCTTTTTATACCAAAAACTCATTATATGTGAGGTAAATTCACTCTTATGCAACTGGTGTGGTGGAAGCCCAGAGTCAGCTACTTTGTGCGGTGCATTGTGGGAGTGTAAGGAGTGACCTAGAAACTACTATGCAAAGCCCAAGCAAAAGTGAATGTTATGTAACGAATGCCCATCTGCAATGATAAGGAGGAGACAGTCTTAGATAAAGGAGGCTTGAAAACAAAAGCAGAATCAGAGTACTGGGTCAAAGAGCTCATTAAAATACTAAAAATCACGCCCCTAGGTGGGGAAAAAGTATGCTAATGAAACATACATGTATGTAAATGAGATACATGGCTAAAACACAGGTATAGAGACATGATCAGTAAAGAACTCCTTGCGTCACTCCTTTATAACCAATTAGCAAACAAGGATGCTTATGAAGGTCCAAAACCCCTGTATAAAAGATGCTTAGAATTAGAAATCTGTGTGCTTGTTATGTGAAATTATTCCGCTTGCACCTTTTATTGCTAGCAATAAATCTTCTTTATACTTTCACCCCTGGTATCTTTATTGGCCTTTGCATACTGGGCACGATCCCAGACTTGAGCTGGGGCTCAACAGGAGTGACACACACCAAAATATAGTCTCCTGTATGGATCTGTGCTCCCCATTTGTTATCTGCGACATGTGTTTCGGTAGTTGCCATCCCCATTATGGTAACATTCACCACCACCCTGTGCTTTTATTACTGTCTGATGTTGGTGAGTACCAAAATTGTCTTATAAAAGTGGTAGAAATGGGTACAGGGGTCAGTACAGTTGAGGTCTTGGAACGTATCCCTATTTGTTACATTGTAAAGTGGGTTCCTTTAAATCAAATCTGAGTTATGCACTGCTTTCCAGGAATGCCTGTACAGCCTAAAATGAGGGAAACCTGTAGTTTTATATTTTGAGAGAGAAAAATTCAGCAGCATAGACAGAGAAGAAGACAAAATGTGCAAGTATGTGAAGAATGAGCTTTGGTTTTTGTCCATTTTTGGTAAGAATAAAAATAAAAGCCAAGGCCTACAATTCAAGCTTCTGAAAGCTCTGCTTCTCTACTGCTATAAATGCAATTTCCCACCATTTCTCAGCAACACATCTGGCTGCTTTCCCAAATATGCTTAAAGCTATTTAGTAGCCCTTTTCTCATAATGAGTAGCTTGTACAAAACAGTAAATGTGGCTGTGCTATGAATATGCAAATTGCAAGTGACAGTACTAGTAATGTCATCTCAAACATGAAAACCTAAGATCATCTAGGAGCTCTATATCTTGCAAATCTCCTGCTTAGGCAGCTTATTTGAAGAACAAGTAATGACAGTAGCTAATTACTTACATACTGCCATTATTGCTCATGCTCAATGGAATCTTATTTTATTAATCATCCCTTTGAAATAACAAACAAAATAAAGGCTCTGCTTAGATCTTATGGGTTGAAGTCACCAGTTCTTAAAACACATAGACAAGCAAAAACTTGTATTAATCTGAGTAAAATTATCCATATGCTACCTGCCTGCAGGACTGGAACTTAAATTATACAATGGAGGCCAAACTCACTGATTTGAACCTGCTAGTTTAGATGTTTGCTGAGATTACTGCCTCTCATGCTGATCAATACAATCTCATTGTCTTCTTGCAGATTCTGTAGGAATGGGACAGTCTTGGCTCATGACATATGAACACAGAATAATAACCCTGAGAGTAAATCCATTCTGCGTACACCTCTAGCATGTTTTAAAGAGGCAATATAGTCTTTAAATAGAGTAATAAAATAAATAAATATGTTTTAGAAACTATCTTTGCCATAAATCCTCTCACAAATTCTATTTCTTTTTATACAATGACATTTTCATGTTTTCAAAATTTTTTTTTTGTGTGTGAGAAAAATCCCCTCCAAACGGAAGCGTGAAACTGAATATTCACAAAGTGTTCTCAAGTAAGCAAAGAGAAAATAAGCATGTCTTTCTTAGCATCTTGAATGGAAGATTTTTCAGTAAAAAAAATGCATGTTTTACTGATATCAAAATGTCTTGTGGGGATACATCATTTCTGACAAAAAACTGAGAATATTTAAAATTTCAAAGTATTTCATTACAATGTACTATTTAACTTTTAATTGTATTATATTGTAATTATATATCATAGCATTTTATATCATGATAATGTTTTAATTTTATATGATAATGTTTTGACATAAAAAATGTTTCACTGAAGACATTTTCATATTTCATGTTTTGGAATTATCATAATATATTACATTTTAAAATAAGGGCTTTCTGTGCTTATTTAGGATGATACAGAATTTAACAATGTTGGATTTCCCTACAGAACAGCAATGCCTTTTCCCATTCAGGGCTAAAGTATTTCTAACAGCTGCAAGTGCTCTGTTTTCAGGCAGAAACTCTTAAATACCTTTTAGGTGTGATAGGCCATTTATAGGCATTATGTTTTTTCTAGATTTAATCCAGACTACAGCTATCACTGTATATACGTGGACCTCTGTAGTCCAAATTAAGATTTGTTCTAGTTTTAACTAAACCTCATTGAATGAGAGTTAATGTTAATGCAGACTAGGACAGTCCAAACCATATTTATTTTACCTGTATTAATTAACCTGTATTAATTAATTAACATGTATGTAACGCTTTATTTTTAGGAAAAACAGCCCTTAGGAACTTAGCAGATAAGTATTGCAAATATCAGTTCCCACAAGGGAAACACACCTGGGTTTTTGCAACACAGTAGAGGCTATCATTCACAAATTAACACTTTTACCAAGTCAAATGTGCAAACCACACCTCACTGTCTTGACTAAGCGCCCCCCCCCCCCCCCCCCCCCCCCCCGCACAGCCCTGGCCAAATACAAGGGCTACCAGTCTGTGAAAAAGGGTGCAAACCTTGGCTGAGATGGTCATCATCAATACTCATGGTCAATTGCACCCATTACCACTTCAGGAATAGAACTTTGGGTAAATGTCAGTAGGTTTGTGACAATACAGCAGTGCTTAAACAGGATTATTATCAACCCCCACCCCCCCATTACTTTCAACTGTAAGTGCTAAATGAAACCCCCAGGGAAGGAATCCTACCTGATCTACACAACAAAGAGCATCTCAGAACAACTCACAAAGACCCAGAGGGACATATTTTCCATCTCCAGCTTTCTCTGTGCAAAAATGAAGTTTATTTCCTACCTAGGTGGACTTTTTACCATATCTAATTTTCCCAGAGCCTGATGAAGGGCATTCAAGACCAAAAGCTTTCAGAAAAAAAAATATTTTTTGGCAATGTCCTAGTTGGTCTAATAAAAGGTATCATTTCTGAACCAAGGATTCTAGATTTTTGCATTTCTTTTTGTCTCAGGCCAACCTGGCTACCAAATACATCCCTGCAGAAAAAATATTTTGTTTTGTTCAACTTCCTAGTTGGTCTAATAAAAGGTGTCATTTCTGAACCAAGAGTTTTAGATTTTTGCAAGTGCATAAACTCAGAAACAGAGGCTACACATTTGATCCGTTAAGAGGATGGTGATCAATGATTAACCCTTAATTCAAACTGAAATTTGATTGGAACTGTGATGCAAATCAGTTAACATGGTTTAGAAAATGGTGAGCACATCTACAAATGGCCATAGTGATCACAACACACTTTAAATAACTCTCTTTACCACTGTCCCCTTGCTTCTCTCCGACTTAACATTTAATTGTTTCCATTATTAAACCATCCTATTAAAGTATATTTTATTCATTATAGAGATCACTTGTCAAAGAGCCTATAGCTACTGAAGAATAAGGAATATCTTTAATATAACTTCTTGGATGATGATTTTACTACTATGTATCTTCCACTTAAAAATAAAACAAAAAAAGCCCTCCTGTAATTCTCCAAAAGTCTCTGACAATCATCATAAATATATCATTTCACTATAATTTCTGCTTTCATTCCATTGCCACAATGAAAAGTTTCTCTGTTATTTTTTAAATTACTCCAGACAAATGAATGCCATGATGCTACGGTTGCTGCTGCCATGGCTGTTTGCTCAGAAAATGAGCTTTAGTTCACACAATTTTATTATATTTCATTATTGAGCTGCTCAATTGTCTCTACAAAATAACTAAGGGCCAAGATCAATTGTGTTTATTCTCGGACTTTTCTATGGATAATGAAATTAGTTACTGCACATCTGATTAAAACATATTATTCAGCTCTGCCAGACTAGCAACATAAGATACATTTATTTATTTATTTGTTTGTTGTAAATTCTGCTTTAAACATATGGGCTTGTAAAAATATAAAGATTAATTTAGGTTTTTTATCCTAAGTGACTTTACAAATTACTTTATACAGCAATCCAGTAACTATGAGAGAGTAGCAGATATGAGTAACAGATATTCTCCTAAAATGCTAAATTAATAGTGTAGTAGATCCAATGGATATATATTCATTTATAGGCAATTTTCACCATGTTTTATTGTAGAAACTTACCATATGCTGCAGTTGTTACTGTGGGTGTTTGTTAACTATCAGCATGATGGAAGTGTTACATTCCTAGTGCTTTAACTCTGACATCACTGTTAAGGTTCAGGTTTTTACTCTCTGACTAGTAATCTTGGTTCAAATCCAAGTCATAGACTTGATACATATTCCATATATATTTACTCTGTTACTACTGCCAGTCAGCAGTTGAAGAGACTCAGTTCTCAGAAAAATGGATCTAAAAAGTCTGGAGTACTCCTGACAAATGTGTAAAAAATGGACTTAATAGACAAGGTAATTGATGGTCAGGCCTGTTTATCTGATACATAACAGAAATCCCATAGAGGGTTTTGATTACAGAAAGACAATAAAGGAAGTTACATACACTTAAATGGTTCTCATTTATTATTCATCATGTTTAACAACAGTGCACTCAGTACCCCAGTTCTGATTTAGAACAAAAGAATAGAATGTATGATGATCTATATAAAAGGCATATGCTGACAAAAAGAGTGTGTACATTGAAACTTTTGACACAAAAACAAGTTACCCTGGTGAACTAGAGTGAGAGAGAATAACTCAAAGGAGTCAAATGCATGTGAGAGGCAAGAATGCTGGCTGGGCAGCAGAAGTGCTAAAATGGAGACAAAGAACATGAGCTGGGGCAGTAAGTTAAAAGGAAGGTGGACAGAAAAGGAAAGGGGAAATAGTAATAAGAGATGAGATAGGGAGATAATGGGGATGCAAAAGAAGTGGATGGGGACTAGATTTGACAAACTGTTGACTGCACAGCTGGGTCTAGCATTGTCTATAAGTGAGATTTTAGTAAGCTAATGCTTACTAAAATCTCAGTGATCTGTGCAACTGCTCAGAAAACTTTCTAACTCATAGTAATGCTTACTCTGATCTAAATCAGGGGTCAACAGCGTTTTTGGGCAGAATGCCAAAAAACGCTCATAACCGCAACTTGTAAGATATTGGTGTACCAGGGATGAATGCATAGGTGATGCATAGGGGGGGAACACGGGGGCATGTGTCCCCACCTGAGAGTGCTCAGCAACTTGTTGCTGGGGGACACCTTCCCAGTCGTTCCCCGCTAGTGCCCCCCCAGACTCGGGAGGCACCAGTCATCCAGGGGCGGGTGGTGGGGGAGCCATGAGCAGATCATTCCTTGTTGTGCCCATGCAGCACAGCCCCAGCCCCTTCCCTGCTGTCCTCCCTGACGCACATGAGCCAAAGAAAACGACTTCACATGCCACATCCTGGCACCTGTGCTGGGGATTCCCTACCACTGTTCTAAATTACAGGAAAGTGGAAAGGGATCTTGGAGTCCTAGTGGATTCTAAGATGAACATGAGTCGGCAGTGTGACGAAGCCATCAGAAAAGCCAATGGCACTTTATTGTGCATCAGCAGATGCATGACGAATAGGTCCAAGGAGGTGATAGTTCCCCTCTATAGGGCTCTGGTCAGACTCCAGTTGGAGTACTGCATGCAATTCTGGGAGCCGCAATTCAACAGGGATGCGGATAACCTGGAGAGGGTCCAGAGAAGGGCCACTCGTATGGTTAAGGGCCTGCAGACCAAGCCCTACGACGAGAGACTAGAGAAACTGGACCTTTTCAGCCTCCGCAAGAGAAGGTTGAGAGGCGACCTTGTGGCTGCCTATAAGTTCATCACGGGGGCACAGAAGGGAATTGGTAAGTATATATTCACCAAGGCACCCCTGGGGGTTACTAGAAATAATGGCCACAAGCTAGCAGACAGCAGATTTAGATTGGACATTAGGAAGAACTTCTTCACAGTTAGAGTGGCAAAGGTCTGGAACGGACTCCCAAGGGAGGTGGTGCTCGCCCTGGGGGTCTTCAAAAATAGGAAATATTGATAAAAAAAACCTGAAGATTTCCAAAGCCATGCACTGTTTTTAGGGACACCACTGTAGATGTGCTCTCAGTATGAAACTTGAACCTGTCAAGAAAGTTATCTTAGTAAATACTGTTAAAGTGGCTGAAAATGTGTGGAAACCTCTAAATATATGCATAACTTGGACGAGTGATCAGAAGCAATATACAAGTTCAAACAATTTAAATCTCAGACCTGTAACAGTACCTGTTAACTTTCTTTGTGAGCTCTTTCTTGTTTTTTTTACAAGTGAAATCTGTGTAATAACAAAAAGTTAATTTCAGAAGAGTCTATCTGCTCTTTCTGCTTATTGCCAACCTAAAATCATAATCCTCTTTAAGACATCTTAATCATTTCTGCATTCAGGTGTGGAAAAGGCAGCAAAAATTGCAAAGCTTTTAGGGTTTGTGGTTCTTAATTGAATGCTACTTAACCGTTAGTTACAGCTCTAGTAGTTTCCTGAAAATAAAAAGTATGTAGTGACATAATGAAATACTAACTTAAACTAGTCCATTACCATTTTGTGCTGATTTGGGGTGCATTTTGTGCTGATTTGGGGTGCATCCCCACAAGCATGCATTTCCCCAGGGACAAATAGCAGAGGCACATATTTGTGCCACTGCTAGTTTCTTCAGGCTTTCCAATTGTACATTTTGGCACGCAGCAAATTGCCCCAGATGGGCTAGAGGAGGCTGAGGCTAGCACTTGGGCTGGTCCCACCTGGGCTGACCCCCGCGGCCTTACTTGGGATCCTGGGGGCATCCTGGGGCAGCAGTGGTGGCAATTCAGGCCTGGCCAACAGCCAGAGTGTGGTTCTGGCTGGCCAGGCTGCAGTCTCCAGCAGTGCATGCTGCAGCTGAATGCTTTACCCCACTTTTTTTCCGCTGCAGTTCTTTTAGAAACCAGGATTTCCTGGTATCTACGTATGCCACCCTGCTGCAGATATGTGACTATGCAAGTACACAGCACAACGAATGGATTCACATGCATGGGGTGACTTTCATGGCACCTCTATAGGCTTTGAGGTGTTACAAACCGCATGTTCCTGAGGGGAGACAGCCTATATGTCTATCCTTAAGGAATATGGTTAAAGGCAATAACAGTTCAAGTTCTTTATTTGTAGTTATTGACATATTTGGGAGGTGGGGGAACTTTTTTTTTTTTTTTTCTATGATTGAACTGGAAAATGTGGATTGAATTCTAATAGGAACAACACAGTAGTTCCGGGTACATAATGGTAAGCAAAATAGCTCTCATTCATATTTCTCTGAAATAAATGTAACTGTATACAAGACAGTAGATATGCACCAATGAAAATGTGGCATAAATCCATCAAAACCAAGTGAATTATTCTGCTTTATCAATCATCTGAAAGTAGGATGCATCCACAGTCTGCTCTATCTCAGTTACAACTGCCTTTCTCTTTTTCTCCAAAAGATATGGGAAATACTAGGTATTCATGTGTAAAGCTACTCAGTGGCTGTGTCTACATGTGCATTTTCTGTGGCACAAGTTTACTCACAAGTAAACTACTCAGGAGTAAATGGTGCTGGACACATGTCTACACATGCAGGAAAGCAACAGCGGATTTGCTGCCAATCTTCTTCTGCTTTCCGGGGCCCTGTAATGGGTCCCTGATACCACCTAGGGGAGCTCCAGGCTCCATCTGCAACTGCCAGAAGCCCTCTTCAAAAGCCAGCCCTTCTTGCTGCTCTCTGGCCAATCACTTCCCTGGACAGGAGCAGTGTGCCCAGCTCAGGGGCAGTATGTAGCGGTGCTTTCCTCCCTGCCTGTGCCTCTCCACTATGGCTGCTTCTACCCCTGCCCCTGGCAGTGATGACCAGAGCCCCAGACTCATACTGGCTGCTGCGCTGACACTACAGGCCCACTGCAAAGACTGCCACCTGGACCATGGTTGTCTAGGCCTGCCTGGCTTTCCCATGCACAGTGACCACTTGCCCACCTGCTGCATACCATCCCAGGGCCACCTCTGTGAACCTGCTGCCTCCACCCCATCCTCAAAGCTGGACCCTGGCAGGGATGCTGGCAATGGGCTCCACAATGCCACTGCTGGGGTTGCCATTGCTCTAATGGGACTTTAGCCTCACCACCTCTAGGTCTGCTGTGCTAGAAAGGACTCATGGCTAAAAGTTGTCCAGCCCACCTGGGATGATGGAGGCCTTTTGCATGACCTGGGTCACCTTCCATTACCTCCTGGAAAAGTTCTGCCTGCATCTGGAGCAGCAGGATACTAACATACAACCAGCCTTCCCAGTGGACATCTGCCTGGCCCTCGCCCTGCTCAAGCTGGCCACACCCACCAGCCTGAGGTATGTCAGCCACCTTTTTGACATAGGCAAGGCCACCTCTAAGGAGGCCATCCTGGAGGTTTTCAGCACCCTCCAGGACATGCTGGTGGACACAGTGCTCTGTATGCATAACCCCTTGGTGGTGATGGCAAGGTTCCATGCCCTGGGATTGCCCCAGTGCATCAGAGCCCTGGATAGGAACCACATCCCTGCCCCGTGGAGACTGCCCCAATTACAGCTGGAGAGGCTTTCACTCTATGGTGCTCCAGGCCATTATGGACTGCTCCAGGGCCTTCATCCACATGAGGGCTGGCTGTGCGTGCAGAACCCATGACACCCACATATTCCAGAACTCCAGCTTTACAGCCCTGGTGGAGAGTGGGCACTTCATGCTGGGGGTGCCGGACCTCCAGCTGGGCACTGTGGCCATCCTATCCCTCCTCATCATGGACCCCATCTACCCATTCCTGCCCTGGCTCATGCAGCCCTACGCTGGTCAGCTGGACTCCTGCCAGGCTCACTTTAACCACTGCCTGTGCCAGACCCACCAGACCTGCCCCTGCTACAGTGCACATTTGGGCTTCTGAAGGGTTACTGTTGCACCCTCACTGTCCACCTCAAGTTCACCGAAGAGAACCTCCCCGAGTCATCTTTGCAACCTGTGCGCTGCATAACATCTGTGAGATGTAGGTGGAGATCTTTCATGAAGCCTGAGCAGAGGAGGCACAGCATGCAGAGGACACCTGTCAGTGGGACCACCATCTGTGGCAGCAGTGGCCTACCCCTACCAAGGCCCCAGGAGAGCTACATACCAGCCAGCAGGGGCCAGGGCACTGGGTGCAGAAACTTCTGGCTCCCCACCTTCTACAGCACCCACTGTGCTAGCCTACCTTCATTGCCACCCACATCCCCCCCATGCCCACCCCCAACACCATGCTCCCTGCACACACGTCTCACAAGAACAAATTTTGATTTCCTTCGCATCACCCAGAGCTCCCCTCCCCCTCAACAAACATAGTCCCCTTCCCTCCTCCCCTGTCAAAAAACAGAGGCCCTCCACCGTCCATAAGTTGCAAGCTTGGGCTGCCCTGCAACCTCTGCCACTACCTGGAGGGCTACCTGTGGCTGTGTTACATGTCCCTGTCCCCTGCAGCCAAGGAGGACATCACCATCAGCATCGATTCATTCCACAGCATGTGAGAGGCATGTGGTCACATAGCTGTGGGGGACAGGCTGCTCAATAAAGTTTGGCACTGTCTCCCATCTCTTGGACTTCTGTAGCGGGGAACCTAGGACAAGGGGAGTGCAGGAGGGCCTGGTGGGGAGGGGTGTCAGGGCCAGGGGTCAGGGACAGAGGGCATTGGCAGTGGCAGGGGCAGGAGCAGGGGTAGAGAGGGCCGTCTCCCCAAAGTGTTGCTTACCACATGGCTGGGGCTGGAGTCGCTGGCAGCTCCATGTAGTCAGGGTGATCAGTGATGGCGTGCTGCTCTGGACAGTATCCTGAGAGTAGTGTGTGGTATGCAGGTGCCTGGCCAGGGGACCCCAGTAGGAGGAGCTAGCACTGCTGCTGTCTGGTGGTGTCATGGCCAGCCATGCCTTATGGCAGGGGCTCAGGTTGCAGAGCTGTTGGTGGAGACTGCAGCTGGAAAGCTTGGCAGGATGGGCTGCTGGACACCTGAGTGCCCCTCCTCCGGTGACATGTCACCAGGGGTGCCAGCCTGAAGCGGGCACTCAGGCAGGTCATCCATGCTGCTGTAGGCAGCACAGTTGTGGCCTACATCCTATGGTATGAGTATGTCCGTGAGTCACTGCATAAAGGACATGGACTTACAGGTACTTTCCGACTGATGATTGTGGTCAGTGATAGCACCACCATGCCCTCTATGCCTGTAAGGCCTTAATCTTTATGTGGCACTGCCACGCTGACCAGTCGTGCCCATGCTCCCACATCTAGCCTGACAACTCCTCGTAGACATGGACGTTGAAGCGGCCACCCTGCTCAAACCTGTGCAGCACTTCCATCTTGCCGTGAGGTCACCAGTCTCCTCCATGGATCAGTTGGGGCCCCAGGTGGCAGGCATGGGTGTGGGCAGGGCTGAGGGTGAGGAAGATACCATCATGGGTCCTGTGCTGGCTCTCTTGGCCCTCACACAGCTATCCATGTGCTGCCTGTACAGCTGCCTGCAGCACCCAGAACTGGGGCCCAGCATAGAGTTGGGAGCCACATGACAGAGGCAGTGATCTGGAGCACCTGCAAGCTCAGGGCAGGCTGCTGGGGGTTGGCTGTGGACAGGTGGAGCTGGCCTCAGCAGACAGAAGCTGCCTGCAGCTGGGCCTGGGTGTTAGCAGGCCTGGCTAGCATCTGCCACAGCATGCAGCAGCCTACAGCACCCTGCTGGCCTGAACGATATGGGTCCTGTGTGACACTACAGCACCAAGCAGCAGCACCAGGGTACAGGCAGGATGGGGAAGCTGCCTGTAGCCTGGCCAGGGGATACTGACCTCAAGTGGACTCAGGCTTCCTGCAAGTGTGTCCCAGGGCTCAAAATGTCTGTAGGCTTTTAAAGGGCCTGAGGCAGGGGCTGCCATAGAGGCAGCCCAGCCCTGGGGCAGGAGAGGCTCCCAACCTGGAGCCCTGGTTCTAGCCTCAGGCCAGCCCCCTAGTGGCAGGGCTGATCTGGGAGCAAACTTGCTTCTGGGTTGCATCTATACATGCGTAACAATGCAGTAACTAATCATAGTAAATGTGCTACCTGAATTTGCAGGTATCAAATTTACTCACTATTCGGGGTTTTTACTGTGCAGTAAGCATGCACACATGTAAACACACACACATACTGGTCTTACCGCCCAGTAAGTGCCTGATTCTCCTTCACTGAATTTGATGAAAACTTTGCTATGAATGTCAATAATGCAGGATCAAGAATTATGTCCCCAAAAAAGCAAAAGAAGAAAACCAAACAATTTTTTTGGCAGGACTTCTCACAAAAAATACATTGTTATGTCTGAATGCTGCCTTTTACTTTAAATTCTGAAGTTCTCTGGAAAATATGCCAATATGTGATACATTTTAGAATGTGTCAGTCACATCCGATAATAGAACGTGGCATAATACTGTCTGACTGATTCAACCCAGTGTGACATATTGCAGTTTAAATCACATGAAAAATGTGGTCAAGTCTATTAAAAACCTTTGTAGAGTCTATATCCAGCAGTTATTTTCAAACACAAAGTGGGGTTTCATTTTCACCTTTGGAAAAGATGATAAAACAAGACTGACTGACTAATAAAAAAGTCTGATTTGGGCATTTTAAAAGCCATTTTATTAAATATGATTAAAATGTGATTGTTTTGCATGTAGTATAGCCATGCTGAATGTACTGTAAACCTAAGCTGAATTAATGGGATATCTTTTGCCGTGTGTATGAAATATATTACCATTTTTGGGGGGAGACAGATGGCTTCTGAGGAAGAAGTTTACATTAAAAAGGAAATTATGTAATCAGAATCAGACTATGAACAATGAACTGACATAATTTAACTGTCTCTTATAGCTCTCTGATCCCATAATTGTGTAATGCTCTAGTTTTCATTATTATTTTTCAAGTTTTCTTCCACCTGGTGCTCATTGCTTCCTGTGAGAAATGATGTGCTCTGCTACTTGTAAAACTGGAGCCAATGCAATGACTTTCATTTCATGGAAGAGAGATAAAGAGAATGTTCTATACAAATATTTTTGGGGAGAAAAAAGAAATAAAAAGGAACTGTCAAAGGGTTAGACGGATAGTAGATTTTTCTGTCGGCACATTAGAAATATAGAAAAGCAATGCAATATCTGTTGTTATAATAGCCAGCATTTTCCATTCGGATAGCATGCACTCACCATAATTATATCCTATTCTGATAGATAAAACTAGCTCTGGGGGAAGATTTGTATTTGTATTAATAATGGGATGGATGACGTTGTGGTCAGGCCATTGGACTTGGTCTCAGGATATTCAGGTTAAATCCTGGTTTTAGCTCAAGGTCACAAAGGAAGGCTGCTGCACTAATGCAATTCTTTTTCTGCCTCAGTATCTCATGCCAAATGGGTACAATATTCATTGTCTCCCACCTTTAGTTTGTTTTGTAGATTTATAGTACAACCCTGTGAGACAGGTCCTTTCTCTTTATATTTGTACGTACATTGATAGCACAATGCTACTTTTGGGTGTCTCTGTAATACAAATTGCCAATAATGTTACCATTCATAGGGAAATTACTGGTTCTACTTTATTGTAGTTTATGAAAACAAAGTTATGGAGGATAGACAATTCTTTATTTTACTATTTTGACCAATAGCAGTAGCACTATATATTCATGTTTCTGCTACAGAAGAAATTTAGCTCAAGAAATTGGGAAAAAAACCTAGGTAATTCACTCTCTAATCTACTTTTTTTTTCAGTTTATTGTCAAGAAAACCCATCTTCTCAGTGCTTAAAGGTTTTCTTTTTAAAAAAGGTGACCCACATTAAGAAGCTAATATTTGATCTCTGTACAGAATTGACCACGTGCATAAAATAATTACAGACAAAATTTGATGAATGCTGGAGGTGGAGGTGGAGATGGTACTATGCTGTAAGAATACCTTGGCAATCAGACTCATTTACCATAGTACAAGATAAGATGGCTGCCAGGCCCTTGATAGGCCACAAACAAATCAGTGCTGGAATTCATCCAGGGCTCATCTCCAGTAATTCACTAGCAAGTCTTGGTTTTAGATAAAAACATAATTTAATTTGGACCTAGAGGTAGTAAACAGTCTGCCAAGTTGATATAGTTCAATTTTTAGCTATTCTTTCCTACTTCATAACATGTTGATCATGGTTGTTTTAAAGGGAACTTGAAATAAAATACATTCTATTCTGTTCCATTATAGGTCAAGCAAAGACAGAATACGATATTTAGCACCAAACAATCCATGCTGCCATCACGACAGCCTGATTTGGAAGAAGACGATAGAATATACAGAACTCATTTGTCTATAATATCTTGCATCATATTATATGTGAAATCATGTTCATGTCTGTGTAGGCAATATTACTGTACCTGCCTGCCAGGTTCTACACCATGGAAATCAATAACAGTTCTACCAATTACAGATTCTTACCTGCTGAGCACTTGGCCTTGTACTGGACACAATTAAAAAGTTTCTGTTGCACAGATATATAAAAGGATGCCATTCCTAATTGCAGACTTCTTTTATCTAGCCTTGATCAGTCTCGTAGTTTTCATGTTGGCTTTCAGCCAAACCCGCAAGAGATGTCAATTGGCATGGCTCCATTGTTTTCTTGTGTTCAATGGGCCTTCACAGATTTATACCAAATGAGATCTGGCCCTCTGAGACTAAAAACCTCTTTCTTCTTACAGCTTTCTAATGTTTCAGACACTGATTTTGGCTATTAGATCTTTTCTCTAAAATGTTAGCTGAAAAGGGGAAGGCAGATTTTTACATCCTTATCTTTAGTGAGTCCTGAAAAGGTCCAACAGAATGATGGAAGCATTTGATCATGAAGTTGTAGCAGGTTTAGATTATGTGTTTGGTAGCCAAACAGTTAAAATATTATGGTATAAAATCAATGATATGGATACTTCTCCAGATCTGTGATGAAGTCTGTCTTAAATTCATCGTTTCATAGTTTCATAGTTGGTAGGGTCAGAAGGGACCTGAGCAGATCATCAAGTCCAACCCC
This sequence comes from Alligator mississippiensis, assembly GCF_030867095.1. Taxonomy (NCBI): domain Eukaryota; kingdom Metazoa; phylum Chordata; order Crocodylia; family Alligatoridae; genus Alligator; species Alligator mississippiensis. The sequence goes on from NC_081824.1 coordinate 88,751,472, forward strand.
CTGCCATGGCAGGAAAGAGTACTGGGATCAAACGACCCCGGCAAGGTGTTCATCCAGCCTCCTCTTAAAGACCCCCAGGGTAGGAGCCAGCACCACTTCTCTTGGAAGTTGGTTCCAGATCCTAGCCGCCCTGACAGTGAAATAGCGCCTCCTGATATCTAGCCTGAATCTACCCTCTGCCAGCTTGTGACTGTTAATTCTTGTCACTCGTGGTAGTGCTCGGGGGAACAGGGACTCTCCCAATGCCTGCTGGTCTCCCCTGACTAGTTTGTAAATGGCCACTAGATCCCCCCTCAGCCTTCTCTTGTGGAGGCTGAACAGGTTCAGGTCCTTAGCCTCTCCTCGTAGGGTCTGCCCTGCTGACCCCTGATCATGCGGGTGGCCCTCCTCTGGACCCTCTCCATGTTTTCCACATCCCTCCTGAAGTGCAGCACCCAGAACTGGACACAGTACTTTAACTGCAGCTTGACCAGTGTCGCATAGATGGGGGGGATCACCTCCTTGGACCTGCTCAAGATGCATCTGTGAATGCATGACAAGGTACAGTTGGCCTTCCTGACCACATCCCCACACTGTCCGCCCATGTTCATTTTGGCATCAATAATGACTCTAAGATCCTATTCTGCCTCTGCGCTGTTGAGAAGGGAGTTCCCCAGCCTATAAGTTTGCTGCTGGTTCTTCTCCCCCCAGGTGCAGTACCCTGCACTTGTCAGTGTTGAAACCCATCCTGTTCTTATCTGCCCACCCCTGTAACCTGTCTAGGTCCAATTGCAGCCTATTCCTCCCTTCTAGCATGCCCACTTCTCCACACATCTTAGTGTCTATATTCATTTGGTTATATATAGGCATCTGGTCATTTTGGCTGGGGAGACAATGGTGGCTACAAGTAATGTATGTTCCCATGTCTGCACTGGATATAAAAACTGTCAGGCCATAACTATGCTAGTCCAGTGCACCCCAAAGACCAGTTGGACTTTTGAGCTTGGATAAAGCCCAGACCAGCAAAAGTATTTTGGTATTTAATTCAGGGAGTTAGGCACCTAAGTGCTTTTGACAACCTGGGCTTGAAGACTTCATCTTTTAGAATGCTTTAGATGCATCAGAGTTTCAGTTTTTCAAAGAAATGCTTGCACAACTGATAAATCTACTTGATTCTGCACAAAGCCTGAAGTAACAGTGGATTGTTAAATCCAAGATTTAGGGTTACTATATTTCCAGGTCCAAAAAAGAGGATACCTGTGAGGGGGGGAGGGGCAGGGGGAATATGATGGTGCTGGGGAGCAATGACAGGCTGGTCCCCTTCCCCTGCCCATTCTGTTGCCTCTCACTGACAAGCCACCCACCCCACTCCAGCCCGGCTGCTGCCCCTCACTCTGGACCCAGTGACCCCATCCCAGACATTGCCCCTCACTTCCAAACTGCAGTACCCTGCCCACCCCCCCACCCCTTTGCTGGTGCCCCTCTCTCCCAACCTGCAGCCCCCTGGTGCTGACAGTGCCCCACACACCCAACCCACAGTCACCCATCCCATCCCCCATGCCCCTCAGTCCTCATCTGCAATCTCCTGTCCCCCTCCCAGCCCTGCTTGTGCCCTTCACTCCTGACCTGAAGCCACTGCACCCCAGCCCTGCTGGTGCCCCTCACTCTAAACCCACAGCCCCCTGCCCTCCCCCACCCTGCCAGTGCCCCTCACTCCCAACCCACAGACCCCGGCGCCCCCCACAGCCCTGCTGCCCAAGCAGCCCATATTGCACATGCGCTGGCTGTCTCTCTGTCTCTCTCTCTCTCTGTTTCTCTCTGTACCTGGTTGCCAGAACCCTTGCAGGGAGCACATGACCCTCTCAACCAATCACCTTGCCTGCTGCTCCCAGCCCCAAGCATCCACCCCAGGAGAGCGGAAAACCTGGACATTTGCTCTTATTTTAAAAAACCCACCCAGACACAGGACAGAGGGGCCAGAAAAAGAGAACATGTCTTGGAAAACCCAGATGTATGGTAGCCCTAAGATAACTCCATTCAGGGGGGAAGCCAGCAGAGAAAAGTACAGTAGACATAGCCAGTTTTGATCAATGCAAATACAACATGGTTACTGATATAAGCAAAGGCCCCTTTGCTGCTAATTCTGCTTTTGGGGAGGGAGTACTGGGGAAAAGGATGGCAGGGCATAGACTGATTTTTCCACCCTATCTGGTCTGAAGGATAACCTGGCATAATTCTCTTCATGAGAATTTACTTATTGTGTAACCAAATTTAGATAACTGGTTGTGCTGGAAGTGTCCAATCAACTATCTTTAAGATTTTTTTATGGGTTTAAATGTCATCTAATCAAGTAACAGAAAGGCCATGTGAGCAAGGTGATCAACCTTACAGCAACACCATCACATTACTAATCATAAACAATCTAAGTAGTAGTCCAGGTTTTAGTTGACAAATAATTCTTAGCCCAAGTACTGTCTAGGATAGAGGAACTGGTTCCTTTGGGCTACTGTACACTCAATGTTCTAAAATACTCCTATTTGAATAGAATAGAGTCTAGGTTTGGGATTGCTGATTGCTTTCTATTGTTAAGGGTCTACAAGTGACACAAAGAATCACTTACATCATCTGGATAGCCCAGTCCCACATGTGAATTAAAAGAGGAAAGTGAAGGCAAAATGCAATTTGCAGTTAAATGTGCATTTAAGAATGGAATTTGGAGATTGGTATACACATATACAAATGTACATTAATTCATCACACCTTTTCACTTTTCTCACTGGGCAAAATCCAAATGGGTAAATTAGATGCTAAGTGGGATTTTGGTAGATTTTTGAACTTCAATAATTAGAAATGCCATAACTACTGGGTTCCAGAAGCCTACTCAGTCTTGTTTGCTCTCCTTCCCACTCCATGGTCACAACTACATGAGATGCTGACTGCCCAGTTGTTACTGTACAGTCATTTAGTATTTGTATTCACAAGTACTAAATGAGCAGTAACTGGAGTTACTGTGCAGTAGCATCGCTGAACAGCTTTTTGGTGATGCTGGCTGCACAGTAGGTTGTTACTACTGCACAGTAGCATCATGTCACACTAAGTGCCATGTGACACTACTTCACAGTAGTAAGGCAGATGTGGCCCATTACTGTAAATTTTGTTTACATTATGTCCCAGTTTGAACAAAAGAAGACTATTCTATAATTTTGTGGTAAAACCATTTTCTTCGAAGGCATGACATATAGTTTGGAATCTCTAAGGCAGATGAGGGCCTAGAACCTAAGTATCCTACTTTCTTGGTAAGTTCTCTAACTTTAGGCTATAATGTTAAAATGAGCACTACCATTGCCACCACAGAAGTAGGCTCCATACTCTAGGTAATTAGTAGATAGAGGTACCTTAGGTACAGTTTTGAATCCAGTATCTCCTCTTCAGAGATTATTAATTTTCCATTGATGGGACAGGGATCCCAGGTACCTAAGCCCATTTCACTGAATCATCTTTAAGCATGAAGAAAAAAACAAACTTAAAGTGCCAAAGGGGCTAATCTGGATCTTGTCCTATATCTTTGTATGTGTCATTATGTTTGCAAATAGATCTTGCTTTTTTGGCAGTACTAGACTACAACTTAAACATTTCATGATTCCCACACATGCTCCCTTATGAAAAATGAGAGCATCTGTTTATTGTGTTGACTTAGTCCAAATAAATGTCTTCTGCAAGTACTCTATTATTGAAAACCATGCCAAGTTTGAGTAAGGAGGGTTGATTTTCCTTTTTAATGCAGGGCAACTATATTAAAATTGTTATTGACAGGGTCTAGCTTTGTGTTTATGAATTTATCCTAACTGATATCCATAATCATTAGCTAGTATTCTTCCTTCTTCATAAGGTTTACTGTACAGTGGCCACATCTACACAACACACTGACTGCATAGTAGCTTGTTACTACTGCTCAATAGCATCATATGACATGAACCATGATGCAACACTTCTGCGCAGTAGTAATGAGCTACTGCTCAGTCAGTGTCACCAGAAAGCCATGTGGGGATTTAATTGTATGCAAGTACTAAATCACTGCATAGTAACAACTGTGCAGTCAACGTCTCATACAGACATGGCCAGTATGTATCAGGAAAGGTGAAGGAATGAGAGTCAGAGGGAAGGCAAAAAATGAGGGATGCAATGATTAAGAAAACTAAAGATTGGTAGAATTAAGCAACAATTCATTTCCACCTGATCTTATGATATGTTTTGATTAACTGACTTCAGTACAACAAAACACACTAGGATGAAATACAATATTTCATAATTATATCTATTTTGCAAAATTAGTTATTTTCTCTCTCAATAATTTAAGATGTTTTGATGCTTTTTGATGTACTCATATAAGTATATCATAGTGCCTTGCTGAACATTGTTGCCATTCTCCTTAGCATGAAGTCTGCAGTAAGGATGGTTTGTTTTCTTTGGTTGGTTGGAGTCCTGTTCATGGGCATAACAGGCAGTCTTCCAGGCTTTGACTCATCCTCAAGCATATTCCATACAACAGGGATTTTCAAACTATGGGCCATGAGCAACTTAAAAGGAGGATGCAAAGTTCCCAGGGGGATACACACAGTGCCGCAGGGAAGCAGCATGCAGCAGTGGCACACACTGGTGGATGGCAATGCTCAGGGTTGTGGTATCACAAAATTTGAGAGCCCCTGCCATACAACTCTCTGTTCCATTTCATGAGTTGAGTTGTCATAGACATTTTATACAGCCCCTATGATTATATTGTCAAAAAAATGGACAGTTCTAGTGGAGAAGAACACTGAGGTGCCCTGCTCCTAGAGAGGGGAAACTGCCAGGGAAAAGAGCCCTAGCAGGGAATAAGAGCCCACCTGCAGGTTGCCAGGGCAACTGGAGGCAGCAAATGACCCACACCTGACAGTGGTCAGCCGGCTGTAAGGGGCAAGGCCTGGCTCTTATAAAGCCCAGGGCTGAGGCCAGGCTGGCAGTTCCCTGCCAGTAGCCAGAGAGGCAGGAGCTCTCTAAGTCATGATGTGAGCTGAACTGCAGGCATAGCTGGACCTGAGTTGAGCAATGTTGTTTTAGCTGAGCAGCTCTATGTTATGTTGTAGCCAAGAGGCTTGTGTTTGTTTTGTGGTTGTTTATTACACCGGTTGTTTGGGTGAGGCTATTAGAGGTTGGAGGAGGCCTCAAGGGGAACCCACAGTGGTGTGGGGACCCTGGTGCCAGTGAGGGTGCAGTATCCTCAAAGGGGTCTCACAGTGGAGTGTGAGGACCCCAGCGCCCAGGAGGGCACAGCATATGGGGTGTATAGACCCCAGCACTAGAGAGGGGCACTTTTGAGAAGCCCAAGTGTGGGCATGGTGAGCCCTAGAGAGGGGCACTTTTGAGACACCCAAGTGTGGGTGCGGCAAGCCACAGGAAGGGGGTAACTTTATCAAGAAGCCCAGTGTGGGTGTTGCAAGCACCAGGAGGGGGCACTATTGAGAAGCCCCAGTATGGGCGTGTTGAGGCCCAGAGAGAGGGCGAGGAGAGCCCCAGGAGGGGGCGGCAGTGTATGTAGAGAGAGCGATAGTGACAGTCCAACATCCATTCCAACTGTGAGGCTTGGGGCGTGGTATAAGGGGTGGTTGGAGCCACCCATAGCCCATAAGGCTAGGGTGCTCCAAAGCACCCGTTTGCAGGACAAGACCCACGAGGGGTCCAGGAGAGTACAGGACCAGAGGGTACAACGAACCATGTCCAAGAAGAGGTGAGGCAACCTCCTAACTGATTTAAACCATCAAAGGCATGGTGGGTGAGAAATAGAGGGTGCCCTTGGGCCAACTTGGCACGGAGAGGGGGCCTTAAGGAGATCACGGCCCTCCTGTAGGACCCCGCCATGACATCTAGCTATATGGAAATCTTCTGGGTCTGCTCCTCTCCTGTGGTCACAGTCTGCTCATTATTCTCTGTTTCTAGCTATAAAATTAATTACTAGTTCTTCTGGTGACTTAAGAATTACAAATACCTCTCTTTGGTTTCTACTCTACCTCTGGTGATTAATTCCCTTCCTACTTTAAATATAGTGTGGTGATGCTTCCTGACTGGTTGACTACTCCTCAATCTGTCTGATTCTCTGAAGCATCAGTACTTGTTTAATGTATGGAAAGCCATGCAACTTTTTTTCTAATAGGATCATCATTTTTTTCACTTTATAGGGAAGAAGTCACTTCTTGTTTCTGTCAGAAAAGAATCCATGCCACATTTCATAGCACAACCACTTTCAATTAGGGTATGAACAAATGTTCACCACACCTAGTTCAGGTTTAGGTGGCTTTGAAACTAGCCATGTAACAGAGCATGCTAGTGTTCACCATTCCTGGGAGTGGTGTGGACAGCCTGAGATAAGTAACTTGAGGTTGGAGGAAGGCTGGTGAGTCCATGGGTGGAATGCTTCAAGCTGTGGGAGTGTTGGCAGGTCTGAGGGTGAGGGCTGTTTAAATTAAGGGAGTTACTCAGGGAGCTAAAAATAGTCCACCTGAATCAGGGCAGTAGGGACAACACAGCTCTGGAACTGGGATGAGTAGATGGGTTTTCCCAGTCCTGGGTCTGTATTGTGAATGATTCCAGGCATTCTCTAGGTTGGGTTAACCCTTTATCAATCTAAAGTTAAGTCACCACCTGCAGTGAACTAACTCAGATTTTGTGTGACATTTTGGTGTGATTGAAACCCTGTGGAGGCCTGCACACTGAGCATTCAGATTGACCTATGTAATCTAAAAAGCATCTCGGCAGACAAGATTTCTAATCTAGCAAGGAGGGCTTTAAATTAGGTTTGCCAAGGGTTGGAGACCAAATACCTGAGGTAAGTGGGGAAGTGGGAGACTTGGAGAAAGAGCAAGCAGGAGGGGCAACAGAGAAGGTGTTCTCATTCTTCCTGAGAAAGCAGAGCGATCAACTAGTTACTTTAGGTGCCTGCACACGAACGCATGGAGCCTGGGAAACAAACAGGAAGAACTGGAAGTCCTTAGACACTTGCAGAGCTATGATGTGATTAGAATAAAAAAAGACTTGGTAGCATAGCTCGCATAAGTGGAGCACTGGCACGGATGCATATACTTCAATCACCTTGACATCTGCTGGGAGGACAGTACAGTCATGAGCACACAATCCAGGAAGTTTTTGGAGAGTGCTGGGGACAACCTTGTGGTGCAAGTACTGGAGAGACCAACTAGGGGCCATGTTCTTCTTGACCTGCTGCTCACAAACAGGGAAGAATTGGTGGGGAATGTAATAGTAGATGGCAACTTAGACAGCAGTGATCACAAGATGACTGAGTTCAGGATCCTGAGGAAAGGAAGAAAGGAGAGCAGGAGAGTAAGGACCCTAGACCTCATAAAAACAGACTTCAAATCACTCGGGGTACTCGTGAGCAGGATCCCCTACGAAGTGAGTCTGAGGGGGAGAGGAGTCCAGGAGAGCTGACTTTACTTTAAAGAAGCCTTACTGTGAGTGCAGGAACAAACCATCCCAATGTGCAGGAAGACTAGCAAGTATGGCAGAAGACTAGCTTGGCTTAACAGATAACTCTTCTTATAAGCTTCCTTTTTGTGATTTAGCTTACTGAAGTGGGAATTTGGACAAAAACTAGAGAGGGGTATAAGAGTATTGCTTGGGCATGCAGGGATGAAGTCAGGAAGGCCAAAGTGCAATTTAAGCTGCAACTAGTAACAGTCATGAAGGGGAGGAAGAAGGGATTCTCCAAGTATGTCAGTAACAAATCAGGGAAAGTGTGAGTCCCTTACTGAATGGGGGAGGCAACCTAGTGACAAGGATGCAGACAAGACTGAAGTACTTAAGTACCTTTTTCACCTCAGTCTTCACAGGCAAGTTCAGCTCCCAGACTACTGCACCAGGCAGCACAGCTTGGGGAGGAGGTGAGCAGCCAACAGTGATGAAAGAAGAGGCTAGGGACTATTTGGAACATCTGGACATATACAAATCCATGCAGCAGGATGGGATGCCTCCCTCTGCCTCCAGATGCTGAAGGAGTTGGTTGATGTAAATGCAGAGCCACTGGCCATCATCTTTGAAAACTCATGGTTTTCAGAAGTCCTGGACAACTGGCAAAGGGCATATATAGCGTCCATATTTAAGAAAGGGGAAAAAGGAAGGATTCGGGGAACTACAGACCAGACAGCCTCATGTCAGTCCATGGAAAAATCATGGAGCAAATTCTCAAGAAATCCATTTCTAAGCACGTGGAGGAGAAGAAGGTGATTAGAAACAGTGAGCATGGATTCACCAAGGGCAAGTCATGGCTGACCAATCTGATTGCCTTCTATGACAAGATAACTGACTCAGTTGATACAGGGAAAGCAGTAGATGTAATATAGCTTGTCTTTTGCAAGGTCTTTGACACCATCCCCCACAGTATTCTTGCAGCCAAGCTGAGGAAGTATGGGTTGGATAAATGGACTGTAGGGGGATAGAAAACTGGCTGGATTATTGAGCTCAGAGAGTAGTAATCAATGGCTCAGTGTCTAGTTGGTAGCTGGTATCAAGTGGAGTTCCCCAGTGATCAATCCTAAGGCTGAGGTTCATAGATTCATAGATGTTAGGGTCAGAAAGGACCTCAATAGATCATCGAGTCTGACCCCCTGCATAGGCAGGAAAGAGTGCTGGGTTTAGATGACCCCAGCTAGATGCCTATCTAACCTCCTCTTGAAGACCCCCCCAGGGTAGGGGAGAGCACCACCTCCCTTGGGAGCCCATTCCAGACCTTGGCCTCTCGAACTGTGAAGAAATTCTTCCTAATGTCCAATCTAAATCTGCTCTCTGCTAGCTTGTGGCCATTATTTCTTGTAACCCCCGGGGGCGCCTTGGTGAATAAAACCTCACCAATTCCCTTCTGTGCACCCGTGATGAACTTATAGGCAGCCACAAGGTCGCCTCTCAACCTTCTCTTGCGGAGGCTGAAAAGGTCCAGGTGCCCTAATCTTTCCTCCTATGGCTTGGCCTGCAAGCCCTTAACCATACATGAGGCCCTTCTCTGGACCCTCTCCAGGTTATCCACATCCCTCTTGAAGTGCGGCACCCAAAATTGCACACAGTACTCCAACTGCGGTCTGACCAGCGCCCGATAGAGTGGGAGAATCACCTCTTTGGTTCTGTTCATCACGCATCTGCTGATGCACGATAAAGTGCCATTAGCTTTTCTGATGACTTTGTCACACTGACGACTCATGTTCATCTTGGTGTCCACTAGGACTCCAAGATCCCTTTCTGCTTCTGTGCCACCAAGCAGGTCATTTCCTAGGCAGTAGGTATGCTGGACATTTTTCTTCCCTAGGTACAGCACTTTGCATTTCTCCTTGTTGAATTGCATTCTGTTGTTTTCTGCCCATATGTCCAACCTGTCCAGGTCTGCTTGTAGTTGTTCCCTGCCCTCCGGTGTGTCCACTTCTCCCCACAGTTTTGTGTCATCTGCAAACTTGGACCGAGTACACTTCACTCCCTCATCCAAGTTGCTGATGAAGACATTGAAGGTTGTTCAGTATCTTCATTGATGACCTGGAAGATGGCACAGAGTGCACCCTCAGCAAGTTTGCAGATGACACCAAGTTGAGGGGAGTAGTAGAGATATTGGTAGGTTGGACTAGGATTCAGAGACCTAAACAAATCAGAGGATTGGACCAAAAGAAATATCATGAGGTTCAGTAAGGGCAAATGCAAAATCCTGCACTTAGGACAGAACAATCCCATCCACAGGTACACGCTTGGGACTGACTGGCTGGGCAGCAGTTCTGCAGAAAAGGACCTGGATGTTAAAGTGGACAATAAACTGAATATGCACTAACAGTGTGCCCTTGTTGCCCAGAAAGCTAAAGGCATACTGGACTGCATTGGTACGAGTGTTGTCAGCAGGGCAAAGGAAGTGATTATCCCCCTCTATTCAGCAGTGGTGAGGTCACATCTGGAGTACTATGCTCAGTTTCAGGCCCTCCATTACAAAAAGGATGTGGGCAAATTGGAGAGAGTCCAGTAGATGGCTACAAAAATGTTTTGGGGGTTAGGGTACATGGCATATGAGGAAAGACTGAGGGAACTGGGCTTATTTAGTCTAGAGAAAAGGAGACTGAGGGGGGACTTACTAGCAGCCTTCAACTTCCTGAAGCAGGGTTCAAATGAAGATGGAGCTAAACTCTTCTCAGATGAGAGAACAAGGAGCAATGGTCTCAAGTTGCAGAAAGGGAAGTTTAGGTTAGATATTAGAAAGAACTTTTTCCCTAGGAGTGTAGTAAAACATTGGAACAAGTTACTCAGAGCAGTTGTGGAATCTCCATCCTTGGAGGTTTTTGAGACCCAGCTAGGCAAAGGTTTGGTTGTGACGGTCTAGTTGTGGATGGTCCCACTTTGAGCAGGGGTTTGGCTTAGATGACCTCCTGAGGTCCCTTCCAGCTCTAATTTTTCTATGATCTTATGAAAACTTGTATATTCATTTAATTATCATACTGATATGGAATATAAACCTACACCATGAGAGAACTTTTCCCATTGCCTACAAAACTCCTTTGTTTCCTTGCCTTGTTAACCACATAGGACCCTTCCAGATGAGTGCAGATGTGCAGTATACAGTGCTGCAGATCCATCTGTGGTGCCATGTACCACATAGCTTCACATGCAGACATTCCCCACACTGCCACTTTGTAGAATAGGGGAATTATTTTTTTACCCTGGGAGATCCCAGGGTCAAAAAAACCCATACCTAAAAAAATTGGGGTGGCACATATGGCAATAGCATGCAATGCCCAAAACTAGAACCTGGTAGGTTGGACCCAAACTCTAGCTGCTAGCTATGCTCCCTGATGCAGGAATGGCAGCCTCCTGTCATCCAGGCACAGATCCAGGGCTCTGCACCCCCCAAAAGGGCTGCAGGGCTGTGCTGGACTCTTCCAGGGGGTATGGACCCCTGGACCTGTGCCTGGATGACAGAAGGCTGCTGCTGCTGCTGCCTGGGACTAGTGCTGGGCACAGCCTGCACCCAGTGCTGGGCTCCATGGATCTCAGCCCAGTGGCAGGAGGTGGAGCGCAGCCCCAGATCTTCCTACCTCTCACTGCCGGGCTATACTCTGATTGACTCCGCCAGCCCCAAGGAGTGCAGGCTGGTATTGGGAGGTGGGTAGAGCCGGTGCTGCTCTCTGATTGGCTCCACCAGCCCCACAGAGTGCAGTGCTGGCTCTGCCTGCCTCCTGGCACCAGGTTGCCCTCCATGGGGCTGGTGGAGCCGATTTGAACTCAGTGCTGGCTCTACCCACCTCCTACCATTGGGATGCACTCTGATTGGCTCTGCCAGCCCCATGGAGTATAGTCTGATAGTGAGAGGTGGGCAGAGCCGGCGCTGCACTCCAATCAGCTATGCAAGTCCCATGGAGCACAGCCCAGTGGCAGGAGATGGGGAGAGCCAGGGCTGAGCTACATGGGGCTGTGGAGCCACTTGGAGAGCAGCCTTGGCTCTCCCCTACCTCCCACCACTGGGCTGCTTTGAAATGCGAACTTTTCAAAGGTTTCAAGTGCCCTCATTTAGTCCTGAAGCTGTTTCAGTGCTTTTTGTTTCATTTAAATTTTGCTGTTTTGAGCTCAAAACAGCATCAAAACAAAACACTTCATGGAATTTCACACAGCCGTATTGAATTACCCCTAATTCCACAAACTGCTCCCAGGGCCCATTTTTCCAGCATTCACTGGTGCTGGTGGCTATGTTTAACATGATCTAATCAACATCAGCTTCCTTGAACATTGTATACAGCCTGTGTGAACCATATATTTGCTCCCTGGCTTCTAAACATCCCTCACTGATTTTTTTTTTTCTTTTCTCTGAAGAATATAATAGAATAAATAGTTACAATTTTGATATGGAAATAACAGGTATTTTCCCTATTTTCTGTCCTTAAAGTTATTTCACAAAACCTGATTCACCATACAATAGAGAAATAGCAAATAGAATGCACAGGAATCTCCTGGTGTATACTTGGATGTACATACATTCATTGTTAAGGATGGCTGTGCTTGGTGCACAATCTGAGAAAACTACAGGGAAAGGGGGGGGGGAGGAAAGAAGCAGAAGCAAGTGAAACAGAATATGAAGTCAAAAGGGAAATAAATTTTGTTGTCAATCTTCAAGGACATGTTAGAAAAGGTGGAAAGTTGAAACAAAAGCAGCCACTTCACTATGCTAAACCAAGCTGAACATTCCACTTGGTTGGTTTGATAAAGGCCTGTTGCAGTCAAATAAACTGAAAAGATACAGGCCACAAAATATAAATAAGGAAACTTTTGTCATACTCCATTTATTACTGGTGTCTCCTGATCCTTGGGAGAGGTTTGCATCAAGGTCTCCTGAAAAACTCCCTTTTAGTCTTATGCTTTGGCTCCTTCCTTCATCTCGGGCTCTTTACTATTTATGTGTAGTTCTGGGCTGGCGACTTACACACCTATGAATGTTTTTGAACTGTGATATACATCATATGAATTTATAACATGTATAAACACATATGTTATACTTTTAAGAGAATTCTCTGTAACAAAGATGATGGCTTTAACAAACACTGTTTGTTAACATTAATATACTGTAGGAATCGGAAAACAGCGGGTCCTTTCTGAGGAGGGCTCCAGGCAAATCTTCAGTACAAAACAGGTGCCAAATGCTCTTACATTCACTATGTCAGTATAAGGCAGGGATGCCCTGCATATGTTTTTGTAAAGCAGAGAAGACATTACATTGGATATTTCTAATATCCCTGGAGGAAAAGTCTTTTAGCTTTCCCTTTTACTAACTTAAAAATAAAATAAAAACATCTTTACTTTTTCAGTGAGGAAAGCATAAATGTTTGTAAGCTGAACATTTAACTTCATAAACAGAAGCATGTACTGATCACAGAAATATTGTGCAATATGCATTTTACATGCATTTTTATGGCAGAAAGTTTTTGCCAAAAATTCTAGATTCTCATTAAAAGTGCCAAAATCAGGGGGCTCTTATTTTTAAATCAGAGAATATTGTAAATTTGATATTTGTCTTTTGAAATTAAAAAAAAAAATCAAACTATCCTGGGGGAAAAAAAGAAATAAAAAATATTTTGAATGAAAAGATGCCTTGCCCCCAATCTGGATTGTTCAAATGCTATTATATAAAATACAAAACTAAAACATAATCATAAAAGAAAGGATATATCAAAAACCTCTATTCTGTAAAAGTTAAATTAGAATGATTTAACTCTATCAACATCCTTTTCTTCCAATTTTTTTGGTTTTAAACAAACTTTTGTTGAAATGTATACATTTATGTGAAATATTTAGGTTTGATTTTTGTTTGATGGCAAATATTCCACAGGAAAGCTGGTCAGCTCTAGTTCTGATAGTTAACTTAATTGGAGGAGTAACGTACTCTATAAGCTTACTCTATATCCACTGAAGTAAAACTGAATATTGGCAGAATAATGTGTTCCTTTTTGTTGGTGGTCAGAATTTGCCCCCAAATGAGTACATTAATGTAATACTTTGGAAGCTGACCAAAAGTAATACTCGGTAAATTTATCTCAGATTTCCATCTCAGGCTTGCCCATGAAAAAAGAGAACTGATTTTTTAAAAAAATATATCTCAGAACACCTTTGCATGGTTTCACTGGATGTATATATCAGGATGTATCTGCACAAGTCAGGGTTCAGACTGTGATTGAGTGCAAATGCAGCACACACATGCTTTTGACTCTGCATTTTGAAAATCTCATTCTTGCAATCGTTTCGTGTTGCAGTCCTATGCCATACTACAGTGGCATTTGCAGCAAGAGTTGAACTTCTAGGCACTACAGAAATGTATTACCTCTGCTATGATGTATAAACTTTTAAAATCTCTGTTACTGACTCCGAGTCCAGACGACCTCAATGAAGCTAGGCCTGTAAGTGTGGATCTTAATAGCTCTATGCATTCTGTAGCATCAGACGTTTTACTGGGGAAAAGCCACTTCCATATGTGTTAACGATTAGAAGACTCAAGAAGAACTAAGTCAGGACTTTTGTGCCTTCTCTTTTATTAAAAGTAGAGTATTGTTAGTTCATTCATGTGCCTAACTAACTATCCATCATGACAACTGTGCATCATGTCTAAGTAATGAGGCATCATGCCTTACTAAATTGGTAAGGCTACTTTTCATTGACCATTTGAAGATTTTTTTTTTTCCATCTTCTGTACTGCTATGTTGATCAGAGGAAAATATCAAGGGAAATTAACTGTATCCTACAGAGTCTGTTGTTTTGCACATACGTTCAGGTGAAGAATATTAGCCTATGTACATTTTTCCACGTCCAGAGGAAATTATAAGGGAAGGAAGTCCTATGGTTCAAACCTTGGAGTGAGGGTATCTGATTTTTCTAAAGTTTTATTTCCAATTCCCTGTATGACTTTGGATTAATCAACTAATAGGCATTTCCTCTTCTGCTTAAGGAGGATTAAAATATAACTCAGTAGCATGTTGGAAAATAGTAGTCAAAATAATTGTAAAAAAACCTGACCAAATAAACTTGTGGGATAATTTCACCAAATGGAATTAAGCAAGGATGGTCCCAGTTAAACAATGCTTTTAAGAGAGTGCTTACATTTAAGTCCCACTAATTTCAAGGGAATTTAAGCAAGGACTTAATTGCTTTATTAGCAATTGTGGCTAAGCACTAATTTTGCAAAACTGGGCCTATATACGGAAATCTATTTTTTTCCCATTGCTTATGTTTTTTATTATTATTTTTGGTAAACTGATATTTGCTAACCAAATAAATAAGGTACTACCACTATATATGTAGGCAATAGAAAATGCTGTACTTTGATATTCAAGGGAACTGTGTATATAATCTCAAAGAGAATTTCAGTTTTTTCTTAAACATCTACATAAATATTATTGTATTGCACTCTTGCTGTTTGTCCCTGATCTCTGCAGTTTCAATTGTAAAAATAACAACATAACACTTCTTGAGACTATATATTGCTTACATGTAAGAGAAAATTCTTGTAGACCAGTGTAACAGCCTAATCACTGCTCTGCTTGCTGCGGTCTCTTCACAGTATCTGATGAAGTAAGAGTGCCTCTTATGAAAGCTTATGCTATACATCTCTGATTTAATTAGTCTATAAGGTGCAAATAGACCATGCCTTCTATCTGACTTCAGACTAACTCTTCTATTTCAGTATGTGTAACAGTGCCATCTGGTGGCTTCAGACACATTATTTTGTGGGGATTGTCATGTTTGGAGGTACATTTAATTATTGCAGCCTCAATAAATGCAGAAAATAAACTGCACTAATAAATATGTTTGCATTTCCACCGACCTTTATAGCATAATTTTTCTGCTTTATTTCTCTTAGATATTCCCTCCTGCTATTTTCCCTCTACTATCCAGTAGTACCAAACATTTTAGTTGTGTTGCCTTATCATTGTCTTTGCCATCTACTTTCTTGCTTCTTTCTTTTTATATTTCACAGTCCAAGGCAAATCTGCAAAGCCTTATCCTTTTGTTCATTCTTTCTCTGCTCCCCTCTTTTGACTCGCATTTACTGCTATTAGCATTGCTGTCTACTTCAGAACCAGGTATGGAGACCTCTACAAATCCATCCACTGGATGATTAGTTCCTCTGTCTAAGGAAAGCCTCTGATCGCTGAGAGGAAGAATTAGACAGACAATGACACTGAAGAGTAATGAGTCTCTAACTCTAGGATGCTGACAGAGATAAGAAAAAAACCCAAAAAATAAAAACCAAAAAACCTCAACATCTTAAATTTGAGCCAAGTAGCAATGTTCTCTTCAGATTCATGAAATTGATCTGGTCAAAGTCCACCTAATTTCAGGCGTGATCTCATGTCCATCTTTAACCTACATTTAATATTTGACTGGATGTGTCACTGAATTGGAAGTCCCCAAATTGACTCTGTTGCTACCATGTGTCAGGTGATTTGAATCATCCCGCTTATCTTGAGAAACTCTCTGTAATCTAATTTTCTGTTCCTTTAGTTTGTAGTCTTCTTTACAAAAAAATAAAAAAGCCTCACATATTCAGATGCTTGTTCATTCTAAAATAATCGTCTTTACAGAAAAAAAAAATAACCATAAAAAGGAAGAATCTCAAGGTGGCAAATGGAAAGTTCAGCATATTCCAATATTTTGTAATATTTATGAATTGAGCTTTTGTTGTCTTGGTGATGGGCAGGATGACTCAATGCCAGAAGCTTAAAGGTTTATAAGAAATAAAAAATGCATAAGGCTGCATAGTGATAACTCTGTCTTGTGCTCATTGATATTTTCTTACGATGGTGTAAAACTCATAAAGACAGTTGCTGCCCAAAGGTGAGAATTTTTAAAAAATATACAGGAAGTCTAGTTGGCATACAGATACTGTGTGCCCGTATGCATATGTATATAGAATTTATTGCATTGGTCAGGTCAAGTATTAGGATTTGACAGAAGAACAGTTCACTGAAATTTAATTACTTTTCACCTGATGTATAATGTTAACATATCTGTTTGATTTCTTAATAACATTTTAATATGTTAACTTTAGACTTAGTTTAATGAACTGATGAAGGAACAACATCTATTAAGAGCTGAGACACTGACTTATATGCTCCAGCTCATATAGGAATTAATTCAAGGAAGTCCTATATGTTCAATTATACAGAAAGTCAAACTAGATGCTGACCATAGTCCCTCTTGGCCTTATGATCTATGACTGGATATATTCATGGACTGAAAAAAACTAGTATCTTAGTTTAGCTTTCTCTATATCAAACATTAAGTGGAAAACTCCAGGTACCTAGGGAACAATTTTGTACATTTCCTTAAACTTAATTTAGTACTGAGCACTAGGATGCGACTTGCTGAAATACCTTATGTGCTTGGGACTCTATGTTTAGAAACTAATATGAGACCTCTATAATAATCTGCACATAAATAAAGATTCTCCTTTTTCAATTCGGTATAAAAATTGAGTGAAATAATACAGCAGATGCAAACCAGAGTTTTCAAATGAATCATTTGTGTGTGTGTGTGTGAGCATATACATGAGTGTTTGTGCAAGCATATAGATGCTTGTCAAAAAGTGAGGAAGATAAAAGGGATGTGTATTTGTCCAATGATTCTAATATTTTTTCTTATTATATTCAACCAGCATTTGGAACTATGTGAAAAGTATCAGGAAACATGATTAAGGGTCAAACAATTGGGCAGTCATAGGGCAAAGGGGGATTTGTATGTCTTTCACACCAAAAGGATCACAGACAGAAGAGCTTCAACATTAAAGAACTTCAGAAGGCTGAAGTTTTCATTAATTCCTACAATAAGCAGTTTTCTTATTGATACGATGAGGTAAGGATGTAAAAGAGTCTACTACATTCAACTAGCTCCCTCCTGTTTCTTAACATTCAGTTGTCAGGGACACGGCAGCAAGACTATAAATCAATTTAATTCAAACTATCAACTGAATCAAGGAAAGCCCTTGAACCTTAAAGACAATCATGCAATTTAAGGCTCCTCAAATTAGCATGCGCAACTCATTGCAGGCAAGAGTGACAATGGAATATCTCTCCATCTCAATCTTCAATTGGAGTTTGTTTTGTTTTTTTAAGATTGTTATAGGTGATTGGGTTTCACAGTATGACCAAGGTGCTTGCACAGAAAATTAACTGCAAATACTGATCAGAAATAAACATGCTGGCTTTATTTATTTTTTTTCCAAAGGCCTCAGTTCAAGTGGTTACTAGCTCTCCTTGCACTGAACAAAATAACGGAGTCTAGGAAGAAATGTTGCATTTGTCCCTGGACAAATTGTGCTGGTGTTTCTTTTTTTGCACTACAGAAATGTCCTGGGATAGCATGTAGATACATCGCCCCTCATGAGGGTTTAGTGGGCAACTTAAATGAATGCATTGCTGCTTTCCAGCCATTGATTCAATGGTACAATCGCAGAATAACTTTTCAGGAGCACTTTATGAAATTCTGGGATAAACGGATAGTACTTCTTATCCTATAAACTTTCTTAAGATTTTTCTTAAGACAATGGACATCTAAACAATTGTGCTTGTCCTGGGATAAAATGATTTATCTCCAGATAAATGTTGCACCTGTTTGTAGCCTGAAAGATCACTCCCAAATACTAGTTACCAAGGCTGCAACACTATTTCCCAACCACCAAAAATGCCAACCTTCACACTACATTAATTAGCTTCTGCTGAAGCATATTTTCACATAAGAAAGATTAACTCCCAACTAAGCTTTAGGCATGTTTAAATATGTTGTCAGTCATAATACAATAGTGAATAAACATACAAAACTGAGAAATACCAGTTAAGTCAGCATGTGAACTAATTCTCTTAAAGACAATGAGGGGCTGTAATGAATGATCATTCTATTGATAGTAATATCTGCAAACCAGGTAGATGTGTGATATAATTATGAGCATAATAAATACTCTATAGAACACAATTTGTGATATAGTCCATGTTGGAATATTATGATTCTTCTTATTTATATCATGGATTTTAGCAATACTTTAGAAGGTAGTTTTATTACATACAAATCTCATTGATCAAAGGGAGCAAGTGATATTTCCCCCATATTGACAGAGGAAAAGTGCTCCTTAAATAATTAGAACATGATTCTTGGTAAAACCTTACTTCAACGGAATTAAACAAAGGAAAATGTATCCTGTTATTGCGGGGTTTTTTGTTTGTTTGCTTTTGGAAGATTGTGTACATCACACTGGACTTTTCTAAGAAGAAATTACTTTTAAACACCACTCACAATAATTGTGTTATGAATGCTATATGACTTCATAAAATATTTAGTTTGTAGTTCTGAACTATAATGAATCTTTGTCATGAAGAAATACCTAACACAAAGTTATATTTACATCCCTTAAGGAAAATTATGCCCTGGGCGGAACCTAGTGTCAACTTTTTGTGCATTTACTGACCTTTTTTTCTAGTATTGATAAATAAAAACAGTTTTTCATGGGTTTTTTTGTTTTTGTTTTTGTTTTAATTAAATAGTATGAATCTATTTTTGCCCAGAAAATGCTTTAAGACACATTCTACATAGATATATTTGTGATCACTAGTTTGAAACATTTCTTTTTCATCTAAATGCTTTTGCCTGTAAACATGAAGGATAGCAATGTAGGATACCAAGCATAGGAATTAAGACATTTGAGGAGGAGAATAATACAGAAGCAACATGTGCATGTTTTCTAAGACTTTTTGTATTGTTTCTTTCTTCCATTTTGATATTTATTACTTGAAGGTATACTGCTCTGATCTGATGGGGATTCTGTTGTTACTAGGTAATAGAAAGGAGAATGAGCACACTCATTTCTCATTCCAGTCTTCACAAAATTTCAAGACTGGGTATTTAATATTTAAAAAAATATTTTAAAACTTCACTGTTTGTGTAAAAAAAAAAAAATAATTTTTTGGACTGGGAAAGGCCCTTTAAGAAAAAGACATTTTTTTTTTTCTCCTTGTTAATAGCTGGTAGTGTACCAATGCCAATAATATATAGACTAGGGCTGTGCAGGAGACCAATTAAAAGATTTTCACAGACAAGCCTATGAACTGCATTTCATCAACCTCTTAGGTACAGAAACTCATGGACTCAATATAGGCATTGGAATTCTGACACACTACAACCTGCCGGACATCTGACTCCCCAGGCACCTCTCCACTTTTACCTGCTACATCCCCCTCCCCCCTACCTCAGCCTATCTCTCACCCTCACCCCCTGATGCCTCCCTTTCCATTTTCACTGACTGGCTTTCTTGCCTGCATTGCATGCCAGGCCAGCCTCTGGCTTCTTTCTTATTCCTTCCATCCAGGAACAGCGCGCACACACACCAACTGCAGGTGCTTCCTCAGTCTGACGTCGGGTTTTTCAACCCGAACGTTTGCTAAGATATATTTCTCCAACTAGTCAGTTGGTCTACTAAAAGATATCAGATTGACCCTTGTCTGCCAATGCCATCTCCTCAGACCAACACCCCTAGCACCTGTCCCTGGTCAGCTGAGTGGAAGGAGGCAGGGCCCTGAGCACATCTAAGCCCCAGGGCTGGGGCTGGCAGGGAGAGTTCTCTGGCAGCTGCTGGAGAAGAAGCTCCTGCAGGAGAGGAAAGAAAGGCTCTGTGACAGTTTGGCTGCCTGAGATGCTGCTAGTGCTACTGTGCTGCTTACCTGTGTTATTTAAAGTACTAGACCTGCTTGATGTTGTATGGGAGGTGGAGACCACATTGGGGCACGCTACTATATCACTAAGTCATGCCCAGCACCAGTGACGGCTCACCTTAACACACACAAAGTCACACATGTCATGAGTTTTGTTTGTCAGCAGCTTGAGGTGCAGTTTCCCAGAAATCCCTGCACTATCTCCTTGAAAGTTGGCAGGCTTCATGGCTTCAGCAGGTACCATGCCAATAGCTACCATGCCTGCTATTTCTACACCCCCCCCCCATTGCCCCCCAGGCCTTCACACTTACAAGTGACGTGAGTTTTGCTCTGAATAGTTTGGGGTGCTGTTTCTCAGAAACCCCTGTACCTATCTCCTTGAAACTTGACAGGCAGGCATTGTGGCCTCAGCAGAAGCTATCCTCCCTGCTTTTTTCATTCAAATCAGGCAAGAAATGACAAAGTTATTGGCAATTTTGTCATTCCCCATTATAGCCTAAGGGCAAAATGTCAAAATGCAACAAAATGGAACAGTGCTTCAAAATGAAACAAAATGATGAAACAAAACACTGTCCCATCGAAATGATGAAATTGAAGTCAAAACAAAACAGTCCTGTTTCTCACAGCCTTACTGTCTGGTAACCCTCACACATAGGGAGCAGGGCTGGGGGTGGAACAGGGCATCATGGCCACTTGTACCTGTGCCAGCTTACTCACCCACCTGTGCAGGCCGGGAACGGTCCGAGGCTTTCGGGGGTATGCGGCGGGCTGTGGCCAGCAGCCCTGGCACATGAGTCGGGGAATTCAGCACGGCGGACTAGAATTAGGCACGGACGCGTAGCGGTTGATTAAAGATTATTTTACTTACACCGTAGATGGTCGCGGAGCAGGCAGGAAAAACTTCGCTTAAGTTGCGGTTACAAAACTCGCTCGAACAAGACCCGTAGAAAACTTGAGCCTCTTAAACCCGGAAAGAGCTCTGGATACACACACATGAAGTTTGCTAGGCTCTGTGGACCGAGCGCGCAGGGAAGGGTACGTCGAGGGATCAGGTGGCAATGGGGAGAGGCTAGAGGTTGATCAGGCCCCTATATCCTTCTTAAGGCACACGCTAGGTTCGTTAAGCTCCACAGTGCGCTTAGAGTTCTTCACGAGATATGAAGTCCTCCTTCTTCTCCTCCAGATGGTTGTGGAGTCCTCCAACTTGGGCGGAAACCACTCAAGCCTCCTATACGGCTAGCAAGCCAATTGCTAGCCGCCACATGGGAATAATTTAGAAACAGCCAATAGTGGGACACAAATTTGCATGCAGGTGGTGGGAACTCCTTTGCACCGGGTTTTTCTCTATGCAACTGAGAATTGCACCGTGCAAAGAAAGCTCTTCGTGGGAGGAAATAATTCTGCAGTGCCGAAGCACACACAAAATCATACCCTTTGGACCATGACATCCCCCCTTGCTGAAGGCACAGCTGAATTATGCCACATGCTCGTCACTCGGGTTGCCAGTAGCTCTTATAACGGGTCGTTGAACTAAACGGGTAAACACAAAATCAGCTAACATAAGAAGTTTGTCCTCCAGGGATCGAATCAAATAATAGCTGGCACAAATACATATACACATAACCAGATTCATAACAAAAAACTGCACGATCAGGGCTTCAGCGGGCGTCATGGCGAAGTCGCGCGTCAAGCCCTCACTTCTGCCGATGATGTTATCCTTCTTGGGGCTTCTCGCCGCCACACACTCTGAGTTCCAGATCTGTGAAAAGAATTCTCTTAAAACAGTTATTTCACTAATATTTACAAAATTCACATGGAACCACACTATCATTTCTAAAACATATAATACAGGTGTTTTCTACTTCGGACAACCGTCTCTTGCACACTCAACTGGATGAAATTGTCGAGGAGAAGTCGTCTAGCTCTTCCAGATAATGAAAACCTAACCCATAGGCCAGTTGCCATTGGCCTGCATTCCCTAAAATCTGAAGTTGCTGCTTATTGAGTCCAGAACGCTGTAGGAGAAATTCAAACATGTATCGCTCCTCAGGTGTTCTCTGTGGCAATGATGGAAGATCGGATTCGCGATGTCTTGCGCCTTGAGCCTCAGTCGGGTGTCGACGTTCCCAATCACTAGATAATCTTGGCTCCATCAGGACACGCAGTCGTGACAACTGACGAAGAAGATTACTCACAGGTTGGTTCACCATTGGCTTAAGCTGAATCCGGAGGATAGCGATGTTCTATCACCCTTAAACCTCAAGACAACTATCTATGCTGTGAATGGTCACTGGAACGGTTCCAGGATTTCATAGATGACGATGAGGCCATGGTCTTATTCGCTGGAGTGATGTCAATCCTAGTGCACATGCTCTGGGATTCCAGGCACAGTACGAGACTCCGATAATTGCTAGCATGAGTTGCTCTGCGCCGGTATGTTCTGGCTGTCCGTCATGCCATGCGTGGGCTTTTTGACCGATCAGTCCTGCAACAAGCACTGGCAGTGGAATAGGCCAGTGAACGTTAAACGCCACCATGTCGATGTCAGTGACATGTCCTCTACTCCACGAAGCTTGTCTGACCAAGAAGCTTGCTTCTTCCTGGTTCAGCAGGTCGGACCCAAGTTCCATGACCAAACGTCCCAACCATACAGCTAGAGTTTCTTCAGGTTGGATTCTTGATTCTCTGCACAACTCCTGCAGTTCAGTTCTGGTGCGAGCGTAATAGGTAGTAGCAACTCGGCTGGTTGTTGCTATAGGCTAATCTGTTACTTTGGGAGTCGCTGTTGCTGTTATTGCTTCAGGCAGGAGGGGCGGATGCACTCCTCCGCTCAATTCTCCCTTCCGTTGGCAAGAAGGCGTGGTCACCGGAAGCGACGCTGCGTCAGTGGGCAGGGTCGCCGGCCGAACTGTCGCGGGTTCCTCCGAAGCTCCACCCTTCTCTTCCTGTTCTTCCACACGGTCTCCCTCTTGCTCGGCGCCATCTTGACGTGGCGTCTCAAGATTTTCTTTCGCAGCTGCTTCTTTGACTGCTTGAACGGCCATACGCAGCTGGGCTCTCAAACTTAAATTCTTTTGCATTAAATTGGTTACAGTAGGAAAAGTTGCAGTTAGCATTCCCCCCTTGTTGTATCTCGGGGTTACCTTCTCATCTGCGGCACATCCCTCCATCTCCAGGTCTTCGTGGAGCTCGGATGGAAGCTCACGACCACTCAATCTAGACGCTAGCATAAAGGGGGCGAACCGGTCGATCGACACCAGTTCTTCTCTCTCCCGAGCACATCTTAGGCAACGGGCGCACTTCTGGGTGAGGGTCGGGTTTACTGAGCCTTCCGGGTTGACTCTGGCGAGGGACACAGTTTCAAGGGGCCTAAACAGGACCCGTTAATTATTCATTATACACCTGAATGCTGAAGGGTGAAGATACACTTCCCTCTCTCTTGGGGCTCCGTCTTCAGAAGCTCCCTCTTCTCCCTTCAGCGAAAGGCGTCCGCTGATAAACCTCTCACCCGTTCTGCCCGCCTGGTGGTAAGCGATATGCACCTCCAGTTCCATGAAGTTCTCTATTTGGTGTTTTCCACTGTGCCAAGGGCAGTTCTTAACTAATTCTAGCTCCATCGTGCTTTCCCTGGATCCCATCCTCGTCGCCATGTGTGGGCCGGGAGCAGTCCGAGGCTTTCGGGGGTGCGCGGGGGGCTGTGGCCAGCAGCCCTGGCACGTGGGTCGGGGAATTTGGCACGGCGGACTAGAATTAGGCACGGACGCGTAGCGGTTGATTAAAGATTATTTTACTTACACCATAGATGGTCGCGGTGCAGGTAGTAAAAACTTCGCTTAAGTTGCAGTTACAAAACTCGCTCGAACAAGACCCGTAGAAAACTTGAGCCTCTTAAACCCGGAAAGAGCTCTGGATACACACACACGAAGTTTGCTAGGCTCCGTGGACCGAGTGTGCAGGGAAGGGTACGTTGAGGGATCAGGCGGCAACGGGGAGAGGCTAGAGGTTGATCAGGCCCCTATATCCTTCTTAAGGCACACGCTGGGTTCGTTAAGCTCCACAGTGCTTAGAGTTCTTCACGAGATATGAAGTCCTCCTTCTCCTCCTCCAGATGGTTGTGGAGTCCTCCAACTTGGGCGGAAACCACTCAAGCCTCTTATATGGCTAGCAAGCCAATCGCTAGCCGCCACATGGGAATAATTTAGAAACAGCCAATAGTGGGACACAAATTTGCATGCGGTTGGCGGGAACTCCTTTGCACCGGGGTTTTCTCTATGCAACTGAGAATTGCACCGTGCAAAGAAAGCTCCTCGTGGCAGGAAATAATTCTGCAGTGCCAAAGCACACTCAAAATCATACCCTTTGGGTCATGACACCACCCTTGTGCTGCACACCTGAAGCACTCTCCTATCTTCCCCTCTACTCCCTTCCTCTCTCCTCCAGATTTTCCCCCAACATGGAGGAAGGAGGGAGACAGTTCAGGTCTTTAGTGAGCAGCCAGTGTGCTCCCAACTAGGCAGCTGTGGGCTTTTCACATGCAGAGAAACTCATAAATGGCAGTGGTGATCTCTACCTCAGGCACAGGGGGCAGGAACTTGTAGTGTAGACAGAGATACCTATCCAGGCAGTTGCGCACTTTGCAGGGAAGTACAGGTTTGCCTGGGGTGCCATTGAAGCTCAGGGCTCACACCAGGTTCTCAGCTACACCCTGGGCACCATGGAGATCATCATCAGCAGGGCACAGTGGGCTGGGCACCACTCATTGAATTCAAACAGCTCCTTATGGTGCACCCAGGAGACTATGACCAGGGGCACACTTGGGGTGCAAATTAGGACTGTCCAAAGCTTCGGATCACGATTAAGATTTAGAGATAATTTGGACAATCCAGAGGCTGAATCTATGAATCTGAATCAAATAACTAGAAGGTTTAGCCTTTCCGAATTGATTTGGAACTTCCGAATCAATTTGGAAAAGATTTTGGAAAAGATTCGGAGATTCAGCCATAGGGTATAATGGGAAATCAATGAAATATCTATAAAATTGTTGTTTTTTTGCTGATTCATATTAACCTTGCAGGAGTGATAGCCACTGCTGAGGGCATAATGCCTGCCAAGTTTCAAGATTATAGATGCAGGGGTTTCTGGGAAACTGTACCTCAAATCCTGAAGCAACACTCATGTCACATGTATGTGTTAATTTCATAGATTTCATAGATTTCATAGACATTAGGGCTGGAAGGGACCTCGGAAGATCATAGAGTCCAGCCCCCTGCCCAAAGGGCAGGAAGTCATCTGGGGTCATAGGATCCTAGCAAGACAAGCATCCAGTTTGCTCTTGAAGGTTTTCAATGTAGGTGCTTGAACCACCTCCGGTGGCAGGCTGTTCTAGACCTTGGGAGTTCGGACAGTAAACAAATTCTTCCTTATGTCCAGCCTGAAACGGTCTTATAGTAGTTTATGACCGTTCGACCTAGTCATCATCCCTTGGGGAGCTCTGGTGAACAAACGTTCCCCTAGATACTGGTGGTCACCCCTGATAAACTTGTAGGTGGCCATCAGATCACCCCTGAGCATGCGCTTTTCCAGGCTAAAGAGCCCCATGGCAATCAGCCTGTCATCGTAGAGTCTGCTTCCCTGACCTCTGATCATGTGCGTGGCTCTTCTCTGGACTCTCTCAAGCTTCTCCACATCCTTTTTGAATTGTGGAGCCCAAAACTGGATGCAGTACTCCAGCTATGGCCTCACCAAGGTCGAGTACAAGGGGAGAATGACATCCCGGGATTTGCTTGAGAAGCATCTATGGATGCAAGCCAGCGTTTTGGTCACTTTACTAGCTGCAGCATTGCATTGCAGGCTCATGTTCATCTTGTGGTCAATGATGACCCCCAAGTGTTACCAAATTTGCCCATTACTTTGGGCTGTGCTCATTTATTAAAGGATAGTTTCTAGGGTCTTGGTGATTCTGTCCATGTGCTGCTTGTGTTACTATACCGAGCTGTATCTCTCCCTTCTGCAAGCCTTCACCCCCAGTGGAGCTATCTTGCAGGACTCAATCTCAATGGGACTGGGTTCCTCCAGTCACCAAATCAGTCATACACACAAACACACACAATTAACGTGACATGCCTGACCTGGCCGGGCTGATCAGCATGGACAGGCTGACACCCTCATATGCCAAGAATCAGTTCATAAGAGCAACAATAAAATGCAGTCAGACACAAGCACACAGGTGAACAGAATCCCTCTGAATCCGGCTGGGTGTCCAGCTGACACCCTCATGGGCCAGCATTCAGTTCATAAGGACACGTCTGAGTCAAACTGGGTCAATCAGCCTGTACAAGCTGATCCCCTTATATGTTGCAAACTCAGCACGTCCCAATCTTTGGCCTCTTGATGAGCAGACCCCACAATAATTTGGGCTTCACAGGGATCTTTAGCATAGGTAAAAGAAGCGTTGCTGCAGAGCACGGGAGGAAAAAGAAGCAGAGAAGGAAAAATATACCCAATTACTACCAGTTTGACTATAAAAGTTATTTATTGCTAAGCATATGAAATATATATAATAGTACTAGTAGTAATAGACATGCAAAAGAAAAACAAACACAAACAATGACAGTACTACCCTGGTTTCACTAAGTATTTGGGGAAACTTAGCTCAAGCTTAACTAATACAGTTCAGGTTCAGAAGTTTATGCCTAGACAGAAGAGAGAGAACGCTGGGGTCTCACCTAGTCCACGGTACTCAGGCTGCAAAGCTGACAGGCACAGTCCGTAGCACAATCCTTGAAGAGAGAGACGATCTGTTCTTCCAGCGTTCCAAGAACGACAGGGGATGGTGTCAGCACAGGAGTTTTCTTCTCCTTTCTTCTTCTCCTTCTTTCCTCCTGCTTCTTCTTCTTTTTCTCTCTCCTCTTCTTTTTTGCAGCACACACACTTACAGATTTTTATACCCTCAGTTCAGCTGCTTCGAAGCACCCTCAGTAGTGTAAATCATTGTCTTTTCTATTGACAAGGGGTTATCTGGTTTGGACCATCTCAGGAAACTGATTGATAATCAGGAAACACTTAAGATTAGGGAGTAACCCAAATACTTGGGAGCCAGCTTGAGATTCCTATGGATGGCAGATATACTGATGGGATATCTCATGGTTTCTTCAGGAACAATAGATAGCTTGCAGCATCAGGATTTTGGATTTTTACTTGTTGTGCACAAGCCTCAGCTTAGCATGACTTTTCCAGATCTTACTATAGTCTTTTAACAGACTTAAAGCAATTATTGGGGTGCTCATAACCTTTTATGGAGAGGACTCCCACCAGTCATCTCAGGAAAGATATGACAACACCTGGGATTAGGGCTCCAGCAGACTGGATGCTGTGATGAACCCTTAACCATTGTTCAAATGTTGCCCATACCCCCTCGGACTCGGTCTCTTGCCTCAGCATTCCCTAACCCGGCAACCGAGTTTTAGTCAATCAAGTTTAAATAGGCCTCCCATAGTGGGACCGGGGAATGTACGGCCCGAGATGCCTATTAAACTTAGGGCTGTGTGTGTGTGTCTGGGGGGGGGGGGGGAAGTCCTTAGCAAATCCAGATTAGAACTGGTCTGATAAATGCTGAGCTGGGTGTGTGTGAACATGGGTTGATTAACCTTGGAAGCACAGATTCCCCATCATGCAGCGCTCTCCTGCTTCTCTGGTCCCAGAATTCACTGCAGTCTCTGCTTCAGGCTTTCTGTTTTCCATCTCTCATGTAAATGAATGGTCATCTGGTTCCATCTCAGATGTAAATGAGACCTAGGGCAGTTGTTTCACTCTTATCACCCTTATCTGGTGAGGGTCTTAGGTGCGTCTCTCGCTGCATCTTAATCAGTTTCATTTAGGTAGAGGAGGGGAGGGAGGGGGGTGAGTCCTTGTGAGTCAGACAGACTGCATCCTGTGCTAGGGTTGCCCAAGAACACAGAGCTGAGACGTAACACAAGTCTCTTTTTTGCATAGCGCTAGCCAGCATAGCAGTGCCGAGCCTATAAGGATGCTGCGGGTTTTTCTTCTCAAGGTGGAGAACCTTGCATTTATCGGCATTGAACAACATCAGATTCTCATCTGCTCACTTGCTGAGCCTGTCCAGGTCAGCTTGGATCACCCGCCTGTCTTCTGGTGTGGATGCTTTTCCCCAAAGTTTGGTGTCATCGGCGAACTTGGCCAGTCCGCTTCTGACTCCAGTGTCCACATCATTAATGAAGATGTTGAACAATATGGGTCCAAGGACAGAGCCTCGGGGGACCCCACTGGTCACAGGACACCATGATGAGTGACTTCCATCAATTACTACCCTCTGGGTCCGACCCTGGAGCCAATTTTCCAGCCAGTGGATCATGGTGGACCCAAGGCAACAATTGGTCAGTTTCACCAAGAGGTGATCATGGGATACCAGATCGAAGGCTTTTTTGAAGTCAAGATATATGACATCAATCTCTTCTCCCTTGTGCATGTGATAGGTCACCTGGTCGTAGAAGGAAATGAGATTGGTCAAGCAAGACCTACCCGCAACAAACCCGTGCTGGCTATCCCTTAAGATGTTGGCGTCAGCCAGTCCATTAAGGATGGCCTCTTTAATAAACTTTTCTAAGATCTTCCCCGGGATAGAAGTCAGGCTGATGGGTCTATAATTAGCTGGATCCAATTTCCTCCCTTTCTTGAAGATAGGCACCACATTGGCCACCTTCCAGTCTTCGGGCACTACACCAGAGCACCAAGAGTTTTCAAAGATCAGTGCAAGAGGCTGGGCTATGATGCTCGCCAGCTCCTTGAGTACCCTGGGGTGAAGATTGTCAGGACCGGCTGACTTGAAGGTATCCAGCTTCTCAAGATGTTCCTTCACAAGGTCAGCATTAATGGAGGGCAGGGGATCACCCTCACCTGGACTTCCCTGTCCCGTAGCAGGCATGGGCATCCAATGGGACTGATGAAAGACTGACGCAAAGTACCTATTTAATAGGTTGGCTTTTTCCTGGGTGTCAGTTGTCAGTTGCCCCATCTGGTTCAGCAGGGGTCCAATGTTGCCCCTGCTTTTCCTCTGGCTCCCCACATACCTGAAAAAGGTCTTTTTATTGTCCTTGATGCTCGAAGCTCGTTAGAGTTCAGTTGCAGCCTTGGCTTTCCTGGCATGCTCCCTGCAGGACCGGACCATTGCAGAATAATCCTCCTTGGAGGTGACTTCCATCCTTTGTAGGCCTTTCTTTTTAGCCTCAGGAGGTCTGCTAGGTCCCTGGAGAGCCAGGGGGGCTGCTGAGCCCTCTTGCTGCCTTTCCTCCAAGATGGAATAGACTTAGTTTGTGCATTGAGGATCGCTCCCTTGAGGAGCAACCACTCTTCTTGAACTCCCCTCTCCCCGTGGTCATGGTCCCTTAGGGCCTCACTGACAAGCCTCCCGAGCTTGTCGAAGTTGGCTTTCCTGAAGTCAAGGTCTTCCATGTTGCTGACTGACTTGCCAGCTTTTCGGCAGATGGTGAAGGTGATCAGCTCATGGTCGCTGTCACCCAGCTTCCCATTGATCATTAGGTTGCCAACTAGGTCATCCCCAGTAGCCAGTACCAGGTCAAGCAGTGGTTTGCCTCTTGTTGGCCCATAGACTTCTTGAGTCAGATAGAGGTCATCCACACACGAGAGGAAGCTTTGTGACCACTCAGATTTTGCTGAGCAATCCTCCCACAAGATGTCCACAGTGGGGTGAAAACAGCAGGGGTGGTAGCTCTTGTTGAGGCCACAAGGTCTGCTAAGTTTCAAAGAGATAGGCACAGGGGTTTCTGGGGAACTGCACCTCAAACTGCTGACAAGCAAAACTCATGACATAGGTGACACTGTGCGTGTATGTTAAGGCACAGGGGGGTGAAAACTGCAGGGGTGGTAGCCCCTGCTGTGGCTACAAAGCTGTCAAGGAGATAGGTGCAGGGTGAGTCTGGGTCCTGGGGTCCTGCGCCTGTGGCCACATGCAGCCAAAACTTGTGACATGGGTGCTTGTGGGACTGTGTATGTGTTCAGGCGCTCCCTTCCTGGCATTGGGACCTCTGCACAACATGGCATTGTGCCCCCATGAGGCCTTCTCCCCTACAGCCTCAGACTGGTCCACCACTGTAAACAATAACAGGTCAAAATAACTTAACTGGCTCAACACCAACAGCACCAGCATCATCAAAGGTACCCAGACAGGAGTGTCACAAAGCCTTTCTTTTTATAAAGGAATTGACAGCAAGAAGTAAAGATATCGTGTTGGATATGTGTTACTTGTGGTGTGTGATGGCTTATCTTGTGTTTTTATGTTTATATGTTTATTATGAAAAAAATAGTTAGGAAAATATATCTTAGGAAGCTTTTGGGCTGAAAAACCCTTTGTCAGGATGAGGAAATACTGCCAGTTGTTGTGTCTCCTGGTCTTGGATGGAAGGAATAGTAAAGAAGCCATAGGGTGGCCTGGCACACAATGCAGGGAAGCAAGCCAGTCAGTGAAAATGGAAATGGAGGCGTCAGGGGGTGAGACAGGCTGGGTGGGGGGTGGGGAGGATGAGGGGGATGTAGCAGCACTGGTAAAAGTGCAGAGGTACCTGGGGAGTCAGATGTCTGAGTTTTGCTGGCCAGAGGTGTGGGGCCCCAGAACCCAGACTCTCCCTGCAGTTTTCACCCCCCTGTGCTTTAACACACACCTATGTCATGAGTTTTGCTTGTCAGCAGTTTGAGGTGCAGTTTCCCAGAAACCCCTTCACCTATCTCCTTGAAACCTGGCAGCTTTGTGGCCTCAGCAACAGCTATCACCCGTGCAGTTTTCACCCCACAGTGGTTTAACACACACACGTGGCATGAGTTTTGTTTTCAGGATATAAGGTGCAGTTTCCCAGAAACCCCTGCACCTATCACTTTGAAACTTGGCAGACCTTATACCCTCAGCAGCAGCTATGAATCCTGAAAGTTTCATCTGATTCAGCCAAAAAACAACAAAGTTATAGATATTTCATTGATTCCCTGTTATACCCTATGGCCAAATCTCTGAATCGCCAAATCTTTTCTGAATCTTTTTCGAATCGATTCAGATTAATTGAATCAGAAAAGCAATTTGGATCTCTGAATCGAACTGGACAAATCTGAATTGGCCAGATCTGAATCTGAATCAAATAGTTGCCTATTCTCACAGGCCTACTGCAAACCATGCTTATCTGGGGCCCTGGCCCAGGCTGCCTCTCCAGAGAGAGATGCCAGTGGTTTGGGGGAAAACCTTCTCTTCATTCTGGATGGGAAGGAGCCCTTCACCTCCAGAATCCAGGAGTCAGAGGCCTGGTTGCATGGAAACAAAGCATAGAAAGGAGAAAGGGAGAGTTAGTCTGGAGCTGTTTTGATAGCTGCTGGCAGAAGCCAGTCCTGGCCCAGCCTGGGTAGGGGATAGGGAAGGCAGTTGCTAGTGGTAAGTGGCCCTCCTGCCCCTCTGTGAGAGTGGCAGCTGCCTGTGGAAGGGCCCACCTTGCCAACTTACCATGGTCCCTGGGCACCTGTTCATGCACAACCCCTGAACTGAGGCCAGGCAATCCATAACCCCTTGGTATGGTTCATGCTATCTCTGAAATATTGCATTCTGACAAAGAGCCTTTCTGTCCTGACTCTGCAGATCCAGCAACTGCATGTTGGGGAGAACTACCAACCATCAGTGGAGATGGGGCCACAAGGATGCCACCACCAACAGCCAGCACCCTCTGCATGTGCCACTTCCACCAGAACCAGACCCAGGACCAGACCCTGCTGCTGGACTAATTGGCCATGGTGGAGGACTGGCTGACAGACTCTGGGACCTGGTGAACCTAGTACCTGGTAAAAGAGCAGGAGAGGGACCAGGTGTACCTCATCCTCGAGAAGAGACAGATTGCCCTCCTGGAGAGGCTGATTGAGACCCAGGACTGGCAAAGTACTATGGTGACAGTGACAGAGGAGGACCGCCAGGTCCTTGACAACATCCTGGCCCTGGTGGTCGGCTTTGTGCTACCTGATGCCAAGCCCCTGGCCTTGTCTTTGCCTGGCCCCTGGCAGCCACCTGTGGCCCAGCACCAAGACTTCCAGTGGACTTAGGAGGAGGTGCCGTGCTACCTGTACTGCCAGGGGCCTCTGTCCATACTCCTGAGCTTGGTCCCCTGGCAAGCTGGCCCTCTGCCTGGGCTGCTGGTCACTAGTTGCCCTGCCTCTATGTAGCCCCTGAAAGCAAGCTGGCTACAGCTGGCCCGGCTCCTCACATGGGCCCTGCTGGTCCCAGCCCCATGGAGCAGGACGGGGAGCATGCTGAGTGGGCTAGGGAGCTACTGCCTTTGCCCCCAGGCTGCCCTCCAGTCTGCTGGCCGCTGCAGCATCCAGACCTGCAGTGGTGTGACAAGACACTGGGGTGCCGGGCAGCTCTCCTCAGGATCCAAGCTGTAGGTGCCTCCAACCCATGCCCCTCCCCCTGACAGTTGTCAATGCACCAATGTAAATAGGTTTATGGGGAAGAGGGTGCTTTATTGGTGGTGGATGTTGGGGTTAGGGATGGGGTCTGGTATTGGGTGGGGAGGGTGGGAGGGAGTCTGTTGTTGGGGAAAGAACAGGGGTCTGTTGCTGTATTTTAAAGAAATCTGTGCCAGATTAAAGTCATTATGAGAGAAAAACAGATTTTAGGGAGAAGTTGCATATATCAATCAGGTGTTCCTGGGATCTTTCATATACATTTTTATTAAAATATGTTGGAAAGCCATCTGGTCCATGGCATATGTAGTTTTATAGGGCTACAAAGACCTCCTAGACTTCACTTTCAATTATCTCATTTACAAAAAATGTTAGCTAATTCTTTAATAAGGTCAAGGATCTCTCTGTCTCTTTGCTAGCAATACATTGATTATATGTAGTTGCAAAATGAATCTGGATGGCTATAAATGTTTATAATACTTCAAGAGGAAATTGGTGTTTAATTGCCATTCTGTTATTTGGCCATTTTCCAATTCCAGTTCAGTTATATGGGACCTTAAAGTTGGTTAGAAGAAGCTCAGTATTAACAATATGGAGGCAAGGGAATTGATGATGGAATTCACAGATGGGGACTTGTCTGTTTTGAAGAACTGGAAAAGTGATGCCCACAGGTATGTTTCAAACAGACTAGAAAAAGGCAGTGTAGAAGGTAGGGACACCAGACAGGAGGAGGTTGTAGTCACAAGGGGGAGATATGTTATGTGCCCCAGTAAAAGGTTTTGATGACTAAATAAAAAAAAAAGACATTTTAGACTTCAGAGATGAACGTGAAGACATTATACTGTAAAAACAGTTATGAAACTGATATAATTTTACTGACACATTTTTTTCATTTTTCACTGAATCTTGAAGTCTCATATCACAGGAGAATGGAGGACAACAATGCACTCTTCATAGGCACATGAGTTATTATTCTAGATTGTATTTTGTTTACCCAATTATTTATGCAAATAAGTAAAGCACTATTCTTTTAACATTCAGTATCAGATATCTCAGATATTTTCTCTGAGATTAATTGATTAATTCTGTTCATTAAAAAGTGATAGAATTCTTTCAGCTCCAATTTCATGTAAAGTGATTGCAATTTAAATTAATCTGATTCATTATTAAATAATTCAACCTGCAATGGATACTACATAATCCAGCTTTAAAATACAATGTTAATTTGCTACAATGGGAAAATAAATGTTAGCATACAGTTGTTTATACTAAAGAGTTAAGAAGACAATAGAAATCAAGTGATAAATATCAGTTTAGAAATGTAATAGGTGTGATATCTACATTAAAAAGGAATTGAAGTCCAACTGATTGGTACAACTGGTTTCTAATCTGAAGCCTCCTTTTCCTTCCCACCCTTCACCCCCAAATTTCCATACACAGATTTACAAAGCATTGGAAAGATTTTCTTCAGCCTGGCATGTAAATTAAGTTGGCCAAAATAGTGCTTATTCAGCCAACAACTAGCCATTCAAAATGGGGTTATTTCCTTTCCCAGGACAAAACTGTGACCAAGCCAAAACATCTTAGTGTATTTCTTATAAAACACAGGAAAATACAGACTAACTTGCTGCAACTACTAACTTGTTCTCAGTGTTGCCTGGGGATTAAATCCACAGTTGGACTTTGATGCAGTGGCATAGTGATGTGGCTGGGCACATGGAGCACAGTGGCAGAAGTGACTTTCAGTTGCTGCTGTGCTGCCAGAGTGATCATCATGATTTTTACCCGATGTCATCAATTTCTTTTTAGGCCCTCCCCAAGTGAGCCCCCAGGGTTAGTTGTCCTGGTCATCTATTCTTCCCTAATTGCTCACTGCTTTGATGCTTCAAGTGAGAGTTGGACTGGACTTAGAGACTTCTGTCCAAATTTTGTGCCCTCAAAACCACTGTTAAGCTACCTTTTACTCCTGGAGGTGCCTAATTTCTTTAGTAACCCACATTTTTTATGTTAAAGGTTCACAAGCAGCTAAATTACTACTTCTTGCCATATTTTGAAGCATCTCTGTCTTTGTATTCCTGAGGAGCTCAGCACATAACAACAGCTAAGCTTCATTAGGATTCAAAATATGGGCAGTCTTCCATCTATTCCATTTGATGTATTCAATCAGATACATGTTCTCAGAGCAGCCTAATGCAGGGGGTCAGCTAGCTATAGAGGAAGCAGGGGGCTTTGGCAGAAGTCACTTTTCCCCATTGCTGTGGGAAAAAGTGCTGGCTGCAAATGCTTTCCCCATGCTGGCACAGGGAAAAGTGGTGAACACAAGTGCATCAACCCTGTATCAATGCTGGGAAAAGACATGGCAGTTGCTGGATCCTAATGCTAAATCATAACAACAGGCATTTTCCTTCCAAAGATAGACAACAGTATGCTATCACTTTTGACCTTTTTTATACAATAGAATACTCACCCAGCATATGAGAGCTGTGGGCTTTGTTCCTTCCCTCTGCTTGTGAGGATCTTCCAGGCTAGATGCTATTCTAGGCATACTCTTCCTATTATTACCCTTGGCATGGTAAACTGAATGATCCACTAGGACAGAGAGGGTGCATCTACATGTGTACAATTACTGCACAGTAACCAAAATTACTGCACAGTAACTAAAAATTACTGTGCAGTATGGATGGTGTCTACACGTGCACACCTGTACTGTGCAATAAATATAATGACTTATGCCAACTTGGACATAAAATTGATACCTGCATCATGCAGGTATCAAATTTATGCCCAGTTAGTTACTTCTCAGTTATGTATGTGTAGAGACCTTACTGTACATAACACTGTGTGTGTAGATTGGCTTGGGGCTAACTTTATTCCCAAGTCAGTCCACACAAATCATTACTGCACACTAATGCCTGCACATATAGACACTGGTGTAAACCCAGTTACTATGCAGAAAATGCACATGTAGACACACCCAGAGTGCGTGTGTGTTGGAATTGGGGTATCTTGGTTCTAGTCACTGCTTTCAGGGCTGTTTATATATTTACATTAAAACAGCCATTGGATAAATGTTATAAATACTGTAATATGAACACATCCTGAGTGAGTGCTCTCATGTAGATCTATATCCTGGTGCCTAAGGTAAGGACTTCGGAGGGTGGAGATGTTGGTGTGAATCCCTGCTGTTAAAAGTTCTTCCACAATCTGACTAAGTGCTCTAGCAACTGGGAACCATGTCCCTTAGTTCCAAAAGAAAGGACTGATCTTCCCTTTGTTCTTCAAAGAAAGGGCTCAAGCACCTATCTTTAAGAAAGAGTTCAAAGTTAAGAATCCCAATTAGAGGAAAGCACAACCAATTAAAGACCCTAGTCTTTAAGGTCTCTTATACACGTCTTTTTGCCTGGTGATTCACCAGAGCTTCAGACCAGACTCAATCGACTCTGCACCACACAAGAGCTGGTGCAAACTGCCTTACACCATGTACCATTGTATAAGTGGCAAAATGCACGTTAGTGCACAGAAAATGGTGGTAGTGCAATTTTGAACTAAAACACCTTCTCTGTGTTTTAGTTCATAAATGTGCTGCTGGCATTTTCTCAGTGCTGATGTGCATTTTGACATTTATACAACTACAAGTGACACAGTACCAGGTGCTTTTCAAAGGGCCTGGCACTACAGCACTTGCATGTGTAAAAATTCCTTTTGTGTTAAAAAGCTATGTCCCAGAGGAGGGGAGAGGGGGACTAAACTACATTCTTACTCTTAGTGTTTCCTGTTTGCTACTGTAGGCATCTACCTTCTTAGAACATTGACTATTGTGAAGCCATTCCTTATGCATTGTATAGGATCCTAGTCCAGTGATTCAGGGCTAAGCAGTCTACTGTAGAATACTTTTTGTGGAGTTGTTATTGTCATAAAGAAAGAGATTTACTCCAGTTCCCAAGTTCCAATTAGTCTCACCACTTAACCCTCCTCTCACCCCTGAATAAAGCTTATTCAATCAGTATTTGAGCAGATTATGTTACTTTTCCCCTTAATATGGGTTTAAGGCATGTGCATGCCTGTGGACAGACACTCTGCATTGGGATGAACAGCCAGTATGATTTTTGGATATAGATTACAGTCAAGAACAGGAACTAAAATTGGCATTTGTCAAATAGCAGAAGGCAGACCATGCACACCACACACAGTTTGCTGCAAAAGCTAAAAGCATTTTTCTTTTGACTTAAAAAAAACAGTCAGCCTGTTGTCACCAATACATGATTCCTGTATACTGTCATTTCAATAATGCATGAAAACACTCATGCTTAGACATACTTACTGAAATAAAACCTTCTGTAAGCATTCTTCTATTTTTTTCAGCAAATTATAGATTGTCTCTGCATTCATAGTTCATATTGCTGCAGAATTTAAATACTTTTTAAAAATCCCTGCAGTCTTTTTAAGTATATTTAAGTTTCTTTTGTATTTGTGTGTGTATAGACAAGATAAAATACCTCCCTGCATTAGCACCCATAAAAACGGCTACTAGCTTTGAGTATTGCCTCTTTCTGGAAATTAATTTGCCGACTGTATCCAAGGAACATTTCATGCTGCTATGAATCTTGCAAGATGAAATCATGGTGATTGCACTTGATTAGAACTGTCAAAGATTTTAGAGGTGCTTTTGAATCTGTAATTTTTTTCCCTTTTAAGCTAACAGGAAATGATTTTTCCCACCCCTTTCAGGAACTTTCTGGAAAAAATCTTATATTAATACAATCCCACAGTTTCTGTACATATCCTATAGATGATGAGAATACAGGAGTGACACTATGTTTGAAGTCACACTTCATAGCATTTGATTTGTCTTTTTTTCTGCAGTTCTTAGTCATGATGGGTGATGATGTTTTCCTCTCTCTCAGAAAATCTGGTATGTGCTGTCACATATGCTTCCAATTAATACATATCTGTTACAGTCCAATGGCTCTAACAAATGCAAAACTACAAATATTTCTTCAACTTCCCCTAACCAGGTGTTGCCATGGTATCTGGTCTGGCAGGCAAAAATAACATGGGCTATTCTTGACAACCATGTTGACAAGCATTACTGCCTTTTGCCTATAGTTTTAAGCACTGAAGTACATTTATTATAACCATGTGCAAAGCAAATAAAACCTACAGTTCCTTTGGTTGACACTATATGTTTGTGTATAACATTAAAGAGGATTTATCATAATCCTATTAGTAATGGTATAGTTCTATCCCCCTTAATTTGTTTATATTTTTAAAACTGTGATTGACTATACACATACTAACTGTTTATTCCTTTATCTATTGCAGTCTGAGCTTTCAGTTACTGCCTCCTTAAAAAAAAAAAAAAAAAAAAAGAAAACAATGAATAGGGGAAAAGTAGCAACAAAGCATTACCCTAAGGGCAACATTTGAAGTATATTTATTGGTGCAAGACAGCTGATAGAATATGTTCAGCCTACACACTTTACATAAATATATAAAAGAAAATTCTAATTACAATGAGCACAGTCAACCTAAAAGTACTTAAATAATTTCCAAAGCTCCTTTAATTAGACAATGTGAAGTAACTCATATTAGGTACTTCTGAAAAATGAAAGATCTCTGCTTGAATTATGATTATTTAGATAATAATAGATTTAGCCAGAAATCTAAAAAGACAATTTTTACTGGGACTTATATTTCTACTCATGAAACAACCAAACTGTCATGTTAACTCATATACAATACAGAAAGAGCAAACTCTTCTGCAGTACAAAGTTTCTCAAGACAGTAAACTTTTCCACCAGCTTCCCATACGACCATTCCCTCTTTTTCCCCTAGACAGATTGGCACAACAGCATTAATTAAGGTTGCTGGTTTTTCCAAAGAACACAAGGTATGTGGTGCAGCAAGGGAAGTCAAAGTAAATAGAACAGAAATTGGCCACAACTACGCATGCACTTTACTGCAGAGTAGACTATTTAGCTGTGGATTAAAGCATCACCGTTTACATATATGACACTGTTAGGCTGCAGTAAACTACACCGGCATAAAATAGTACTGTTGGAGACAGCACTATCTTACACTGGGGTAATTTACTATGGTTAAACAGTAAACACATGTGTCGACACTGACAGTTGGTATAAATTGTGCCTGGTACGCCCAGCCAGCTAGGGACCAGACTCCTGCTTGCTGCCTAGCCCAACAGCTCCATACTTTCAGCTCACTCATGTCCCAGCCAGCCCTTCCACTGCCTGAAGCCATCACCTGAAGCCAGGGGCTGTCCCCCAGTTCCTCCTGCCAGCCCAGGCCAGCTCTGTCCTGGTTCAAATTGCTGCTATCCTGGGCACATGTGTAGATGCTGCACCCAAGAGTTTACTTTGGCTCAAACTACTTTGTAGTTTATTGCTTCACATTAATTGCATGTGTAGATTGAGTCACGGACATGTGACTGAGTCACAGAAATGTGGGACTATGTTACCTCCTGTGCTGTATTTGAGTCAAGTAAAATACCATATTGACTCAAATATAAGATGATCCTGAATATAAGACGACCCCAGAATAATTAGATTGTATATATGGATATACACCCTTGCCCTCTTCCACACTACTTCTACCCCCTGCAGACTTTCGTCTCCCTGTCGCCCACACCCCCAACTCTCCAACAGCCTCAGCCCCTCCCCCACTTCCCTCTGTTGCTGCTTCTTCCCCTTCTCTCCCAAGTCTTTGACCCTTCCCTCACAAATCCCAAGTCTCTGCCTCCTTTCCTCCACACACCCCTTTCTGTCACACTGCTCAAGCTGCTCAGTCCTGGAGCAGAGCACGTTGAAGCTGAGCCCTTGTCTAGCCATGCAGCAGTGTCAGCACAGAGCAGAGGAAGGAGTTTCCATGTGTTCCCTGCCCAGGAGAGACCCCAGCCTGAGCCAGAGCCAAGCTGTGTCTCAAAGTAAGGAGAAGGAAAAAGGGTGGTTGGGGCCGGTTGGGGGGGGGGCAGAGGTGGGTGCAGAATCTGCAAATGGGAAGTTAGAGGGAGGGGCAGGAGACTGCTGTAGGTCTGACTCTGCACCCAACCTGGGCTCAGGGCCAGAGTCAGAACCGTAGCAGCCACCTGCTCCCTGCCTCTGCCTCATATTCAAATAGAAGACAGGGGCTTTTCTTCCCCATGCTGATTGGGAGAAAAACCCTCATATTATATTTGAGAAAATATCAAGAAATAGTATTACATTTTCAACAAAAAGATAAAGTAATCTA
This sequence comes from Alligator mississippiensis, assembly GCF_030867095.1. Lineage (NCBI taxonomy): Eukaryota > Metazoa > Chordata > Crocodylia > Alligatoridae > Alligator > Alligator mississippiensis. The sequence goes on from NC_081824.1 coordinate 88,791,410, forward strand.
AAGTAGCTAGTTAGGGATTTTCCTTGCCATGAAGGAATCTTCCAAAAATGAAGAGTTGAAACTGAAAGTACCTAATTTCCTGATAAATAGGGAGAATGCACCTAATATGTGCATACAAGTATCATAACACTAACTATTAATAAAACAAAAGACAGTTGTTAAGTACATAATGAGTGGGTCTATACCAGCCAGTAGAATAATTAAGGGTGAAGACAGACGTGCAGCTCCCAGCTGTAGCTCAGAATTTTTTTTCTGCAAAGCATTATGAGTTAAACGTTACCTCAGAACAAACAGAAGTTCACTGTTGGTTCTGGGGAGAGGGGAATCCAGCTGTGGGCTGAGAGCTGTAGCCAGGTTCCCATAGCAATGGCCATGGCTCTCTGCCATTGCTCTGTTTGCAGAACGGGAGGGGGTAAAGGCAGCAGAGAGAGCTCAGTCCTGGGGCTTCCCAGCTGGTACTGAAGGGTGGGGTGGGTGAACTGTATCCCTTCCACCTTGGACTGAAAAAAAACCCAGACTGAACTCTCTCCACTTCCTTTCCCCCTCCCATTCTGAAAGCAGTGACAAACTGGGAGCACTGCAGACACAAGTTACAAAATATCCTACATTTTGAAACATCCTTATTCTGAGGAAAGGAAGGATGGAGAGCAGCAGATTAAGGACCCTGGACTTCAGAAAAGCAGACTTTGACTTGCCGAGAGAACTCATGGGCAGGATTCCTTGGGAAGCCAGTCTGAGGGGGAGACGAGTCCAGGAAAGCTGGCTGTACTTTAAATAAACCTTACTGAGAGTGGAGAAACAAATGGCCTGATGTGCAGGAAGACTAGCAAGTATGGCAGAAGACCAGCTTGGCTTAGCATGGAACTCTTCAGTAAACTAATCATAAAAAGGAAACTTACAAGAAGTAGAAACTTGGACAAATGACAAGGGAAGAATACAAGAGCATTGCTGAGGCATGCAAGGATGAAGTCAGGAAGGCCAAAGTGTAATTGGAGTTGCAGTGGATGTGAAGTGTATCAAGAAGGGTTTCTACAAGTATGTTGATAACAAAGGAGAATCAGGGAAAGTGGGAGTTCCTTATTGAATGGGGGAGGCAAACTTGTGACAGAGGATGCAGGAAAGGCTGAAGTACTCAATGCCTTTTTTGCCTCAGTCTTCACAGGCAAGGTCAACTACCAAACTACTGCACCTGGCAGCACAGTTTGGGAAAGAGGTAAACAGCTCTCAGTGGTGAAAGAACAGGTTAGGGACTATTTAGAAAAGGTGGACATGAACAAGTCCATGGGTCAGGATACACATGAGGGTGCTGAGGGAGTTGGCTGATATGATTGCAGAGCCATTGGCTATCATCTTGGAAAACTCATGGTGATTGGAACAGGTGATTGAAGAAGGGCAAACATAGTGCTCATGTTTAAGAAAGGGTAAAAGGAGGTTTCAGGAAACTACACACCAGTCAGCCTCACCTGTGTTCCTGGAAAGATCAGGGAGCAAATCCTTAAGGAATCCATTTCTAAGCACTCGGAGAAGAAGAAGGTGATTGGGAACAGTCAGCATGGATTCACCAGGGCAAGTCATGCCTGACCAACCTAATTGCCTTCTATGATTAAATGAATGGCTCTGTGGATGCGGGGAGACTGGTAGATGTGGTGTACATTGATTTTAGCAAGGCTTTTGATATGGTCTCCCACAGAATTTTCACAGGCAAACTAAGGAAGTGTGGGTTGGATGAAAGAACTGTAAGGTGGATAGAAAACTGTCTGGAGCATTGGGCTGAGAGAGCAGTAATCAATGACCCAGAATATAGTTGGCATCCAGTATCAAGTGGAGTGCCCCAGGAGTTAGTTTTGTTCAATATAATCATCAACAACCTGGAAGATAGCATATAGTGCACCCTCAGCAAGTTTTCAGAGTAGTAGCTATGATGGAGGGTAGGGCTAGGATTCAGTGTGACCTAGACAAATTGGAGGATTGGGCCAAAAGGGATTTCATGAGGTTCAATAAGGGCAAGTGCAAAGTCCTGCACTTAGGATGGAACAATACCATGCATAGTACAGCCTGGGGGCTGACTGGCTGGGCAGCAGCTCTGCAGAAAAGGACCTGGGGGTTACAGTGGACAATAAGCTGAATGTGAGCCAGCGGTGTGTCCTTATTGCCAAGAAGGCTAATGGGATAGTAGGCTGCACTGGTAGAAGTGTTGCCAAAAGATCAAGGGAAGTGATTATTTCCTTCTATTCAGTGCTGATGAGACCACATCTGGAGTATTGTGTTTGGTTTTGGGGCCCCCACTACACAAAGAAGGAACACAAAAAGGAAGGCAACAAAAATGGTCTGGGGGTTGGGGCACATGACTTATGAGGAGAGGCTGAGAGATCAAGGCTTATTTAGTCTAGAAAAGAAAAGACTGAGAGGGTATTTAATAGCAGCCTTCAAGTACCTGAAGGTGGGTTCAAAAGAGGATTGAATTAGACTGTTCTGAGTGGTGGCAGATGACAGAACGAGCAATGGTCTCAAGTTGCTGCAAGGGAAGTTTAGGTTAGATATTAGGAAGAATTTTCTCACTAGGAGAAAAGCCCTGGAACTCAGACCAGTGGTGTGATCTTCATCCTTGGAGATTTTCAAGACTTGGCTAGGCAAAGCTTTGGCTTGGATGATCTGGTTGTGGATGGTTCTGCTTTGAGCAGAGGGTTGGACTAGATGATGTCCTGAGGTCCCTTCCAACCCTAATTTTCTATGATTTCTATGATACCTCATGCAATGAGGGGTCAGATTTTCACTTGATCAGCCATTTTTGAAGCTGCCTGCAGCAGTGCACTTGTGTTTGGTCACAGCTATAAAATGATTTTTGTAGCCAGATCAAGTGAAAGTTGTCACTTCTGTTGGCACTCTAAGTGTGTGAGGGTAGGTGAACAGGGCACCAGTTATAGGTACCAAATTTGTGCAAGGGACGCAACAATAGCAGCAGATGTGCTGCTGGCCTGGTCACTACCACTAAAGGCCCAAATGCTGCTGTTGTCCTATGTGCTCTGGTCACCTAGGGCACAGAACTAGACAAGTATGCTTCTGATATCACTTCTAACCCATTTAGAGAGCACCACTGTGAAACCACACTCATCCTTTTATCCCATGCAGCAGGCACCAAATGCAGGCAGACTTGGGGGGGGAGGGGGTGTGGACAAGAAAACAACATAAAAGCTGGTAAAATGGCATGGGTTGCATGCTTAGAAAAATTACCAAGATGGAAATCCTTATTTGAATTGGGATTTGAATTGGGTATGCACCAAGTAGCAGCTATGTTGTACTTTCCTACATTTGGTATACACAGAATATGATTAGTGTGTGTTTTCAGAGTGGCACTCCTTAACCTGGTCGGCGGTCCAATATGGCAGGTAAAGGTGGATTGAAAAAGGAGGAAAAAATTAGGGACAATTTTTCAAAGGAGCTATAATCCACATTTCTCCATTCAAAATGCCTAGTCTAATTGTGTTTATATATAACCATGAGAAGTCATGTTGTTGCAGTCACAAAACCACTGCTTGGAAAATGGAAACATGTAAGTAATGTTTGCAAGATAATGGAAGCTTTGCCTATGGTTTTTACTATGAACAAATACATGATTCATGAAGTGCATATGCATAACTCACATATACATTATTAATTCTATACCAATAGTGGCTATATTTCAATTAATATCAAAATGGTTATAATATTAATGTATTTTTAGTTTTACATAACTTAGAGGGTCAGATTCTCTGATTATGTAGTCAGGGGTTTAATTGATCAAGGGTTTTCAGAAAAGCTGACTTTGTATTCTCTTGGCTTACTTTTTTTTATTATTCTGATTAGTCACTAAATATGGTACTTTCTTCACGAATATATATATAATTGCAAATTTCCCATCAAGAATGATTGGGGCGGGGGGGCAATGGGAGGATGGCCCTGCACCCTCCTACCCTCTTCCAGGTCCTTGTCCACTCTCCCCCCCCCCCCCCGCCACTCTGGGTCCAGTCCCGCTCCACGCCCCCCACCTTTCTGGGTCTGGACCCGCCCCACCCCATGCTACTCCAGGTCTAGCCCCGCTCCACCACCCCTCCCCGCTGCTCTGGGTATGGCTCTGCTCCACCCCCCCGCTGCTCTGGGTCCAGCCCCACTCCAGCCCCCTTCCCTCACCACCACTCCGGGTCTGTCCCCATCTCTGCCCCCCCAGTGCTTTGGTTCTGGCCCTGCTCCACCCCCCCCACCTCCCTGCTGCTCCCCACCCCACTGCTCTGGGTCCAGCCCCGCTCTACCCCCCCGGCTCTGCATCCACATGGTCTGTGTCTTCCTCTCTTCCTCCTTGCCCTCTGCCTCCCCCTCCCTGCTCTCTGTTCTGCAGGGCATTGGGGTCAGGAAGCAGGAGGGCACCACCACCATGATCCCCCCCATTTCCCCTCAGGCAAGAAGGCATGGGGAAGCCCCACTGCTTGAGTGGCTGGGGTGTGTTCACCGCCACCACAAATTTCCCAGTCAGTGGCTCAAACTTGGGCTGTGCAGCCTGGGGTGTGCAGCCAATCACCGCCTGCCCTCTCAGTGGTGTATGCACAATTGCCCAAAAACTTATGGACAGACAGACAACTAAGTCTTTTATTATATTAGAATCTGCATTGCATTTCTTGTGTCTTATATTCTAATTTATATATAGCATCTATCAAGTCCCCAATCTAGCAAAGCATGCTAAAATTTAAGCAGATATGTAGCCTCATTGATTTAAATGAAACAGACACTTAAAGCTCAGTTTTGGATGAAGTACTCTAATAGATCCATGGCTAAGTCATCCAAGCAGAAAAAATCCTATAGAGATATATAACTAGAAGTCAACAATGCCGTATTGTGCACATCTACACGAGACATGTACTGCAGAACTTCTTAATTAGCTGTGCAGTAAAGTCTCTGTCTACAAATGCAGCCCTATTAGGTCACAATAAATTAATAAATGATGCTGTAAGTTAGCACTTTTAAGTACAAGTACTATGTGATAGCAGTGTCATTTACTGTGCAGCAATGCATGTATAAACACTGACATGGCTGATTGGGGCGTAAGAGTGCTTCAGTGCAGAGGCTGCCTGCTGGCTAGCTTCACACTGAGGCACCTTTTTGCTCCAGCCAGCCCCTCCACAGAATGTTGAACTCAGTCAGACCAACTCTGGGCTAGCAGGATGACCCCTTGAGTCCCCTGACAGCTGGGGCTTGCTCCTACCCATCTCAACATGCTGCAGTCCTGAGCACAAGTGTAAACACAGTGCCTGGGAAGCTAAGATATGTGACACTTCATTACTCCATGCTAATAGCACATGTAGATGCACCCATTATGAAAAAAATACAAATAAATAAATTGAACAACAAATTGACATCCAGCTGACAAATTGACATCTAAAAATGGGCTATGGCAAACAATCCACAGGCTGAAATTTGTTCACAAACTAAGCAAAAAATGTGTTGGCTATATCCTTAAAAAACAAAGTCTGTTCAAAAAGGATTTCTAAACCTAAAAAAAAGAAGGCAGAGAGAACAAGGGCATTTGATTAACATAGGTCTACAGTTTTACCAGTTTATACATACAACTAAGTTTTTTAAAATAGCTATCAAAAGTTTTGAACACTCATAATCATCTGTAAAACAACAGGTACTGAGTACTCAGCACTTCTGAAAATGAGTTATTTCATTTGATGCCAAAACATGGGTCTAAGATCATAACTTTAGATACTCAGGCATACAAAATAAGACCTAATTCACAAAGAATAATTTAATCTGATACGTTTTAATTATGACGGCCAGCAAAAATGTATTCGTATATATTATTCCATTGTTCCATGGGGAAAGTGATTTAGAAAGGATGACAAACTAAAGCATTTATTCAGAAGAACTTAGGCCCCGTCAATGACACTACATATTGAAGAAGTATATTTTAAAATACAAGTGGAGAAAGGGTAATAAATCAAAGTCCAAGACCTATTCTTTTTCATTTAAAAAATGCCCATACCTCACCCAATTTGTGCTTTGTCCTCTACATTTTGTCAGAAATCTGGCACTAACTAGTGGTATGGACTCCTCCATATCATTGCCCTTAGTGTTGTGACCATTTTTTAGGCTCAGGGAATTATAGTAGCCTGTGCCAGAAGTTCAACCTAGCCATCATAAAACTCCTTGCTGTGCCAGAAGCTCAATACTAAATCAGAGACATCAGAGAAAATCTCTGTACTACTCATTTTTCTTTTTTTTTCTTTTGACAGGAGATGGTAGAATTCAAAGGTGCTCCTAAAGTTCTGATATAGAAAACAACACAAATAAAACCTTTCAGATCTGTATGATTTTGAATCAGTTGATTTGGCACTCAGAACTTTTGGATCTATTCTAGTTATAAAAGGATTTTGGTTTCCTATCATCACTTGATAAAAAAAATAAAATTTCTTTAGAATTAAACATTTCATGATGATACCCAAATCAATCATGTTATGACCCCACTGAGGACAACACTGCTCATATACGAAACTGAATATTTTTTTATGCCCACAGATTCAATGCTTGCTAGAGAGGAAATATTAGAAGTTGGATATGATATAAAAATCATATTGTAAAATGTCGAGGTCAGACTATTTCTTTCATAACTTCTACTTTCCTTTATAATCTCATTTTATTATTTCTATTGTCTTATTCTATCATTCACAGTGCAAATGGGTTTGAGAGGTCATACAGATGAGAACACATGATTTGCCTTTCTGAACCAGACCAATCCATCTTTCCCAGCATCCTGTCTGTGATAGTAACAAATATGTATTCAACATAATTTAGAGGAAGCTTCATGAAAATGCCATACTGTAGAATTATGCAATAATGTTAGTATGGGGAAATTTTTCCTAACCTTCTGCCATTTAGTGGCTAGCTTATGATCTGAAGCATGAAGGTATACATCACCTGTAATATCTTTTTCATCTTCTCTAATGTAACTTTGGAAGTTCTCATTACCCATATATATTTCCAATCCTGTTTTCAATCTTACTAAATTCTGAACTCATTGAAGTCCTTGGGCTAATGAGCTCCATGCCTGAATTAGACAGTATGTAAAATAGCATGTATTTTGCACTTCATGCAAAAGTGAAGACAGAAGTGTACTTCGTGCATAATAGTGTGGTCTCCCTTTAAATGTTATTGGATGACCCCTTGTTCTTGTCTTATAACAAGATGACAACAAGGGCATCTGGGTTTATCTCCTCATAAACATTTATTTTTTCATAGTTTTACCTTGCTCCTTCTTATACACCTTTTTATCTACACTAAACAGTCTCATTTTTAAATCCATCCTCATAAAGAAATCTCTGAATTCCTGAAACCAGGTTGTTTGCTCGTTCCTATATCCCCATTACCAAATTTTGAAACTTTCTGTCCAATGCCAAACATAATATTTTAAGTGCACATTTCTGATTTAGTTGGTGACATTTTGTCATAATATCTGTGTTTTCTCTCTTGTTTTGTTTGCTTTCTCTGTCCACATAGGTTATTGACCACAATTCTTCACTGAGCTGACCTTAATGGCATGATGTGTTTTTCAGTAATATTAATTTACAACTCACTACAAGAAGAATACATACCTGCAGTTATCTGCCTAATTACAGCACCAGAACAGCAAAGGTCATCTCAGAGTAAACTTCCCACAATAGGAAAAAAAAAAGGAAAAAAAAAGATCTTATGGTTTACATGCTGGTCTGGACCTAAGGCAATCTGTCCAAGGTCAATGTCTAGATCTATTACATATGCTGAATGATTTGAAGCATGCTGCATTTGTCTCTCATTTCTTCATCAGTGTTACAAGAACAGAAATACTTTTCTAATACACTGGGCTCCTTTCCATGTCTAGACCACCAGTATGTCTCTACTGTGGGAGTAGCACATCCTGGATGGGCCATGCCCCTCCCATTACACATATTTGCATACTCCAAACCTGGTACAATGCCTAGGAAATTCTTTCTCTGTTGTCCCTATTGCTTGTATTTAAGCACACCAGAGAATGAGGTCTTGAGAGCAGCAACAGAGGGAATCGTCAGAGCACCTTCACTGGTGTACTTCTTGTATGAACCGTGTGAACAGGAAGTAGAGGGAGGACCTTCCTGGAATGGTTCAGACTCAGCATGTCACTACCACGGTGTAGACAAGTCCTAAATTGTTTGAGTCAGAACCTTATAATTATGTGCTGTATAACCCAATGACACCTCTCAGTGATCTCATATGATGTATAATAAATGGTAATAATTATTTTTCCCATAGACACTAACTCTGAGTGATAGTCCAATTCAGTGAAATAGGAACTCACCAGGAATCACTTAAACATAGGAAAAGGTAAAGAGAAGGAAAGATTTGCTTTACAAATCCAAGATCTAAGTTTTTCTTTGGTGCAAAAGGAGTTAAAGAAATGTTGAAAAAGAACTTAACTGAAATTGCACATTAAAATAAAATTAAAATAGAAGCAGCAGCATTACTTATTTGAATGATCATTTCAATGTGATAAGCTACTGATTAATAAGATAAACAACAAGAAGCATAGCAAGGGATGTTTGATCCTTTTCTTTTTCTACCAACTAAATGAGATGATGAGTCTGTGAAAGTGGAGAGTTTTGCAAGATGTATGTGAAGAGCTGAATCTAATCAACCCCTTGAAGGAAGATTTTTTTTTTCCTGCAGTTTGTAGCAAGGTTAGAATTATAAACGAATCTTACTTTTCCCTTCAGTTTATAAGTTGCAGAAGAGCACGAGAGGTTTTTCACTGTTTTAGAAATCTTCAAAATCCCACAAACTCTTTCATTTTTATACCATGGATAAAGGTGGGATTTTCAGAGAACTAACAAATAAGGTTTTTCATTCATTAAACTGAAAAAAAAATGAACTCTTCTTTTTAAGATGACTAAAAGTAGTACAAGTTTTGAAAAGGAGCTTATACCTTAACTTTTGTAGAGAGTCAGAGAAAATCCTAAAGTCTTTTTTAAAGCTTAGATTGTGTCATTTGTTGGATTTTTAAGCTTAGAAAAATTTTCAGTGAAGATTTTGCTGTTCAGATTTTAGTTTCTCTTCCAGGAAGCTGTGATTGGAATTTCAATTTAAAAAAAATGCAAAAGAGTGAGAAATAAATTTATCACTGTTGAAAACATACTTTCGGGTCAATTAAATTACACCATGGATAAATGTGGTCCAACATTTTTAGCTTTTGCTAGTGAAGTACTGAAAATCAGCAGCTACTTCAATCAGAAGTATACTTATTACATAACCAGGTAGGGGAAAAATATTAAAGTGCACATATTAGTGGACCAATTTATCTATTTCTTCATATTTCAGTATGAAAATGTGATACAGCCACTGTTTTCAAATGTTTAGGACTGGATTTGGCTCACTCAAATTGGGTCAGATGATGTTAACCATCATCAAATGTCTGCATCATGCAAATCATTACAGTGCTACTTCCAGTAGAAAGAGGGCTAACCAATTTTACTTTATATAGCCAACTGTTCAGGTCAGAGTTTTGATCCACTGGTATGTTGAGATATGAAGAAACCTTTCCTGAGTACAAAATTCAGTAAAAAGAACAGAAAAAAGAGCAGATATAGGGTCAGATCCTATCACATCTACTAGTGTCTTCAAAGTATATTTAGGTGCCTAATGATTATACGAATTCCATCCTGTACAAATCTCAGCAGAAATACTAAGGGGCCTACTTTTTTAACATAACATCATCCTAGCTTTAGAAAGCTGTCACAAAAAAGCAGCATGCAGGATACCTTTTGCATCAGCTTGAGGGATGTGAGCAGGGTGGAGTAGGATTAGGCCTAAGGTGCATCTTTACATGTGTTCTAGAGGTGGGAAGTGGCGGGGGGGGCTTTTAATTAGAGAGTCTCAGAGAGCCACATTTCAAAATGGCAGAGGGGTCACTTTAAACTTGTTCAATGAGCTTTAGTTAAAACACCCCCACTGCCATATTGAAGCTCAAGGACTTTGGATACACAAGATGTGGAGCCTTGTAATTACAATGTATCAGACCAGTGTCTCCACATGTCTACAGACACCCAATGTGCCTAATTTCACATCAGCGTCTAATAGATAAAAAAGGATCTGGTCTATAGAGTTTATTTTCCCAACAAATTATTGAGAATTTATACCATTGATACCAATGGGTATTACTGAAAGGTAACAAAAATATAAATTGAAGTAAAAGGAGAACAAATCCATCATTAGTTGCTTATTTAATGCATAACACATCTGATTTTATTAGACTGAGTTGCCAGTTTGCATAATTTGCATTTGTTGCTCCAATTAATCACCTTGATTGACTCATCGACAAACCTTTGATTCAAGGGTGATCTCTGCCATGGCTTATTGATGGGTCTTGAGGTGACTTGAGATTTCAATCCTTGAGCCACAGACCCAACCACAAAAGATGCAGGTCTTTCCACAGGGAAGAGTAGGTTGTAGGCTTGGATTTCTCTCCTATTCCTTCCTCTGTTCTCTCTTCTTGCTTGACAACACACAAAGCACCAGTTGCATGTACACTCTATGTAACTAGAGAAGTGTCTCTAACAATGGTGACATTATTTAAAACAAAATAAATAAAAAACAGAACAAAATGAAACAAATCAAATCAAAGGAACATTTTTCACTCTTGTGATGGCTCAAATGATCAAATAACTTTTACAGTTGACTATGTCTTTGCTTCATCTCTGAATCATCCCATGTATTGGACCCAAACACAGTTTTTTTCTTTCATTCCTATATGTGATTTTTTGTCTTAATTGTTCAAAGTTGCTTATTATTAATTCATATTCTACTGTACTGTTACAGTCCACTGCATTTTTATTAGGCCTTATACCAAGTATATGCATTCTGAAATTTGTATTTTCTTGTTTTGTCCAGCCTAGTAACTTACTTGATCATCAAGGTTATGACTCCACTGATGCAGTGGAGAAAGAAAGAACGTCCTCAATATTAGTAGTGCATATAACCCAGTCCAGTCCTTTTCCACAAGACAACTTGAGAAACAGTATAGGCCTCCTGAATGGTAAGATCCAGCCTTTTAGTTTTAGCAACAAAAAAGAAGACTGCTCAACCAGATATAAAGTAGCATAAAAGAGGTCAAGTCTTTGGTTCTATCCCTGTTCTCCAAGTTGCTACTGTGAAAAAAGCTCCAGGAAAAAATGAAATGCTCATTATGTTACCCACCATTCTCCACCATAGAAGACTTTCATCTCAGAAAACAAGCCTCAAGATCTTTTTCTATTTTACAACTAATCTCTTAAGTAAATGTCTCTTAAATACCTCTTCCCATGTCACACTTTTAGCTTCTCTCATTCCTGTTTTCCTGATCTCTATTTCCCTTTTTCACAGACAGCTTCTTTTCTCCCTTATATTCTATCACTGTTGTCTCCCTTTGACCCTTTTTACCCCCTGCTTTCCTCCTAAAACATGCTAAAAACATTTTAGCATGTTTTTTTTTTCTCCTAATACAGTGACAATAATCATAGCATCATAGTATTATTTAGCAAGCTGTATGCATCCTCGACATTTCTGATCAAACCAGTCCTCAACCTCCTGGATTTAGAACTCCTGATCCTTTTTAATTCCTGCTGTTAAAAGTGAACTTATCTGTTGCAACTCAAGGGAATACGTATTAGTTCACCCAGCAGGAAGCATTTGTGATTATGGGCTATTACGCAGGATCTGCAGAAGACAAAGGTATAGCTAGACCAATTTGTCATTGAAGAGATCACATTTCAGTGGTGCAGAAAAGATTTTCATCTCTTGGTAATGAGGAATACAGTGTGTGAAAGCATTCTGTTACTAAGCAATCCAGAGTGGCAAATGGCTTACTGAATATCTTTTTTCATATTGCTGAGAGATAAAGAAGATGGAGAAAAAATGTTACTAAAAGGCAACAGAATTCACCTATTACTTAAAGAAAAGTTAATTGGATATTCATAATGAGCTAAATTCATCCCAGAGCTAGCAACTCACATCTACAGCTTAAATTCCACTTTAATATTTAAATTAGAAAATGAGAGAGGTCCATACAAGTTCTTCTGCACAAGGATTAAATTCACATGGTAAGAATTTAAAATCTATAACTTAGCAGATGTCAATTCATGTAATAGACATATCCCATTGGGAGGTCCACATGCAGTCCTAATGTTCCAATAAATACAGCTCCATAATCACTCTACAGAATAAGAACTATGGATTATTTTACATGTCTATTAAGGTAGGATGAGAAATAATTGCCTTAGTTCAAAGCAAGGGCCATTTAAATTACAAATTAGAGGAAAACAACATATTATGAGCTTTTGGGAACAAACACCCTTCTTCAAGCATATGGAGAGTCTGCTGGTGTTTATATGTTCTCCTGGGTGGAATAGAGGTTTAAGCCAATATGCAAAATGCAGGTCTGTAAAAATATAAACATGTGTCAGAGAAGATCAGAGGGGATGTGAGTTAAAGGGTGCAAGACAGGTAGGTGGACAGGAAAGGAGGGATGTTAACCTGGTGACAGAATGTAGCTGGTAAAATGTAGAGAGGTTATCTGGGTTTATTGGATGTCAGGCAGATTATAATATGCCATAAATCCAATGTCTATATTACTTCATGATTTTTGTTGTGTCCAGTAGCTTTATGAAGTGAAATTTGTAGGCTTGTCTACGAAAGGTGTTTTGTAAATTCCCTTTGAGGATTAGACCTGACAGTTTGGAAAGAGAGTGGTTGTCTTGTGAGAAGAGTGCTCCCACAGGTAATTGGATATTTTGTCTTTGATAAATGTTCAGCATGCATTCATTCTGGTATGCAGTTGTTTGGTTTCTCCTGTGTATTTTCCATCAGGACATTCTGATGGATTAGATATATTACATTTCTGGAGGTGCCAGTGTAAGATCCAGGAATGATGATGGTTCTGCTGTGGGATGTAGTTTTGGTGAGAGTAGTGGAGATGTGTTGGCAGGTTTTACATTTCTTGTCCTAGCATGGTTTGGATCCATTTGGTGTGTTTTGGGTCATAGGAAGTTTGCTTCTGAGGTTGGCAAAGTTTGGTGGCTGTTAAAAGGATAGGATGGGTGGTTCTGCAAGGATTTCTTTAAGAATTTGGTCTTCTTCTAGTATGGGTTGCAGTTGCTTGAGGAGTTTTTGTATAGGTTCCAGGGAAGGACGGTATGACATAACCAGGGATCCTGTTTTTCTCTGATAAAATAATACCCAATTTTCAGATTTAAAAAATAATCCAAAATCCACATTTTCCATGATTAAAATGAAATGCCACTAATATAGATAGATAGATAGATAGATAGATTTTCTATCTATCTATCTATCTATCTATCTATCTATCTATCTATCTATCTATCTATCTATCTATCTATCTATCTATCTATCTATCTCACACACGCACACACATATTAGGGCTGTGCAAAATAGCAGGTTTTTTTCTACTTCCATTTTGACATTTTGATGGGACAGTGTTTTGTTTCAAGTTTCATTTCATTTTGCAATGGCTGCTCTGTTTCGTTTCATCAAAACTGTTTCACTGTTTCAACGCTATTTTGACATTTCGCCCACAGGCTATAATGGGGAAGCACAAAACTGCCTACAACTTTGTCATTTCTTGCCTGATTTAGATGAAACTTGCAGGGACAGTAGCCCCTTCTGAGATCACAATGCCTGCCAAGTGTCAAGGAGATAGGTGCAGTGATTTCTGGGAACCTGCATCTCCAAGTCTTGAAAGTAAAACTCATGTAACTTGTGTGTGTTAAGGCACAGCAGGGTGAAAACTGCAGGCCTGATAGCCCCTCCTGGTGCCACAAAGCCCGCCAGGTTCCAAGGAGATAGGTGCAGGGGTTTCTGGAAAACTGCACCTCAGGCTGCTTACAAACAAAACTCTTGACATGGGGACACTGTGTGTGTGTTAAGGCATGCCCTCAATGGTGCTGGGGGCTCTACACAACACAGTAGTGTACCCTAATGAAGTCTCCTCTTCCCCTACAGCCTCATCTTGGTCCACCACTTTAAATGACAACAGGTAATAATAGCATAGTGAGCAGCAGCACAGTAACACCAGCAGCATATCAGGAAGCCAAATTGTGACAGAGTCCTTCTTTCCTCTTCTGTAGGAGCTTTTTTGGGTTGAAAAACCCTTCATCAGGCTGAGGAAGCTCCTGCAGTTGGTGTGTGTGTGCGCTTTTCCTTGATGGAAGGAACAGTAAAGAAGCCAGAGGCTGGCATGCAATATGGGTAATAAAGCCAGTTAGTGAAAATGGAAATGGAGGTGTCCAGGGGTGAGGGAAAGCCTGGGGTTCGGGATGGGGAGGAGGGGAGGAGAGGGCAGGGGGATGTAGCAGCACAGGTAAAACTGGAGAGGCACCTGGGGAGTCAGATATCTGGCAGGTTGCAGTGTGTCAGAATTCCAATGTCTTTATTGAGTCCATGACTTTTTGTACCTAAGAGGTTGAAGAAGTGTAGTTCATAGGCTCATCTGTGAAAAGTGGTTTGTAAATTCCCACTGAAGATCAGGACTGAGAGATTGGAGACAGGTGACGTTCTGTTGTTGTGTATGTTAGGTTTTTGTTGTGCGCTCATTCTGATGTGCAGTTGTTGCTTGGTGTCTCCACGTATTCTTCCCCTGCTGGCTGGTGATACAGTGAGTGCCCCCTCCAGCTCTGAGAGTGAGGCATTAAATGGCTTTAAAAAAATAAAAAAAAGGAAATAGGTGCGGACAGACTGAGGAAGGTGAGATTCACTCTGTCTGCACCTGGAACTTGGGGAACTCCAGTAGTAGAAGGTTCACCTGGAGAACACCAGCTACTGCACCAAACCAGGATCCAAGCAGGTGTGGATTCCCAGCAATGCTGAGCATCACTCAGAACACTGGGCAGTGGACAGGGAAGGTGTTCCTGGGCAACCATGGCCAGATCCCACCACATCTGGCTGCAGCTTGTTCAGTAGGCCAAGGAATTGCATGGCAGCAGCTCCATGTCCTCGGCAAGATAGGAAACCATGAAGGCCTGAGTGCTATCTGCCTGGTGGTGGGGTCTAATGCCTCTGGACCCCACCATGGAAGCCGTGCCCTTGGCCTACACTGGCAGTGCCTCTAGTGGAGGAGGAGACTGGCTGGTGGATGACATGCTGGCATGAGACAGTGGATTCCCCTCTTCCACGTCCCCCCACCTCCACCATTATGCCTCCCTTACTCTCTTCACTAGTACCTCTGTCCACTGATCCAGGGTTTGGCTGCTGCATACACTCCCCTTCACCCTTGGGTCACACATGGTGACCATCATGTGGACTTTACTGGACTGCAATGGATTCAGTCATTTCCTGGTGCTCTCCTTCGGCCACCTCACCATTGCCTGCACATCTAGTGACAGTGACTTGCCTCAGCCAGGAACACTGATATGGTGGTTTATATGACTTTTAGAGGCATTAATTTGTACATTGGAACAACAGGCTTTAAGGGTTGGAATTCAATTAATTGAGTCTGCTGTAGCATGACAATTACCATGCTCCAGCAGCCTCCTGCATCTTATGTATCAGTATCCCCCATGCTTAAAAAAGGCAGCAAGGGCACTTGAACTAAAGCTCATTTGAGCTTTACTTCAAGTGCTGCCACTGCCATTTTTGGGTGGGGCTACTGATACACGACATTGCAGCAGCACTTTAATTAGAGCAGCTCTAACAGCCACTCTAATTAAAGTGCTCCCCCCCACCCACACACACACTTACCCCTCAGAGTATGTTTAACAGTTCCCAGTGAGACCACTACATCCCATCTCTATACAGGTGGATAGATTAATGATGGGAATTCTAAATATACCAACCTTATACTAAACGTACCACACTCACACTGAGAAAAGTCTTCTAATATATAACCTAAATTTCTCATGTTGAAGACAGTTGCTCCTAATTCTGGCCCATCTCTGTACTCTTTATAAGCATCCTTCAGCTATTTGGATACTGTTATAAAATTCCCCTGAAGTCTTCTCTTTTCCAGACTAAATAGTCACAGGTTTTTTTTTGCCTTTCTTCTTATATTCTTTTTGTTGGCCATCTAATATTTTTCCTGCTAGCTCCTGAAGTCTTTCTAATCTGTCCCGTGTCCATATCTTTCTTGAAGTGCAGAGCCTAAAACCAGATACAGTACTTCAAGAGGAGGCTTCACCAGTGATAGATAGAGCAGAAGATTAATATCACTTGACCTGCAAGTGACATTCCTATTAATATAGCCCTATATTGTATTGGCCTTTTTTTTTGGTTTTTTTTTTTTGCAACAGGAGCACACTGTTGGCACATATTTAGTTACAGTCCACTATAACCTCAGGTCCTTTTCTGCCATACTGCAGCCTAGCCAGTTATTCCCCAGTCTGTACTTTTGCACACAATTGTTCCATCCAAAGTGAGGTGTTTTCAATTTAATTTATTGAATTTAGCAAACTAATTTCAGATCATTTCTCCAGTTTATCAAGGTTATTCTGAATCCTCCAGAGTATCTTCAACTCCACCCAATTTGACATCAATCATAAATTTGTTAACCACAAACTCAATCCCATCCTCCAAATTGTTAATGAAGGTATTAATCAATACCAGGCCCAGGACAGACCCTTGGGGGATCCCCACTTGATATCTCATTCCAGTTATATATTGAGAAATTAATAACTCCTCTTTGAAACAAACAGTTATATAAGAACCATCCAGTTATATATCCACTTTACAATACTTTCATTTAGACTGCATTTTCTTAGAATATAATGGGAGACAATTTTAAAAGCCTTGCAATAATTAACACATTAAAAGCCTTACTAAAATCAGGGGGCATGTCTACACATGTGGTTTACTGCACATTAGACTAATCTAATGCACTTCAAATTGTCACCGTCTACATGTGGGCAGCAATTACTGCACAGTAAATTAATTTAAAGTTCCTTTTGCTAGCATCAGGAGATACAGAGGTTCACATGTAGAGAGCAAATTGCTCCCAGTCAGCCAGGCAGCCAAGGGCCACAACTGCTGTCTGTTTAAGTCCTGAGATCCAGGGGATGAGGGGAAGCTGTCCCAGCTCCAGGGCAGCTCCCAGCTGTACAGAACTTGGGGCCAGCCCCTGGAGCCAAAATAGCTCCCTGCCCATGCCCCTTGACAGCTTGGGCCTGCCTCTGGAGTCCCCTGGAAGCTCCCCTTGGCTTCTTCAGAGGGCAGAGCGAGGCAGGAAAAGTCATGGACTAGGCTGCTCCTGTCAGGCTCAATTTGCTTCCAACCTGGGCACACATGTAAATGTGTTCCCAGGAGCAGTTAAATGTACCTGAATTTACTACATAGTAAAGTCATGCTAATTGCATATGTAGACATGTCCAAAGTCTATCATCTCTACTGCTCTCCCTGTTTCCATTATTAGGGTTCCTCAGCATAAAGGTACTAAGTTATATTTTGATTTTGGTTCACTAAGTTACTATGTGGTGTTATTAACATGTATAATTTGGTTTTAAAGATATATGGCATAATCTATCAGTTTTTAAACTGAAATTTATTGTATTAATATCTAATTATTACAGAGGTGAGTAATATGGGATTGGACCTTCTATATTTTTATAAACAACGAGAAGATACAACTGTAGCAATTAATTGTTTAAGAAAGAAAGAAAGAAATTGTTAAATCTTTGATGTAAAAAATCAGGCATTCCCAATGCGACACAATAAAAAATGTGTTTTGCATTAGTGTTAACAAAAAGAGTGTCTGACCCTTTGGTACCAAGTGGTTAACTCATCCACATGATTAGTGTTTTAACAATAATTGTGCAGACTGTCAGTAATCAGCCTTGCTTTATAATTAGAAGTGAACACTGAATAGATTTGTAGCTAAGTAACCATGTATAACAATTAGCTGTTATTTCACTGATGGGTTTTTGTGACATCATAAATCAACAGACTGGAGTTTGTGGCTATTAATTAATATATCACATATATACACTGTGATATTTCAGAATATGGAGTCATCTATGTCTTTTTGAAAACAAATAAATGGATAAACACAACCAACATACACGTACAAAAGCCAAACGTTTTACAAAACAGAGGCTTCAGGGCCTATTTTTAAGTTTTGTTTCTGTTTTTATTTTTATTTTAAGAGCAGAAGTGCCTAGCTTCCCTAAAATTGTCAGCTTTATTGTTACAACCAGAAGGACTGGAAGAGTTTTTAAACCACTGACACTACTAACCTCTCTGGAACATGTGCTACATCGGTTTTTGTTTAGTTGTAACTGTCATATTTCATTCAAAAAATAATACTTGTATTAGAAACAAGAATTCTTTAATGAGAAATAAAAAAGAAATGTGACTTAGGAATACTTGATAAGTACAGAAGAAAAGTAATTTTAATTTAAAAACAACTCTGCCACTGTCCTTGTCATTAAAGACAGTATGTCTAGTTCATTGAATAAAAGACTGATAGTGAAACAATTTTCCAGTGTCAAGTGATGATTCTGTAAAATTGTTCAAGCTTAAAAAAAAGAAAGAAAGTAATAGAATATATATTACTATACAGAAGGATCCATGAACATAAAATGTTTGAGAGACATATTGAGGACTGTTTTGCTTCTTTGGCTGCTGGTATGTGGCACTTTCACAAAATTTCAATGTATGCAGTAGAAATGTGTCATTTATGCTGCTCAGCAGCTAGTGTATTTTTCTTTAAAGGCATTTTTCTCTTGGAAAAGTTTGGTTCAGATTAATAATTTGTATTGTATTTAATGTAAATTTTGACATTCTGTATTTTTTTTAAGAAAAGCATTTATTTAAGAAATAAATACTTTTCCATACTAGTATTACTTATGCATGACCCACCATGTCATGTCAAGCCATTTCACAGTATGTACTGCTACCATCTTTATGTCATATAATGGGGGTGTCAAACTTACCCTGTATCCCAGGCCAGATCTGAACAATAGGGCTCAATGAAGGCCAGATCTGGCCTGAGGCAACAGTGGTGTAGTGGTACCAGTGGGAATAGCAGTGGTAGGGTATTCAGTGGTGGAACAAATGTCAACAAGGAAAGTGGAACTGTGTCAACACAGCCCTCACTTGCTCTCCTGCCACTTGATCCCTTGGTTCTGGATGTTGTGGCAGGCTACTTTCCCTGGCCATACCTACCAACTTCTATTAGTGGGGTGGTAGCCTGTCAGGCCAGATGAAGATGCAAAGCAGGCTGGATACTGCCCCTAAGTTGCTTGTTTCACTCCCCTGTCATTTGATAAAAGCAGTTAAATTTAATTATTAATCCTGAGACTGGAACCTACAATTCCACATGGAATCACTGGATTCCATATCACTGGATAAAGTCAGCTTCCAATTTGTTCTTATTGTGGCTGAATAAATCCTTATTTTTCCCTGGACAGAGACTCAGATTCAGAAGATGTTAATTTAAGCGATGAGAAGTTTGAGAGGCAATAGGTTGAAGATTAGGGCAACCTTTCCTGGGGTAGGTGTGGGTTTGAAAACCCCAAGCTGAGGATAGCACTGAACTGTCTTCTAATTGTCCCAATGCTCTAGAATTAACTCGGCTATGAGTGATTAGCTCTGTAAGTGTGGTATGAGGACACTTACTAAATCAGAACCCTGAGAAAATTAGGCATGGGGACACTGCCCACTATGAATCTTATATAGAAGCAATCAGGAGATAGGGCCTGCCTATCTCTTCTCCTGAGACAGGACATATTACATGAGATAGGAGATCAGCTTAGCCAAGGTGGTAGCAGTACTGGGTATGTGCAATAGCTTTACTTTTCACTAGTAAATCTAGTTAAGTTCCATCTTAAGTGATTAGATAACATTTTGTGGATTGCTTACTTGTCCTTTGATGTTTAAACTCTCCATATGTTCTTTTCTGGATCATGCCTAAGCAATTTTAGTCAGAAATTGTCTGCTTATTGTGTATGTGTGTTCATACATGCACACATACATATGTGTACATATGCTTGTATGTTCATTGAGTATACATCTCAGGAGAGCCATCATTCCTGATTGTAGCTTATGCTATTGTGAATCAGATATCAAACAATAACAAGTCATGCAGTCATAGATATGGTAATACCATGGATGCAACTTTGGGAAATGAACTCCGTATCCAAGTGCTCAACTATCTCAATGCAAGACTACTAGCTAGTAGGGGTGTGCGAAGCTTCAGTCACCAATTTGATTCAGAGAATATCCGGCCCAATTTGGAGGCCAAATCACCGAATCCAAATCATATTGGGAAAATAAAATAAAAAACTCTCCAAATTGATTCAGAGCCTCCAAATTGATTTAGGAAAGATTAAGAAAAAGATTTGGTGATTTGGAGATTTATAAAGGAGTCTTTCAGGGGAACAGAAACTAAGAAGAGGGAGGGGAAGCAGGGGGGTGGGAAAAGACTAACAACTATAGCTGGCCAGTGACTGTGATCTTTCCCTGAGACCCCTTCCAATCACAGTGCTCTGGGGGAGGGATGTAGAAACAGCAAAGAAGCCTCTGTCTGCAGCCTTTCTGTCCCTTTTGTGAGCTGTTTCTGCCTGGGCTTCTGAAAGGTACACTGGACTGACTTGACTTCCTAGTCAGTCTCCTGCTAGTTTCTGTTCTTGGAAACGATTGGATACAGCTTACTAAGTAGAATCCCTCTACTTATCCCTATCCAATCTTTAAACTAATTTTCCCCCCCAAAACCTCTATTTTGTCTCTCCCTGACTCTCCCCCCCCACACGCTTTTTAAAAAGAAAGTTGTGTTTTTACTGGCAGTGTGATCCACCACTGTTCAGGAAAGCACATGTATTACACACACATAGATACAGAGAGAAAAAGAAATATTAATATTATTAATGACATACACGTGAACACAACAAAGAAGAAGAAGTCAGACACACACATATAGTAATCAGAGAAGAAGAAGAGATATTATTAGTTAGCTGTACACACAGAGAGAAGAAGCGATTACAGTGGCACACAGACACATTTTCCAGCACAGGAAAGATTAATATGAAACATGCTGGAAAGGCAGGTGCCAGGTTTTCTGGCAGGGGAGGGAGAGAGACTAGATGGGGTAGGGGGAAAGCTAGAGCTGTAAGAACCCCCTCACCCCCCAAACAAAGATGCATCCTCTTTCCTGGCAGCCATGAGTCCTGTGCTGCAGGTGGGAGCAAGGAGGTGGGAGCAGTACCTGTTTCTGCACCTGCACCACCTTCCCTAACACCAGAAATAGCCACCAGAAGCAGAATGACAGTCTCCTCCACCCCAATTTCATCTTCCAGTGTGAACCTCCAAGTGCAAGGGGAGGAGCTGGATCTGGAACCAGGGGACCTGAGCACCATAGCAAAAGAAATTCTTGGGACTGAAGGGGAATCTGAGTTCATGCTCCATACCTCTCAAAATTCCCCTAGAGCCAGGTCTCTTTCTCTGGAAAGAACCTCAGAGGAGGTTGAGGTTGTGGAGGCAAGTGGCTCAGCTAAGTCAGCTCCTACTGTTGTTGTGGCTTAGCCTGCTGAGGAGGGGGATAAGTCAGGATCCCCACCCTCAACCCAGAAGCAGGGGGGTAATGTAATATGGGATCATTTTGAGTTGGCAGATGATCCCAGGTATACTACCTGCCAGTACTACCAAAGGCAGATCAGCTGGGGCAAGGAGGTAAAACACTTCCACTATGGCGATGCTAATGCAACTCAGGAGGCAGCACCCCCTTGCCCTTCTTCCTCCTCAGCCTAGCACCAGTGGGAACATGCCCAAAGGGAAGTCCCCCTCTCACTCCAAAGCCCCCATCCCCACAAAGCAGAGGCAGGCCATCCTTGAACAGTGGGGGAAATATGGATGGAAAGAGGGGCTTGTTGAAAGGGTGAGTGAGGTCACCCAGAATATTGTGGAGATACTTGCTCTGGGTGGCCAGCCCTTCTCCTAAGTTGAGTGGCCAGGATTCAGGCAGCTCATGGCACTCATGGCCCCATCTTACCAAGTGCCCGCATACAACACCTTTAGCAGGATGGTAGTGCCCTCCTTGTATGAAGCATGCAGGGAGTACTTGAGGGAGGAGCTGTGCAAGGCAGGGCTACAGGTAGCCTTGCACTTCACCTTGGATATCTGGAGCAGCTGAGGTAGAGATCATACCTACCTCTCCCTCACAGGGCACTGGTGTGATCAGTCAGGCCATCTATCGGCTATCCTTCAAGCCGAGGTGATGGATGAGTCCCACACGGCAAGGGAGATCATAGTGTGTATGAACCACATGGTGCAGGGGTGGCTTGTTGGGCAGGGTGAGCTCACCCATGGGTTCATGGTCACTGACAAGGAGGCCAATATGTTCAAGGCCATCCGTGATGCCAACTTTGTAGGCATTCACTGTGTGGCAAACAAATTCCACCTCATAGTCAGGGATGCCTTGGAGGGGGGCAGGGATGCTGGTGATGGTGCCATCACTACCATCCAGCTGTTCTCAAAATGGAGGAAGGTGGTGGGCTACTTCCACCACAGCATGAAGGGGGACAAGATGCTGTGGGAGAAACAGGTAGAGTTGAGCATCCCATCGTACACAATCATGCAGGATGAGGAAACTAATTGGAACTCCACATACCTGATGCTTGAAAAGCTGGTGGAGCAAAAGAAGGCCATCCATGAGATGGCCTTGGTTGGGGAGATTGGGACCAGTGGCCCCCTTAACAAAGTGGAGTGGGATACCACCTCCCAGATCTTGGTGGTCCTCAATCCCTTCCTTGAGGCCACCTAAACCCTCAGCACTGGTGATGCCTTCCTTAGCCAGGTGATCCCCATTGTGGGGGAACTTGAGACCCAAATGGAAAAGTTCCAGGGGATAAATGTTCCTGGTGGGGAGAAGATGCTCTCACCAGACATGCAGGCAGTGGTGAGGTGGCTGAAGGAGGGCATCAGGAAATGGCTGGATCCATTGTGGTCCAGTGCAGTCCCCATGCTGGCTGGCACATGTGACCCAAGGGTGAAGGGGAGCATGTGTACCGGCAGCACCAAACCCTTGATCACTGGACAGAGGTGTTGGTGAACAGTAAGGGAGGCAGAAGGGCTGGGGCAAGGGAATGTTGAAGAGGGGGATCCACTTTCCTGTGCCAGCACTCCCAGCACCAGCACCAGCCAGTCTCCTCCATGCCAGCTGCTGCCAATCTTGGCCAAGAACATGGCTTCAGTGTTGGGGACCAGAAATGAATTGAAGTTCATAGGCTCGTCTGTGAAAAGTGGTTTGTAAACTCCCTTTGAGGATCGGGACTGAGAGTGGTTTTCTTGTAAGAAACATGCCCCCATGGGTAGTTGGGTACTTTTGTCTGTAATAGATTCTGGTGCACAGTTTGTCTCGGTACTGGAGATACGTTGGCAGGTTTTGCATTTCTTGTCATGGCACAGTCCGGATCCATTCAATGTGTTTTGGGCTGTAGGAAGTTGGCTTCTGGTATGAGGTTAGCGAGGTTCAGTGCTTGTTTGAATTTACAAACCACTTTTCACAGATGGGCCTATGAACTTCACTTAATCCACCTCCTAGATACAGAAACTCATAGACTCAATATAGGCATTGGATTTATGACACACTACAACTTGCCTGACATCTAACTCCCCAGGTAGCAGCAGGTATCTCTCCACTTTTACCTGCTACATTCCCCTTGCCCCCTACCCTAGCCTGTCTCTCCCGCCCTCTGAGTTCTCTATTTCCATTTTCACCTACTGGCTTTTTTGCCTGCATTGCATGCCAGTCTCTGGCTTCTTTACTATTCCTTCCATCCAGGAAGAGCACACACACCAACTAGATGCTTCCTCAGCCTGACAAAGGGTTTTTAAGCCCGAAAGCTTGAAGAGAAGAATTTCTCCAACTATTCCATTGGCCTAATAAAAAATATCAGATTGACCCTAAGAACCATGTCTGGGCTATGTCCTTAGACCAACAAGGCTATAACCTACACCCCTTAACACACACAAGTGACACCAGTTTTGCTTTGAAAGTAAAGTAAAGTACTGCTTTCAAAAGCAGTATGAAGTGCAGTTTCACAGAAACCCCTGAACCACTTTGCCTGAAACCTGGCTGGCCTCCTTCATGTCCTCATGAGGCGTTGTGTATGTGGCGGGACAGGGTAGCCATTTAATGCCCTGTTCTCAGAGCTGGAGGCTGTAGTTTAGTTTCTCACCAGCCAGCAGAGGAAGGACATCTCCCTGCTGAGCTCCTGTGGCAGGAAAAACTTGGAGGTATAAGGGCTGGGGCTCTATGGATAGAAGGAAACCCCACATCTTCCTGGGCATGACCTAAAACTGCACCCTGCCAGGGAAGGGAGGCCTGGCTGGGACTGCTGGGGGTGCAGCAGCCCCATGAAATGCCAGGACCACAAAACTCTTTGGTGAAAGGTGGGTAGGAGCAGGAGGCACCTGATAACCTCCAGCTACCGCACAGTCTTGGCTGGGAAAAGCCCAGATCTGTAAGATCTTTGAGAGGCCTGAGGCCTGCTGTTTGCAGTGGAGTTGTGAGGGTGAGAACAGGGGCTACCATGCCTGCAGTTTTCACCCCGCTGCGCCTTAACAGACACACAAAGTCATACATCACAAGTTTTGCTTGACAGCAACCTGAGGTGCAGTTTCCCAGAAACCCCTGCACCTATCTCCTTGAAACATGGCAAGCGTCATGCCCTCAAAAGGGGCTACCATCTCTGAAGTTTTCATCCAAATCGGCCTTAACACACACAAGTGACATGAGTTTTACTTTTAGCAGTTTGAGGTACAGTTTCCCAGAAACCCCTGCACCTATCTCTTTGAAACTTATCAGACCTCATGCTCTTGGAAGTGGACACCATTCCTGCTGTTTTCATCTAAATCTGCCAAAAAATGACAAAATTATAAGTATTTCAATGATTCCCCATTATAGTTTATGACCAAATCTCTCCAAATCAGCGCCAAATCTTCCGTAGCCGATTTGGCCAAATTGATTTGGGACAGTGATCCAAATCTCTGAATCAAATCACTGTCCTCCAAATTGGCTGAATCTGAATCTGAATTGAATAATTCCCTATTCTCACAAGCCTACTAGCTAGGGAAGAAAATATGAAAAGATAACAAGGCACAGAGTTTTACAAATATAATCAACAAGTACAATTGAGAAAAAGGAAAATAAAAATATGAAATATGTCTAGGAATCTTCTAAGCCTGGAAAATGAGGCAACACAAATAGCCCCTTACAACTAGTACATGCATTTCTCTGCATAGTTTTTTTTTCTAGAACACGCAACTTCTCTGGAACAGTGACACACATTTTGGGTATGTGTTTCCTGGAAATCATGTCTACTCATGTGCTATTGATTTGTGATATTTTTTATAGGAGATAGTATAAATAGTTCTAGGCAATGACCAATTACTCATTCTTACATTAATATGTATATGCCAGAGAGAGATAAATCTTTATGTTCTCACAGAATTAAATCCTGAATTAGAAATCCTTCCCAAATTGGGAGAAGCCTATTGAGTTTGGCGTGTTATTAGACTCAAAAACAAATATAAAACCAACAAAACAAAAACATACTGATTGCATGTCAACAGATGCCTTACTGTACTGCTACATAGGACTAGTATTTTGAAGGTGACTGGTGTCTTGTCATAATTTTTAATACATACAGGTAGCAGAAAATTGTTTATTCTGTGTCCAACTAAGCAGATCACAATGAATAATAGAGCAGGTATCTCTGTATTTTGTATGTGCCTAAGCAGTTGTACTGATCTAGCTAAAGCAACTCTTTTAATTGTTATTTGTGTAAGTGCGTTTAGATGGTCATGTGACAAGGCAGTAGAACTTGTTATCATAATCTCTTTGCATCCATGGCACTCTGGATATATTTTAAACCAGTACAATCCAAGAGGAAATTATGGAAACAGTCAACAAAAACAAACTCACCATACAAACTGACAGAAGCACTATGAATATGCCTATATCATGAAAGGCAGCACTATGATGCAGAGTCATAACAATCAGGAACTGTGTCCCCAGGTGGTAGCAGCCCCAGCCACAGTTGCAGCAGTGTTTCTGGGACTGGTGCTCTGGTCACCCACCCTTCATTATGCTGCAACTGCTGGCTTCTAATATGGAAAGACTGTAGCCATATTACCGTATGTGCAGGAATAATCCCCCACTTTGAAGTGGCTATACTGCTTCTGGTTTGAGAGAATTAGTGAGTGCAGAGCGGTTGTGGTCTATCTCATCTCAGAGCTTTCTGCGTCATATAGACAAAAGACGAAAGACAAATTTAGTAAAAAACAAAACAAAACAGATTGACCATATGTGTGTGTGTGTGTGTGTGTGCGTGTGTACAGTACAGATAGATAGATGAACAATATAATACATATAAATGGATTTCTCCTGCATATTTGCAATCAAAAATGACTGATCTGTGGAACTACATGGGAACTTGGAAAATGATATTGACTGTGGAAGAATTCTAAAAAGAAACTGGTTCATATTTCATATTTCATTTTTCAAACTAAAGGAAACATTGTGTAAACAGATTAAGAAATAATTTAGAAGTATTTTTCCCCATTATCAATAATCTCAATTGATGCTGGTAATTGTATAATTGGTATAGAAACCTGTTTTTAATAATATCTCCATTGAAATCTAATAGCGCTTTTCTTTTTTGATTAACAGTGTGAAAAAAATCAGATTCCACCGAAGGCATAGAATACTGGTTTTTACTTCAGTGGGGTAGAATTTCAACCAAAGAAAACACTCAAGATTAACAATTTTCAAATCTCTACATTATTTTACATAAATGACATTGACTATAAACCTGAAATAGTGCCTATTTGGAACTATTCCTTAAATGCAATCTGATTTTGCAAGCCAGGCAACCAATTCAAAAGGATCTTGCTGGAAATATTTTGAAATCAGAATGCAAACTATTAAATTCTAGGGTACATTCTCTTTTTCAGCTTTTGTGTTGTTCTAATTTGCTTTTTTTCATTAGCAGTCTTATCTATTGTGTGTGATCTCCTGTTCCTGCTGTAGCATATCATAAAAATAACTGCAAATCAATCATTCAATAATATATTGTCTTATTAGACTATGTATTCATTTGTGAAATTAATGTTAGCATTCATCAATACAAAAAATGTCCTAATCCAATTTCCACACACATAAATAGGAATGCTTCCACTGGCATCAAATTATTGATATAATCCTATGAGTCATTGATCAAATCCTAACCTTCCTAAAATGATTCTTAAACCATATTAAAAATATTAACAATAGCAAAGTTTGGGTTAGCATAGTAAAAATGAAAATATCCCATCCACCTTCTGACAGTAATAGATGAGAATGTGTCTTGGTTTATGCTCATTCCATTAAGAAATCACTATATATACACCATATAGACACAAGTGCACATAAATCATAAAGGCCCAGGCAAAATCCTTAAATAAATATTGTCCTTTATCTAATTGTAGTGATGTGAGGTCAGCTCTTCTCACTAGTAGTTAAGGCTGGAAAGCAGATTGGGTATTCTAATCTCAGTCTTCATGAAAAAGCAATAAAATCAATCAGATGATCTGACTTAAATAGTGCTGAGACTTATATTACAGCAGATTAACTTTCTGGTAATGACAGGCAGCAAGAATAAAAGGCAGCTGGAAAACTGAACTTGAACTCTTCAGGAAAGATTAAAACTGAAGCAGAGAAGAAACTTACTACAACTCCAGAATTATTCACATATTCAAAGAGAAAGAGGGAGGGAGGGGGAGAGATAGAAGAGAGAAAGAGAGATCTATATATAAAATGAAGAGTATGTATGTATGTTTACTTATAACTCAAGAATGGCTGGTCCTATCTACTCTAAACCTTCCAAAATCACTGAATACAACCTGAGGAAAAATTTAGGTAGGCTATCTTTCATTTTACCCTTTTTGGGGGCTTGCATTGACTGGGATTCCTTCACTTCTCAGGTAACAAACTGGTACCCCTTCATTTTGGATGCAGTGAATTCAGTTCAACTGTCATTATTATAAAATGAAGTGTATGTCTGTTTGTCTGTCTCTATGTTTACCTATAGCTCAAGAATGGATAGTCCTATCTAATGTAGACTTTCCAAAATCACTTAATACCACCCAAAGAAAATACAGCTGGGTTATTTTTCACTTGACCCATTTGGCTGCTTCCAGTAACTATTTAAGGGAACAATGCTTTTCACACAAACAGTTACATACGGCTTGGTCCAGAGTTGGCAGCTGAAGAGGGTTCTATACACTGGCACCAACAGGAAACACCACAAACATTGTTTACAAAGAAGTTCTACAAGAAAGATCATTAATTTGGATGTCATTTGAAATATATCTCCACGTTAAATATTAAATGTTAAATATGTTGTACTATGTCCTTTAAAAATAAAAAATATATTTTACCTAAATATGTTTTACTAAGTTTTTTGAAAATAAACAAGCACTGCAATTACAAAAAAGAATGACCCGGGAGAAGAATGGGCCTTTCTGCTAATATATACATATACATATATATGTATATATATATATGTGTGTGTGTGTGTGTGTGTGTTTCTTAAAATATCCATCTCTATCTATCTGGATATATTTATATCCAGATAGATAGATAGAGATGGATATTTTAATAAACGTATACGTATATGTATATATGTATATGTGTGTGTGGGTGTGTACATTTTGGTTAAGCTCCATAGACCAAACAATATATATCCTTAGCTACCATCCACTTTATGTAAATGACTGGTACTTTAAATGTGATTGATTAGAACAAGTCTACCTACAGACATTCCTCTATACATTGAACTATTGCTTAATATCAATGAATAAGTTACATTGTTAAATGTTTCATAAATAATTCAATTAACTTTTCCCAAATAAAGGAGGCAGAAAGCTACTAGACATATCACACTTGAGACTTTTTAAAATATAAAACATTTTCTAAGCATGGTTATGTGGAAAATATTCTGGCCTTCTGGTTTGGAAGTATGTAAAGTCATATTAGTACATTCTCTCCTCCGCCAATTCAACCCCTTTAATTGTATTCTAGCAATTTGATTTTTTTTTCTTACAGGATGGGTGAGTATTTTACCTTTAGGGTTCATGTTTGGCAAACTGTGTCCAAATTGTATTTATTATTAAGCTTAACAAAGGGAAATACCTAGAATGATAGATATTGATGTTGATTTTCTGCCCTTGCTTATTATTAACAAGCTTCCCAGATTAAGTTTCTACAGAAATATGTAGGAATCTTTTCAGCAGCAGTTAATGGATTCTATGGCCCATTCCTTCATATATTCTACATTAGTAAGTGCCAGAGTTCAGCTTTAGAAACTCTGTTTGAATTGTTTTGGCATCTACATTTTGTACCCTATGGCTGCATCAATACAATTGACTGTTTTTTCCACTGAGATAGACTCTCTTATTTAACTATGCATATTGTGTCTTTGTTCAGTTCTCACTATTTTGACATGCTCTAAGACATTTACTGTTGATAATTGTTTTTCCAGCCTTAACTTTGCACATTTCAAGTTGCCTTATTTTTTAACCTTTCATTTATAATGATTTTATTCTTAAACAAACTTAGCATGAAGTGGCTTCTTTTCCACAGCATTTTGAAGTCTATTGTCTTATATTCAAAGTTTTAAGAGTTTCCCACTTGAAGATGTCCATTAAGCCTGAAAAGGTTACATTATATACCAAAGAAAAACAGACTAACAAACTGCAACTAGTATATAGATATTACATAAAAGGAACAAGTATTATTTTTGTAAAATTATAGCTACTTCTAAGGTGGGAATACTGTTGGGATACGTAGGGCACTAATAGGAGATTCCTAGGGCCAGGTTCTATTCCCTCATATTGGGCAAATAACTTACAAGTTAGTATTTAGTGATCAGCTCTCAGTGGAGGGACCCAGCATGAGGGTCTGTTCCTTTACTTATTCATAAATTATTTGGTAAATGGGGGTGAATTGCAATGTGGCCCAGATAACAGCCTAGCTGACACCAGATTATGCAGAGTAGTACAAAACCCAAACCTGACTGAAGAGTTACAGAAGTATTTCAGAAAGATGAGTGAATGGGTAGAAAAACAGCAGATGAAGCTCAATGTTAAAGCAATGCACACGGAGGAGGAAAACAAACAACCAAAAAAAACCCCTGAGGTGCATGTACACCTTGTAATTGTTACTACCAAGAAAGATATTTTAGAATTATCATGGACAGTTCTCTGAAAATATCAATCCAAAGTTCAGCAGCAGTCAAAAGGACAAACAAAATATGAGGAACTGAAAACAGAAAAAAACAAAAAAACCTCATCATGCCGCTGTTAATTTCATGGTACTTCTACGCCTGTAATACTGTCTGCAGTTTTGGTTCCCCACCTCTCAAGCAATATAGAGCAGGGGTGCTCAACCCCCAGCCCTTGGACCAGATGTGACCCACAGCACTGTGCCATCCAGCCTGCAGGGCTTCCTACAGGTCTGAAAACTTGGCAGCAGGGCACTGTTAGATCAGGTGCCCAGTCCCAGTACATGGTGTCGGGCAGGTCTGGTACTGGGCCCCAGGGCCAAATGCCTGTTGATGAGGGCAACAGAGAGCAGTGACTAGCCCAAGGCCCTGTGGGGCAGGAAAGGGATGGTGCTGAGTCCCAGGACCCAATCAGGCCTGCAGACTGGCCCTGCACCACTCATTTGGCCTGGAGGGCCAAAAGGTTGAGCATCACAGATAAAGCAGAATTAGAAAAGGGCAATAGGGATGTTCACAGGTAGGGAGAAATATCATTTGGGATAAAAGACTAAATAAGCTAGGACTTTCCAGCTATGGAAAACATAACTGGGGAGGCATATGACAGAGGTGTATAAAATAATGAATAACATGGGAAAAAAATAATTTGGATTTTTTGTTGACTATCTCTCCCCGTACCAGAACTAGAGGACATAATTAAATAATTAAAAAGAAGGTTGAAAACAAACAAAAAACAGAGGTTTTTTTGTCTGGTTGGTTTTTTTCCAAACAGCAAACAACACATTTGTGGAATTCCTTGCCACAAGATATTGTAGAAACTAATAACCAGGTTCAAAAGGGGTGCAACATACTGTGAGTTAGTCATTGTATGTGGGTGGTACAGTTTCTTTGAAAGTTGATATACTGCAGGCCCCTCAAGATATGCGAGTCAAGGCACACTAGGATGTGATGCATGATCCACAAAATCACATTTCCTGCCATGCCATACATGCATGGCACAGAACATGATTGTGGGATTGCAAATTAGATCTCATCACACCTTGTTGCCAGCACAGTGGAAGCCCAGGATCATGATCTTGGGCTTTCCCTGCACCGACAAGTAGAAACTCCCACGTCTGGGAGCCTCCTTTGCTGATCAAGCTCCACAGCTGGGAGACTGCTGCTGATGCAGGCTTCCAGCTCTGGGAGAACCCCACACACCCTGGTGGCTGGGAAAATGCAGCTGTTGTAATCTCCCAGCTGCAGGGGTGCATGGGATGCTCCCAGAGCTAGCAGCCCTATGAAACGATGGAGCTTCTAGCCCCCATGACTAGGAGCCAGTGTCAGCTGGAAGCTCCTAGACTCAGGGATGCATATGGGCCACCCCAGATGGGAGCTCCAATTAGCTCGCAGGGCTCCTAGCCACAGAGGCCTCTAACCACTCATTCAGTTAACGGAGTGATAGGAAGCAGCTACAAAGTTATTTAACATATTCTGTGGAATAACTTTGTAGCTAATTCACTTTTTATCATGCCATTAATTAACTGACCGTGTCACTGGTGGACCACTTAAGACATGATTTACTGGTTAATCATGCCTTAAGTACACCATGTAAATGGGTACTGTGTGCCTCCTCAGGCATTATGTTGGTTTTGTTTTGGTTCCTGTTTATAACAATAAAGTTATGAGCCATGTAATCTGTTTAAGTACTTTCTTTCTCTCCTGGACTAGTCTAGTCTTACCACCATTGTGGAGCCACAAAATATAACAGGTTTTGTGACAAGGATGGGATGTTCATTTGCGCTGGTGCTTTGAGTCACAGCCTAAATGATCCAGAGCAATAAGAAAATATTTGCATATTAATATATATTTACATATGAAAGAATTCACACAGGCACCCAGTTAGGCCTACAACTGCTACAGGAATAACAGTAGAAAAGTTGGCAAGAAAAATCAGTAGTGAACTGATATCAAAACAAGGTGCATGCAGAGCCATGGAACTACAGAAGACAATTATGCAGAAGGGGAAAGCTACCTTTCCCCCCATCCAAAGCCTAAAGCTTAATGAACAGAAGATACACTCAAACAGGGGGAGCTTAAGTGTGAGCAGCCCTAAAAACAAAACAAAACAAAAGGAGAGAGGAAGAAATGGTTACTCATATAGGCAATATCAGTGATTTTGATGAAAACCACTTGGGTAGTGTGTCTTCAATATTTCAAACAGTTTGTCACCTGCAGCTCTGTTCCAGAAGGACAATCTGTTGCATCTTTGCTGACAGTGATGGGTTCCATGGCATTTGGAGGCCCTTTGTCTCCAGACTTGCCAGGGCAGGCCACCTATGAACAAATTACTGTGAAAGACAGTGAAAGAACGCTTCTCCTCTAACTCATGAGTGATTGCAGGATGCTACCCGTTCTCCCAACAAATTCAGAAGAATGGGGAATCAGTTATGCAGTTTGTGGCTGCTTATGTGCTAGTGTGGACAAGTGTTGAAAGATGTCCTATGAGATCAGCTTGTTGCAGGGGTGCCCAGCAACCAAATTCGTAAGTTATAGACTGTGTTAGATCTTACATTCAAAACATTTATCATGTTATTCTAGCACTGTATGGAAACAAGTGGTACACCTATAAGCTGTCTAGTCAACAAGTTGTCAGAAGAATAGCTATATGCAACTCAGAAGTATATAGTCGGTTACCTGCACTTTCAGCAAGGAACCTAATGTTTATGTTCCTTTTATGTTATTGTGTTTGATGTTATCGTCTACAAATTTAGCATTTTGGGGCTGGAGGAATGTGATGTATTGTGCATCAGCCATTATATATGGTACTATTTCTTTAACTGTTGATATGCTGTTTGTTTTTTTAGGCACCATATTTGTTCTGGGTTTTGGTTCCTGTTCAGAACAATCTAGTTACTAGCCATGTACGCTGTGTGGTACTCTCTCTCTCTCTCTCTCTCTCTCTCTCTCTCTCTCTCAGGCTAATCTAAGCTCTCTACCAATGTGAATAAATCTATGAAGGATAGCTTCATTAGTCCATGTTAGGCATGATATTAGGGGTGCAACCTGCAGATTAGGATTTATTAGGCTTCCAAATGCTAAAATCTGCAGGGGAAGAGGGACAGGGGATAGATCAGTTTGGACAAACCCTACAGGTATATTTTTCCCCTTATCATCCACTCTCTGGTACTGTGAGATATGGATAAACCTGTAGTCTGACTCAATGTGGCATTTCTTAGGTTTTTAGTTTACAGGAATATGTATGCAGTGTTAAAACCTAGTTTAAACCCATCAACGTTCTTAATAGGATTAAGGTTTTCACACTTAATTTAAGGAATGACATTTGCATTTGGGACTTTAGCCTCCTGTGACTTGGTCCTTAGCTTTTATATATCTATGTCTGTATGTATGCATACGCTTATCATTATTATTGTTATTATTTGTGGTTAAGATTTGGTCTCCTGTGACCTTACCTTGTCTTTAGGTGGCCTACATCAATTCATTATAAAATGTGTATTTTGACAATCCTGGTGATAGTAATTGGTCTCTCTGTAGCTTTCTGTAATAAATACATACTTTTTTATCTTTCTTGTTTTTCCTATCTTCATTAATGACCCTTTCAAATGAGAAAGACAAAAAAAAACACTACAAAGCTGGGCTCGAAAACTTTGCTCCCCCCTACTTTGCACTAACCATGTTGGATACAAGAAATGAATAATTCTGAGGTAATTTTACTTCAAGTCCCCCCCCCAGTATATGTTGCACGTGATATTTGGTATACCCTGAAGTCTCAACGAGAGGTTTGCAAATAGCTAATTATTTTGTTTTTAATTTTACAAACTGAACTGAATAAAAAATCTGGTTGATACAGAGTATTTTTTCTTTAGATTTTTTTTTCTAATTAAATGAAAAAAAGTATTTTGTTGTTGCTGTTTAATACAAAATGAATAAATGTAAATGTATTTTGGGATAAATTAACATACAAACAAACCCAAAATATCAGCTTATTTTTTACGAAGGTTGGTTTGGTTTTCTTTGGTTCGGTTTTGTTTCTTTTTTTTTCCTTTGTTTTTTTTGGTAAACCATTTTGGTTGATTAGCCTTTTTAAGATTTTGCTCTCATAGTCTATACGTCTAAAGGGGAGGAAGAAGGAAATAAGATATTTTAGAAAGATTTCCCTACTGATTTCTTCCATGCCCCTCCTTTCTAAAAACAAAGAAAATCCTCCCAGTGATAATGTTTAGACAAGCTTTTGGGCTCATGACTGTTAGCAGATGTCAAATGTGTAAATACTGATGCAGCCACATCTTCATAGAACAGGGATTTCCTACAAAAAACCAGAAAAAATGCAATAATATTCAGTCTGCTCATCTAAACCAAATATTTCATTCATATCTACTCTAAAAAAAATCCCAGCACATGGTAACAGCTATTTTCTTCTTTTAAGGTAATATAGCTTAATAAATCATATATTATGAGAGCATTTAATTTATTTATGGTTCTTGCAGTATATTCAGTTAAAAAAAATAAGAGTATCTCTAAAACTTTTAAATATGCTTCTTGCATATTTGTCTTCCTGGAAGTTGCATTTGTATATAAAGATCTGAATCTCAGAACACTGCAATAACGTAACTATAGGGACATTTATAAAAAAAAACATTTTGGAAATTCATTAAATTGACTAGCTAAAAAAATAACTGAATATGAATTTGAGTAGCAGCATGTAATGAATACCTTTAGTTGTCATATTTTACATTTTACCTCTTTTTTCTGTTCACAATTTACATAAAGGTTTATTATTGAAGATTATTTGCGAACTTTGTAGTGAAATTTCTTACCCCACAGGAGCAGTTTGTGAAGAAGTTCTGAATATTACATTTCATGCTTTCAGAGTCCACTGTGCTAGTCAGAGCCTATGGGCTCATTTCTGTTCCTTTTTCAAAAGATTGTAGTGAACACTGTGAAATCTATCAAAGTCAGTGAAAGTTCTGTCATCTACAGCGTGGTTAGGGTTTCACCCCATTAATTTGGAAATGCAAATATTAGAAATATAGAATTTAAAAGTCTACTTCCAGTAATCATTTGAAGTCATGCTTCAATTTCACTTTCTGCAGATATTTATAAGAGTACATTTCAAACACTTTAGTATTTACAAAAACTAACATGATAGTCAACTTATTTCTGGGTTTGAATATAGATTAATATTTTTGAAGAATAACTTTAAGCATTAGGCATGCTTGGTAACAGCAACTGTGCATCTCAGGGCTGTATACATACTTATATTTCAAGATTTGGTAAGCTAGTTTCTGGAGTGTCTTACATCTAGCACTAATTTGCACAGCTACTGTGCTTGATTTTCAAGACCAATATGTTATAAAATGCTTGCTGGTGGAAAAAGATTTACTAATGTATAGAAACATTCCTTTTTTACTCTTGAGGCACATCTATACTAGATGTGTTACTGCCCAGTAGACTAATCTACTACATAGAAAAGCATCACCATCTCCATGTGTGTGGCATTTACTGTGCAATAAATTAGGCTACTGTGCAGTTGGGTAGTAACTGTAGACACAGGTAGTAGATTAACCACGCAGTAGCTACTCCATAGTAGTGCACATGTAAACAACTGACTGCTCCTGGTTAACCCAGGCAGCAGGGAGTAGGAAACTATCCCCTGCCTAATGCAGATACCTGCCAGCCCTGCATCCTGACCAGCATTGGGTCAGGGGCTAGGAAACTGTCTCCTGGCCTAGGTAGCTGCTTCCCAGTCACACACCCCAATTGGAATGGGGCAGAGTGTAGGGAAACTCTCCCCTGTCATGGGCAGCTGCCTCCCAGCACTGCACCCCAATTGGGCATGGAGCTGGGAGACAGCTTTCCAGGGCAGGGGACAGTTTCCCAGCCCCCAACCCATGCTGATTGAGGCATGGGACTGAAAGGCAGCTGCCCAGGGCAGGAGACAGTTTTGTGTCTCCTGCCCATGCTGCAGCAGGGCATAGTGGGTTGGACACCCCTTGGTCTGTGCAAACAGCTCCTCATGGCATTCCTGGGACACTCTTGCCAGGGGCATGCTCATGGCACAGGGCATGCACAGAGGGAAGCCAGCCCCAGGTCACCTCTCCAGAGGGCAGTGGAAATGCATAGGGGGTGCATGAGGATGCACGTGCACCCGCTAAGAGTGTTGGTGCCCCCCCCGAGAGTGCTGGGTGGGGAGTGCACCAGGAGAAGTGATTCCCCCCATGGCCAATCCCAATGACCTGGAAGCACCAGTGGCGCACTGCTGGCAGTTGTAGGTTGGCAGGATCGGCCATGGGGGTGGGGGGGGACCCCTTTCCCTCCGTTGGCAGGATCAGCAAGTGGCTCCCCTGACTCAGGAGGCACCAGTCACCCATTCTATAGAGGATCCCTTGGAGGAGGGCAGGGGTGCCACCAACTCTGCTTCCCAGTCAGCCAGAAGCCTCTCACACCCTGAGAATGGGTGCTGTGGGTCTGTCAGTAATGGATGGGAATGCTTGGCCTGTAGGAGAAAAGCAGGGGAGTTGGCCTGGAGCTGTGCCAGCAGGTGTGGCCAGGAGCCAGGCCTATCACAGCCTGGGAAGCATAGAATCATAGAAAGTTAGGGTTGGAAGGGACCTCAGGAGATCATCTAGTCCAACCCCCTGCTCAAAGCATAACCATCCCCTACTAGATCATCCAAGTGAAAGCTTTATCTAGCCAGGTTTTGAAAATCTGGGTAACCTGTTCTTGCATTTTACTACCCTCCTAGTGAGAAAATTCTTCCTAATATCAAACCTAAACTTCCCTTGCTGCAACTTGAGACCATTTCTCCTTGTTCTGTCGTCTGCCAGCACTGAAAACAGTTTAGCTCCATCCTTTCAAACTCCCCTTCAGGTAGTTGAGGGCTGCTATGAAGTCCCCTCTCAGTCTCCTCTTCTTAGACTAGATAAGCTGTTATCCTCATAAGTCATGTCCCCCAGCCCCCTCACCATTTATGTCACCCTTCAACACACTCTCTACAATTTGCTCACATCCCTTCTGTAGTAGGTGCCCAAAACTGAATACAGTACTCCAGATGTGACCTTACCAGTGCTGAATAGAGGGGAATAATCACTACCCTACCAGTGCAGCCCAGTATGCTGTTAAACTTCTTGGCAACAAGGGCACACTACTGACTGATATTCAGCTTATTGTCCACTGTAAAACTAGGGTCCTTTTCTGCAGAGTTGCTGCCCACCCAGTCAGCCCCCAGCCTGTACCAGTACATGGGATTCTTCCATCCTAAGTACAGGACTTTGCACTTGTCCTTATTGAACCTCATGAGATCCCTTTTGGCCCAATCCTCCAATTTGTCTAGGTCACTCTGAATCCTAGCCCTACCCTCCGTCATAGCTACTCCTCCCCACAACTTAGTGTCATCTGCAGACTTGCTGAGGATGCACTCTATGCCATCTTCCAGGTAGTTGATAAAGACATTGAACAAAACTGGCCCCAGGAATGACTGCTGGGGGTACTCCACTTAATACTGGCTGCCTAGTAGACATTGAGCCATTTATTACTACTCTCTGAGCCTGATGCTCCAGCTAGTTTTCTATTCCACTTACAGTCCATTCATCTAGCCCATGCTTCCTTAGCTTGCCTGGGAAGAGGGTGCAGAAAGCAGGCTGCTTGTGGGCAGCACCCAGTGGCCAACCTGTTCCTGTGGAGTGAGCAGGGAGGTGGGCTCAGCCAGTGGTCACCTGTGCCAGGGTCTTCTTGACTGACTTACTATGGTCCTTGTGCACCTGTGTGTGCACAACCCCTGATCTGAAGCTGAGCAGTGCACAGCCCCCTGGTATAGTGTATGTTATCTCAAAAATGTTGCAAATTCTCACAAACAGCCACGTTCCCTTGGCTGTGCAGGTTCAGCAGCTGCACACAAGGGTGAGGTGCCAGCTCTGCATGGGGATGCACTGTCATGGTCACTTCCAGCTTTAGCCAGGACCCTGCATATGTGCTGGCTCTGGCTGCTGTCACCATGGTGGACGAGTGGCTGGTAGGCTCAAGAACCCAGCACACAGAGGACACTGCATGAGAGCAGGAGAGGGTCAAGCACAAGGTAGAGATGGACTGGGCATACCGGGCATTCTGGGACATGCTCCTGACCTTTGAAAAGAGGCAGTTCCCCTTCCTCAAGAGGATGGAAGAGGCCCAGAAGCAGCAGGCCACTGTGGTGGCCAGGTCAATGGAGGCCACAGGAGACAACCACTGGGTGCTGGACACCATCCTGGACCTTGTGGTCACCTTTGTGCTTCCTGCTGCCCTGCCCCCAGTCCTAACATTGCCTGCCCCTTTGCAGCTGCCCCCCAGTGGGCATGGGCTGAGGTATAGGGTTGCCTCCAGTGGCCAGGTCCCCTTTCCCCACCACAAGCCCTGAGTTCCCCACAAGCTGCTCCCCACCCGATCTGGGCCCACCCTCGCCACTCACCCTGGCTCCATGTGGCTCTGGAGCAGGAACTGCTTGCAGTGGGACCAGTATTGCACATGGGCCGTGCTGGCCCTGGCACTTGTTGCAGGAGGGGGAGCCACCCATGGCAGCAAAGCAGTGGCTGATCTCACCCCCAGAGGAACACCCCAACCAATGGCTTCACCACAGCATGCACACCTGCAGTGGTGTGGCCAAAGGCCAGGGTGGTGGGTGCTCCCTGGGATCCACCCACTATGTGCCCCTACCCCACTGCCCCCCACCCTAGGAGGAAATACAGAGCACACTAGACATAGTTTGCATGGAGAAGAGAGTGCTTAATTGGTGCTGGGTGGGGTGGTTGATGGAGGGGTTGTGTGAGTCAGGGGAAGCAGGGAGGAGCTCTGTGGTTAGGGAAGGAAGGGGGAATGAGATTTGTTAATCGGGAGGGAAAGGAGGATGGAGTCTTTATTTGTGGAGGGGACTGAAGTGCTTTTCTCAAAACTGTTCACAGTTAGCATTGTGCAGGGGGTGCACAGCAGGGCTGGGGTCCAGGGCTGGCTTTCCCAGTGGCCTACAGTGGGGAGTGCAGAAGCAGAACCTCTTTCATTCAGTGCCCTGGCTCCCATTGCTGGGTGTGCAGCTCACCCAGGGACTCAACTGGCGGGGGGGGGGGGGAGGGGGCATAGCCATTGCTGCCACTGCACCTGATGCTCCCAGTGCCAGGTGTCTTCCACCCACTGTGCCTCATTTGGACAGGTCTTGCAGAACAGCTCCCCCTGGGCATTACAGATGTTTTGCAGCACACAGGCTTTGATGATGGGAATGTTGGCCTCCATGACCTCAAGACAAGCACTGAGGTTGTGCCAGTGTCCCTTCAGGTGGCTGAAGGTGCACTCCACCAGAGCATGGGTCCAGTCAAGGCACCTGTTGAAATGTGCCTGATGGGGTGCAGCTAGCTGGTGTAGGGCCTCATGAGCCAGGAGAAGAGCAGGAAGGTGGGGTCACCAATGAGGAGGGGAAGGACTACCACCTCACCCTGTTGGAGGTCTGGCACCCTTAGCATGAGGCACTCAGTCTGAACCAGGGCTGGCAGGGCTGACTAGTGGAAGACACAGGTATCATGGGCATTGCCTTCCCAGGCCATCCTCACATTGTTGAAGGCACCGCAGTAGTTGATGACAGTTTGCAGTACAATGGAGTAAAAGCCCCACTGGCTGTAGTAGGGGAGGTCACCATGGGGTGGGCAGGTGACAGGGATGGGTCCCGTCCAGGGCCCTGATACACTGTGATAAACCCAGGGCATGGAACTCCACCACCACCTCCAGGGGTCATGTACCTGAAGCACGGTATACCCCAGCACATCCTTGAGGGCACTACAGACCTACAGAACAGCCTCCCCAGTGATTGCCTTGCCCATGCCAAAGAGGTGGATGATGTAATGCAGGCTGGTATCTAGCTTGAGCAGTGCAATGGCCAGCTGGGTGTCCATGGGAAGGAGCAGCTTCATGGTGGTTGCCTGCCACTCTAGGTGCAGGTGGGGCTGATCAAGGAGCTCCTGAAAGGTGGCCCAGGTCATCCAAAGGGACTCTAGCCACTGCTCACCATCCCAGGTGTTCTGGACAACTTGCATCCACCAGTCCTCACTGGCTGCTCAGGCCCGCAGGTGGTAGGGCTGCCAGTGGCAGCAACCACATGGGCATTGTTGGTGTCTCTGCCAGGGTCTGGGTGGCAGCCCAGGTGCTGAGCAGCAGCAGTGCAGTGGCAGGGGGCTTCAGATGCTGTGGTAAGTCAGGCCACATGGCTGCATATGCTGAGACTGACCTGGGCCAGGCAACTGACACCCGCAGCAGTGAAGCACAGAGAGCAGGGTGGTGAGCAGGAGCCTGGGGTACAGGTCATTGCTCCCAGGGTGACAGGGTGACAGTCCCAGGGTGACAGGGTGACAGTGTGGAACAGCCATTGCACAGTGGGCACAGGCTCTGGTGACAGAGTAAGGCAGGTGGCCAGGGAGCATCACATGGAACTGACTTTTGAAGAGGGCCCCTGGGTACAGGCAGCTGTGGCCAGAGCCAGTAGCTTCCCCCGGCTGCTGCAGGAAGTGACTCAGGGCCAGAGGAGGTTGGGAGCAGACTAGTGCCATGAGAAGCAAATCTGCTTTCAAATGGCTGCACGTGTAGATGCGTTCCCAAGGTGGGTTTACTCCACAGTAAATTACTGTTCAGTAAACCCATAATAGCACTAACTGCATGTGTAGATGCAACCAGGGTAGGTCTCTTCTTGTGGATCCCTGTGGACATTGAGGAACTTGTGTTTTGTTCTAGAGTATTAGGGAAGACTATGTGCTGATATGTTCATAGGTCTTTTTTGAATTTAGGACGTTTAACTCTGGCAATTTCAGGGTACTGAATTCAGTGAAGCAGGTGGTCCCTTATAGATCTTTGCTCCTATGCTATCTTTCTATGTGGGTTCATCTATATGTGCCATTAATCCAAAGCAGTGAACTCCAGAGCAGTTTAAGCCAGAGTAAACTACTCCTGGGCATAGTATCTATATATGTACCCAGGACAGAAGCATTTTGAGCCAGGGTGGAGCAGTTTATTCCAGGGCATGGGAGACAGAGTGTTAGCCCTGGGTTCTGGGTGGAAATGTTGGGTTACAGAGGGGCTGTCTGGGGCACAAGTGTGGAGAACGTACAGAGCCATATGGCTAGGCAGCAGGATTCTCGCCCACAGCTGCTTGGATTGATCAGGTATAATTTACACCTGCAGTCAGTGTCTACATGTGTATTTAATCACAGCTAATTACTCTGCATAAATTAGCAGGGATCAACCCCGACATGAAAACCTGCCACCCTGTCATGAAAACCTGCTCAAGTTTGGCTGTAACTTACCATGACAATTCTTAGTTCTTGAAAAGGGAAAAAAATGTTTTCTCTTATAAGATTTTAAAAAGTGAAATAGGGTTGGCTGTTGACTTGCATAAACAGAACCAACATTGGAAATTAGCAACTCCAGATGCTCTTTTGTACTCCTGAAGCTCAAAAACAGTATTTTAAAATTGAGTTTTTAGTGAGAAAAATACAAAAGATATTTTTACTAAAAAGCAGCTACTTCATATGCATTGTAATATTATTCAACAATTCATAAGACCTTTCAGCACTTGAATCTAGCATGTACATGCAGCACTCTCTGACACTATATAGCTTCAAAAGGATCCATTACCATTCTCCTAGTTTACAATATGTGCAATATCAAGTTACATGATAGACAGGGCTATTACTCAGTCTATTGTGCCACCTTTCTTATTTCTGAGGGGAAAAAAATTAAACAAATGGTATGAAATAGAAAAATAGGTATTAACTTCTAACAAACTTGTTTCAAAATATTACAATGTGCATATTATAATACATGTCAATTATTGTGTCATTCAGCGAAGAAATCAAATCAAAATAATAATTTACATTCAGCACTTTATAATCATTGCTGAAAGAAACGATATCCACTTTCTGTTAGAAAGCCAGTTTGGAGAGTAACTTTGCTAAAACACACTTTGAGAACATATGAAACCAATGAAAAAGGCTTCATTTTTTGGAATATTTTATAGGCTGAGATAAACTTGTATATATTAGTAATTCCAGTCCCACTTCAATCTACCTAAGGCCTATTTGTGAGTACTATAATGATGGGAAAAATGCTTTTCTTAGCAATGGGACTATTTTTGACCTATACGCTATACAAAAGAAAGAGATTCTGTGTCCACAATAATGTGTTTAATAACCTACACAATAATGTGTTTAATAACCTATCTACTCCTTTAAGACAGATTTTGGCAACAGCAAGAAGCTTTTTGGCTTTAGCAAGGCTATTCATATAACAGGGCTACAAGATCAGTATACTTCACTTTAGAGAAGATTTAGCAGCAGTTTGCATATTTTTACTTCAGTAAAGATATTTACTGTTAACAATCAGCCATATTTTGGCCTCACTTATACAAATATAAAACCTGAATAACTATTGCCTTCAGCTGGAGTAAGAGCTCAACAAGTAAAAAAGGAAGGTTCAAGAGGAGCAGATATTTCTTAGACATCTGAATGTCCCATTCCTGCATATGAATCTCTTTACTAGCTTGTGCAGGAGAGAGATTCAGTTGCCTCTGTAGACAGAATCTCCCAGTTAAGTGGAGATGTAGTGACTCAACCTAAAGCAGGAATAGGCATCTCC
This sequence comes from Alligator mississippiensis, assembly GCF_030867095.1. Taxonomy (NCBI): domain Eukaryota; kingdom Metazoa; phylum Chordata; order Crocodylia; family Alligatoridae; genus Alligator; species Alligator mississippiensis. The sequence continues at coordinate 88,834,324 of NC_081824.1, forward strand.
TGGCATAGCTGCCAGAGGGTAGCATGCAAAGGCATTTTGTTTGGCATGCATGCCTCAGGGCAGACAACAGAAAATGGGTCAGGGCTGCACTGCCACAGTAAGGATTGGGCCCCTCACAGCTCCCCTGCCATTCACCCCTAGCAAAGCAACGTCTTACAACAAAAATGTAGGCAAAAAAAAAAAAAGATAAAGAGCAAGTAATGTAAGGCAAGGTTGAGAGAGCAAGGCATGTTTAGCTTGGGGAAAAGGAAATTAAGGGGAGACATGATAGCTGTTTTCAAATATTTTGAAGACCTGCCATAAGAAGAAAAGTGAGAATAACTGCTGTTCCTTGTTTTAGAGCAGTGGTCACCAACCAGTTGATGGTGATCAACTGGTCAATTGGGGAGCCCCTGACCGTCGATCAGGGACAGTAAGTAAGAAAGCCCCTGACTGGTCAACCAGGGAACCCCTCACAGTTGATTTAAGTAAGATTTAGGATTGAATGTCAGAGGCTTCACAATTGGGAGAAGCGGGATGCATGTGGAGAGTGGCTGGGGTGGGACACAGTCCAGGAGGTAGGACTGGCAAGACCCACATGGCTGGGTTAAGCCGTATCCCCTGCTGCCGGGCCAGGCCAGGTGAGTGGGACGATCCTCCTCCATGTCCCCTGTCTCCCTGGTGTAGGCCTCCAGATCTGCGCATGGGACGAGGCAGCTGCCACTGTGATGCCCAGGGTGGCGCTGGGAATGAGGCTACAGGGAGAGGATGCAGGCACACAAAAATTCACCATAACCTGCCCAAACCACCTTCCCAGAGCCATGCCCCCCTCCCCCCCCCCGCAACCCAAGCTGCCATTCCTGGGCAGCTGCCCCACTCCAGTCCTGTCTCCATTTCCAGTTCTGCACAGCTGACACAGGCCACCCCCAGCTTGGGACCAGCAGCTCAGAGCAATAAAACAGCAGAGGGACAGTGGCAGTGCCCAGCAGTGGTGTCTTTTGTCCAGTGTACAGTGCAGCTGGGGTCTGCAGCACAAATAGGCCCCAGCTTGCAGCGCAGTTCTGGCAAGCCCCCAAGGAAGAACCCAGCACCGCCCCAGCCCCAGCCCACAGTGGCAGCCAGCCCGGTCAGTGTGCAGATCTGGGGGCACATTTCCCCTGTGCTGTACCAGGCTGCAGGCCCCCCCTCCCTGCAGCCCCCAGATGAGCCACTCATGGCTCTTTCCAGCACCCCATCTGTGCAGGGCCTGCTCCTGACCCAGCATTACTCCCTTTCTCACTGCTGTGGGGTGGGGGTAGATCAAGGCCCCAGTGGTGAGGGAGGTGCAGGGCATTGGTAGGAACAGGAGCTATGGATAGTGGAGGACAAGCGGAGGCCTGGGGGGCATGGGCCATGGGAGGGGCAGGGCACTTTCTCCTCTCCTTCCCCATTCCCCCCACAGACTTACCTGCTGCCCAGCTTGCCCCCCCCCCGACTGGCCTGTAGGGTGGGGGAGGGGTGGGGGTCGCACATGGTAGATCTTTGGTTATTTTTTAATTCAAAAAGTGATCTACTTAAAAAGGTTGAAGACCACTGTTTGAGAGGGTAACACATGAAGCAATGGATTTCAACTGAAGCAAAATAGAATAAGTTTAGATATTGGGGGGAGGGGGAAGGAAACAAACAAAATAAATCCCAGTACTTACTGTTAGAAGAGTAAGGCAGTGCAATAGATAGCTCAGGGGAAGTTCTGGAATCTCCTTCATTACAAATTTTCAAGAGAAGGCTGGAGAAGCATTTGGCATGGATAATTTAGGAATAGCATTCCTGCATTTATTTAGGGGAGGTGGACCAGATGATCCTTGAAGTCCCTTCCAAATCTAAGATCCTACATTTCCTGTACCAAAGGAGAATGATCTAACCTGGAAGGTAAGCTAACCACTGTGCCACAGCTAGAGGCCAAATTGGATACACACCCCAAAGAGCCAGGGGTCTTGAACCTACAACTTTGGTTCCAGGAGGCCACCAGGTAAAGAAGATGGTGCATTGAGTCTACACTAGCATTAAGAAAATGGATGTGGGCAAATAGTGGAACATTCCATATTATCCATCACATCTCCAACTTCTTTTACATTCAGAAGAGTAATTGCATCAGAACTTCAGCTGGTGCTAGTCAGCATAATTTAATGAGATATTCACTGTGTAATCAACTAATTGGCTGTGCAATAAATGTCTCAGTATCTATAGGTGCACCCCATTAGGCTGTAGTAAACTAATTTACTCCATAGCAGTGCATGTGTAGATGCTGAAGGGGCGGGCTGGGGCACAAGGGTGCTTCAGTGCGGGGACTGCAGGCCGGTTAGTCCCACACTGCAGTACCCTCATGCCCCAATCTGCTCCTCTGCAGCATGTTGAACTGGGGAGAGCAGAACTGTGATGGAAAGCTGATCCCTGTGTCCCACTTCCAACCAGGGCTGCTCCAGCCTGGCTCCTCATGCTGGATATGAATAAACTGTGGACTGCATTGCTCCAGCATTAATTGCTTCCAAGCACACATTTAAATGGTGCATCCAGGAGCAATAAATTACAGACCAATAAGCTCCACAGTTTATTCATCCGCAGTTTTAGCATGTTTAGACACATCCACTGACTCCAAAAGAGACACACCAATTTACACCATGTAAAGAGTTTCTGTAATTTTTTGTCAGATTAAGATATTTACCAAAAGATGATAACCCTTTAATATTTCAACCCTCTAATATGGTTTCATATGCAAGAATCTGCCAGCAAGTAGGGATAATTGTGATTTTATAAATTTTGCACAGATGTTCATAAAATTAATGTAATCTTCATAATTGCACTTATCATTTGGACATTCACAGAAAGATGTTGACTTTAATTGCAAAACTCCTATGAATACTAATGAAGGTGTCTTTACTACTGTGCAAATACGATACCAAGCTTCTTGAATATTGGCACATCTCACAGTATGATAAAATCCTTTGTTCCTACACAGAGAGTTTTGGGAAGCAGGGAAAGTTTAACATATGCAAGAACTGAACATTTATGCAAGAGCAGCTACAAGCTGGTTGGACCTTGACACAGGTCTAGTTTATTCCATCTACATCCCAGTAGGCCTTTGGTTTAGTGCCAGCTGGAAGCTTCACATGAACAGGTCAAGCATGACATTGGCTAATAGATGACTTAAGGTCATCTATTAACAAGTCAGAATATTAAAATGCTTGTCCTGTCCAAATGATAACAGCATATATTTTCATCTGATGTTCTTTTAGGAAAGAACATCTAATTTTAAATGCCCCCACAGCTATTAAGTAACCAAATTTACAAAGACTCCTTTTTAATCTTTCCTTCATCAAAAAAGACAAGTGGTTACAAAAGGCTATTTATGGCAAACTCCTCACATGTTGTGTTGTTTTTGTGTGTATTTGTCTTGGGAGTGAAAAAGGCAATACATTTACTCAGACCATGCACTTATCCACTTTTAATAAGAACAATGCCCATCACCTACTGTGTACTTAATAAGCATTGTTTACAATGCTAACCAAGTTATGGTATAAGTATCCCCCATGCTGTCTAGCTCCCATCATTTTCAAAATTTCAGATAATTTCAGGGCTGGAATAACCCATTATTTAAAAGGCTTCCAATGGCAGTCCTCTTCAGCATTTATATACAACAGCAGTTCCCAAACTCTGACAGATTGTGCACCACCAACTTAAAATGGTAAACCTTAAGTACCACCAGCAAATTTTTGTCATATAAAGTAATTATAATACATTTGTTAATGCATACCACTGATGGGTTGTCTGCATACCACTGGTAGTACCTGTCCCACAGATCGGGAACCACTGATATACAAGATGCCAAAGTACACAAATGTTACAAAATAAATGGGGTGGGGGAGGGGGGCGGTCGGTAGAGAAAGGAGAGCAGAGGGGAGGTGATATGCACTTACACAGTTTATGTACATTTTAAGTGGTATAACGGTATGGAGATAACAAGCATTTGTTATACTGTAAGTTATAGACAAATGCAGTAAGTTATGTAATTAAGCAAAATATACACTTAACCCATATGCATATCTGTATCCCTAAATTCCTTAATGTTATTTTGCCTCCCTCAATCTAAATTCCATTTTTAGTGCTTTGTTTCAGAGTAAATATGAGAGGATTTGAATCATTTGTAATACGGTGATAGGTAGTAACCCACTAACAGTTCATTTCCGAGTCCTACTTTTCAAGAGTTGCAATTTCCTTTATACACTCGTGTACAGGTAGACATGAGGATATTCTAGGGATACTCAGTGATACATAACTTCTATAATACCACCTTCTTTCCTTTTACTACGCTTGTTAGGAATATCAACAACATGCATTAACTTGTTTCAACTGTATATATATCTATGTGACACATCTATGACCCATCAACTTAAAAAGTACAATGAACATTGCTAAGTACAGCAACTTCTACTGTATATACTTCTGTTGTATCACTCAGCTATTGTTTATTTTTTTTCTTGCATCTATTTAAAAAAAAATGTTATTCTGTTTCAAATCTCAATAGACCAGATGCTTTCAATGTTGTTTTGGTAAAACCTTTTTAAATCCAATTGTTGGAAGATGGAGACATCTTTTCAAGACTTTGAAATGGAATCCAAATCTAACTGCCTATTTTTTTCCCCTCTTTGCCGCATCTCTAATACAAACACAACCATTATGAGAGGAATGTCTCTCCCAAGCTTTCATGAAAACTTGAATGTTTTATTTTCCTATTGTGTTAATGATGATGTCTCATGCCTCGTTTGTTCACAGTAATAGACACTTACTCATCATTGATAAGGAATCCAAAAGCATTTAGTTGTTTGAGTTAGCAAAATGACTTCTTTAAATTCTTTCATCTTTTTGGTAATTTGAACTTGTATTTCTATTATTTGCTTTACTTTTATAAGCAAACAAGCAATCAAACATAAGGGATCAAACCTCACAGAGGGCCAATACAAAAGTAACTTACTGCATTAGATATCTGGTTTGACCTGCTGCCTTCAGGGTAAAATTTAATAACAGTAACTTTATAGGAAAAACAACAAAATATTATGATGACATTACTTCCGTAACAGAGGAGACAGCCTTTGAGCAGGACTTATTATACTTTTGCTAAATTTAAAAAGGTAGCAATATATTGTATTATTGCTGTATCCTTGCTTTCCCTACTATTTTGCTAACTGTTATAGCATGACACCGTATTTCAGAGCACTTTTCAAAATTATACAGATTTAGAACTATACCTCCACATTTTAATTATTAGCTGTATGTGGAATTCAAAAGTTTTCTTTCATCCATCATACGAGAAACTACATAATTAGGAGTGAATGAAAGAGGTAACAATGCTGGCCACACATGCGTTCCAAACACCACTTTTGCCACTGCAGGATGGCCTGGTAGGTGTTTGTACCTGTGCCTTACTGCTATTATATAACCCTGAAGTATATTTTGCTTTTAACCACTGCATGTACCAGAGTACAGAATGCACAGCAAATATCTGGGCTTGATTCTGTTTGGCATACTAGTAAATGAGCTTTAGCTACTCAAGCATCTGGCATATTCCTCGAGTAGCTAAAGCTACTCAAGGAATATCTGGCATGTGTATCTGACATATTCCTCCTAATTCTGATTTTCATTAAGGGTATAATACATTGGGATGTTAGGTCACATTTCCAAAGCAATTGTCAGTGTGAGGCTGTGGGCAGTCAGGCTTGGCAGGCCTACTGGAGGTAAAGGATACTGGATCAAGGCAAAAGGTAAATGAAGAATTAAAATGGACAAGCACAGTTCAGGGACAAGTTTCTTGGAAAAGTTTTAGTTTTCTGCACCCCAAGTCCTTTAAGGCACATTACAATGTGGAATTTGCTACAGCAGCTGGAATTAATGTGCAATACATTGCCAAAGCATGAAAACACTGAGACCATTAAGGCAGTACAAAACCATTTAGCCTGCTTTAAAGTGTCCATCATTTTGTCTACACATGGCCACAATTACTTATTTGCTTACTTTTTTCTGGGCCCAAGTAGCTAATTTTTTTGCCTGTCTAAGCAGGTGGAAGGTAGCATCAAAAAAGGGCTGAGAGAGGGGCTTTGATAATGCCTAACCTGTGGTTGGGTGCCTAGAGAATTATAATATGAATGTATGAGAGATGTTGGTTAAAAGTCACTCTATGCAAAAGGGTAGGGTTACCATATTTCCAGTTCCAAAACAGGACTATTGTGGGGGACACGTCACTCCCAACCCACAACTCTCCATCCCTACTGCTGCCCCTCACTCCTGACCCATAGTCCCTTTGGTGACCCTCAGTCTCAACCTGCAGTCCCCTGGCACTCACTCCCCTCACTCCCAACCTGTAGCCCTCCCCCCATCCTTGCTGGTGCCCCTCACTCCTGACCCACAGCCCCCACCCCCCAGTCTTGCCAGTGCCCCACACTCCCAACCCACACTTCTGCTGCACCTCCCATGCCCTCACTCCCAAGCCACAATCCCCACCAGCCCTGCTGGTACTCCTCACTCCTGACCCACAGCCCCCTGTTCCCCGAGGCTCTGCCAGAGGGAGGCCCTAGCTGCTCCCATCCTGACTGGGCTAGATTGCAGTGACCCCAATTCATACAGATGGCAGTGGAGTGAGTCCAGCCCAGCACAGGCAGGAGGCAAAAGGAGGGGAGGCCTGTGGCATCCCCTGCCCTAGGCTGGGGCTCCTGTACCATGCCAGGCACCCTGGCCATGGCCCCACTTTCCCCTCCCTCCCTCCCTCCCAAGCAGTCTCTCCTGGCCACCATGCCCCCATGAGCATGGGCACTGGCCCAGCCACAGAGTTCCCCACTGCCATCAAAAGATTCCTCACCCCTTTCCCCTGCTGGAGGGGCAGACACCTCCTTTCTACCTTCCCTTGCCCTGCCCCTGCCCCTGCCCTAGCTCCAGCCCAGCTGCAGCCTTCCAACTCCCACCTCCCACAGACTTACCTGCATTCAGCTGCCAAGGCTCAAGCAGATGCACATGGTGCTCCCTGCCTCCAATTGCCCTCCCTCTGCTACCACCAGCAAAGCAAAATCCTGGACACATGTTCAGATTTACAAAACCACCTGGATGGAGATCAGAGGACTCATAAAGAGGATATGTCTGGGGAAACATGGATCTATAGTAACTTTACAAGAGGTGCCTAAAACTGTTGGGTTTTTTATTTGCTTTCTAAGCAAAAGCTTTAGCCAATTAGTGATTGGACTCTTCTGTTTTTTGCAAGGAGTTTTACAATTTAAGGATTTATGCTTGCTGAGAGCACATGCATACAGGCCTGTATATCTGCCCCGTGATAGAGAAGTTTACCGTGCATGCTCAGTATCCATCCACTACACCTGGAGGAAGACTGCAAACTGTGTGTAAGTGCTAAAATTGGAAGTCATGTTTCTCTGAGTGCCATTTGGACAAAGTGAAATAAGATTCTGTCCAAAGTATACAGCTTGCACCATAATATTCTATGTTTTTAAAGAAAGGCATTGTACATAATGTTCAGTATTGCTGTACACTTCTGAAAGATGACATACAATGCAGTACATTGTTACTAAGAAAAGACTGAATTTGAATGAAAGTGTCTCAATCTGTGTGCTTAAAACTTAAACCTAACTTTCTTTTGTGATCTAGTGAATGTAAAGGAACCATCATGTTTGAAAGGTCTTATTGTAGCAATACATAAAACAAAGTATTATTGGAAGAGTCTTGAAGCACCAAAACCCAAATGGGAACTGTAAGCTTTTAAGATAAAGCTCTTACACTTAGCTCAAAGCTCAGTGGAATTTCTGCCAGGTGTTCTGAGCTTTATATCATCATGTGTAAAACAGATGTAGTATATTAACAAGGACTGTCCTTGTTTAAAGCTGTTAATTTTCAAACAGAAATTGTTAATTTAAGTACCTTCACCCAAGCAACTGTAAAATATTTTAAAGATAAACTCAGCCCTGGATATTTAAACTTTTATCATAAACACTTGGGACAACTTTTTCCCATTGCCCCGTATTTCTTTTTTTATTATATAAACACATTGGGCAATTTTATCACTCATGTGGAGGTTAAATTGTTATGCAGTTGACAAAATAAAAGAATGTGAGACTGTATTTTTATTTTTCCAATTATTTCCTTCCTGTAATCACCAAGAAAAAAGTGTGCGTGGGGGAGAAGAAAACATCTCTATTAGTCTATGTGATATTAGTTTTTCTGCAAGGAAAAATTGGGGACAATTAAAGCACCTGATATTTTTTAAATCTACTGCTTTCTCTCCCTTCCTGATTCCCTCACCTTCTCCATTTATCTCAGTACTTTCATGTTGGTTTCCATGTCATCTCAGTTTGTCTCCCCAAGTCATCTCTTTATTGTCATCAACTTTTCTGGAAGTATTTCATTCTCTTCTAGTTACCTTACACACCCCTTTCTTACTACTGCTCATTTAGCAAGATCTTTGGGTGCAGATGCAAAAAACACTTGGAGCCTTTTCAAATGGGGAACAGTTTTTGCTGCTAAAGAGGAAGAAAGCAGCTTGTACATTCTCAGTCAGGTGTCCTAGCATGCTTGCATGCCTTGAGAACCTTTCAAGGCTGCCACATGATATTAGCATTGTTTAGATGTGCACACATGATTTATAAGGAAAAAAAAATTGACATAGGAATTCATGATGTTAAAAACATGTGAACCAGTTGTCATCATTTCTGAGCTCTGCAACAGAAGACAGCTCTATTATTTTTCTGTAGCCAAAAAATGAGTGAAAAGAAAGACCTGGCATTTTCTGAGTGGTGGCTTGAATATAATGAGGAGCCTCTTAAGTCTAAGGAGAGGTGCCTTGAGTCTGAAAGAGTTCAGAACCACTGTTCTAGTTATTATGTGTGAACCAGCTGAGAGCAATTTAAACATAGCAACAATGCTCTAACTTTAACACTCCGCCACCCCGGCAAAATGTTGGAGCAGTTGCTACATTTGAATGAGTCTTAACTCACTCACAGATAACAATTAAAATTTACCAGCTGTTGCCTTTATGAAACTTTCTCTTTTGAAAGGGCTTCCAGCTGTCTTGTGTCCACACCCTTTAGGTTTTCATGGGAAATTAATAGCAATAGTAAAGTTCCTAGTTCAGATCTATTTTCCTAGTTCAGATATATGTCTATCTATGACCTATGCATTAGACTGCTGAGAAACATTTTTTCCTTCCCTCTCTATTAAACTTTTCTTGTAAAGAAGGAAAATATTCCAAAAAAGCCAACGTAGGAAATCACACAAAAATAGTGTGCACCACAAATGCCAAAATCAAAAATACTTACAAAAGATGGAATTCCTACATGCTAACTGCAGTTCTTTCCAGTATATGGATTGTTACACCATTTAAAAATAAAATTAAAAAGTAACTACATCAAAGTTAACAGCACAATAAGGGATAAAGAAACAAAGAGATGTGGACATAACAAAGTGGGTCTGTGTGGCCTTTCATTCAAGTGTCCTGCAGGAGTTTTTAGTGCTCCATGTCCCTCATTGGCATACTAGTTATTAACCTATGACTGTCACTCCTCTCCCTTTTGTCTTTAGTTGGCCCAAGCAATTAGTTGCTATCTTTCCAGTAGCCTCCCTGTTTAAGGGAGGCTAATAATTTACTTAGTGAGCATTGCCCCATGATTCTTGTAAGGTAACAAACAGGCCTGCAGGAGTCTTTAGTAACTGTCCTAAATGCTCTAATTTTTTATCAGGGTTTGTAATCTATTTGCATATAATCCTTTCCTTTGCAGAGAGGTCTATCATACATGCCTTGGATAAGGAGGAAAGGACTTATTTTTCCAGTATAGTAACATTTAACATCTTACAACCAGTGAAGCTCCATATCATTCTTCTTATAGCAAAGACCTCCATTTACTAGGGGGACAACGCATTATGTGGATACCCAATTTAAGGTCAGGTTAAACCCACATATTCTTGTGCATTCTAGTTTTGGTACCATCCCATAAACCTGAAAAACATTAGAGTTTGCCCAAAAACATTTTATTAAGGTTTTCTTTAACAGTGCTAGGCATTTCTTCCCTTCTATGTCTGTCTTTTTGCATTGTCAGGGTCCTGGGTAGACCACCCTGAGGACTTTTCCAGTCCATAAATGACTCATTTTAAGTGTCAACCCCACTTACTCCTCCATGTCTCTCTGAGATAGGACTTTATTCAGTCTCCAAATGAGTATCCACCTGAGCCTTCTTCTATACCTGCTTACTTTGATAGTCCCTGGGAAGCCCCTCTCAGACTCATTCAAACAACCTCCCATTTCTTAGCCCATATCTGTCGAATGATTAAATACATCTTATTGATCTTAGGGTGAATCTTGGAAGGAGTAAGCAATTAGTAGCCTGAATGGAAACAGGTAGAGAATGTTTCCTAACAAACAGTTAATCTGTGTCATTGAGAGGAAAAGGAAAATGCATATTCAGGCTAAAAGAAGCATAGACAAGTGACTCCCCCCCCCCGCATTTCCAGGTTATTGTGAACAATCTGTAGTATGAGTACAAACAGTTCCTAAAAGTTTGTACTTTTGAATGACATTAACAAATTATTTCTTGGGATTGGATAGGCCATGGAAAAAAGGCATCCTGAGATATCCTAGGAAAAGAAAGTTAGGTTCAAAAGGGACACGAAAAAGAAAGGGAACTATCAAAGCATCCTAGGAAAGCTCACTAGGTTAGGAGCAGCAAGGTAACCTGAAAAAGACAGTCCTGGGAAAAGTTCACCTAACTGACATCTATATTGGAATTCTTAACACAAATCTTATAACTTTATGAGCTGAGCAGTAAGCAGAGAGCAGTCACTGTGGGATAAGCAGCTCAGGTTTGGGACTCTCCTGAACAGGCTTTTCTCTATGTTACTGACTGAGAGAGAACGATTGCTGCTACGATGTTTGCCTACTGTCTGATGTGTGTGTGTTTGGGTTTATTTTTCCTTTCCCTATTGAATGTGTTTGCTTTCTTTTTAGGGAGTGGGGGTGTTGTTCCTTTGTTTTTTCCCCTCTGTTTTAAAGGAGTGACTGAGTGACAGAGCTTGCTTTGGGTGGGGCTGTTTTAGGTAATTGAGAGGTGGAACTAGGCTGAGCAGATGTATAAAAAGGCAGCCCCAGAGAACCAAGAGAGAAGCAAACCAAGAGGAAGTTCATCCCAGAGGGAGCCAGGGAATAGGAGTGAGTGAATGAGACCATGCAGGCTCTTGTGGTGTGTCTTTTTCCTCCCTTCCCTTGCCCTCTTTTTTTTTTTCCTCCTTAGAGCATAAATGTTCTCTAGGGAACAAAGGAAACACTAATGGAGTCTGGGTCTGCTGTTGTGACCTGCAGGGGATATGCTATGTCCATATTCCTCCCTAAGGGTCAGGAGCATTTTATTTGCATCAGATGTAAGCTGTTGTCTGCCCTGGGAGAAAAGAGTCAAAGATTGGAAGCACAGTTATCTATGCTACATTGCATCAGGGACCAGGGAGTTATGAGAGGCTGGTATTGGAGAGGCCAAAGGGCAATAAGGAGAAGAGGCAGCATATGACTACTCAAAAAGGAGGGCTCCCAGAATTGAAGAGGAGTGGATTGAAGTCTGTGACCACTTTCAAGCACTCAAGGGGTGCATCCAGATGAGCACACACATGCCTCTTACCCCATCTGAAACCCCTTTGAGATGGGTCAAGAAGCAGGTGCGGGAACGAAAAAATGTTCTCCGCACTTCAAACATCTGGACATCTGCAGGCAGGAGGCAGAGAAGGTAGTAGCCTAGACAGAAGGAAATGCAAGGCCACAAGGATAGGGGCTCCAAGACCACTGAACCAAGAAGGAAGAGAAGAGTGGTGGCGGCTGGTGACTCCTTACTGTTTGGGACAGAAGCACCAATTTGTAGGCCAGATTTAGGGACCTGGGAGGTATGCTGCTTTCCTGGAGCCCAAGTTCATGATGTCACATAAAGAATGTCAGAGCTTATCCATCCTTCAGACTGCCACTCCTTCCTGCTTTTCCATGTAGGCACCAACAATACTGCTAGAAATGACACTGAACAGATCATAGGTGACTATGAGGCTCTTTTCAGGAGGATTAAGGAGCTTGGAGCACAAGTGGTATTCTCATCAATTCTTTCTATGGAAGGCAAGGGTTTAGGGAGAGATCATCATATCCTAGAAGTGAACGTGTGGCTGAAATAGTGGTGTCAGTGTGCAAACTTCAGATTCTTCCACAACAGACAGATGCTCTTGGGAGGAGGACTTCTGTTAAGAGATGGGAAGAACAGCATCCTTCTTGAGCAAGTTTGAGGATAATACAAAACTTGGAAGGATTGTGAACATGTTGGAGAATGTGAGAACAGTTCCGAAGGATCTCTTAGTCTTATGTCAAGTTTAGATTATGGTTTATATTGCATAATTTGGATACAGATAGTCCTGCTTCAGGCAGGGGGTTGCACTAGATGACCTCTGGAGGTCCCTTCCTGTCTTATTTCTCTATGATTCTATGACCATACACACTTCCCTGACCATACAAACTTCAGATTATATATCTTACTGATAATTCAAAATAAGTTTGAGCATCATTTCTAATACAAAGCTGCTACGCTTTCTAGATCTTTCCTTTCTTTTTATACTCCCACTACCCAATTGCCCATCAGGAATGATGGGAAGGGGGAGGCAGGGATAGAGTGCCACCACCTACCACCCTGTGCCACAGCCACCTCCCAGGAGTATGGGGGGGGCAGGAAGTTTGCCCTGCTGTTCCCTCCATCCCCCCCAGCCAGCACCCCATGCTGCCGCCGCCTCCAAGAAGCAGGGCTGGGTGGGGCAAAGGCTAGTGGTGCTGGCCTCACCCTCCCACTCCATCCCCTCCGTCCTCACCATCAGGTGGCCCTCCGCCGCACCACCACTGTGGCCTCCTGTCCATAACGCTCTTGGAGCACTCTGATTGGTTGTTTCAGTAACCAATTAGAGTGCTCCAGGAGCATTATGGACAGACAGACAGATGGACTGAGCTATTTATTATTAGAATTATATTTGTGATTCTCTCTGGATCCAAAGTCTCACTTTTATAAGTATCATCTATTCTAAATCCCCTACTCAGTGTGCACATCTACAGATTCATTAAGGTGCCTTAGAAATTGCACATTTAGTTTATTACTTCCTTAATAAAGTACTAACTAATGAACAGTAACTAAAGTTACTGTGCAGAATTACCAGTGCATGTATTTTTTTAGTGATGCTTACTGTGCATTAGCCTAATAACACTGCACAGTAGGCTATTAGCACAGCTTTTGCTGTGACACACTACTGCACAGTTTTATTAGTCTAATGTGCAGTAAGTAAGTGTCTCATGTATAACATAAGCATTTGCTACCCATAATATGAAAATGGCACCTGATCAAGCAGATATTAGTAGACTTAATATAAACCCTTTTATGGTTTCCAGCCAATGTTCTTGATGTCATATACTTGGATTTTAAAAAGCCTTTTGATATAATCTCACATGATGCTCTTATAAAAAAATTGAGGGATTGTGGGCTGGCAGAGTCCATGGTCAGGTGGGTTGGGAACTGGCTAAGGGGTTGAACCCAGAAACTGTTAGTGGATGAGTCTATATCATCTTGGTGGGAATGTGGCCAGTGATGTCCTGCAGAGTTTGGTTCTTGGCCCTGTGCTGTTCAAAATCTTTATCAATGACTTAGGTGAGGATGTGGAAAGCACGCTGGCCAAGTTTGCAAATGATACCAAGTTATGGGGAAAAGCAGTCATGCTAGGGGATAGGGTAAAGATCCAAGTGGACCTGGACAAGCTGTAAACGTGGGTGGAGCCTAACTGGATGCAGTTCAATAAGGATAAATGCAGAGTGTTTCATCTGGGGAGAAGTAACCAGGAATATGAATATAGGTTAGGAGAAGATGTCCTGGACAACACAATGGCTGAAAGGGACCTTGGGGTTATGATTGCTCATAGGATGAATATGAGCCGCCAGTGAGACATTGTAGTCAACAGAGCTAATAGCATACTGGGACGCATTAGCCGACGCATTATGAGTAGGGCTAAGGAAGTGATCATTCCTCTCTATTCAGCACTGGGGAGACCCCAGCTGGAGTACTGTGTCCAGTTCTGGGCACCACCCTTCAAAAAAGATGTGGATAATTTTGAAAGGATCCAGCAAAAGGCCACAAGAATGATTAAGGGCCTGGAGGACAAACCTTATGAGGAAAGACTAAGGGATCTGGGACTGTTCAGCCTGGGGAGGAGAAGACTGGGGTGCGGGGGGTGGGATTTGGTGGCTGTGTATAGGTATATAAAGATTAATATTAGGAGGTGGGAGAAAATCTGTTCATTAGGGTGCCCCAGGAAAGGACAAGGAGCAATAGCCATTAACTGTTAGAGGTTGGTTTCAGGTTGGATGTAAGGAAAAACTTTGTTATGGTAAGGGTGACCAGGATCTAGAATAGACTTCCCGAGGAGGTAGTGCAGTCCCCAACCTCGGAAGTCTTCAAAAGGAGACTGGACAGACACCTTGCTGGGATCATTTGATCTCAATAGTATTCCTGCCCAAAGCAGGGGAGGTGGACTTGATGATCTTTCAAACTTCCTTCCAGCCCTTAATTTCTATGATTTCTCTGATTCTATGACTACAAAAGGTGAATGTCCTCCATGCCAAAAGAAAACTTTGTTCCTCCTGGCTCTAGTTTTTCCCTTCACTGGCATATTCTTCCAGATGATAATCTCCTATGAATTTCATGGACTGTAAACATTGATGTCTTTGCACTTGAAATCACTTTATAATATCTAATTAGTCATTAGTCACTTAAAAATTCATTTTAAATGAGTAGTAAAATCTGAATGTTTATTTATTAATGCCACAAAAACAAGTTTTTCTCTTAGTCAGCTCTAAGGCCCTCTACAAATAATTTTATCTCATCATTATTCTATTGGCCAGAAAAAAAATTCAGAAACGATATCGTGAAAGCAACAAAGTATAATTATTTTTATCTATTAGCCATGTTCCTTCAAGTAACCACAAATCTTTTTGCACAGGTTTGAGAGGAGTGGGATAATGGATTTCATGGAAGTCTGACTAACAAAATTGAACAGGCTCCAAAGGCACTGCGTTACCTACTTCAGGTTAACACTAAGCCAGCAGTTCACTTGACTCAAGGTAAAGATATACATATGTCAATGTTATGAAGTGTAATAAACAACAGATGCAGTAATACTGTAGGGCAGTGACTCTGCAGACATTGGGAACCACAAATCAGCACCACTTACTCAAATGTGTCATGACTTGTTTTATCACTTTTTCAAAAGGTGGGCATCATTCAATGAGAAATATACTGCCACTGTTAAAAACTTAGACTTTAGCCAGATAGATTTGGAAGACATTTTAAACAATGGAACCCTGCAATCTTCTTGGTTGAAACCTTCCAACTTTGTTGTGGACATAATTTTGTACAAACTTCTTTTAGATCAAGTCCTTTTATGCCTGTCATCCAAGAGCCATTAAAATACAGCATTACAGGCTGCAAAGCATTCCTTCACGCAGTAATTAAACATTATACATAAGATTCAGTTCCATTAAAACTAGAGGTGTTGGGTGCTGAGCAAAGAGGAGGGGAGATGTTTTGTTAGGTTTTCAAAATGCAAAACAGAGCAGAACTCATTCATGTTTAGAACAAGTTCCTTTACTCTGGGCAGTTTAAAAAAAAAGGGGGCATATATTGACACATATATTGACATTTCAAGGGGTACAGGCATAAGATACAGTGCCCAAGCACTGGAAAGAGACCATAGTGTTAAAGAACATCAGACCCAGTGAATTTTATATCAGATCTTTTTAATGGAGTAATAGAGGAGAAATTAAGAATTCTCATTTGAATGTATGTGTATGCTTGTTATAACAATTTGGGGAATCTGACTCTGGAGCTTAGGAATGTTTATGGACTTCATGTGTATGATTACTCAAGCTACCAGCTCCATTTTGAATGGTCAGCCTTCGGCACCCTTTATTGTCTTTTTGCATCCAGGTTGCCTTGACAGTCCAAAGGACAGTAGCATGTTTCTAACAAGAAAGGTTTATAGAATAGAGATGGTTTTCTCTTTCAACATCCTAGGCAATGGGGACCTCCCACCAAAGAAAGCTGGGTTGTTGAGGTGGGAGATTCAGGGCAGGGTGTTTTTGGAAGAAACTTACATGATGAGTCTTCACAATTACCTGGTGGCTCATGTGTTCTCATTTGACAGAAGGGCTGGATATTTGTCAGGGAGCAGGAGTTGAGTTTTGAGCAACTTGAGGATAGAGGGAAGTTGATTGGTTTAGGAGGCTAATGAGTGAGGAAAACTTTTCCAAACAAGCAGACTCCAAGTACTGCAAAAAAGGAAAGACAGAAAAATAAGACACACTGCATTTATCAAGTTTGTTGTTTTCCATTGGTCTATAATATCCTGGGCTTTGCCCATATGTATGAAGTAATGATGTGTTTAGAAAATCTGTGCAGAGTCTGCTTGTTCACATCTATCACAGCCCCCCCTGAAGAGTTAGACCATAAACCAGAAGGTTCACACTTAGAGGTCCTGGAAATGGTGGGATTAGATATAATGGGAGTGGGAGGAATCAGAACTGGAATCTGTGGATAGACAGTAGGATTATGGGTTCCAGCTCTCAAAATATAGAAAGAGGTCTGTGTGTGACAACAGACCCCAAGACGGAAGGATGGCTAGATTGTGACTCAGACTCCAGCAGGGTAGCCAGCTTAGTGTAACCCTAAGCATGCACTCAGAGCTGCTCTGACTCCTATTGGTGATTTAGTGGCTTGATCCCTTGACAGCAATCTGGTGAGTAACCAACAGGGTACATTTAGAGGGTATTTCAAACAGATTGTGTTTTCCTTGTGCAGTGAAAAGTGACAGTTTCACACAACTCTTACAGTTGCTGTGATTTATCAGATTCTAGCTAGCAGTGTATTTCATTTATTTTACTTACAGAAATAAACTTCTTCTATTAAGAACAAGTTTTTAATTGAACAATTGCCTGCAGATTCTACCAAGATGCAATGCCCAGTAGCAGAAATTTGGACACAAAACTTAGATGTCAAACTATAAGTAGCCAAGACTTTTTTTAGGAACACTGGTTACATGCAGCTATTACATTTAGATTGACATAACTAGAGTCAGGTTGATCTAAATGCCCATCTATGCAAGTCTTCAGGAGTGTTAAATCAAGAAAAAAAATGGCCAACCTCATCTGAATTAATTCACCTGAGGAGGACCAACTTAGATTAGGAACAGGTTAAATCGATCTATCGACTGCCTGAAAAGTGCAGCCCTGGGGCTGGGAAAGCCTAACTAGTTGCCCCAGCCCCAGCCCTAGGGCCATCCTCTTCCTACACTCCATGAGCTATTTTTACCTCCTTGACTCCCCACCCCCAGATTAACAACCCCACCCTCTGCCAGACCTGCCAGTCCTCTGGACCCTCCAACCCCACCCAGGGACCTGACAACCTCCCCGCCCCCCCCCCCGCCCCCCCACCATGGCTCCCTAGTCTCCCCCTTCCAATTCCACCTGCCCTTCTCCGCACACCAAATTACTTACTCTAGTTTCCCTGTGTGGCTCCTGGTATCAGTGAATGGCTGCATCCACTGCTCGCGATCTATGTTCACATGACTTAAAGTAAGCTGTATGAATGTAAATCTGGTATAGCAAATGGATGTATGCATCCACTGTGTCTTCTAGGACCCATTCCAGCTCCTTAACAACAGAAGAGTTTAAAAGTTACAATGCCAGGGCCCACCACCCTCACTGTTACCTCTCAGGAAGTATCATAGCAGAAAGGCAAATCAAAAGTTTGGGAATTAAATTTGGGTTTTGGCCCCTGTGTACACAAAAGTAACAGCAGTAGTTCAAGAGTTATGTTAAACTGCACAATTTAATATAAAAAACTACCATATGGGGTATCTTTCATATAGGAAATATGCTGTATGATTAGTAAGGCTGGCCATTATATGAATTTTAACTATAGAATCAAGCTACAGCAACCAGTGCAGCACTAAATGAAAATATTAACATTATTAAAGAGCAAAATAATTTAACATTCAAATAATTTTAAAACAAAAGAGCTGAGGCAACTGCCGTCAGAACAAGTTTTGTATTCATATCCTATAGAAATTTCACCTAGGTTTGTGTTTGCAGTAATTTCTTCTTTATATTTTGTGTAACATTTTTGTATAATAATATATTTTGATATGAAATTCTTTAAAATATTTTTAAATGTAAGCCCTATATGGTTTTATATAAAAATACATAGCAGGATAAGTTTCCACTCCTTTTTGTACAGAGGTTTGCCTTCATAAACAAACCATCATATGAATAACTAGGCATAAAGATCATTGCAGGTACAGATTTTGTTTTCATGCAGTCTTTTATAAATCTTCATGGAGGTGTTATTTCAATACAGCTCTTCAGAGTAAATCCTAAGGATCCTTTAAAGTGCATGGCTATTGGAATATTTTTGGAGGTTTCAGATTTAACATTTTAGGCACATCTGGCTTTTCTAAATCTAAAGTATCAAAAAGGAGAAATTCAATGGCATATTTGATATCCAGCTCATCATGGGAGACTTTATTGCTTGCACTAAGAAATCTCCTTTTGGGTCAGTTTCATCCCAGAATAATAATACTGCTTACTATTAAAATCCAACAAACCGGGGGAAGATATCACTAAGTTAAGAAAGAGCTATAAAACAGCATAGTATTCTTCATTTATATGATTATGAGAAGAAAACAACCACTGGAAATGGTCACACCTTTTGATGACTATTTCAATTTATAAAATGATGTAACAAATAAAACTCAAGTAGAGGAGACTAATAAAACCGCATATATAATTCTAATATAAAAGCCTGCAGAAAGGAAAGTTTCTGAAGAAGCACAACAGAACATATCTATTTCCTGCATATGTCTAGGATCCATTATAATCATTCACTTCTTATGATATATATTTTTTCTATTCCTTTATTCAGATAAAGAATTACTAACTGGTTTTGTGTGTGGAACGTTTTACTACAAATCTTTCTCTTGGGCGTGAGAAGTTATATTTCATAACAAGATCATTCTTCATCCTCAAGCAATTGAACATGGATAATAAACTGGTCAGCACCTTGCTTGGTGTAAATTGGTGCAATTTTAGTGATTTTTATTTTAGAGGAAAAATGGTTCATGAAAAATCTTATATTTTTAACAGTGAGGCAAGAGAAAACAATCTACATTTACAACTGGGTCCTCTCTTATTCTAGCACATGTAAATGACTTTTGATCAAATAATATATCCAACAACAACTAGGGACTTACGGACAAACAACAAAATTACAACATAACAAAGGTAGTTTTGAAAGCCCAATCTTGAGCCTAAGAACAGAACTTCTGCTATATCTAACGGGGGTGAGAAACCCCTATAGACAATCTTGAACATTCTAGCAACAGCCACGTAGTGTGAACATAGCCTGAATCAACAATTTCCCATTGATATCACAAACATTTTTGCTGATTTCTAGATGCAAGGAAAGTTTACAATCTAAACACTCATTTGTGGCAAACGTAATAAAAGTCTGTGTAATACTGCGAGCCCTTGACCTTGAGTGGAACCTCTCAACACCACTGTAATGTAAATAGTCCTTAGATTCATTCAGAAATAGCCAGCATAAAAAAAAAAAAAAAAAAAAAAAAAAAAGAGAGAGCGAGAAGTAACTCGGGCTTGATGACCTTTCGATTGGGTTAATTGACCATAAATGTAGGTCAGATTGTCAGCTAGGTTGAACCAAGGTGGACTCCAAGGAGTTTCCTATTGCGTGAGATTTACATTCAGAGTAACTATCTACAGAAAATAAAGAGAGAATTCAGTGTTGTCAAGGGAGCCAGAGAACAAGTTGTGTGCTCTGTGCTTATTTATTCTAATCCTGAAAACATCAGGTGACTTTGAGCATACATCAAAATATACATTTTAAAAACAGGAGGGATGGATAGAGGGAGAATGATAAGCCTATTTATTAAGAGATTTTTTGTTTTGAACTGCTTGCTTTTCTCTTCTCAAACTGCAACTTATTTTGGCAGATCTATTTTTGCACGATATAGTGTCACAAATACTTTACAAATTAATACAGCGTCTGCATATCCCAGATGAGCATGTAAGTTATGTTATATGATTCACTTAGTGTATCTACTTAAGGTACAGCAAGAATAAGAAGTATTGTAAGGTAGGTGAGAGAGACAGAAGCAACCTTACAAAACCAGGAATATAAAAAACCCAGTATTTATGATCATATTAGCTCTGATTTTCAAATGAACAAAGCTGTTGTTAAAACAATTCAAGGAATAATTCCTTAGCTAAGTAGACTGGGCATTTCTGAGTAAAGGTGTTATAAAATTGTAGTCAATTCTACTAAGGAAAATGAGTTGTGCTCCCTCTCCTACATCTAGTCATTAATGGCATTATATCAGTTCAAATGGCTACTGAGGTATATTTTTACTAGTTTATGGCCTATAATGCAGAGAGTACAAATTCAGCTCAGAGGCAACAGGGAGCA
Organism: Alligator mississippiensis; assembly: GCF_030867095.1. Classification (NCBI taxonomy): domain Eukaryota; kingdom Metazoa; phylum Chordata; order Crocodylia; family Alligatoridae; genus Alligator; species Alligator mississippiensis. The sequence goes on from NC_081824.1 coordinate 88,854,912, forward strand.
TGGTATAAGTGCACAGTGCAAAGGATATTTTGGGATAGCACAAAAAGTGCAATAATATCTGAAAACAGCAGGGATAAGCCATGACAAGAACAGTTTTGGCCTTAAGCAAAGGATGAGTCCTAATCAGGTTATTGCAAGCATTGCTACAGTGAGCACAAAATGACTTCTGTTATTGTGATTACATTTTTTTTTTTTTGTCCCAGACAGAGACTTCATTCACCCTGATCAAATTTCACCAGTCTTAAACAACAGGATCTCGTTTTCTCTTGGAGTGGGTATTGCCAGGATATGTACCTGTGTTTATTGTTACTATGGATTGATCCATAGTCCTAGCATGTCAGAAACCAAGAGTGACTACTTATCACTTAACTCGAAAGAAAAAGAAAAATGACACTGACAATTTCAGCAAAATCAGCTAAAGGACAATATGCAAATGATTGTATTACTCATGCTCACCCCCTCCCATCCTCCAGTGACAAATTACATTTAATTTCCTCTGATAGTGATTGCCCTAACACTCATCATGTTGAACACATTTGGTATGAAACATGTTTTTCCATTATAATTGGCATTAATGTATTCCATTTTACTACACAGAAAGCAAGCTGCAGACACACAGTGCAAATGCTTCTTAAGGACTCTTTGATATCACTTGTTCACTTGAAACCAAAGCCATTTTAAATTTTGCACATGGCAGATTTTTGCTGGTACTTTGGCACTCCTAACAGTCATTGAAATACCCAAGTTTCCAAAACATGAGAGAGAAGAAAATGAGAGAGAGAGATTTTCAAATGAGAGGAGTTTCTTTGATAGATCTGGTTCAATCTAAACTTGAAAAAAACATTTAGATTATTGTAAATATGTCAGTTTTCTTGTCAGTTCTGAGCTGGCTGCTTCTGTTCTGAGCTGGGTTCACTTTGAGTCAACAGGACCCCTTAACAGCTAAAGTGAAAGAGAGATATAGAGATGCAAAAAGATGAGTATCTCAAAAGTCCTTTTGATCCCATAAGTTCAATAACCAAGGGATCCTCAAAAATGTAAAGGCATGTTAAGTAGATCAGTTACACTTAACACCACAGAGAAGAAGATATAAATAATAAATGGGAAGCCTGCACTTGAAAAGCTCCCTAATACATAATTTCATAGATAAAGAACAAGTTCATCAGGTGGTATAAAAGCACATAGCTTAACTAAAGCCTTTTGAGCTTTGCTGATTTGCACAAGCTGAACATCTGGCTTCCCTTCTCCTCAACTCTCCCTACCCCATTTGGCATATTATAAATGTTGAGATAGATGCATAAATTAAATTTACACATCATGTAGGCTTAAGCTTCTATGCATATGTACAAGCATTACATTTAGATCGGTCTAAGTGAATGTCATTTGATCTAAACCCTGAGGAATTCAGGCATTTGCAGCACTTAGGTCAGACTAAAAATGGCACACGTGACCTAAACTGAAGTCACATCCAAGGTATACTAAGTTGAATGCTGGCTGGCACTGTTCCCCTATTAATTTAAGTTAGCCAGCTGTCCTCCAACATTTAAGTGTGATTTGCAGCCCCTGCCAGACTCCCCCATGGGGAGGCCCACTGGCACGCAGCCTGAAATCAGATGCTCTAGCTTAATGCCCAGCAGGCTTTGCCTCTGGGCTTTCTCAGGGATGAGCAAACCCAGAAACTCTTCCCAGCACCAGATCCAGCTGTGGGCCACATACAGACATTGTGGGGACAAAGGCAGTTGTGTTCCCCACATGCACCCTAGGCCTCCAGGCACCAGAGACCCCAGGCCATACTCCCATATCCCCAAGGATCTGTTACAAAGCACACCACAAATTGCACACAGACCTGAACACTGAGTCCAGAAGAAATCCAAGACTCAGGCATAGCAGAAGCTAGTGTGGCTGGTTTTGCTCTGGTAAAGGGAAAAGTTGGGACAGAACCTTGGGACTGGAGGGGACCCTGTTATCTCCAGGACCTGACCATTGCTGATAGGTATGTAGGCTATGTCAACCTGGGGTGCTGGCAGAATTTTTTGCATGGCAGGTACATATTTCTGGAGTGCTTGTTCTCACAGAAATCCACAAACATTTTAGCTAGGGCAGACAGGTGTATGGATGCCTCTGGAAATTTCAGGAGCAGGTGGAGCATGGCAGCATGCCACAGAGTTGCCAGGTTGATCAAGATCAAGGCTGAAGGGTGTGGCATAGTCAGTGGAGCCATGTTATGCTGGAAAAGGGGCCACACCCAGTTGGAATGAGAGGGAGAGCCATGTGCCAGGACCCACATCCACATATACTCATCTGTGTCCTTGAAGCTAGAACCCTACCCATCCAAAGACACCAAGACCCCATGGACAACATCACACACACACAGTAGACCCCATCACATCCTTGTCTGGTATGCAACACTGGGCATAGATCTGGGTTGCTACAGAGATGAAGGATGTCATCTCTGGGTTGAGCAAGAGGCACAGGAGCAGCTCCACAGTGGGCATCAAAACAAGGAGATATCTGAGCAGATTGCCAAACAGATGAGAGCGTGGGGCTATGGCAGGAATTAGGTGGAGTGCTGGGCAAATATTAAATGGATGGAGGTCCAGTATAGATGCATTCACAATGCTGACAATCTGCCCAGTAATAGGAGGTACACAATTCTTTTCTATGAGGAGCTGGCCCACTTTTTGGCCACTGATAGGGCCTCACATCACACATCTTTGACACCACCAGGAAGGAGGAGAAGCAGTTGCTGGCAGGGGTCCCCTACCCCACAGGAAGTAGAGCACAAAGTTCCCAAATGGGTGGGATGACCAGGTGCCTAAGAGTAGGTCTCTGGGGATACTGGAGCAGAAGGTGTGCTGCTGGTGGTCCCCAAGGGCCACAGCTTGCTCATGCTGGTCTCTGGTATGCTAGGGGGAAGAAAACCCAGAGGTGCACTGGAGCTGGACTTTAGCTAACTCAACCTTTTGCTGGGACCTAAGTCTGTAGACCCCTCTGCAGAGGAGAACAAAAACAGAACCCAGGAGCTGGATCCTAAGACCCAGGACCTGGATCCTGATTCTGTGCCATCTACCTTTTACGTGCCCCCAGTGCAAGCTTCTGCCTTGCCTGGTCCTTGACCCCACTGACTGTGGATGAACCCATGTGCCCAGGGACACCATTTCCTGTCTTAGTGCCATGGGGGTTCTTCTGCTTCCTTGAAATTTTTTTGGCGCCCCCCTCACAGATGTCCTAACCATCCACCATCTCCTTTAGCCCCAGCATGGGAAACCACAGCACTCACACCCAGCCCTCTTCCCAGTTCTGGTAATGACTCTGGGACTGAAAAAGCAGAGCCCGCTGCCTAGGTGTGTATGCCTCTATCCTACACCACAAGACTATAACAGGGACCTGTATACGAGTCATCTCTCAGAAGCCATGACTACACTATCTGACTCAGGAAGTGCATGGGACAACCAAAGGTATCACTCTCCTAGACTTGGTCTTGGCCAAAGGAGATGATCTGGTGAATGACTTGAATATAGAGGGTAGCCTGGGTGACAGCGACCATGAGATCATCACGTTCATTGTCCATCACAAGGCAGGAAAATCATTTATCAGAGTTGAATTTTTGGGATTCAAAAAAGCAAATTTCAACTGGCAATAGTAGGGGAATCACTGCAGGAACAGGGACTGAAGGTGAAAGGAGTGCATGAAGGATGGTTGTTCCTCAAGGACACGATCCTTGAAGCCCAAAAGAAATCCATTCCCATGCAGAGTATAGGTCGTAGAAGGGATGGTAAGCCCTCTTGACTTAATAGGGATATCATGGTCCTCTTGAAAAAGAAGAAAGAGACATGCAAACAATGGAAGCTTGGGATAGTCTCCAAGGAAGACTATACAACAACATCCCACACTTGTATGGAGAAGATTAGAAAGGCTAAGGTGGCTACTGAATTTAAATTATCAATGGAAATCAAGGACAATAAGAAGTCCTTCTTTAGGTATGTAAGGAACAGGAAGAAAACAAATGGAAGTGTGGGGCTATTGCTTAACAGCTCAGGACAGCTGGTTACTGACACTCAGGAGAAAACTAAACTCCTGAACAACTGCTTTGCTTTGATATTTCACTGGACTAAGGGGAAAATCATCCTAGATAAGGTTCAGAATGGACATTCAGGGAATGACTGCCTTCCTACTGTTGATGTTGAGCTGGAACATGATCAGTTAGAAAATTGAGACATTTGGAAGTCAGCAGGACTGGATGAACTCCATCCGCGAGTGCTGAAGGAGCTGGCCAAAGTCATTGTGGGACCTCTGGCAGAATTCTTCCAAAACCCATGGTGCTCAGGGGAGGTCCATGAAGACTGAAAGAGGGCCAATGTTGTGCCCATCTTCAAGACAGGCTGGAGAGAGGACCTGGGCAACTATAGGCTAATTAGCCTAACGATCCCAGGGAAAATCCTGGAAAAAATCATCAAAGAGTCTATGTGCATTATGCTTGCAAAAGGTACGATTTTGAACGACAGCCAGCATGATTTCATAGATTCATAGATTCATAGATGTTAGGGTCAGAAGGGACCTCAATAGATCATCGAGTCCGACCCCCTGCATAGGCAGGAAAAAGAGTGCTGGGTCTAGATGACCCCAGCTAGATGGTTATCTAACCTCCTCTTGAAGACCCCCAGGGTAGGGGAGAGCACCACCTCCCTTGGGAGCCCATTCCAGACCTTGGCCACTCAAACTGTGAAGAAGTTCCTCCTAATATCTAGTCTAAATCTGCTCTCTGCTAGCTTGTGGCCATTATTTCTTGTAACCCCCGGGGGCGCCTTGGTGAATAAATACCAATTCCTTCTGTGCCCCCATGATGAACTTATAGGCAGCCATAAGGTCGCCTCTCAACCTTCTCTTGCGGAGGCTGAAAAGGTCCAGTTTCTCTAGTCTCTCATTGTAGGGCTTGGTCTGCAGGCCCTTAACCATCATGGGCAGGTCTTATCTTACCAAGCTCATCTTCTATGACCAGGTAACTTGCAACCTGGATAAGAGAGAGGAGGTCAACATTGCATACCTGGACTTCCAAAAGGCCTTTGATTTGGTACCCCACGATGTTCTCATAGGAAAACTGGAGGATTGAAGGGCTTAATTTCTCGACAGGTGGGTAGGAAGCTGGCTGTGGGGTAGGACCCGGAGAGTTCTAATCAATGGATCTGTGTTGTCCTAGTGAGAAGTGGCCAATGGTGTCCTTCAGGGTTCCGTGCTTGGTCTAGTGCTTTTCAACATCTTTATCAATGATTTAGATGTAGTAGTGAAGAGCTCACTGGCCAAGTTCACAGATGACACCAAGTTATGGGAGAGTGTGGTCATGTTTGAAGATAGGCTGCAGATACAGGCAGAACTAGGCAGGCTGGCAAGTTGGGTGGATCAGAACCAGATGAAGTTCAACATTGAGAAGTGTAAAGTGCTCCATCTGGGGATGAACAATCCACAACATACTTCCAGATTCAGTGGTGCCAGTTTGACTAGCACCATGACTGAAAGGGACCTAGGGGTAATAATACAAAACAGTATGAACATGACCCAACAGTTCAATGCTGTAGCCAGCAGGGCAAACAATATTCTGGCATGCATCAACCGATACACCTTAAGCAAAACCAAGGAAGTGATTCTTCCACTTTACTCAGCATTGTTGAGACTGCAGCTGGAGTACTTCATCCAGTTCTGGGTGCTGCATTTCAACAAGAACATGGAAAATCTTGAGAAAGTCCAGAGAAGGGCCACCCATATGATCAGAGACTTGCAAGGCAAGCCATACAAGAAAAGGCTGAGGGACTTGGAACTCTTCAGTCTAAAAAAGAGAAGGCTGAGAGGGACTTGGTAGCAGCTTACTGCTACATCAGGGAAATACATCAAGGGCACAGCAAACAACTGTTCACTAGGACACCCTTAGAGAAAACCAGGAGTAATAGCCACAAACTCCTGGAAGACCATTTCAGGCTTAACTCCAGGAAAATCTTTACAGTTAGGGTGTTGAGACTGCAGAATAAACTACCTCCAGAGGTGATGCAATCACTTACCCTAGAAATCTTCAAGAGGAGACTGGATGGTCACCTTGCTGGGGTCACCTGACCCCCAGTTGAGTTTCCTGCTTAGTGCAGGGGGGACTGGACCCAATGATCTTGTGAGGTCCCTTCCAGCCCCTTCCAGCCTATGAATCTATGAATTCATCATGATGGAAAACCCTAGAAGTGGGGTCCCAGGGCCTGGAAGGACAGAAGGTAGGGGCTCATGAAACACACCCTCCCTCCCCTGGATATTCAGAGCAGAAGGATGAGGGAACTAATTGTTTTATTTTTCTTCAGCACTGGACAGATAACTCTCTCTCTTCCCTCCCTTCCTCCTGCAGAGACCTGAGGCACCCAGCAGCTGGCCTTGGGCATTTCACTGTCATTCAGTATGTGGTAGCATAAATCTGACAGCCACACTGCCCTCCTTATATCTAAGGATTATCCTTAGTTACTGAGAGTAGCTGACCACTTCTCCAACCTATCCTGAGTATTGACATGAAACCAGACCTCCTGAGCCCTGAGGTAGGAGCTGTAGTGTTCTGCCCAATCCCCTTGGACAAAGGTCATCTATGACAAACTTCCCTTTGCCCACAACCTTTAGGGTGACTGACTGCATTTGGGGTCCCAATCAGGACCCTGATTTCAGGACTGACACTATTACCTCTAGGTATGCCAGAAAGCAAATGGGATCCCACATCCATCCCCCGTTCCCTATTTTGACTCATGAAAAATCACCAAAAGGGTTTCCTTGCTTCTGCAGGTAAAGTGTAAGAAACATATCCAAGTGTCAGGGTTCTGTGCCTCACCCTGTTCAGCAGTGTGACAGGGTCAGAAGGCAGATAGTACATTTAGGTTGTGGACATAGGAAAACACACAGTCCTCATAACATCCAGAGTTTCATTACTTCCAGAACTAGAAAATAATTTCCTTCTGTCAACCACCCTTCCTCCATTCTGCTTCCCTCCCTCACTTCCCAAGATAAAAAGGCTGGAGTCCCACAGGGGAACAGCAAAAACAGTCAATCCCATTGAGCAACCAGGGTCATTCCGAAGTTGAGCATCTGGGAAAGCTTGTAAGTGGCATTCGAGCAGACCCACTAGAAATCCCAGGGGAAAGTCCACAGGCGTGAGGAACTCGGAGTTTCAAGGCACCGATAGTCAATGCACTGAATGCTCAGAACCCATCCCTCATACCCCAACCTCCTCTGCAGTCCTGTCCCAGCTTCCCAGCTCCAATCACAAACCTGCAACCCCACTCCCTCTTGGGAAACTTCTGGCCGAAGAATAAAGCATTAAAGCTGACGGCAGTATACAGTCCAGCTGCCAGAGTGACTTGCAGGTTGTTCATCTGCAGAGGCTTGCAAGGGGCATTGGTGCAGTCCTGTCCCTGATGTCAGGGGAAAGGCTGTAGGAGCGAGGCAAGTCTGAGTCTCATGGTGCCAACAGTTACTGTAGAAACATTCAAGCTCTCCACCCCCACTCACATCCCCATTCCATTGCTGGACATCACCTCCTTCCTAGGCACTCCTCTAAGCACCACTGCAGAACTTGCTGTCTCCTCAGAGCACAACCAGGAACTCAATCCCATCTGGTTTACTGGGTGGAAATGGGAATACACCTGAAGAGAACATAAGGGATGTCTGGAGGAGACATCAAAGGAGCAAGGCAGGCCCTGGTAGCTGCCTCTGAGTACTGAACCTGCACTGTAGACTCTTGGAGCCAAGAGCTAATTGAGAAGACACCGAGGATCTGGATATCCTGAGGCTGGGACATGCCTATACCCACTGCTGAGGTGCAGGAAGTGGGACTCAAGATGGCTACCCAAAGTTTTGAGGAGGCAAACTGTGCCTTGGCAGAGCTGGCCAGTGCCAGGAGAGAGAGTTCTAGACCACTTTGAGGATACCAATCCCACCTCTGACCAGTGACAGAGGTGCAAAATACAATGTGAACAGTGCTCTAGGGACAAAATACAATGCAACTAGTGACAGTACTGTCTCCCAGCAAGACCCCTTAGCCTTCCTGGGCCACATGAGGCAGGAGAGGCTGCCACCCAGCTTGCAATAGCATGCCATGTCCTGCTCCTAAGAGCCTTCTCTTGGGCAAGAAGAACAGAGGACTGGAAAAGGGCCAGTGTGGTCCCCATTTTCAAGAAGGGAAGGAAGGAGGACCCGGGCAACTATAGGCCAGTCAGTCTCACCTCCATCCTTGGCAAAGTCTTTGAAAAAATTATCAAGGTTCACATTTGTGAGAGCCCGGCAAGAAAAATTATGCTGAAGGGAAACCAGAATGGGTTCGTAGCAGGTAGATCATGCTTGACTAATCTAGTCTGTTTTTATGACCAGGTTACAAAATGCCTGGACACAGGAGTAGGGGTGGATGTAGTATACTTAGACTTCAGGAAGGCCTTCGATACGGTATCCCACACCATACTGGTGAACAAGTTAAGAGGCTGTGACTTGAATGGCTACACAGTCCGGTGGGTGGTGAATTGGGTAGAGGGTCACACCCAGAGAGTCATGGTGGATGGGTCAGTATCGACCTGGAAGGGTGTGGGCAGTGGAGTCCCGCAGGGCTCGGTCCTAGGACCGATACTCTTCAATGTCTTCATCAGCGACTTGGACGAGGGAGTGAAGTGTACTCTGTCCAAGTTTGCGGATGACTAAAAAATGTGGGGAGAAGTAAACACGCCGGAAGGCAGGGAACAGCTACAAGCAGACCTGGACAGGTTGGACAAATGGGCAGAAAACAACAGAATGCAATTCAACAAGGAGAAATGCAAAGTGCTGCACCTAGGGAGGAAAAATGTCCAGCACACCTACTGCCTAGGGAATGACCTGCTTGGTGGCCCGGAAGCAGAAAGGGATCTTGGAGTCCTAGTGGACTCCAAGATGAACATGAGTCGTCAGTGTGACGAAGCCATCAGAAAAGCTAATGGCACTTTATCGTGTATCAGCAGATGCATGACGAACAGAACCAAGGAGGTAATACTTCCCCTCTATCGGGCGCTGGTCAGACCGCAGTTGGAATACTGCGTGCAATTTTGGGTGCCACACTTCAAGAGGGATGTGGATAACCTGGAAAGGGTCCAGAGAAGGGCCACTCGTATGGTTAAGGGCTTGCAGGCCAAGCCCTATGAGGAGAGACTGGGGCACCTGGACCTCTTCAGCCTCCGCAAGAGAAGGTTGAGAGGTGACCTCATGGCTGCCTGTAAGTTCATCACGGGGGCACAGAAGGGAATTGGTGAGTATTTATTCACCAAGGCACCCCCAGGGGTTACAAGAAATAATGGCCACAAGCTAGCAGACAGCAGATTTAGACTATACATTAGGAAGAACTTGTTCACAGTTAGAGCGGCCAAGTTCTGGAATGGGCTCCCAAGGGAGGTGGTGCTCTCCCCTACCCTGGGGGTCTTCAAGAGGAGGTTAGATAAGCATCTAGCTGGGGTCATCTAGACCCAGCACTCTTTCCTGCCTATGCAGGGGGTTGGACTCAATGATCTATTGAGGTCCCTTCCGACCCTAACATCTATGAATCTATGAATCTATGAATCTAGGGGTCCTGCAAATAGGACCCCTGGAGGCAGTGTAGTGGGGAATGGCCCCCACAATGTCCTAACTAGGAGTAAGAGAGTGAAATGTAGACCCTGGGCAGGACGAGGGAACAGAAAGGCCCAGGGGTCTCTAGGGGCCTAAGGGAACAGAAAGGCCCATGGAGATGCCAACTCTGGCAGGCAAGGGTGAAAAAGGGAATGGAACTGGGCACCTACTCTTGAGGGTGGGGCCATCCCAGACACTATCCTCCTCCTCAGGTCAAGCTACTTCACCACAGCCCTGGCATTCACCCCATAGGTGGTTCCAGGACACCTGGAGTGCTCAAGTCTAGGACAGAGAATGCAGCCCACCAGCCCACTGTGCCAGACTGTCACTGGGCTGGTGGATATCACCAGAACCCAGGAACCCCAGCTCCTCTACCAGCCACACAAGGAACCCCCAGGGGAGCTGGTCTGCTCCAAGAAGCCCTGGTCCTGTTCCTGGTCCTGCTTCAGAGGATCATTTGAGCCACAGTGGGGTTAGGAACCTGCCAGCCCGAATCTCAGAGTGTGAGGCAGGCCCCATGTATGGGTCAAGGTTGCAGGGTCAGTGTCCTTGAAGAGGGAAGCTGGGAGCAAGGAGCTGTGGTCAAGGGGTCTGGGTCCCTCAGAGGAGTGCAAGGGATCCATAACTCCAGGTGTGGTTATGCCTCCCACCACACAGTTACCTGCCCTCCAAAGCCTCACAGCCCTCTCAGACAGACAGAGAGTCAGGTATAACCCACCTGTCCATCTTCTACATGAATAGATCTGAATCTTCAATCCCAAGTCTGCAAATTAGTTTGCCATGTTTAAACCCTCTCTCCCCACTCCATGCCCTTCCCAAATCTTGTTCTTGATCCTAATCTTCCTCTTCAGGTTATTTTCCCCCTCCCTGTCAACCTCCTCCCAAGATTTGTTCATTTTCATCCATGAGAAGAGGGACCAGTTTCTGACATGGTCAACATTCAAAAGGTATATTTTTAAATACAGTAAAAGTTTGGCAACAGAACTTGTAAAGTGATAATCATCTCTTCCTTATGCTGCCTTTCCCTGTATCCTGATGTTTGCCCCTTGAGGGGAAGGTGTCTATCTAGCCAGGGTTTTTAGTGAAACCGAGCACTTCTGAGGGCCATTGGGACCTGGAGAGGATGTGCCTCACCTGATGCTGGGGTACAGGTACTCAGGGATTCCATCACCTGAATCCTTGAAGCCTTGTTTATCCAGGTAGTACCTCTACAGCCCCATTGGCCAGGGATTTCTGGACCTGGATTCCCTGCCAGTTCAGTAAATCAAGGTACTCACCCTCTGGTGGGGCATTCTCTGGTCTGTCTCCAAGTGAGGTGCATGCTTAGCATGCCATGCCTAGCCTGCATGCCATGCATCCACAGCCTAGGCCTTGTTAAAGACCCCTCCCTCTCACGGATGTTGTGGAGGACTTGGGTGGGATCAGTGAGGCATGGCAGCTAATCCTCCTCTACCTTGAGGTTCAGGCTCAGAAATGGTCAGGTTCAGAAATGGTCAGTCCACCTTGAGGCACCTGAAGGAGCACTCTACTGTCATATGGCACCTGCTCAGGCAGTATTCCTTCCTATGGTCTAGCTTCCCTGGGTAGGACTTCATAAGCTAAGGCAGGAGAGGATAGCCTGGGTCTGTGATGATGAATGGTTGGATGGGGACACCATCAGAATCCATGTTGGGGACCCATGGCACATAATGCTTGTTCTCTGTCATCTGGGAGAGGATGGAGTTCTGGAAGACCCTGGCATGGGGAGCTGTACTCACCCAGCTGGCAAAGATGTGGGTGAGTAGCTCTGGTGTTTAATAGTAGTTGGCCAAGATGTTCTAGATGACTGGGCATGCCTCCTAGGCAGCCTTTCTGGCCATGGATTTGCCAATGTTGAAGTGGTTGATGGCAGAGTGGATTATGTTGGGAGTGGTCACTTTACAGATGATGATGACACCTGCTTCTTCAGAGAGAATGATTGGCTGAAGCCAATGTTCTGGTGCTTAATGTAGCATATCAGCTGGGTGACAATGTCCATGAAAATAGCCCAGCACTTCCTGACATTCTGGAGCCACTGACCATCATCTCAAGTGCCTAGGATGATCCAGACCCATCAGTTGCTTCTGGTAGCACAGGCCCAGAATGGCTGTTCAAATGTTTGGAGGTGGTGCTAGAGTACCCTGGAGGCCATGGCATCCTCCAGCTTCTCAGCCACATGGAAGTTGTTTGCCCAGTCCAGGACACTTGGCAGGCATAGGGTATGGTAAAGGGCCCCATGCGGGATGCCCAGCTGCTAGTTCATGGGTATGAAGGTATGTACCACCATAACCATGTGCCAGGCTATCTCCAGGTGGGTGTGTAATGTCTACAACCTCTGGTGAAAGTCATGCAGGGAGACCAGCTGAATGCATGCAGCTGCTGTGTCTGTGGGCTTGGGAACATGCAGTGGGCACCATGGAGGAGCGCAAGAAGTGAATCTGACATTTGTGCAATTAACAAGAGAGAGCTCTTACTTTGGTCTTCTGGAAGATTCTGAGCAGGGTGAGAGGGAGGGACCCCGGTGAGGGGTAACTCCACAGGGTGCAATCTGGGGTATGGTTCCCTGTGGTGGACAGCCAGTCGGGAATGGCCTAGGTACTTGAGTATTCTCAGCAATCTCTGAAAGCCTAGGGAGTCTGGAGGGCATGCTGGGGTGTATGCTTAAGGCCCCCAGTCTGCAGGACTCAACCAGTGCAGGCTGCCTGTATGCCTCCTCCCCCCCTCCCCACAAGGGCAAATGGCAGAAAGCTGCATTCTTGATCTAAACTTAGGTCACTCATAGTAAACCACTTAACTTAGACCAGTTCTCCTCCATGATTTCTGAATGGTTGTATGTGCTCTCCGTTTCCACATATCTTTTAAGGGAAATGGCACCCATCTCTAAGGGAATTAATCTCTAGATATCCATAGCATACTCTCAGACAATAGGCTTATATAAAAGCATCAAATATCTCACAATCAAATAGAGGCCACTGAATGATGAAGTTCTATTGGGAGTCTTTTGTGCCAACTGGAAAGGTATGATGATGGCAGTCTATCTGGACCACATGATAGGGAAATCATTAATGGCATCCTTAGAATCAACAGACATAGAAGGAAATTGTTATAGGAGAAGGGAATTTTCTGCAAGAGAACAAGACAATAAATGAAAGGGAGAAATATAATGTTTCAAGTTTTTTGGAAGTCCTTAAATGTAAAATTTCATTTGCCTCTTATTTTTCAAGATTACATTCACCACTTAGCACAAAACCTGAGTGCAGGGAAAGTATGGGTAATAAGAGACTATGTTCCCGAAACCAGAATTAGTCTGTGAGGTTGCAACTCCTGTCTGTATTCTTGTCTTTTAAATCTGGGAGAGCCACAACTATCCCTAAAATATATCCTGCTCCTCTGCAATCTAATTAATAAGAATAATCCTTGGGATAATTACTGAAATGTCTTGGTAATAAGATATTATCTCTTAAGATGATAAAAGAATGATTTCGCTCTTTTATTTCCAAGTGTTATTTGAACTGCCCTAAAAGCTCAATAAATCATCAGATATAAGTGTATTTATTTAAATAAGAGAAAGATTTAAAAAACCTTCAGGAATATTTAACTTTCCAGCAAGAATTTAATGCATTTTTAAGAGAGCTTTCTTTCCCTTGCTAGTTCACATTTGACACTTTAAATATTCCCTATGCTTATGCATTCCTTAGTCTGCTAATTAACTGTCAATAAATCAAACTGTCTTTTCTCTCCTTATGGTAAGATCATAGTGTGACAGATGAAACATCAAAAATAATGACACAGATCTGCATTTAACTACAGGTGGAAATAGAAAGATCAAAGAACTCTTTTAAGTAATAGTGTTTACCTTTGGAGTTTGAACTTTTATGCCAATAACTTTTTCTTGAAGAAATAGTGAGGTCAAGGTGACTTCAGCCTATGAAGGTAGGTTAACCAGATTGATTATGCTTTAATTTTGTGCAATAAAGGCCTGAAACTATATGGGCTGACAGATGTGCTCTGTTAAAATTCACTTTAGACTACCAGTATGGTGACAAGGGAATTTAAAGGATCATCTAACGCTTCTCTGCCACAGAATTTTTCCTGATTCAAAGGATATGCCCAAGCTTCCTAGGGATGCTCTGGGGAACAAAACACAATGCAGTTAATCCATGGCCAACAGAATGATTCAGAATGCATTCATCCAGCTGGCACAACTTACTCAAACTCTGTCCTTTTAAACCTCACTAGCCCTCTGTCAGATCAGTGCACCTCAGAATCTGGGAAACTGTATGAGTTAGGGAGCTAACTCATAGTTACAGTTAGGTAGATAACTCAGTCTCTGGTAAATAACCTGGATAGATAAGTGAGCAAATATATGTATAGCAGGACTGTCCATCTCATAGCCTCAGGCTGCATGCAGCTTATGAGGATTTAAGTGGCAGCCCCAAGATTCTCTCATGGCCACTTATTCCCCCATTGCTGTGGCTGCAAAAGCAACTGTAGGCTCCAGGCTCTCAATCCATCCTCTGGCTTCCACTTACTACTTCACCACAGTGGGAGTGGCAGGGCGGTACAGTGCAAAAGCTGAGGGTGTCTGGGAGTGGAGGGAATTGGGACTACATGGAATGGGGAGATCACTTCCACATAGAGTAGATGAAGGGGGTGGAGCATGAGTCAGCAGTGAAGTGCCTGCGTGGGCTTGCAAAATAGTAGAAGAGGAGCATCTGTGCAGTATGTAATGGAGTGTCCCATACCTCACCTGGTGCAGCCTATGTACCATGTAACCCCTACTGCTGTGGCCCCTGGGAGCTTAGAAGTTTAACAGCACTGCTGTATGGCATAAACTTTCATTAGCAGAGGCCTTACTTCATCAGATGCTGTCTTTTTTTCTTTTTTTCTTTAAGTCATCACTTGGACTAAGTGACCAAAGCACCTGTGGAACTATAAAATTCATTACTGGATGAAACACGTGGTTTCCAGTTCAAAAGAAGTTTAGGGGATATATCTATATCTATATATCTATATTTATATAGATATATATCCACTTCAGAAATTCACTTCAGATATATATTCCACTTCAGAAATTTTGGAAAAAAATATATATATAAATATATCTATCTATAGATTTATAAATATATATCTATAGATAGATATATAGATATAGATAGATCTATCTCAAGATTTGGTTTTAGTAGAAATGCAATTTCATTGATTTTTTTCCCAAAAATTTCTGAAGTGGAATTTTTAAACCTCTGCCCCTGCTCAGTGCAATTAGTATCTCTTCAGTGTCACTATTATTATAGGCAAAATATAATTTCCACAAAGCAGTTTATCAGGGACTGCCAAGATCTCTGTCTCTAAGTCAGAATGCCCCAGGACTACAGACTGCCCCATGTTGGAGACTTCTAGTCTCCAATCCCCAGCACTGAAACAGGAAGCTTGTACATTCTAAGATAGTTTCCAGGTTTCCAGGGCTCCCAATTCTTTGATGCAAAGTTGGCAGTTGAGTCTTAGGAAAGTTTCCCAAGGCTTTCAGGTTTCCAAACTGAGAGCCTAGAAGCTATTCCTGAGATGGAGAACCTGTAATATTAGGGTGCCTAGGCTCTGGGTCAGAACTTCCTCATGGGTCTGGTCTAGATTTAAATATCTTAGCATGCCAGGTCTATGGACCCTAAAAGAATTGGAAATCTAGTCCTAGGGCAGTATGACTGACAGCATTGTGCCAGAACAGTGAATTCTGCATTGGAGAGAAGTTCATCAATGCTGAGTTATTTTGAATGCAACTCTTAGGACTCTATGAATCTGTATTTTTGATGAACTTTACAAAAAACAAACCCAAACAACAAATCTTACCAACTCTATGTAAATATATTTATGGCTTTTCTACCTAGAAAGCTCTTAGCTTCCCCCTCCTCCCACCCTTACATCACCATCACAATCCTTCACCATATTTTTACAGAATTCTGAATTATACTACTTTCACATTGAGATCAGATTTAACAATTGCTTCCTAGGTATGAAGAGAGAAAAAGATTCTGGAAAGTGGGAGGGGGAGAGAGAGATGGAGAATTCACCTACCCTAGCAAATCAAGCCCTAGGTTTGTAACTAAATATTTCTGTCCATTCCATACTAAGATCTAAGATTGATAAACACTATGTTGAAATGATACTCTTATTGTATCAGACACCTATGCAGTATTGTAATCTAAAACATGTACAGCAAAGACTCATAACAGCAAGACTGCTGTTTGTCTTATTCTTCCTCAGCAAGTAGTAGTCATATCCTGGACGTATCAGGTTTGTGCTAAGTTGGCTGATACTGATGGAGAACATAAATTATGTGGGTAAGTGAATTTGGAAGATTGTTGTTGAATGTAGGTCTTCACAGCAGCAAAAGACTATTTTGAATGCTGTTGCTATTGCTCTCTATATATTATTTGGCTTGTTTTTCTTGTGTGTGTCACCATCAGAAAAAAATTCTTGATTCCACGGTATAATATTTCCAGACACAGTCCATGATGCTAAAGCATTTGATATAACCTCTACAATGTTAATTTAGAATAGAGAGATTCCATATTGCTTGATCTAAAACCTAACTGAGAAACCGAACTTTAGATTTACAGAGTTTGGATTTTTTTTTTTTCTCTGACTAGCAAAAAAGCAGCATTCTGGAATGCAGCTTTATTTTTTAAATTATTTTATTCTCAGTCTTCCTGTAAAAGATAGGGGGGAAAAAAAGTGTTTTCAAACAAGTTAGGTGTATTTACCAAGAGCTAGCTCCTGGTATGTTTTTTTTCCTGTTCAGTAATACGGAGGTCCAATTGTTTTCAATGGAGCTATTCAAGACCAATGGCAGAAGCTAGTATCAAACCTTCCATCATCATCAAACTGAGCACGGTGCAGGGCCTGGGGCAAATCAGCTCATATGGGGCCCACCCCTGCCTTGATCACATGCTCCCTGGATGTGAATAAGCCACTGCTGCCATCGCTGGCAGTGCTGGCAGGTGGGGGAAGAGGGGGTAGTGAGCAACCAGGTGTGAAGCCAGCTGAGGTGATACAAAGTCACCACGGCCACTCTGCCTGGCTCTGGGGGGCCCCTGAAAGCACTGGGCCTGGGGTGCTCATCCTGATTCACCCCGTGCTATGGACAGCCCTGCCTTCCATTTAGTATCATGAAGGAGAGTAAGAAGGAACCTTGAAGTTAAGGTTTAGCAAGTCTCCACAGCTCACCATGTTCAATTTGATTTTAAGATAGCATTATTATAATTGCTTTTGTGAACTGTGCAACAGAGGTATTTGACAATTCTTCATATAATTCTTTGTCCCTATTGGGTATGTCCAGATGAGCGCGCACATTCCTCTTGTGGCATCTCAAACCACTTGTGAATGAAAAAAATGTTCCCTGCATTACCTATTTGCAGCATGGGCTCAAAATATGATACTTGGAAATCCAGGTATCAAAAAAAATCTGCAGAAAAAAGTGGGGCAAGGCACAGTCTAGGACCATGCCTTGAAGCAAATGGAGGCCGGGGTCCTCTTCTCCCCCACAAATCTCACATCCTGCATGCCCAGCCAACCACATGGAATGGGACAGGACCTTCTGGCAGAAGTTGCAGCTGCAGAGGCAACTGCTACACTACAGACCTGCTCCATGCCCACACCTGTGCTGGGACATGCAGCCCCAGTCTGGAGGGGGGTGGGGGGTCCTGATCCCAGGAATCACTTGGGGGGTGTGATGGTCTGGGGAGGAGGAGAGGTGGCAGCAAGGGTGTGTTAGAAAGAGATGGGAGTCAGGGGTAGGGGAGTGCTCCAGATAGGAAAGGCCTCCAGAGCCAGGCTTAGAGCCCCCTGCCCCACTAGAACAGCCTGTGCAGGGGGAGGCCAGCCTGGGAGGAAGTGGCCCAGCTCAGTTCCTGATCCCCAGTTGAGGGCTTCCCAGGAACAGTTTGGGGCAGGGAGCAGAACAGCAAGAGCTGGCACTGCTCAGATCCACAAAACAGTGGGTGGGATAGCTGCATCTGGACTTATGTCCTAGTGTTGGGACAGAGCTGTGGCTGGGAGGAAGCTAGTGGGGGCAGACAGGGGCTGTGGGTCAGGAGTGAGGGGACTGGGGACGGGAGGAGGAGTAGGTGGGGACCATGATCACACCAAACTGCATTCTCTGGTCACCTTTCCTGCCAGATCCTCCTTCCTGCTCAAATACAGGGTCCACTTGGCAAGGGCCAAGAGGAGGTTGACCAGGAGGTCCCAGGACACGGTGGGGCAACAGATGGGGTGACCAAAAACAAAAGGGTGGGGGGTGAAATTCAACCAGAAACACAGGAGGAGGTTTTGGAGATTGAGGGGCTACAGCCTCATGCACTTGAGGGTCATGTGTGCCAGGGTCTCCCTCTGCTCTCAGAAGGGGCCACAGAAGCTCCTGAGATCAAGTAGCCCTGAGCTGCTTGCCAGGGCAGATTTTTGTACTGCTGAGGCCAGCACAGGGTGGGTTTTCATGTTGCTGGTGCCAGCACCAGGCTCTAGCTCCCCCTGACTGCAAATCCAGAAGGAGCTTGGCAGGGTCATTTTGCCTCAAGTAGCACAACTTGCCCCACACTAAGTGCATGTCTGGGCATGTGTGCTGTGGCAAAAATCCCCAGCACAAATTTGTGCTGCTACTATTTAAGCTGCTGCAAATGCACATGCCTGCGTGTGTGGGTGCACCCATTGTGACCTGATAGCATGCCACTGATCTGTTGTATTTGAGTACCAGTATTTTTAGGCTTCAAGATTTTGTGGGACTTCAGCACTGAACACAGCAGTGAGATGGATATTTTAAAATTAAGACATTTCCAATGCAGTTAAAATCCTTTGTAATTAGTATTAGATGTTAAACAATATACTTTAAGACCATGAGAGATCATTATGACAAGTAATTTTCTGAGCAGCTTTTAGACTAATCTGTTGCAACTCATTTGAAACATAAAATAGTACTCACAACTATGTTATGCTTCTGGAGCAGTTTTCATGCTTGACTTACAAGTTTCTGGGTAATTAGTTTATAGAATATCCCTTTCCAGAATTGTTCTTCCTCATAATGCTTGCAATGATCAGTTTTTAATTTCGTACATATTGCTGTCCAACATGGCTATCTAGACAAAATTGGAACATAACATGCAGGTACAGTTTAAAATTAATACTGTGGTATTAAAAAGAAAGTAAGACAGAATTCTTATAGAAAATAAATACAAGGAAAAGAAGTAAGAAAGAACTTGTGGATTGGTTTGTGTAGATGGTTTTAGACATGAATTTGCAAAGAGGTCCCTACTCCATTACTAAAGATAAGAGAGAGCCCAGGGATAACTGACCCTCCCAACCCCTGGAACAAGCTATTGTAGGCAGAGAATCCTGAAACAAATTGTCTGCCCATGTCAGGTGCAAGCAGTAACTGATAGGCCTGGGGGTGGAAGTGGAGAGTCAGTGACCCAGGAAGGGACTTATAAGCATCAGATCCAAACAGAGGGACAGTCTGGCTGTAGAAGCTGCAGGGGACAATGTTCTAGGAAAGTCAGGCCGTTGTGGCCCAGAAGAAAAGGTCTGAGCTGCAGTGGAGGTAGAAGAAATCCTGATTCCCAAACAAGGAACAGATAAGTCCCTGGGGCCCTTTGGGCCAGGGCTTCCACAGGGCAAAATTAACTTCGGGAGGGGAACCCTTAGTTTTGGAGTGGGCACTCATGTTTTTGGTTTTTGTTTAGATTAGAGGGCTGGGTTGTGGCTGTAGAGGTGGAGGAGGCCACTGAGAAGGGTGCCCAGGGGCACCTCAGATCCCAGGAACCGTTGTTGGTAGAAGGACTGTTGTATCAAACAGCAGAGACTCAGGTTCCCAGCCCAAAGCTCATGATGGGTGAGGCACAGAAAAGACTTGAGTGCAAGCCCAGAACTCATGAGGATGAGACAAGGGCCAAGGATCCCAGAGCCCTTGGGGGCCTAAGCATGGACCAGGATGCCCAAAGCTATGAGGGCATGGGCAGAGCTGGGGCCTGGGAACTTGTGGTTCTGGGACAGTGGAACCCAGGGCAAAGGACTTAGCCTGAGTAAAATGAGATAAAGCCCAAACAAGGGCCTACTATCCAAAACCTCTTGTGCTCTCCAGAGTCAGGCTCCCTGCCAGTTTATAACATCAAGGTGTGGCAGATGAGATATCAGGATGGGACCCTGAGAGACCAAAGAGGGCAACAAAGTGGAGCCCAGGGAGTGGCCAGGACAGAATGGAGCTTTACTGCCCCAACCCTGAGACATTACAGAATTTTAGATGCTTTTTTACTAAATTTCAAAAGATTCAGAGGTCCTAAAGCTTCAATAAAATTATCCTGTTTTTGAATGTTTTCTTTCTCCTGAGTAGTATGCATCTTCCAGCACGAACAGTTCCCACCATTTGTGTTGTGCACATGGTGGTGATGTCTGAAGGTGAGGTATAACCTTATTACATGTAGTTGGTCTTCTTTGACTTGTCAGGAAGTCTGAGGTTTCCCCTCAAGGTGACTTTCCCTCTTTGAAAGAAGAGGTTATAAAGGGGTGGAGTCTCTTGAGAGTTTATTTTCTTATATATGACCAGTTACAAAATATACCCAGTTACAATGCAATGATACAATTGGAGAGCATCTTCAGAAGTCTGTAGCAGGTTGTATGACTAATTAATTCAAGTCTAATACTTTCCAGTAGGCAATATTTAGCAATGCCAGGGTGGTTCCTATATACCTGTTCACAAAAGCTACACAGAACTAAATGCCCAGAAGAAACTCTTCCCCTTGTTGCTAATGTGAAAATATGCTCTATTTATATTAAGCATGTAAGTCAGTGAACAGTGAGGCTTTAGCAGCAGATATGGTAAAAGGGATAAGCACTTCTATGGAAATTTCCTCCATTTCTATTTTTCTTGGAAATTACACTGACATTTTACAAACATATGAAAAACTGACATGTTCCTTCCTAATCTGAAGAGGCTTTGATAATTTTTAGAAGTCTAATAAAGGCCCTTAAATATGTTTGTCACATTTAATGAAAAACAAATGTAATTGTAAGTGAATATAATGTAGCAAAGCAAAGGCTGTGCTGTTCTCAAATTCTTGCTGTGTCACTGCTAAAAAGATGCAATGTGGTTTGATTTCTGTACTGATGTTGCTATTATTTTCATTTTAATATGTTGCTATTGTTTTCATTTCAATATAGTGCATCTGCTGGCAGATAGTTGTGCGAGTAGGGCTTTGGCTTCTTCAACCATGGGATAATGTTCCAAGAAAAAGGCTTTCTAGGAAGAGGAAGAATGCAGTACGCTGATGGGCTCACTAACATAGTGAGAAGGGCTTTAAACATGGTTCACTGGGGGAAAGTGACCAAAGCCCTGAGGTAAGTTGGGGAGTGGGTGACCTGGAGGAAGCACGGGCAGAATGGGCAACAGGGGAGGCCTTTTCATTCTTCCTGAGTAAATAGGCCAGTCCAGTAGTTATCTCAGATATCTGTATATAAATGCATGGAGCCTGGGAAACAAACTGGAAGAGTTGGAATTCCTGGCATAGTCATGGAACTATGATGTGATTGGAATAACAGAGACTTAGTGGTATAATTCACATAACTGGAGTACTGCCACGAATGGTGTTAGGGTGACAATAATTTGGATTATTGGGAGCACTGAATTTGCAGCTGAATAAAAGGCATGACCTGTGGCCTAGCATTAAAAATATATTGCAAGATGCTTAGGCAACCAGATTTTGCTTATGAATGCTTATGCTAAACCATCCATTTGCTTATGCTAAGTAGCCATTTTAACTATGTTAACCATTTTTCTGAGAAAAAGCGGCAAGTAAATCTGTGTGAGTCTGTGTGCTGTGAACCAGCTACAGTAAGGAATGAGATAAGATACAGGGGCCCAGAAAAGGTGGAAGATGGTACAACATGAGACAGAAAAACAGACTGGAATGTGAAAACCACCATGTAACTGGTAACAGAATCCAAGATGAACATATGCAAAAAGGTGAATGGTGATTGGTGAAGAAGCCTCCAGAAGCTTCCAGGTTTTGGTCAAAGTCCACCCATTGACTGAAGAGCAGGAATCAAGGTCTTAGACATGTGCTCATAGCAAAAAGGCATATAAATGAATGAAATGCATAAGCAATTCCATGTTAATGCAGTAAACAGTAAACAGAGGTGAAGCTTGAGATGGGAGGAGAAATGGGTGGAATAGAAGGCGGGATGAAGGAAGAGTGAATGTTAATGAGTATAAACCAAAGTGTATAAATGAAGGATGAACCTATTGTTCAGGGCAGGACCCTCTCTCTTATGGTGTGAGGCTCCTTGTCTGAAGCTGTCTCCATTCTGAATAAAGTTGTTGCGACCAATGTGTGCTGGTGTTTTCCTCCTGCTCTGCTCTGGCTAATCAGTAATGGGATCCACAGGTAATTGGACCATTGTCTCCCTAGTCATTGGGCATCACATGGAGTTGGGGTCTAACAGATGGGTATAGATTGTGCAGGAAGGACAGGCAGGGGAGAAGAGGAGGAGGAGTTGCTCTTTAGGTAAAATAACTGTATGATTGCTCAGAGGTCCAGTATTCATACTGAGTGATATGGATATCCAGGGGTCAAAAAAATCTGTGGAGAAAAAACATGGAGCATTGCACACATGAACAGTGGGTACAGCTCTAAAGCCCATTCAAAAGCCCTTAATGCACCTTAAAAATGGTGATTTTAAGATAATCATGCCTAAATGTAATACTTGCATAAACCAAATATAAAATTTTGGTGTGATTAGTTAAGGCATGTTAACTCATGTGTAAACACCGTAAGGTGCCTTAACACTATGTGACTGAGCAGGCCAGAGCTGAGCTTGTGGGGCCCCATGATGCCGCTGGTCACAGCCAAGAAGAAGTCATGGTGGGTACTGTACTGCAAGGCGCAGATGCTGAAGCTATAGTGGTGGTTCTAGCAGCAGGTCCCCTTTGGTGTGCTGTAAGTCAGCAGAGGGGGAAGAAGGCAGGAAGGGCTCCTGTAAAAGCACAAGAGACATCACCCTGCTCCCCATGCAGGGGAAGGGGGCAGTGCAGCATGGGCATAGACTTTGCTAGTGGCTCCCCCATGACTCTCCCTTGGGGCAGGGTTTCTGACTGGCCAATGCAGCCCTGCAGGGGTGGAACCCTTTGCTGCCTGCCCAGGATGCAGGGGCCCTTAGAAGCCCACACCGGGGTTTCCACCTGGGACAGTAGGTGGGCTGGGACTTCATCTGCCCCCAGTGTCTAACATGTTTTCCCTGCTCCACCCAACTCCATCCCAGGGAAATGCCTGACCTCTGTGCCAGGCACCACAGGTGGGAGAGGTGACATCAGCTCCTGGAGGCTCTGCACAGCTCAGCCGAGGCAGACTGGGTGCAATGCAGGTGGGGATTCTGCCTTGGATCAGCCTCTGTGTGTGTGTGTGTGTGTGTGTGTGTATATATATATATATATATATATATATATATATAAGGATAACAAGAACTTGTTTTTCAGCTATCTAGGGAGTAAAAGGAAGGCCCAGGGAGAAATAGGACCCGTACTAAATGGGCAGAAGCAATTGGTGACAGACAGGGCGGACAAGGCTGAACTACTCAATGAGTTCTTTGCCTCAGTGTTCCTAAGTGAGGGGCAAGATGAGTCTCTCACTGGGATGGTAGAGAGGCAGCAGCAAGGCGCCAGACTACCGTGCATAGTCCCTGAGATGGTGCAGAGTCACTTAGAGGAACTGGATGCTTTTAAGTCAGCAGGCCTGGATGAGCTCCGAGGGTACTGAAGGCATTGGCTGACATCATTGCGCAGCCACTGGCGGGAATATTTGAACACTCGTGGCACATGGGCCAGGTCCCGGAGGACTGGAAAAGGGCCAATGTGATCCTCATTTTCAAGAAGGGGAGGAAGGAGGACCCGGGCAACTATAGGCCAGTCAGTCTCACCTCCATCCTTGGCAAAGTCTTTGAAAAAATTATCAAGGCTCACATTTGTGAGAGCCCGGCAGGAAAAATTATGCTGAGGGGAAACCAGCACAGGTTCGTAGAAGGCAGATCATGCCTGACTAATCTAGTCTTTTTTATGACCAGGTTACAAAATGCCTGGAAGCAGGAGTAGGGGTTGACGTCATATACTTAGACTTCAGGAAGGCCTTCGATACGGTATCCCACACCATATTGGTGAACAAGTTAAGAGGCTGTGACTTGAATGGCTACACAGTCCGGTGGGTGGTCAACTGGGTAGAGGGTCACACCCAGAGAGTCATGGTGGATGGGTCAGTATCGACCTGGAAGGGTATGGGCAGTGGGGTCCCGCAGGGCTCGGTCCCAGGACTGATACTTTTCAATCTCTTCATCAGTGACTTGGACGAGGGAGTGAAGTGTACTCTGTCCAAGTTTGCGATGACTAAAAAATGTGGGGAGAAGTAGACATGGTGGAGGGCAGGGAACAGCTGAAAGCAGACCTGGACAGGTTGGACATATGGGCAGAAAACAGCAGAATGCAATTCAACAAGGAGAAATGCAAAGTGCTGCACCTAGGGAGGAAAAATGTCCAGCATACCTACTGCCTAGGAAATGACCTGCTTGGTGGCCCGGAAGCAGAAAGGGATCTTGGAGTCCTAGTGGACTCCAAGATGAACATGAGTCGTCAGTGTGACGAAGCCATCAGAAAAGCTAATGGCACTTTATCGTGCATCAGCAGATGCATGACGAACAGATGCAAGGAGGTGATACTTCCCCTCTATAGGGCGCTGGTCAGACCTCATTCGGAATGCTGCATGCAGTTTTGGCCGCTGCACTTCAAGAGAGATGTGGATAACCTGGAGAGGGTCCAGAGAAGGGCCACTCGTATGGTTAAAGGCTTGCAGGCCAAGCCCTATGAAGAGAGACTGGGGCACCTGGACCTCTTCAGCCTCCGCAAGAGAAGGTTGAGAGGTGACCTTGTGGCTGCCTATAAGTTCATCACAGGGGCACAGAAGGGAATTGGTCAGGTCTTATTTACCAAGGCACCACCGGGGGTTACAAGAAATAATGGCCACAAGCTAGCAGAGAGCAGATTTAGACTAGACTTTAGGAAGAACTTCTTCACAGTTAAAGTGGCCAAGTTCTGGAATGGGCTCCCAAGGGAGGTGGTGCTCTTCCCTACCCTGGGGGTCTTCAAGAGAAGGTTAGATAGGCATCTAGCTGGGGTCATCTAGACCCAGCACTCTTTCCTGCCTATGCAGGGGGTCGGACTTGATGATCTATTGAGGTCCCTTCTAACCCTAGCATCTATAAATCTAGGAATCTATAGATAGATAGATAGATAGATATAAAATATGTTTATAGTATTACATTAAATTCTATATTTTACTAATGTTATATATTACTCTTATGTTATACCATATTATGTACAATATCATGTACATTATATATATCATATAATACATATCTGACCATAAGCACACATTTAGATATTATACAACATACAACATATAATATGTAACGCATTGAACATTCTATGTAATATATAATATATTCTTCACAATAGTATATAATATGTATTATACTATATTTAATTATATCTACTTATAATTATATATACAGTAGATATAGTCTATACTATATTATAAACCTACCAGCATACATATATTTACACACACACACACACACACACACACACACACACACACACACACACCATATTTACTTGAATATAAAAAAAAAACCCCAGTAATTAGATTTTATATATGGAAAAACATATAATTTTGTTTTAATTTTCTAGGTATAGCGTCTAATTATTAGATATTTGCCTTGAATTTTTCCCCCTTCCTGTGCTACAGCAGGGAAAATAAATCTTGGGATTAAGGTAGCACCCTTACCTTCTGCAACCTCCTAACTTCTTCCCCTTATAGCCCTTTGACCTATTCCTTACTATCTAACCCTGTTCTCCCATAGCACATGAAAGTGAAGAGCAAATATAAAATCACTCACATTGAAATTAAACATAACTGTAGTAATTTGCATATAGTACCTATAGTCTTAGCTCATCCAGACTTGATGGATGTTACCTTTTTTAAACCAATACAGTTTTAGCACAGGTATCCTATAAACATACTTTTAAGCACCACTTATGTAAGTACTTACGGATAGTACAAACTATGCATAGCATTTGTCCAAAGCCAAACATCGCCATCATGATTTACCATATGGTTCATTGGGCTGGGCCAACACAATTTCAAGCCCTGGTGATCCCACAACTCAGCACTGCTCAGTATGTGTATGTACTCCAGATACCTGCCACAAAGCTCCTCCCCACCCATTACTGGAACCATGTGTTCTTGTCATGAGCTGCAGATCCTCCAAAATATATATATAAGCAGATAAGGCACAGGGCAACCTGATCCAGCTTCACCTCATGGAAAGTGAACCACAATAACCACGTGCAACAGGCTGAGAAAGTCGATGATAGAGAGTTTCTGGGTGATGTTTGGTGATGTTTGTAAAACATTTAAGTCTGGTGAAGAAACAGGAATAATTGGAAATTGGAAAGCTCAGCTGTGGGAGTGAAAATGAAGTAAAAATGTATGCAGTGTTGTGGCTCACCATAACTAGAAAAGGCAGCGGCGTTGTGGGGGAATGCATGCAATTGGCATTATATGTATCTTATTCAGATGTATTGCATTGGCTTGTGGTGGTTTCCCATGAACTTCTCAGCCTTTTGGTTAAAAGCAAGCATTTTTGGTGCCAGAAGGAAGATGTTAGCGCTGGCTTCGACTCTCCCAGTGCTGGCCTGGTACTGCCATTACCTCTATACCCAGTGCCAGTTCCCTGTGGAAAGAATGCTTGCCCATTTTTGAGGGGCAAAAAAGAAATTTTATATATATATATATATATGTGTATATATATATATATATATATATATATATTCCTATTAGTATGTTTGCCCTATATGGGCAATACGTTTTAGAGCTATTCTCAGGGGTGACTTCAGCTTCATAATTGGTTTCCATTATTAAGCACATGTTACTTTGGCAGCAGTTGAATGATATATCACATATTTAATAAGGTTTCCTTGTATGCAAATGTTAGTTGAGGAGCTTTTTCCACATGCTGATAATGTTGCCCTGTGAGGCCAGGCCATCCCTCAGGATCTCAATATTGCACTGTTAGACAGGAGGGTGTGGTGTACAATTGCACATGCACACACTCAAAAAATCAATTAGGTGCATACACACATGGCATATATACAGAGTGTAGTTGCATGCACCCCCACTAGGCATGCACATGCACACTACCAGTCCAGGCACATACACATCCAAAATTACCAGCCTGGGCAAATTCACACCTATGACCAATTCAAGCACCTACACACACTATACAGACCAAAAGAAATTAGACCAGAATAATTTATCAATACTTGAACACCCAATACATAAACATGGATCACTAATTCATATACACAGGTGAGTTCCTAACTTGGGTGTTGTGATGTGTATGTATGTATGTACTTGGTGTACTTGGGATACCTGGGTAAAAGTTAAGGTAATAAAGTGGAAGTGTAGGGAGTGAAACTTACTGGGACTGGGATGAAAACTGGTAGACTAGAGAGAACTGGGCTGAAGACCTGAGGCTTGGGGGTTACTTTAGGTTAATTGACCTTAATTGAAAAAAAGGGCAATGCCCAAAGCCTGTAGAACAGGGGAGTGATGCCAGAGAGAAGCCAACACAGAGGCTGGGACTGAAGCTGGAGCTACTGGGGACCAAAAGGTAAGTGAGGAGAGGGAAACTGGGACAGAGAGTGCAGGGAAGCTAGAGAGGGTGTGGAAGAACCTGGGGCTGGCTCTGGGAACCAGGGATCCTGGAGACTGCCAGGGTGGTTAATTGACCTTAATTGATTAAAGGACAATACCTAAAGCCTGCAGAACAGGGCAGTGATGCCGGAGAGAAGCCGGCACAGAGGCTGGGACCGAAGTTGAAGCTACAGAGGACCAAAATGTAAGTGGGGAGAGGGGAACTGGGACAGAGGGTGCAGGGGAGCTAGAGAGGGTGTGTAGGAAATGGGCTGGCTCTGGGAACCAGGGGTGCTGGAGAGGGACCGCCAGGGAGGTTGGTGGTGGGCCAGAGGACTGTGGGGGAGAAGGGGCAGCTAGAAAGGGTGTGGGGAAAAGCTGGAGAACACAGAGGAAAGGGGGAAAGGGGCAGGAAAGTTTGGGAACAGAAGGAGAGAGAGACAGCAATAGGGAGAGACAGCAGGAGGCACAAATGAGTGGGGCTGAGAGGCTAAAAGTGGCAGGAAGAGCTGCAGAAAGACACGGGAAGGAGGTGGTGGACAGCAGAAACGGGGACAGGAGGCTAGAAGCAGCAGAAATGGTGGGAAGGGCTGCAGAAAGATGTGGGAAGAATGCAGTGGACAGCAGGAATGGTTCTGAGAAATGGCAGAAAGCAACAGGGCCAAGAGGCTGCAGCAGGGGAACAGAGAAGGGACAGAGAGGAGCTGAGAGGTGGCAGAAAAAGGCGGGTTGGGGGGTGGGGGGAGAAGCTGAGAGGGAGAGAGAGACCAGAATTTAAGATGGGGAAGGGACCGGGGCTCAGTAACATACAACCCAACTCAGGGTTACAAATGACAGTGGTTTTATTGAACAGGAGAAATGATGACACAATATCTTATTGGTTCCTTCACACACACACACACATACACACGCAAAATGGCAGCAGGGGTTAAAGAGGGTTGATGCAGGGGCTGAAGTCCGGGAGGGGAGAGAGACAGAGTCCAAATTGGAGGAGGAAATGTGCAGGTGATATCTACCTATTCCAGGCTGGAAGTTGATCCTCGATGGCCAGTTGGGGTCTCCTTCAGCTTGGTGTTGTCCAGGGGGGTCGCTAGCAGGGCCTCTGTGGTGGATAGGCAGCATGTCGTGGAGCTGGTCTGGTTCAGATAGAAATGGTGTTCCCTCTGGGTCTGTCTTCACTGCCCCTTTTTATGGAGGCAGACCTTGTGTGACCCTAGTGACAGGAGGCATGCCCAGGCAAGGGTCAGCCCCTGGTGTACTGAGCATGTGTGCTCCATGCAGGAATGTGCAGTTTTAGGTGTCTGTAATGGTGGGGTACAATGGTAGAGTTGCTGGTTCTGCAGGGTCTTTGTCTTTCAAGTGCTGGGTTTTTGTCTCTGTTCCCAGGTGAGGTCCTTAGTTCCTGTATGAATCAATGTGAGGTGATGGCCTGGTCGTTACAGGCCATTCAGTAGAGGCCTGCTATCATTGTATTTCAATCATTCCCAATCACTCTCATTCATCCAGGAACCAATTTACATGGGAGGGGTACATGAATCATACAGTTGCAACACAGGGGATGCCTGGGCAGAGGACACAAGTTGGAGGCTTGACATACAAAATGGAAAATTGACATGACTTACTCTAACTTACATATATAGGCCTAAAACAGTAATCACACAATATAAAAACAGTACAAAAATAATAATTATCACTTATAAAACAGTAGGTATCGATATCAAAATAGCAGGGAACTCATTTGCAAAGAGGAGAGAGAAAAATAAAACTTTACTACCTAAAATAAAATGTTAAAGCTTATCCTACATCTTAGCTTACTTATACTTATCTATAAAGAATAGAGAGGGAGAGAAAAAGTCAGACATGGTTGGGGAAGGGGAGGGAATGAATTTTAAAATAAATTTAAAAAAAAAGAAAAACTGGGGGTTTTGCTACAACTGTAGGGAAAAAAACCCTCCAAACCTCATTTTGTATTTGAGTAAATACTGTGTGTGTGTGTGTGTGTGTGTGTGTGTGTGTGTGTGTGTGTGTGTGTGTGTGTGTGTGTGTACATATTTTACACATACCATGTCTTTTGTGTGCTTAGGAGAGATACTGTTAACCATATCATACCAGGAAATTTTCTGGAAACGATTATTTAAAAAATACTAAGAAGAATTTTTCTTCCAGGATAATAAAAAGTAAAGTCCCCTGGAAAGTTTAGTTCCTAGTTTCCCTTTGTTGGCTCTTCTCCAGGATTGAGCAACCATAGAAGTTGATGGTTCTGAGAAGTTTTGCTTTACTGTATAAAAGATAAAATGTATATGCATTTCCCAAAATATGCGCAATGGTACTGAGATTTTGATAGACATATCAAGGTTGCTTGCCAATTCCTGTTGGCAATGCCATATTTTAAGCAGTGATATGTTCCCTGATGGCTTTCTTGAAATTGGATTTATAGAAAACTTATGCACAAAAAGCAAATGGACTATTTTCCTAGATATTGAGAGGTTTTGGAATAGGAACAGAACAATTCACATTTATCTCAGAAGTCAGACAGGAATCAATGGAGTCACTAGTTCAGGTGTACAGTGTAAGAAGTAGTTCACATAAAGCATAAAAGTAAGGGCATTTTTAGCAGTGCAGTTCAAGAGCAAAGAAGTTGAAATCAATATCTGATTTTGTTTGGACAGCACAAGGGCATACTAACAGGGAGGAACACAATTTGACAGAATTCAAGTATGTTTCAGGACCTAAAATGTAGGATTACCCAGTGGATCTTCAGGCATATATTTTAGTGTTCAATTCTAGTTTGTGTAATTTATTACTATCTCCTCATATTTCTATGATCAGTCTCCAAACTCCTTGTTTTTTAATGGAAAAACACAAACTGTTTTAGTCATATCATTTGTAATAACACAGTTAGTGTGCTGATTGTCACTTTGACACTTTCTTCCTTGATATGAGACAGCAATATAAAACAGGTCTGGGTGCCATCTCAATGTGTTCTCCAATAATAATAATATATGGAGTATGCAAAACAATGAAAGGAAACCTTGGGTAGTATACTTGGGATCTTGTGTGACTTCACATAGTTCTTTACACCTATGATAAAGTCTGAATAAAAATTTATTATTATATTTTTTGTGTGTCTTAGTACATGAGAAATTTTAAACTATTTAATACATTTTTCCTCAAAATATTTATAAAAGAAAAAAAAAAAGCTTTTACAGGTGCTGGTTTTAGTAACTTGTAAGGATTTCCTAGGCAAAATTTAAGAAAAAATAATTAAAAATAAACATATTAATAAATGAATTAATAAAAACAATCATGTAATGTGAAACAGATATGAAATAATGAATAGGGTTAAATTGTGGATTCTACTGTATTAGTAACTATCATTAGTTTAATACAGTAGTTTATAAGTTAGGGAAAAGAATACATCTGAAATGATTATTTTACTAATCCCAGGACAGGACAAAGTAATAATATGAAATCATCATCAGAGGCCAGAACAGGGGACCATAATGCATTGATTATATTTACCTTTACTTATATTTATCTTTAACATTCTTCATCCCTTTCAGTAGGTAATACTCCCACTCCATACTCACATTTTGCAAATTTAACACAAACATACACAACCCTTTGCACAGAGAAACTATGGGTAAAAGACCAGTCTCAGACAATTCAAGTAAGAAGAAAGTGCAAGTGTACTCCAAATGTAGGGCACATTCAGCAGCTTTTGACTGATTAGATGCTGTAAACTGCTAAAAATGAAAGATATTTGTGAATGTACTGTAGTAACATTTTAAGAATTACTGTAAGATGTCTGAAAAAAGAAGGAGGAGTGAATTAAGAAAGTGTGCTAGTCAGAGAGAGAGAGGAGCAGAAGGAACACCAAAAACACAGAGATGGTAGAAGTTACCTGATGCAACATTTCTTTTTCCCATCAGAAAATGCTGATCAATCATTTTTTTCAAAAGTGTCAGCATTGAGACATCTCCTAAATCAAATTTTTAGAGTTCAGAGATTGTTTTCTCAAAAATGTAATTAAAGTTTGACTTTTCAAATATCTTGGATATTTGTTATAAAAAACTTAAAATACACCAAATTATTGAAGCAAAGTATTTTCACTCCCCTGATCTGAAGTATTTTATAGATTACTGGCTTAAGGAAATTTGAGATTGACTGTTTGTTTTACATTCTGTTAGAAATGAATTCTGAAATATCAAGCTCTCTATGGACAGGTGAGAATGCTTCTTTTCTAAGAAAAAAAATGGATCCAAAAGATCTGGACAAGGTAGTAGGGATGTAAAAGATTAAACATTTAAAAGTTTAAACAATAAGTATATTTATATGGGTAATATCCTACAGGCAGGAGGAAGGAGTGAGGAGGAAGGAAAGAGGAAGAGGAGGGGCAAGGGTAGACTAGCACCCATCACTAGTCTTCTCCCTACCTCCCAGGCTGCAGCAGGATAGGAAAGCTCCTTGACTGATACCATCCACAGCTTCATGTGGGCTGTGTTGTCTGGTGTGTCTTTTCCTCCTTCCTGCTCCCCACCCCATCAAAGCCCCTGGGGGTGGCTCCCAGAAGCAGCTGTGTCTGAGCAGATCTGTGTGTGGCCCCTGGCTCCCCACACTGCTCCAGGCAGATGGTCATGCCTCCTCCCCCATGTTGGGGTGGGGCAGGGAAGGCTCCAGTCTAGGCCTCCATCACCCCCTGTGTGGACTAGAAATGTGTTGTCAGTTAACTGTTTATGATTAGAGGAGGTTAAATGGATATTTTTGTAATGGTATTTACATCCCTAGAAGGAAGAGTTAAGACTCAGGACTACTACCACTTCCAATAAGTGTGAGTCCACATTCAACTGGAAATAGTCAAAACTACTGCCACCTAAAAGTTCAATACATGGGTGACTGGTGCCTCTTAGTACTGGGGGAGCATGAGTGACCGCCGATCACCGACCATGGGAGGGGTCTCCCAGCAGCAGATCGCCAACTGGGGGGCCAGGGGCAGATGTAGAGAAAAAACATCGGGGGTGGGGGTGAGTGTATGCAAATGTGTGCACATACTCATCCCCCAGGTACAAGTCTGTGGGGGAAGAGACGGGGGAGGAGGGGAAGGGCCATGGCGGGGAGGCGGGGACTATCACTGGATAGGGATTGGACTCAGGTCTGGGATCTGCTGCACCCATGTGGCTGCCCCTTCCTCTATGCCAGGGCTCATTGTGCAGTGCCAACATCCACTGCCCCCCAGCTCTGCACTGGCCCTGGCTGCCTCCCTACACTGGCCCCTGTCTGATCTCAGCCCTGCACCACTTGGCGTGGCCCAGAGCTGGAGTGGGGCCAGCCTCGGCTGTGCCACTAGGCCAGAGGTAGCAGAGCACCTGGGACCCCCACCCTGCCTAAGTTGTCCCCGGCAGCTCCTACAGAGTTGTGGTGCTGGGGAGCCAAGAGGGCACATGGTCCCCCTGATCTTTGCATGGAGTAAGGGTGGGCTGCAGCTGTGAGGCACATGGCACTGTGCTGCACCACTTTCAAAGGCTGCAGGGAGGTGCAGAGCAGGCATAAACCAGCTTGCCTTGCAGCTGCAGCCTGCCCTTGCCCTATGCAAAGATTGGGGGGAAGGGCATGTGCTCCCCCCCCCCACCTTGGCTCCCCAGTGCCGCGATTCTGCAGGAGCTGCTTAGCTCTGCTTGTCTCTCAACTCAGCCTAGCCAGGGCTCCATTAACCATGAATAGAGCCCTGACCAGGCCTGGTCATGGGGCAATCAGAGCCCAGTGGCTCATCCAGGGCCGCTATGCATTGGAGCTGAAAGGTTGAGGGAACATAAAACCCCTCCCCCAGCTACCCCACATCTCATGAAGTGGTGGGAGCCATCAGGCTCCAATTGCCCCATGACCCGGCTTGGCTGGGTCCCCATTCATGGTGAATGGGGCCCTGGCTGTGCCATAGGACAATCCCCACAGTGCAGCAGGGATTGGGGCAGAGGCAAGGGTGACTGATTCACCCCTGCCCCTGCCACACTCCCTCCTGCACTGTGGGCATCTTGGTCTCCCCACCCCCAAGAAGAAAACTTACCTACCTGCCTATGCCTGCTGTGCTGGGCCAGCTGTAAGCCCAGCATGCCTCTCCCCCCTGCTACAGCAGCCTGTGGCCAGGTTGCCCAGCGGCAAACCCAGAAGTGCCACTGGCGCTCCTCTTGGTGGCGGGGGTGGTATAGATAATCTCAGGGGATGCACGTGCACCCGTGTGTACCCCCTATACATCGCCAATGGTTCAGAAACAAATCATCAGAGGTAAAATAGATCATGGTGTGCATACAATGGTGCTATAGGCCAAGTTGCATAAGTGACAATGTAATTCCAAATTCTTTATGTGAAAACTGTTCTCTCTCATATTATTTTCAGCCTGAAATACTGTTAAAGGGATACCAGTCCTCTAGTGTGATACACAGCTCTGCGAACAAAGTTAAATTCTGCCATCAGGGTTCTTATTAATCAAGGATACTCTTAACTGACAGCAACCTTTGGGAGATGGGCACTGGAAATATTGTCCAAGGAGTGAATACAGGCATAGCTTTCAGTTACACTAGATTTATCTTAGACTGTTGATGTCTACAGTGCAATAAAAGTAGTTCACAGACAATGGAGACTTCTATAATGAATGAACAGAGCCTTGTATAAATATTTATTAAAAGTGATGAAGTGAGATTAAAAGCTGCTTGATTGAATTAATTACTTTTGCTAATCTTATTTTGGAGACTACATGTGCACATGGGAACACAGGACTAGAAGCAGTCATGTAGGTCATCAAGTCCAGTCTTTTGCATTACCAGGCAACTGATTTTTGGAAATGGCCCACCAGAATGTCTAGTCAGGCCAGTTTCACACACCACAGTCAGAAACCTCCTATCAAACAAACAACCAAACTAAACAAACAAACAAACAAAAACCCCCCATCCTCTTACTTTAAAGACTCCTATTTGTGTTGTATTTAAAGATCTAGTGCAGTATATGTATAGGGCATGTAGTTTCAAATCTCCATACTTTCTGATTCAGAAAAGAGATTTTTCCATCACTTAAAACCAGTCAGTATATAGTCTTGAACCCAGGTCTCCCACACAGTGGTATAATGCAGGCAGGCCAGTGTGGCATGTGTACTCAGTACTGTTTAAGGGGAGAGGGGCCAGAAGGATGGGGAGGTGGCATCTCCCCCTCCTATCCCATAGTCTACCTGCCCAAAGGGCTGCAGAAAACAGCCTAGGCACAAGCAATGCATGTAATGGAGTACAAGGTATCCTGGGAATCATAGTTTTCTATATGAACAGTAGACTGCTGCTGTTGAGAGGAAAAATGACCCCCATTTTTGTTACTAAATTCAGAAACTTTTTTTGCCTTCTCAGAAAGGGTTTGGCAGCAAAAAAAAATGGATGAAATTTCCCCCCAGCAGTAGTGAACTCCACTGCTACTCTAGAGAACTACAATTGTACTCCATGATGCTCACTACCTGGCCATGTTCCTGCACATGGCCTAGTGTTTTAGCCAGAAGCAAGGGGGAAAGTGTCAGAGAGTATTACAAATGGCACCTTATTTCTATGTTAGACTGTAGTATAACTCATGAAGCACCAGGAGGACAAAGGGTATAGACTGTAGAGCTGTGCTGACTGTTAATTTGAATGACAACTCAAGGGAAAAAGGAAGAGGAAGCTTGAGGCTGGAGTAAGGGGAAAAGAGAGCCGCATGCATTTGGAACCTGGTCAGCCCTACACAGGGTGCACAGTGGAGCTGGAGATCTCACTGGCTCCATCAGCCAGGACTGTGAACTGAAGGAGCTGAACGCAGACTTGGGGGCAGCTGCAGGCTGGTGTCTTGTTTGGGGACACCTCTGAGGGTGTGAGGAGTAAATTAAGGTGCTGAGTATATGTTACCATAGTGTTGATATTTCGTTACCTATTATTACCTGTTCCCTCCCTTTGACTTGTTGTCTTGTGACCCTAACCCTTATGCTTTTTAATATAAAAATGAGAACTCCCCCTTGCTGCTTGTGCCAGTTTCTGGGAATTCAGGGTTGGTACAACACTTTGGCTCTTACATCCTTTGCCAACACCCTAACCAGCGGGCTTCAGGGCATGTATGCAAGTAGCTACCCCAGTTCCAAAATTCTTTCTTATGAAACTAATTGTGATACACTGTTTTTATAAAATGTTTTGGTTTAAAAAATGGCTGTGTGCCACAGCCAGATCATTGCTAAATGATTGCAAATATGATAAGAGTATAATCATGCCAGATCTCATCTTCATTAAAATCCTTTAATTCCCATAAAGCCAGGGAAAGGTAGTTTATAAAAAAAGACACCCCCCCCCGCCAAAAAAAAAAAAAAGCTATTGTATTTAATCACCACCAAACTTACTGGTAAGTATAACCTCTTTCGCTCCCCAAAACAGCTCCAACTATTGCTTTCTTCCAAAGCAATCACAGTGAAAAGCAAAAGATAAACAACATTTCATTACATGTTTTCTCATTGTGAAAAAGTATTTGATAGCCTGAAGGAGAATTCAGACTATTGTGTTCTTCAATAGCTTTGTCCAGCTCTGACTGAAAATCATAGGGGTCTTTCCATTCACTGCCAGAGGTGCTGGCTCATAGATTATAGCTGGGTAGAGAAGGCACATTCAGTTCTTATTCATGTAGCCAGTCTTTTGAAAGTCTGGTCAAACAAAAAAAGCTATTTCCACAGTCAACTTCAAAGTACAGCCAACTGAATACCTAAATATTATTTGTTGAATACATTATTCACAAGGTACAGCAAAAAAAATCACCAGTTAATAGATCTAATAAATGACATCCAACCAGCTGTAATATAAAATAAGAATTTTGAAAGATTCCCTGATGTTTCTAATTTAACTTTACCAGAAGGATGGTTATATACAGCTAACATCAGAGGTCATCACATAGAAAGAATGTTTAGCTATCATGCTGAAAAAAGAGATTCTGTATCTAGTCAATCTAGATAATGTGGATTATGCATTTCCATTTAGAGAGCCTTTTCTCTTGGAAAGCTTGTCTAATAATCTATTCTCTTAAACACTAAAAGACAAAGACAATTTTAAATGCTAACCCCTGGTTGTATTCTTGTAAAAAGGTCTACAATCCTGTCTCATCATCCCCTTAATCAGTCATAACTCCTAATTCAGTGCTTCTGGGGTGATCAATATGGACTATAATTCCTACTACAACTCTTGAGCCACAACTGTGAGTTTGTGTTCTATTGGTTAGGAAGAGATTTATTTCTCTTCAGGTCCCAAATAGTTGAATCATTTCATTTTTTTCATGGATTTTGCTCGCTGAATTTGTTTGAAAATAAAATAATCAAAAGGAAACATGAAGATAAGGCAGAATTTCTATCTGCAGCTGTAGGAAATGCATCCCACTGTCAGTTATTATTTACATTCCTTTCAATATACTTTGCTAAATGTTTGTTGATCTAGATGGTTTATTCTGCTGTGCTGCTTAGGTTTAAAGTAAAATATTATGTTAGAGCCTTCGGAACAGTCATTTTTTTCAGCTTAAGTAGCATTTTAAACTTCAGCTGAAATTGACAATGAATTATTAGACAATAGGAGTTTTTAGAATGCCCTCATTCAAGAGGCTAAGTTAACCTAGATATATAAAATTATATTATGTAATACTTCAAGCACTTTTTTAATATTCCTAAAATATTTTCCTCTTAAAAAGTGTCATTGTTTTTAATGTCTGCTTCAATATAATAGTTGTTTATGTTTTATCTGCTTATTTTTATATGGCAAACCATTTTTTCTTGAGTTCTTAAACAAGCTTATCTCAGTTGGAGTATGCCTAACAGTATAAACTAAGTATAAATGTTCAAAATGCCCATGGCAGAAGTGCTTTAGCTATCACACTTTACTTAAAGTGCTATAAATTAGAATGGGAATGAACCAAACAGATATTTGGCATTCAGTGAAGGGGAAGCTTGGTGCCTTCCTGCACTGGCCAAGGCCAGTAGGCAGGGGAAGCTCCCACATACCTCCTAAGAGATCCTCTCCCCAGTCCCCCCTCCCCCCATCAACTGGAAGCAGCAACTGGGGGGAAGGGTGGAGAATGGAGCTGCCCCACTGTGAGGGCCCCCCACTTGCTGGCTGGGGCCTGGGGGGGGGGGGAGAGGACTAGGTCAGGTACACATGGCAGGGAGCCCCTTCTCCCCAACCTCAGCATCTTGACATCTGCAGCTAGGATCTGCAGTCTGAAGCTGCCTAGCCCAGCTTTGTGCCACACTGGTTACTGGGCAGGGGAACGGGGGGAGAAGGAACCCTCTTGCAGCACAGACCCAGCCCAGCCCAGCCCCTCCTGAGACCCCTTCCAGCAAGCTGTGGGAGGTGTGGGCTTGTGGCGGGGTGGGAGGGGGCTCATTTCCCCCCAGTTCCAGTCCTGGCATGGTGAAAAGCTGGGCTATGCAGCCCTGTGCTGCAGCTTCTGATTGCCATTGTCAGGAGACTTATTTGGAGGTGGGGTAAGGGCGTCCCCTTTCCATGAGAGCCCCCGCAACAGCTTACTGGCTGGGTCTTGGGGGGGGGGCAGAGAGATAAGCTGGGTCCACACAGCAGTGGAGCTCTCTTCCTCCCCCACTCCAGCTTCTTGACAGCTGCAGCAAGGAGCTGCAGTGTAGGGTTGCCCAGCCCAGCTTTTTGCCATGATGGGAACTGGGGCTGAGGGGGAAGAGAGCACCCCCCTCCTATGAGGGATCCCCTCCACAACTTGCTGACAGGGGTCTTGGGGAAAAGGGGCGTTCTGGGTCCATTTGGAAAGGGGGATCACTTCCCCAGTTCCTGGCATGGTGAAAGACTGGGCCAAGCAGCGCTGTGCTGCTGCTCCTGTCTGTACCTGTCAAGAGGTTGGGGTGGGGGTGGTGGGGGGTGGAGGACCTACTGGTTGGACCTGGACCAGGTCCAGGCCCTTGAGATAGGGGTGATCCTTTTCACTACCCTCTCCCCACCCAAGCCTCATGACAATGGCAGTCAGAAGCTGCAGGATAGGGCTGCCTAGCTCGGCTTTTCACCATGCTGGGAACTGGGTCTGAAAGGAGAAATGGAGTCTTTCTCCCATGCAGAGCCAGTCCATCTCCATCTAATACCTGAGTCTGCAAGCTTGGGTTGGGGTGGGGAGGATATTCATGGAAGAGAGGCTGTGTTTTCTCTCCCATCTCCTTCTCTCTCGTCTGGCTGTGCAGGGAGGAGACAGAGCCTTTTGTGTCTCCTCCCTGTGACAACCTGAGGGCAGAGCTGGGCCGATGCTCATGCAGAGCATATAAGCACTGGCTGAGGCTAGGAAGCCACCCAGTGACAGCCCTTGGGATGGTGGCACTGAAGCATGTGGATGTGGTACATATGTAGAGCATTTATAAAGTGGTCTAACATAAACTAAGTTAACCATCCATTGAGGGTTAACTTAGAGGTGGATCCACCATTTTTAGAGCACTTTAAGTCTCATGAACATCTGTTCTGTTATGGTTTTTAAATGTTTTTTGCATGCATAACATGCATTAAATGTAACCCTCTGTTCCTAGCCATGCACTATGTCCAAATAATAGGCCCAAGTCTCAAAGACTTATACATATATGCTTTACCCAGTATCTCTGGGAAAAGCAGCAGTGACACTCATCATACAATTTTCAAAAGTGTCTTAAGTGTCTCAAGATCATAAATGCAATTTTTTTGAAGTCTTTCAGTGACACCTGCGAACCACCTCTTTATTCTGATCAGAAACCTACTTGGGGTTAGAAAGAAATGTATTTCATTGATCCATCATGATCATGTACTCTGGAAAATGCACTCTTCTTTATATCCTCAGAGAGGTACTATTGCATTAATTTGCAACAGAATTCTACAATTTTTACATTATAAAGTTAAAACTGTTAACAGCAAAGGTGAAGGTTAGAAGGGCTAACGGTCAAAGGTAAATGAGATATTGGATTATGCTGATTGACTATGTACCTATGAGAAACAGTAGAAAAGGGAGAGCCTACATTTTTTATGGACTAAAGTTCTTGGAGCAGGGTGGAAGAAATGCATGTTTGGCAGTTTTCTTTCCTACTCCTCTCATAAATCATTAACACCAAAAAAATAGAAATTGACGGGGGAGGTCTTAGCTTATTGGACCACTCACAGAGAGTGCATGCAAGTATTTAATACAAGTGGTGGAAGTCCAGCCATTTTGGGGCACTGGTTGGAATTTCAACTGGTTGGGTACATATACTAGGTTAAACAGCATTATGTGACTAAATTAAGAGTTGTTTTTTGTGTTGCCAATGAGTAATAATCTTAACCAACATAGTATGCAGAGAGGTGGGTGGATGTGTTTTAAACAGAACTCAATCATTTCAGCCATTATGGCAGAACATATAACCTCCTTGAATCAGAGGGGCTCAGCCTTCATAGACTGCAAGGACCGTGCAATCTCCTTGAAGAACACCAAATTAGTGGGTATATTTTATAAAGTCTACCATATTGCCCATGTATATGTTGGGGACTGTTCCCTTTGCTCAAATGAAATGAAAAATTAGAGTAGTGACTGAATATTCTTAGCAAAGTTGGAAAAAAAAAGTGGCTTATTTATGCTTTGGTCTGGCACATTGATTGATGTTCAGGCAGGGCATAAAAATGTAAAGAGGCATATCAATAATAGTGTCTTGCTGAACATGTGTAATTCTTATTAACATTGACTAGAATACTTACCCAGTATTTAGAGGAAAGTATACTCCATAGTATTGTCTCATTGTTGGCATTTATGTCTACATATAATTTAAAAGGTTAGTTTTTAAAATGTGACTATTGAGAAAAGCCATATACAGGGATCTAAGCAATATGACATAATCATCAGTAGAAAAAAAGCTATAATTACATTGGCTCATTAGAGCTGATATGCATTGTGTATTATCATCTGAGGATTTTTTTTTTTGTCATAATTTTTGTTTAGGAATCTGGAGCAAAGAAAAACATAATTCCACCCACCCCATAGGAGGAACCATACTGGGCTTCAATAGAAGATGTTCTTTTGTATCTCAGTTCTTAAATATCAAGTGGAAAAAGCATTATTGTTCAATTTATTTTCAAAATCTGCAATATTATACATTCCAGTGTCCCTATATTATATGTCATATAATGCTTCATTCATGTATCATAGCCTATGACATTTTAAGCTGAAATTACAGGAGTTTAGAGGCACTGACAGACATGCAGATTCCCCACTCTAATTCATGGTGCTTTAAATAAAAGTACCATGTAAAGTATAGGGACTAATTTATATAAAGCACCATGAGTTAAAGCAGCCCCCTAAACCAACAGACATTCTGCACTTGGGTCTGGGAGGTGGGGATGGGGGAATCAGACTCCACTTTGGAGACAATCAAGCAGAGCAGCCATTGTGCAGTTTCTCTCCCTGAGCTCCACCCCACAGTCCAATGCTTCTGCACAAAGGAAGGGGGAGAAGAAAGGGGGAGTAAGCTTCAGGCTGGGATTTGCTTGGCCTGAGCTGGAAGAGGCGATGAAAGGGGGTGGGGGTTTGTGAGGCAGGGTGGGGCTCAAATCCACCCACCCTGCCAGCCCAGTCCATGCCTGAACACACAACAGATTGACCCTAGGGACAAAAGTTCCCTAAAGCATTCCCAAAGTGGAGCACCTTCATCGGATCCCTCATTTGATGAGGGTTAATTTGTCACATGGCTGACTACTTTTAATGTCCTCTGCAACCTTGTACATGTGTCACAGCATGGCTGCAAAGCATTTTCAGGGTGCCAATTGCATGACAAATATAACTTTTGTCTGCACCATTGATGGAGAACAGTAGTGCTTTATCTGTCTTTATCTTTAGCATGGAAGGCTGTCTTGTTTATGTTCCATATTGTTGTGGAAAAAGAACCAGTGAGAATATGGGAGTGGTGATCCTATAATTTTCTATGTGTGTTTCATCTCTAATAAACTTCAATACATAAGGAGGAGCAGATTAGGGAGACAGTTTCCCTCAAAAGCATTGTTTCTGAAAGGCAGCAGTGTACGTTAGATTAAGGCTTTTTAGAATAAGATTAATCGTAAACTAAATTAATGTTGAGGTTATTTTTATTTAATTTACTTTATTTAATGATAAGTAAATCATATACCAATAACTATTACTATTACTTAGTTATATTATATTATGTTTAGTGCATTTAAATTAGTATGGCATCTTCTGCTTAAATATACTAACTTCCAATCTCTTTATGCTAGCAAATAATCAGAGGCCTGCACCATTCTACTATTTTCAGTGGAGTTCCTCCTGACATAAAGACATGATCCAATTCCCATTTTAGATGATAATACTACCTAACTCTTATATAGTGCTTTTCATTTATAGATAGCAAAACACTTAGAGAGAAAGGGAGGTGATCACAAATGTATATGAGATAAAAAAACCCAACAAAATCTTAAGTCCCAGTCTATCCACTGGGCAACATTATCACTCCATAAGTGCTTTAATTTATTAAAATAAATTGGGTCCAAAGTAAAATCAGAATTAGTCCCTATACTTTCCCACATGATTTTTTCATTGGATCTTTTAAAGCACAAATATGGTCATGAATATGTTCCAGCTACTGTCAAGATGTGTTGTATTATAATGCTATATCAAGCACCAAAACCAGGCTCAATGCAATCCCTTCAGTCTGAAGGTACTGCATTGTCTTGAAAATCTGCTTTAACCCAGAGCATTGTTATCCTCAATAAAATTTACTTATGGCAAATATTTGGATACCTGGATACCTTTCTCTTTTCTGTTCCAGCAAATATGTGGTTCGCATGCCAATCCAATACATTCGCTCTCTCATATTGCTCTTTTACTATCACCGTATCATTTTCCTACCCCTTAGAATGATGATTTGCTGCTCCAAAATGCCTGAATGTGCACTTTGGTTGCAGTGAATCTAGGTTCATTTGGAGAAATTAAGCTGTTCATTACAAACTCAGAGTCTAATGGGGCATACAAAAAACAATATCTCACCCCTGCTGCTTTGAAGCAGAGAGATGATCTCAAAATTGTGGGCCAGCTATCACAGAAGCTGTCGTTATTAGCAGGGAGAAGGTGGAATAGGGGGAGTAAGCAATAAACAGTCTTGTCCCC
This sequence comes from Alligator mississippiensis, assembly GCF_030867095.1. Taxonomy (NCBI): domain Eukaryota; kingdom Metazoa; phylum Chordata; order Crocodylia; family Alligatoridae; genus Alligator; species Alligator mississippiensis. Next base: position 88,897,490 of record NC_081824.1, read on the forward strand.
ACTGCACAGCAGCCACTAATGATTTCACCAATACCCTAGGTACCTGACAATTTCAAGACATTAGCCTTCTGAGAAAAGTCAAACCCCTTAATATTTAGGAAGGGGGAGACATTGCCACTGGATGTAAAACAAAATCACAATTCATTTTCAAAAAGAGTTATCCATTTGAATTCCTCCTCTTTTACTATTTTACAGCCTTGTAGGTAAACAGTGGTACAAGGGCAGGCCCTGGTTGAAACCATTCTACCAACAATATAATCTTTAAAGAAAAACAAAGTCTTCATCAACACATTCAGCCTATCTCAATGGGTAACTACTTGTTTACTTGTATTATTAATTTGTCAATTGTATCCTGTCTACAATCTGTCACAGTGTTAGAATGTGCCAGCTCTTCAAGCAGGGAGAAACATGACAGGAGTTAGCAATCTTTACCAGTTGGAAGGGAGTGAGACATAGCAAATAACAGCTAGGCCCAAAATAGCCATTTTACAGCAGTTGTTCCTGCCCTGACATATTTAAAGGCCCAGCCCCCAGAAAGCATTCTGGGAAAAAGTTTGGGGAGCCAGCTAGTCCTTAAAGAAAGTGCTCGTCCATTTTTCATATGAGCTCAAAATACATATGTTTGTTAGTGTATGTTACAAAGGGTGCATCTACACATGTAATTAGTTGCAACTAAATTTACTGCACATTAAGGTCATATACAGTAAGCGATTTTTGGTAGGTGTCTACACATATAGCAACTTGGCACTAAATTTAATACCAAGTCCCTCCAGCCCTACTATGTGCCCTTGTGGCCACTGGAAGGAGCTCCAGCTGCTGGCCCTAGCTGCCAGCACTTGGCAGCCATCTTGAAAACACAGCCCTGCCCTCTTATCCCTGGTCAACCCCTTCCCTGCTCAGGAGCCATGTCCCCAGTGCAGGGGCAACAGGCGGCAGCTTCCTCCTTGCCCACCTTGCCTCCCCATGCCATGGCTGCTCCAGCCCCTGCCCCTACCTCTGCCAGTGATGCTCACTACTCCAGCCCCTGCCAGTGACATGCTACTCCAGCCCTGCCCCTAGCAGTGATGACCAGTGTCCCATGCTCCTGCTGGCCATGGTGCTGGCAGTGCTGCCCCAGCATCCCCCCTCCCCACCCAGGCCCCAGAATAGCTGCACACCTGTTAGTGGGTACAGGGCACTGGATGCAATAGGACCTGGCTGACTCCCTTCTCCTGCGCTCCCTGTTCTAGCTCACCTGTACTGCTGCCCATGGAGCCCCAACCCCACTTGACCACCCCCTGCACCATGATCACTACAGACATGTGTCAGGAGAACAAATCTTTATTTCCCTTACATGAAACAGCCCCTGCTTCCCCCCTCCTTCCTCAACAAAACAGAACCCTTCCACTGCTCACCTCACCCACCAACAGAAAAAAGAGACCAGATTTACAATGCCAATTTCATTTACAATGTCTCTGTTTTACTGTCCTAGAGTAGGGGGCTGGCAGGGGGGGGGGGAGGGGCACTAGGGACAGGGGCCCAGCACCCCAGCCTCAGGCCATTTCGCCATGGGTCAGGGGCCTGCAGTGACCCCAGCGAGCAGCAGTGTTGTGCTGCATCTGCCTGTGATGGCACTCCCTGAGGGTGGGTCCCCTTGAGGCATGGTGCATGGTGTGGGGAAGAGTGATGGGGCCAGGCACAGGTGGGTGGCTGAAGGCCCAGCCTGGGGGCTAGGCCAGAGGCTTCTGCAAGCAGGTGACACTGGAGGACCTGCTCCCAGGCCCAGGTGGTGGCCTGCTGTGGAACAGCAGGAGGGATCAAGGGGTCCTGTGGGGTCATGGATGGGAACCAGGCAGTGGGAGGCATGGACACAACCACCAGGTGCAGAACAATGGCCAGGGTCTGGCAATCAGGATCTTCAGCCTTCACTGCTTGGGCTTGGAGGACCACCTGCTGCCAGAGTACCTCAATGTTCTCCCACTCCAGGGCCTCCATCCATGTCCAGTGCTCTCCCTATTCCAAGCCCCACACTTCCTCCAGGGCAGTCTCTAGGGCAATATCCTCTTCCCACCGGGCCTGCACCCACACCTCCAACTCCTCTGCCACCACCGCCAGCCCCTGGAGCAGGACGGCTCTATCCAGTGTGTGCTGCTGGCACAGCCAGTGTACCCAGGTGGCTCCAGTGCTAGGTGGCAGCAACCCAGATTCTGCATCCCTGCTGGGGCTGGTGGGCTCTCCTCTGGGTCCAGATGTTAGCCCTGAAGAGGCAAGAAACAGAAGCCTTTTATGAGAGTTTGCAAGATTTCATAGATGAGATGATGTGCACCAGAAGCCTCAGATATGGGGTTGGCCCTGCATGGCTGACCAGGGACCATGGTAAGGAAGTGTGCAGGCCCAGGGCCAGGTGGCTATGGGCCAAGCCCCTCTTTCCCCCTTGATCCTCTGGGGCTGGCAGCCCACTGGGTGCTGGCTGCAGGTAGTCTGCCTCCTCTGCCTGCTTCCTAGGGTGGGACAGGCCAAGCTGCTGACAGCACCTGCTGTTACAGCTCCATATCCAGCTCTCCACTTTCTCCCTGCAGGGCACCTGCTCTGTTGTGTTGACACTGTGACGATGGTGCCTGGGCCCAGGGCACACAGGGCTTAAGGACAACTGGGGCAAAAGGCTGGATGCACCCCAATCCCAGCACTTGGGGCCTCTCTGGGGAGTTGCTCTGGGTCCAACATCTGCTAGCAGCACTCAACACAGGGGCATGGCCAGGGACTGGGAGCTGATTGGCAGAGACACTTTATCACAATACCTATGAAGATAGGAGACACTGTTGGAGGTGAGCAGCAGCAGGGAGCAGGTGCTGGTTCTGCCACCAGAGACAGCCAGGCAGCAGCCCTGGGGAGTTATCAGGATTGGGCAAGGGGCACAGCAAGCTGCAGCCCTTTGCAACACTCACCTGCGTCCAACCAGCATCTCTGGAGAAGGGAAAGGGTAGGAAGAGGCAGCCTATGTTCTGCCCAGGGGGGCATACAAGGCCTGCAGTTGTGCTGTGGATTGCACAGTACCCACCAGGATTCTGTGTCGTGTTCCCCAAGGCAAAGAATGGCTGCAGATTTTTATAGTCTGCAGCTAGGGGCTGCCAGAGAGAAGCCCAGCTCTAGGGCAGGACAGGTGTACAACCAGGAGACCAGGAGCTGTGCTCAGGCCAGCCTCCTAAGCACAAGGCAGGGCATACCTGGCACTAAACTTAGTGTTGGGTTGCATCTACACATGCATTACTGCATGTGAACTAATTGCATCTAAATTTGATACCTGCATTTGCAGCTTTCAAATTTAGATGCAATTAGCCATTTATACTATGCAGTAAAGGCATGCACATATAGATGTGTGCCCATACTGCACAGTGAATTTGGCTAAGGTGCAGTAAAGCATCTCATGTAGATGCACCGGAAGAGGATCAGATGTTAACCACACACACTTATAATTTCAACTTTTTTTATTTTATTACTGAGAGTTTTTTGTTTACTCTTGAAATAATTATGTCCTCCACCACTTGCTCTTATAGTAGTAGTAACAACAACAACAATACTGTATTTCCCCTGTGATCTGGATTGTAAATATAATGCTTTACTGCTTTATATTATTTTCAAACTGTAATACTCCATCTTATTTTTATTAAATTCTGGGGTTTATCAGCAAGGGACAGTAAGTATAATTAGAGAAAAACTTTCAGAGGAAGTTGAATTATCTTAAAATGAAAGAGACAGCATTAAAATATGTACAATATTAAATATAGGCCCAAACTTCTATTCACCTTCTTTGATAACATGAAATATAATTCAATAAAACTGAAAGATACAAATTTCAAAACTAATACAAGAAAATACTTTTCCCCACCCCTAACTCATTGCCACAAAATGTATGCAACCCTGGGCTCAATGCTACTCATGCCTTCACCTGAATAGTGGGATCCTGGGATAACCAGTACCTGGTGGCCCTGCTCAGCTCCCTGGGTAGCTGTTGCAGGGTCCCCAAGCAAAGAACCTCCCCTGACAATCAAAACAACCTTGCAAACCATTATAAAATGATTTACAGAATGTAATTATGTACAAGATAACATATAACTAAACAGATAATGATACACAACATAACCTGGTGATGGTGGCTTGATTAATGCTTCTCTAATACACCTTACACCAGGGGAAGGTGCACAAATCGCCCATGCTAAATAAGGAACCAATAAATAAATACATGGATATACCAACTCATAAACCATCTAGAACTTATTTAAACACAGTCTGTAACTTCTATGCTCCAGGATAACTAGAATCATAGAATCATGAATGCCTCATGCCTCCCAAGGTTGTGGGGGCATGACAACCACCTGCAGGCAGCAGCAACGGTGTTGGTGGTGGTGGTGGTGGGGGGGGGGGGGTTGTGGTGGTGGCAAGTGGGAACCACCCGCAGGCAGCCATGCTGACGTAGGTGGTGAGGGTGGGCTAAGCCGGGACTGCACGCAGTTGGCCACAGTGGTGTCAGCAGTGGGGGTGGAGGGGGGTGGAGTGCCAACTGCCCGTAGGTGCTGCTGGCAGCAGCAGTGGTGGCCAGTCCCAGGGGGTTCACTGCCAATCTCAGGGGTACACATGCATCCCCTATGCATTGCCAATACATAGCATTGTAGAACCGGAAGGTACTTTTAGGATCACTAACTCCAGTCTTATGCTGTGTGCAGGAAGTTATTGTACTTAGACAAGCTCAGCAAGGTGCCTATCCAGCCTCTTCTTGAACACCTACAATGATGGTGACTGCACCACCTCTGGTGGGAGTGTGTTCCAGAGTCTAGCTGTTGACCCTGGACTTAATTAGGACTAATTAAGTGCCCAGACAGAGGCTGTTAGTGAGTCCAAGTCAATGAGGGGTGGTTTTTGACCCTGGGTTGGTTAGCAGGTTAACCAAGGCATATTTGATCTCTGCCTAGTTAACTAGGCAATTGGTGAGCTATGATTAATTAGAACACTCACACAGGATGTAAACTGACATGAATAGAATTGTTTATTAAATCACAACAAAAAACAGGTAAGTAAACAACACACCCACATGGTCCCCACAGTGACCCTTCCCAATACAGCAATATAATTCTTATCTTATACTTATTCTATCTAAACCTTAATAAATCTAATCAACAACAATATAATATTCCCTCAAGGATAGGGTAGACTTTATTGAGGGAGAGGAGAAACTTGATTAGGCTCATGTCCCTGCCTCTGGTCTTCCAAGTATGGTCTGCTCCTCAGGCAACTGCTCGTTAGGGCTTACCTTCCCCTCGCAAACAAGGAGGGGTAACCCACAACCAGGACAAGAGTGAGGGAGAAAAGGAATGGGTGATACTTATAATGGGAAGTAGAGGGCCACTGCTTTATGTGATACATGCACCCAGAGGGAAAGAAACCTGGAAAGCCAACCCTATCTACCTCCAGTGGAGATTCACCGCAATGAAGGGAGGAAATTGATGCAGCCTCACAGGTCACTGGAATCCAGCATGACTTGCCTCCACAGTGAACTGGCCAAAGAAACCAGTCAGTCTATCCTAACTCTCACTCCAGTCTCTCACCCTAGCAACACAGGTGTTATTGGGATTAAAACAGGATTGAATATATATCTATAGGTAACAAAAATATATTGAACCATAACAATAGACATTAAAAAGAAACAAGAGCTTTGGAGGGAATCAACAATCTTGAATGTCAAGAAAAAAGCCAAGATCTGAGAATGAGCTTGGAAGGAATGTTTTTCTCAGTGCACAGATCTCATAATTGCTTACTGCAGCACTACTTCATATGAAGAAGATGCTATTCTTCTTGTGTTTCTACATCACATGTGACTATTTGTTACACATGCTTGTGCTCATTTATTGTACTTTGTAATGTCTTTCATTGTACATGTGCCTTAAAACAGCAGGGAGTGCAGCAGGTGTTCCATAGTTTGAGGCCCTGTGCTGTTGTCACAGGTGGTTGAACCAACAGTATAGCCTCACTTCTTCATTACGTCCTTGAAGTGTCCTACTCTGGAATTAAGGCTGTTGGGACATTGCCACTTTTGCCATGGTTTGACAGCCCCTAGTGACAAGGACTTGGCTCCTGGAATGTCCATTTTTCTACTGTCATGTATTTCTTTCAGCCTCTCATTCCACATCTATAGTTGTTTCTCCTTGGGTATGATATTGAGAGGTTGGGTGCTGGTGAGGAATCTCCTATGTGACTACAGATATCTGTGTGCTGTGGGACGGTCATAAAGCAAGTGTATATCATCTTCAGTTTGTCTTGATCATTCTGTCCTGATGATCACAGCTCTCCTGATATCAGGTGGAGTGATTCCAGCCAGCAGGTACATCCTGTTTAGGCTGATAGGCTTCAAACATCCTGCACTACATCATTATCAGCTATCATTCAGAATGGGATCAAGGTACTTAAAGTATATGGATCTCTCTCATACAGGGCATGCACATTCAACAGAGGAGAAGCTGAGAGTCAGAGCAGTGGTTTTGATGGTTGAGGGGATAGTTCCCCATTTCAAGTTGACAAGCTTATATAGAAAGTTGTTCCGAGTGCTCATCTTTGATTTTCTCTTTGTGATGTGTTCTTTATATGAAAACGTTTGATTGAGGGTGACTCTAAGGTAAACTGGATTTGGACAGTGGGATAGTGGGGTCCCAGAACATGGAATGCTGAGCTGGGTTTTCAGATGGAAGGCACATACTTGTTTGGGTTTTTTTGCTGGGCTGTCATTTAATTGGTTTTCAAAGTAGTATGAAGTTAGGCCAATTAGTGCCTCACTTAAGGATTTTTCAGTATGGTCAAAGCCAGTGTTTTGGCTTGTTATAGAGTCATAGAATCATAGAAAATTAAGGTTAGAAGGAATCTCAGGAGGTCATCTAGTCCAACCCCCTACTCAAACCAAGGCCATCCCCAACTACATCATCCTAGACAATGCTTTGTCTAGCTGGGTCTTCAAAACCTGCAAGGATAGAAATTCCACAATCTCTTTAGGTAAGTTGTTCCAGTGTTTTGCCACCCTCCTAGTGACAATGTTTTCCCTAATAGCTAACCTAAACTTCCCTTGCTACAACTTGAGACCATTGCTCCTCTGTCACCTGCCACCACTTAGAACGGTCTATCTTCGCCCATTTTGGAACCACCCTTCAGGTAGTTGAAAGTTGCTATTGAATCCCTTCTCAGTCTTTTCTTCTCTAGGATAAATAAGCTGAGTTTCCTTAACCTCTCCTCATAAGTCATGTTCCCCACCTCCTAACCATTTTCATTGCCCTTCATTCTACCCTCACCAAATTGTCCACACCCTTTCTGAGTGGGGGGCCAAAACTGAACACAGGACCCCAGATGTTGCCTCACCAGTGCTGAATAGAGGGGAATAATTACTTCCCTTGATCTGCTGGCAGCACATGTACCAATGCAGCCCAATATACTGTTAGCCTTCTTGGCAACAAGGGCACATTGTTGGCTCATATTCAGCTTACTACCCACTAATCCTCAGGTTCTTTTCTGCAGAGCTGCTACCTAACCAGTCAGCTACTTGCAGAGCCAGTCAGCCAACTACAGAGCTACTGACCCAGCCTGTATTGGTCCATGGGATTGTTCCATTCTAAGTGCAGGACTTCACACTTGTCCTTATTGAACCTCATAAGATTTCTTTTGGTCCAATCCTCCAATTTGTCTAGGTGTCTCTGAATCTTAACTCTACCCTCCAGAATACCTACTACTCTCCTCAGCCTGGTGTCATCTTCAAACTTGCTGAGGGCGCACTCTATGCCATCTTCCAGGTCATTGATGAAGATATTGAATAAAACTGGCCCCAGGACCAACCCCTGGGGCACTCCACTTGATACCAGCTGTCAGCTAGACATTGAGCCATTGATAGCTATCGTCTGAGCTCAATGACCCAGCCAGTTTTCTATCCACCTTATAGTCCATTCATTCCAACCTGTACTTGCTTAGCTTGCCTACAAGAAAGTATCAAAAGCCTTGCTAAAGCCAAGGTAGGCCACATCCACTGGTCTTCCCATATCGACAGAGCCAGTCATCTCATCATAGAAGCTGATCAGGTGGGTCAGGCATGACTTGCCCTTGGTCATTCCATGCTGTAATGCACAGGTCATCTGCATAGCCAAATATTTTGTTTACAAATCAATCAGTTGATCTTTCATATAGATGTTATATAACAGCAGTACAAATATGCTTCTTTGGGGGCGGTCATTCATCTGTTGCCTGCAACACTCATTATTTCTACTTGCATGACTTTAGAAGAATTAGAATTCAAAATAATGTTAATTTAAGAGTGATATATTTATATTTCTTTTACTTTCCTTTTTGCCAATATCATAATAATCTTGGGTAAGAAGACTTGTATATAATTCCAATTTGTGTGTCTCTTAGTTACATGAGCACACAAGTTATAAGACCCTTGAGTGTTGGCTTAGAAATGATATTTAAAGGTCTGTATTTTTTGGAAATTGGCTTATAGGTATAGATATATGTATTATAAGGGGTCAAGATGGGCATCAGGGGTTCATTAAAAGCAGATGGGCTATATAACACAACAAGACCAATGGATGGACGCAACCTGAAAATTGAGTTGGGTATGCCATAACATGAGATCACAGCCTTCAAGGCAGACAGGTTGTCTGACACAACAAGGACACACAGCCTGGGAACCAGAGCAGTATGTACTATAGTGTCCCATACAGCAAGATAAGTGACACCAGCAACAAGGCCTCAAAAAGCAGGGGGGGGCTAAGTCCCAGTTTTGGGGGAACAGACCAAATTAGGAGAAGGCCTGGAAGACTACATGGTCATGTGACCACAGAGAAACAATGAACCAGAGATAGCCATGGATGAAGAGTCAACAGGAGTCATCAAGGAGGAAGGAGAATACAAAAGCAGAGATGAGATTAACAAAGGGCCCCTCCCTTTGTCCTGTCCTTCCCTGTCCCTCCCCATTTTGCTCCATGAGAGGGGTCCCCATCCCCATCCCTGTCCCCTGGGAAGGGTTCTTGAGACCAACATGGACCGAGGGCATATCAGTAGCCCATCTCATGCACGCCACTGGAGCGGGGCTGTGTGCCTTGGCATCCCACCTCCAGACTGCTGACACCTAAGAGAGAGTGCTTCAGGGTGAAATCTGCATCCTGACCAGATATACTTTGACTCTGATGACAGCCCTAGGATTGGTAGATATAAAATTGCTTGATTGTTTGTGTTGTTGATTTTTTGTTATCACTCTGTATCAATAAATTCACCTATTATCAACTGGCACGTGTTGTGGTTGATCTGAGGGTTGTGCTCACCCAGAACAGAGGTATAGGAGCTGGGTTCCTAAAATCCACTGCCAACACTGAGTAATAATTTAAAATTTAGTAAGGTTCCTTATATTCATCCCCCCCACCCCCCTCCAGAATTTTAAGTTTTCCCACTTACTACAATAGATTTTGCAATCACAATATCCTAAAACCTCAGGGGTATTTGGGGCATCTAAGCTCACCACCAATACCAATTTTATTCTCAAACTGTCAAATAGCTGATGTCTATCTCTGTGATCATCTAAATCCTCTACTCCCTTCCATTTTGTATAATTAATTCAATATTACTTGAAGTAGGAACTTGAATCACATCCCAGTTGAGATTCCTAATTACTAAGCTATAGAGTCAGTCTAATTCTCTCATTGCCAATGATTACTTCATTGTTTATACAAAGTGGAACCAGTCCAATTGGAGAAAGTGAGAGACATAGATCTGAGAATATTTAGTAACCTAGTGAGAGGAGAACACTCCTCCAGAAGTATGGATTTATTTGTTACTCTGAGAGTGCATCTATACAAGACATTTACTGTGGAGCTGCCTAATTAGCTCTGCAGTAAAGTCACAGTGTCTATATGTGCAGCCCTATTAGGCTCCTGTGAACTAATTAACTTTGCGGCAGGTTAGTATTCGTAAACACAAGTACTATCCTATGGCAGTGTTGTTTAGTGTGCAGCAATGCACTTGTAGATGCTGATGGGACTGCCTGGGGCATGAGGGTGCTTCAGTGTAGGGGCTGACTGCTTGCTAGCCCCACACCAGAGCAACCTTGTGCCACAACCAGACTCTTCCCAGCATGTTGAGCTTGGTCAGAGCAGCCTTGGGCTGGCAGACTGACTCCCTGGGCCCCCTGCCAGCTGGGGATGCTTCAACTTGGCTCAGCATGCTGCTATCCCAGATGCACAAGTAAATGTAGCACCGAGGAGCAATAAATTCCAGTGCACCAGAGTTTATTGCTTTGAATTAATCTCATGTGTAGACACAACCTGAATCAGGCAGAGTAAGTATTTGGACATAGGTCTGCTATACCTTCAAGAAATTGTTTTAACTACCTGGATACACTGGAAGAGGAAGGGGAGGGGGGGTGGGATTTCAGATTCACTCTTTCTGTTCTTCTTCACATATAGAAGAAACAAGATTTCAGTGACTCCATCAGGAGAAGGTTCAGAGCTTAGCATTTCTAACAGGAGTAATTTTCCTTGCTAGAAATTGGCGTCTTTCAGTGTGTGACAATTACCTAGGTGCACAAGCCCTGTTCCTTCCTCCTTGTCCCTCCCCCCCTTATTTCTTGCCCTTTCCCACCCCAACACACACATATTTCTGCACATTTAGCTATTTAAGTAATTGATTAGCTTTGCTTTTGGGGAAAAAGTTAATTACACTATCAGATTTACTTATCTCCCCCTTCCCATGCTATAATGTCCCTTTCTTTCTCACAGTAATTCCCAGTCCATGCTCTTCTATCTTCTATGCCAGAGATGGGCAATTATTTTGGCTGCCAGGCCATTTAATGAGTTTTGGAGACCTGTCATGGGCAACATCCTTCTCTTCTCTTCTCTTCTCTTCTCTTCTCTTCTCTTCTCTTCTCTTCTCTTCTCTTCTCTTCTCTTCTCTTCTCTTCCCTCTCTAGAACTCAGCTGAAGCTGTAGTTCACCAGGAGCCTGAACACTCAGCTGTGGACACAGGGAGGAGCTGCTGCCATGCCAGGAGGACAATGACATCAGCTTCAGCTAGGTTCTGGAGGGAGGGAAAGAGGTGGATGGGGAGGGAGCTGTAGATACAGAGAGAAAAAGAGAGAGGGAGACACCGCCACCTGCCCACCGTGACAGCAGCTCCTGGCTAGATCCACAACTGATACCTCTGGCAAATTCCAGGTCAGGGCTCTGTGTGGGAACTTCCACTGCACCAGGTGGGCAGCTGTGGACACAGCCAGTGGGTTCTGCACTGAGGCTTGTGAACCTGCCTGTGGCATCCACAGCTGATGCCACCACCTGCCTGCTGCATGGGAAGCCCCACCTGGATCCACAGCTGATGCCTGATGCTGCTAGGCCAAAGTAATCCTACCCAGCTGCCCAGCACCACACAGTGGCCAGAGTTTCCAGCCACCCATGGGCAAAACCAGTGAGTTGGCGTTCATCCAATCTATGGGCTGGATTGAATCCATTGGCAATCTGGATGCAGACCACAGGCCATATTTTGCCCAGCCCTGTTCTACACTATTTTTTTTTTTGTTTTCTCCTTTTCTGCTGTCTGGTCCACTTCTCTTACCTGCTGCTTGATTCCTGGACTTTGCTCCCAGTCCCTGGACTTTGTTCCCAGTCACCTGCTCTTCTTTTTCTTCTCCCTATTAATTTTCCACCTAAGTTCCATTGTCCCTCTGTCTTGGGCACTCCCCTGTCAAAGTGTTTTTTGACTCCAAAAGTGCCTTACCTAGATTCCTTCACATATATAGCAGTGGGTCAGAACAGAAGCAACCAGCTACCTTTTCTTTCTTGTTTTCAGCTGATTTTTACTAGCCTTCAGGTTCTTTTTAGCATTAAAATAACTGGGCACCTGCAAAAGCAGCTGGAAGCAATGAGATGAGCCAGTACCTTATTGCCAAACAGCTATCTGTGGACCACATTTGGAAAGTGTTTGTGCTTAGAGAAATGTTCTGAAAACTCTCCAAATATGTAAACCTCAAAGTCTTAGTGCACAGTTTTCAAACCAAAAATAAGTAAAAACTTGAAGGTAATATCCAAAGGTACTTAAAGTGAAACTTAGCTGGGATGAAGAGACCTAATTATACATTGCAAACCTGAAAATTGGCTACTGCCTAAGCCTGGGGATGTCTATATTCCATGGTGTCTGTTGATGCCCTCTGTGACCTTGGAGTTCCCTACATACCTGAAAGTTACTTCTTAGCCAGAGTCTAGAAACCAGGGTCAAAAATCTATTTTGTTTTGAGAAATTAAATAGAAGTTGGTCTAGCTAAGTGGAACGTATACTTGGGATTCTATTCCCCATGCATGGTGGACACATAAGAATGCATGTGTAGATTATGTGTAGTAGACTACACTAGAATGTATACAGCTATGCATCTGTGTGTTTGAGAGCACGTCCAGGATAAAGTGGGTCAAGAGGACATTCCCATTTTAGCTGAATGATTAGGGAACTTTTCTGGTAACCAGCATGTTTGTTTCACTCTCTTTTTGAGGGCCAATTAAATTAAGAGCATTTTCTGTACAGCAGCACAGATGGCTGTAACTTAGTGGCTAGGCTGATCTCTTGAGGGGTGGGAGATCTGGCAGAAGACCATATAATCACAAGAAAGTAGGATGAAGAAACCTCACAAGGTCTTCTAATCCAGCCCCCTAATGAAGGAAAGATTGTCCCTACCTAAACAATCCCAGTTAAGTTCTCTCCAACTGCTCTCGAAAATTTCCAGGAATAGAAAGTCCACAACTTTTGTTCCAATGCTTGATGTTCCTTATTAGAAACCTCCTCCTAATCTCCAACCTAAATTTTCTCAGCTGCAGTTTGAAGCTATGTTCCTAATCCTGTCACATGTGGCCTACTACACATAATTAATCTGCATATGCATACTTATATGTCCTCTTTATAATTGCAAATCAGATATTTGAAAACTGTTATCAAATCCCCTGCCTTAGTCTTCTCTTAGGTCTTTCAGTTTTTCCTCATAAGTCATGCTTCATAGGCTGGTAATCATTGTTGTCACTCTCTGCTGAACTCTTTCCAATCGTTCAGCATCTTTCATGAAATATGGGGCCCAAAACTGCTCCAAGTAAGGCCTCTCTAGTGCTAAACATGGTGAAATAATTGTTTCCCTTGGTTTGCAAGGGACAACCCTATTAATAATAGAACCATAGAATCATAGAAAGTTCAGGTTGGAAGGGACCTCAGGAGGTCATCTACTATAACTCTCCACTCAAAGCAGGACCATCTCCAACTAGATCATCCCAGCCAAAGCTTTGTCTAGCCAGGTTTTGAAAGCCTCCAAGGATGGAGCTTCCACCACCTGTCTTGGTAACCTGTTCCAGTGTTTTACTATCCTCCTAGTAAGAATATGTTTCCTAATATCTAGCCTAAATTTCCCTTGGTTTGAGACCCTTACTCCTTGTTCTGTCATCTGCCACACTGAGAACAGTCTAGCTCCATCATATTTTGAACCACCTTTCAGGTACACACCAGTAGGCAGCCTGAGGGGACTCCAGGCCCCTGTGTTCCCCAAGGCAGAACACAGGCCGGCTGCCCTGGCATGCCTGCACACTGGCACTGCTGCCTGGCATCAAAGTGTCATGTGCCTACCAAGCCTGTACTATCCAGCCCTGCAGGCTGCTGCAATCTTTTGTTGGTTCCAGTCAGGCCTGCCAGCACCCAGACCCAGCTACAGGCAACTTCTGGCTACCTGGGCCAGCTCCATGTGCCTGCAGCCCACACCCAGCACCCTGCCCTGAGCCTGCAGGTGTTGTGAGGCACTGCCTCTTCTGTGCAGCTGCCGGTCCCATGCCAGGCCCCTGTGCTGGGTGCTGCAGGCAGCTTCCCAGGTCCAGCAGCACAGGGAAAGCCACATGGAGGTCCAGAGAGCTGGTGAGGGACCCATGATGGTGACATCTTCACTGACACTCATGCCCATGCCTGTGCCCACCACCTAGGGCCCATATTGTCACAGGAGGAGACTGGTGACCTTGTTGTTCTGTGGGCCAAGGTGGAGTTGCAGTGCAAGTTTGAGTAGGGCAGGTGCTCTAACATCCACATCTATGAGGGGCTGTCAGCCCGGATGCAGGAGTGTGGGCACAACTGGTCACTGCAGTAGTGTCACATAAAAGTCAAGGCCTTGTATGCACAGTAGGTGGCCATCACCAATCACAATCATCAGTTGGGGAGTGCCAGTAAATCCTTGCCCTTTATGTGGCAACTAATGGACATCTTTGCACGCTGGCACCCAGGCCACAGCCATGCTGTCTACAGCAGCACAGGCAGCCTGCACAAGGCCCTGCCCTGGCCTGGCACCTGTGGTGACAAGTCACTGGGGGAGGGCCCCTCAGGTGTCCCACCAAGCTCCCTGGCTGCATCCTCCACCAGCAGCTCGGGTAGCCCAGGAGAGCACCTGCTGTGCTAGTTGTGCAGCTCAGCCCCTGCCATGAGGTGCAGCCAACCATGACACCACTGGCAATTAGCAGTGCCAGCTACTACCTTGACAGGGCTCCTGGCCGGGGACCCGCTCACCATGCCCTGTTGTCTGAGGACACCGCCCAGACCTGCACACCATCACTGACAACCATGACCATGTGAAGCCACCAGCCATGTCATCTTTGGACACGTGGTAAGGCCCACACTGAGAGGAGGGCTCCCTGTGCCCCCGCTCCAGCCCCTGCCAGTGCCTCTGGCCCCTGTCCTTACCCCACACTGCCCAGCCCAACCACAATCCCCTGGCTCCTGGTTCCCCTGCACATGTCAATTCTGGTGGCAATGTCCTCCTCAGCAGTGGGGGCAGGGAGGTGTAGCCACAGGTAGCCCTTCAGCTGGCAGTGAAGGTTGTGGGGCAGCCTGATCTTGCCCCCCACACCATTGTAGCTCAAGGTCCCATGCCAGGTGTGTAGGTGCACCCAGGGCACCATGATAATCATCATCAGCAAGTCATAGTGGGTGAGGCACCACTTGGCCTGTGCAAACAACTTATTGTGCACCATCCAGGTTATATGCAGTAGGGGCATGCTTGGGGAACAGTGGTGGTGTGGGGAAGTGGGGAGGGCTGGACTTAGCTTTCTTCCTTAACCAGACCCACAATCTGAGGCTAGGCAGTGCACAGAACCTGGTACAATGCATCTTATATCTGAAATGTAGCAAACTCACATAAACAGCTTCTGTTTTCATGGTTCTACAGCTGCACACAGAAGAAAGGCTGAACTTTGCATCCAGGATGCAGCTCCCAGGTTGCCACCACCCACAGCCGGGGCCCTGTGGATGTTCTAGCTCCGCCAGAGGAGGACCCTGGACAGAACCCTCCTCCTGGACTGCCTGGTCATGGTGTTGGAGGACTGGCTGGGGGATGGTCAGGCCTGGTGGGTGGAAGACAGGTCCCGCAAGAACACATGGGACCAGTGTAAGGAGGTGAATAATCAGCATGAGGAGATGAGGGACTGGGATGGCAGGGAGTTCTGGGCACAGCTTGTGGCCCTAGATTGTGAGCAGTTGGAAGCCCTGTGGGAGCAGACTGTCATCCTGGTCCAGGCAGTGCAGGTCACAGATCAGGACTGCTGGGTCCTGAACACTGTTCTAACCCTGGGAGTCACCTTTGTGCTACCCACTGCCTGGCCCTTGGCCCTAGACCTGCCCACCCACAGGTAGCTCCCTGCTGTGCAGCAGCAGGCTCCTGCCTGGGCCTGGGAGGAGGTCCTTTGCTGCCTCCAGCATCCAGAAGCTCCTTCCCCAGACCCTGCCCCACATCAGGTGCCACCCAGATCCCTCACCACCTCTGGCCTTGTGTCCCTGGGCTCTACCCTCTAGGTGTCCCTACTCCATGCTCCCCTACCCCCCAGATAGCCTACAAAAGACATTGTACATATTTTTCAGTGGGAAGAAGGTGTTTAATTATTGGTGAGCGGGGGGGATCATGGAGGGGCTCTATTTGTTGAGGGGGGAGATTGATGTGAACGGAATAAAAACATTTTTCTTGTGAGACACGTCTTCAGTGAGCGTGGTGCTGGGTGTGGGCAGAGAGGGAGGAGGGGTTCATGGGTGATGATTCAGGCAGCCTAATATGCAGAGTGCTGTAATAGGTGGCCAGCCAGCACCTCTCACACCCAGGGCCCTGGACACCTCTGGTGGGTGAGCAACTCAGCTGGGCTTCTGCAGTGTGGGTTGGGGGAAGCCTGCTGCTACCACTGTCACCCCAGGTAGTGGTCCTGCTGCCAGGCATCTTCCACCCACTGCAGCTTCTCTGCCAAGGCCTCACATAAGAACACCCCCCAGGCTAGATGTTATGCAGAACACAAGCTACAATGATGACCCAGGGGAGGTTGACCTCAGTAAACTTGAAGCAGGCAGTGAGAGTGTGCTAGCTGCTCTTGAGGCGGCCGAAGCACACTCCACCAGGGTGCAGATGTGACCCAGGCAGCAGTTAAAGTGGGTCTGGCAGGGGTCCAGCTGGCCAGTATAGGGCTGCATAAACCAGGTCAGGAGTGGGTAGGCCAGGTACCAGATGAGGAGGGGAGGGACCACCATGGCTCCCAGCTGCAGGCCCAGCACCCGTGGCATGAACCGCTCACTCTCCACCAGGCTCAGCAGGCTGGAGTTCCTGAAGATGTGGGCATCATGGGTGCTACCCACCCAGCCAGTGCTCATGTGTGTGAAGGGCCCTCAGTGGTCCATGATGGCCTGGAGCATCACAGTGTAAAAGCCCCTCCAGCTTTATTAGGGGTGGTCTCCATGGGGTGGGCAGTTGGCAAGGATGTGGTCCTGTCCAGGGTCCTGATGTACTGGGGGAATCCCAGGGCACAGAACACCCCCCCCCCCCCCACCACCACCCAGGGAATCATACACTTGCTCGACACCATTTACTTGCGAGTAACTTAGTCATGAGTAAACTGGTGCTGCAGCAAATGCACATGTAGACACACCCTCTAATGCAAACAGTGATAACCTAGATATGTGAACTGAACCAGATCACAGAACATCCTCCTCAGACCCCAGAAGATGGGCCTCAAACTGGAGTCATGGAAAGGTGATGAACCGCATCTCAATCTGGGACAAGGAGAGAATCACCTCCACCACCACCAAGGACATGAAGGGTAACTGTGGATACCCACTAAAATCATAGAATCATAGAAAATTAGGGTTGGAACAGACCTTCTTTGCAACTAGGGAATACTGTTAGCTCATATTCAGCTTATTGCTCAGGAGCTGAGGTAGGTGGTGCCTGAGGGAATTGCTAAAAGGTGCCACTTGAGAACACCCTTTGCAAGGACTGAGGCTCTTTCTGTTATCGTTCTTTTAAATGTAATCTTGTGTTTGTTGGGTAGCGAGGAAAGATTTATGTATTTTTGAGGGCAGCCACAGATCATCTGTAGGAGATGGGTGGGTCCTGTTGAGTGGGAGTAGAAGGGGAGAACGGGAAAATAATTATACATAAATGTGAATGGGGCTGGTTTTGGCTGGAGTGTTTGCAGGATGTGGGGGATGGGGTGAAGTTTTTCAAGTGCTGTGGTGTCATTTAGGGAATCTACTGCTGTTTCTTAGCTGTGGGTTCTTTGTTGGCCACTCTGAGCCTGTCTGGATAGGACAGGGTATAAATCTAACTAATGATAATCACCTACTGCAAAATATAAGGATTCTGAGTTCATATTAGCAGTATTCTTCCAGACCCTTTACAATAACTGTTATGATGAGAAAGGTGCTATACAAATCAAAATTGCTTTTTTGATATTCATAAAAGCAATAACATACTTCAGTAGGCAAGGTGAGTCAGGAACATGAGAACTTTATAGGTGGTTGAAGGCCATTAAACTTTGCTCCCCTGCCTCATAATGAAGTGATTGTGAGTAGAAATCCTGGAATAGTCATTTCACAGATAGACACCCACATAAACCTTTGACATTTGATGCTATCTTATACTAATAGTATGTATTTTTTTTAAACCATAGCACTATATATTTTTAATAAGTGGAAGAGCAATATATATTTCTTTTGCATTAAAGGGTAGGGAATATATAATAATGTCGTCTTGCCTTGTATATTAGAAGAAAATATGTTCCATTTTTTTAAC
The DNA here is from genome assembly GCF_030867095.1 of Alligator mississippiensis. NCBI lineage: Eukaryota > Metazoa > Chordata > Crocodylia > Alligatoridae > Alligator > Alligator mississippiensis. The sequence continues at coordinate 88,915,593 of NC_081824.1, forward strand.
CTTCCTTGTCATACTGTCATTTTTGGTTGATGTATCCCTTGCACTAGTTCTAGGGAAGAAATGTGATTCTGAAAGGAATACAAAGTTTACAAATCCTCTGGAGAAAGCCAATGGGAACCTTTCAGGAAAAAAAAGTTGAAAAGAAATGTAACTAATATTTCAAGTGAGTACAGAGGTAATGACACACAGTGGACACTAACCTTTTTATATTTGACCTAAATATAAAACTAAAGGTACCAGATATAATAGCTAAATGTGTTATAAGAGTATACAACATACTACCAATCACATTATATAATTGTTATTTATTTTAGTGTTTTAACTTGGAAAGAAAGTCTGCACAGGATTTCACAGACTGTTTTATCTGGTTGCCGTATGTGATAACTGTGGAAACACAATAGCATGGCTTTTTCTGCTATAAAAAAATCATGGAGTTGTTCCTTTACTATGAGTAATATATTACAGAAAGCTTTATATTTCCCAAATCTCCAGAATGTATGGCTTTTTGGTTCAGAATAGCATTGCAATCTCAAAATTAACTTCCTCCTAGGTTACCTGTATAATAATGTAAAACACTGAAAAGAAAAGCAAGCAAAAGAGTTTCTTGTGTGGTCTGGTTTCTCTTTATGGCCCTAGGGTGAGTAATAAGATGCTTTTCTATTAGCCCTGTATTAAAGGTTAGGATTAATCATTACCCCAGTGAGGAGAAGATTGAGGTGTAGTGAGATAGCCTTAAGCTTTATACTTTTTACATCTCCTTTCTCTACTAGATCTGCCTTGCTTCTATCTACTGAAATCCTTTTGGAGGGAGAAATGTGGGTGTACCATGGTTTTTCAGAGCATGAAGAGCAATGTTTAAAAAACAAGGGAATTCTAAAATATTGGGGGAAAGAAGAATAGTTAACAGGTCTGAGCTGAGGAAATCCAAGACTCTGTCTAATTTTTGTAGTCGTAGTGACAGAGACTTCAAGAGATGCCTTTGGCTTTGACAAGGTTTCCCTCCTTCCCAGATATCTTCTCCTTGTCTTTGGGTGAGCTATGTTCAAGAAAAGGGAAACCTCAGGCAATATTGCCACCCCCAATATTATATGGCAGGCCTCTAGAAAAGTCCTAAGATTTTAAATATAACACCAAACATTTTTATTTATCTCGTGACCTCTGAGCCATTAGGGTCATGCATTTTCTAATTGCTAGGCTTTTCCCCTTGTTATCATACACAGTAGAAATGAACATTGTTTTAAAATAATTCCTGGAATTTTCTTGAAATACAATTTCAGTATCTTTAAGAAAACAACATGTGCCAGGGCTCTCAATAAAGTCATGAAAATTACCCTGGTCTGTGGAACCTCTCCTATCACTCCACAATAGGACGCTGTGGCAGTTCAACCCAGCAATATGAATTGTTCATGAAACAGTTATGTTGGGAGCCATTTCTACCATTCTGGCAGCTGGCACATTATTTGTAAGGAAATGGGGAAAACAGCTTTTCTGGATTCCTAGATTCTTTCTACACATTTTATAATACCTATATTAGTAGTCTACAATCCCTGGACTGCTTTACATCTCTGGGATTTACATGATGTAGGTTAGTAGCTTTATTCACTTGGGCAGCAATTACTTTCATTTGAAAAGGAAGAATTAAGAAAATATATATGTATTTTAATATTCTTTAGTACAATATTTATATCTTGAACACAAGTTAATCATCCCATTTGCTCTTCATTTAATTTCAAGTTGCGTCTATTCTCTCCCTCAGTAAGAAAGGACACCATGTGATGAACCAGCCCTTTGCAAACCAACGGGAAGTTTTCCATGGACCCCTGTGCAGGAATCAGTGTGATAGATGGTCCGGTACAGAGTCTATTACTGCAAAATTGCTTAAGTTAAATTCGGCTTATAGAGAATATTCTAATAATTTATGTAAGGTTAAAAATGTAGCTCTGGAATAAAGAAAATGTGTCTTGAATAGTAACCTCTGAAATAATATATTGGTCTGAAATTGTATTTCTTTGATGCTTTCTTTGATGCCTCATAATGGAGTTGGTGAATTAACCCCTGGCTCTGAAAATATTAATTATTCCATTCACTTGCTTTAGATATCCTACAGATATTAGCTGATACAGGGGAAGATGAAGAAAAGATATTTATATGACAAAATATTCCAATTATAACCTTTCTTTCATTTCCAGCAAATCTTTGTAATAACAGTAAACCCAGAATAACAATGTAAGCAGAACACCATCTGTTTATTTTTTTTAATTAAAAAGATTTCATCTCAGCTGTGACAAATACATTACTTACTTCATTTCTTCCTTCTTTTTCCTCCTCTTCCTTTTCTTCTTCTTCTGTCCACTTATTTAATTTATTTTTATTTTTTTGCATAAAATCTCTTGGGTTCAAATATTGTAAGATTCTCAGTTCCTGGTTAGATTCTCCCTCATTTATATTCACCTCCTAGTGCATGCAAAGACAGGGTCCTTGGCAGTATAGTTTACTGATGGGGAGGTACTACACATTTCTCTTTGCTAGGGATCCTACTGGAAGTCAATACAATTGAAAAGAGATGATTTTAAGAAGATACACAAGCCCAAAGTAAAAAAGGGATATAAGCATGCTACTTATTTTTTTGTTATAATTTACCATATTTTCTAGTGCATAGGACACAGTCTTTTCCACAAAAAATAAAGTAAGATGCTGGAACTATTGTAAGACTTTTGAAACTGCCAAAGGAAATATACTAGGTAAATTAAATTAGATACCAGTACCTTGATTATGATCATGGAGAAGCCTCTAAGAGTTAGCAGGAAGAAGGGCATACACGGAAGCACCTGCTTTCATGTATTGGGCACCCCTGGCACATTGCTTTTGGGAAAAATGAGGAAAGGCCATAGCAGCCCACCAGTATCCACCCCTGTGTATATCTCAGACAAAACTTTCATAGACTGCCATCCCCATTGGTCTACCTTTCACTGGGCTTTGGCCCCTCCTCCCATGTGGTTCAACAATGAAGATTTCTGTCAGAGATGAAACATCATGCCAAATCTTTTTTCATACCCTCTACCTCTGTCACACACACCATTTTCTCTGTCAGTTGCTGTGAAGACACACACTTTTATCTTTTTTTAGGGAGTAGTGCATCTTGTAGTTTACATGTTTACATAGATCTGAAGTCCTAGCCATCTTAGCACAGACTCCTATGTGCTAGTACTTAGGCAAAAAGACATATCGGTATTTAAAAATACAGCAAGTGTGCATGTTCAGTATGTCCATTGTTTTGAATAAGATCTTAGAAATATAGACTAGTAGGGCTGAAAGGGACCTCTGACAAGCATGGTCATGAGGTATGTAGTGCCACAGACCCATCTGCAGTGCTGTACACTGCACATGAAGACATTGCTAATTTTTTGCCCCTGGAATAAATAAAACCCATACCTAAAGAAAATGGGGTGGTACACATGACAGCAGCACATGCTATCCAAAACTGGAGCCTGGCCAGTCAGAGCCACATTCTGGCTAGTGACCAGACTCCCCAGGTAAGGCTGCTCGGGCCAGTAAAGTTGATGGTCTCCAGCCTCCCTTACCCCACCTGGGGCAATGTGCTATACACCAGAGTTCATGTGGCATGGGCATTCCCTGAGAACCAGTAGCAGTGGCACACATTATGCCACTGCTACTTGTCCCCAGGGAAGCACATGTTCCTGCTTGTGAGGACACGCCCTAGGTGGCCTATTCCAATGCTTAATTATCTTCATAATGAGAATGTTTTTTTCCTAATGTCCAATTAATTTTTTTCTTGCTGCAATTTAATACCATTGCTGCTTGGGTTGTAATCTGCCATGACAAAGAGTAATCTATCTCCATTTTCCTTATAACCACCTTTCAGATATTTCAAGTCTTCTCTTCCTCAAACTAAATAATCCTAGTTCTTTTAGCCTGTTCTCATGAGTCATGTCTCCCAGGTGTTTTACTATTTTTGTTGATTGACACCCACTGTGGCCTCCAGGTCCCTTTCTGTAGTACTTCAGTCTAGCCAATCATTGCCCAGTCTATATATATATATATATATATATATATATATATATATATATATATATATATGCATGGAAGTCTGTATTTGTTCATGTTAGTATTCTCTCCTCTAGTCACAAACTAGGTTTCCATTCAAAGTATAGATAATAGAGCATCCCATTTTCACCTAATAGTTAGGACACTTACCCAGAAATTGGGAGATTTATGTACTAGGCCCACCTTAGGCTGAGGAGATTTTAACCCACCCCTCTGCTTTCCAGAAAAATGCCATAACTACCATTTATGGACTAGACAGAAATGTACCAATTAAACTTGGACCTTCTGTTGAAACTGGCCAGTTGACTTACCAATGTCATAGTTTCCAGTCCCTCAATATGAGGGATGATAGTCTTCAGTAAAGGACAATCCAAGATCCAGATTTTTTACTTCAGACATAACAAATAGTTCTGAGAGGTAGACATAGATCCTGGTGATGTTGGGACACAGCTTTCCCTTTGTCTGTTCTTGTCTTTCCTTCTGTCTTTTCCTTGTCTCTCTGCCTCCATGGTAAGGTGAGTTTGCTTGAAATGATCAATGCCCTGTCATATATCACAGTGCCACTGGGACATGATTTAATGCTTGAGTCTCCCATGCATTGATGTTAATATTGCATTTCTTTAGATTGGCCTTTGTGGTATCCCTGAATATCTCTTTTGCCCATCTCTAGAGTGGTGACAATTGGTAAATTGGGAGTATAGGATCTATTTTGGGAGTTGGCTGTCAGGTAACCTTTTGACATGTCCTCCTCATCTAGGTTTTCCTTGCCATCAAGTTCAGGTTTACTTTCTGTGAAGTACTGTATGATTGCTGATGCGCAATGGCATCCCCATCTTAAAGGAAGACACACACAGGTATCTTCCTCCAATAGCAAGTCCTACTGTGATGGGTGAATGGGACAGGGACAGATGGCTGTGATTACTGGCAGCCCCTATTCATGGACCTACACAGAGGTGATGATTATATGATGGTTGTTTTGTACTCGGAACTGAGCCAGGTGTGCAATTCAGCAGCTGCAATCATAACTGAGCAGGCTAATTTAGGATCCTCTCTGTTGAGGGGGATAGAGAAAGTTCCCTAAACATAGTCCATCTTATCTCACCTGACTGGAAAACTGCATCCAGTGGGAACAGTATATCTGTGGTCCAAATCAAGTAATGACCTAGAAAGCAAGACACCCTTCATGACATAAAAGTGCTTTTTCATAGGACTACAAGGGAACTTTGATGAGACTTAGGCTCTTTAATCACGCTGGCATTTTTGTCAGTTTTACAAGGGACTAACCATTATTACAGTTCATATACTGTCTCTTATAGAGAACTTCTGTAAGTGGACAGTAAGAAAATGGGTGAAGTAATTTTTGCTAGTATTGTATTTCTAATTCCAGTCAGTTTTTGTTGTAAGTGAAGATAATTTTAAATATTTGACATGCTTGAGAGGTACAAAAAACGTTTAAAGATTGCAACACAAAATAAATAAAAATATGTGGCATGTGTAGGCTTTTCCAGAATATGATCAGTGCATATAGAAATCACACAGAGGCCCTACTAACAGCACGAACTGAAGTTGACCTTAGTGAAAATGAAACTAGGAATACCATATATAGCTTTCATAGACTTGCTGGTAAAAACAATCCCAGTAGGGTACAGGGCCTGGGGCAAAGCAGCCTGCGCAGGGCCCCCTTCCCAGATCACATTTACACTAGGGGCTCAAAGCCCCAGCATCCAGGATATGGTAGGATGGGTGGCAGCCAGAACTTCTAGCCAGAACAGGCAAAGAGACGTCCAACCCACCAGGCGGGAGCGTGGGCTAAACTTCAAATGCAGCAACTGCAGCCTCTCTGCCAGGCTCTGTGGGGCCCCACAAAGCGCGGGGCTCGGGGCAGTTGCCCCAATTCGCCTTCCCCTAGGGAAAACCCTGCGTCCTGAAAAAAAGCTTGTTAACCTCCAAGGCCAACAGATAGAAAATTATTTGATAAGACCTTAACTCAAGTGTGGTAATATTACTCCAGGTGTAGAAATGGCTGACAGTGAGGTGTTGAAGGCATTGTCAAGATGCACAAGAAGGATAGATTTTTGTTTTATGAATCTAAATAAGAGATAGGTATCCAGGTCATAGTCTTATTGGTCTAAAGGAAAAAAAAGCAATCAGGACTCATAGTAGAGGTGATATCTTTTATTAGACCAACAAGATTTTTGCAACTAAAAAATCATTAATTGGAAGCTTTTGGGCACAGACCCCCTTCATCAGGCAACAGAGAAAATATTGTAAATGTTTTCCTGGGTAAAAATGAAAATTTATATTTCATAGGATTTCACAGAGGAGTCAATAGATGGAAAACTCCTCTGGGCAGACAGTTCCTAGTTGGTAAGGAGTCTCTCTGCTCTCTTGTGAGGCTCTGTTATAATGCAAATTACCTTGAACCAAGGCAGGAGTAGTATCGTAGGTTTCAGGTGGTCACAGTTGCTTCCTTCTTGGGAAATTATGAAGATTTCATTTTAAAAAAATTGGCTAAAATTCGATATTGTCCATGTATCAGGTATTCAGCTTGTAGCTGTATTGGTCTAGAGGAAAAAGCCATATACATTTAACTATAACTACTATAGGACCAATGAAATAAAATGTTTTGTCTATTTTCATGATTTTTGTGCCTTGTTTGTTGTGATTTTCTTTAAACTTTATTTTTAATCTAGTAAATCAGTGCCCATTCCAATAGTAATATTTCTATAGTGATAACCCCCTAACACTTCCAAAACTATCACCAAATTATTTTTCAACAATCTGTAGGCAAGCATGTGGTTATGTGGTAATGTCAAAGGAGTTCCATTTTACATCTCTACAATATTCATCCCAGTATGCTCTTGCTTGACTTGCACACATTTAGGTAGTGGAAACGTTTAGGCAAATCTAATTCTTACAATGAAAATATGAAAGAAGCTTGACCTCCAGTTCTTTCTTTAGAAGAAAGTGAAGACTGTTATTATCACTTTTTGCTGTTTCATTTAAATAGCAATGAGATTGTTAGTTATTTTAACTATAATACAAATTTGATTCCTCTTAATTATATGTTTATATTTAACTTAATGGAGCTTCTGCTATAGTAGCCAACAAACAGAAAGAGTTTACATGAGGTTTGTCCCTGGTGAGGAAGTGCATACTTGTCCCACTAGGAGTAGCTAGTTTTTTGTGGTTTGATTAAATTAAGTATTCTAGTGACTGCAATTTGTTTGCAGAGTCATTTGGGGATTTTATAGTTGAGTAGGATGGTCTGTGCATCTAACAGAATTTGTAGGAATCATTTATTCCCTTTTAAAGCTAGAGACAAAGAAAAGAGAGTGATGGCAAATGAGCCAGCAAACCTAAATACTTTGAATGACAAAGAATGGGTGCAGAAGATGTAGAAAAAGTTTATGAAATGAAAAAGTTTTTTTTTAGAAAAAGTTTATGAAATGAAATTGGTGATGAGGGTGAGGTTCAAACAAGGATTTGGGCAAATGATGGAGGAGAGGAGAGGAGAGTAGAAATTATGGAAACAACTCAAGATTTGCAGACACTTACTGAAAAAAAAGGATTTAGTGGACAGACACCTAAATGAAGATGGTAACCTGGAAGCATGAGACCACTAGGACAAGGCAGAGGAAAAGACCTGATAATGAGAAATCATGTTAGGGAACTGGTCTGCTGCACTAAAAAATGAAAAGAATAAATGAAACCAATTTTAGAAGAATAATTGTGACTGAAGCAGGTAGTGAAGGTTACCTGTTATTCAAAACAGACACAAATGCAGATTAGTGGGATACCATTATAAGGAAATGATGTGCTAGATTATTAAGAAATAAAAAGGATCTCATGGATAAAAGACATTGTGGTTAAAAAAATGGGAAACAATGGTAAAAGGGATTATATTGGAATAGTAGTGCTGTAGGTGTTGTACAGATCTATTGGCTGGATTTGGAAGAAGGAAGATCTCAATAATGTTATTAGTTAGGTAAATTGCTTCTACCTTTATACAGTAAAACAAATACTACTTATAGAACAAATACTATTAATAGTGGAATGGTCCATTTATTTTTTCAATGTGACAGCAACCAATTTCTTCACCAGATAGTTAGGGAATTAGCAAAAGGTTGGTAAAATAATAACCTTGAATTCATAATGATGAGTTTATTAAGTTTAAATAAAATAGAAAGATAAAATATTGCTGCAGCAAACACACTTGATTTTTAAAGGGCATTTTTTGATAAACTAAGGAAACTTGTTAGTGAAATCAATTGGAATGATGCAATTAAATTCTGAAAGTAGAAGAAGCCTGGAATATCTTTAAATCTAGGGTGCTGAAACAGCCTGAAATTTCCATCCTAAATAAGGTCAAAAACTCCCAGAAAAGGGGTCCAGACCCTCATGTCCCTAAATTCATAAGTGAAAACTGACAAAAGGCAAAGTCTGCTGGACCTTGTAAAACATATTTTAAAAATAGCAAAAGTAAAAATAAAAGTAGTTTCAGCCACATAAAAAGAAGAGAGAATGAAGAAGTGGCAATGCTTTGCAATATGAATTATGTAAGTAAATACATCCCTTCTGTTTTCCAGAAGATAGATGAGGAAAGGCATGAGAGCAAAGACAGGATGCCTCATTGGAAATAAGGGCATGGGAAGGAATTAGGGCATGCACTCAATTAGGAAAGAAGAGATAATTTATATTCCAGAATTCTGAACAGGACAAAAGAGAGAGAAACAGAAGGAAACTTATTACCTTAAGTATTGAAATACCCAGTCCATTAGCAAGTATTTAAAAAATATCTATCATATAAATATTGCTTATATATTATTGAAAGGTAGAAAATATAGTACAAGGGTGTCAAACACTTCTGACCCTTTGCCTTAGATGAGTAACATGGAGCAAGTCCAAAAGCTGGATCAGGACTATGGACCACCCCCTTACCTCCGATCCACATGCCTGATCCAGCACAGGTGGCACCTACCTAGGCATGTCTGGGTGCTAGCCCTAGTAGGTGCTGCATACAGCACAGCCCAAAACCAGTTATGAGTGACATCCTGGGAACCAGCCTAAGCAAATGCAGCTGGGAGCACACATCCCAGGCACTGTGAGAAGGGTAGCACCAAGGGCCAGATTATGAAGCTCTGTGGGCCAGGGCCAGCCCATAGGTCATATGTTTGACAACCCTGATGTAATATCTAAATTTAAGAGGGTGAGGCTGAGGGTAGGGGAGGGGGAGTGACCCAGGTAACCCAGACCAATTATTCTGACCTTAATAGTGTACAACCTTCCACAATTTATGTTGAAGGAAAATTAATTAGAGGCAGAGGGGTAGTTGGAAAATAGGATTAAATCTGCTATCATGGGTTTTCCAAATGCAGTTAATTCTAGATTAAGTCACGGTTTGATATCTGGAGATCAGGAGCTAGGAACCAGACCAGCATCAGAAGCTAAAGGGGCATAAACAGGAAAAAAAAACAAAACACATAAGCATTCAGGCTAAGTACAAAGGAGTACCAACATAGATAAACAAGTAGTGAGAGGGCCACTGCTTATATTTACCAGTCATGCCCATGAAGCTAACTAGGTCCAGTTGCTAGCTACTTAGGCAGCTGTCAGCCAGACCCACTCAAATAATCAGTGCCAGCTATAGACTAGTCAGCCTACCTGCTGCTCTGACTCCTAATAATCTGTCTATTGAAATATTGCACACTAGATAGAATCTCTCTAGCCTTGAGTAAATCATTTGATATGCTGTCCACAAGCAAAATTATTAATAAAAATGGAGAAGATAGGGATTGGTTAAAGAATTTTAAGGTGGATAAGGAAATATCTGAAGAGAAAATGAAAAATGTAGTATTGAAAGTGGAAGTAAGATAGAAAGCCATTATTTCTGGAGTTTCTCAAGAAGCAATTTTATTTATTATTTTTATTGATGACCTTACAATGATGAAATTTTCTGATGACACAAAATTGGGAGGCATAATAAATACAAAAGAGGAACAGTGTCACCTTGATAACTGAAATAATAGCAACTGGAGGAAATTCAATATTAGAAAATAAAGTAATGTGCTTAAGGAACAATTATCAAGCATTTCTACTATACAATGGGAATTCATCTTTGGAAGCAACTAAAGGACCTGGCTATCCTAGGGGCACATCTACACATGCACTTCAATGCACATTAGCCTATTTTAATGTGCACTAAGCATCACTTAAAAACCTCTGCATGCTTATATCTGTACACCAAGGCTGCTGCAATGCACTGTAGTTACAGTGCGTCAGAGCAGACTCGATTAATCAAGTTTGCTAGAGCATGGTAATTACTGTGCTCTAACAGACTCCAGAGCCATATGTATCAGTGTCCCCACACAAAAAAATGGGTGACTTCAACCACCCTGACATCTGTTGGGAGAACCATTCAGCCAGTTCCAGCAATACAGTCAATTTCTTGGTAGCTATCGATGACCTGTTCCTGTCACAGGTTGTTGAAGGACCGAATAAGGGTAAAACCACTCTGGACTTAATGCTTGCCAAAGGGGAGGACATGGTAGGGGACCTGAAGATTGGAGGTACTCTGGGTAACAGTGATCATGATCTGATTAGGTTCACCATCCACTGGAAGGCTAGAATCCCAATTAACAGGACCTTAATTTCAGAAGGGCAGACTTTGACAAACTCAGGAGGCTAGTTAGAAAGGCCCTCTGTGTCCAGTGATTGGATGTTTTGGGAGTTCAGGAGCCATGGTGCCTCTTCAAAGGTGCAATTCTCGCTGCCCAAAAAGAGGCCATTCCTATGTCATCAAAGAGTGGGAAAGGAGCCAAGAGACCTGCTTGGCTCAACAGGAACATTAGAGAACTCTTTAAAAAAGGGAGGAGCAATAACCCTGCAAACTATAAAATGTTAAGTATGACTTCGGTCCTTGGAAAAAAACCTTTGAAAAAATTGTTAAAGATGCCATCAATCGCAAGTTTGTAACTGACAGGGTATTAAGAAACAACCAGCATGGCTTTGTGGAGGGCAGATCATGCCTGACAAACTTGGTGTCCTTTTATGACCAGGTAACGAACCAGCTGGGCAAGGGTCATGAGGTTGGTATCATTTACTTAGATTTCAGTAAGGCCTTTGATTTTGTCTCCTATGAAATTCTGTCAGTCAAATCGGAGGGTACTGGCCTAGACCAGCCTACAGTGAGGTTGGTGAATAACTGGTTTAGAGGCCGGTCCCAGACAGTTGTAACTGATGGGACAGCCTTATCCTAGAGGACTGTCTCCAGTGGTGTCCCACAGGGATTGGTGCTTGGACCCATGCTTTTTAACATATTTATTAGCGACTTGGATGAAGGGGTGGTATGCTCTATGATTAAGTTTGTAGACAATAACAAGCTATGGGGAAATGCAGGCACACCAGAGGATAGGGTAAAGATCCAGGACAACCTTGACAGGCTAGTTGTATGGGCTGATTAGAATCAAATGAGGTTCAAGAGGGAAAAGTGCTGGGTCCTTCATCCGGGTAGGATGAACCTTCACAACAACTATAGGACAGGTAGTAGCCTATTGGCTGGCACAGCATCTGAATGGGACCTGGGGATCACAGTCGACCAGAAGATGAATATGAGCCAACAGTGAGAAGAAGTTGCCAGCAGGGCAAATAAAACTCTGGCGTGCATCAGCTGATGTGTTGCCAACAGATCCAAGGAGGCACTTCTCCCTCTCTACTTAGCATTGGTGAGGCTGCAACTGGAGTACTGTGTCCAGTTTTGGGGACCACACTTCAAGAAGTGGATAATCTCAAGGAGGTGCGGAGAGGGACCACCCACATGATTAGGGACCTGAAGGATATGAGTAGAGACTCCAGGAGCTGGGCTTGTTCAGTCTGGGTAAGAGGAGTTTGCAAGGTGATTTGATAGCTGCCTACAAATATGTCAGGGGGGAACACCAGTATCTGGGGGAGCAACTCTTCAGGAAGGCACCATTTGGGAGGATGAGGGCCAATGGTCACAAACTAATAGAGGAAAGATTTAGGCTGAACATAAGGAAGAACTTCTTCTCCATAAGGGTAACTAGAACCTGGAACACACTCCCAGCAGAGGTGGTGCAGTCGCCAACTTTGGAGGTGTTCAGGAGGAAGCTGGATAAGCACCTCATTGAGCTACTTTGAGCTTTTTAACCTCCTTCCTATGGTAGAGGACCAGACTTGATGATCTTACAGGTCCCTTCTAGTCCATTGACTCTATGACTCTAGTTTCTTGACAATTTTGTTCTTTTACTGGATATTTGCATAGAAACATTTCTATTATTGATATCCCTAGGAAATGTATTTCTCTGCATTGAGTGACCTCAGTACCTATTGGCTTTCCTCAAACTCCTAGTTTAAATATTCCTCAAGTCTCATTAATATGTAGTACCAACACATTGGTTTCATTTTGGTTAATATGTCAACTCTTTCCTGGTACTGATCTACTGACAGAGATTTTTATGCTTTTTTACGACTCCTGAGAGTAGAATGAGAAATAACATAGAGAAAAGTGTGATGTGGACCTTAAAGCACCAGAGACCTCAAACCAAAGTCTTTTTCTTAGAAATCTAAGTTTCGGTTCCATGGGTAAATCCTTAACTCCATTGACATCAATGGTAATTACCCTGTATTTTCTGTATCATCTGTATAATTTTAATTACAGAATCCTCATGACAGCTAACTTCTATCTGTTTGTATTTGCAAGCACTTCATTCAATGATAATATAATATAATATAATATAATATAATATAATATAATATAATATAATATAATATAATCAGGGAATTAGACAAAGAAATGGTCACACTCCAGAGTATTTAAGTTAGAATTTACAAGCTTAAACTGTGTAATGATTTTCTTTAATCCCCATGAGTCTTCTAGAGAGGTCAGAGAAATTGTTATTATTATAGTCAGACTAGTAGAAAAGCAGGCTAGAGATGTGCACAGTTAAAGAAGCCATAATAAAAAAAATGATTAAATATTGTTATTACCTAATAGCAATCATTTTATCTTTTCCTGGCTCTTTTCCTTAGAAATATTTTGTAGCATCCATTGTCCGTATAAAGCTTTTAACACACCAGAAAGTACCCTGGACAATATTAACAAAACTGTTCCGACAATAAGATAAATATAAGTTAAAACCTTAAAAAAAAATGAGTAAATTAAGGAAATCAAGTCTCAAAGGAGAGAGGAGAAGAACAAGTCATTTGAAGATCCAGTGTCTTCCATTCAGTCATTATTATGGGAACCTTATTTTGCATTTTTTTTTCCTTCACTCTTCAATTTGGACCCTAAACTATACAATAATCCATAGTGTATGGTCATAGAAGTAGTTTCCCTCTCTCCAAGTGGTTGCAGAAGCAGATCAGAGAAACATGAAATATTCTGATTCTGTCTCCTCATTGCTGCCTATACTAGAAGAGGTCTTAAAGAGCCATTGCTTCAGATTACAGCTGCACTTTTGTCCCTTCACAGAAACAGGTGAATAGATGGCAATGGGAACAAAGACAGAATTTTTCAGGACAGAATCACCTTGGGCCTTGCAGACTTACACAACATTTAAATCATATTTGGTATGAATCTACCCATGAATATAAATAAGTGGTAGTGTAAGATATGTGCCAGCAAATTTGGTGCAATTTATATGCTGATGTGACAGAAAGGGGAAGTATAAAGAGTAACCAATAGGTTATACTGAGCTACAATCTCACCTACTTTCCCATCTGTGTGTAAGTTACCACAGCATCCACATTTTAATTTGTTTTCTCATATGCATCATACATCACTGTTTTCCTCATTTCTGAATTTAAATCAATGGCTTTAGCTACACTATAATTTTTAGTCTCTAATTTGATTCTACAATTGATGTAGTTCGACATTAAGAGTTGTATGTAGGCAGGACTTAGACTGTAAAATAGTAAAATAATTTGAATACATTTGGAGCTGTTTACAGATACCACAACTGGAACTATATCTACTAGCTTGCAATTATATACAAGGCCTCACTACTATATGATGAGTATTTTAAGATGTGCATATTATAAATGGATTTTAAATAAGTGTTTACAAAATTTATCATTTAGATGAATGGGCTGATTTGTGCAGTAGGATTTGTGTCACTGCTTAGAACATAATACAAATGTTTGAGTAAAAAAATAAACAAATGTGTAGTTCAACTCAAAATTTTATTTACTTCAGAAAATTCACCCCAGTCAGAAGTTTGGAATCATCCTGAGCTTGCAAAGCAAAGCAAAGCAAGTTGGACCAAGATCAAATTTGCATCATATTCAATAATAATAAGACAATGGTTTGGTAATAACTTCATAATCAATGCTGTTTGAGGTAAGCAGTTTTTCAAATTTTTATCCAAATTTCAGTCCAGTTCAGTTTTATTGGGGTTAAAAATGAAAAAAAATATATAATAAAAGATGATGCTAGGAAATTCAAATTCATCTAAGTCTAATGTTTTTGTAGAGTATAACTGAATGCGTTTTATAACAGGGAAATGAAAGGAAGTGGGAAAAATATAATAAATCAATCATTAACTTGACAAATGCATTCAGCTAAAAGTTTAATATAAGCCAAATATTTAAATGAAATGAAATGAAAAATTACTCACTTCGTCTTCACTCAAGAAATTACCAAATAATTTTTCCTGTCCAGAACATCAATTATGTAAACAAACCATAAGATAACTAATATTTTATCATGTTTTAGTAACTTTCTCTATTTAGGCTTTGGTCTGCCATGAACTCTGTATGGATAAAATCATGGCAGACCTTCAGGGAATAGGAGTGCAAGTTGCAAGTATCCACCTGCATTGAATGGAGCAAAGAAAGGGGACTTAATCAGTTCATGGTTGATCTGCAACTTGTTGACTCAATCAAAGTAGTCCTTAAGGTGCCAAAACTCAGTAGGTACCTCCCTATTTGTTGTTAAGCTTTCTTAAAATTCTGCTTCTGTGCATGATCTAATCCGAGCAGGTGTGTAAGTCCTGACTAACCCTAATACGATCCAGCTCCCCCAGATAGTGTCAGAAGCCTTCCTAAAGTCAAAGTATGACACATCCACTGTTCTCCCCCCATCCACAGAGCCTGTCACCTTATTGCAGAAGGAAATCAAGTTCATCAGGTATGAACTGCTCTTGATAAATCCATACTGGCTATTCCTAATTACCTTGTTCTTTTCTAGGTGCTTTGTAATGGATTTCTTGAGGGTCTGATGCATGATTTTTCCAGGGACTGAGGTCAGACTGACTGGTTTGTAATTCCCTGGGTTCTCCCATTTCCCTTTCTTAAAGATAGTCATTATATTTTCCCTTTTCCAATCATCCAGGACATCACACGTTCTCAGAAAAGATAGTTAATGTCTCTGGAATTACTTTAGCCAATGCCTTCAGGACCCTATGGTGCATCCCATCTTGCCCTGAGGATTTGAAGGAATGTAGCTTCATTAAGTAATCCCTAACCTGTTGTTCTACTACTGTAGGCTGTTTGCCTCCTTGTCTATCTTTGCTGCCAACTGCACTCATCATCTGGTAACTGTCCCTAGTTGTGAAGACCGAAGTAAAAAAAAAACCAAAAACTTGAAATACTTCAGCCTTTTATGAATCATCTGTAACTCAATTGCCTTTTGCATTCTATAAGGGACCTATGGTTTCTTTGATCTGCCTCTTCCTTTTGACATATTTCTAGAATCCCTTTTTATTGCCTTTTATGTACCTTTCCAGTTGCATCTCAAATTGTGCCTTTGCCTTCCTATTTTTCTCCCTGCATGCTCACCTTTCTCTCTTAATTTCCTCCCTTATATTCTTCCCTAGTACTATGAATAGGGACCTACCAAATTCACCATGTAAGTGGACTGAATGGCAGCTCCTTTAATCTAGCAGGTTACCTCATGCACCTCCCCACATTACTGAAATTCCTGATTGGCTGAGGGGCCCCAGTGCCCCTACTACTTGTTGCTGACTGGGCGGGAGGCAAAAACTGCACCATATTTAACATCACAGTTTTCACCTGCCTGTCAATCAGGAGTGAGAGGTGAGGCCCTTCCACCAATTGGTGGGAGGGGGGTGGGAAGGTGCAGGGGGTCTGCAAAATTAAAGGAGCTGCCACACAGCTCATTTCTGCCATGAATTCAGTAGGTCCCTAACTATGACCAACTTTCAACTTATTATAGGATCCCTTTTTGAGCTTCAAGTCATTGAAGAGATTTCTGTCAATCCTGTTATATGTCTCATTCTTCTATAACATCTTTACATCTTGCTCCTGGACCCTTAAAAGGGCTTCCTTAAAGTATAGCCAGTAATCCCAAACTCCTTTTCCCCTCATATTTGTTTCCTAGATGATCAAAACTGCCAGTTACCTGAGTTGGTTGAAGTTTGATTTTTTGAAGACCAGTACCTTTCTTTTGCTACTCTCCTTCCTTCCTCACCTTAGGAACTTGAACTCTATCATTTTATGGTCACCCACATTACCTTCCCCCTTCACATTCTCAACCAATTCCTAGCCCCAGAACACAATGGCAAGGAGTTCTTAGTAGTTTATCTTATTCTATTTTTCTTAAGTATTCCTCATTTCTTTTGGCTAACCCTGTTCAACATCATAAACATATATATAAGGCACATCTGCACATCACCGTATGATGATGCTGCTATTGTGCCAGGCTTTAGTACTTCCTTTCAGAAGTATTAAAGCATTCCACAGAATGGGTGCTTACTGCACCATGTGCATAGTTAGATTTTGCCACTATGCTGCCATAATGGGGCACTATATCAAGGGAGTGTGCTGCTATGGCAACATAGCTGGTGATCATGTGTAGTCTCACGTGATCACTACATCACTGTAATGCACTGTATAGTGACATAGCACATCACTACGTCACCATAAGAAGATTTGTAAACACTCCCATAGGGTAACAATTTATACTTTGATAAAAGTGACATAAATATATACAGCATAATGTTGGCTTTCCAACATGTCACGTGCTGGCCCAACATATCAGTACAGAAAACATAAGAAAATATGCATTGTAGCTATAAAACTACAGACATTTTTGGGGCCCTCACTACAGAAAGGATGTGGACAAATTGCAGAGAGTCCAGCAAAGGGCAACAAAAATGGTGAGGGGGCTGGGGCACGTGACAAATGAGGAAAGACTGAGGGAACTGGGTTTATTTAGTCTAGAGAAGATGAGACTGAAAGGGGACTTAATAGCAGCCTTCAGCTACCTGAGTCAGGATTCAAAAGAGGATGGAACTATACTGTTCTCAGTCATGGCAGATGACAGAACAAGGAGCAACATCGGAACAGGTTACCCAGAGAGGTGGTGGAAACTCAATCCTTGGAGGTTTTCAAAACCTGGCTAGACAGCTTTCACTGGGATGATCGAGTTAGGGATGGTTCTGCTTGGAGCAGGGGATTGGTCTAGATGACCTCCTGAGGTCCCTTCCAACCCTAACTTTCTATGAGTCTATGATTCTAAAACACCCTAAGATTTGGTGGGATATATGACAGGGCCTTTTCCCATTTCCCCTCTGCCTATCCTTCCTAAACAAGATGTATTCATCCACAACTGTACATCAATCATGTGAACTACCCCACCATGTCTCTATAACACCAATTACATCATAATTTTGTGATTTCACTAAGACCTCCAATTCTTCCTACTTGTTCCCCGTGCTTTCCCCATTAGTATATAAACATCTACTTTATCTAACTGGTTGTCCTAGCCTCTCCCCAATATTGCTAAGGCTTCCATTTTATCTTCCCCTTACTAAGGTTTTATTCAGGTCCTCAGGCTCTTTACTCACCCCTGGGTTGTTGTCCCCAACAAGTTTAAAGTTCTCCTAATATGGTTAGCAAGCCTTTATCTAAAGACACACTTCCCTCTCTTCATCAGTTGGATCCCATACCTTCCCAGCAGACCATCTTCTTAGACTACCATCCATGTGGTTGAAAAAAGCAGGGCTTTTGCTTCTTTAACCATGAAATGTTTTTACAAACAGAAGGATTGCTAGGAAGAGACAGGATCCACCTGAGAAAAGAAAGGAAAGAGCGTCTTTGCACACAGGCTCACTAACCTAGTGAGGAGGGTCTTAAAATATGTTTGCCCAGGAATGGAGACAAAAATCCTGAGGTAAGGGAATTGATGACCTGGAGGAAGCACAAACAGCAAAGGGAATTAGGGGGTGGGGGGGAGGGGCTTCTCATTGTTCCAGAAACAGTAAAGAAATCAGCTAGTTAACTCAAGTGTCTGTACATGAATGTATGGAGTCTTGGAAACAAGCATACAGAATTAGAAGTCCTCACAAAATCCCATAACTATGATGTCATTGGAATAAAAGACTTTGTGGGATAGCTAACTTGATTGGAGCACTGTCATGGCTGAGAAAAAAAATGTTCAGGAAGGACAGGAAGGAGAGAACAGGAGGAGGAATTGTGTTTTACATAGCAGCTATATGATTGCTCAGAGATCCAGCATGAAACTGTGGACAGGCCTGTTGAAAGTCTCTGGCTTCAGGTGAGAGGGGAGAACAATAATGGTGACATCCTGGTGGGGACCTGCTATAGACCACGAGACCAAGAGGAAGTAGTAGACGAGGCTTTCTTCAAAGAGCTAGTGGAAGTTTCCCAATCACAGGGCCTGCATGGGGGACTTCATTTACCTTGACATTTGCTGAGAGGGTAATACAGAAGTGTACAGACAATTAAAGAAGTTCTTGGAGAGTGTTAGGGACAACTTTCTGGTGCAAAGGGTGGAAAGACCAATTACGGGCTAAGCTCTTTTTGATCTCCTGCTTACGAACAGAGAAGAGTTGGTGGGGAATGCCGTAGTGGATGGCAATTTGGACAGCAGCGACCATGAAATGATTGAGTTCAAGATACTGAGGAAAGAAAGGAAGGACAGCAGCAGTGAATGAACCCTGGACTTCAGAAAAGCAGACTTCAACTCACTCAGGGGGCTCCTGATCAGGAAACCCTGGGAGGCCAGTGGAGGGAGAAAAGAATCCAGGAAAGCTGGTTGTTTTTTAAAACAATCTTATTGAGGGAGCAGGAATGAACCATCCCAATGTATAAGAAAACTAGCAAGTATGCCAGAAGACCACCTTGGCTTAGCAGGGAACTCTTCAGTAACCAAAACACAAAAAGGAAGCATACAAGAAGTGGAAATTTGGACAAATGGCTAGGGAGGAGAATAAGAGTATGGCTCAGGCATGAAGGGAAGAGTATTACTCAGGCATGCAGAAATCAGGAAAACCAAAGGACAATTGGAGTTGCAACTAGAACTGGATGTGAAGGGTAACAAGAAGAGTTTCTACCAGGGGTGTGTGAAGCTTCAGTCACCAATTCAATTCGGAGAAGATTTGGCATGATTTGGAGGCTGAATCACTAATCACTGAATCTGAATCAAATTGGGAGAACTCCCCACCCCCAAATCGATTTGGAAATGATTCAGAAAAGATTTGGAGATTCAGAAAGAAGTATTTCAGGGGAACAGAAACTGAGAAGAGGGAGGGGGAGCAGTGTGGGAGGGAAGACTGACATCTGTAGCTGGGCAGTGATTGTGATCGTTCCCTGAGTCCTCTTCCAACCACAGTGCTCTTTGGAATATAGAAAAACATATAAGCCTCTGTCTGAAGCCTTTCTGTGCCTTTTGTGAGCTGTTTTTGCTTGAGCAACACTGTCTGAAAGGTACTGGACTGGCTTGGCTTCCTACCTAGTCAGTCTCCTGCTAGTTTCCATTCTTGGAAAGGATTGGATGTAGCTTACTAACTACATCCCTCTACTTATCACTATCTAATCCATTTCTTTCAATTTATATTTGTTCTTGGGTATTTTTTTCTCCCCACACTTCTTAAAAAGAAAGATGTGTTTTCCCTGGCAGTGTGATCCATCCAACACAGAAGTCAGACAGCATAGAAGAAGAAGAAGGGATTATATATACTTATTATTAGTTATAGTTATACACACATACAGACTAAACATAATACAGAAGTCAGACAGATTCAGATTATTAAACACAACACAGAATAATTCAGACAGTCATGCATCAGAAGAAGAAAATATATCATTTTAGTTACACACACAACAGTAAACACAACACAGAAGTCAGACACAGTCCTACATCAGAGAAGAAGAAACAATATTATTAGTTAGTTACATACACAGACATATTTTCCAGCACAGGAAAGATTAATATGAAGTGTGCTGGAAAGCCCAGGTATGTTGGCAAGAGAGGGAGAGGGGCTAGAGTGGGTAGGGGCAGAGCTAGAGCTGCAAGTCCCCCTCCCCCCCCAAACATAGATGCATCCTCTTTCCTGGCAGCCATGAGTCTTCTGCTGCCAGTGGAAGGAAGGAGGTAGGAGCAGTACCTGTTCCTTCACCTGCACTGCCTCCTCTAATACCAGAAATAGGCACTAGGAGCAGAATGCCAGTCTCCACCACCCTAATTTCATCTCCCAGTGTGAGCCTCCCAGTGCCACAGGAGGAGCTGGATATGCAAGCAGGGGACCCTGCTTGTCTTTCTAACAAAAGAAATTCTGGGGACCAAGGGGGAATCTGAGTTTGTATCCCACCCCTCAAAGTTCCCCGAGACCCAGGTCTTCTTCTCTGGAAAGCACCTCAGATGAGGTTGTGGAGGCAAGTGGCTCAGCTGAGTTAACTCCTCCTGTTTTTATGGCTCAGCCTGCTGAGGAGGAGGATAAGGCAGGATCCCCACCCTAAACCCAGAAGCGGTGGGGGTGGTGGTAATATAATGTGGGATCATTTTGAGCTGGCAGATGATCCCAGGTATTCTACCTGCCAGCACTACTGAAGGCAGACCAGCCAGGGCAAGGAGGTGAAACACTTCACCACTACAGCAATGATAGTGTATCTCAGGAGGCAGCACCCCCTTACCCTTCTTCCTCCTAAACCTGGCATCAGTTGGAACATGCCCAAAGGGAAGTCCTCCTCTCACTCTAAATCCCCTGTCCCTGTGAAGCAGAGGCAGGCCACCCTGGAGCAGAGGGGGAAAGCTGCAGACAAAGTGGGGGGGCACATCGCAAGCTTTAGCGAGGTCATCTAGAGAACTGGGGAGATGCTTGCTCTGGATAGCCAGCCTTTCTCTTTAGTTGAGTAGCAAGGGTTCAGGTGGCTCATGGCACTCTTGGCCCCATCCTACCAAGTGCCCGCATGCACCACCTTTTGCAAGACAGTGGTGTCCTCCCTGTATGAGGCATGCAGGGAGTACTTGAGGGAGGAGCTGTGCAAGACAGGGACACAGGTAGCTTTGCACTTCCCCTCCAAAATCTGGAACAGCTGGGGAGGAAAGCATGCTTACCTGTCCCTCACAGGACATTGATGCAAGCAGTCAGGCTGTCAGTGTGCTCTCCTTCAAGCTGAAGTGATGGATGAGTCCCACATGGCAAGGGAGATCATGGTGGCCATGAACCACATGGTGCAGGGTTGGCTCACTGGGCAAAGCAAGTTCACCCATGGGTTCATGGTCACTGACAATGGGGCCAATATGGTCAAGGAAGTACATGATGCCAACTTTGTTGGCATCCACTGTGTGACACACAAACTGCAACTCATAGTCAGGGGTGCCTTGGAGTGGAATAGGGCTGCCAGTGTTGATGTCATCACCACCACCCAGCTAATTTCAAAATGCAGGAAGGTGTTGGGATACTTCCACCACAGCATCAAGAGGGGCTAGATGCTGCAGGAGAAACAGGCAGAGCTGAGCATCCCACAGCACAAAATCATGCAGGATGTGGAGACTCAGTTGAACTCTGCATACCTGATGCTGGAAAGGCTGGTAGAGCAACATAAGACCATCCATGAGATGGCTTTGCTTGGGGAGATTGGGACCAGTGGCTCCCTTAACAAAGCAGAGTGGTATACCATCTCCCAGATCTTGGTGGTTCTCAAGCCCTTCCTCAAAGCCACCAAGACCCTCAGCACTGGCAATGCCCTCCTTATCCAGGTGATCCCCATAGTGAGGGAGCTTGAGAACCAAATGGAGAAGTTCCAGGTTATCAATGTTCCTGGTTGGCGCAAGCTGCTGTCACCAGATGTGTAGGCACTGGTGAGGTAGCTGAAGGAGGTCATCAGGAAATGTCTGGATCTGTTGTGGTCCAGTATAGTTCACAAGTTCACTGGCATGTGTGACCCAAGGGGGAAGGGGAGCATATGCACTGGCAGTACCAAAACCCCTGTTCACTGGATGGACATGCTGATGAAGAGAGTCAGAGAGGGGGAAGGGCAGAGGTGAGAGGATGTGGAAAAGTAGGATCCACTGTCCCATTCCAGCACTCCCAGAAGCAGCACCAGCCAGTATGCTACATACTAGCCACTACCAATGTGAGCCAAGGGCATGGCTTCAATTCTGGGGTCCAGATGCACCAGATCCCAGCCTCGGGCAGGTAGTGCTGAGGCTTCATTGGCTACCTATCTCAGCAAGGACATGGAGCCACTGAACTGCAACCCCTTGGCCTATTTGGGAACACTCAACCAGATGTGGAAGGATCTGGCCATGGTTGGCCACCTGTCCTGCCCACTGACCAGTGTTCTGAGTGAGAGGGTGTTCAGTAGTGCAGGGGATGTTGTGACACCCCACTGCACCTGCTTGGATCCTGGTTTGGTGGAGAAGCTGGTGTTCCTCAAGGTGAACCTACCGCTGCTGGGGTCCCCCAAGCTCCTTCCTCCTACAGATGGAGTGAATACCACCCTCCTCACTCTGTCCACATTTATTTCCATTTTATTTTTTTAAAACCAGTTAATGTCCCACTTTCAGAACCAGACATGACACTCAATGCATCACCAGCCAGCAGGGGAAGAACATTCCCCTGCTGAGCTTCCAAGCCAGATTTAACTTGGAGGTATGGGCTGGGGCTATGGGGAAGAAGAAGACCCTAGGTCCTGAGCATGACCATTAAAACTGCACTCTGCCAGGGTCAAGAGGCCTGGTGAGACTGCCGGCAACATGACAGCCCCAGGAAATGCCAGGACCTAGGATCTCCCTGGTGAAAGGTAGGTAGAAGGCACCATAAACTCCATCCACTACACGCATGTGCACATTCCTGGCTGGGGAAAGCCAGACCAGTTACGTCTTTGACAGGCCTGAGGCTTGCTGGTTGCAGTGGAGTTGTGAGGCTCCAGATGAGTTCAGCTTAGCCACCTGGGATGCCATCTGTGATGCATGGGCTTTTGGGTTTTAAACCCTTTGTCAGGGTGAGGAAGCATCTAGTTGGTGTGTGTGTGCTCTTCCTGGTTGGAAGGAATATTAAAGAAGTCAGAGGCTGGCATGCAATACAGACAAGAAAGTCAGTCAGTGAAAATGGAAGTGGAGGTGTCAGGGGGTGAGAGACAGGCTAGTGATGCATCAAGATGATATAGGGTTGTGACAAAACAAAGGTTTCTACAGACTATATCAGAAAGATTCTAAGTCATTGAACTCTACTCTGAGTGTCTATTTCAAGTGCTTGTTTAATAGGCCATAGTGTATTCCTGCAG
This sequence comes from Alligator mississippiensis, assembly GCF_030867095.1. Classification (NCBI taxonomy): domain Eukaryota; kingdom Metazoa; phylum Chordata; order Crocodylia; family Alligatoridae; genus Alligator; species Alligator mississippiensis. Next base: position 88,939,170 of record NC_081824.1, read on the forward strand.
AGTCAAGGATAAATGATCTATGACCTCAATCAGGGTTTGATATTATAAACTTTAATGTTTCTGAAGAACATCTGAATTAAAAGCAAAAGGAGGAGGATGTTGGTTTTTTTTTAACTCTCTAAAAGCTATATGTCCATTTAATTTTGTTCCATGTTATATTAGCTGTATATGAACAAAATCTGAAATAATTTAACTTTATGCTGTTTTTACTTAGTCATTACTCAGGCAACACTCCTGGAAGCAAAACTGAAAACTCTATCCCCAGAATAACAACAGGAAAAAGCTGAACTAAAGAATCCTCACAGAATGTATTCCCCAGAGTACCATCCTGCAGGTTTTTTCCCCCTTTTCTTTTTTAAAGGCAAGGGATGATATGGATCAATATATATTTTCTCTTCTCATTACTCCTATATATGTATCATAGAAAAGCTGGCCAGGAATTTTCCATCAACATATTTTTTTTCAGGTGTAAAATCTATTTTTCCAACATTTTTTTTTTCCAAAATAAATAGTTGGGAAGGAAGGAAGGAAGGAAGGAAGGAAGGAAGGAAGGACTTTGACTTTTAACAACTTTATTTCACAAAAGATCAGGTACAGAAAGCAAAAAAACCATCAAACCACACCAAAGAGAAACCATTCCAGGACATTCAGAACATCACACCGTGACAAACACCTTCGCAGTAATACACATCGTGTCTAACATGCTATTTATGTATATAGCCCTCGAGAAACGAACAATTCCACCCTTCCCTGTCCCATAGTACACGTACAAAACCCTTCGACTTCTCACCCCGAGAAAATGAACAAAAGCAGCTTGGTGAGGGCCCAGGGCACGGCACAAGCCGGAAGCCACAGTCCGCCACCGCGCCCGCCCGGTCGCCCAGACCGGTCACAACATCAGAGCGCGTATTTGAGACGGCCGTCCTCCACGTGGCACAGCACTCCCTCAAGGGCCCAGAGTGCCTCGAAGGCGGGCACCCCCCGCCGGAGCACAGCGTGCTCAAACTCCAGCGAGAGGCGCGCCTGCACTAGGAGGCCAAAGAGCCGCGGGGCATCGTCTGAGCCGGTGCCGGCAAGCCGGTTACGGCGGCTCTTGAGGACGGCCATCTTGGCCTGGCCCAGCAAAAAGTTGGCCAGGCAGATGGCGCCCCGCTCGGCCGCCCGGTAGGGGTAGGAGCATATGTAGGTGGTCTCTGAGAGGCTCCTGCCCAGCGCCCGCAGCGGCAGCTCGAGGGTAGCAAAGAGCGGCCGCAGGCGGGGACAGTCCAGGAAGGCGTGAAAGAGATCCTCCTCCACGCCCCCAGGGCAGAAGGGGCAGGCCGTCGAAGCGGCTGGGTCAAAGTGGGACGCAAACGTGCCAGTGGCTAGGATGCTGTGCAGCAACCGCCACTGCAGGTCGCCAGTCTTCTTGGCGGTCGGCGGCTTATACAATGTGCGCCACGCCGGGTGGGCCGGTGGGGAAGCCGGTGGCCCCAGGCGCCGTCGCCACGGTGTATCAGGGCGTCCCGCCAGCACCTGAGCATGGCGGACACAGACCACCCAGGCATACAAGCTTCTACGCGATAGAGAAGCAAAGGGACAACCCGTGTCACTATCGGGAGGCATGGGGAGCCGCAACAGAGTGCCCGGCCCACCGGCCAACTCCGCGGCCACAGCCGGGGTGACCGGCAGCGAAGGGAAAGCCTCGCTCGCGGCATCCGCGGCCCGCGGGATCTGGCGCGCACGGAGATGTTCGTCCAAGGCGGCCGCCGCCACCGGCGGGAGGGCGGCGCGGATGTCACGCAGGAGATGACCCATGGTGCGGATGGAGCGCACGCCCAGCCGTGTGGCCAGCGCCTCGGGCGAGAGCCAGGCTGACCGAGCGGGGTCCAGGAGATGGTGCAGGCGGAGGACACGCGCCTGGATGAGGGTGGCCGTGAGGCTGGCAGAGGCCAGGCTCGGCACGGAGCCCCACAGGGCTGAGTTGTGCACCAGAGGCTCCCTCAGCAGCTGCGGGAAACACAGTGTCCGGGCTCGAGGCTGGAGGCGGAAGGCGACCTGCCAGGCTTGTACCACGCTGCGATAAAAGGCCGGAAGCACCGCCCAGTTCAGGAGCGTGGGTGTCAACAAAAAGAGCTCCCGGTCAAAGCCAAGGGCGCCGACCCTCTGTAGGAACCGGCACGCCAGTTGTTGCCATGGCAGCTGCTCCTCACTGTAAAGCAGTCGCTGAAGGGCCTGCAGGCGGAAGGCCGCCACCCTGCTGGCCAGGTCAACCAGACCCTGGCCCCCCTCGGCAACAGGCAGGTGAAGGACGGCTCGTGGGAGCCAGTGGCGCCCATCCCAGAAGAAGTCCACCAGGTTGCGCTGGAGTCTCTCCAGGAGATCCGGTGGGGGGTCGAGCACGGCGCACCGGTGCCACAAGGTCGCTGCCGCCAGGTTGTTGATGACAAGGACGCGCCCCCGGTAGGAAAGGCTGGGCAGGCGCCAGCGCCACCGCTGCAGGCGGGCCTCCACCCCCTCCTCGAGGTCGTCCCAGTTACGCGCCATGAAGGCCGGTGGCCCCAGGAACACGCCCAAGATCTTGAGGCCCTCGCGGCGCCATGTGAGCCCCCCCGGCAAGTCCGGGGGGAGCGTGCCAGTCCATGCGCCAAGCAACAAAGTATCGCTCTTGGCCCAGTTGATGCGGGCGGAGAAGGCGCGCTCATAGGCACGCTGGCAATCCGCCAGGGCCCGCACGTCTTCCTGAGTGTTGAGGAAGACGGTGACATCATCCGCATATGCCGACAGCCGGAGACGAGGCCTAGCGGACGGGCCGGTGGCCACTGGCAGGGCCACACCACTCAGGCGGCGTCGCAGCGTGTGCAGCAGCGGCTCGATGGCCAGGGAGTAGAGCATGCCCGACAGCGGACACCCCTGACGAATGCCCCTGCGTGCGGGGAACGGAGCACACAGCACACCGTTCACCTTGAGCAGGCTGGAAATATCTCGGTACAAGACCCGGAGGGCCCCGGTGAAGAGGGGCCCAAAACCAAAGGCCTCCAGAGTCTGGAAGAGATAGGCGTGGCCCACCCGGTCAAAGGCCTTCTCCTGGTCTAGAGAGATGAGGCCGATGTCGAGGCCAAAGAGCTCGCTAGCCGTGAGTAGGTCCCGCAGCAGGAACAGGTTGTCTTGAATGGTCCTGCCCGGCACGCAGTAGCTCTGCTCGGGCCCGGTGAGAGAGGCCATGACCGCGCGGAGGCGGGTGGCCAACGCTTTGGCCAGGATCTTATAGTCCGCGCACAGCAGGGAGACCGGCCGCCAGTTCTTCATGTAGCCCAGGTCTCCCTTCTTGGGCAGCAGGGTCAGCACCGCTCGGCGGCAGCTGATCGGCAAGACCTTGTCGGCGAGGCTCTCCTGGAAAACGCGCAGGAGGCTGGGGCCGAGGAGAGGCCAGAAGGTCTTGTAAAACTCAGCAGGCAACCCATCGAGGCCCGGGGCTTTGCCGGAGGCGAGGCCGGCCGTGGCGGCCGCCAGCTCTTCCAGGGACAAGTCCCGCTCAAGCTCTCCGGCCTCCAGGGCATCGACACGTGGTAGGCCCTCGTGGAGTTCCCGCGTGGCCTCGGGGCACGACGGCTCGGCTGCAAACAGGTCACGATAGAAGGCGACGGCATGTTCGCGTATTTCGCCGGGCTCTGTAATTACCCGGCCCTCAGGAGTCTTGAGATGGTCCAAGACTTTGCTCGCTGCCCTCCGCCGCTCCAGGTTGAAAAAGAAGCGGGTCGGGGCGTCAGTTTCCGCCAGTTCCTGGCAACGGGCGCGGATCCTCGCGCCGCGGGCCGCGCTCTCCGCCAGGTCGCGCAGACATCTCCTGCGGAACCGGAGGCACTCGCTCAGTGCAGCGTCGCTGCCAGCAGCCAGCAGAGCAGCCTCGAGCTCCGCCACGTCCTCCTCCAACTCCCGGATACGTCGGCGCGTCTCGTTCGCAGCCAGCTGGGTGTACTGCTGGCAAAAGGCTCGGATCTGTACCTTGCCCACGTCCCACCACAGCTTCCAGGAGGAGTGGCTCGATTTCGCAGCTTCCCAGCTCCTCCAGAAGTGGGCAAAGCAGTCCCGGAAATAGGAGTCCTGAAGCAGGCTGACGTTGAAACACCAATAAGGTGCCCGCGCACAGGCTCTCCCCGGCAGGCTCAGTTCACTGAAGGCTAGGTCATGATCTGACAGACCCGAGGGAGCGATGCAGCTGCTGCGCAGGAGTGGCAGGTGGTGCCTGGTGACATAAAGGCGGTCGAGGCGAGCCATGGTGACACCACCGGCACCCATCCTGGCCCAGGTGTACTGGCGCGCATCAGGATACAGGGCTCGCCAGATGTCCACGAGGTCTGCCCCCTCCAAGGCAGATTGCAGCTTGCGAGCGGAGGGCAGGTGGGGTTCAGGCCCTGTGCGGTCGAGGCGCGGGGCAGTGGTGCAGTTGAAATCCCCACCGAGGAGGAGCAGGTCATCATCCTCGCTAGCGTCGCGCAGGAGGGCAGCCAAGGTCTCGAAGAAAACGACCCTCTCCTGACCATCGGAAGGCGCGTAGACGTTGATGAGCAGCAGGCGGTGTTGTGCGAGGGTGACGCGGACGGTCAGCAGGCGGCCGGGGATGACCTCCCGCGGCACCGCCGCGTCAAGCTGCAGCTGTGTTGATAAGAGAGTCGCGACCCCAGCGCTAAGGTTGGTGCCATGGCTCAGGAACACCTGTCCTCGCCAGGCAGCCCGCCAGGCCGCCTGGTTGAATCTGTCAGAGTGCGTCTCTTGAAGGAAGGCGACGGCCAGTCTCTTCTGTCGCAGGAGCTCCAGGACGGCTTCGCGCTTCACCGAGTCTCGACAGCCGTTGATGTTGAAGGTGCCAATGATTGTGTCTGCCATGGATGTGGGTGTGGGAGAGGAAGAGCAAAGCAAGGTACGGGTGGCAGAACGAGCATCCAAGAGCAGAGCAAGGCAGTACAGACAGGTCAAGGAAGGCCTACTGTGCCCTACTCTAGTCGAGGGACCCGCCCAAGTCCCACTCAGCTCTCACCCTCTGGGCAAGCTTCTCCAAACGGTAAGCCATCTGGCGTGTGCCCAGATCCCGCTGCATGAGCTTGGCAGCTGCCCTGGCACCCTTTACAAACACTTTGGGGTCTGTGCACCACTGAGTGATGCGTCCTGCTACGTTCCTCTGCCCCTTAGTTAACTTCAAGAAGGACAGGAGTCCCCCATAGTCTGGAGGGACCCAGGGGGGCTCCGCCAGCTTGGGGTGGATGTTGCCTAAGGAAGAGCGTCGAGTCCGCACCCCCGGCGGGAGCTCGTCTGCAACCGCAGCATCGACACCCTCGATGTCTAGACACATCAGCCGCCTCTCATCGTCCGAGTCAAGGACCGGCTCCACGAGGGCATTCCCTGTCTTCCTGGGGGGGGAGAGGCCATCCCGCTCACGACGCCTCTTGCGAGACTCAGTGAGCTGGACCTCCATCTCGTCAACTTCTCCATCTAATCCACCAGGCTGGGGCATGACCAAGGGGGTAGCAGACTCTCCCGCCACCCCCAAGGCCAGGCCACCAGAAGAGAGGCGTTCGCCACCATCCCCGCCGCCGCCCGACTCCGGAGGCTGGGGGACAGGCGAGGGGAGAGGGACCCCTGAAGCCCCCTCCCCCTCCGCTAAGTCTGCCCCGCCGACAGCTACATCCAACGGGGTGGGTGGTATGGCAGCCAGAGCGGGGCCAGGCTCTCTAGTGGGGGGTCCCTCGGCACTGGCCGAGGAGGGCAGGGCATCCTGAGAGGCCCCCCTCATCTTCCTCTCTTTGTCCTCCTTCTTCTTCTTCTTGGTGGTAGTGGGCAGCTGCCCCTGTGCTGGGGACGGGCCAGACTGCCCCGCCCCCCCAGCCGGCGGGGCCCCCGCACTGAGGGCAGGGGGCGCCACAGACGGGGGAGGCGGCGGCGGGGCCTGGGTAGTAGCACCAGCCTCTCCACTGGACGATGGTTTCACACCAGAGCCCCCCGTCCCCTGAGATGGAGTAGGGGTGGAAGGAGGCTGGGAGGAAGAGCTCCCTGCTTCCCTGGGCCTGCCGCGTGTCCCAGAAGTCGACACGCCGTCTCTCGGCTCTGCCGCAGGTGGCGATGGTCCGGCCGCCTTGCCCTGAGGGCACTGAGCAGCCAGGTGGGAGGAGCCGCCGCACTTAAAACACGTAGTCTCTCCCACAGACAAATAGATAATATACCTCCGACCCTCGAGCGTGAAGCTCAGGGAGCGAGGTAGAGACTGGGGGCCCTCCTTGAGGAGCATAAAGACCTGCCTCCGAAAAGACAGGACGTGCTTCCGCTGAGGGTCCTTGCTTCCCATCGGCAGCCGGCGAAAAGGACTCGTAAGAACTCCATAGGCCTCGAGTCCCCTGGCCAGCTCCCGATCAGAAACATGTGGTGGGATGTTAGAGATCACCACCCTCACTGCCTGAGTCTCTAGGGGCGTGACAGGGTAGTGGATGCCCGCAATGTCTAGGCCCTCAGCACACACCCTGTCAACCAAGGCAGGCGTGCTCAAATAAATCATCGGGACCGTGTTCACACGACCCGCATAGCGGATCGTACGCCATCCCAGGAGCGCAGCCAGAGCCTCCATGCAAACCTCAAGCCCCACATGGAGAGGGGCATGAACCCTCAGGCCATGCGTCAGCGGGAGGTCCCGAGAGACATCCTCATGCCAACTGCCAGGTGTAGGAGCAGCCATCCTCACTAGGACAGGGTTAAACTGCAAAGCAAAAAAAACTAAGGGAATGAAAAGAAAACTTAAACACAGGAGCTCAAGGCCAAGCTCCCGGGAATGCGGCCAAAACAGAAAGTGAAGATAAGCCACTGAAAGGGAGGGAGGGATTTGGGGGGTGAAGAAAAAAAAAAAAAAAAAAAAAAAAAGCGTGGATAGAACAAAATAAGAGGGGGGGAAGAAGAAAAAAGCACCCCTCAAGCGGCAAATGATAATAGAGAGCTCCCCACAAAGGGGGAGGAGGGTGGGGGGGGAAAAAAGCGGCAGGGGAAGGAGGGGGGGGGGTTAAAACAGCAAAAAGAAAAAAGAAAAGGAAAACTAAAGGGTGAGGGGGGGATGGAGGGTTAATTAAGAGCACCTCTGGAAGGCAGGCTAATGGAAAAGGTAACTCCCCGTAACAAGCAGACAGAAAAAAGAGAAAGAGAGGGAAAGAGACAGTAAAAGAGAAGGCTGCGAGAAGCGTCTCACAGACAAAGAAACCGGAAGCAGAGGGGGAGGGAAGAGAGAGGAGAGAAAAGTGGGGGTAAAAGCTGCAAAAAAGCAAGAAAAGAGTCAGAAAGCGAAATAAACAGAGGCTAGAGACCTTTAGAGAGGTGGGAGTGAAGCAAGAAAAGAGATAGGAAGCCGGGGAGTCTTACGCTCGGGATCGCCCCACGCAGCTCCAAGCGAGCCTGGTCCGAAGCGTCCGAAGCGGAAGGAAGGAAGGAAGGACTTTTGACTTTTGACAACTTTATTTCACAAAAGATCAGGTACAGAAAGCAAAAAAACCATCAAACCACACCGAAGAGAAACCATTCCCGGACGTTCAGAACATCACACCGTGACAAACACCTTCGCAGTAATACACATCGTGTCTAACATGCTATTTATATATATAGCCCTCGAGAAACGAACAATTCCACCCTTCCCTGTCCCATAGTACACGTACAAAACCCTTCTTCTTCTCACCCCGAGAAAATAAACAACAGCAGCCTGGTGAGGGCCCAGGGCACGGCACAAGCCGGAAGCCACAGTCCGCCACCGCGCCTGCCCGGTCGCCCAGACCGGTCACAACATCAGAGCGCGTATTTGAGACGGCCGTCCTCCACGTGGCACAGCGCTCCCTCAAGGGCCCAGAGTGCCTCGAAGGCGGGCACCCCCCGCCGGAGCACAGCGTGCTCAAACTCCAGCGAGAGGCGCGCCCGCACTAGGAGGCCAAAGAGCCGCGGGGCATCGTCTGAGCCGGTGCCGGCAAGCCGGTTACGGCGGCTCTTGAGGACGGCCATCTTGGCCTGGCCCAGCAAAAAGTTGGCCAGGCAGATGGCGCCCCGCTCGGCCGCCCGGTAGGGGTAGGAGCATATGTAGGTGGTCTCTGAGAGGCTCCTGCCCAGCGCCCGCAGCGGCAGCTCGAGGGTAGCAAAGAGCGGCCGCAGGCGGGGACAGTCCAGGAAGGCGTGAAAGAGATCCTCCTCCACGCCCCCAGGGCAGAAGGGGCAGGCCGTCGAAGCGGCTGGGTCAAAGTGGGACGCAAACGTGCCAGTGGCTAGGATGCCGTGCAGCAACCGCCACTGCAGGTCGCCAGTCTTCTTGGCGGTCGGCGGCTTATACAATGTGCGCCACGCCGGGTGGGCCGGTGGGGAAGCCGGTGGCCCCAGGCGCCGTCGCCACGGTGTATCGGGGCGTCCCGCCAGCACCTGAGCATGGCGGACACAGACCACCCAGGCATACAAGCTTCTACGCGATAGAGAAGCAAAGGGACAACCCGTGTCACTATCGGGAGGCATGGGGAGCCGCAACAGAGTGCCCGGCCCACCGGCCAACTCCGCGGCCACAGCCGGGGTGACCGGCAGCGAAGGGAAAGCCTCGCTCGCGGCATCCGCGGCCCGCGGGATCTGGCGCGCACGGAGATGTTCGTCCAAGGCGGCCGCCGCCACCGGCGGGATGGCGGCGCGGATGTCACGCAGGAGATGACCCATGGTGCGGATGGAGCGCACGCCCAGCCGTGTGGCCAGCGCCTCGGGCGAGAGCCAGGCTGACCGAGCGGGGTCCAGGAGATGGTGCAGGCGGAGGACACGCGCCTGGATGAGGGTGGCCGTGAGGCTGGCAGAGGCCAGGCTCGGCACGGAGCCCCACAGGGCTGAGTTGTGCACCAGAGGCTCCCTCAGCAGCTGCGGGAAACACAGTGTCCGGGCTCGAGGCTGGAGGCGGAAGGCGACCTGCCAGGCTCGTACCACGCTGAGATAAAAGGCCGGAAGCACCGCCCAGTTCAGGAGCGTGGGTGTCAACAAAAAGAGCTCCCGGTCAAAGCCAAGGGCGCCGACCCTCTGTAGGAACCGGCACGCCAGTTGTTGCCATGGCAGCTGCTCCTCGCTGTAAAGCAGTCGCTGAAGGGCCTGCAGGCGGAAGGCCGCCACCCTGCTGGCCAGGTCAACCAGACCCTGGCCCCCCTCGGCAACAGGCAGGTGAAGGACGGCTCGTGGGAGCCAGTGGCGCCCATCCCAGAAGAAGTCCACCAGGTTGCGCTGGAGTCTCTCCAGGAGATCCGGTGGGGGGTCGAGCACGGCGCACCGGTGCCACAAGGTCGCTGCCGCCAGGTTGTTGATGACAAGGACGCGCCCCCGGTAGGAAAGGCTGGGCAGGCGCCAGCGCCACCGCTGCAGGCGGGCCTCCACCCCCTCCTCGAGGTCGTCCCAGTTACGCGCCATGAAGGCCGGTGGCCCCAGGAACACGCCCAAGATCCTGAGGCCCTCGCGGCGCCATGTGAGCCCCCCCGGCAAGTCCGGGGGGAGCGTGCCAGTCCATGCGCCAAGCAACAAAGTATCGCTCTTGGCCCAGTTGATGCGGGCGGAGGAGGCGCGCTCATAGGCACGCTGGCAATCCGCCAGGGCCCGCACGTCTTCCTGAGTGTTGAGGAAGACGGTGACATCATCCGCATATGCCGACAGCCGGAGACGAGGCCTAGCGGACGGGCCGGTTGCCACTGGCAGGGCCACACCACTCAGGCGGCGTCGCAGCGTGTGCAGCAGCGGCTCGATGGCCAGGGAGTAGAGCATGCCCGACAGCGGACACCCCTGACGAATGCCCCTGCGTGCGGGGAACGGAGCACACAGCACACCGTTCACCTTGAGCAGGCTGGAAATGTCTCGGTACAAGACCCGGAGGGCCCCGGTGAAGAGGGGCCCAAAACCAAAGGCCTCCAGAGTCTGGAAGAGATAGGCGTGGCCCACCCGGTCAAAGGCCTTCTCCTGGTCTAGAGAGATGAGGCCGATGTCGAGGCCAAAGAGCTCGCTAGCCGTGAGTAGGTCCCGCAGCAGGAACAGGTTGTCTTGAATGGTCCTGCCCGGCACGCAGTAGCTCTGCTCGGGCCCGGTGAGAGAGGCCATGACCGCGCGGAGGCGGGTGGCCAACGCTTTGGCCAGGATCTTATAGTCCGCGCACAGCAGGGAGACCGGCCGCCAGTTCTTCATGTAGCCCAGGTCTCCCTTCTTCGGCAGCAGGGTCAGCACCGCTCGGCGGCAGCTGATCGGCAAGACCTTGTCGGCGAGGCTCTCCTGGAAAACGCGCAGGAGGCTGGGGCCGAGGAGAGGCCAGAAGGTCTTGTAAAACTCAGCAGGCAACCCATCGAGGCCCGGGGCTTTGCCGGAGGCGAGGCCGGCCGTGGCGGCCGCCAGCTCTTCCAGGGACAAGTCCCGCTCAAGCTCTCCGGCCTCCAGGGCATCGAGACGTGGTAGGCCCTCGTGGAGTTCCCGCGTGGCCTCGGGGCACGACGGCTCGGCCGCAAACAGGTCACGATAGAAGGCGACGGCATGTTCGCGTATTTCGCCGGGCTCTGTAATGACCCGGCCCTCAGGAGTCTTGAGATGGTCCAAGACTTTGCTCGCTGCCCTCCGCCGCTCCAGGTTGAAAAAGAAGCGGGTCGGGGCGTCAGTTTCCGCCAGTTCCTGGCAACGGGCGCGGATCCTCGCGCCGCGGGCCGCGCTCTCCGCCAGGTCGCGCAGACATCTCCTGCGGAACCGGAGGCTCTCGCTCAGTGCCGCGTCGCTGCCAGCGGCCAGCAGAGCAGCCTCGAGCTCCGCCACGTCCTCCTCCAACTCCCGGATACGTCGGCGCGTCTCGTTCGCGGCCAGCTGGGTGTACTGCTGGCAAAAGGCTCGGATCTGTACCTTGCCCACGTCCCACCACAGCTTCCAGGAGGAGTGGCTCGATCTCGCAGCTTCCCAGCTCCTCCAGAAGTGGGCAAAGCAGTCCCGGAAATAGGAGTCCTGAAGCAGGCTGACGTTGAAACACCAATAAGGTGCCCGCGCACAGGCTCTCCCCGGCAGGCTCAGTTCACTGAAGGCTAGGTCATGATCTGACAGACCCGAGGGAGCGATGCAGCTGCTGTGCAGGAGTGGCAGGTGGTGCCTGGTGACATAAAGGCGGTCGAGGCGAGCCATGGTGACACCACCGGCACCCATCCTGGCCCAGGTGTACTGGCGCGCATCAGGATGCAGGGCTCGCCAGATGTCCACGAGGTCTGCCCCCTCCAAGGCAGATTGCAGCTTGCGAGCGGAGGGCAGGTGGGGTTCAGGCCCTGTGCGGTCGAGGCGCGGGGCAGTGGTGCAGTTGAAATCCCCACCGAGGAGGAGCAGGTCATCATCCTCGCTAGCGTCGCGCAGGAGGGCAGCCAAGGTCTCGAAGAAAACGACCCTCTCCTGACCATCGGAAGGCGCGTAGACGTTGATGAGCAGCAGGCGGTGTTGTGCGAGGGTGACGCGGACGGTCAGCAGGCGGCCGGGGATGACCTCCCGCGGCACCGCCGCGTCAAGCTGCAGCTGTGTTGATAAGAGAGTCGCGACCCCAGCGCTAAGGTTGGTGCCATGGCTCAGGAACACCTGTCCTCGCCAGGCAGCCTGCCAGGCCGCCTGGTTGAATCTGTCAGAGTGCGTCTCTTGAAGGAAGGCGACGGCCAGTCTCTTCTGTCGCAGGAGCTCCAGGACGGCTTCGCGCTTCACCGAGTCTCGACAGCCGTTGATGTTGAAGGTGCCAATGATTGTGTCTGCCATGGATGTGGGTGTGGGAGAGGAAGAGCAAAGCAAGGTACGGGTGGAAGAACGAGCACCCAAGAGCAGAGCAAGGCAGTACAGACAGGTCAAGGAAGGCCTACTGTGCCCTACTCTAGTCGAGGGACCCGCCCAAGTCCCACTCAACTCTCACCCTCTGGGCAAGCTTCTCCAAACGGTAAGCCATCTGGCGTGTGCCCAGATCCCGCTGCATGAGCTTGGCAGCTGCCCTGGCACCCTTAACAAACACTTTGGGGTCTGTGCACCACTGAGTGATGCGTCCTGCTACGTTCCTCTGCCCCTTAGTTAACTTCAAGAAGGACAGGAGTCCCCCATAGTCTGGAGGGACCCAGGGGGGCTCCGCCAGCTTGGGGTGGAAGGAAGGAAGGAAGGAAGGAAGGAAGGAAGGAAGGAAGGAAGGACTTTTTGACTTTTTAACTACTTTATTCAGAGGTTCAGGGATACAAAAAGGTTGGCCGCTTACAAAGCAGAAACAAACAAATTACCATCAAACCAAGAACACCAGGTTTGATGGCTCCAGGCGTGGTGAGAGACATGGGGGTGAAAGCCCGCTGTGTCCCTACTCCCCTGAATCCCCCCAGAGACCCCCCAGCAGCTGCAGAGTCCCCCCGTCTACCTCCACCACAGACAGAGGTAAACAGGGCCCATGGTGGGAGGGGGTTAACCTCTAGAGAGTGGGAGGAGGTGGCTGAGTGGGAGCTGGGTGGGGTCTTGCCCCACCCAGGCCCCTACTTGACCCAACCTCCCTGGGAGCCACATGAACAGGCTGCACAAACAGGCACGCTTGTCTGCCAGCATGCAGCGTTCATGCAGGAGGGTGTGCGGGAGGGCCCAAGGCCCTGCCTGCAAGCCTCCTAGGGTAGGTAGACTCAGGCCCAGCCTGCCTACCAGTGGCATGCCGTGGATACACACTTACTGCAACCTGAGGGTCCCCTCGGGGTCTGTGGCCTGCCCCCCGGCACCTCAGAGATGACCACCCAGACGGAGTCCATGTTTCCAGGCTCCACACAGCTCTACAGGGATTTGCGAGCAGGGCTAAAGGGTCTGGGGGCGCAGGTGGTGTTTACTTCGATCCTCCCAGTCTTGGGCTATGGGCTGAGGAGGGAAAGGAGGATCCAGGTAGTTAATCAAAGAATGCAGTGCTGGTGTCATCAGGAGGGCTTTGCCTTCCATGACAACAGCCCACTCTTTGGTGAGAGAGTCAGTGAGCTGCTGGGAAGAGATGGCCTCCACCTCTCTCCACTGGGGAGGAGACTGTTCTCAGCCACACTGGCTGACCTGCTCCACTGGGCTTTAAACTAAGTCTGTTGGGGGATGGGGGAACTACTGTCACTGATAGCCCACAGAGCAAACCTTGTAAAGCCAGCAGCCCAAGGCACTTAAGGGAGCTACCCCTGCCCCAGCCCTGGTACAATTTCTGGGCAAGGCAAGAGCCCACAAGGGGACACTTGCCTGCCTGTACACAAATGCCAGGAGCTTGGGGAATAAGCAGGAGGAACCTGATTAACACAAATAATTATAACATCATAGGGATAACGGAGACCTGGTGGGACTCCACCATTGACTGGACCATGGGTATAGATGGCTATACCCTGTACAGGAGAGATAAAGTAGATAAAAGGGGTGGTGGCATAGCTCTCTATGTTAAGGAAAGCTACACGTCCCTGCAAGCTGATATTGGTGACCAGGGTGGATGACTGGAGACTCTCTGGGGAACCATGTACAGGGGACACAATGGTGGGAAACTACTACAGATATCCCACCCAAAGACATGAGCTTGACCAGGAGTTCACCTGGGAACTGGCTGAGGCCACATGCTGCAGGGCCATAGTTGTCATGGGTGACTTCAACTACCCAGACATCTCATGGGAGCATCACTCAGCAAAATCCGAGTGGTCGCAAAGCTTCCTATTGTGCATGGATGACCTGTACCTGACCTAAGAAGTTTATGGGCCAATGAGAGGTAAAGCACTGCACGACCTGGTACTGGCAACTGGGGATGATGTAATCAGTGACCTAGCGATCAATGGGAAGCTGGGTGACAGCAACCACAAGCTGATTGCCTTCACCATCTGCCGTAAAGCTGGCAAGTCGGTCAGCAACACTGAAGTCCTTGACTTCAGGAAAGCCGACTTTGACAAGCTCAGGAGGCTTGTCAGTGAGGCCCTAAGGGACCACAACCCCAGGGGGAGGGGAGTTCAGGAAGAGTGGTTGCTCCTCAAGGGAGTGATTCTTAATGCACAAGCTAATTCTATTACATCTCTGAGGAAAGGCAGCAAGACAGCACAGCAGCCCCCTGGCTCTCCGGGGATCTAGCAGACCTCCTGAGGCAAAAAAGAAAGGCCTACAAAGGATGGAGGATGGGATCCACCTCCAAGGAGGAATATTTTGCGCTGGTCTGGTCCTGGAGGGAGCAAACCAGGAAAGCCGAGGCAGCAACTGAACTCCAACCAGCTTCGAGTATCAAGGACAATAAAAAGTCCTTTTTCAGATATGTAGGGAGCCAGAGGAAAAGCAGGGGCAACATTGCACCCCTGCTAAACCACATGGGACATCGGACACCTGACACCCAGGAAAAAGCCAACCTATTAAATGGGTACTTTGCGTCGGTCTTTCATCAGTCCCATGGGACAACCCTGCCCACTACGGGACATGGAGGTCCAGGTGAGGATGATCCCCTGCACTCCATCAATGCTGACCTTGTGAAGGAACACCTTGAGAGGCTGTATACCTTCAAGTCAGCTGGCCATGACAATCTACACCCCAGGGTACTCAAGGAGCAGGCGAGCATCATAGCTCAGCCCCTGGCACGGATCTTTGAGATCTCCTGGTGCTCTGGTGTAGTGCACAAAGACTGGCAGAAGGCCAATGTGGTGCCTGTCTTCAAGAAAGGGAAGAAAATGGATCCAGCAAACTACAGGCCTATCAGCCTGACCTCTATCCCAGGGAAGGTCTTAGAAAAGTTTATTAAAGAGGACATCCTTAATGGACTGCCTGACGCCAACATCCTGAGGGATAGCCAGCATGGGTTTGTTGTGGGTAGGTCTTGCTTGACCAATCTCATTTCCTTTTATGAACAGGTGACCTATCACCTGGACAAGGAAGAAGAGATTGATGTCATATATCTTGACTTCAAAAAAGCCTTCAATCTGGTATCCCATGACTACCTCTTTGTGAAACTGGCCAACTGTGGCCTTGGGTCTACCATGATCCACTGGTTGGGAAATTGGCTCTGTGGTCAGACCCAGAAGGTGGTAATAGATGGAAATCAATTGTCATGGTGTCCTGTGACCAGTGGGCTCCCCCCACGGCTCTGTCCTTGGACTCATATTGTTCAATATCTTTATTAATGATGTGGACATTGGAGTCAGAAGAGAACTGGCCAAGTTCACCGATGACACTGAACTCTGGGGCAAAGCATCCACACCTGAAGATAGGTGGGTGATCCAGGCTGCCCTGGACAGGCTCAGCAAGTGGGCGGATGAGAACCTGATGGTGTTTAATACTTTAAAATGCAAGGTTCTCCACCTTGGGAGGAAAAACCTGCAGCATCCTTATAGGCTCGGCAGTGCTACACTGGCTAGCACTACTGAAGAAAGAGACTTGTGGGTCATCATTGACCACAAGATGAACATGGACCTTCAATGCAATGCTGCAGCTAGTAAAGCAACCAAAACACTGGCTTGCATCCATAGATGCATCTCAAGCAAAGCCCAGGATGTCTTTCTCCCCTTGTTCTAAGCCTTGGTGAGGCCACAGCTGGAGTACTGCGTCCAGTTTTGGGCCCCACAATTCAAAAAGGATGTGGAGAAGCTTGAGAGAATCCAGAGGAGAGCCATGCACATGATCAGAGGTCAGGAAAACAGACCTTACGATGACAGGCTGAGAGCTATGGGGCTATTTAGCTTGGAAAAGCGCAGGCTCAGGGGTGATCTGATGGTCACCTACAGGTTTATCATGGGTGACCACCAGTATCTGGGGGAAAATTTGTTCACCAGAGCACCCCAAGGGATGACAAGGTTGAGCAGTTATAAACTACTGCAAGACCATTTCAGGCTGGACATAAGGACGGATTTCTTTACTGTCCGAGCCCCCATGTTTTGGAATATCCTGCCATTGGTGGTGGTTCAAGCACCTACATTGAACACTTTCAAGAGAAAATTGGATGCTTATCTTTCTGGGATCCTATGACCCCAGCTGACTTCCTGCCTCTCAGGCAGGGGTTTGGACTTCATCTTTTGAGGTCCCTTCCAGCCCTAATGTCTATGAAATTAAATCTATGAAACCATGTCATTGCATTCATCACATCACACCATGACAGACACCTTTGCTGTATTCCACGTCGTATCTTACATGCCATTATGCAGTCAGGATGCTGGCTACATGGTCATATCTAGAAATAAATTATTCCTACCCTGCTGTATCCAATCATTCACATGCCACACCTTCAACTTCCCACACACAAAAAAAAGCAAAAATCAGCCTGGTGAGGGTCTGGGGTGTGGCACAAGCTGGAAGTTGCAGTTCCACACCAAGCCTGCCCAATTGCCCAGATCGGTCATGACATCAGATCACGTATTTGAGACAGTCATCCTCCACATGGAACAGTGCTCCCTTAAGGGCCCAGCGTGTCTCAAAGGTGGGCACCGTCCACCAAAGCACAGCATACTCAAACTTCAGTGAGAGGCATGCCTGCACCAGGAAGTGGAAAAGCTGTAGGGCATCATCTGAGCCAGTCCCGGCAAGCCAGTTTCGGTGGCTCTTGAGGACAGCCATCTTAGCCTGACCCAGTAAAAAGTTGGCCAGGAAGATGAAGCCCTTCTCAGCCACTCGTTATGGGTAGGACCATGTAGGTGGTCTCTGAGAGGCTCCTGCCCAGCGCTTGCAGCACCAGCTTGAGGTTGACAAAAAGCAGCCACAGGCAGGGACAGTCAAGGAAGGCATGAAAGAGGGTCTCCTCAACACCCCCAGGGCAGAAGGGGCAAACAGTTGAGGTGGCTGGGTCAAAGTGGGACGCAAACATACCAGTGGCTAGGATGTCATGCAGCAACCACCACTGCAGGTCACCACTCTTCTTGGAGGTTGGCGGCTTATACAATGTGCGTTAAGCTGGATGGGCCTGTGGGGAATCTGGTGGCCCCAGGTACCATCACCATGGTGTATTGGGGCAACTCGCCAGCACCTGGGCATGGTGGACATGAACCACCTAGGCATATAGGCTTCTACATGACAGAAAACCAAAGAGGCAACCCGTGTCACTGTCAGGAGGCACAGGGAGCATCAGTAGGGTGCCAGGTTTGCTGGCCAGCTCGCCGGACATGGCTGGGGTGACTGACACCACGGAGAAAACCTTGCTCAGGGCATCTGCGGCAGCTGCTGTGTGGGGGACCTGGCCTGCCCGGAGATGGTAATCCAGAGTGGCTGCTGCCTTCAATGGGAGGGGAGCCTGGATGTCACACAGGAGACGGCCCATGCTGTGGACGGAGTGCATGCCCAGCCTGGTGGTCAGGGCCTTGGGCGAGAGCCAGGCTGACTGACCGGGGTTAAGGATATGGCTTAGGTGGAGGACATACACCTGAATGAGAATGGCCCTGAGGCTGGCGGAAGCCAGGCTTGGCATGGGGTGCCTCAGAGCTGGGTTGTGTACCAGGGTTTCCCTCAGCAGCTCCAGGAACTGCAGGTGATAGGCCTGGGGCTGGACGTGGAAAGTAGCCTGGCAGGCTCATACCACACTGTGGTAAAAAGCTTGAAGCACCACCTACTTCAGGAGTGTGAGGTCCAACAGGAATAGCTCCTGGTCAAAGCTGAGGGCCCCCACCCTCTGCAGGAACCCGCATACCAGTTGTTGCCAGGGTAAGCGCTCCTCACCATACAGGAGTTGTTGAAGGGCCTGCAGGTGGAAGGCGCCACCTTGCTTGCAAGGTCAACCAAACTCTGGTCCCTCTCAGCTACAGGTAAGTAAAGGACAGCTCGTGGGAGCCAGTGGTGCCCATTGCAAAAAAAAATTGACCAGGAGGCACTGGAGTTTCTCAAGTAGGTCCTGTGGTAGATTGAGTATGGTGCACCAATACCACAAGGTCACCGCTTCCAGGTTGTTCACGATGAGGACATGTCCATAGTAGGAGAGGCTGGGTAGACAGGCCTCTACCCCTTCCTTGAGGCTATCCCACTTGCGCGCCATGATAGTTGGTGGCCCTAGGAACACACCCAGGACCTTGAGGCCCTCACGGCACCAGGTGAGTCCCCCTGGCAAATCTCGGGTCGCACTGATCCACATGCCAAGCAGCAGGGTATCACTCTTGGCCCAATTGGAGGTGTCTTGATATAAGATCCCAAGGGGCCCAGTGAAGAGGGGCCTGTAGCCAAATATCTAGGCCAAAGAGTTCACTGGCTGTAAGTTGTGGAGCAGAAACAGGTTGTCTTGGATGCGTCTGCCTGGTATTCAGTAGCTCTAGTCAGGCCCAGTGATGGAGGCCATGACGGTGCGGAAGCAGGTCATCAGCACTTTGGCCAGAATCTTGTAGTCCGCACACAGCAGGGGGACCAGCTGCCCGTTCTTAATGCATCCAAGGTCTCCTTTCTTGGGCAGCAGAGTGAGCACTGCATGGCGGCAGCTGATTGGCAGGACCTTGTTGGCAAGGCTGTCTTGGAAAATGCACAGGAGACAGGGGCTGAGGAGAGACCAGAAAGTCTTGTAAAACTCAGCAGGTAACCCATCAAGGCTTGAGGCTTTGCCAGAGGTGAGGCCAGCTACAGTAGTTGCCAGCTCTGCCAGAGACAATTCCTGCTCAAGCTCACTGGCCTCCAGGGCACAAAGGTGTGGCAGGCCTGAGCCCCATCATCCAACAGGGCCTTGGCACCACAGTCAAAGGCCACCCCAGCTGCCTCAATTGTGGTGGTCAGGGTGGGCAGGGGACAAGTGGAGGCATCAGCCTCTCCACTGGTGGGGACTCAAGGACTGAGGCACAGACCATGGGCCCTCCCTAACAAGCATAAAAACCTGCCTTAGAAAAGACAGGACTTACCTCAGCTTCGTGTTCTTGCTTCCCATCATCAGTCGGTGAAAGGGACTCATATGAATCCCAAAGGGCTCGAGTTCCCTGATCAGCTCCCAATTGGTCACATGTGGGGGCACATTAGAAATCACCACCCTCACTGCTAGGGTGTCTAGGGGTGTGACAAAATATTGTGTGCCCACAATGTCTAGTCCCTCTGCGCACACCCTGTTAACTAGGGTAGAATCACTCAGGTAAATCATTGGGACCATGTTAACATGACCTGTGTAACTTATGTTACGTTGTCCCAGGAGACTAGCTAGGGCATCTACACAGCCTTTGATCCCGATGGGGGGGGGGGTGTGAACCCTCAAGCCATGGGTAATGGGGAAGTTCTGAGAGGCATCCTCATGCCAGCTGCTGGGTAAAGGAGCAGCCATTCCTGCTAGGACACGGTTAATCTCAAGCTGTAACTGAAAAAATGAAAACAAGGATGTTAATACTAAGTAAAAAGATAAGTGTCTGGGAATGCGTCCATAAAACTCTAGATGGGTGCGGGAAAGGGGCAGAGGGGAAAAAAAGCTCGGGGGGGGGAGGGGTTGTAATTGAAACAGAAAAAAGGAAAAAAGTGAAGGGGAGAGAGGAGAAGGAAGGCAAGATATTGGAAAAGATAAATCTCCACAACAAGCAAGCAGAAAAGAAAGAAAGAAAGGAAAAGAGACAGTAAGAAAAAAAGGCTGTAAAGAAGCAACTCGCAGACAAAGAGACTGGAAGTGCAAGGGGGGAGGGGAGAGAGAGCAGAGAAAAACAAGAAAAAAACACTGCAAAAGTGCAAGAAAAGAATTAGAAAGTGAGCTAAACAGAAGCCAAAAACCTTTAGACAGGTGGGAGTCAAAAAAGAAAAGAGATAGGAAGCCTGGGAGTCTTATGCTCAGGATCGCCCCATGCAGCTCCAAGTGACCTTGGTCCAGTGCGTCCAAAGTGGAAGGAAGGAAGGAAGAAATCTTTGCTGGGAAAGCAGAAACAGTATTTTGTTGTGGTTCATGTTGACATTAATCTGACTACCTAAATTGTTAAAGTGTTTAATGGGAGTTGTCATTTGGATGTGTCACCCCTCTATTATCCTCTACGGTCTATGCTCTCACGTAGAATATATCCTTGATTTTGCAGCCCTATGGCTTGTCTGCTGGGATGCATTATGGGGAGTTATAAGACCCTTTTGGAAGATCATGTTTGCCTGATGAGCCCAGCCCATAAGGTGAAAGGGTAAATAAACAACAAAGCCTATCATAATGGCAGCAAATACAATCTTGTATTGAGCTAAGTGAAAATGAATTGATTCAATTCCTCTCAACAAAACAAATAAGAATTTTTAAATATTTCTGAATTTCTCTTTTACACTCTGACTTTTATATTTTTAAATAAAAGACTACTTTTAATACTTAATTCAATTCCATAAAGAAAACAAGTGTTGAATTATCAGAATTCTCATAAGATGGAAAATGTATTTTCCTATCACTTTAAACATTAAGAGATGTCATATGTTACTGAGAACAAATAATATTCCTTATAGAATTTGTTATATGTTAAATCATATTTTCCATGTAAACTTTACTATTTTATGTCTTCTGCATACTCTGGTTTTGGCTGGGATGAATTTACTAGAAGGGTATTTTTGACCTGAAAGGGAATACTTTTTTATTAGTAGTAGTAATATTATTATTTAGAAAAGGTTGTGCTAATATAATGACATAATTGAAAAAAAATCAGTCTCTCATTGAGAAAATTATGAAATATATCTACAAGAGTCCATGTACTTCCACAAACAACCCAAATGTTGCTAAGTATTTCAATTTTCAAACCACACATTCAAAAGAGTCCCTTTATATTGAATATATGAACAATGCAGCTATCATATTGGAAAGCCACACAAAATCTCAGTTTGTCCAGAGGAAGATCCCAAAGATGCAATATCCAATGGATTAATAACAGGAACCAAGAAATGTACATAAGGATTGAAGTGAAGCATGATATGGAACAGACTTCGTAGGATATTTTTAAATTTTCTCTTAAAATAGTATTGAAAGAGCAGATTTTGACTCTGAGCTGGTTTGTGATTTTCCTTCATCAGCTCATATTAAACAATGCCTTCTTTAGGTATCCTAAGGTTTGCCAACATTTATCTTATAAATCATTATAAAATTGTTTTTGTGTGTGTGTGCACATTACAGAGAAAAAAAAAACAGTAATCAACACTCCTAGAGTCTTAGACTGTAACTTACTGGTGTGAACTAACACAAAAGTTTCCTTAGTTCAGTATAGCCAATTATACCTGCAATCTATCCACTGGTAGCCATGGTATCTGTGGGCTTTGCTGGTTTTCTCTCAGCAGTCTCAGAGCTTAAATAAGCTCTAACACCAGCTCAGCTACTTCAAAATTCACATAGCTCTAGCTTTTTCAGAAAGATCAGACTTCCACTCATTAGAGACTGTGGAGCAAGGATGCAGAGCCCAGAGGGCTTTGTGCTATGCTAGCCAAGCTTCAGAAGCATAGGAGGGTAGGAGGGTTTTATTTTAAGGCTCAAAAAGATGTGTATCAAATCATATTACTATTTAAGGGGATTATTTATGCTTTTATGTTCCATCCAATCATATAATTCACGTTATGTCAGATTAACATTCGTAAAATAGTTAAAAAAAAAGATGTTTAGCTGTAAACAAAATGCATCATACTTGATTTGTATCATGGTTCCAATTTAATGTAAGATAACATATTACAACCCAAATTACTACAAATTGCTATGTTTGCAGCGGCTAACACATTGTGTATTTCACTAAAACTTTCACATTGAACTCTTTTGCCATATGAAAACTTAATCTTTTGGATGGATGCCTCCTTTCTTAGTCTCAGTATAAAATGATTTTGTATTTGTTTTGAGGTTTTTTTTGTTTTGTTTTTGTTTTGTTTTTTTGCTTTTTGTTTGTTTTCTCAGGTTTGAAATGCCTCTGGTATTTTTGAATTAAGGGAATGAAGATTTCTTTTTTATATCTGTTATTATCATTTTTGGCTGTGAAATATCTTCTATTCATATGAGTGGAAGAAATCAGAAGACAAAAACGTAAGAAAAACAAAAACATTGATTATGGTACATTGTCTTGTAAACCTTAATGCTGGGATAGAAGATTTTTTGAAGGTAGAAGCTAAACTCTCTGACATAGTGAATGTAAGGATTGTGCTACTGTGAGTGAACAAAAACCATACTAAGAAGGGAAGGCTGTCTGCCCACAAAAGGAGGGAAGGCTGTCTTCCCTAACTTTACCTACCTCCTACAGATTCCAGGAATACACAGGATGTAGTAGATGCAACTACTATTTCTTTCATGCATGCCTTGGGGAGGATTGTGGATCTGTGGGGGGAATGTGTGGGGGTTGGGGGGAGTGTTCATGAGGGAAGGGTCCCCTGCCTGTCCCCTCATGGTGCACATCCCTCCTGCAGCAGCAGCAGTAGCCATGGGGTGCTCAGGGCTCACAACTGGCATAGCCGTCTTGTAGCATGGCACGGCCCCAGCTGCCTCAGACTCAGCACCACCTGTGCCACATGGTGCCGGTCCAGCCCAGCCTGGCCTGGGGTCATGTGCCTTTGGGCAGGACCAAACCATTCTTGCTGTCTCCCGGGGTCCTGGCACCACATGCAGGGGTCATGCATTAAGCCAGGACAGGCCAGGCCTTTGCCATGTGGCACAGGTAGTGCCAGGTTCCAGGCATCTGGGGTGGTGCCAGCCACAGGGGCCTCTGTCAGTAGTGCACCCTGACTGCCCCACGGCTGCTGCTGTGCGGGGGCTGTGTGCCATGCAGGAGGTGGGCAGGGGATCTACCTAAGCAGACCCCCTCACCCACACAGTCCCCCCACATCCACAGCCCTCCCCCCACGTCCCTACTTACTGCGGACAGCACCTGGGTCTGGGTCACTGCTGCAGCCTTGCCCCGGTCCTTTTTGCCCCAGCACACTGAGTCAGCATGCTGCAGCAGCAGGGGAAGGGGGCAGGCATAGAGACGCTCTGGCTGGGTGTCAGAGCATCTCTATAGAGGACCCATCCTCCAGGAGCTTGCCCTGCGCGCCTTTTTTTCCTCATAGTTTTTTGGGTTTTGTTTTGTTTTGTTTTGCTTTTTTGATACAAGGATTCCCTGGTATCAAATTTAGAGCCTGCACTGCAAATACGCAGCACAGGGAAGATTTTTGCAATCTCAGAGTGCTTCTTGCCACATCTCAAACTGCTTCAAGATGTGGCAACAGGCACATGTGTGCTCATCTGGACATACCCTAGGAATGTAAATATAATTTTTAGATTAGCTATTAAAACTCTTCTAATTATATCAGTTAATCATGGGCTGGGGGCACAGGGGCTGTTTGTGGGGGGTGTGCTGTGGAGTCCTGGGGATCCCCTCTGTGAGGCAGCTTCCCATGCTGGTACAACTGGTAGCTGTTGCCCAGGGCCCTGGGTCTCACAGTCAAGTGTACAGCCTGCAGCTAAATGGGCAGGTGGTACAGCATGGAGGAGGCACCTCCTCAGCTGTAATTTCTACTGTGAGAGACTGGGGGAATGAAGAAAGCACTCTCCTCCTCCTCCTCCTCCATGGTGGCTAGAGACACAGACCCAGTGTGGGACACACTGCTGCTGAGCCAGTGATTCCATTTTTACAGACTACACACTTGTTGGGTGTTTTTTGGGTCCAGAAACTATTCAATATCCTTGTAATTTTCTTTCTAGTTTTTTTGTAAGTATTCAACTTTTGCAGTTGCTGTCCACCATATGCTTTCAATGACCATGTCTTATAATCCACCTACTCATGCATATTGCATTCACATTTACCTTTGTGTGAACTGTATCTAGTCTACATCTTAATCTATCCTTTATCATCTTCCATTAAGATTGCACCCAAATACTATGCACAGATCCCAGCAAGCTTTTCAGACCCACCCCATCCTCCAGACTGACTGGATGAACATGCCCCACTAAGGAATTCTTCCTCCTGTTTCAGTAACAAGCCTGGCCATTTTCACTCCAGCAGCCCACAGTGGACTCTTACCTTTCTCATACTACACCTTTAACATAGCATGGAACATGTAAAGGGTCTGGTCTTTCCTGGCCCTGAAGCTGTCAGATGGCATGACTGGCTCCATGTCTGATTGCAGCAGGGGAGTCCAGCCTGAGTCACTAACTATCTCCCTTGAGCCATGAGGGAGAGAAAGGAGCAATGCATGCTGGGATGCTGGAGGGCAGTGCTTCTGCTTATCCTGCAAAGAAAAGTGTACAAAATGTTCTTTTTACTGGGGAAACTCCTGAAAGTGAGATCTACTGGGTTGGAGGTGGTGTATTTTTTCCAGGAAGAAACCAGATTATATACTCATGATTTCAATTGCGAGAGCACAGTTCTCATGGTAGATATGTAATACAAGTAGGTGGCCCAAGTTTAAATGGATAGGAAAATTATGGAATATTTACTATGAAGAGTTATATGATGATACTGACAATATCATAATAATAGCTATTAAAAGTGGAAAAGCCCTACTATATTCTGGTCCATTCTTCAATCAGTACAGGATTCTTCCACATAGTACATCAATCTAATTCTAATTTCTCCTAATGAAACTTATTCCAAATGCTGTCTTTCCCAGGATTTTATCAGTAGTCTTTAATATTGGATTGTTTCCCCTTAAGGCACCTTCCATTAGGTAATTATTTTAAAATCTCAACGCTCCTTTAAGAAAGAAGTAAGTTTGTCTGAACAATACTGAAAAAATCTTTTAGGAATCAATTCTAATGGTTCAAAACCCAGAAGGCAAATGCATACTTTTTTTAAACTTGTGATTATTAATGTGGTCAATTCATGATATTTGAATGTTTGTCCATTTCAATACTAATACACTCTGTCCATTCACTTAGGAGATATTTCACAGCCCAATGGTTCTCACTATGAAAAAAAGAAGAAAAAAAACCTAAGGAAGCTGGTGATATGTTGCCCACATTTACCATTCCTCTATAAGGATAGTCTGTTTTTGATATGCTTAGGCTATCACAGAGTGCACTCTTCAGGATCCTAAATGAAGTGTGTGTATTCTAGGGTCTAAACACTACAAAGCCTTAATCTGAACCAGGGAGCTCACTTATCTGTGCCTCTGAAAGATGGTATTTTCCACTAAAATGATGTGCCTTGAATAAGGCCTTGAATATCCA
This sequence comes from Alligator mississippiensis, assembly GCF_030867095.1. Lineage (NCBI taxonomy): Eukaryota > Metazoa > Chordata > Crocodylia > Alligatoridae > Alligator > Alligator mississippiensis. Next base: position 88,964,179 of record NC_081824.1, read on the forward strand.
GAGCCTTAGTTCTTTCTTGCTTGGTCTTAGGTTCCTGGAGACAAACACAGGAAATAGAGGGGTTAGTTACCAAGTTTATACTTTTATGGGTTACCCTATACTCGATGGATAGGATCCTTGTAAGATCTGGATGGGTAGTAAACACCATATTAAGGCCCTATAAATTAAAGCAGAGACATTCTTTTAACGAAAAATGCTATCACAGAGAACAGACTTTGAGTCCGTATGAAAAAAAAAAACCTCTAAGAAAAACAAAACATAAATCTATGGGATTAATGACTTTTTGATTAGATCCTCTCCTAGTTTGCAAAAAAATCCCCAGAAAGTAATATCTCTGAAAGTAAGACCACTGCCTTGGGCAGATGCACAGGCAAGTTAATTCCCCAATGACTTTCCTGTGTTACAAACTGAAGGGATATAGCAAACCTGCAATTTTGTGAGGAATATATACAGTATTCTTCCACAGTACTATTCTTATATACATACATATTAATAAAACATCAGCCACCATTCAGATCCTATATTGCAAATCCAGGATATCACAATGTGCTTGAACATAGAGAAAATAGAGTAATAAACTTGCACTTCATATTTTTTGGAGCCACTACTGACAATGCTAAGATGAATGAAGCCATGACCCCTACCACAGTCCTTGACAATGCAAACCTTTTTCACTCGAGTCCCTGCACTGAGGCAACTAGATACTAATTCTTTGGTTCTTTGTGATAAAACAAATCAAATTGACATCCGCTGAGCACATAGAATAAGCTTAATCAAAAGTTGGTGACAAAATCCTGAGAGCAGGAAACACTTAGAATCACTTTCACTTTGTGAAATTAGAGCTAGACTGATCAGAACTTGAATAAAACACCGTGTAACCTCAATCTTCCGAATACTGCCACACGTCCCAACTCAGCTTGAAAACGGAATTTTTCACAGCTCTAAGAAAAGCTGCTTTTGCATTTTCATGAACATCCAGATAATGAAAACCTTTCAGACCCAGCTTTGACCTTTTCTCTGGCATGGAAATTCTCATGAAACACAGCCTGTTCATACCTGTTCAATGAACCTGAAAATATTCACATTTCAAGTGCTTTGAATGTTGTCAGATATTTTGCACTCTTTGTCCCTGTCTAATTTGTATCTAACAAAAATATCAAAATCTGTAAAACTATTGTATGTGCACTCATTAAATGAGAGACACTTTGCATGTCAAAGTGGTAGTGCATTTAAGTGCAGAGTGACATTTTTGGCATTTATGTCCACTTTTTCTGGGAACAATTCTAATGCCAGGCATGCTCAGTGCATGCACTGTGTGTGCAGAGTTATGCATCCACACTGCTGAAGAACAGAATCCCTACCTGCAAGAAAGGGCCAAAAAATGCCCCTTATATAACTACAAATCTGCTATTTAGACATGGAAAGGCAAACAGAATTCCACCTATATACTATGCATGGCATAAAAAATAGTTATGGAAATGCAAGGACCCAATAAACTACCATTATACAGAGGCAGCACTGAAAGATAAGAGAGGAAGGAAATCAATTAACCAGATCCAGAACAGGAGTTCATAAATATCTTTATAATAATACTCGAATTTGATTGTGCTGTTTAAGCATAGACCTGTAATGAGGAATATATGCATGTGAAAACATTCTGCTTCAGGGAAACAAAATATTTTTGAAGCTTTCCCAGGGATACAAGAGCTCACAAACTGCTGCCCCTTTATCAATATTGCAGCACGTTACCACCATTGCATATCTGGACAGCTCCAGAGGCAATGCAAAATGGGGCAGAACAATGATTACACCATACTCATTCATTTTGCAATGTTATTCTCCCTGTTGGCAGTATCTCTGAGCAAATAGGCAGCAATCCTTTTCTCCACTTACATGGGCTGTGGATAAGGCGAGGGGTTTCTTTGCATGCATCTAACTGTCTGGTCATGTAAAGTGAAGTCAGGGATTAGTCAATGAAAATAGAGAGATACAAAGAGGATACTAAAATTTGCTATGAGCGAAAATACACCTGGTGAACCAGGTCACTTTTCTTCAAAAGTTATTTCAGCCATTGCTGGTCTTCCTGGAAAATAGCAGAGATGCAGGAAATACTTGTTCACTTGCTACCAGTTTTTCTCAACATACATAACAAAAAAATTCCTTTCTCCAAATATAATGAGTTTTCAGGCAAAATTAAGATTACTCTGTACACTAACAGTGTGTATATCCTAATGAAGATAAAAGACTTAGGGCCTGATTTTGCCACCTTTATCCATTTCAACTAGCTTGTTTGAGGAAGTAGTCTGATCTTAGTTAAGGACAGTACTATTTTATGGTGGAATAATTAACTTCAATCAAATGCATGTGTGGATGGTGACCATGGGTGCAAATTGTGCGTGGTTTGCCCAGCTAGCCGGGGGCCAGACTCTGGCCTTCTACCAGCCACCCAACACTGCCACCCAGAGCCTGAGGCTGACCCCCTGTGTCCCCTGTCAACCTGGGCCTGCACCACCCCAGCTCAAATTGCTAATGTCCTAGGTGCACATGTAGATGTTACACCCAGGAACAGTTTACTCCAGCTCAAACAGTTCCAGCATGTATTGCTTTGCATTAATTTCACATGTAGATGCACACACTGATACAGAGTCACTTAGCCCCAGACAAAGCACTAGAGTGGTTGTACATCAGAGCTCTGCAATTACTCCATTTACTTATTATTTCATTACTCTGTGCTAAATCAATCTTCTTCTCTATACCAAATCATGATGTCATGAACAAGTTATTGGTACATATGTGCTAATAATAAGTTAATGATAGAAAAAATATCCAGCCATTTCAAACCAAAGTAATCACTAGACTTTCAGAATCTTCCCTGAAGGGCCTAGGTTACTTCTTGGAAGAAAGATTAAATTATGCACACTTGTTTTGTATTAACATAACATGTATAGTTTTCAGTTAATAGAAAACCAGATTGAGATATACTATAATAATAGCATTCTTTGAAATTAAAACAGCGACTCCTTTCCTTAGGCTAAATTTGTGTTTGGCTCCTCTATGAACATGAATATTATCTAATTATTTCTTCAACCAGTTTACCAGCACAGGCAAATTGCATCTAGCTAGTTAGATTTTGCTTCATTTTGCTTTGTTTCCTCCTCCTCCTCCTCCTCCTTCTCCTCTTCCTTTTTTTGTTGTAGTTTTTTGTTTTTGTTGTCTGCAATCTTTACTATTCGTGTCATTAAAACTAATAATGGAAGTATCAGACCAAAGTTAGTTAGAATTACTCATATTTTGCTCTTTAGTAGACTGTTTTTAATTTTAATTCATGTATCTGATGAGGGTTTGTTAAATTAGTGATGTGAGTAATAATTAGGCTCTGCTAGAAAATTTGCCATACTATTAGTTTTGCAATAATCCTGTATCAGAAGAGCTAGACACAGTGCATGTAGAAGCTGGCCATACCAATCTACTCTTATTGGGTCCATTATAATTATTCTATGAAAGCCCTTATGAGGTAAAGCACAAGGTTTGTTTTTTTTTACTTAAAGCTATAATAGCATGTTGCTAACTGCATTTCAAACTCAGAGATGCGAACTGAACCTCAAACGCCTTTCCCCCCCAAAATCAGGCCATACAATTAGGATGCATGTATTAAACAGGGAAGTTGATTTTCTGACTGGGATAGAACCACCCTGATTTGATTCGTGCTCCCAGTGCAGCAGCTGTGATGTTCCTGCTGAATCACCTAAGAGAGTCAATTGACTGAATAGCTCATTGTTCTCCACTCCATTTCTCAGGCCAGTGTTTTTTGTCTGCTAGCTGTTCCTGATCTCTTTCTTCCTCACAGCCGCGGAGACTATTTACTTCTTTTCACAATCATAGATCCACTCAGAGACCAGTCTTCAGCAATAGCTAGCCTTAGTTAAGCAGGAAAGGAAGAGTGAGTGAGCTGAAGATTAGTATCTGTCCCTATTCTATGCAGCCATAACTCTGGAAAAATCTTTTTTTTTTTCCATTCTGCCTTTCAAAAACCAGGTATTTATTATATTCTGGGCTGTGTTGTATGTGAGAAAATATACCATTAGAGATGGTTTCGTTTGATCTTTGAAACTAAAAGACACTTTCTAGCAGTATTACTTTGATATTCAAAGTGCTTAGCTTAGTAGCCCTCAAGCTGTGTTGAGTCTCATACTCTTTTTAAAATGTATTAACTACTGTGTCCCTGTGACTCATGGATAATGAAAACCAAGAGTAGTTCATGTCACTATGACCATACTGTAACCTTTCCAACATCCTAAGAAATATTGTGGAGTTGCACTTTTTGCTGTTGTTGTTCTTTTTCTACTTTTCCTCTATTTATGTTTTCCCTGTCTTTTCTTCTTCTCTCCCATTTCTTTCTCACATATATTATCTTATGTACTCCTCTCAGAGTACACATGCCCCAAAACCCAGGCCTGGGCCACAAAACAAACGTGTTCTTTCTTTGAAATACATTCTTAGTTGAAATAGTTCTAGTTGCCTTTTTGAAAATGATGGTAGTTTAGGCCAGTTGAGGATCTGGACTTCGTAGACATTTGTACACATGCATGCACCACAGTGCCACAGTGCATTTAAAAGCGCTCAGTGCTGACGTGCATGCATTTGTATAAGCAGCAAAATGCACGTCAGCACTGAGAAAATGGTGGTGGCATGCTTTTAAACTAAAACACATTGAAGATGTTTTAGTTCAAAAATGCATCACTGCCATTTTTGGCATGCTGACACACATTTCTCTGTTTATACAAATACATGTGATGAAGTGCTAGGCACAACAGCTTGCAAGCTCTACAGACTAGATTAATTGAGTCTGCTCTGATGCACTGGATTTCTAGCATGTCAGACAAAGGTACATGTATAAGTGCCCTATAGCTCTCCTGTTATACCTATTTAAATCGTATTTACATTAAAAGGACTTTACTCCTTTACTCTTAAATGAGCAGACCCAAAATGCAGTAATTGGTGTTGTGAAAACCTATTTAATTGTGTCATTAAGAGTCTTGAAACATTTTTTGCCTATCTCTTTGTCAGTGTACAGGCAGTTCTTTACAGGATAAATTATTTTCTTATGAATGTTATATTATGAGTGTCATACAAGGTATTTCTATCATTACTTAAATCCAGAATCGGCAATGAATCTGTTTCTGTTGCATGATGTTAGGTGGATGAATAGGGTATTAGCCCTGGAAGCTGCCTGGGGGAGGAGAGGTACCATAATGGAGCTATAGGGCACCTTGCCTTCCCAATCCCTGTTCTTCCTCCCATCCACACACTCTGCACCTTCCCTGCTGCAGCTCCAGCTCTGGTTGTAAGAAGAGTGGAGTAATAGCACCAGAACATGGTGAAGGAGTGGCCAGAGTTTCACTGCTTTGTGCGGGGAGGTGAGATGCCATCCCTTTTCTTTGCCTCTGGAAACCAGTGGTAGAGGGGGTGTTTGTTTTGTTTGTTTGTTTGTTTCTGACTCTTCAACATACATGTTGATGGTAAATAAAGGACATGATATCCCCCTTCAGCAGCAAGTGCACCTAGTGCATATAGTGTCCTCACTGTCCAGGATGCTGTACTAGCCAATTATACTTTTTGTCTGTTCCTGTAAAGATGCAGCAATTTGGCCCATATGTTTCTGCAACATTGTGCTTGCTACCCACTCCTCAACAGTGGGTAGTCTGCTAGGCAGCCATCTTTGGGGCCCCACCTCCCCTACACCCCAGCCTCACGCCAACCTTTGACAGGTCACTGGATTGATCTTGTTGGCTGCTCCTCCGATGCTGTTGTGCTCTGGACCCCAACATACTCTTGAGCCTTGCGTCCCAAGCATTTTCTCTTGTGGTGTCTCAATTGATCCACTATCTGGCCTACACTGGGCCTCCTCCTGCCCTAAGCTGCCTCAAGCCGGGATATGAAAGATCAAACAACTACCAACAGGAAAAAAAAAGGAAGGACAGGAAGGAGGCACCCTGCCAGCACCTCTATTCTGCACTGTCTTCCTTTAACCAGGACTGCCTTGCTAGCTAGGGGAATTAGTCCCCTGCTGTCATTTATCCCGCCGCACAACCCCTCCAAAAGGGGGCAAAGAAAAAGGAATGAAACAAAAGGACGAGTTGGGGAGGGTCCGTCTGGTTTCCTCCCTAGCCCTACAGCTAGGATACCGAGGTGCCTCCTCATCAATCTCTCTCAAAATCTCTTCATCCTCATCCCTGCTAGACAGGATCCCACTCCTGGTACCTGGGACCTCTCTGGGAGTTGACCCATCATCTGGCCAGGGGTGGCCATGGCTTCTCTTCCTGGGCCATTGAATTCAGCTTGCAGAATTGCTCTCCCCTGATGTCATCTGACGCATTCTACTTTCAGTGCCCTATGGTCCTTTCTGGTCTGGTCAGCTGCTGCTTGTGCTGTAAGCTGCTGCTGAGCCTGCTACTGCCTCACTGGGCTTCCTCTTTTGGTGCTCACACCAATCTCCACCAGTGTAGAGAGCCTCCTCTGGCTCTCCTGCTTCCCAGGCACACCAGTCTTGCCAGTGCAGAGAGCCACCACCGGCTCTCCCTCCTCCCGAGCACGGTGGTTGTTGCTGGTATAGAGAGACTCTGCTAGCTCTCTCTCCTTCTGAATATATCTGCCATCCTCGGTGCTGGGACTCTTCACTGACTCTTTCTCCCCCTCTCTCCTCCAGCCTTCATTAGCGGTCCTTTTTATTTCCTCTGGCCGGTGATTGCTGATGATGTCACCAGTTGGCTTCAGCTGAATAAAGGCACAGTTTACAACCCATACAGGTTCCCTCCTTTGTTCCAGCTGTGCTGCAGGTCCTGCTGCAGGTAAGCATTTTTCTTGTGTTATTATTTTTTTTCTTTTGTGCATGGTCCCTGCCATAGGGGTCCCCAGTGTGTGGTTTGGGGCTCTTTCAGCTGATCGCCCCTGTGACAGAAGGATGCCACGCATCTGTTTCACAGTAAGGGCGGCTAGGATCTGGAAACAACTTCCAAGGGAAGTGGTGCTCGCTCCTACCCTGGGGGTCTTTAAGAAGCGGCTTGATGCCTTCCTGACTGGGTCACTTGAGCCCAGTTTTCCTCCTGCCCAGGCAGGGGGTCAGACTTGAAGATCTACAAAGTCCTTTCTGACCCTACTTCTATGATTCTATGAAATGCTCAGTATGACTAGGGGTCAGAAATTTCCAAAAAAATGACCTACTCACCATAATGATGTCATGACTAGGGATCTTGGTTTTCTCTGATAAAAAAAAAAAAAAAAATCTCCCCAGTTAGCCCTCTAATTTAATTGAGTTAGAAAATTCTGGCCCTTCAGGTTGGCAATTTATTTATTGTTAATTAAATAAAATCAGGGTGATGATAAGGTTCCACAGTGCAGTCTTTTTAATCTGGGCATGCCCTTCTTCCATGTTACATTTATTGAGTTCATTCTTCAAGTCTTACATATGCAAGGTTTCTTCAGGTAAAAGTAGCCCCATTGAATACCTTTGGGAATACTTTTTGAAGAAAGTGTCTTTAATCATTTTGTTCACCTGCTTTGCTCTTCAACTCAGAAGAAAAACAAGAAAATCAGGAAGGTCTTTTTGAAGTTACAATTTTCGTTTTTATCTGGCTGGCTACTTAGGTTTTTATGTTTGTTCTTTAACACAAGCATATATTATATATTCAGATTCCATAAAACATCAAGGCCATTGGTTAAACTGCAAGTAACTTAGGAAACCTACACATATGCCTGCGCCCTGTTCCAATGCATTCTAATTTGAATGTGTCAGAGCAGACTCAATTAATTGATCAGTGTCCTCGCATTTCAAAATGGTGGTGGAGGCCAAAACTTATTAAACAAGCTTTAGTTAAAGCGCCCCTGTTGCAATTTTGAAGTGCAGGATGCTGAATACACGAGCCGCTGCAGGCATTTTAGGAAGACTAGCTCCCAAAAGCCACTCTAAGATGTTCTTATATTCCATGGAGATGTAGCCTTATTTGAAGTAGCTTTGGAAAGTATGTTGCTGCAGATTTAATCAAAATCTAGGTATCAGACCCCCAGTCTGGGGATAAGTCACTAGCAGCTGTAATAATTTTAGTAATATTGATGTGATTAATTGATGGTTTGCTGACTGAATGCTACTTTTTCTGAAGTTGTCATTATCCTTTGCAGTCTAATGAACACAAGCTAATGATTGAAAGAAGCTAAAGCACATAATTGCTGTATTACCGTATGTTCTCTTTTCATTATTTAAAACCTTGCAGGATTCCTGAAACTCATTTTCTTTTCTTTCTTTATCATTGTTATTATGATTTCCGGACAGCACATTGTAAAGAAGTACATGTGAAGGACTCATTTCTGGTCATAATGGCTTCTTCTAAAAAAACTCAAACCAAAACAAAACAAAAATGTACATTTCTTGAAAAATAATCTTTTATAGCAAATTGAAAAAGTAGAAGGTTCAATAAGTATAATTATTCTCTCTATCTCTCTCTACCACCCCCCCCATTCCTGTCTAGTCTGTAAAAACATTAGAAATTGAAAATTTACTTGCTAATAGATCTTCATGATAGTATGTGTTTGATGCTAAGCCAAGAGGGACTTAGTTTTCTGAATTCATAAAGGATCCTGTGAAATAGAAGTGAGGGCAAACAGGCCCTCTGTAAAAACAAGAGCTTTTTGGAAAGCAGGAGTCTAAGGGGCGTGGGGTGTTTTTATTTTTGTTTAAAAAAAACAGCTGAATGGTCAAAATGATCATGGATTTCAAACATTTCCAATGGAAAATGGAAGTGATCCCTTAGATATTAGTTTCTCTCAGTTCACTGAAGATTCAAATAATAGCAGCTGCATTGTTAACCTTCTAAACTCCCCCTGACCTAATGGTGACTGCAAAAATATTTATCTAAGAGACTGGACTGGGGCAGGTATTCCTGGAGCTTATAACAAGTGCAGTGTTTTGCATTTCACATATTTATTTCCCTTTTGCTTGACAATGCAATCATGCTGAGAACTGTCTGTTTTATTCCAATCTCCTGATAATGGAATGGCAGTGAGTAAATAGCAATTAAACAGTGGCATTAAAGATTCTGCAGAAAGAACAAGCAATTGCTTGTGTTGAAAAGCACCATCTTTATTTAATTATGAAAATGCCAAAGACCCACATTAATTGGATTAAACACCCATTGGACATCACATTAAATCAGTCTATTTCAAAGGTACGCTATATTTTCTCTTTTTGATTGGCTACAAACTGGGGATTATCATCTCCAGTGTACAATTCCCAAGATGGGGAAATTTCTTTAATCAATCTTAAACTGGTCTAAAAACTACTACGGACAGAAGGCATTTGACACATTTTTGAATAAAAAGTTTTTTTGTTTTTTTTTTTATACAGCAAGTGAAGTAAAGACTGAAAAAATGAAATATTGGGACAATTTCATACAGCGTGTGCAAAACACTTTTCTTCTAAATCAATCTGTCCTTAAACTTGATTTGTTTTCCACAATGGTACTGTTGAAAGATCTTAAAGATATTCACTATTCTTTAAAGTATTAAAATTCATGAAAGAGATAATAGTTGGCAAGACCTTGTGGACAGAAGCCTAGACAAGACATTTTCTACTTTGACAAGTAGCTCTATCCTATTCAATACTGAATGATGCGTGAGAATGCTGCTGTCAGTTCTGCTAGCAATATGCATCATTCTCCTTTATAATCAATATCTTCAATGTCTAAAGACTAACAGGGGACTAGAAGTGTGAGAACATTTAGCTGCTTGTCTTGCTATACATTGTCATTTAACTTCATCCTAAAAGCTGCCTTAAGGTGTCACTGAATAGAACTAAGATGCTACAGACCAGTACCTTGAAATTAGTCTCTTTTTCATTTTGATGTTATTTTTATCTTGATGTAAAGCAACACATTTTGTCACTATGATGACAACTAAAGAATGGAGTGATTTCTTCATGCCAGTAATCTTTTGAGAAACTTTTTTTGGTTTGCAAACAAAAAAAGATCATTTTTTGCACAGACAGTGGACATAACCTCAGTAATTTCTTGTATTACACATATGATAAATGATATTGTTTATCCTCAACTAGAATGATATTTATAAAGGAATGCTTTTCCTACATATGTTATTTCATGTCTATTGAATTTTAATGATACCATTCCTTCCAGTTTTCATGGTAAAGCCTTTTACTTGCTACAGGAACTGTCTTCTGAAACAATAAAATAGGGGGTTGTAAAGTTCTGCATTCATTGACAAATTTATTTCCTACAAGAATTTAGGATTATCTCTCTGACAAACCAAAGGATGAACATTTTTATCCACAATAATAGATTAATAATTCCAGATATATAAAGGCAGTTAATATTTGTGCTGTAATAAAAAAACACTTTGCTTGTTTTATCAAAATCTAAAATAAAACAATGGTCAAGATTATTTTCATAATGGAGTTTGAGGTAGTTTCTTTTAAAAAATTTCCTTTATCATCAAGGTTGACAAATCTAAGGTTTCTGTGAAGAAGGCCATAGCTATCTGTCTCAAGTCATGACATCAAAATGATTTGAGAGATTAAAGACAGAAGTGATTATCTGACAAGTTAGTATGAATTCCTGAATATTACAGGACCTTAAATTTCACAAAGCTACCTCTGTGCTGATTCCAGGAAATTGTGTTTTTGCAAAAAAGAAAAAAAACAACTAGGAAAATATCCAGTCTGGATTTCAAAATGTCACGAGACTCTAGAACTTTTTTTGGCAAATTTTTTTTCATAGATTTCACAGACATTAGGGCTGGAAGGGACCTCGGAAGATCATCGAGTCCAGCCCAACACCCAAAGGGCAGGAAGTCAGCTGGGGTCATAGGATCCCAGCAAGATAAGCATCCAGTTTCATCTTGAAGGTGTTAAATGAAGGCGCTTGAACAACCTCTGGTGGCAGGCTGTTCCAGACCTTGGGGGCTCGGACAGTAAAGAAATTCTTCCTTATGTCCAGCCTGAAATGATCTTGTAGTAGTTTGTGACCATTCGACCTCGTCATCCCTTGGGGCGCTCTGGTGAACAAACGTTCCCCCAGATACTGGTGGTCACCCCTGATAAACTTGTAGGTGGCCATCAAATAACCCCTGAGCCTGCGCTTTTCCAGGCTAAAGAGCCCCAGGGCTCTCAACCTGTCATCTTAGGGTCTGCTTCCCTGACCTCTGATCATGTGCGTGGCTCTTCTCTGGACTCTCTCAAGCTTCTCCACATCCTTTTTGAATTGTGGAGCCCAAAACTGGACGCAGTACTCCAGCTGTGGCCTCACTAAGGCCGAGTACAAGGGGAGAATGACGTCCTGGGATTTGCTTGACAAGCATCTATGGATGCAAGCCAGAGTTTTAGTCACTTTACTAGCCGCAGCATCGCATTGCAGGCTCATGTTCATCTTGTGGTCAATGATGACCCCCAAGTCTCTTTCTTCCATAGTGCTAGCCAACACAGCACTGCCGAGCCTATAAGGATGCTGCGGGTTTTTTTTCCCAAGGTGGAGAACCTTGCATTTATTGGTGTTGAACACCATCAGATTCTCATCCGCCCACTTGCTGAGCCTGTCCAGGTCAGCCTGGATCACCCGCCTGTCTTCTGGTGTGGATGCTTTGCCCCAAAGTTTGGTGTCATCTGCGAACTTGGCCAGTCCGCTTCTGACTCCAGTGTCCACATCATTAATGAAGATGTTGAACAGTATGGGTCCAAGGACAGAGCCCTGGGGGACCCCACCGGTCACAGGACACCACGATGAGTGACTTCCATCAATTACTACCCTCTGGGTCCGACCCCGGAGCCAATTTTCCAGCCAGTGGATCGTGGAGGACCCAAGGCGACAATTGGCCAGTTTCTCCAAGAGACGATCATGGGACACCAGATCAAAGGCTTTTCTGAAGTCAAGATATATGATATACGACACCTCCCTTGTCCAGGTGATAGGTCACCTGGTCATAGAAGGAAATGAGATTGGTCAAGCAAGACCTACCCGCAACAAACCCGTGCTGGCTATCCCTTAAGATGTTGGTGTCGGCCAGTCCATTAAGGATGGCCTCCTTAATAAACTTTTCTAAGATCTTCCCCGGGATAGAAGTCAGGCTGATGGGCCTATAGTTAGCCGGATCCACTTTCCTCCGTTTCTTGAAGATAGGCACCACATTGGCTTTCTTCCAGTCTTCGGGCACTACACCAGAGCGCCAAGAGTTTTCAAAGATCCGCGCTAGAGGCTGGGCTATGATGCTCGCCAGCTCCTTGAGTACCCTGGGGTGAAGATTGTCAGGGCCGGCTGACTTGAAGGTATCCAGCTTCTCAAGATGTTCCTTCACAAAGTCAGCATTAATGGAGGGCAGGGGATCACCCTCACCCGGACTTCCCAGCCCTGTAGCAGGCATGGGCTTCCCATGGAGCTGATGAAAGACAGACGCAAAGTACCTATTTAATAGGTTGGCTTTTTCCTGGGCATCAGTTGTCAGTTGCCCCATCTGGTTCAGCAGGGATCCAATGTTGCCCCTGCTTTTCCTTCGACTCCCCACATATCTGAAAAAGGACTTTTTATTGTCCTTGATGCTCAAAGCTAGCTGGAGTTCAGTTGCAGCCTTGGCTTTCCTGGTCTGCTCCCTGCAGGACTGGACCAGTGCAGAATAATCCTCCTTGGAGGTGACTCCCATCCTCCATCCTTTGTAGGCCTTTCTTTTTAGCCTCAGGAGGTCTGCTAGGCCCCTGGAGAGCCAGGGGGGCTGCTGAGCCCTCTTGCTGCCTTTCCTCCGAGATGGAATAGACTTAGTTTGTGCATGGAGGATCGCTTCCTTGAGGAGCAACCACTCTTCTTGAACTCCCCTCTCCCTGTGGTCACAGTCCCTTAGGGCCTCAGTGACAAGCCTCCTGAGCTTGTCAAAGTCAGCTTTCCTGAAGTCAAGGACTTCTGTGTTGTTGACTGACTTGACAGCTTTTCGACGAATGGTGAAGGTGATCAGCTCGTGGTCGCTGTCACCCAGCTTCCCATCAATCACTAGGTCGCCGACTAGGTCATCCCCAGTAGCCAGCACCAGGTCGAGCAGCGCTTTGCCTCTCGTTGGCCCATAGACTTCTTGAGTCAGGTAGAGGTCATCCGCGCACGAGAGGAAGCTCTGCGACCGCTCAGATTTTGCTGAGCGATCCTCCCACGAGATGTCTTGGTAATTGAAGTCACCCATGACAACCATGGTCCTGGAGCAAGCTGCCTCAGCCAGTTCCCGGGCAAACTCCTGGTCAAGCTCAGGACTTTGGGTGGGAGGTCTGTAATAGACTCCCAACATTGTGTCTCCTGTGCCATGTTCCCCACAGATTTTAACCCAGAGGGTCTCCAGCTGTCCACCCTGGTCATCAATATCGGCTTGCAGGGACGCGTAGCTTTCCTTAACATAGAGAGCTACGCCCCTGCCCCTTTTCTGTACACGATCCCTCCTGGTCAGGGTATAGCCATCTATCCCCGTGGTCCAGTCATGGGTGGAGTCCCACCAGGTCTCCATTATCCCTATGACATCGTAATTGCTTGCACTGAGCAGGAGGATGAGCTCCTCCTGCTTATTCCCCAAGCTCCTTGCATTAGTGTACAGGCAGGCAAGTGCCCCGTGGGGGGCTCCTTCCTTGCCTACAGATTTTACCAGGGCTGGGGCCGGGGTGGGCTCCCTTGAGTGCCGTGATCCGCTGGCTTTGCAAGGATTGCTCAGCGGGCCAGCAGTGGCGGTAGTCCCCCCGTCCCGCAACGGGCTTAGTTTAAAGCCCGGTGGAGAAGGTCAGCCAGTCTGGCTGAGAAGAGCCTCCTCCCTAGGGGAGAGAGGTGGAGACCATCTCTTCCCAGCAGCTCACTGCCTCTCTCGCCAAAGAGCGGGCTGTGGTCATGAAAGCCAAAGCCTTCCTGACGACACCAGCGCCGCAGTCTTTGGTTGACCACATAGATCCTTGTGTTCCTTCTCAGCCCATAGCCTGAGACTGGGAGGATCGACGAGAACACCACCTGCGCCCTCAGACCCTTAAGCCCCGCTCCCAAATCCCTGTAGCACCTCATGACCTGGCTGGGAGTGCTCCGAGCCATGTCATTGGTGCCCACATGAATAAGGAGCATGGGATAGTGGTCTGTGGGTTTAAGGAGCTTGGGGATCCTCTCCGCAATGTCCCGGATGCAGGCCCCTGGGAAGCAGCAGACTTGCCGGGCTAAGGGGTCGGGGTGGCAGATTGGCCCCTCCGTTCCCCTCAGGACGGAGTCTCCCACAACAAACACCTTACTTTTTGTCTTGGGGAGAGCAGGGGCGGGAGCTGCAGTTATGCCCATGTTGCCTGTGGGGGCCAGCAACTCAGCAGGCTCTGCTGGGGCAGCAAGAGGTGTGTACCTGTTGCTCAGTTCTGGTGGGGGAGAGGCCTTGGTGCGGCGGGCCTTAGGGCCCTTGACCACCTTGGTCCATGCCCCTGGCTGGACACAGCAGGAGGTCCCAGAGTCCTCCTTTGGCGTGGAAGGAGACTGTGATCTACCCTCTGCCTCCCGGGGGAGAAGGGCCTGGCAGTAGGAGTCTATCTCCTGCTCGCAGTCCCTGATGGCATGCAGTCTCTGGACTGTGGCCTGGAGCTCCTCCAGCTGGCGCACCAGAGACCCCAAAATGGAGCAGACCCCATTTGGAAATTGGAAATTTGTCCCAATAATTAATAACCCTGGGGGAAAAAAATCAACAAAAAGTAATTTATTTCTAATTTAGATTTGTCTAGCTTCAGACTCCAGCTTTTTCTTTTTGCTGTGTTGCCTAAAGCTATATTTTTAACATTTTTTATTACTACACTTGTGGTTAAAAATTGTGGTTTAATCAATACTGGGCATACCTACACGAGCTGTCAACTGCACAGTTGTTACTGCGTAGTCATTTAGTACTTGCTGATGCTTACGTGTTACTGAGTAGTAGTGTCACCATCATGGTTTGTGCCTGGTGATGCCACAACGCCATAGCAACAAGATACAGTGCAGTAGCTCTTTGCTATACTACTGTAGCATCTTGTGTAGATGCACCCACTGT
Organism: Alligator mississippiensis; assembly: GCF_030867095.1. Classification (NCBI taxonomy): domain Eukaryota; kingdom Metazoa; phylum Chordata; order Crocodylia; family Alligatoridae; genus Alligator; species Alligator mississippiensis. The sequence goes on from NC_081824.1 coordinate 88,979,245, forward strand.
GGACTTTCCAAGAAACATGAGCCTTATAATGCAAGATAGTCAGAAGCTTTTTAAGGACCAATATTCTTCCTAAAGACAGAGATTGATCAACTCCACAATAGCCAATACGGAAGAAAAAGCAGGAACATAGGGGCCAAGTACAGACATCACGTTTTTACCATTATAACTGATCAGACACTGGTCTTTACCTGTAACAGAACAGAAGTTTGGCACACATAAACTGGTTTAAAAATGATGGAACTCTGTCTAAGATTTGCTACTCTCCCACCAAAGGGCAAATGTGGGTTCTGTTCTCTAATGATCTAAACTACATCACTTACAGAAAACTATATAACTTAGATCAATTCTGCCTTGGGCTTTTTGAATTTCTGTACCTAGTAGGGCTCTGTGAAATGGCTGTGTTTCATTTTGAATTTGGCCATTTCAGAAGGACAGTGATTTGTTTTGGTCAGTGTTCTGACAGCCAGAGTTTAGCACCACTCAGCCCCAGCAGCCCCAGCTCCCACACAGTGTGTAACACCCTGCCGAGCCATGCTGCACCCACGCCATGGAGCAGCTGCTGCACAAGTGCCTGGTGGGGGGCAATACCCACTGCCCCCCCACTGCCCCTTGCTGTATGGGGGGGCTCTGCCACAAGGCCTCAGAGGCCCTGATCACTGCTGATACAGCCAGTGAGTGCAGGGCTTTCTTTCTTTCTTTCTTTCTTTCTTTCTTTCTTTCTTTCAAGATGGCCGCCGACAGCTGAAGCCCTTCTAAGCTCCTCCAGCTCAGGTGCTTTCAGCTCGTTGCCTCGCACTCCCTGCCCCCCTTTTCCTGTCCCCCCCCCCAAAAAAACCCCTTGCCTCTCCCCACCCTGTCCCTGGGGACCCCCTCCCTGCCCCTTCCCCCCACTTTCTGAGCCTTTTTCCCCTGGGCTCTGGCAGCCTCGTTTGCCTCTGCCCCTCCCCCACCCCCGCCTGAGTTGTCCCTTTGATTTCTGCTGCCTCCCTCCTCCAGGGCCCCTTCCCTTGGTCCCTGCCATCTGCCCCTGCCTTGGGGCTTGCCCTGAGCCCCTGCAGGGTTGCTCTGCCCCCCCTCAGGCCGATTTTGGGGCGTTTTCAGCCCCCTCCCAGTCCCAGTCCCCCGTGTCAGCCTGAGGCTCTTTTTTTTTTTCTGCGCTTCGCAGTTTAACCCTGTCCTGGCGAGGAATGGCGGCTCCTACGCCTGGCAGCTGGCATGAGGATGTCTCTCAGGACCTCCCACTGTCTCATGGCCTGAGGGTTCATGCCCCTCTCCATGTGGGGCTCGAGGCTTGCGTGGAGGCTCTGGCCGCCCTCCTGGGATGGCGTACCATCCGCTACGCGGGGCGCGTGAACACGGTCCCGATGATCTATTTGAGCAAGCCCGCCTTGGTTGACAGGGTGTGTGCGGAGGGCCTGGACATTGCGGGCATCCACTACCCTGTCACGCCCCTAGAGACTCAGGCAGTGAGGGTGGTGATTTCCAACGTCCCACCGCACGTTTCCAATCGGGAGCTGGCCAGGGGACTCGAGGCCTATGGGGTTCCCGCGAGTCCTTTTCGCCGCCTGCCGATGGGAAACAAGAACCCTCAGGGCAAGCACGTCCTGTCCTTTCGGAGGCAGGTCTTCATGCTCCTCAAGGAGGGCCCCCAGTCGCTGCCTCGCTCCCTGAGCCTCACGCTCGAGGGGCGGCGGTTTATTATCTATCTGTCTGTGGGAGAGACCACGTGCTTCAAGTGCGGGGGCTCCTCCCACCTGGCCGCGCAGTGCCCTCGGGGCAAGGCGGCCGGACCATCGCCGCCTGCGGCAGCGCCGAGAGACGGCGCGTCGACCTCTGGGGCACGCGGCAGGCCCAGGGAGGCTGGGAGCTCTTCCTCCCGACCTCCTTCCCCCTCCGTTCCATCTCAGGGGACCGGGGTCTCCAGCGGGAAGCCATCGTCCAGCCGAGGGGCTGGTGCTGCTACCATGGCCCCGCCGCCCCCTCCCCCGTCTGTGGCGCCCCCTGCCCTCGGTGCAGCAGCCCCACCGGGTGGAGAGGCGGACGCCTCCCCTTGCCCCCTGCCTGCCCCGGCCGAAGTGGCTGGGGTGGCCGGGGACTGCGGTGCTGGAGCCTCATCGGATGATGGGGCTCGGGCGTCCTCCCTACCACCCGAAAAAGAGAGGGAGATGAGGGGGGCCTCTCAGGACACCCCATCCCTGACAGACCCCTCCTCGGCCAGTGCCGAGGACCCCCCCACTACAGAGCCGGACCCCATTCCGGCTGCCACACCACCCGCCCCGTCGGATGTAGCCACCGACGAGGCAGACTTAGCGGGTGGGGGGGAGGGGCCTTCAGGGGTCCTCCTCCCCTCGCCTGTCCCCCGGCCTCCGGAGTCAGGCGGCAGCAGGGATAGTGGCGAATGTCTCTCTTCCGGTGGCCTGGCCCCGGGGGTGGCGGGAGAGCCCGCTGCCCCTTTGGTCACGCCCCAGCCTACCGGAGCAGATGGGGACGTTAGCGAGATGGAGATCCAGCTCTCGGAGTCTCGCAAGAGACGTCGTGAGCGGGATGGCCCCTCCCCCCCCAAGAAGATAGGGAATGTCCTCGCGGAGCCGGTCCTCGACTCGGACGACGAGAGGCGGCTGATGTGCCTGGACATCGAGGGGGTCGACGCTGCAGTTGCGGGCGAGCTCCCGCCGGAGGTGTGGCCTCGCCGCTCTTCAGTAGGCAACATCCACCCCAAGCTGGCGGAGCCCCCCTGGGTCTCTCCTGACTATGGGGGACTCCTGTCCTTGCTGAAGCTAACCAAGGGGCAGAAAAATGTAGCGGGGCACATCACCCAGTGGTGTGCGGACCCCGAAGTGTTTGTCAAGGCTGCCAGGGCGGCAGTCAAGCTCATGAAGCAAGATCGGGGCACACGTCAGATGGCCTACCGTCTGGACAAGCTTGCCCAGAGGGTGAGAGTGGAGTGGGGCCTGGGCGGGTCCCTCGACTAGAGTAGGGCACGGTAGGCCTTCCCTGACCTGTCTGTATTGCCTTGCTCTGCTCTTGGGTGCTCGCTCTTCCACCCGCGCTCTGCTTTGCTCCTCCTCTCCCACACCCACCCCCATGGCAGCCACAACCATTGGCACCTTCAACGTCAACGGCTGTCGAGACGCGGTGAAGCGCGAGGCCGTCCTGGAGCTCCTGCGGCAGAAGAGGCTGGCCATCGCCTTCCTACAAGAGACCCACTCTGACAGGTTCAACCAGGCGGCCTGGCGGGCTGCCTGGCGAGGACAGGTGTTCCTGAGCCACGGCACCAGCCTCCGCGCGGGGGTCGCGACACTCTTATCGCCGCAGCTGCAGCTTGACGCGGCGGTGCCGCGGGAGGTCGTCCCCGGCCGCCTGCTGACCGTCCGCGTCACCCTCGCGCAACACCGTCTGCTGCTCGTCAACATCTACGCGCCCTCCGATGGCCAGGAGAGGGTCGCTTTCTTTGAAAGCTTGGCTGCCCTCCTGCGCGACGCTAGCGAGGATGATGACCTGCTCCTCCTCGGGGGCGATTTCAATTGCACCACTGCCCCGCGCCTCGACCGCACAGGGCCTGAGCCCCACCTGCCCTCCGCTCGCAAGCTGCAAGCTGCCCTGGAGGGGGCAGACCTCGTGGACGTCTGGCGAGCCCTGCATCCCGATGCGCGCCAGTACACCTGGGCCAAGACGAGCGCCGGCGGTCTCACCATGGCTCGCCTCGACCGCCTTTATATCACCAGGCACCACCTGCCACTCCTGCGCAGCAGCCGCATCGCTCCCTCGGGTCTATCAGATCATGGCCTGGCCTTCAGCGAACTGAGCCTGCCGGGGAGAGCCTGTGCACGGGCACCGTATTGGTGTTTGAACATTAGTCTGCTCCAGGACTCTTATTTCCGGGACTGCTTTGCCCACTTTTGGCGGAGGTGGGAGGCTGCGAGACCGAGCCACTCCTCCTGGAAGCTGTGGTGGGACGTGGGCAAGGTCCAGACCCGAGCCTTCTGCCAGCAGTACACCCAGCTGGCCGCGAACGAGACGCGCCGCCGTATCCGGGAGTTGGAGGAGGACGTGGCGGAGCTCGAGGCTGCTCTGCTGGCCGCCGGCAGCGACGCGGCACTGAGCGAGAGCCTCCGGCTCCGCAGGAAATGCCTGCGCGACTTGGCGGAGAGCGCGGCCCGCGGCGCGAGGATCCGCGCCCGCTGCCAGGAGCTGGTGGAAACCGACGCCCCGACCCGCTTCTTTTTCGACCTGGAGCGGCGGCGGGCAGCGAGCAAAGCCTTGGACCATCTCAAGACTCCTGAGGGCCGGGTCATTACAGAGCCGGGCGAAGTCCGCGAACGTGCCGTCGCCTTCTATCGCGACCTGTTCGCGGCCGAGCCGTCGTGCCCCGAGGCCACGCGGGAACTCCACGAGGGCCTACCGCGTCTCGATGCCCTGGAGGCCGGCGAGCTGGAGCGGGACTTGTCCCTGGAAGAGCTGGCGGCCGCCACGGCCGGCCTCGCCTCCGGCAAAGCCCCGGGCCTCGACGGGCTGCCTGCCGAGTTCTACAAGACCTTCTGGCCTCTCCTCGGCCCCAGCCTCCTGCGCGTTTTCCAGGAGAGCCTCGCCGACAAGGTCTTGCCGATCAGCTGCCGCCGAGCGGTGCTGACCCTGCTGCCCAAGAAGGGAGACCTGGGCTACATGAAGAACTGGCGGCCGGTCTCCCTGCTGTGCGCGGACTACAAGATTCTGGCCAAAGCGCTGGCCACCCGCCTCCGCGCGGTCATGGCCTCTCTCACCGGGCCCGAGCAGAGCTACTGCGTGCCGGGCAGGACCATACAAGACAACCTGTTCCTGCTGCGGGACCTGCTCACGGCTAGCGAGCTCTTTGGCCTCGACGTCGGCCTCCTCTCTCTCGACCAGGAGAAGGCCTTTGACCGCGTGGGCCACGCCTACCTCTTCCGCACGCTGGAGGCCTTTGGCTTTGGGCCCCTCTTCACCGGGGCCCTCCGGGTCTTGTACCGGGACATTTCCAGCCTGCTCAAGGTGAACGGGGTGCTTTGCGCTCCGTTCCCCGCGCGCAGGGGCATTCGCCAGGGCTGTCCGCTGTCGGGCATGCTCTACGCCCTGGCCATCGAGCCGCTGTTACACGCGCTGCGCCGCCGCCTGAGTGGGGTGGCCCTGCCATCGGCCACGGGCCCGTCCGCTGGCCCTCGTCTCCGGCTGTCGGCCTACGCGGACGACGTCACCGTCTTCCTCGCCACCCGGGAAGACGTGCGGGCTCTGGCAGATTGCCAGCGGGCCTACGAGCGCGCCTCCTCCGCCCGCATCAACTGGGGCAAGAGTGACACTCTGCTGCTTGGCGCATGGACTGGCAGGCCTCCGCCGGACTTGCCGGGGGGCCTCGCCTGGCGCCGCGAGGGCCTCAAGGTCTTGGGCGTGTTCCTGGGGCCGACGACCTTCATGGCGCGAAACTGGGACGGCCTCGAGGAGGGAGTGGAGGCCCGCCTGCAGCGGTGGCGCTGGCGCCTGCCCAGCCTTTCCTACCGGGGGCGCGTCCTCGTCATCAATAACCTGGCGGCGGCAACCCTGTGGCACCGCTGCGCGGTGCTGGACCCTCCGCCGGAGCTACTGGAGCGACTGCAGCGGCTCCTGGTCGATTTCCTGTGGGACGGACGCCACTGGCTCCCACGAGCTGCCCTCTACCTGCCCACCGGCGAGGGGGGCCAGGGCCTGATCGATCTGGCCAGCAGGGTGGCCGCCTATCGGCTGCAGGCCCTCCAGCGGCTCCTGTACACCGAAGGCCACCTCCCGTGGCGACAGCTGGCGTGCCGATTCCTGCGGCGAGTGGGGGGCCTCGGCTTTGACCGGGAGCTGTTCCAACTGGACCTCACCTTCCTGAACGGGGCGGTCCTTCCCCCGTTCTACCGCAGCGTGGTGCGGGCCTGGCGGGCGGCCTTCCATCTCTGTCCCCAGGCCAGGCACCTGCGGTTCCCGCAGCTCCTTCGAGAGCCCTTGGTCCACAACCCGGCCCTGCACCGTGTCGTGCCGAGCCTGGCCTCCGCCAGCCTCACGGCAGCTCTCGTCGAGGCGCGCTCCACCCGCCTGGAGCACCTCCTGGACCCCGCTCGGTCGGACTGGCTGTCACCCGAGGCCCTGGCTGCCCGGCTGGCCATGCGCTCCGTCCGCACCGCGGGGCGGCTTCTGCGGGCCGTTAGGGCCGCCCTCCCGACGGAGGCAGCGACCGCCCTGGAAGCCCATCTCCAGACTCGCCGGCCCCTCCCCGCCGCAGACGCCGCAGAAGACGCCTTCCCACCGCTACCCGTCATCCCAGCGGTACCCGGCGAGCTGGCCGAGCGGCCCAACACGCTGCTCAGGCTCCCGGTGCCCCCCAGCAGCAATACGGGCTGCCCTTTTGGCACCCTGCCCCGCAAGGGCCTCTACATGTGGGTGGTGCGCACCCGGCACGCCCAGGTGCTCGCCGGCCGCCCGGACACCGCGTGGCGGCGGCGCCTGGCGCGGCCCGGGACCCCGGCGTGGCGCACGCTGTATAAGGCGCCCATCGCCAAGAAGACCGGCGACCTGCAGTGGCGGCTCGTGCACGGCATCCTGGCCACCGGCACCTTTGTGCGTCACTTGGACCCAGCGGCCTCGGCGGCCTGCCCCTTCTGCCCGGGGGTGCTGGACGAGGACATTTTCCATGCCTTCCTCGACTGCCCCCGGCTGCAGCCTCTCTTTGCCGCCCTGGGCGCACTGCTTCGGGTACTGGGCCGTGACCTCTCCGAAGACGCTTACGTCCACTCCTTTCCGTACCGGGCGGCCGAGCGGGCCACGGTCAGCCTGGCCAACTTCCTGCTGGGCCAGGCCAAGATGGCCACCCTGAAGAGCCGGCGAAACCAGCTCAGCGGCACCGGGATGGTCGACGCCCTGCAGCTCTTCCGCCTGCTGGTGCGGGCCCGCCTCTCGCTCGAGTTTGAGCACGCTGTCCTCCGGCGGGCGGTGCCCGCCTTTGAGGAGCGCTGGGCCCTCGAGGGGGTGCTGTGCCGGGTCGAGGCGGGACGCCTGATCCTCGCTCTGTGATGCCACCGGCTGCTCAAGCCGCAGAGACGCGTCAAGCGGGCCGAGGCCCTGGACTTTTGCTCGTGCGGGTCGACCCCGGAGGCCTCCATGGGTGTCCCTGCTGGCAGAACTGTAAATACTGTAAATAGTCCTTATGTTCGTTGTGTTGGTTGGTGTTTTTTTGTCTAGCGTGTACGGGCAGGCCTTGCAGGCCACGAGCCCAGGCCTTGTCCACGAGGCCCAGAGCTTTGGGCGTCCTTGTACATGCTTTTGACTGGCTCCGAGTCATCACCCTCCGGGGAATAAAGGTCTCTTAAAAGTCAAAGTCTTTCTTTCTTTCTTTCTTTCTTTCTTTCAAGATGGCCGCCGACAGCTGAAGCCCTTCTAAGCTCCTCCAGCTCAGGTGCCTTCAGCTTGTTGCCTCGCACTCCCTGCCCCCCTTTTTCCTGTCCCCCCCCAAAAAAACCCTTGCCTCTCCCCACCCTGTCCCTGGGGACCCCCTCCCTGCCCCTTCCCCCTACTTTCTGAGCCTTTTTCCCCTGGGCTCTGGCAGCCTCGTTTGCCTCTGCCCCTCCCCCACCCCCGTCTGAGTTGTCCCTTTGATTTCTGCTGCCTTCCTCCCCCAGGGCCCCTTCCCTTGGTCCCTGCCATCTGCCCCTGCCTTGGGGCTTGCCCTGAGCCCCTGCGGGGTTGCTCTGCCCCCCCTCAGGCCGATTTTGGGGCGTTTTCAGCCCCCTCCCAGTCCCAGTCCCAGTCCCAGGGTCAGCCTGAGGCTTTTTTTTTTTTTTTTTTTTTTTTTTTTTTTTTTTCCTGCGCTTCGCAGTTTAACCCTGTCCTGGCGAGGAATGGCGGCTCCTACGCCTGGCAGCTGGCATGAGGATGTCTCTCAGGACCTCCCACTGTCTCATGGCCTGAGGGTTCATGCCCCTCTCCATGTGGGGCTCGAGGCTTGCGTGGAGGCTCTGGCCGCCCTCCTGGGATGGCGTACCATCCGCTACGCGGGGCGCGTGAACACGGTCCCGATGATCTATTTGAGCAAGCCCGCCTTGGTTGTCAGGGTGTGTGCGGAGGGCCTGGACATTGCGGGCATCCACTACCCTGTCACGCCCCTAGAGACTCAGGCAGTGAGGGTGGTGATTTCCAACGTCCCACCGCACGTTTCCAATCGGGAGCTGGCCAGGGGACTCGAGGCCTATGGGGTTCCTGCGAGTCCTTTTCGCCGCCTGCCGATGGGAAACAAGAACCCTCAGGGCAAGCACGTCCTGTCCTTTCGGAGGCAGGTCTTCATGCTCCTCAAGGAGGGCCCCCAGTCGCTGCCTCGCTCCCTGAGCCTCACGCTCGAGGGGCGGCGGTTTGTTATCTATCTGTCTGTGGGAGAGACCACGTGCTTCAAGTGCGGGGGCTCCTCCCACCTGGCCGCGCAGTGCCCTCGGGGCAAGGCGGCCGGACCATCGCCGCCTGCGGCAGCGCCGAAAGACGGCGCGTCGACCTCTGGGGCACGCGACAGGCCCAGGGAGGCTGGGAGCTCTTCCTCCCGACCTCCTTCCCCCTCCGTTCCATCTCAGGGGACCGGGGTCTCCAGCGGGAAGCCATCGTCCAGCCGAGGGGCTGGCGCTACTACCATGGCCCCGCCGCCCCCTCCCCCGTCTGTGGCGCCCCCTGCCCTCGGTGCGGCAGCCCCACCGGGTGGAGAGGCGGACGCCTCCCCTTGCCCCCTGCCTGCCCCGGCCGAAGTGACTGGGGTGGCCGGGGACTGCGGTGCTGGAGCCTCATCGGATGATAGGGCTCGGGCATCCTCCCTACCACCCGAAAAAGAGAGGGAGATGAGGGGGGCCTCTCAGGACACCCCATCCCTGACAGACCCCTCCTCGGCCAGTGCCGAGGACCCCCCCACTACAGAGCCGGACCCCGTTCCGGCCGCCACACCACCCGCCCCGTCGGATGTAGCCACCGACGAGGCAGACTTAGCGGGTGGGGGGGAGGGGCCTTCAGGGGTCCCCCTCCCCTCGCCTGTCCCCCAGCCTCCGGAGTCAGGCGGCAGCAGGGATAGTGGCGAATGTCTCTCTTCCGGTGGCCTGGCCCCGGGGGTGGCGGGAGAGCCCGCTGCCCCTTTGGTCACGCCCCAGCCTACCGGAGCAGATGGGGACGTTAGCGAGATGGAGATCCAGCTCTCGGAGTCTCGCAAGAGACGTCGTGAGCGGGATGGCCCCTCCCCCCCCAAGAAGACAGGGAATGTCCTCACGGAGCCGGTCCTCGACTCGGACGACGAGAGGCGGCTGATGTGCCTGGACATCGAGGGGGTCGACGCTGCAGTTGCGGGCGAGCTCCCGCCGGGGGTGCGGCCTCGCCGCTCTTCCGTGGGCAACATCCACCCCAAGCTGGCGGAGCCCCCCTGGGTCTCTCCTGACTATGGGGGACTCCTGTCCTTGCTGAAGCTAACCAAGGGGCAGAAAAATGTAGCGGGGCACATCACCCAGTGGTGTGCGGACCCCAAAGTGTTTGTCAAGGCTGCCAGGGCGGCAGTCAAGCTCATGAAGCAAGATCGGGGCACACGTCAGATGGCCTACCGTCTGGACAAGCTTGCCCAGAGGGTGAGAGTGGAGTGGGGCCTGGGTGGGTCCCTCGACTAGAGTAGGGCACAGTAGGCCTTCCCTGACCTGTCTGTATTGCCTTGCTCTGCTCTTGGGTGCTCGCTCTTCCACCCGCACTCTGCTTTGCTCCTCCTCTCCCACACCCACCCCCATGGCAGCCACAACCATTGGCACCTTCAACGTCAACGGCTGTCGAGACGCGGTGAAGCGCGAGGCCGTCCTGGAGCTCCTGCGGCAGAAGAGGCTGGCCATCGCCTTCCTACAAGAGACCCACTCTGACAGGTTCAACCAGGCGGCCTGGCGGGCTGCCTGGCGAGGACAGGTGTTCCTGAGCCACGGCACCAGCCTCCGCGCGGGGGTCGCGACACTCTTATCGCCGCAGCTGCAGCTTGACGCGGCGGTGCCACGGGAGGTCGTCCCCGGCCGCCTGCTGACCGTCCGCGTCACCCTCGCACAACACCGTCTGCTGCTCGTCAACATCTACGCGCCCTCCGATGGCCAGGAGAGGGTCGCTTTCTTTGAGAGCTTGGCTGCCCTCCTGCGCGACGCTAGCGAGGATGATGACCTGCTCCTCCTCGGGGGCGATTTCAATTGCACCACTGCCCCGCGCCTCGACCGCACAGGGCCTGAGCCCCACCTGCCCTCCGCTCGCAAGCTGCAAGCTGCCCTGGAGGGGGCAGACCTCGTGGACGTCTGGCGAGCCCTGCATCCCGATGCGCGCCAGTACACCTGGGCCAAGACGAGTGCCGGCGGTCTCACCATGGCTCGCCTCGACCGCCTTTATATCACCAGGCACCACCTGCCACTCCTGCGCAGCAGCCGCATCGCTCCCTCGGGTCTATCAGATCATGGCCTGGCCTTCAGCGAACTGAGCCTGCCGGGGAGAGCCTGTGCACGGGCACCGTATTGGTGTTTGAACATCAGTCTGCTCCAGGACTCTTATTTCCGGGACTGCTTTGCCCACTTTTGGCGGAGGTGGGAGGCTGCGAGACCGAGCCACTCCTCCTGGAAGCTGTGGTGGGACGTGGGCAAGGTCCAGACCCGAGCCTTCTGCCAGCAGTACACCCAGCTGGCCGCGAACGAGACGCGCCGCCGTGTCCGGGAGTTGGAAGAGGACGTGGCGGAGCTCGAGGCTGCTCTGCTGGCCGCTGGCAGCGACGCGGCACTGAGCGAGAGCCTCCGGCTCCGCAGGAAATGCCTGCGCGACTTGGCGGAGAGCGCGGCCCGCGGCGCGAGGATCCGCGCCCGCTGCCAGGAGCTGGTGGAAACCGACGCCCCGACCCGCTTCTTTTTCGACCTGGAGCGGCGGCGGGCAGCGAGCAAAGTCTTGGACCATCTCAAGACTCCTGAGGGCCGGGTCATTACAGAGCCGGGCGAAGTCCGCGAACGTGCCGTCGCCTTCTATCGCGACCTGTTCGCGGCCGAGCCGTCGTGCCCCGAGGCCACGCGGGAACTCCACGAGGGCCTACCGCGTCTCGATGCCCTGGAGGCCGGCGAGCTGGAGCGGGACTTGTCCCTGGAAGAGCTGGCGGCGGCCACGGCCGGCCTCGCCTCCGGCAAAGCCCCGGGCCTCGACGGGCTGCCTGCCGAGTTCTACAAGACCTTCTGGCCTCTCCTCGGCCCCAGCCTCCTGCGCGTTTTCCAGGAGAGCCTCGCCGACAAGGTCTTGCCGATCAGCTGCCGCCGAGCGGTGCTGACCCTGCTGCCCAAGAAGGGAGACCTGGGCTACATGAAGAACTGGCGGCCGGTCTCCCTGCTGTGCGCGGACTACAAGATTCTGGCCAAAGCGCTGGCCACCCGCCTCCGCGCGGTCATGGCCTCTCTCACGGGGCCCGAGCAGAGCTACTGCGTGCCGGGCAGGACCATACAAGACAACCTGTTCCTGCTGCGGGACCTGCTCACGGCCAGCGAGCTCTTTGGCCTCGACGTCGGCCTCCTCTCTCTCGACCAGGAGAAGGCCTTTGACCGCGTGGGCCACGCCTACCTCTTCCGCACGCTGGAGGCCTTTGGCTTTGGGCCCCTCTTCACCGGGGCCCTCCGGGTCTTGTACCGGGACATTTCCAGCCTGCTCAAGGTGAACGGGGTGCTTTGCGCTCCGTTCCCCGCGCGCAGGGGCATTCGCCAGGGCTGTCCGCTGTCGGGCATGCTCTACGCCCTGGCCATCGAGCCGCTGTTACACGCGCTGCGCCGCCGCCTGAGCGGGGTGGCCCTGCCATCGGCCACGGGCCCGTCCGCTGGCCCTCGTCTCCGGCTGTCGGCCTATGCGGACGACGTCACCGTCTTCCTCGCCACCCGGGAAGACGTGCGGGCTCTGGCAGATTGCCAGCGGGCCTACGAGCGCGCCTCCTCCGCCCGCATCAACTGGGGCAAGAGTGACACTCTGCTGCTTGGCGCATGGACTGGCAGGCCTCCGCCGGACTTGCCGGGGGGCCTCGCCTGGCGCCGCGAGGGCCTCAAGGTCTTGGGCGTGTTCCTGGGGCCGACGACCTTCATGGCGCGCAACTGGGACGGCCTCGAGGAGGGAGTGGAGGCCCGCCTGCAGCGGTGGCGCTGGCGCCTGCCCAGCCTTTCCTACCGGGGGCGCGTCCTCGTCATCAATAACCTGGCGGCGGCCACCCTGTGGCACCGCTGCGCGGTGCTGGACCCTCCGCCGGAGCTACTGGAGCGACTGCAGCGGCTCCTGGTCGATTTCCTGTGGGACGGACGCCACTGGCTCCCACGAGCTGCCCTCTACCTGCCCACCGGCGAGGGGGGCCAGGGCCTGATCGATCTGGCCAGCAGGGTGGCCGCCTATCGGCTGCAGGCCCTCCAGCGGCTCCTGTACACCGAGGGCCACCTCCCGTGGCGACAGCTGGCGTGCCGATTCCTGCGGCGAGTGGGGGGCCTCGGCTTTGACCGGGAGCTGTTTCAACTGGACCTCACCTTCCTGAACGGGGCGGTCCTTCCCCCGTTCTACCGCAGCGTGGTGCGGGCCTGGCGGGCGGCCTTCCATCTCTGTCCCCAGGCCAGGCACCTGCGGTTCCCGCAGCTCCTTCGAGAGCCCTTGGTCCACAACCCGGCCCTGCACCGTGTCGTGCCGAGCCTGGCCTCCGCCAGCCTCACGGCAGCTCTCGTCGAGGCGCGCTCCACCCGCCTGGAGCACCTCCTGGACCCCGCTCGGTCGGACTGGCTGTCACCCGAGGCCCTGGCTGCCCGGCTGGCGATGCGCTCCGTCCGCACCGCGGGGCGGCTTCTGCGGGCCGTTAGGGCCGCCCTCCCGACGGAGGCAGCGACCGCCCTGGAAGCCCATCTCCAGACTCGCCGGCCCCTCCCCGCCGCAGACGCCGCAGAAGACGCCTTCCCACCGCTACCCGTCATCCCAGCGGTACCCGGCGAGCTGGCCGAGCGGCCCAACACGCTGCTCAGGCTCCCGGTGCCCCCCAGCAGCAATACGGGCTGCCCTTTTGGCACCCTGCCCCGCAAGGGCCTCTACATGTGGGTGGTGCGCACCCGGCACGCCCAGGTGCTGGCCGGCCGCCCTGACACCGCGTGGCGGCGGCGCCTGGCGCGGCCCGGGACCCCGGCGTGGCGCACGCTGTATAAGGCGCCCATCGCCAAGAAGACCGGCGACCTGCAGTGGCGGCTCGTGCACGGCATCCTGGCCACCGGCACCTTTGTGCGTCACTTGGAGCCAGCGGCCTCGGCGGCCTGCCCCTTCTGCCCGGGGGTGCTGGACGAGGACATTTTCCACGCCTTCCTCGACTGCCCCCGGCTGCAGCCTCTCTTTGCCGCCCTGGGCGCACTGCTTCGGGTACTGGGCCGAGACCTCTCCGAAGACGCTTACGTCCACTCCTTTCCGTACCGGGCGGCCGAGCGGGCCACGGTCAGCCTGGCCAACTTCCTGCTGGGCCAGGCCAAGATGGCCACCCTGAAGAGCCGGCGAAACCAGCTCAGCGGCACCGGGATGGTCGACGCCCTGCAGCTCTTCCGCCTGCTGGTGCGGGCCCGCCTCTCGCTCGAGTTTGAGCACGCTGTCCTCCGGCGGACGGTGCCCGCCTTTGAGGAGCGCTGGGCCCTCGAGGGGGTGCTGTGCCGGGTCGAGGCGGGACGCCTGATCCTCGCTCTGTGATGCCACCGGCTGCTCAAGCCGCAGAGACGCGTCAAGCGGGCCGAGGCCCTGGACTTTTGCTCGTGCGGGTCGACCCCGGAGGCCTCCATGGGTGTCCCTGCTGGCAGAACTGTAAATACTGTAAATAGTCCTTATGTTTCTTTGTGTTGGTTGTTTTTTTTTTTTGACTAGAGTGTACGGGCAGGCCTTGCAGGCCATGAGCCCAGGCCTTGTCCATGAGGCCCAGAGCTTGGGGCATCCTTGTACATGCTTTTGACTGGCTCCGAGTCATCACCCTCCGGGGAATAAAGGTCTTTTAAAAGTCAAAAGTCTTTCTTTCTTTCTTTCTTTCTTTCTTTCTTTCTTTCTTAAGTGCTGGGAGGCTGGGGCCAGGCAGAGGGTGGGGCCAGTCAGGGAAGACATGGGGGCTTCTCCCATCTCTCCTCCAGCTGTGCTTGCCTCTGCCCCAGTGGGGGGATCTGAGGGAGAAGACCCCATGGCTGCCCTGCCCATCCCCAACCCCCACCCAGCTCCATTCTCCTGGCACTTTAAAAGGAGGGCTGCAGGGCTGTGCCAGACTCTTCCCAGGGGGTGAAGTCCCCTGGATCTGTGCGTGGGATGACAGCAGAGGTCCCTTCCCCAGAGCACTGGGATTGGAAGGGACCTCAGGGACAGGTCACAGACACTGGCCAGCTATATGTGTCAATATTAGAACAGTCCTTCCCCCTCCCCTTCTCTCCCCATCCCTCTTCTGAGCTTCTCTTTTCCCACTAGCCCACCTCTGAAACATTCCAAAACATCTGAAACATTTTCAAAACATTTTGGTTGGTTTCATTTAATTTTGGAGATGCTTTGGAGCCTTCTGTTTCATTTTGGATTCAGTGTTTCAGGAGCCAAAATGGGCTGAAATACATCCAAAACAAAACAGCTGCCAAAATTTTGCATAGCCCTAGTACCTAGCCATGGACCCTGACATCCCAGATGCCTAAAGGGATACATTTCTCCCATATCTTGAATGCATGCCAACCACTAACCTGTAAAATACTTTGGGTGAGGCCACTATCTGCCTCTATTGAAGGTGGGCAGCCAGGAATACAATAATCATAGAGCCAGAGGCAGCATATTTTTTATTTCTATATATCAAAAAAATTATGATAAGATTCTGCACATAAAATACCAAATATTTCAGCAAGTCCAGCCCCAGTGCTTTGAGCACTTACGCATGTGTTTAATTTTAGTACTGGTAGTTTTCCCATTAATGCCCATGCAACTACTCATGGTAGCACAATTAAGGCTATGAGCAAATGTTTTCAGAGAAGGGCCTTGGAAAGCAAAATTATATCATGTATCTGACAGTGCATTTATTATGTAACTTCATATGACTAGAGCATGGACAAAATCATCAGCCACCTCTTTAATATAAATATTTACATGGACATTAAGGGATATTAATTTGATATGCATCACTGAACTTTCATCTACTTGTCTATGTAGATCTTATGTGAGTATTTTTGTACACCTTAATTAGAAATATCATCAGTCATAGAGCAATCTCAAGGTCAACAAGTTAGTCCGTAATTCATTTCTATTTAGGGAACAAAAAACAGATGCTTTAAATCAATGAAGACTCCATACATTTTCTGCTTCCTGATTTTAACATGTATCTACAAAATATAAAAGCACAAGGCAATTATCCAGTGTGGTATAATTTGTCCTGAAACCTTTTTTTGCTTTTCAGCAATCAGAGAATAATCATTAGCACATTTTTACAAGATAATACATCTATATTACAGATAAAACATCTAAATATACTAATTAGACAGCAAATGGCAAGATTAAATTTCTTTCCTGTTTAAAATAGAAGAAAAAAAAGGCAGTTGTTTCTGCTGTCAAAAAAAAGTAAGTTTACATTTATCTATGTAAATGTCAATGGGAGTAGTATGTTTACCCATACTTATGATAGGTTTTCCATCTCTGAAAGTCTAACTGGAATCATGTCTTTGGGAGGAATTAATGAAGTTCCAATTCAGCAGAGTCCTTTATTTTATGCCTACTTCAGTTCACTAGATTTCAAGTTGTTTAATGTTAAGCATGAGCATAAATACCTTGGTGAAGTAAATCCTTGACAAAAAATTGGTGTACAGCACTTCAGTGGCTCAGTAACTACAATATATTAGCCTAAAAAGATGAGAAGCAATCAAGGTGCTTATAGATCAGAAGAAACAGGAACACTTGAAACATAAGAAACTATTTGAATGGAAGTGATCTATCACTACTAATAATCAAGGCCCAAATATTCCACAGCAAAATGTGACAAACATGCACACACATGCTATTAGCATGCAGAAATAAACTCTGGAACTTATTGTGTTAGAGCTTATTGCTCCTGGGCCACCATTTAAATGTAAGCCTGGGACTGTAGCACATTAAGCCAGGTTGGAGCAGCCTCAGCTGGTATGGGTTCTGGGAGTCACCCTGCCAGCCTGGGGCTGCTCTGACCTGGCTTACCATGATGAAAAGTAGCCAGTAGGCAGCCCACACATTGAAGCGCCCTCATGCCTCAGCCAGCTGAGTCAGCATTTACTTATGCACTGCTGTGCATGAAAAAAATCCACAGCAGAGTAGTACTTGAATTTATTAGTTTTCTGTGGCCTAATAGGGCCGCACGTGTAGTCGTAAGATGTTTACTGGAGTGCTAATTAGTCTACTCCTCAGTAAACGTCTCACATATATGTACCCACTGTGGAATCAAATCTATTCAGCAACTTAACATGTGTTGTTACACTATAACATACCTTCCCATGCTCCCATCCAAGCAAATGGGTCTAATTAATAGTTGGAAATACTCTTTCTGTAGTAAATATTGGGTTTTGTGGAATCACATGAAAATGTCAGATCCCATTGTGTATATCCCTGAATGAGATAGCTGGACATTTTGTATCTGTCAGAGCCAGTTTCAGGTTCTTTACAGACTTTGTTGTCTTGTCACCAGTTTCCATGTGGTTTGCATTTTCTAACTTGTCTATATATTACACACCTAAGGACTAGAAACATTGTTTTCTTGAATGAAGGCTGAGATTCAGGTTGGACTCTGCAGCAAAATGGACTCTGTGGATCATGAAACGGGCAGTAAAGGACAATAAAGGGATCAGCAGTAAAGGGATCTTGCCAGAACCAGAGATGATACGTTGCCACAGTGACTTTGGGAGTTTTAATTAAGTTGCCAGATAACCTTGTTCTTCTCCCTGGCTGGACATCCCAGGCAAGCTTCATCCCCTACAATAACTGAGAAACTGAGCTCCTTCAGGTAGAATGTAGTTTGGTTAGAGATTCTAGCTTATAGAGAAGAATGATAATATGTGGCACCCAAATAAAATCTCCCATTGGGTTGTATGTTGGCATTTTCTAATACTTTTCCTATAATAGTATTGTTTTCAGCTGAAATCTGTGAAACAGTATTTTTGGCAAAATACCCCCAAACTTTTCTATGGAAAATGTCTTCTTTTCATTGTCATTAAACTTTTGTGCTAATAAAGAAAGAACACATCTTCCAACAAGCTTTTGTCAGGCACTCAGGGGGAGATTCTTATTGCAAACTGACATAACATTATTGTAATCAATGAAACTGTGTTTGTTTACACAGACTAAGCATCTGGCTTGAATGTCTCGGAATAAGTTCCAAATAGACTGACCCTCCACCTCATGCATCATTTATACCAGAAAGGAAAATTTAGATGATAACTACTTGGGAGGATCAAGACGCTTGATCATTTTTCATTTAAAAAACTGAGTCCAATTAACTGTCTTATTCTTTAATGCTGTGAGAGATTCATTTTTTTACACTGATATAAAGTGATGTATTAAATGTTTTCTCAATTCAATATGAAATATATTAAAACATGACCAGTCAGGTCTAACATAAAAAGTTAAAATAAACATTTTCAAGTTTACTATATCCATAAAAACAAAATTAATTATACTATAACTAAACAAAAATGTTCCTAGACATTATCTATTTTTTGAATACAGTTATTATGTCACATACAATACCTTTGTATTCTGAAATGTAACTGTCTAACAGCATTCATTAATTTTAATTTCGATGAGAGATAAAAAGGTCACATATTTAAATATTAAAGTCTCCAAAAGATGGTTCAAAACAGTTGTTTCAAAAATAATTTAAACCCCAACTATTAAGAAAATAGAGGAAATGGTATAAGAAAAATATAAGAATATATAAAATTAATAAGTACTCATGAAATTTCATAGTTTCATAGTTGGTAGGGTCCGAAGGGACCTGAGCAGCTCATCAAGTCTGACCCCATGCCATGGCAGAAAAAAGTACTGGGGTCAAACGACCCCAGCCAGGTGTTCGTCTAACCTCCTCTTAAAGACCCCCAGGGTAGGAGCCAGCACCACTTTGCTTGGAAGTTGGTTCCAGATCCTAGCTGCCCTGACAATGAAATAGCACCTCCTGATGTCTAGTCTGAATCTACCCTCTGCCAGCTTGTGACCGTTATTTCTAGTCACTCCTGGTAGTGCTCGGGGGAACAGGCACTCCCCAATACCTGCTGGTCCCCTCTGACTAGTTTGTAACAGGCCACTAGATCCTCCCTCAGACTTCTCTTGTGGAGGCTAAACAGGTTCAGGTCCCCTAGCCTCTCCTTGTAGGGCCTGCCCTGCTGCCCCCGATCATGTGGGTGCCCCTCCTCTGAACCCTCTCCATGTTGTCCACATCCCTCCTGAAGTGCGGCACCCAGAACTGGATGCAGTACTCCAACTGTGGCCTGACCAGTGCCGCATAGAGGGGGAGGATCACCTCCTTGGACCTGCTCGAGATGCATCTGTGGATTCATGACAAGGTATGGTTGGCCTTCCTGACCGCGGCCCCACATTGTTGGCCCATGTTCATTTTGGCATCAATAATGATTCCAAGATCCTTTTCTGTCTCTGCACTGAGAAGAAGGGAGTTCCCCAGCGTGTAGGTATGCTGTTGGTTCTTCCTCCCCAGGTGCATCACTTTGCACTTGTCAGTGTTGAAACCCATCCTGTTCTCATCTGCCCACCCTGTAACCTGTCTAGGTCCAATTGCAGCCTATTCCTCCCTTCTAGCGTGCCCACAACTCCCCATATCTTAGTGTCATCAGCAAATTTGAATAGGGTGCTTTTTACCCCCTCGTCCAAGTCACTGATGAAGATGTTGAACAGCGCAGGTCCAAGGACCGAATCCTGGGTGACCCCACTGCCCACATCCCTCCAGGTCAAAAATGACCCATCCACCACCACTCTCTGGGTGCAGCCCTCCAGCCAGTTAGTGACCCATTTGACTGTGTGGATGTTGACACCACAGTCTCCTATTTTTTTTTTTTTAATGAGAATGGGGTGAGAGAGAGTGTCAAAGACCTTCCTGAAGTCCAGAAAGACTACGTCCACTGCTACCCCTGTGTCTAAGGATTTTGTGACCTGATCATAGACGGCCACCAGGTTGGTCTGACAGGACCTGCATCAAAATGAACAAATGAATTTACACAAGACTTAAACATACCTATACATATAAATATATTTCTTAAGAGCTAGTAATTCTATTTACCCACAGGGATCATGCTATTATCTTTACAGTATTTTCTACTCACCCATACTTTCTTTTTATGACCAGGTTACGAAACGTCTGGACACAGGAGGAGGGGTGGATGTCGTATACTTAGACTTCAGGAAGGCCTTCGATACGGTATCCCACCCCATACTGGTGAACAAGTTAAGAGGTTGTGACTTGGATGACTACACAGTCCAGTGGGTGGCGAATTGGCTGGAGGGTCACACCCAGAGAGTCGTGGTGGATGGGTCGGTTTCGACCTGGAAGGGTGTGGGCAGTGGGGTCCCGCAGGGCTCGGTCCTTGGACCGATACTCTTTAATGTCTTCATCAGTGACTTGGATGAGGGAGTGAAATGTACTCTGTCCAAGTTTGCAGATGACACAAAGCTATGGGGAGATGTGGACACGCCGGAGGGCAGGGAATAGCTGCAAGCAGATCTGGACAGGTTGGACAAGTGGGCAGAAAACAATAGAATGCAGTTCAACAAGGAGAAATGCAAAGTGCTGCACCTAGGGAGGAAGAATGTCCAGCACACCTACAGCCTAGGGAATGACCTGCTGGGTGGCACGGAAGTGGAAAGGGATCTTGGAGTCCTAGTGGACTCTAAGATGAACATGAGTCAGCAGTGTGACGAAGCCATCAAAAAAGCCAATGGCACTTTATCGTGCATCAGCAGATGCATGACGAATAGGTCCAAGGAGGTGATACTTCCCCTCTATCGGGCGCTGGTCAGACCGCAGTTGGAGTACTGCGTGCAATTCTGGGCGCCCCAATTCAAGAGGGATGCGGATAACCTGAAGAGGGTCCAGAGAAGGGCCACTCGTATGGTCAAGGGCCTGCAGACCAAGCCCTGTGAGGAGAGACTAGAGAAACTGGATCTTTTTAGCCTCCGCAAGAGAAGGTTGAGAGGCGACCTTGTGGCTGCCTATAAGTTCATCACGGGGGCACAGAAGGGAATTGGTGAGTATTTATTCACCAAGGCGCCCCCGGGGGTTACAAGAAATAATGGCCACAAGCTAGCAGAGAGCAGATTTAGACTGGACATTAGGAAGAACTTCACAGTTTGAGTGGCCAGGGTCTGGAACGGGCTCCCAAGGGAGGTGGTGCTCTCCCCTACCCTGGGGGTCTTCAAGAGGAGGTTAGATGAGCATCTAGCTGGGGTCATCTAGACCCAGCACTCTTTCCTGCTTATGCAGGGGGTCAGACTCGATGATCTGTTGAGGTCCCTTCCGACCCTAACATCTATGAATCTATGAATCTATGAATACCTCTAAGATGACATAGGTGTTACATCCCTAGAATGCTCCTATCTGGTACCACTTCTTAAACTCAGTCCTTTAAGCCTACCTAAATCTTCTCTAGAAACAAGGACATTTATCAGTCCAAGCCTGTTAATTCGTGAATCAGCACTAACTCTTGCACTATTCCTGAAAGAGAATGTTTTGTTTTTCCAATTTTTATTTCTCCTATAGGCCAAGTACATTTTTAACCATCTAAGTCTGTATCTTGAGCATTGAGGCCTTTTCAGTCA
Organism: Alligator mississippiensis; assembly: GCF_030867095.1. Lineage (NCBI taxonomy): Eukaryota > Metazoa > Chordata > Crocodylia > Alligatoridae > Alligator > Alligator mississippiensis. The sequence continues at coordinate 89,000,068 of NC_081824.1, forward strand.
TTTTAAACTTACATGACTGAAATGCACAAAAGTTTTTTTCTATCAAGATAGAAACGATGAGGCTTACTTTAGAAAACAGTGGGAAATTTAATATTGCTTAGCTGTGAATGCATAATACACTCTGTGCCTTTTTCAGTCTTTATTTAGATGGGAGGGAGAACTCAGTGGCCATATGCAGGTGAGCAGGGGAATGTGTTTGCAGCATCACAAATAATAGGAGCACAAATCTTTGCTGCTACTTTGTGCCACAATGCATGCACATGCCTTTTGTTACGGGCTATCCCCAGCTTCTCCCAGCTCCTGGCCCCTGCATGGGCTCCAGGTGCTGTGGGCTGTAGGTGCTATGCACTCCAGCCAGCTGAGGGGCAACATAAAGAAGCAGGAGAGCACCAGTTCAGGGCTGCCTGCTTCCCTCATCTCCATGTGCTTCAGTGTGGGGGATCCACAGAGGAGCCTCCATGCTTAGGCACAAGGAGACAAGGGAGTACCAGCCCAGTGCTGCCTCTTCCCTCATCTTGAGGCATACTGCACAGCTGGCTGGGACAGGGTAAGCCTGAGAGTTGGGGCTTCACAGCGCATGGGGATGGGGGAGCAGGCAGCCCTGGGCTGCCTACTCCCCTGTGTCTGCATTTGTCCTAGAGTACACTATTTTGGCATGGTTTGCATCACCTTTTTTTTTTTCTGTTTTGTTGTTGTTGTTGTTACTGGGAAATCCAAGTAGAAAATGTTGCCCCTGAACTGCAAATTGGCAATGCTACACATGGTTTAACATGTAATGAGTGCAGTTTGTGGTACCACAAAGAATGCGTGCCTGTATGTCTGGATGCACCCAATATGTTCAGATGCTGTGCCCCATTGGTGATGCGTAGAGAGTGCATGGGGGGTGGGGGCACGCCCCTCTCCCCCCCCCCCCCGAGAGCAGTGGTGCTCCCCCTGACAGTGAGAGCTCTGACTGGTAGGGAGGCACAGGGAGAATTTGAAATTGGCCTGAAATTGGCTCTGGTAGTGGGACGTCAGTAGCAGAAGTCCCAGTACTTCCCCCCTAGTTGCCAGTTGGCCACTGGGGGACCCCTCTCTCAGTTGTGCCCTGCTGGTGCCCTCCCAGACTCAGAAGACACCAGTTGCCCATGCTGTGCCTGGAATTGTTCGGCCAAAGTAGTGTCATTAAACAGGCCTAAAGAGTCTCAGAGGTGATGTGAAGAACTATGACAGGCACAGTCAGTACAATACTTCTAAGAGACATATTTTATTTTTATTTATAGAAAGTGAATTAAAGACATGCGAAGCAGATACACACAGTTTTGGCATACTATGGAATACTGACAAACCAAGAAATATAGGCAGCTGCTGTAACTTGATTGAGACATGGTAATTTTGAGTGGTTGATTTGGGAAGCGTGTGTGTTAACCTGCTTTTTTGCTTTTCACTTATGGCATTTACAAACAACTCCTATAACTAATCATAAAAGGTTACAATTTAAAAACAACATTTAGCTACAATTTTGGCAAGTTGTGCAAGACCATTAACAACTCAGAGCAGAACAGTGCTTGTTTACAAGGTAAAAAAGTCTCACCTACAAAGGCTATAGAATTTGAAGCTTTGGGGGTTTGGGGAACACTTTAATACTTGTCTGGTGTAAAGGATAATTGTGGTTTTGTTTATGGACTTCAGTGAGTAAAAGTAGATAAATGAAGGTTCAAATAATTTCTGAGCATGGCCCAAGGACTGGGCACTTTTCTACTTCTATTCAAGCACTTTCATTTCTTAATATTGCCATTTTGATCGTGCCTGTTTCATCCATGTATTTTGCTATTGCATTTCTGATAGCTGCAATTTCTGGTAAAGTACAAGTAAATAACACAGGTAGCAATCTTATATTTTATTTCAATTATTTTGTTTGCAGCAAATTGTAGTTCTGTCTTTCTATACTGCTATCTAATGGATGCAAAAAGGTTGAAGTCACCATTAAAATCTATATTACATTCATACAATGAAGCAAGAAGTGCTTTTTGTCTCCATATTTACCAGAATTATAAACAATTCAGGTAAAATTCTGTCTATATTTTTAGATGCCACAGCTCCAGGAAGATGAGATCAATCTAAAACAGAATTTTTGTTCTTCCATTAAATCTTTATGTCTGTGATTCACATAGAGTAGTGAAATCTGCCAGAGCTGTAACAAGAGTCAGAAGAAGCATTTATAGCAGAAATTAAAATGCCAAAACTTATGACATAACTAGAGATCAAAATCTACCAAAGTCAGATTTGGCTTTGACTCCCAGGTGGTTTTGTGTACCTAGCAAGATCTGCTAGATATTCTAGAAATATTTTGATTCTACTAAAAGAGACAATTTCCCCCTTCTCCTCTTCCCCTCTTCCCCAGAGCATGTATGTAGAAATAATAAAAAAAAAAAATCTCCTTTTCCTTTCCCTGAAAATAGCCAGTGCTATTCTAGCTGACCTCCACCCATTACATGTTCTACAATGGTAATAATGATGTAAAAATGCTCTACAAGCCTCAGATCCGTTCACAGGAAGAGTCTCCTGGTGCAGAATGAGACATCATTATGGAATCTGCTAAGGATCACCATACAAGCCTTGTCATTAGGATTTATGCAGGAAATGGTGATGGGTTGAGGCATCAGCATGTGGCAATGCAGTGTTGTGGCCCCCAAGGCAGCCTGGAGCAGTTCTTACAAAACAGAAAGGTTCCCAAGTCTAAGCTATTCTGATGGTCTGTCCAGCTCCCACAGCACTGTAGGGATAAGAGGGCCACAAGCACGTCTTATAATCACAAGAGCCTTCACTTCTCAGTGTATTCTGTGTAGTACCTCTAACAGGTACCTTACAGAAACACTTCCTAAATTCTATGAACAAATTATATATATGCTAAAGAAAAGACTAGCAGTGTCATACATTTATTTCCATAATTTATAGGGGAACTCATGTACACAAATGATATATTTTTTGTTTTGTTTCTGTTTTTACAAGGGCCACAAATAATATAGTTGCAGTATTCAAAAAGTGACGATTTTTAAGACGATTACACAACAATCATTTTAAACTAACTTATGTCAACAGTAAAACTTTGTTTTTAACAGGGGTCCATCTTTTCAAGTAGCGATGGCAAAGGCACTGTCTGCATCACACCATGCCTCCCTTGCTTTTCAATCTACCTCTTTCTGAGTTATTATAACACTTGAACTCAGCATGAGATCCATCTCCTGTAATTGGAGCATTTGCAAACTTGCCAGTTCCCCATATGTATGGAGTGAGCTAGCCTCAGTCCCTGGAGTAGTGTAAAATTAATTCCCCTGAGCAACAACAGAAGATGAGTTGCATCTAGCCAGGTATCAATTTTAAAGAAAGACATAATATGCACAGCTAAAAGTTCAGGCTTTCTATATTAATAACAGGAGGACTTTTAGAAGACAATTTTTTAGTGTATGTTAATTTCTTGTTTCTAGATTACTACAAACAACCTACAGTTCCCATGGCACTGATGTTGTAGATATAATAAAAATCTTATTTTCGGTCCGTATCAACCTTTCTAGATTTATATAATCCTTATGTTTATAGAAGAAAAGGAAACTATAAAAGTCTGTCTGAACTAAGGATCAAACTTCCAATGAAAGAAAAAAATAATGGAGCATTTACTTAACATAATTCTGCTGACTGTTTTGCATGTAAATTGGCTGGAACACATTATACCCTACAAGGCTTTCCATAGCTAGATAGTGTCAAGAGTTCTCTTACAATCAATGAGATCTGTTTTCTGCTGCTTAATTGACTAAACTGAATGCCTCTCGACTGTAATGGTATTTGAGTCACTGAGACAGCGCTGGTCTTCCATTTTCTTATCAGCAGGAATCCATATTCTGTATTTTTTTCAAATTCATGTGATAGAACAAAATGCTTTTAAATGTGTTCATGTACAGGTTTCTGGCTATCATGGTATTTTTCAACCTTTGTTTATCACATAATTGTTACGTATTTCAGTTTAATAATATAGTTATAGCTATAAGGCATCCTTTGAAAGGATATATTACAACCTCTATAATTTATTTGTCTTTTCATTAGTAATTGTTCAGTCAGTACAAGACATGTGAAAATAAAGAATAGAGTAAGGTGACCCCCAACATGTTTAACTCTATTTCTTGGGTAAACACGTCTCTTACCATATCGGTGACACCAGTTCCTCCTTCTTGGAAGAATGACAGTAGGTATTTCCATTGTTGCATCAATTCTCTCCCCAACTAGAAATACATAATAAAAGATTATATCATCTTTCACATTGTATAGGACCTGTTCTACAGTTGTAAACATGGTCAATAGCATGAACAACTCTGCTGGACAGCTAGGAGTTCAAGAATAACGTTGAATCATAAGTTTTGGGACCCCACTACTGAAAAGATATGGACAAATTAGAGAAAGTCCAGCAGAGGGCAATGAAAATGGTTAGTAGGCTGGGGCACATGACTTATGAGAAGAGGCTAAGGGAACTAGGCTTATTTAATCTGCAGAAAAGAAGACGGAGAGGAGATTTAATAGCAGCCTTCAACTACTAGGAGCTAGACTGTTTTCAGTAGTGGCAGACGACAGAAAAAGGAACACTAGTCTCAAATTACAGCAAGAGAAGTTTAGATTAGATATTAGGAAAACATTTTCACTAGGAAGGTAGTAAAACACTGGAACAGGTTACCCAGAGGGGTTGTAGAATCTCCATCCTTAGAGGTTTTAAGACCTGGGTAGACAAAGTCTTGGCTGGGATGATCTAGTTGGGGATGGTCCTACTTTGAGATGGCAGTTGGGCAAGATGACCTCCTAAGATCCCTTTCAATCTTAATTTTCTATGATTCTATCATTAAGTTAGGGCAGCAAAGTGTCAGAATAGGTATTCCAAATAAGAGGAAATAGGTGCTCACTGGGTTTTAAACCCTAATCTCTTCAGAATCTTGTGTGTGAATTAGGGTTTGTAAAGGAGGACATTAAACAGCTGGGAATGACATATAAATCCTACATCAGCTCCATGACAGTAGGAATTGTGGCATCAGTAGTAAATTAGCATTATATATGCATTCTGTTTATATTTATTTTTAAATATAAATTTGTATGCATAATAGGGTACAAGTCCCTGCATATTGTCTTTACTGATGCTATTATACTATTTTCTGAGTTTCTTCTGGTTAACACAAGTATCATGAAAAAATGGATTGTAGAAAATAGAAAAAAAAAAAAACCCAAAATTTATTTTCTAACAAGTGATTCATGTAAGTTCAAACAGTCAAGGATAAATGTCTATAGCAGGGGAAGAAAAGGAAAAGCCATTTATAGCAGTGAGCTCTTTTTTCAAGCATAATAAAACAAACCTGATAGTTGTAGCTCCTTTCCCATAGATCATAGACAAAACCCGATAGCCAAATATGAAAGCAATAAAAAGGAGTTGAAATAACTTATGCTCCATGTTTAACAGGCTGGTCAGTTTCATGCATTTTAGCCATGTTAGATATCTCCAAAGTTTCCTTGATATGCATGGAGACTTGAAGTATATGATAAACCACAGAACTCCACATGATTGTGTGTTGGGTTTTCTTCCCCCATTGGAGTGAGTACTTAACAGGAGTGAGTGATGTAATTAGAATTTTAAAATGAGTAATATCAATCTTTTGATGCACCAAATAAAAGGGAACACAATAAACAGATGGTTCCATCAAGTGATTTGGAGAGAATGAAACATGATGAAATTGTGAGATTCAGAGAAAGCTTTACAGTGGGTGTACACAAGTTGTTTACTGTGGAGGTGACTAATTGTGGAGCTCTGCAGTAACCTCAGTGTCTACACGTGTCCCTGTTAGGTTACAGTAAATTAATAAATGCCATCATAGGAAACTACTTGTAAACACAAGTACTATCCTGCAGCAGCATTATTTAGTGCACCATAACACATGTAGATGCTGGCAGGGCTGGCTGGGGCATGAGGGTGTCTCAGTCTGAGGGCTGCCTGTCAGCTAGCCCCTCACTGGAGCATTATTGTGTCCCAGCATGCCCCTCCACAGCACTTTGAGCTGGATGCAACATCAAATCTGTGAGTCCATTCAACAAGGACTGGTAGTGCCCAGGTATGGACACTCTTTAAATTGAGGACATTTTCTGAGCGATGGGTGAGTGGTCCAGAAATTCTAAAAATATTGTTCCTGCTCTACCTCCAGCTACCTGAAACTGCCCTCCTAAGCTACTAAAAATGGCTGTCACATCAAGATATAATTCCTGGGTACATCATAAGGCTCAGGAACCAAATTTTGAAGACCTAAATCCTGATTTCCAATAGAAGAAGGGAGAAACAATGTTTGCCACTATTGTGTTTTATGTCCTTTTGTGAGTTTGCATCCTAAACCTAGAAATTTCTTTCTAGGGTACCTAAGGTGTCAGCCTGCCAGCCTAGGGCTGTTCCAACCCAGCTGAACATGCTGCAGAGGGGTTGGCTGGGACAGGAGGGTGTTCCAGTACAGGGTTAGCCAGCAAGCAGCCCACACTGAAGCACCCTTGTGCCCCAACCAGATGCATCAGTATCTACACATGTGCTCCTGCGCACAAAAAAGCTCTGCAGCAAAGTAGTACCCGTATTTATAAGTATTACCCTGCTGCAGAATGTATTTGTTTCTTACAGCCTACTGGGGCCACATGTGTAGATGCTGAGACATTTACTGTGGAGCTAATTAGGCAACTCTGCAGTAAACATCTCATGTAGATATGCCCACCCAAGATGCAACTGGACTTGACATCTTGACAGCTTGTCTCGTAGCAGGCATCAGCACTCAGTGACTGCTGTAGCTATTGTTTCATGCTTCATTAATTTTAGAGACTTTCCATCATTTTGCCATGTAAATGGAAGTATAGGGGGTCTGAAGAAGAATCTAGAAGAGCTTGTATAATTTCTGCAAGTCCTTTTGCCCCATATCTATTCCCTTGTAACTCCACATAGCTTAAACCAGAAGGAACCCTCATGGAAGATATGGTGTTACAAAGGGACCCTGTACTTAAACAACCATGCTATTTTACATTTAAATATGTGTGTAACAAAACAAGGTGGTCTTTCTGTCAGATTTGCTCTCCTAATCTGTAGGAAATTAACTACTGTAGATCAAAGCCATTGCACCATACCAGAAACTAATAGAAAGCATTTGTATTTTATATTTGGATGTATCACTTTTCACATGGCCAGTGCCACTGGCCAAGGCTGTCATCTAGCTAGAGATTCTAGCAGAATAATGTTCTTGGTTTACACTTTTGAAACATTTGTTTTCCCTTATAGATCAGGGAAAAGGTCAGTTTAGTTTGGTGGTCTCATTAGAGTCCTAGCTGTAATCTTGTCTTGCTCACAAAATCACCACACAATTCAACACAAAGCTGACAGCTTCTTCAGAGGGGATACATAGGCAGCCACTACTAAAACAGCAGAGGTGCTATAAGTTAGGACTGAAGTACTTGTGCAAAGCTGTATAGAGATGTTAATCCATAGCACCTGTCAGCACTGTGCTTTGAACCAGCCAGTGTTATAAATCTCTCATTTTCATGAACACTAAAATCCTCCAAATGTACAAAGAAAAATAAATGCAATAAAAACTGTTTTCCCATTCCCAAATACAGTTTATTTGTTATGAATATACATGTGCTAGTTCACAGCCTACTTTAAATCTAGTGAACTGTCAAGAACTCTGTAAGTGGGAGCTAGAATTTATGCAAGTTCCCTTTTGGAAAAAAAACAAAAAACCCAAACAAATCCTTAAATACAAACAGAAACCACTTTCTAGGGCCCCTGGAATGCAGTATCTTAGTTCGGAGGATCTTTGATGTTCCCTTGAGCGTATTTCTCCCCAGCCCCTTCCCACCCCACCTCCTCAACACTGAAACAAGGGGGAAGTCTCATCTATTAATTACAAGAAAAATATCTACCAGGGCAGTAAATGTCCTGGTTCACTATGCATTCAGTAGAGCATCTTAAGAAGTACAGTGTCATTTCAGAAGTGGACAGATTAATAAATTAACATGCCACTAACATTGATATATTATTTATATTTTCCACAATTTTTGAAGGACAATCATATAAAATAGCTAAATTCTTCAAAATGTTTTTCAAGGTAGAATTATCTCTTTTTTTGGTTTTGGGAACTTTCTAGCCCTGTAAGTGAAATAGAACTACAACAGTTGTCAAGTGTATTAAAGGATTTTTAAACAATAAAACATGGAATAACATAGCTGCAAAGCATGACCCTAAAACCATGTTAAGAGGGTTTTTTATTGATATACAGTTATTTTAATCTGATTTACACACTATTATTCAAATAATTATTTGAAAACAAGCATAGCTACCCTTCTGCTTTTTCCGGAGGGTAGTGTAGGGCATGATAAATTATATACCAAAAGTTTTAGGGGAAAAAAAAGAACTTGTCATAGTATAAGAAATAACAATATGGCACTGGCCTGCTGTCTGCTTCCAGTTCCAATGCATTAAACACATTAGTATTCTAGTCGTGCATATAGCTTACACCATTTCAAAATGCATATCATTATTTTGTTCATATCCACACTCTTGAAATGGGCTTGATAGATAAGGCTAAGTAAGACAAAGAATAGATTTGTTTGTGTAAAGATTATTTTAAGCCTGCTACAAGCAGTGGCAAAATCTCAGGAGAGGAAATAAAAAGCAGGCAGGCAATCTGTGTGCCTCTCATCTCCCTGCAATTCCTAGAGGTTACATATAAGAAGATTAGGAAACAACACACAGACACAATTGAAAAGCTTCCTAATGAAAACAAATTTGCCATGTTTGATGGTTTATATTTATCATCATTCTTTGACAGCAACATAATGTGGAAAGACAATTTAATGCAATAAAATGATTTCACTTTATAAACAAATTGTTTGGGATAGTTCTCTTACAAACAAAGAAGGAATTCTAATGACATTAGACTATCCCAAGCCAAATAATCTAAAAAGAAAGAAGGCATTGATGGAAGTGACTGTAGTCTTTTACCTTCTGCTTGATTTTCTATAGGAAATGGGAACTTAAGAAAGAAAAGCAGTTCTGATCCTTTGGTCAATAGCAATACATTAACTGCAGGGCCATTCCTGAATTCTTTATTCAGACAAAAAACAGATTAACTGCATATGCATCAGATACTTCAGGAAGTAAACCATAAGAGCCCTATCCATTCCATAACTCTGCCAATGAAGATGAATTGACCTTTATTTAGTTAGGGGGAAGAAACCTAACACATTTGCTATGTAATAAACTGACTTTACTGGTAAAAGCAGGGAGGACCATACAGCGCTATTACATAATAATTCCCTCAACTGCATTACCCCTTGATAAATGTAAAATTCTTTACTCTTTAAGAAAATTACTTCTATGGAATGCAGTAAATTTCATCTTATGGTAACTATTTGCTCAAAGCAAACTGGTTCCTCTTCCCCCTATGGCTGACTATGTACTTGGTCTTCTCACTGAAGAAGACCAAGTGTCTTCAGTGAGAAGCTAATTTGGGAAAACTGGTCATGTATCTGCCCCTTAATACAGAGCAAATTTGCTGTGGGTAAAATGTGATGCAAATTATTGGAGTAATCATTGTTTTGTATTCACAAGCTCAGCCTCATTTTCTTTCTTCCTATCAGAGACACTATAAAGTTATTTTCTTTTCTTAATATTGATGCATATCAGATTTATGGTAACCATCTGTTCTGTATAGCCTTTAAGCCGGGATGTATGTTTCAATTTTTTTCTAAAATAATGATCTTTCTTGGAGCTTTATAGCATCTGTTGAACTTCTCCAGCTACCTTCTATTTTATATCTTCTTTGCATCAACTGAACAAAAAAACTCCAGAGGTCCTATTGTAGTTAATACAAACTCTCTTGCTTCATTAGATTTTATTCAAAGGCACTGTCTAAAAAGAAACACTATTACCTCTTTAGGTTACAGAGTTTACCTAGAAAAAAAACTAGGCCAATAGGTAGTATGAAGAGGTGTGATTTCTGACTAGTAAAGTTGCATTGGCAGATGCCCCTAATATAGATGTAGTTCTAATGTCAAAATCATGTATTTACTATCTAGCTTATGTCATTTGAGGGAAGCGATGCCAGTAAAAATACAGTTATGTCAGTATTAGTCATGTCCATGTCCACATTAGGAACATTTTTAACAATATTGCTGTGCCAATATAATGCTAGGTGTCAGGGGAGTGGTGGGGAGGAAAGAATAAATTAATTGCTAAAAAATACAGTTGCAAAGTATTCACAAATTTAGATTGAATTGCATTGAACATTTATGCCCCTCCACCTTGCAAAATATAGAAAAATATATATATTGAAATCTTGAGAATGTTTTAAACATTTCTAAAAGTAACTATGTCTAATTTTTCTGGCTAATTTCATTAGGGAATTAAGATGTTATTTACAAAAAGTGTGTTGGGTAGTTTAGACCTTCCCTCCTCACTCCAGTGGTTTAGGGTGAAAACAAGTGTTTGCAGCATGATCTGGGTTTAGGCAGTTTAGTTTAAGCTGCCTAAAACTGAACTAGGAGCACCATGTGTAGCCCTTTGCCACTGCTAAGAGCAGAGTGGGCAGTCTGAGGTAAGTAACATGGCGTGGGAGAAGTGGCTGGTGGAGTGGGATTAGGTGAGAGAGCTAGTAGATATGCAGTGGGGGGCTGGCAGGTTCAAGGGAGAGTCTAGGAGTGGGGGGACTGGTGAGTTGAGGGGTGGGGATGTGTTGGTGCCTAGTTATGAGACTAAAAATAGTCCAGTCACGGGAATAGGAACAGCAGAGCCCCAGGGCTAAGGCAAGTCCCTGGGCTTTCCCAGCCCTGAGGCTATGCTGTGAATGCATACAGGCATTTGCTAGATTGGATAAACGTCCTTATAAATTGGGTTAACCCTTTCTTGGTCTATGTTAGTTTATCTCCGGAGGTGAACTAACTTAGGCGGGTGGGGCATTTTTTGATTAATTTGATCTATATGCAGCACTTGTACATACCCGCAGGCTCTTTCCCAAGATGTAAAGTCCTAGCTTCAAATCTTCTCTTGGATTCAATTCAGAGCAGGATTTGAATCAAGATTGTCACAGGGTATTCTGGGGAAGATCTTTTTCCATCTTTTGTTTGGGAAACATATTACTGGAAAGGAACTCCTTGGCTATAGAGTACAGTCTCATTCATTTTCAGACAACTTTTTGTGCAGAAGTATCCACAAGAACATCTATTGATTGATGTGGTAGAGGGTATGATAAGGGTTGGATTACACTAAACATGCCCTATTTGTTTTGGAGACAGGCCTGTTAGATATGCTATAGGTTCATGAGCTTAGGCCCATCACAAAATACTAGAAGACTCCTTTAATAAGGAAAGCCAGTGGGGATGCATCATCTAATTTCTTGGAACAAATAACAAGACAAAGGTAATGTGATGGAGGTTAGTTACAAGGGATCAGGAGGGGGACACCAAGCAGAACACATCAGCCAGCACCCACTGCCCTTTGAATGAATCAAAGGAGACTGTGGATGCCAACCAGTAAAACTCTGCCCAGAGACATGAGCAGAAGAGTGACAGGAAGACAGCTCCATACTCACCTGAGCTCTCCCTGAGCCTCCTTCCTGGTCTTGTAGATAAGAAGCTTTGCCAGATCCAGGAGGTAGTTGACCAGGAGGTCCCAGGGCCTGGTGGGGCCACAGACAAGGAAAGCATAACAAAAAAGGTGTGAGGAGAAGTGCAGCCAGAACTTCAGCAAGAGGTTCTGAAGGAGGTGAAGAGGGGCTGCGAGTTGGTACACTCAAGGTACTGTTGGAGACTAGATAATGGGCTGGGTGGACAATTGGTTTAATCCAGTACAGTGCTTCTTATGTTCTTACTCTGGTACCTCCTGCATGTGACAGAAAAAAAACCCCACCAGATTAAAAAGAGATCTGTACAATGGGTAAAAAGGCAAAGAGACAAAGGAAGGGGAGTGGGGGGAAGGATACCACTGATACATTTCCACTATAGTGGTAGGAAATGACGTAGGTTATAACATACTCCAATGATTCTGTAAGACTATTTCCCATGATACAAAGGGAGGAATTGAAAAGCCAGTGTTACTTACCAATCTGACATAGGGAAAAATATTTTCTTGACTCCAGATTTGGTAGCCATTTTGACCGTGAGCACATGAACTCCCAGTGATGTATCTGAGACTTTCTAAGCACTGGTAGGAACATCCATGTACCCTAGCTGGGCTCTCCTTTCTAGATATGGATAATGTCCTATACTTTAGAGGAAGAAAGAAAAAAGAAAAGATGAAGAAGAGAGGCATTAATGAAGTTCCTGTCTTCACTACAGGCAATTTACATAAGTCCTTGAATTTGGGATTTCAGAGATCATCTACACGGAAATGGAGTTTGTATTAATTTTCACAGGGATACCACATGCTCAAATCTATTGGTATGGTACACTCATATTAATACACTGAAAACATTGCTAACTGGTCCTTTTCTATCTTTCCTAAATGTATGAAGTTCCATTGCCCCATTAGTAAAAGCACTATTAATGTTAGGTGCAAGTCAGCATGGTTTTTGGAAAGGGAAATCTCACCTCACAGTTCTGCAGAGTTCTTTGAGTGTGTTAACCAGCACATAGACAAGAAATATCCAGTTGACATAATATATCTGGACTTTCAAAAAGCTTAAAAGGCCCCTCATAAAAAGCTTTTTAGAAAACTGCATTGCCACAGATTTGAAGAGAAGATTCTTTTGTGGACTGAGAGCTGATTAGGTGATCAGGAGGTCTCATAGATTCATAGATGTAGGGTCAGAAGGGACCTATGTAGATCTTCAAGTCTGATCACCCTGCCCTGGGCAGGAGAGAATACTGGGCTCATATGACCCCAGCTAGGTAATTGTGAAGCCTACTCTTAAAGACCCCCAAGGTAGGAGCCAGCACCACTTCCCTTGGAAGTTGGATCCAGATCCTAGCTGCCCTGACTGTGAAGTAGTGCCTTCTAATGTCCAGCCTGAATCTACTCTCATACAACTTATGGTCATTATTCCTTGTTACTCTGGGAGGTGCTTGGGGGAACAGGGTCTCTTCCATTCCACACTGGTCCCGCCTAATAATTTTATAGATGGCCACCAGGACCCCTCTCAGCCTTCTGTTGTGAAGGCTGAACAGGTTCAGGTCCCGTAGCCTCTCCTCATTGGGTCTTCCCTGCTGTCCCTGGATCATGCAAGTGGCCCTCCTGTGAACCCTCTCGATGCTGGCCACATCTCTCCTAAAGTGCGGTGCCCAGAGCAGGACACAGTACTCCAACTGTGGCCTGACCAGTGTCACATAGAGGGGAAGGATCTGCTCCTTGGCCCTGCTTGTGATGCATCTGTGGATGCACGACAAGTTGCGGTTGGCCTTACTGACTGTGTCCTCACATTGGTGGCCCATGTTCATTTTGGAATTGATAATGACTCCAAAATCTCTTTCTGCCACTGTGCTTTCAAGAACGGAGTTCCTCAGCCTATAGGTATGCTGCTGGTTCTTTGCCCAAGTGCAGTACCCTGCACTTGTCAGTATTGAATCCCATCCTAGTCTCAATCTCATTTTTCTGGAGAAAGTAGGGCAATTGGCTAGTCACCTCAGGTGTCTGTACACAAATGCCCAGAGCTGGGAAACAAGCAGGAAGAATTGGCAGTCCTCATACAGTCAGCAACTGTGATGTGATTGGAATAACTGAGACTTGATGGGATAGCTTACATGAATGGAGTACTGTCACGGATGGATACAAACTGTTCAGGAAGGACAGGTAGGAGATAAGAGGAGGAGGAGTTATGCTATATGTAAAGGATCTGTATGATTGCTCAGAGGTCCAGAATTAAACTGGATATAGGCCTGCTGAAAGTCTCTGGGTTAAGATTAGAAGGTAGAGCAACAAGGGTGATGTTGTGGTGGGTGTGTGCTACAGGCCACCAGACAAGAAGGATGAGATAGATGAGGCTTTCTTCAGACATTTAGCAGAAGTTTCCAGATCACAGACCCTGGTTCTCATGGGGACTTCAATCACCCTGATATTTGCTAGGATGGCAATACAGCAGTGCACAGGCAATCCAGGAAGTTTTTGGGAAACATTAGAGACAACTTCCTGGTAAAAGTATAGGAGACACTAACTAGGGGCCATGCTCTTCTTGACCTACTTCTGAAAAGCAGGGAGAAATTGGTTGGTGATGTAGAAGTGGATGGCAATTTTGGCAGCCATAACCATGAGCTGATTGAGTTCAGGATCCTGACAAAAGGAAGACAGCAGAGTATGGACCCTGGACTTCAGAAAAGCAAACTTGACTCCCTCAGGGAACTAATGAGCAGGATCCCCTAGGAGGCCAGCCTGAGGGGGAAAGGAGCCCAGGAGAGCTGGTTGTATTTTAAAGAAACCTTATGGAGGGCATAGGAACAAACTATCTCAATGTGCGGGAAGAATTCCCAAAGTGGCAAACAATGAGCTTGACTTAGCAGAGAATTCTTCAGTGAGCTTAAACACACACACACAGAAAAAAAGCTTATAAGAAGTGGAAGCCCTGACAAACAACTTGGGAGGAATGTAAGAATATTGCTCTGGCATGCAGGATTTAAGTCAGGAAGGCCAAAGCACAATTGGAATTGCAGCTAACAAGGGATGTGAAGAGTAACAAGAAGGGTTACTATAAGTATGTTAGCAACAAGAAGAACATCAGGGAAAGTGTGGGTCCCTTACTGAACGGGGGAGGCAACCTAGTGACAGAGGATGCAGAAAAAGCTAAAGTACTGGGCCTTCTTCACATGCAAGGTCAGCTTCCAAACTACTGTACCAGGCAGCACAGTTTTGGTAGAAGGTAAGCAACCCCCAGTGATGAAAGAACAGGTTAGGGACTATTTGAAAAATCTAGATGTGTGCAGGTCCATGGGGCCTGATGCAATGCATCCAGGGGTGTGGAGGGTTGGCTGATGTGATTGCAGAGCTGCTTGCCATTATCTTTCTAAACTTGTGGTAATCAGGAAAGGTCCTGGATGATTGGAAAAGAGCAAATATAGTGCCCATTTTTTCAGAAAGGGAAGCAGGAGGATCCAGGGAACTACAGACTAGTCAACCTCACCTCAGCCCCTGGAGAAATCATGAAGCAAGTCCTCAAATAATCCATTTCTAAGCACTTGGAGGAGAAGGTGACTAAGAAAACTCAGCATGGATTCTCCAAGGGCAATAAATGCCTAACCAATCTGATTGCCTTCTATGATAGAAAGACTGGCTCTGTGGTTGTGGGAAAAGCAGCGGATGTAATATATCTTGACTTTAGCTGGGCACTTAATACTGTTTCCCACAGCATTCTTTGAAGCAAGCTGAGAAAATATGAGTTGGATAAATGGATTGTAAAATAGATTGAGAGAAGGCTGATTTGTCAGGCTCAATAGGTAGTAATCAATGGCTCAATGTTTAGCTGTCAGCCAAATTGAGAGCCCTAGGGTCAGCCCTGGGGCCATTTTTTGTTCAATATCTTCACCAAAACTGAAAGATGGGGTGGATTGCACCTTCCTCAAGTTTTCAGATGACACCAAGCTAGAGGGGTGTAGTAAATATACTGGAGGGTAGGTGTAGGATTCAGAGTGACCTAGAGAAATTGAAGGATTGGGCCACAAGAAATCTCATGAGGTTCAACAAGAACAAATGCAAAATCCTGCACTTAGAATGGGAGAATCTCATGCATTGCTACAGCTTACAGCTCTGCAGAAAAGTACCTGGGGGTTACAGCAGACAATAAGCTAGATATGAGTCAGCAGAAGGCTACCAGCATACCGGGCTTCATTAGTAGGAGTGTTGCCTGCAGATCGAGGGAAGTAATTATTCCACTCTATTCTGCACTGGTGAGGCCACATCTGGTGTACTGTTTCCAGTGTTTAGGCCCCCCATGTCAATGCTGTACAGAGTAAGACCATAGTGCCTGGTGGCCCTGTGTCTTGTTGGACTGTGCCATGGAGGGAATGGACCTACTGAGTTCATACAGCCAACAGAAGTTACCCGATTCTCACCTGCCATGTCTTATTGGGTTTGTTTTTAGTCAGGAGGTGATCTACTGCTGTGTGCGATCTCAGATGAGTTGGTTCTGGTTCTCCTTGAGGCTCCAACCTCCCCTACACCCATCCTAGCATCACCCAGTTTTTGTAGTGTCTGTTGTCAGGTGTATTGCACATGTTGGCTAATCATGGGGCAGCAGCCCTCCCCAAAGGAAATATAAAATCAAAGAAAAAGAACTGAATGAGCCTTCCAGCCTCCTTCACCCCCAGCTGGGGAATTGTTGCTCTCAAGACTCTTCTCACAGTCAAACCATCATGGCACCTGCCACTTCTCGGTGTGGCGGGTTTGTCTGTCTGCACCTTACACTGGGCTCCAGTGGGTCCCTTGAAGCCAGTTCCCTGGCCAGTGCATCTTGGCTGGCTCTGGCTGCTTTCCCTCTCTCCCTTTCTCCAGGGCTACAGCCCTGCTCCCTGGGCTGCTCATCAAAGAAAAAAAAATATCAAAAATAACTAAGATGTCGCAGCAGTGCAACACTAGCTCTCCAGGTCACGCCTTCCCTCAATGCATCTTCTGACAGGCTTTACCTGTAGTTCCCACTCCACCAGTGTGTGAGGTGGTGAGTCTCAACACTGGAGCCCCACCAGGCTCTTGAGGGACATCTTCACTGGTTCCTGAAGACCTGAGGCTCCTCTACCTGCACCCTGGAACTCTCTACTTCCCTCCTCCATCCAGTGTTCATCTCTTCCTTTCCCCGGTCCCACCAGTGGGCCAAAAGCAGCCACTCTGACCCGGGCAGGGATAATCTTAATTGAGCAGTTGCTGACAGAGCATCACAGCTGCCGGTGCATCTCTCACTTTGGCTCTGTTGGTGAGACTGGTGAGTCCTCCCCTGCTAAAATCTTGGGAGATTTTTTTCTTCATTCTTATACCCCACTATAGGAAGGATATGGACAAGTTAGAAAGAGTACATCAGAGAGCAACAAATATGGTTCAGGGGATGGAGCACATGGCTTATGAAGAGAGGCTGAGGGAACTGGGTTTATTTAGTTTGCAGAAGAGGAGACTGAGGGGGGCTTTGATAGCAGCCTTTAACTACCTGAAGATTGGTTTCAAAGAAGATAGAGCTAGACTGTTCTCAGCAGTGAACAGGTGACAGAACAAGGAGCAATGGTCTCAAGTTGCAGCAAGTAAAGCTTTAGTTGGATATTAGGAAAAACTTCTCACTAGGAGGGCACTGGAATGGGTTACCTAGAGAGGTGGTGAACTCTCCATCCTTGCTGGTTTTTAAGGCCTGCCTAGCTTGTCAAAGCCCTGGCTGAAATGATCGAGTTGGAGATTCAACCAGATGATCTCCTGAGGTCCCTTCCAACACTAATTTTCAATTATTTTATGATTCCTTACAGCTGTCCCAGGCCAGTTGCCAGTCCTTCCTTATCACCACCACTATTTCCTACAGGGCCACCCTCCTGGCCTGCACCTCCTCATGGTCAAGGGCCTGATTGCTGCAAAAGCAGTAAACCTCAGCCAGGGTCTAATGGCAGAAGGCCTGGGCCTCACAGAGTCACACCCACCCCACTCAGAGCAGCTCCTTCTGGATTCAGTCCCAATGTGCCCATCACTCCCAGCACAGGTGGCACATCTGGAGTGCATGACAGTAGGTGAGTGGCTCCCAGGCACTGGGCAGTGACCTTTCCCCTGGCAGATGGGCTATCTTAGAGAGAGCAAATGGAGGGTTAACTTTAGCTACAGCAATATGACATGAGGTGAGAACAGGACCTGGTGAGGTTTCTCAGGGAATAGTCTCATTCCCAGGTGTGGAGCCAGGTAGACAGCCCCCAAGCCACAGCAATGTGGGGCTGGCACCACAACAAGTATCACGCCCATCCTGTGGCCTGCCCATTCCCTCCCACTCTGTGTCTGTGTGGCCTGCTGCCCAAAGGGGGCCCATGGCCTCCATAGAGCCCTGCCTTGAGGAATCCTCTTGGGGACAATCTTCATAGCCAGCCCAGCCTGAAGTGCCCAGTTTCTCCCCCTACCTGTATCTATTTGGTGTTCCACGACCCCCGGACCCTGAGCCACTGACTCCAGTGGGTGTGGAGTTACAGTTTAATGAGCACATGGCCCTGGTGACACTACTACCTCCCCCTGCCCTCATGGCCAGGACCAACTCTATCCAGCTGTGACCGATGGCAAGTGGGGGAGGTCATCCTGACCCTGCTGCGATGGGGGCCCCTTGCATGGCAGAAGAGTGGGGGTTAGCAGAGGAGGGAGTGAGATGGTGTAGACAGGCTTGGGGCACATGCAAAGCAGAAGAAGGAGTGGCACACTGAAGGGGAAGGGGTAGTGGGGAGAGGCTCCCAGTTCCCCATGCACTGTGTGGGACTTACCAGGCTTCAGCAACAGGAGGTCTCCTTGACACGAGACTGTGGTTCCTGGACCCTGGATTGCTGAGGGAGCTAGAGCCGGACCTGGCCTCGTGGGAATGAGGCATGGCAACAAGGCTGCCAAGGAGCAATGTGCTGGAGCAGCAGGGGCACAACCGGAGCATAGAGATACTCTGGGAGGCATCCAGAGCATCTCCCTAGAGGATGAAGCCTCCATTTGCTCTGGCACACACTCTTGGCTCATGCTTTGCCCTGTTGTTCTTTTCTTTTCTTTTCTTTTCTTTTCTTTTCTTTTCTTTTCTTTTCTGCCAGGTAATCCTGGTAGCAAAGTTAGCCACTGCACTGCAAGTTTACATCATGGTGCATGTTTGAACTGCACATGCCTTTATATCTGGATGTGCCTCTTCTATGCTCTCCTGGGCCTGGACTGGCACCACCTCTTCATTAGGGCCTTGTCAGGCTACAGGCTGCAATCACTCACCAAGGAGCACTCACCAACTACTCAGAAGACTGGCCTAAACAAACAACCCAACAGACCAAACTCACCAAACTTACTCTGTGACAGCCACCATAGACAGCTTTGTTCCAACCCTGTGAGAATGCCGCCCTGCCCCAACCTACCAATCAGCTGATGGGCAGGAGGATGGCATTTTCCCATGAGGAAAAAGAGAAACCTTCATAGTTCTTCCCTGAAAAAGAAAACTCTGTCCTGACCATTAGGAATTCAGGGAAGACAAGGGACCACTCAGCTGCCTCTGCAAGATTCCAGGAGCTTTATTGCAGTCTCAGGAAGGCATGGGAACCTTTCCATCAGGTCCACTTCTCAGTCCCTGGGAGGAGTTAACCCAAGAGAAACTGTGCACAGATTCAGTCTCCCAAGAGACAACTGATCCTCCCATCCTATAACCCAGGAGGGAAGAGAAGAAGCAGCTTCCAGTTGCACCTCTCCTGCTTCTCATACTATAGTTCCCTGTGTGAGAAGCAGACAAAGGCTTTGCCATGTCATTATATAGTAATACTACTAATAATATAATATTATCATATTATTACATAATAAAATAAGAAATAATATATAATAACATATGTAAATAATTTATCATGTTGTATACCTTCAAGAAGACAGAATTAAAATTACATATATATTTGCCATATTTATAATTCTTGACTCTACCAAAAGCAATATTTTTTTAAGAACATGATTTTATATATCTAATAACAAAACCACCTAATTATATATAAAGAGTGTATGACTAAGAGGAAATTACTACTACTTTGGAAATCCCAGTGTAGGAGATGCTATTATCTTCCCTAGAGCAATATCAAGTTATCTGGTCTACTACCAAACCAAGATTTTCTTGGCATTATTACTTCTTAAGTGCTTCCCACTTATGATACAACATCCCTGTATCTTGGATAACTGTTGTACAAGTGGAGGATTTCTGTTAGAAATTATATTTAAAAAACAAAATACAACTGAATTTCCAGATTGTAGAGGTCTTTTTTTATTTACTTACTATTTTTGCAAGGGCTTTCAGTAGGTTTTGGTTTAATATTGGTCCTGAGTTTAATTAATGTGCTTCTTCAGTTCTTTTCCAGATCATTAATGAGGATTTTAAAATCAGACCCAAAATGCTGCTTTTTCATATCCACCATCAGTAATAAAAAATTACCAGTTCATCAGGAGCAACACTACATACCAATTCCTACAATAATTGGCACCATGCTTGCAATAGCTCCTAATTACTTGGAATGCCAATTTTTTTTCTGAAATATGGTAGAGAAATATGTATTAATATTAAGTTAATCCCTAGATGATGTTTAAAACTGTTTCAAATTGCTAAAAGAACCTCTTAAAAAGTAAAATAAAATTCAACCTGCAATAAACAAGATTTCATCTTCAGGTAGATTTTCAATGATTTTATAAAAAAGAAAAGAAAAGGAAACATAAATTTGCAATAGCTACATAATATTTCTAGAGCTTTAGATTTTTAAATATCTGTCAACTCTTTAGATTATGCTAACTAAACACTGTGTTTCTGGTTTTTTCCGCTAACAAATTAAAACAATAATGTCTATTTTATCCTGTTTGTCTGGTTCTTAATAATATTTGAATAGTGCCATCCATGGCTGCTTTAGACAATTTTAAAGTGACAGGCTATAAAGGGTATGCTTATTTGTTTGTTTCTTAGTTTAAAATGCACAGGAGAAATGTTCATTTTTTATATCATTTTTGTTGTAAAGTGATTATTTCTTTTATTACCACTATCACCAAACATTCTATTTCTGGAACAAAATAGAAGACAAAACACAGTAGAACTCTAAAGAATGGAATAATATGTGGTATCATTTCCATTAGAATTGGATATGCACACATAAGTAGGATGAAATTTTCAAATGAGAGTAAGGAAGTGAGGTTGGATAGTTAACTCCCTTAGCTCCTTTACAAAATTCCAGCAATAAAGAGCAACAGTCAGTGTTGCTATACACCTAAGATTTAACTTATTTGATTATGTAACCAAATCTTGAAATTGTAAGTTTTCCAGGTAAAACACAGGCCTTTTATAGACATTCATTTTCTCTCAGAAGACTTGCTGCTCTCCCTGGAGAAAGTATGAGCAAACAGATATTCAGGTTTTTTTCTCCCAGAGTAAAAATGGTCACTCCAGAAGAAAAATAACCTCAGAACAACAAGGGTAAATGACACTTCCAGTACCAGATCCAGATATGCAGTTTATGGAGCTGCAAACCTCTTTGCAGCACCACAAATGACAAGTGTTGCATTTTAAACCATATGGGGGGTTGCTACAGACTTCCCAGTAGCAAAAAGAAAACCCCTGGAAAAAAGGAGCACAAAGCATGCCAAAGTGTTGTGTGCTGGGGCAAACACAGAGACAGCAGGGCACAGTGCACCTTGAGATAGGGGGAGTAGGCAGCCAGGGGCTGGCTGCTTCCCTGTCTTTGCCTGCCTCTGTGCACGGGCTTTACTGTGCCCGCACACTGTGGCATGTGGAGTCCCTAGGTTGAGGCATACTGCGCAGCCAGGGAGTGGTTGCCTGCTCCCCCATCTCCATGTGCCACTCCCTGGCTGGCTGGGCCATGGAATGCCTCATTGTGTGGGATGCCTGACAGCTAGGCCCACATTGAGGCACCCTGTGCCCCACCCAGGCCCTTACCCCTACCAGGACAATGGGTCTCACTGCAAGCCACACAAGCAGGGGTGTGAACTGCAGCACAAATTTGTCACATTACTATTTGTGCTGCTGCAAATGCACACCTCTGCTCATGTGGACATGGCCCAGGAGTGTTTCTCTGGGAAGAGCATATGTCCGTACATGGTATACTCTAGGTAAGTTTTTCTACTAGGAGAACACACTTGGAGGAAGTTTCCCAAATTATTTGAATGTGTGTATACAGCCACAGTATGAGACCTCCAAAGTAGTATAGTTTTAATATTACTCTTAGTCACACACCTCCAGAATAATTTGGGGCAAGCCACAAAGGACGCATGCTCTGGGAGTGTGGAGGTTGGGGGAAGAGGGGGAAGGTTGCTTTAATTAAAGTCTTTCTTAGAACTGCTCTAATAAAAGCACCCAGCGCATTTTGTGTATTAGCACCTCCACACTTAAAAATGGTGGTGGGGGTGCTTTAACTAAAGCTCATCGAACAAGCTTTAATTAAAGAACCACTGCTGCCATTTTTAAGCACAGACATGCTGATACACAAGATGCTGGAGTTGTTTAATCTGTTAATTACAGCATGTCAGAGCAGCCTTGCTGCTCATGTATAGACACCCATTAGGCTTAGATCTTCAAAAATATTTTTAGGTGACTAACTTAAGTGCTATTAATTTCAATGTCAGTGAAAAATTTAAAAGACCCCTGAGGATCTGGGCTCTCCATGCTGAACATTCCCATGTGTAAAGCTGAGATAATTCTAGTTCCCTTCTTGTATGAGCCACTTAAGCTTTACTAGGCATATATGCATAGCATTTAGTAAATTGGGTCCTGATTTGATTTGGGCCATGAGGTATGATTATAATACAAATAAAAAATAATAATGGGAGTTTTTTAGAGTATGATGTATGTAAAACATATTTTATTCAGAAGGGTCTATTGCTCAAAACATTTTTTCTTGTCCTGTACTTAGATAATCTTAGATTTTCAAGATTATCCAGCTAAGTACCATGTTTGATATTTGAATTCATAGCTCTCTCTCTCAAGATTTTACAGATAGTTTAGACTGGCATGGAAAAAGTGGTTGAAAACCAAATGTTTTCTACACAGAGTGCACAGAGTGATTAGCAATTGTGTCACTGTAGGATCAGTGTTAAAGTTAGGATTCTTTTAAGCAAAAACTTTGCTGTTTCCATGTATCTCAAAAACATGTTAAAATTACATTTAACTCAATAACTCTTTCTGCCAAGGAAGCAAGCATACAATATTTCAGAAATCCCTCCTTTCTCCTTCTCGTCTTGCCTGTTCTTACAACATGAGCTCCCTGGAGTCTTTAGAATGTCTCCTTCACCCATCCTAAAATTATGGTCTATTTTAGTAACAGGGCGAAGGAGCAAAACTTGATCATTCCCCCCTGAATACAGGTCTCTTTTAACAGCCTACCATTATGATACAGAGGGCTTGAACTCCAGTTGTTTGCTCTGTATGCTTGGTTTTAAATGATCACTGTCACTACCAAAATTAATTATTCCTTAAAGAAAAAGTGAACTAAAAAAAGAAAATCATAGTGGAAACGTGATTTCTAAATTCTTAAAACAGCTTGAGAACAAATAAAAGTCACTGGATATTGCCAAACTTATTTTTCTTCTAGGTGTCAAAGTTGAAGAAGGGTTGTTGGTTGTAGCCATGTTGGTCTAAGGACATAGGCAGGCAAGGTTCTTTGGGTAGATGTGATAGCTTTTATTAGACCAACTAAACAGTTTGAAGAAGAGAAGAAAAGCTTTTGAAGTGTTGCATGGGATGCTGGTTACAGACCTGAAATTAAAAAAAAAAAAGATAAAAAACTTGGCCCTACCTGCCTACCACTTTTATTAAAAAATCAATTTCAGTCCTTTCCTCTGTTGCATTAAGGAACTCAAGATTAAGTCTAAGTGCAAGCCATATCTTATTGACGTTCTTGACCGTGATTTTTTAATTTAAAATTTAAATGTGAATCATGGAACCAATTCTCCTTTCTCTTATACCAGTGCACATATTGTAAAAGCTGGTAAGAAGAGAAAAAGAAAGGAGGGACATCTGAAACACTGTATGCTTGACTCCTTGGTAGAAAGAGCTTTTGAGATAAATGTAATATTAACATGTTTTTGAGACTGACTTCAGTGATGTCACTCCAGATTTATAACAGCGCAAGTAAAAGCAGAAGCAGGGTCTATGTCTCTTCATTCTTTGTACTGAACACACAGTATTAAACCTAGAACAAACCTAGTGGAGTAGAGATATAAAAAAGTAGATATTGGAAGCAAAAGATGCAATAATCTAAT
The DNA here is from genome assembly GCF_030867095.1 of Alligator mississippiensis. Taxonomy (NCBI): domain Eukaryota; kingdom Metazoa; phylum Chordata; order Crocodylia; family Alligatoridae; genus Alligator; species Alligator mississippiensis. Next base: position 89,023,997 of record NC_081824.1, read on the forward strand.
ATCACACCTTGCCTAGAGGCAGCTGATCTTTTTGGCAAAGAAAGAAAATCAATAATATCTCACAGCTCTCTAGCTAAAATAACTTTAACCATTGGAGAATGCCACAGCAGTTTCAACTAAGGAAGTGCCTCAAAGATATACAATGCCTTGAGGTACAATTGAAGTTTGCTCATTAAGGGCTGGAGTGTGCTAACTTAACATTCCAGCAGAATTGCTACATCTGAGTTTAAAAACACGAGCTTGAAAAATAGCACAGACGACTGAGACCTCCTCCTGTATTTTGTCCTGTTATAGAAGTCAGATGGCCAGTTCATCGCTTTTTGAAAATTAATTTTTTATACATGGGCATTCTTTACCCACTAACACTTGTGTCACAGGAACAGCTTAAATCAGATGACACATTGTATTAAGAAATCTATTGTCATATGCACCAGAAGTAGGTTTTTAAAAGCTATGAGAGCCATTAGAAAGAGGGAACTTGGACTACAATACATGTGAGATTTTGGGGCTTGTTTTAAACCCTGTTCTCAATTCCCTTATAAAAAGGGAGGTGTATACAAATAAAGACATATTGGACCAAACCAAACTCTAAAAAAAAAGGTCTGTTAAGCTTTACTCAATAACAGGGTATGGTTTGATTTTTAAATGGAAATTTGTTTTTTTTTTTAAGAAATTGTAAACCAAAAAATGGCTTTTTTTTTTCCCCCTGTGGAAGCAAACCACTGTTTTCTGACAAGTTCAACTAATAATCCCTTTCACACACAAAGAGGTCTTCTTTTGAGCTTATTTCACTCCCATAAAGGAAGCAATAAAATCTTACTTTTCTGCAATGATACTAATTATAATTTAGAGATAGTGGCCATGTCTACATGAAACACTGACATAGCGGTAGCCCGTGACTACTGAGCAGTAGTGTTATGTGGCAAGAAGCATGATGTGATGCTACTGCACAGTAGTCTTGGGCTACTGTACAGTCAGCATCAGAGTAGCATCACAAAAAAGTAACTTTGGTTACTGCAAGTTGTTTAATACAGGTTGTGAAGAAACAGGGGTAATAAATAAAACACTTATGAAAGGAAAAGAGTCCAAAGAAGACAAGGACAGGAGGAGGACGGAGATTCTGGAGCAGCTGTTCTGTGAGGATTAAGCAACTGGGGGCGGAGAGGGAGAAACGGATGCCAGAAGAGAGCAGAGAAAAAAAAACAAAAAACTCGTCAAGAGAGCAGGGAGAAAAAAAACCCCATAGGACCAGGCTCTAAGGGAGTGAAGAAGACCCTTCTCTAATTTGAGGATACTGGGATCGGGGTTCTGCTGCCGTTTATTGTGGGCCTCTGTTTTGAGCCAATTGGGCTCTAGATAAAAGAAAAAAAAAAGAGAAGAGGAGATTGGTAAAAACACACTGCAAGTGCTCGGGAAGAGAGACGGTGCCCGGATAGGACTTTGACTTTTAACAACTTTATTTCACAAAATCTCAGGTACAGAAAGCAAAAACCATCAAACCACACCAAAGAGAAACCATTCCAGGACATTCAGAACATCACACCCTGACAAACACCTTCGCAGTAATACACATCTTGTCTAACATGCTATTTATATATATAGCCCTCGAGAAACAAACAATTCCACCCTTCCCTGTCCCATAGTACACGTACAAAAACCTTCAACTTCTCACCCCGAGAAAATAAACAAAAGCGGCCTGGTGAGGGCCCAGGGCACGGCACAAGCCGGAAGCCACAGTCCGCCACCGCGCCCGCCCGGTCGCCCAGACCGGTCATGACATCAGAGCGCGTATTTGAGACGGCCGTCCTCCACGTGGCACAGCGCTCCCTGAAGGGCCCAGAGTGCCTCGAAGGCGGCCACCCCCCGCCAGAGAACAGCATGCTCAAACTCCAGCGAGAGGCACGCCCGCACTAGGAGGCCAAAGAGCCGCGGGGCATCGTCTGAGCCGGTACCGGCAAGCAGCTTACGGCAGCTCTTGAGGATGGCCATCTTGGCCTGGCCCAGCAAAAAGTTGGCCAGGCAGATGGAGCCCCGCTCGGCCGCCCGGTACTGGTAGGAGCATATGTAGGTGGTCTCTGAGAGGCTCCTGCCCAGCGCCCGCAGCAGCAGCTCGAGGGTGGCAAAGAGCGGCTGCAGGCGGGGACAGTGCAGGAAGGTGTGAAAGAGATTCTCCTGCACACCCCCAGGGCAGAAGGGGCAGGCCGTTGAAGCGGCTGGGTCAAAGTGGGATGCAAACGTGCCAGTGGCTAGGATGCCGTGCAGCAACCGCCACTGCAGGTCGCCAGTCTTCTTGGCGGCTGGCGGCTTATACAATGTGCGCCACGCCGGGTGGGCCGGTGGGGAAGCCGGTGGCCCCAGGCGCCGTCGCCACGGTGTATCGGGGCGGCCCACCACCACCTGAGCATGGCGGACACAAACCACCCAGGCATACAAGCTTCTACGCGATAGAGAAGCAAAGAGACAACCCGTGTCACTATCGGGAGGCATGGGGAGCCGCAACAGAGTGCCCGGCCCACCGGCCAACTCCGCGGCCACAGCCGGGGTGACCGGCAGCGAAGGGAAAGCCTCGCTCGCGGCATCCGCGGCCCGCGGGATCTGGCGCACACGGAGATGTTCGTCCAAGGCGGCCGCCGCCACCAGTGGGAGGGCGGCGCGGATGTCACGCAGGAGATGACCCATGGTGCGGATGGAGCGCACGCCCAGCGCCTCGGGCGAGAGCCAGGCTGACCGAGCGGGGTCCAGGAGATGGTGCAGGAGGAGGACACGCGCCTGGATGAGGGTGGCCGTGAGGCTGGCTGAGGCCAGGCTCGGCACGGAGCCCCACAGGGCTGAGTTGTGCACCAGAGGCTCCCTCAGCAGCTGCGGGAAACACAGTGTCCGGGCTCGAGGCTGGAGGCAGAAGGTGACCTGCCAGGCTCGTACCACGCTGCGATAAAAGGCCGGAAGCACCGCCCAGTTCAGGAGCGTGGGTGTCAACAAAAAGAGCTCCCGGTCAAAGCCAAGGGCGCCGACCCTCTGCAGGAACCGGCACGCCAGTTGTTGCCATGGCAGCTGCTCCTCGCTGTAAAGCAGTCGCTGAAGGGCCTGCAGGCGGAAGGCCGCCACCCTGCTGGCCAGGTCAACCAGACCCTGGCCCCCCTCGGCAGCAGACAGGTGAAGGACGGCTCGTGGGAGTCAGTGGCGCCCATCCCAGAAGAAGTCCACCAGGTTGCGCTGGAGTCTCTCCAGGAGATCCGGTGGGGGGTCGAGCACGGCGCACCGGTGCCACAAGGTCGCTGCCGCCAGGTTGTTGATGACAAGGACGAGCCCCCGGTAGGACAGGCTGGGCAGGCACCAGCGCCACCGCTGCAGGCGGGCCTCCACCCCCTCCTCGAGGTCGTCCCAGTTGCGCGCCATGAAGGTCGGTGGCCCCAGGAACACGCCCAAGATCTTGAGGCCCTTGCGGCGCCATGTGAGCCCCCCCGGCACGTCCGGGGGGGGGGCGTGCCAGTCCATGCGCCAAGCAGGAAAGTATCGCTCTTGGCCCAGTTGATGCGGGAGGAGGAGGCACGCTCATAGGCATGCTGGCAATCCGCCAGGGCCCGCACGTCTTCCTGAGTGTTGAGGAAGACGGTGACATCATCCGCATATGCCGACAGCCGGAGAGGAGGCCTAGCGGATGGGCCGGTGGCCACTGGCAGGGCCACACCACTCAGGCGGCGTTGCAGCGTGTGCAGCAGCAGCTCGATGGCCAGGGAGTCGAGCATGCCTGACAGCGGACACCCCTGACGAATGCCCCTGTGTGCTGGGAACAGAGCACAAAGCACACCGTTCACCTTGAGCAGGCTGGAAATGTCTTCGTACAAGACCCGGAGGGCCCCGGTGAAGAGGGGCCCAAAACCAAAGGCCTCCAGAGTCCGGAAGAGATAGGCGTGGCCCACCCGGTCAAAGGCCTTCTCCTGGTCTAGAGAGATGAGGCCGATGTCGAGGCCAAAGAGCTCACTAGCCATGAGTAGGTCACACAGCAGGAACAGGTTGTCTTGAATGGTCCTGCCCAGCATGCAGTAGCTCTGCTCGGGCCCGGTGAGAGAGGCCATGACCACACGGAGGCGGGTGGCCAACGCTTTGGCCAGGATCTTATAGTCCGCGCACAGCAGGGAGACCGGCTGCCAGTTCTTCATGTAGCCCAGGTCTCCCTTCTTGGGCAGCAGGGTCAGCACCGCTCGGCGGCAGCTGATCGGCAAGACCTTGTCAGCGAGGCTCTCCTGGAAAACGCGCAGGAGGTTGGGGCCGAGGAGAGCCCAGAAGGTCTTGTAAAACTCAGCAGGCAACCAATTGAGGCCCGGGGTTTTGCCGGAGGCGAGGCCGGCTGTGGCAGCCGCCAGCTCTTCCAGGGACAAGTCCCGCTCAAGCTCTCCAGCCTCCAGGGCATTGAGACGTGGTAGCCCCTCGTGGAGTTCCCGCGTGGCCTCGGGGCACGACGGCTCGGCTGCAAACAGGTCATGATAGAAGGCGACAGCATGTTTGCGTATTTCACCGAGTTCTGTAATGACCCGGCCCTCAGGAGTCTTGAGATGGTCCAAGACTTTGCTCGCTGCCCTCCGCCGGTCCAGGTTGAAAAAAAAGTGGGTCGGGGCATCAGTTTCCGCCAGCTCCTGGCAATGGGCGCGGATCCTCGCGCCGCGGGCCGCGCTCTCCGCCAAGTCGTGCAGACATTTCCTGCAGAACCGGAGGCTCTCGCTCAGTGCCACGTCGCTGCCAGCGGCCAGCAGAGCAGCCTCGAGCTCCGCCACATCCTCCTCCAACTCCCGGATACGGCGGCGCGTCTCGTTCGCGGCCAGCTGGGTGTACTGCTGGCAAAAGGCTCAGATCTGTACCTTGCCCACGTCCCACCACAGCTTCCAGGAGGAGTGGCTCGATCTCGCAGCCTCCCACCTCCTCCAGAAGTGGGCAAAGCAGTCCCGGAAATAGGAGTCCTGAAGCAGGCTGACGTTGAAACACCAATACGGAGAGCACAGGCTCTCCCCGGCAGGCTCAGTTCACTGAAGGCTAGGTCATGATCTGAAAGACCCGAGGGAGCGATGCAGCTGCTGCGCAGAAGTGGCAGGTGGTGCCTGGTGACATAAAGGCGGTCGAGGCGAGCCATGGTGACACCACCGGCACCCATCCTGGCCCAGGTGTACTGGCACGCATCAGGATGCAGGGCTCGCCAGATGTCCACGAGGTCTGCCCCCTCCAAGGCAGATTGCAGCTTGCGAGCGGAGGGCAGGTGGGGCTCAGGCCCTGTGCGGTCGAGGCGCGGGGCAGTGGTACAGTTGAAATCCCCACCGAGGAGGAGCAGGTCATCATCCTCACTAGCATCGCGCAGGAGGGCAGCCAAGGTCTCGAAGAAAATGACCCTCTCCTGACCATCGGAAGGCGCGTAGACGTTGATGAGCAGCAGGCGGTGTTGTGCGAGGGTGACGCGGACGGTCAGCAGGCGGCCGGGGATGACCTCCCGTGGCACCGCCGCGTCAAGCTGCAGCTGCGGTGGTAAAAGAGTCACGACCCCAGCGCTAAGGTTGGTGCCATGGCTCAGGAACACCTGTCCTCGCCAGGCAGCCCGCCAGGCCGCCTGGTTGAATCTGTCAGAGTGTGTCTCTTGAAGGAAGGCGACGGCCAGCCTCTTCTGTTGCAGGAGCTCCAGGACGGCTTCGCGCTTCACCGAGTCTCGACAGCTGTTGATGTTGAAGGTGCCAATGATTGTGGCTGCCATGGATGTGGGTGTGGGAGAGGAAGAGCAAAGCAAGGTACGGGTGGAAGAACGAGCACCCAAGAGCAGAGCAAGGCAGTACAGACAGGTCAAGGAAGGCCTACTGTGCCCTACTCTAGTTGAGGGACCCGGCCAAGTCCCACTCAACTCTCACCCTCTGGGCAAGCTTCTCCAAACGGTAAGCCATCTGGCGTGTGCCCAGATCCTGCTGCATGAGCTTGGCAGCTGCCCTGGCACCCTTAACAAACACTTTGGGGTCTGCGCACCACTGAGTGATGTGTCCCGCTACGTTCCTCTGCCCCTTATTTAACTTCAAAAAGGACAGGAGTCCCCCATAGTCTGGAGGGACCCAGGGGGGCTCCGCCAGCTTGGGGTGGATGTTGCCTAAGGAAGAGCGGCGAGTCCGCACCCCCGGCGGGAGCTCGTCCACAACCGCAGCATCGACACCCTCGATGTCTAGACACATAGGTCGCCTCTCATCGTCCGAGTCAAGGACCGGCTCCACGAGGGCATTCCCTGTCTTCTTGTGGGGGGAGAGGCCATCCCGCTCACGACGCCTCTTGCGAGACTCAGTGAGCTGGACCTCCATCTCGCCAACTTCTCCATCTGATCCGCCAGGCTGGGGCATGACCAAGGGGGTAGCAGACTCTCCCGCCACCCCCGAGGCCAGGCCACCAGAAGAGAGGCATTCGCCACCATCCCCGCCGCCGCCCGACTCCGTAGGCTGGGGGACAGGCGAGGGGAGAGGGACCCCTGAAGCCCCCTCCCCCTCCGCCAAGTCTGCCCTGCCGATGGCTACATCCAAGGGGGTGGGTGGTATGGCAGCCAGAGCGGGGCCAGGCTCTCTAGTGGGGGGTTCCTCAGCACTGGCCGAGGAGGGTCCTGACAGGGATAGGGCATCCTGAGAGGCCCCCTTCATCTTCCTCTCTTTGTCCTGCTTCTTCTTCTTCCTGGTGGTAGTGGGCAGCTGCCCCTGTGCTGGGGATGGGCCAGACTCCCCCGCCCCCCCAGCCAGCGGGGCCCCCGCACTGAGGGCAGGGGGCGCCACAGATGGGGGAGGCGATGGCGGGGCCTGGGTAGTAGCACTAGCCTCTCCACTGGACGATGGTTTCACACCAGAGCCCCCAGTCCCCTGAGATGGAGTAGGGGTGGAAGGAGGCTGGGAGGAAGAGCTCAGGACGTGCTCAGGACGAGGAGAAAAGACAGGACGTGCTTCCGCTGAGGGTCCTTGCTTCCCATCGGCAGCCGGCGAAAAGGACTCGTAAGAACTCCATAGGCCTCGAGTCCCCTGGCCAGCTCCCGATCAGAAACATGTGGTGGGATGTTAGAGATCACCACCCTCACTGCCTGAGTCTCTAGGGGCGTGACAGGGTAGTGGATGCCCACAATGTCTAGGCTCTCTGCACACACCTTGTCAACCAAGGCAGGTGTGCTCAAATAAATCATCGGGACCGTGTTCACACGACCCATATAGCAGATGGTACGCCATCCCAGGAGCGCAGCCAGAGCCTCCATGCAAACCTTGAGCCCCACATGGAGAGGGGTATGAACCCTCAGGCCATGCGTCAGCGGGAGGTCCCGAGAGACATCCTCATGCCAACTGCCAGGTGTAGGAGCAGCCATCCTCACTAGGACAGGGTTAAACTGCAAAGCAAAAAAAACAACTAAGGGAACGAAAAGAAAACTTAAACACAGGAGCTCAATGCCAAGCTCCCGGGAATGCGGCCAAAACAGAAAGTGAAGATAAGCCACTGAAAGGGAGGGAGGGATTTGGGGGGTGAAAAAAAAAGCGTGGATAGAACAAAAAAAGAGGGGGGGGGGAAATGCACCCCTCAAGCGGCAAATGATAATAGAGACCTCCCCACAAAGGGGGAGGAGGGTGGAGGGAAAAAAAGCGGCAGGGGAAGGAGGGGGGGGGGTTAAAACAGCGAAAAGAAAAAAGGAAAGGAAAACTAAGGGGTGAGGGGGAGATAGAGGGTTAATTAAGAGCACCTCTGGAAGGCAGGCTAATGGAAAAGGTAACTCCCTGTAACAAGCAGACAGATAAAAGAGAAAGAAAGGAAAAGAGACAGTAAAAGAGAAGGCTGCGAGAAGCGTCTCACAGACAAAGAAACCGGAAGCAGAGGGGAGGGAAGAGAGAGGAGAGAAAAGTGGGGGTAAAAGCTACAAAAAAAGCAAGAAAAGAATCAGAAAGCAAAATAAACAAAGGCTAGAGACCTTTAGACAGGTGGGAGTGAAGGAAGAAAAGAGATAGGAAGCCGGGGAGTCTTACGCTCGGGATCGCCCCACGCAGCTCCAAGCGAGCCTGGTCCGAAGCGTCCAAAGCGGAAGGAAGGACTTTTGACTTTTAAGAGACCTTTATTCCCAGGAGGGTGATGACTCGGAGCCAGTAAAGAGCATGTACAAGGACGCCCGAAGCTCTGGGCCTCATGGACAAGGCCTGGGCTCATGGCCTGCAAGGCCTGCCCGTACACTCTAGAGAAAAAAAAAACAACACAACGCACATAAGGACTATTTACAGTATTTACAGTTCTGCCAGCGGGGACACACATGGAGGCCTCCGGGGTCGACCCGCACGAGCAAAAGTCCAGGGCCTCGGCCCGCTTGACGCGTCTCTGCGGCTTGAGCAGCCGGTGGCATCACAGAGCGAGGATCAGGCGTCCCGCCTCAACCCGGCACAGCACCCCCTCGAGGGCCCAGCGCTCCTCAAAGGCGGGCACCGTCCGCCGGAGGACAGCGTGCTCAAACTTGAGCGAGAGGCGGGCCCGCACCAGCAGGCAGAAGAGCTGCAGGGCGCCGACCATCCCGGTGCCGTTGAGCTGGTTTCGCCGGCTCTTCAGGGTGGCCATCTTGGCCTGGCCCAGCAGGAAGTTGGCCAGGCTGACCGTGGCCCGCTCGGCCGCCCGGTATGGAAAGGAGTGGACGTAGGCGTCTTCGGAGAAGTCTCGGCCCAGTACCCGAAGCAGTGCGCCCAGGGCGGCAAAGAGAGGCTGCAGCCGGGGGCAGTCGAGGAAAGCGTGGAAAATGTCCTCGTCCAGCACCCCCGGGCAGAAGGGGCAGGCCGCCGAGGCCGCTGGGTCCAAGTGACGCACAAAGGTGCCGGTGGCCAGGATGCCGTGCACGAGCCGCCACTGCAGGTCACCAGTCTTCTTGGCGATGGGCACCTTATACAGCGTGCGCCACGCCGGGGTCCCGGGCTGCGCCAGGCGCCGCCGCCACGCGGTGTCAGGGCGGCCGGCGAGCACCTGGGCGTGCCGGGTGCGCACCACCCACATGTAGAGGCCCTTGCGGGGCAGGGTGCCAAAAGGGCAGCCCTTATTGCTGCTGGGGGGCACCGGGAGCCTGAGCAGCGTGTTGGGCCGCTCGGCCAGCTCGCCGGGTACCGCTGGGATGACGGGTAGCGGTGGGAAGGCGTCTTCTGCGGCGTCTGCGGCGGGGGGGGGCCGGCGAGTCTGGAGATGGGCTTCCAGGGCGGTCGCTGCCTCCGTCGGGAGGGCGGCCCTAACGGCCCGCAGAAGCCGCCCCGCGGTGCGGACGGAGCGCATCGCCAGCCGGGCAGCCAGGGCCTCGGGTGACAGCCAGTCCGACCGAGCGGGGTCCAGGAGGTGCTCCAGGCGGGTGGAGCGCGCCTCGACGAGAGCTGCCGTGAGGCTGGCGGAGGCCAGGCTCGGCACGACACGGTGCAGGGCCGGGTTGTGGACCAAGGGCTCTCGAAGGAGCTGCGGGAACCGCAGGTGCCTGGCCTGGGGACAGAGATGGAAGGCCGCCCGCCAGGCCCGCACCACGCTGCGGTAGAACGGGGGAAGGACCGCCCCGTTCAGGAAGGTGAGGTCCAGTTGAAACAGCTCCCGGTCAAAGCCGAGGCCCCCCCCTCGCCGCAGGAATCGGCACGCCAGCTGTCGCCACGGGAGGTGGCCGTCGGTGTACAGGAGCCGCTGGAGGGCCTGCAGCCGATAGGCGGCCACCCTGCTGGCCAGATCGATCAGGCCCTGGCCCCCCTCGCCGGTGGGCAGGTAGAGGGCAGCTGTTGGGAGCCAGTGGCGTCCGTCCCACAGGAAATCGACCAGGAGCCGCTGCAGTCGCTCCAGTAGCTCCGGCGGAGGGTCCAGCACCGCGCAGCGGTGCCACAGGGTGGCCGCCGCCAGGTTATTGATGACGAGGACGCGCCCCCGGTAGGAAAGGCTGGGCAGGCGCCAGCGCCACCGCTGCAGGCGGGCCTCCACTCCCTCCTCGAGGCCGTCCCAGTTGCGCGCCATGAAGGTCGTCGGCCCCAGGAACACGCCCAAGACCTTGAGGCCCTCGCGGCGCCAGGCGAGGCCCCCCGGCAAGTCCGGCGGAGGCCTGCCAGTCCATGCGCCAAGCAGCAGAGTGTCACTCTTGCCCCAGTTGATGCGGGCGGAGGAGGCGCGCTCGTAGGCCCGCTGGCAATCTGCCAGAGCCCGCACGTCTTCCCGGGTGGCGAGGAAGACGGTGACGTCGTCCGCATAGGCCGACAGCCGGAGACGAGGGCCAGCGGACGGGCCCGTGGCCGATGGCAGGGCCACCCCACTCAGGCGGCGGCGCAGCGCGTGTAACAGCGGCTCGATGGCCAGGGCGTAGAGCATGCCCGACAGCGGACAGCCCTGGCGAATGCCCCTGCGCGCGGGGAACGGAGCGCAAAGCACCCCGTTCACCTTGAGCAGGCTGGAAATGTCCCGGTACAAGACCCGGAGGGCCCCGGTGAAGAGGGGCCCAAAGCCAAAGGCCTCCAGCGTGCGGAAGAGGTAGGCGTGGCCCACGCGGTCAAAGGCCTTCTCCTGGTCGAGAGAGAGGAGGCCGACGTCGAGGCCAAAGAGCTCGCTAGCCGTGAGCAGGTCCCGCAGCAGGAACAGGTTGTCTTGTATGGTCCTGCCCGGCACGCAGTAGCTCTGCTCGGGCCCCGTGAGAGAGGCCATGACCGCGCGGAGGCGGGTGGCCAGCGCTTTGGCCAGAATCTTGTAGTCCGCGCACAGCAGGGAGACCGGCCGCCAGTTCTTCATGTAGCCCAGGTCTCCCTTCTTGGGCAGCAGGGTCAGCACCGCTCGGCGGCAGCTGATCGGCAAGACCTTGTCGGCGAGGCTCTCCTGGAAAACGCGCAGGAGGCTGGGGCCGAGGAGAGGCCAGAAGGTCTTGTAGAACTCGGCAGGCAGCCCGTCGAGGCCCGGGGCTTTGCCGGAGGCGAGGCCGGCCGTGGCGGCCGCCAGCTCTTCCAGGGACAAGTCCCGCTCCAGCTCGCCGGCCTCCAGGGCATCGAGACGCGGTAGGCCCTCGTGGAGTTCCCGCGTGGCCTCGGGGCACGACGGCTCGGCCGCGAACAGGTCGCGATAGAAGGCGACGGCACGTTCGCGGACTTCGCCCGGCTCTGTAATGACCCGGCCCTCGGGAGTCTTGAGATGGTCCAAGACTTTGCTCGCTGCCCGCCGCCGCTCCAGGTCGAAAAAGAAGCGGGTCGGGGCGTCGGTTTCCACCAGCTCCTGGCAGCGGGCGCGGATCCTCGCGCCGCGGGCCGCGCTCTCCGCCAAGTCGCGCAGGCATTTCCTGCGGAGCCGGAGGCTCTCGCTCAGTGCCGCGTCGCTGCCGGCGGCCAGCAGAGCAGCCTCGAGCTCCGCCACGTCCTCCTCCAACTCCCGGATACGGCGGCGCGTCTCGTTCGCGGCCAGCTGGGTGTACTGCTGGCAGAAGGCTCGGGTCTGGACCTTGCCCACGTCCCACCACAGCTTCCAGGAGGAGTGGCTCGGTCTCGCAGCCTCCCACCTCCGCCAAAAGTGGGCAAAGCAGTCCCGGAAATAAGAGTCCTGGAGCAGACTAATGTTCAAACACCAATACGGTGCCCGTGCACAGGCTCTCCCCGGCAGGCTCAGTTCGCTGAAGGCCAGGCCATGATCTGATAGACCCGAGGGAGCGATGCGGCTGCTGCGCAGGAGTGGCAGGTGGTGCCTGGTGATATAAAGGCGGTCGAGGCGAGCCATGGTGAGACCGCCGGCGCTCGTCTTGGCCCAGGTGTACTGGCGCGCATCGGGATGCAGGGCTCGCCAGACGTCCACGAGGTCTGCCCCCTCCAGGGCAGCTTGCAGCTTGCGAGCGGAGGGCAGGTGGGGCTCAGGCCCTGTGCGGTCGAGGCGCGGGGCAGTGGTGCAATTGAAATCGCCCCCGAGGAGGAGCAGGTCATCATCCTCGCTAGCGTCGCGCAGGAGGGCAGCCAAGCTCTCAAAGAAAGCGACCCTCTCCTGGCCATCGGAGGGCGCGTAGATGTTGACGAGCAGCAGACGGTGTTGCGCGAGGGTGACGCGGACGGTCAGCAGGCGGCCGGGGACGACCTCCCGCGGCACCGCCGCGTCAAGCTGCAGCTGCGGCGATAAGAGTGTCGCGACCCCCGCGCGGAGGTTGGTGCCGTGGCTCAGGAACACCTGTCCTCGCCAGGCAGCCCGCCAGGCCGCCTGGTTGAACCTGTCAGAGTGGGTCTCTTGTAGGAAGGCGATGGCCAGCCTCTTCTGCCGCAGGAGCTCCAGGACGGCCTCGCGCTTCACCGCGTCTCGACAGCCGTTGACGTTGAAGGTGCCAATGGTTGTGGCTGCCATGGGGGTGGGGGTGGGAGAGGAGGAGCAAAGCAGAGTGCGGGTGGAAGAGCGAGCACCCAAGAGCAGAGCAAGGCAATACAGACAGGTCAGGGAAGGCCTACCGTGCCCTACTCTAGTCGAGGGACCCGCCCAGGCCCCACTCCACTCTCACCCTCTGGGCAAGCTTGTCCAGACGGTAGGCCATCTGACGTGTGCCCCGATCTTGCTTCATGAGCTTGACTGCCGCCCTGGCAGCCTTGACAAACACTTTGGGGTCCGCACACCACTGGGTGATGTGCCCCGCTACATTTTTCTGCCCCTTGGTTAGCTTCAGCAAGGACAGGAGTCCCCCATAGTCAGGAGAGACCCAGGGGGGCTCCGCCAGCTTGGGGTGGATGTTGCCCACGGAAGAGCGGCGAGGCCGCACCCCCGGCGGGAGCTCGCCCGCAACTGCAGCGTCGACCCCCTCGATGTCCAGGCACATCAGCCGCCTCTCGTCGTCCGAGTCGAGGACCGGCTCCGTGAGGACATTCCCTGTCTTCTTGGGGGGGGAGGGGCCATCCCGCTCACGACGTCTCTTGCGAGACTCCGAGAGCTGGATCTCCATCTCGCTAACGTCCCCATCTGCTCCGGTAGGCTGGGGCGTGACCAAAGGGGCAGCGGGCTCTCCCGCCACCCCCGGGGCCAGGCCACCGGAAGAGAGACATTCGCCACTATCCCTGCTGCCGCCTGACTCCGGAGGCTGGGGGACAGGCGAGGGGAGGGGGACCCCTGAAGGCCCCTCCCCCCCACCCGCTAAGTCTGCCTCGTCGGTGGCTACATCCGACGGGGCGGGTGGTGTGGCGGCCGGAACGGGGTCCGGCTCTGTAGTGGGGGGGTCCTCGGCACTGGCCGAGGAGGGGTCTGTCAGGGATGGGGTGTCCTGAGAGGCCCCCCTCATCTGCCTCTCTTTTTCGGGTGGTAGGGAGGATGCCCGAGCCCCATCATCCGATGAGGCTCCAGCACCGCAGTCCCCGGCCACCCCAGCCACTTCGGCCGGGGCAGGCAGGGGGCAAGGGGAGGCGTCCGCCTCTCCACCCGGTGGGGCTGCCGCACCGAGGGCAGGGGGCGCCACAGACGGGGGAGGGGGCGGCGGGGCCACGGTAGTAGCGCCAGCCCCTCGGCTGGACGATGGCTTCCCGCTGGAGACCCCGGTCCCCTGAGATGGAATGGGGGGGGAAGGAGGTCGGGAGGAAGAGCTCCCAGCCTCCCTGGGCCTGCCGCGTGCCCCAGAGGTCGACGCGCCGTCTCTCGGCGCGGCCGCAGGCGGCGATGGTCCGGCCGCCTTGCTCCGAGGGCACTGCGCGGCCAGGTGGGAGGAGCCCCCGCACTTGAAGCACGTGGTCTCTCCCACAGACAGATAGATAATAAACCGCCGCCCCTCGAGCGTGAGGCTCAGGGAGCGAGGCAGCGACTGGGGGCCCTCCTTGAGGAGCATGAAGACCTGCCTCCGAAAGGACAGGACGTGCTTGCCCTGAGGGTTCTTGTTTCCCATCGGCAGGCGGCGAAAAGGACTCGCGGGAACCCCATAGGCCTCGAGTCCCCTGGCCAGCTCCCGATTGGAAACGTGCGGTGGGACGTTGGAAATCACCACCATCACTGCCTGAGTCTCTAGGGGCGTGACAGGGTAGTGGATGCCCGCAATGTCCAGGCCCTCCACACACACCCTGTCAACCAAGGCGGGCTTGCTCAAATAGATCATCGGGACCGTGTTCACGCGCCCCGCGTAGCGGATGGTACGCCATCCCAGGAGGGCGGCCAGAGCCTCCGCGCAAGCCTCGAGCCCCACATGGAGAGGGGCATGAACCCTCAGGCCATGAGACAGTGGGAGGTCCTGAGAGACATCCTCATGCCAGCTGCCAGGCGTAGGAGCCGCCATTCCTCGCCAGGACAGGGTTAAACTGCCAAGCGCAGGAAAAAAAAAAAAAAAAAAAAAAAAAAAGCCTCAGGCTGACCCGGGGACTGGGACTGGGAGGGGGCTGAAAACGCCCCAAAATCGGCCTGAGGGGGGGCAGAGCAACCCCGCAGGGGCTCAGGGCAAGCCCCAAGGCAAGGGGAGATGGCAGGGACCAAGGGAAGGGGCCCTGGGGGAGGGAGGCAGCAGAAATCAAAGGGAGAACTCAGGCGGGGGTGGGGGAGGGGCAGAGGCAAACGAGGCTGCCAGAGCCCAGGGGAAAAAGGCTCAGAAAGTGGGGGGAAGGGGCAGGGAGGGGGTCCCCAGGGACAGGGTGGGGAGAGGCAAGGGGTTTTTCGGGGGGGGGGACAGGAAAAGGGGGGCAGGGAGTGCGAGGCAACGACCTGAAAGCACCTGAGCTGGAGGAGCTTAGAAGGGCTTCAGCTGTCGGCGGCCATCTTGAAAGAAAGAAAGAAAGAAAGACTTTGACTTTTAAGAGACCTTTATTCCCCGGAGGGTGATGACTCGGAGCCAGTCAAAAGCATGTACAAGGATGCCCGAAGCTCTGGGCCTCATGGACAAGGCCTGGGCTCATGGCCTGCAAGGCCTGCCCGTACACTCTAGTCAAAAAAAAACCAACCAACACAACGAAACATAAGGACTATTTACAGTATTTACAGTTCTGCCAGCAGGGACACCCATGGAGGCCTCCGGGGTCGACCCGCACGAGCAAAAGTCCAGGGCCTCGGCCCGCTCGACGCGTCTCTGCGCTTGAGCAGCCGGTGGCATCACAGAGCGAGGATCAGGCGTCCCGCCTCGACCCGGCACAGCACCCCCTCGAGGGCCCAGCGCTCCTCAAAGGCGGGCACCGTCCGCCGGAGGACAGCGTGCTCAAACTCGAGCGAGAGGCGGGCCCGCACCAGCAGGCGGAAGAGCTGCAGGGCGTCGACCATCCCGGTGCCGCTGTGCTGGTTTCGCCGGCTCTTCAGGGTGGCCATCTTGGCCTGGCCCAGCAGGAAGTTGGCCAGGCTGACCGTGGCCCGCTCGGCCGCCCGGTATGGAAAGGAGTGGACGTAAGCGTCTTCGGAGAGGTCACGGCCCAGTACCCGAAGCAGTGCGCCCAGGGCGGCAAAGAGAGGCTGCAGCCGGGGGCAGTCGAGGAAGGCGTGGAAAATGTCCTCGTCCAGCACCCCCGGGCAGAAGGGGCAGGCCGCCGAGGCCGCTGGGTCCAAGTGACGCACAAAGGTGCCGGTGGCCAGGATGCCGTGCACGAGCCGCCACTGCAGGTCGCCGGTCTTCTTGGCGATGGGCGCCTTATACAGCGTGCGCCACGCCGGGGTCCCGGGCCGCGCCAGGCGCCGCCGCCACGCGGTGTCCGGGCGGCCGGCCAGCACCTGGGCGTGCCGGGTGCGCACCACCCACATGTAGAGGCCCTTGCGGGGCAGGGTGCCAAAAGGGCAGCCCGTATTGCTGCTGGGGGGCACCGGGAGCCTGAGCAGCGTGTTGGGCCGCTCGGCCAGCTCGCCGGGTACCGCTGGGATGACGGGTAGCGGTGGGAAGGCGTCTTTTGCGGCGTCTGCGGCGGGGAGGGGCCGGCGAGTCTGGAGATGGGCTTCCAGGGCGGTCGCTGCCTCCGTCGGGAGCGCGGCCCTAACGGCCCGCAGAAGCCGCCCCGCGGTGCGGACGGAGCGCATGGCCAGCCGGGCAGCCAGGGCCTCGGGTGACAGCCAGTCCGACCGAGCGGGGTCCAGGAGGTGCTCCAGGCGGGTGGAGCGCGCCTCGACGAGAGCTGCCGTGAGGCTGGCGGAGGCCAGGCTCGGCACGACACGGTGCAGGGCCGGGTTGTGGACCAAGGGCTCTCGAAGGAGCTGCGGGAACCGCAGGTGCCTGGCCTGGGGACAGAGATGGAAGGCCGCCCGCCAGGCCCGCACCACGCTGCGGTAGAACGGGGGAAGGACCGCCCCGTTCAGGAAGGTGAGGTCCAGTTGAAACAGCTCCCGGTCAAAGCCGAGGCCCCCCACTCGCCGCAGGAATCGGCACGCCAGCTGTCGCCACGGGAGGTGGCCTTCGGTGTACAGGAGCCGCTGGAGGGCCTGCAGCCGATAGGCGGCCACCCTGCTGGCCAGATCGATCAGGCCCTGGCCCCCCTCGCCGGTGGGCAGGTAGAGGGCAGCTCGTGGGAGCCAGTGGCGTCCGTCCCACAGGAAATCGACCAGGAGCCGCTGCAGTCGCTCCAGTAGCTCCGGCGGAGGGTCCAGCACCGCGCAGCGGTGCCACAGGGTGGCCGCCGCCAGGTTATTGATGACGAGGACGCGCCCCCGGTAGGAAAGGCTGGGCAGGCGCCAGCGCCACCGCTGCAGGCGGGCCTCCACTCCCTCCTCGAGGCCGTCCCAGTTGCGCGTCATGAAGGTCGTCGGCCCCAGGAACACGCCCAAGACCTTGAGGCCCTCGCGGCGCCAGGCGAGGCCCCCCGGCAAGTCCGGCGGAGGCCTGCCAGTCCATGCGCCAAGCAGCAGAGTGTCACTCTTGCCCCAGTTGATGCGGGCGGAGGAGGCGCGCTCGTAGGCCCGCTGGCAATCTGCCAGAGCCCGCACGTCTTCCCGGGTGGCGAGGAAGACGGTGACGTCGTCTGCATAGGCCGACAGCCGGAGACGAGGGCCAGCGGGCGGGCCCGTGGCCGATGGCAGGGCCACCCCGCTCAGGCGGCGGCGCAGCGCGTGTAACAGCGGCTCGATGGCCAGGGCGTAGAGCATGCCCGACAGCGGACAGCCCTGGCGAATGCCCCTGCGCGCGGGGAACGGAGCGCAAAGCACCCCGTTCACCTTGAGCAGGCTGGAAATGTCCCGGTACAAGACCCGGAGGGCCCCGGTGAAGAGGGGCCCAAAGCCAAAGGCCTCCAGCGTGCGGAAGAGGTAGGCGTGGCCCACGCGGTCAAAGGCCTTCTCCTGGTCGAGAGAGAGGAGGCCGACGTCGAGGCCAAAGAGCTCGCTGGCCGTGAGCAGGTCCCGCAGCAGGAACAGGTTGTCTTGTATGGTCCTGCCCGGCACGCAGTAGCTCTGCTCGGGCCCCGTGAGAGAGGCCATGACCGCGCGGAGGCGGGTGGCCAGCGCTTTGGCCAGAATCTTGTAGTCCGCGCACAGCAGGGAGACCGGCCGCCAGTTCTTCATGTAGCCCAGGTCTCCCTTCTTGGGCAGCAGGGTCAGCACCGCTCGGCGGCAGCTGATCGGCAAGACCTTGTCGGCGAGGCTCTCCTGGAAAACGCGCAGGAGGCTGGGGCCGAGGAGAGGCCAGAAGGTCTTGTAGAACTCGGCAGGCAGCCCGTCGAGGCCCGGGGCTTTGCCGGAGGCGAGGCCGGCCGTGGCGGCCGCCAGCTCTTCCAGGGACAAGTCCCGCTCCAGCTCGCCGGCCTCCAGGGCATCGAGACGCGGTAGGCCCTCGTGGAGTTCCCGCGTGGCCTCGGGGCACGACGGCTCGGCCGCGAACAGGTCGCGATAGAAGGCGACGGCACGTTCGCGGACTTCGCCCGGCTCTGTAATGACCCGGCCCTCAGGAGTCTTGAGATGGTCCAAGACTTTGCTCGCTGCCCGCCGCCGCTCCAGGTCGAAAAAGAAGCGGGTCGGGGCGTCGGTTTCCACCAGCTCCTGGCAGCGGGCGCGGATCCTCGCGCCGCGGGCCGCGCTCTCCGCCAAGTCGCGCAGGCATTTCCTGCGGAGCCGGAGGCTCTCGCTCAGTGCCGCGTCGCTGCCGGCGGCCAGCAGAGCAGCCTCGAGCTCCGCCACGTCCTCCTCCAACTCCCGGACTCGGCGGCGCGTCTCGTTCGCGGCCAGCTGGGTGTACTGCTGGCAGAAGGCTCGGGTCTGGACCTTGCCCACGTCCCACCACAGCTTCCAGGAGGAGTGGCTCGGTCTCGCAGCCTCCCACCTCCGCCAAAAGTGGGCAAAGCAGTCCCGGAAATAAGAGTCCTGGAGCAGACTAATGTTCAAACACCAATACGGTGCCCGTGCACAGGCTCTCCCCGGCAGGCTCAGTTCGCTGAAGGCCAGGCCATGATCTGATAGACCCGAGGGAGCGATGCGGCTGCTGCGCAGGAGTGGCAGGTGGTGCCTGGTGATATAAAGGCGGTCGAGGCGAGCCATGGTGAGACCGCCGGCGCTCGTCTTGGCCCAGGTGTACTGGCGCGCATCGGGATGCAGGGCTCGCCAGACGTCCACGAGGTCTGCCCCCTCCAGGGCAGCTTGCAGCTTGCGAGCGGAGGGCAGGTGGGGCTCAGGCCCTGTGCGGTCGAGGCGCGGGGCAGTGGTGCAATTGAAATCGCCCCCGAGGAGGAGCAGGTCATCATCCTCGCTAGCGTCGCGCAGGAGGGCAGCCAAGCTCTCAAAGAAAGCGACCCTCTCCTGGCCATCGGAGGGCGCGTAGATGTTGACGAGCAGCAGACGGTGTTGCGCGAGGGTGACGCGGACGGTCAGCAGGCGGCCGGGGACGACCTCCCGCGGCACCGCCGCGTCAAGCTGCAGCTGCGGCGATAAGAGTGTCGCGACCCCCGCGCGGAGGCTGGTGCCGTGGCTCAGGAACACCTGTCCTCGCCAGGCAGCCCGCCAGGCCGCCTGGTTGAACCTGTCAGAGTGGGTCTCTTGTAGGAAGGCGATGGCCAGCCTCTTCTGCCGCAGGAGCTCCAGGACGGCCTCGCGCTTCACCGCGTCTCGACAGCCGTTGACGTTGAAGGTGCCAATGGTTGTGGCTGCCATGGGGGTGGGTGTGGGAGAGGAGGAGCAAAGCAGAGTGCGGGTGGAAGAGCGAGCACCCAAGAGCAGAGCAAGGCAATACAGACAGGTCAGGGAAGGCCTACCGTGCCCTACTCTAGTCGAGGGACCCGCCCAGGCCCCACTCCACTCTCACCCTCTGGGCAAGCTTGTCCAGACGGTAGGCCATCTGACGTGTGCCCCGATCTTGCTTCATGAGCTTGACTGCCGCCCTGGCAGCCTTGACAAACACTTTGGGGTCCGCACACCACTGGGTGATGTGCCCCGCTACATTTTTCTGCCCCTTGGTTAGCTTCAGCAAGGACAGGAGTCCCCCATAGTCAGGAGAGACCCAGGGGGGCTCCGCCAGCTTGGGGTGGATGTTGCCCACGGAAGAGCGGCGAGGCCGCACCCCCGGCGGGAGCTCGCCCGCAACTGCAGCGTCGACCCCCTCGATGTCCAAGCACATCAGCCGCCTCTCGTCGTCCGAGTCGAGGACCGGCTCCGTGAGGACATTCCCTGTCTTCTTGGGGGGGGAGGGGCCATCCCGCTCACGACGTCTCTTGCGAGACTCCGAGAGCTGGATCTCCATCTCGCTAACGTCCCCATCTGCTCCGGTAGGCTGGGGCGTGACCAAAGGGGCAGCGGGCTCTCCCGCCACCCCCGGGGCCAGGCCACCGGAAGAGAGACATTCGCCACTATCCCTGCTGCCGCCTGACTCCGGAGGCTGGGGGACAGGCGAGGGGAGGGGGACCCCTGAAGGCCCCTCCCCCCCACCCGCTAAGTCTGCCTCGTCGGTGGCTACATCCGACGGGGCGGGTGGTGTGGCGGCCGGAACGGGGTCCGGCTCTGTAGTGGGGGGGTCCTCGGCACTGGCCGAGGAGGGGTCTGTCAGGGATGGGGTGTCCTGAGAGGCCCCCCTCATCTCCCTCTCTTTTTCGGGTGGTAGGGAGGATGCCCGAGCCCCATCATCCGATGAGGCTCCAGCACCGCAGTCCCCGGCCACCCCAGCCACTTCGGCCGGGGCAGGCAGGGGGCAAGGGGAGGCGTCCGCCTCTCCACCCGGTGGGGCTGCCGCACCGAGGGCAGGGGGCGCCACAGACGGGGGAGGGGGCGGCGGGGCCATGGTAGCAGCACCAGCCCCTCGGCTGGACGATGGCTTCCCGCTGGAGACCCCGGTCCCCTGAGGTGGAACGGAGGGGGAAGGAGGTCGGGAGGAAGAGCTCCCAGCCTCCCTGGGCCTGCCGCATGCCCCAGAGGTCGACGCGCCGTCTTTCGGCGCTGCCGCAGGCGGCGATGGTCCGGCCGCCTTGCTCCGAGGGCACTGTGCGGCCAGGTGGGAGGAGCCCCCGCACTTGAAGCACGTGGTCTCTCCCACAGACAGATAGATAATAAACCGCCGCCCCTCGAGCGTGAGGCTCAGGGAGCGAGGCAGCGACTGGGGGCCCTCCTTGAGGAGCATGAAGACCTGCCTCCGAAAGGACAGGACGTGCTTGCCCTGAGGGTTCTTGTTTCCCATCGGCAGGCGGCGAAAAGGACTCGCAGGAACCCCATAGGCCTCGAGTCCCCTGGCCAGCTCCCGATTGGAAACGTGCGGTGGGACGTTGGAAATCACCACCCTCACTGCCTGAGTCTCTAGGGGCGTGACGGGGTAGTAGATGCCCGCAATGTCCAGGCCCTCCGCACACACCCTGTCAACCAAGGCGGGCTTGCTCAAATAGATCATCGGGACCGTGTTCACGCGCCCCGCGTAGCGGATGGTACGCCATCCCAGGAGGGCGGCCAGAGCCTCCACGCAAGCCTCGAGCCCCACATGGAGAGGGGCATGAACCCTCAGGCCATGAGACAGTGGGAGGTCCTGAGAGACATCCTCATGCCAGCTGCCAGGCGTAGGAGCCGCCATTCCTCGCCAGGACAGGGTTAAACTGCGAAGCGCAGAAAAAAAAAACAAAACAAAAAAAAAACCTCAGGCTGACCCGGGGACTGGGACTGGGAGGGGGCTGAAAACGCCCCAAAATCGGCCTGAGGGGGGACAGAGCAACCCTGCAGGGGCTCAGGGCAAGCCCCAAGGCAGGGGCAGATGGCAGGGACCAAGGGAAGGGGCCCTGGGGGAGGGAGGCAGCAGAAATCAAAGGGACAACTCAGGCGGGGGTGGGGGAGGGGCAGAGGCAAACGAGGCTGCCAGAGCCCAGGGGAAAAAGGCTCAGAAAGTGGGGGGAAGGGGCAGGGAGGGGGTCCCCAGGGACAGGGTGGGGAGAGGCAAGGGTTGTTTTGGGGGGGGGGACAGGAAAAGGGGGGCAGGGAGTGCGAGGCAACGAGCTGAAAGCACCTGAGCTGGAGGAGCTTAGAAGGGCTTCAGCTGTCGGCGGCCATCTTGAAAGAAAGAAAGAAAGAAAGAAAGACTTTTGACTTTTAAGAGACCTTTATTCCCCGGAGGGTGATGACTCGGAGCCAGTCAAAAGCATGTACAAGGACGCCCGAAGCTCTGGGCCTCATGGACAAGGCCTGGGCTCGTGGCCTGCAAGGCCTGCCCGTACACTCTAGTCAAAAAAAAAAACCAACCAACACAACGCACATAAGGACTATTTACAGTATTTACAGTTCTGCCAGCAGGGACACCCATGGAGGCCTCCGGGGTCGACCCGCACGAGCAAAAGTCCAGGGCCTCGGCCCGCTTGACGCGTCTCTGCGGCTTCAGCAGCCGGTGGCATCACAGAGCGAGGATCAGGCGTCCCGCCTCGACCCGGCACAGCACCCCCTCGAGGGCCCAGCGCTCCTCAAAGGCGGGCACCGTCCGCCGGAGGACAGCGTGCTCAAACTCGAGCGAGAGGCGGGCCCGCACCAGCAGGCGGAAGAGCTGCAGGGCGTCGACCATCCCGGTGCCGCTGAGCTGGTTTCGCCGGCTCTTCAGGGTGGCCATCTTGGCCTGGCCCAGCAGGAAGTTGGCCAGGCTGACCGTGGCCCGCTCGGCCGCCCGGTACGGAAAGGAGTGGACGTAGGCGTCTTCGGAGAGGTCTCGGCCCAGTACCCGAAGCAGTGCGCCCAGGGCGGCAAAGAGAGGCTGCAGCCGGGGGCAGTCGAGAAAGGCGTGGAAAATGTCCTCGTCCAGCACCCCCGGGCAGAAGGGGCAGGCCGCCGAGGCCGCTGGGTCCAAGTGACGCACAAAGGTGCCGGTGGCCAGGATGCCGTGCACGAGCCGCCACTGCAGGTCGCCGGTCTTCTTGGCGATGGGCGCCTTATACAGCGTGCGCCACGCCGGGGTCCCGGGCCGCGCCAGGCGCCGCCGCCACGCGGTGTCAGGGCGGCCGGCCAGCACCTGGGCGTGCCGGGTGCGCACCACCCACATGTAGAGGCCCTTGCGGGGCAGGGCGCCAAAAGGGCAGCCCGTATTGCTGCTGGGGGGCACCGGGAGCCTGAGCAGCGTGTTGGGCTGCTCGGCCAGCTCGCCGGGTACCGCTGGGATGACGGGTAGCGGTGGGAAGGCGTCTTCTGCGGCGTCTGCGGCGGGGAGGGGCCGGCGAGTCTGGAGATGGGCTTCCAGGGCGGTCGCTGCCTCCGTCGGGAGGGCGGCCCTAACGGCCCGCAGAAGCCGCCCCGCGGTGCGGACGGAGCGCATCGCCAGCCGGGCAGCCAGGGCCTCGGGTGACAGCCAGTCCGACCGAGCGGGGTCCAGGAGGTGCTCCAGGCGGGTGGAGCGCGCCTCGACGAGAGCTGCCGTGAGGCTGGCGGAGGCCAGGCTCGGCACGACACGGTGCAGGGCCGGGTTGTGGACCAAGGGCTCTCGAAGGAGCTGCGGGAACCGCAGGTGCCTGGCCTGGGGACAGAGATGGAAGGCCGCCCGCCAGGCCCGCACCACGCTGCGGTAGAACGGGGGAAGGACCGCCCCGTTCAGGAAGGTGAGGTCCAGTTGAAACAGCTCCCGGTCAAAGCCGAGGCCCCCCACTCGCCGCAGGAATCGGCACGCCAGCTGTCGCCACGGGAGGTGGCCTTCGGTGTACAGGAGCCGCTGGAGGGCCTGCAGCCGATAGGCGGCCACCCTGCTGGCCAGATCGATCAGGCCCTGGCCCCCCTCGCCGGTGGGCAGGTAGAGGGCAGCTCGTGGGAGCCAGTGGCGTCCGTCCCACAGGAAATCGACCAGGAGCCGCTGCAGTCGCTCCAGTAGCTCCGGCGGAGGGTCCAGCACCGCGCAGCGGTGCCACAGGGTGGCCGCCGCCAGGTTATTGATGACGAGGACGCGCCCCCGGTAGGAAAGGCTGGGCAGGCGCCAGCGCCACCGCTGCAGGCGGGCCTCCACTCCCTCCTCGAGGCCGTCCCAGTTGCGCGCCATGAAGGTCGTCGGCCCCAGGAACACGCCCAAGACCTTGAGGCCCTCGCGGCGCCAGGCGAGGCCCCCCGGCAAGTCCGGCGGAGGCCTGCCAGTCCATGCACCAAGCAGCAGAGTGTCACTCTTGCCCCAGTTGACGCGGGCGGAGGAGGCGCGCTCGTAGGCCCGCTGGCAATCTGCCAGAGCCCGCACGTCTTCCCGGGTGGCGAGGAAGACGGTGACGTCGTCCGCATAGGCCGACAGCCGGAGACGAGGGCCAGCGGACGGGCCCGTGGCCGATGGCAGGGCCACCCCACTCAGGCGGCGGCGCAGCGCGTGTAACAGCGGCTCGATGGCCAGGGCGTAGAGCATGCCCGACAGCGGACAGCCCTGGCGAATGCCCCTGCGCGCGGGGAACGGAGCGCAAAGCACCCCGTTCACCTTGAGCAGGCTGGAAATGTCCCGGTACAAGACCCGGAGGGCCCCGGTGAAGAGGGGCCCAAAGCCAAAGGCCTCCAGCGTGCGGAAGAGGTAGGCGTGGCCCACGCGGTCAAAGGCCTTCTCCTGGTCGAGAGAGAGGAGGCCGACGTCGAGGCCAAAGAGCTCGCTGGCCGTGAGCAGGTCCCGCAGCAGGAACAGGTTGTCTTGTATGGTCCTGCCCGGCACGCAGTAGCTCTGCTCGGGCCCGGTGAGAGAGGCCATGACCGCGCGGAGGCGGGTGGCCAGCGCTTTGGCCAGAATCTTGTAGTCCGCGCACAGCAGGGAGACCGGCCGCCAGTTCTTCATGTAGCCCAGGTCTCCCTTCTTGGGCAGCAGGGTCAGCACCGCTCGGCGGCAGCTGATCGGCAAGACCTTGTCGGCGAGGCTCTCCTGGAAAACGCGCAGGAGGCTGGGGCCGAGGAGAGGCCAGAAGGTCTTGTAGAACTCGGCAGGCAGCCCGTCGAGGCCCGGGGCTTTGCCGGAGGCGAGGCCGGCCGTGGCGGCCGCCAGCTCTTCCAGGGACAAGTCCCGCTCCAGCTCGCCGGCCTCCAGGGCATCGAGACGCGGTAGGCCCTCGTGGAGTTCCCGCGTGGCCTCGGGGCACGACGGCTCGGCCGCGAACAGGTCGCGATAGAAGGCGACGGCACGTTCGCGGACTTCGCCCGGCTCTGTAATGACCCGGCCCTCGGGAGTCTTGAGATGGTCCAAGGCTTTGCTCGCTGCCCGCCGCCGCTCCAGGTCGAAAAAGAAGCGGGTCGGGGCGTCGGTTTCCACCAGCTCCTGGCAGCGGGCGCGGATCCTCGCGCCGCGGGCCGCGCTCTCCGCCAAGTCGCGCAGGCATTTCCTGCGGAGCCGGAGGCTCTCGCTCAGTGCCGCGTCGCTGCCGGCGGCCAGCAGAGCAGCCTCGAGCTCCGCCACGTCCTCCTCCAACTCCCGGACTCGGCGGCGCGTCTCGTTCGCGGCCAGCTGGGTGTACTGCTGGCAGAAGGCTCGGGTCTGGACCTTGCCCACGTCCCACCACAGCTTCCAGGAGGAGTGGCTCGGTCTCGCAGCCTCCCACCTCCGCCAAAAGTGGGCAAAGCAGTCCCGGAAATAAGAGTCCTGGAGCAGACTGATGTTCAAACACCAATACGGTGCCCGTGCACAGGCTCTCCCCGGCAGGCTCAGTTCGCTGAAGGCCAGGCCATGATCTGATAGACCCGAGGGAGCGATGCGGCTGCTGCGCAGGAGTGGCAGGTGGTGCCTGGTGATATAAAGGCGGTCGAGGCGAGCCATGGTGAGACCGCCGGCGCTCGTCTTGGCCCAGGTGTACTGGCGCGCATCGGGATGCAGGGCTCGCCAGACGTCCACGAGGTCTGCCCCCTCCAGGGCAGCTTGCAGCTTGCGAGCGGAGGGCAGGTGGGGCTCAGGCCCTGTGCGGTCGAGGCGCGGGGCAGTGGTGCAATTGAAATCGCCCCCGAGGAGGAGCAGGTCATCATCCTCGCTAGCGTCGCGCAGGAGGGCAGCCAAGCTCTCAAAGAAAGCGACCCTCTCCTGGCCGTCGGAGGGCGCGTAGATGTTGACGAGCAGCAGACGGTGTTGCGCGAGGGTGACGCGGACGGTCAGCAGGCGGCCGGGGACGACCTCCCGCGGCACCGCCGCGTCAAGCTGCAGCTGCGGCGATAAGAGTGTCGCGACCCCCGCGCGGAGGCTGGTGCCGTGGCTCAGGAACACCTGTCCTCGCCAGGCAGCCCGCCAGGCCGCCTGGTTGAACCTGTCAGAGTGGGTCTCTTGTAGGAAGGCGATGGCCAGCCTCTTCTGCCGCAGGAGCTCCAGGACGGCCTCGCGCTTCACCGCGTCTCGACAGCCGTTGACGTTGAAGGTGCCAATGGTTGTGGCTGCCATGGGGGTGGGTGTGGGAGAGGAGGAGCAAAGCAGAGTGCGGGTGGAAGAGCGAGCACCCAAGAGCAGAGCAAGGCAATACAGACAGGTCAGGGAAGGCCTACTGTGCCCTACTCTAGTCGAGGGACCCGCCCAGGCCCCACTCCACTCTCACCCTCTGGGCAAGCTTGTCCAGACGGTAGGCCATCTGACGTGTGCCCCGATCTTGCTTCATGAGCTTGACTGCCGCCCTGGCAGCCTTGACAAACACTTTGGGGTCCGCACACCACTGGGTGATGTGCCCCGCTACATTTTTCTGCCCCTTGGTTAGCTTCAGCAAGGACAGGAGTCCCCCATAGTCAGGAGAGACCCAGGGGGGCTCCGCCAGCTTGGGGTGGATGTTGCCCACGGAAGAGCGGCGAGGCCGCACCCCCGGCGGGAGCTCGCCCGCAACTGCAGCGTCGACCCCCTCGATGTCCAAGCACATCAGCCGCCTCTCGTCGTCCGAGTCGAGGACCGGCTCCGTGAGGACATTCCCTGTCTTCTTGGGGGGGGAGGGGCCATCCCGCTCACGACGTCTCTTGCGAGACTCCGAGAGCTGGATCTCCATCTCGCTAACGTCCCCATCTGCTCCGGGAGGCTGGGGCGTGACCAAAGGGGCAGCGGGCTCTCCCGCCACCCCCGGGGCCAGGCCACCGGAAGAGAGACATTCGCCACTATCCCTGCTGCCGCCTGACTCCGGAGGCTGGGGGACAGGCGAGGGGAGGGGGACCCCTGAAGGCCCCTCCCCCCCACCCGCTAAGTCTGCCTCGTCGGTGGCTACATCCGACGGGGCGGGTGGTGTGGCGGCCGGAACGGGGTCCGGCTCTGTAGTGGGGGGGTCCTCGGCACTGGCCGAGGAGGGGTCTGTCAGGGATGGGGTGTCCTGAGAGGCCCCCCTCATCTCCCTCTCTTTTTCGGGTGGTAGGGAGGATGCCCGAGCCCCATCATCCGATGAGGCTCCAGCACCGCAGTCCCCGGCCACCCCAGCCACTTCGGCCGGGGCAGGCAGGGGGCAAGGGGAGGCGTCCGCCTCTCCACCCGGTGGGGCTGCCGCACCGAGGGCAGGGGGCGCCACAGACGGGGGAGGGGGCGGCGGGGCCATGGTAGCAGCACCAGCCCCTCGGCTGGACGATGGCTTCCCGCTGGAGACCCCGGTCCCCTGAGATGGAATGGGGGGGGAAGGAGGTCGGGAGGAAGAGCTCCCAGCCTCCCTGGGCCTGCCGCATGCCCCAGAGGTCGACGTGCCGTCTCTCGGCGCTGCCGCAGGCGGCGATGGTCCGGCCGCCTTGCTCCGAGGGCACTGCGCGGCCAGGTGGGAGGAGCCCCCGCACTTGAAGCACGTGGTCTCTCCCACAGACAGATAGATAATAAACCGCCGCCCCTCGAGCGTGAGGCTCAGGGAGCGAGGCAGCGACTGGGGGCCCTCCTTGAGGAGCATGAAGACCTGCCTCCGAAAGGACAGGACGTGCTTGCCCTGAGGGTTCTTGTTTCCCATCGGCAGGCGGCGAAAAGGACTCGCAGGAACCCCATAGGCCTCGAGTCCCCTGGCCAGCTCCCGATTGGAAACGTGCGGTGGGACGTTGGAAATCACCACCCTCACTGCCTGAGTCTCTAGGGGCGTGACGGGGTAGTGGATGCCCGCAATGTCCAGGCCCTCCGCACACACCCTGTCAACCAAGGCGGGCTTGCTCAAATAGATCATCGGGACCGTGTTCACGCGCCCCGCGTAGCGGATGGTACGCCATCCCAGGAGGGCGGCCAGAGCCTCCACGCAAGCCTCGAGCCCCACATGGAGAGGCGCATGAACCCTCAGGCCATGAGACAGTGGGAGGTCCTGAGAGACATCCTCATGCCAGCTGCCAGGCGTAGGAGCCGCCATTCCTCGCCAGGACAGGGATAAACTGCGAAGCGCAGAAAAAAAAAACAAAACAAAAAAAAAACCTCAGGCTGACCCGGGGACTGGGACTGGGAGGGGGCTGAAAACGCCCCAAAATCGGCCTGAGGGGGGGCAGAGCAACCCCGCAGGGGCTCAGGGCAAGCCCCAAGGCAGGGGCAGATGGCAGGGACCAAGGGAAGGGGCCCTGGGGGAGGGAGGCAGCAGAAATCAAAGGGACAACTCAGGCGGGGGTGGGGGAGGGGCAGAGGCAAACGAGGCTGCCAGAGCCCAGGGGAAAAAGGCTCAGAAAGTGGGGGGAAGGGGCAGGGAGGGGGTCCCCAGGGACAGGGTGGGGAGAGGCAAGGGTTGTTTTGGGGGGGGGGACAGGAAAAGGGGGGCAGGGAGTGCGAGGCAACGAGCTGAAAGCACCTGAGCTGGAGGAGCTTAGAAGGGCTTCAGCTGTCGGCGGCCATCTTGAAAGAAAGAAAGAAAGAAAGAAAGAAAGAAAGACTTTTGACTTTTAAGAGACCTTTATTCCCCGGAGGGTGATGACTCGGAGCCAGTCAAAAGCATGTACAAGGATGCCCGAAGCTCTGGGCCTCATGGACAAGGCCTGGGCTCATGGCCTGCAAGGCCTGCCCGTACACTCTAGTCAAAAAAAAACCAACCAACACAACGAAACATAAGGACTATTTACAGTATTTACAGTTCTGCCAGCAGGGACACCCATGGAGGCCTCCGGGGTCGACCCGCACGAGCAAAAGTCCAGGGCCTCGGCCCGCTCGACGCGTCTCTGCGCTTGAGCAGCCGGTGGCATCACAGAGCGAGGATCAGGCGTCCCGCCTCGACCCGGCACAGCACCCCCTCGAGGGCCCAGCGCTCCTCAAAGGCGGGCACCGTCCGCCGGAGGACAGCGTGCTCAAACTCGAGCGAGAGGCGGGCCCGCACCAGCAGGCGGAAGAGCTGCAGGGCGTCGACCATCCCGGTGCCGCTGTGCTGGTTTCGCCGGCTCTTCAGGGTGGCCATCTTGGCCTGGCCCAGCAGGAAGTTGGCCAGGCTGACCGTGGCCCGCTCGGCCGCCCGGTATGGAAAGGAGTGGACGTAAGCGTCTTCGGAGAGGTCACGGCCCAGTACCCGAAGCAGTGCGCCCAGGGCGGCAAAGAGAGGCTGCAGCCGGGGGCAGTCGAGGAAGGCGTGGAAAATGTCCTCGTCCAGCACCCCCGGGCAGAAGGGGCAGGCCGCCGAGGCCGCTGGGTCCAAGTGACGCACAAAGGTGCCGGTGGCCAGGATGCCGTGCACGAGCCGCCACTGCAGGTCGCCGGTCTTCTTGGCGATGGGCGCCTTATACAGCGTGCGCCACGCCGGGGTCCCGGGCCGCGCCAGGCGCCGCCGCCACGCGGTGTCCGGGCGGCCGGCCAGCACCTGGGCGTGCCGGGTGCGCACCACCCACATGTAGAGGCCCTTGCGGGGCAGGGTGCCAAAAGGGCAGCCCGTATTGCTGCTGGGGGGCACCGGGAGCCTGAGCAGCGTGTTGGGCCGCTCGGCCAGCTCGCCGGGTACCGCTGGGATGACGGGTAGCGGTGGGAAGGCGTCTTTTGCGGCGTCTGCGGCGGGGAGGGGCCGGCGAGTCTGGAGATGGGCTTCCAGGGCGGTCGCTGCCTCCGTCGGGAGCGCGGCCCTAACGGCCCGCAGAAGCCGCCCCGCGGTGCGGACGGAGCGCATGGCCAGCCGGGCAGCCAGGGCCTCGGGTGACAGCCAGTCCGACCGAGCGGGGTCCAGGAGGTGCTCCAGGCGGGTGGAGCGCGCCTCGACGAGAGCTGCCGTGAGGCTGGCGGAGGCCAGGCTCGGCACGACACGGTGCAGGGCCGGGTTGTGGACCAAGGGCTCTCGAAGGAGCTGCGGGAACCGCAGGT
This sequence comes from Alligator mississippiensis, assembly GCF_030867095.1. NCBI lineage: Eukaryota > Metazoa > Chordata > Crocodylia > Alligatoridae > Alligator > Alligator mississippiensis. The sequence continues at coordinate 89,053,449 of NC_081824.1, forward strand.
GCCTGGCCTGGGGACAGAGATGGAAGGCCGCCCGCCAGGCCCGCACCACGCTGCGGTAGAACGGGGGAAGGACCGCCCCGTTCAGGAAGGTGAGGTCCAGTTGAAACAGCTCCCGGTCAAAGCCGAGGCCCCCCACTCGCCGCAGGAATCGGCACGCCAGCTGTCGCCACGGGAGGTGGCCTTCGGTGTACAGGAGCCGCTGGAGGGCCTGCAGCCGATAGGCGGCCACCCTGCTGGCCAGATCGATCAGGCCCTGGCCCCCCTCGCCGGTGGGCAGGTAGAGGGCAGCTCGTGGGAGCCAGTGGCGTCCGTCCCACAGGAAATCGACCAGGAGCCGCTGCAGTCGCTCCAGTAGCTCCGGCGGAGGGTCCAGCACCGCGCAGCGGTGCCACAGGGTGGCCGCCGCCAGGTTATTGATGACGAGGACGCGCCCCCGGTAGGAAAGGCTGGGCAGGCGCCAGCGCCACCGCTGCAGGCGGGCCTCCACTCCCTCCTCGAGGCCGTCCCAGTTGCGCGCCATGAAGGTCGTCGGCCCCAGGAACACGCCCAAGACCTTGAGGCCCTCGCGGCGCCAGGCGAGGCCCCCCGGCAACTCCGGCGGAGGCCTGCCAGTCCATGCGCCAAGCAGCAGAGTGTCACTCTTGCCCCAGTTGATGCGGGCGGAGGAGGCGCGCTCGTAGGCCCGCTGGCAATCTGCCAGAGCCCGCACGTCTTCCCGGGTGGCGAGGAAGACGGTGACGTCGTCCGCATAGGCCGACAGCCGGAGACGAGGCCCAGCGGACGGGCCCGTGGCCGATGGCAGGGCCACCCCACTCAGGCGGCGGCGCAGCGCGTGTAACAGCGGCTCGATGGCCAGGGCGTAGAGCATGCCCGACAGCGGACAGCCCTGGCGAATGCCCCTGCGCGCGGGGAACGGAGCGCAAAGCACCCCGTTCACCTTGAGCAGGCTGGAAATGTCCCGGTACAAGACCCGGAGGGCCCCGGTGAAGAGGGGCCCAAAGCCAAAGGCCTCCAGCGTGCGGAAGAGGTAGGCGTGGCCCACGCGGTCAAAGGCCTTCTCCTGGTCGAGAGAGAGGAGGCCGACGTCGAGGCCGAAGAGCTCGCTAGCCGTGAGCAGGTCCCGCAGCAGGAACAGGTTGTCTTGTATGGTCCTGCCCGGCACGCAGTAGCTCTGCTCGGGCCCGGTGAGAGAGGCCATGACCGCGCGGAGGCGGGTGGCCAGCGCTTTGGCCAGAATCTTGTAGTCCGCGCACAGCAGGGAGACCGGCCGCCAGTTCTTCATGTAGCCCAGGTCTCCCTTCTTGGGCAGCAGGGTCAGCACCGCTCGGCGGCAGCTGATCGGCAAGACCTTGTCGGCGAGGCTCTCCTGGAAAACGCGCAGGAGGCTGGGGCCGAGGAGAGGCCAGAAGGTCTTGTAGAACTCGGCAGGCAGCCCGTCGAGGCCCGGGGCTTTGCCGGAGGCGAGGCCGGCCGTGGCGGCCGCCAGCTCTTCCAGGGACAAGTCCCGCTCCAGCTCGCCGGCCTCCAGGGCATCGAGACGCGGTAGGCCCTCGTGGAGTTCCCGCGTGGCCTCGGGGCACGACGGCTCGGCCGCGAACAGGTCGCGATAGAAGGCGACGGCACGTTCGCGGACTTCGCCCGGCTCTGTAATGACCCGGCCCTCAGGAGTCTTGACATGGTCCAAGGCTTTGCTCGCTGCCCGCCGCCGCTCCAGGTCGAAAAAGAAGCGGGTCGGGGCGTCGGTTTCCACCAGCTCCTGGCAGCGGGCGCGGATCCTCGCGCCGCGGGCCGCGCTCTCCGCCAAGTCGCGCAGGCATTTCCTGCGGAGCCGGAGGCTCTCGCTCAGTGCCGCGTCGCTGCCGGCGGCCAGCAGAGCAGCCTCGAGCTCCGCCACGTCCTCCTCCAACTCCCGGATACGGCGGCGCGTCTCGTTCGCGGCCAGCTGGGTGTACTGCTGGCAGAAGGCTCGGGTCTGGACCTTGCCCACGTCCCACCACAGCTTCCAGGAGGAGTGGCTCGGTCTCGCAGCCTCCCACCTCCGCCAAAAGTGGGCAAAGCAGTCCCGGAAATAAGAGTCCTGGAGCAGACTAATGTTCAAACACCAATACGGTGCCCGTGCACAGGCTCTCCCCGGCAGGCTCAGTTCGCTGAAGGCCAGGCCATGATCTGATAGACCCGAGGGAGCGATGCGGCTGCTGCGCAGGAGTGGCAGGTGGTGCCTGGTGATATAAAGGCGGTCGAGGCGAGCCATGGTGAGACCGCCGGCACTCGTCTTGGCCCAGGTGTACTGGCGCGCATCGGGATGCAGGGCTCGCCAGACGTCCACGAGGTCTGCCCCCTCCAGGGCAGCTTGCAGCTTGCGAGCGGAGGGCAGGTGGGGCTCAGGCCCTGTGCGGTCGAGGCGCGGGGCAGTGGTGCAATTGAAATCGCCCCCGAGGAGGAGCAGGTCATCATCCTCGCTAGCGTCGCGCAGGAGGGCAGCCAAGCTTTCAAAGAAAGCGACCCTCTCCTGGCCATCGGAGGGCGCGTAGATGTTGACGAGCAGCAGACGGTGTTGCGCGAGGGTGACGCGGACGGTCAGCAGGCGGCCGGGGACGACCTCCCGCGGCACCGCCGCGTCAAGCTGCAGCTGCGGCGATAAGAGTGTCGCGACCCCCGCGCGGAGGCTGGTGCCGTGGCTCAGGAACACCTGTCCTCGCCAGGCAGCCCGCCAGGCCGCCTGGTTGAACCTGTCAGAGTGGGTCTCTTGTAGGAAGGCGATGGCCAGCCTCTTCTGCCGCAGGAGCTCCAGGACGGCCTCGCGCTTCACCGCGTCTCGACAGCCGTTGACGTTGAAGGTGCCAATGGTTGTGGCTGCCATGGGGGTGGGTGTGGGAGAGGAGGAGCAAAGCAGAGTGCGGGTGGAAGAGCGAGCACCCAAGAGCAGAGCAAGGCAATACAGACAGGTCAGGGAAGGCCTACCGTGCCCTACTCTAGTCGAGGGACCCGCCCAGGCCCCACTCCACTCTCACCCTCTGGGCAAGCTTGTCCAGACGGTAGGCCATCTGACGTGTGCCCCGATCTTGCTTCATGAGCTTGACTGCCGCCCTGGCAGCCTTGACAAACACTTTGGGGTCCGTACACCACTGGGTGATGTGCCCCGCTACATTTTTCTGCCCCTTGGTTAGCTTCAGCAAGGACAGGAGTCCCCCATAGTCAGGAGAGACCCAGGGGGGCTCCGCCAGCTTGGGGTGGATGTTGCCTACGGAAGAGCGGCGAGGCCGCACCCCCGGCGGGAGCTCGCCCACAACTGCAGCGTCGACCCCCTCGATGTCCAGGCACATCAGCCGCCTCTCGTCGTCCGAGTCGAGGACCGGCTCCGCGAGGACATTCCCTGTCTTCTTGGGGGGGGAGGGGCCATCCCGCTCACGACGTCTCTTGCGAGACTCCGAGAGCTGGATCTCCATCTCGCTAACGTCCTCATCTGCTCCGGTAGGCTGGGGCGTGACCAAAGGGGCAGCGGGCTCTCCCGCCACCCCCGGGGCCAGGCCACCGGAAGAGAGACATTCGCCACTATCCCTGCTGCCGCCTGACTCCGGAGGCTGGGGGACAGGCGAGGGGAGGGGGACCCCTGAAGGCCCCTCCCCCCCACCCGCTAAGTCTGCCTCGTCGGTGGCTACATCCGACGGGGCGGGTGGTGTGGCAGCCGGAACGGGGTCTGGCTCTGTAGTGGGCGGGCCCTCGGCACTGGCCGAGGAGGGGTCTGTCAGGGATGGGGTGTCCTGAGAGGCCCCCCTCATCTCCCTCTCTTTTTCGGGTGGTTGGGAGGATGCCCGAGCCCCATCATCCGATGAGGCTCCAGCACCGCAGTCCCCGGACACCCCAGCCACTTCGGCCAGGGCAGGCAGGGGGCAAGGGGAGGCGTCCGCCTCTCCACCCAGTGGGGCTGCCGCACCGAGGGCAGGGGGCGCCACAGACGGGGGAGGGGGCGGTCTGGCCATGGTAGTAGCACCAGCCCCTCGGCTGGACGATGGCTTCCCACTGGAGACCCCGGTCCCCTGAGATGGAATGGGGGGGGAAGGAGGTCGGGAGGAAGAGCTCCCAGCCTCCCTGGGCCTGCCGCGTGCCCCAGAGGTCGACGCGCCGTCTTTCGGCGCTGCCGCAGGCGGCGATGGTCCGGCCGCCTTGCTCCGAGGGCACTGCGCGGCCAGGTGGGAGGAGCCCCCGCACTTGAAGCACGTGGTCTCTCCCACAGATAGATAGATAATAAACCGCCGCCCCTCGAGCGTGAGGCTCAGGGAGCGAGGCAGCGACTGGGGGCCCTCCTTGAGGAGCATGAAGACCTGCCTCCGAAAGGACAGGACGTGCTTGCCCTGAGGGTTCTTGTTTCCCATCAGCAGGCGGCGAAAAGGACTCGCAGGAACCCCATAGGCCTCGAGTCCCCTGGCCAGCTCCCGATTGGAAACGTGCGGTGGGACGTTGGAAATCACCACCCTCACTGCCTGAGTCTCTAGGGGCGTGACAGGGTAGTGGATGCCCGCAATGTCCAGGCCCTCCGCACACACCCTGTCAACCAAGGCGGGCTTGCTCAAATAGATCATCGGGAGTGTGTTCACGCGCCCCGCGTAGCGGATGGTACGCCATCCCAGGAGGGCGGCCAGAGCCTCCACGCAAGCCTCGAGCCCCACATGGAGAGGGGCATGAACCCTCAGGCCATGAGACAGTGGGAGGTCCTGAGAGACATCCTCATGCCAGCTGCCAGGCGTAGGAGCCGCCATTCCTCGCCAGGACAGGGTTAAACTGCGAAGCGCAGCAAAAAAAAAAAAAAAAAAAAAAAGCCTCAGGCTGACACGGGGGACTGGGACTGGGAGGGGGCTGGAAACGCCCCAAAATCGGCCTGAGGGGGGGCAGAGCAACCCCGCAGGGGCTCAGGGCAAGCCCCAAGGCAGGGGCAGATGGCAGGGACCAAGGGAAGGGGCCCTGGGGAGGGAGGCAGCAGAAATCAAAGGGACAACTCAGGCGGGGGTGGGGGAGGGGCAGAGGCAAACGAGGCTGCCAGCGCCCAGGGGAAAAAGGCTCAGAAAGTGGGGGGAAGGGGCAGGGAGGGGGTCCCCAGGGACAGGGTGGGGAGAGGCAGGGTTTTTTTGGGGGGGGGACAGGAAAAGGGGGGCAGGGAGTGCGAGGCAACAAGCTGAAGGCACCTGAGCTGGAGGAGCTTAGAAGGGCTTCAGCTGTCGGCGGCCATCTTGAAAGAAAGAAAGAAAGAAAGAAAGAAAGAAAGAAAACCCTGGGCCATGTAAACCAGACCGACTAAAAAGTGTTAGATAAGCAGTAACGCTGCTAAAGTAAAATTATATCTGAGTTGGATTCTCTTTAATGTGATATTAGTACTTAATTGATGTAAACAAGTAGCAACAGTCATGCAAATAGCAAGTTCATTATAGATTCATAGATGTTAGGGTCGGAAGGGACCTCAATAGATCATCGAGTCCGACCCCCTGCTTAAGCAGGAAAGAGTGCTGGGTCTAGATGACCCCAGCTAGATACTCATCTAACCTCCTCTTGAAGACCCCCAGGGTAGGGGAGAGCACCACCTCCCTTGGGAGCCCGTTCCAGACCTTGGCCACTCGAACTGTGAAGAAGTTCTTCCTAATGTCCAATCTAAATCTGCTCTCTGCTAGCTTGTGGCAATTATTTCTTGTAACCCCCGGGGGTGCCTTGGTGAATAAATCCTCACCAATTCCCTTCTGTGCCCCCGTGATGAACTTATAGGCAGCCACAAGGTCGCCTCTCAACCTTCTCTTGCGGAGGCTGAAAAGGTCCAGGTTCTCTAGTCTCTCCTCGTAGGGCTTGGTCTGCAGGCCCTTATTATGGATGTAAGTTTGAATATGGATAAATAAAGAACATTGTTAATCTAAACAATTTAAGACTGTGATTTCAACTTGATGGTCAGCATTAGTTATCCTACACAAGAATTACCAGAAAATAAAGAATAACTCAAGAAGATCCGCTTCCCCACTACAGATTGTCAGATTTTTGCTGCGGTAGATAACAAATAACACCTCCTGATTTATAACATTGTATACTAATCAAGACATGGCAGGTAAGAGTTGGGAAATACCGTTATTATTCTAGACAATGCAATCTGAGAAAAGACCTCCTCACACTTGTATAAACAAGTACTTGTATAAACAAGTATTAAATGATTGCACAGTAAAGACTCTGCAGTCAGTGTCTCATGTAGATACGGTCACTGTCTAACAGAAGACTGAGGGATCTAGGAATTTGGAGATAGTCTCTTAGTTAGGAAAACCAATAGGGAGTGGAAAAGGTCTTCAGAGGTTGCCTACTGATCCATAACTAAAGCCTGTTGCTTAGTTCTTCTCATTCATTGTCTGCCTATATTTACTGAACCGAATAATCACTACATCTACTACAGAAACACCAGAGCTGTGCCATGAAGAACTTTTCTGAACTAAAATCATCTTTAAAAAACATTAGCTTCAGGAGTTTCAGCAGAACAATAACTAATCTTCTGGTAATAAATAGTTAAGAAACTATTCAGTACTGTACAAGTATATATCCTTCCCATAATATGATACTTGATGGACAATGTACATTTTAAGAAAAATATAAGATACTGAATATATATATAAAGCAAAAAAAAGCTAAATCATAGGTTTCCTCCACCTCTAATTTCTATTTTCTTAATCATTATATGTCTCAAAATTATTGATTATTCATTGTGCAATATTCCAGTGTATTCTCTTTCATCCCTGAAATATAACATTAATCAGTTCAAACAATGGGAAGCACCATGTCATACTCATATTTAGTACATTCAACATCAAACTGAGAAATTTAAGTGTGAAAGCTCAATCCTGCAGTGAATATCAGGTTGGCAAATCTGTGCTCTAGGAATGATCAGGGACTAAATCCCTTAATCCCATAAATGGATCCACGGGGGTGGTCTCTTGCAGTTACGGAGAAGCTAATGGGTTCTTTGTAGACACAGGGGGTCAGGCTTTGTAAATCTGATTAATTAAAAGAAGCACAAGGAATGGTAGACAAAAGGAACTGACAGAACAAGAAGGTACAAAATAAAAGGTAAGAATAAATATTCTTCATTTTACATCCCATTTTCTCTTCACTAGTAACATTTCTAACACTCAACGAAGGTCAAGTCAGAGCACTGTCACATGGGATATGTTAGTATGTGGTATTAAACTTAGAACATGTTCTGAGCAGTCTCATGGTAATGTTTACTAAGAACCCTCAATTGACAGCCTATGCTCTACTGCTGGAGGGCCAGTGAGCAGGCCTCCAAAAGTGCCATAATGGAGTAACATTTTTCCATATTTCTGACACCAGCTGAAAACAGCCAAGTGAAGATGAAAGTGCCAATTGGATGAGCTGAGATAAGGACATGAATTCCATTCCCACCTGGACATACCATGTCAGCTGGTATCAGATCTCCAGGATGAAAAAGGATGAGTGGTGGAACTGAGCAAATCCTTGCCATGACCATTGTAATCCACAAGCACTCTGTGCTTTGCTGGCATAAGCACCTGAGCCTGGTGAGGCACTACTTTGGAGACCATGATGCTTCCATAGGCATCATGATGGCCCACCTGCAGAAGTCATAACATGATGCCATGCAAACCAAGGTGCTGAGGTCCTGTATCAGATGCCACCTCCCATATCAAATATCACTGGGCATTAAAAGTGAGCTTGGACTGTTGGGAGTGGTTTGTGTTCAGCATATGGGATGATGAACAGTAGTGGCAAAACTTTAGGGGGCCCCATAACACATCCATGGACATTACACTTATCTGCCCCCCCGCCCCCCACCCCCCGCTCCAGTGCCAGGGAGTTGGACTTCAGTGCCCCCCATACATTAACAGTTGCATGACTCTGGTGATTCAGAAAGTGGCAAATACCAACAGACTCTGTCCCATCATCAATCAGATCATGTAGGACATATGACATAAATGACAGCCACACATGGAGGTGTAACACCATATTTGAGGAGTTGGAGCCTCAGTTTATCTTGGAGAACCACAGGATGGTATGATGAGGTGTGAACAGATGGGCTTCCCCTACTTCATGGGTCCCATGAACGGGACCCACAAACCTCTTCTGTGCCCCTTTCTCTACACCATTAAGGGAGGAATATGAGGTGCTTCACTGACATCAATGTTGTATAGTTGGACTGGGTACATGATGCCCATGTAATCATGAACTCATTTCCCAGAGATGATTGAGCGAGAGAAGTTTGCCTCTGGTGCTCCCACCATGGGTTTTGGTGGGCTGACTGTTCTCCCAATAGATCACCAGGGACCTATTGGTCTCTCTGCTGACTGGGAAGGTCCCTGGGGTGTTGTAGCATGGAAGCATTTCCTCCACCCGCCTTCCCCCCACACACACACAGTCTAAGCTGAATGACTCCAAGGAGCTCAATAGTTGCATCTCCATGGATGGTTCCAACACTCCACTCCACATCTGGGGAGATGGGTGGGAGTATATAGCACCGGATCATATTCTTCTGTGTCATTACCTAAGTTCAGGTATATTTTTGTAGTACTGCCCCTTTGCTGCTGGGTTGCAGGCATCAGGAAGAGAGTGGCATTTCCCATGAGTGTAGGGAAGGGCCACCACTGACATGGTGTTCAGTGGACCTACCACTGAGACCTTCACTCCCTACTTGGTGTCCAGCCACATTGAGAATATGCAAAGCTTCAGGCAGCAAGAGCACCAGGAGAATGGGAATGCATGTACATGCACCTGGTCAGCCTTACTTTGTTCTCACTGGCTATCTGATGGTGGTTGCTTGCTGAGGAAGAGGTGAGGTGAGGGAAGGGTATGAGGCAGACAGTCTTCATGGTAGCCTGAGATGGAATGGATAGATGCCATTGCCTCTGGTCAGGTATGGGGAGGTCGACAGTTACAGGTGTCTGCTGCCTCACTGTTGTGGCATGGACATAGTTCTCCACAGTGGTAGTCACCCTGTCCAGGAAGGATTTACATGACTCTGAAATGGATTGGAGGAACAGCTGGATATGGAAAGCCAATTCCTGGACTCTCTCTGAGCCCCTTACCAGGCCCTGCACTGGTTCCAGGAACTGGAAATCCTGACTCACTGAAGTCTACTGAAGAGTTTTTAGCAGGTCCTCTGACCAGTCCTGCTGGTGCTTTCTGCAGTGAGCTAGCTCTCAATAGTGTTCAGCTGGCATGTGGAGGACTCTTACAAGGTTCTCCAGAATCTGATCTCACTCTTCCTGCTGTCATTTTAAGCTATGGGACATCCTCTGAGTAGGAGTACCCCTTTGTGTCCTTGGGGAAGCATGAGCACTGGAGCCTCCTGAGATATCATGGGCTGACCCTAATTCTGATCAGTAAACATAGTAGAAACTATCTTGAGCATGTTTCCATGGTTAGCAGATAATGTATGTCAGTTCTGGAATCTCATAAATACTCTTACATATATATAATTTATTCACTATATGAAATGTGCATTAATAGCCTCTTTTGCTTTTTTATATATATATTTTTTCCTCCTCAGAGAGGGGGAAGGTACATAACATTTCAGCCACAGTTGTTCCCATGGAAAAGATGAGAGCATTTACCTGATATGACTGTTCTTTCTGAAAAGCCTGAAACCATCTGGAATGGCTCACACCTTATGATTCAGCAAATCCAGCTGCCTGCATTCCCAGTCAAACTTTTCCAGCAGAGCCATCTGTCTTATGGCCTCCATAGCTGCACTGGGCTTTCAGCTTGTCTCCTCCCTGCTGCAATGTGTGCAATCTCTCCCTGACTCTGTCTGTACTCTGGCAATTTGGAGCTCTTCTTTCTAACATTTTCCTTTTATTTCCCTAGAAAGAGGGATCAGGCCTACTTCTGACACCATAAGTGAGACAGAGACACATGCAGCCATATTGTGAGTTGTAATCTGACTCCTGCCAGGCAGTGTCCAGTCCTTATTACACTGCCCAAAATACAGCTTGTCTAGTAGGTTTAGAGGATCAGGAAACTGTGATCATTCCACAGAAGGGAATAACATCTCATGGATGGCTTCTTGAAAAAGGTGGCAATTCCAAGGAACATACATGAGGCTTTGGAAATCATCCTCTACCTGTATTATAACTTCATAGCTCTGTTAGTTCTCTTAGCACTCAAAACAATACTTGATCATGTCCTGAACTAGGATCTCCACACCTTCCATCCTACAACCTGTCCCCTGAAGAATGATATCCTGTCCCATGGTCTTAGCCTACTGTGACCTGGAATCCTGAAGGCTGACAGCCTTAACTGTCACTAAAAAAGACTGAGCCTGATATCTACAGGGTGATGGAGGTGGCTGTAATGGTGGGACTTGAATGATGACAGCACTAGACCCTAGTGCTAGATCCATATGTATCTGGCTCACATATGGGGCTGCCACTGGCCACACCAGCAGTGCCTCTGGGGAAGGGGGAGGGGAGGGGCACAGATGCAGGGCTTTGTCTGCTCTGCCACCTCTCTGCTCCCATTCAGGTACATCTAAATAAAAACATTTGAGTGTGTGTGTGTATTTTGATTCTGCAAAAGCTGTCCAAGGTGCTGAACCCAAGTCATGTGAGTAGGAAGTCTGCTGAGTCCACCCCTCGGTAATGGCATGTGGAATTCAACCCATAGTAACTGATACCTATGGGCCAAGACTTTATAAAGTACCCCAGTGCATAAAGGATATTCAGAAAGGGAGGGCGGAGGGAGTGGGGTATAAGTTGGGGGTGAGCAGGGCAGGCTCTGAACTACCATTGCTAGGCAGGGCAGTCTGGGTGTGGGGCAGCATGGATGGACTAGGTTTCCACTAATTGCTTCACATGAATACATTAATCCTTACAGTGAACTCCCATATAGTTAACTCCCACTGGCCCAACCACTGAATGCTTTACCTGATCCATCATACCTGTACACAATTGCCATGGTCCAAGCACGGGTTTATCACCAATTTTCATGTCCTTTGCATTACATGGAACACAGTGCCCCCTCTCTTCTGATGAATCTCAGAGGCATGGGAAAAGTTATACTTCTTGCTACCTCTATACCTAGACATTTCACTGATCCATGTGTCACCCCTTAGCACTTGCCAGGTGTGTGTGTGTGGGGGGGGGGGGGGTCAGTGCCCCCTAGCACCTGCATTAAGACAGTAGCCCTGCTATGGTTTGCTAAACTGACCTAAATTCCTTCCTTGCCATGGCTTGGATATTTCCGTTTCTTTGTATCTTAGGAAACTGACTTCAGAAAGGGAGTTAGAACTTGATCATCACCAGGCTACTGGTATTGCCTGGTGTTTTGCGCTCAGGACTCTTCATTCATTCCTATAGGCTTCAGGCCCTTTCCTCTTACATTTTTCTTTCCTGAGCTACAGGCCTGTCTAAACAGTCCTTCAGGCTTTGGACCCTCTCTCACTCACTGTCTTCCTGGTTGTGGACCTGTTTACACACTCCTTTGGACTTAACGAGCTCTACCACTTTCTGCCCTCCTGGGCTCTGGACATGCTGCAGACCCTGATCCCCAGTTTGCAGTGCCCCTGTCTTCACTACCCACACAGTGGCAGTACCTCCCTAGATGTCCTGTGGTCTCCAAACCTCCCCTCACAGACAATCCTGGTCTTCCAGATTTACACAATAATACAAAATAAACACAACATTAATGGCTTAACTTCATTGTGTGGCATTGCTGAGTTTCCTTCAGCCCCTACAGACTGAAGGAGTGTGGTGGCTCAGCCATCCTGAGCCTCAGCAAAGGTTCTGGCCTTCTAAAGACTGCAAACACACCTTGCCCATCCTCCCCACACAGTCTCTTGACCCCATCAGGTCTGTCAATCATTGCCACTCTCAATCAGAGCCTGTGCTCCAGGCTCTGATTGCATTTTCTGTACCTGGGGTGAGCAGCTGTCTTTTTGTTTTCTTTCCTAAGGGCCTTTTAAGTCTTAGCAGTTCTTACACAGACCCAGAGCCAGCCTGTTGTTCCCTGTCCTCTCCTCTTCAATAATGGAGTAGGGGCCCCATTACAATGTGGCACACCCAGAGTGAGCCCTGAGTCACTCCCAAATGTAGGGACCTCCCTAAATTGTAGCAGAAGTGCACTGCACAGCAGTTCCTTTAATCTTGATCTTTTTGCTATACGCCCTCCTAACTCCTGATTGGTAGAGGAGCCCCATCGGCCTTGCTGCTTTCCACTTGTTATAGATCAGCTGGGAAGCAAAAAACCGTCCTGTGGTTTTTTTTCTGCCTGGCCTATCAGCAGAGAGTGGTCTGGCCACCAGGATCCCTTGAGTAATCAGCAGCACAAGGAAAAACAGTTGCATATTTAAAACTGTGGTTTTTGCCTCCCAGTCTCAGTCAATCAGCAGTCCTGCCAGGGCCCCTCCACCTATCAGGGGTGGAGAGGGGGGAAACATGTGGCAAAAAGGACAAGATTAAAGGAAGTGATGCACAGTACTCTTCTACCACAATTTAAATAAGTCTCTAGCTATGATATACCCCAGAGTCCTGAGTTACCCCACCCATCACCCTTCCCCACAAATTCTGAAACTTACCAGCCACTGTCAACCTGTTTGATGAGGGTCTTGTCTGAGCTGTCCCTGTCTTGGAGTCTGGGTCTGGGTCTGTGCCTGGGTCTGGGTCAGGCTAACACTTAGCAGGCATACTCATGTTCCTCCATGGCTGCTTTGGTAGCAGACAGCAGTAAAAAAACCTCCCATCATCATTTTTATTATTGTTGTCATACTGTACGACATCCAAAAGTAAGCAGTTCATGGTGTGATGGGAAGTGACAGCATTGTCTTCATTAAGGATTCTTGACAGCTCTTTGTGGTAGAAGACCATAGTCCTTGGTGGTGACCTTGTTCTAAATATACTTGACTTCATGCACTTGATTTTAGTGTGGAAATTCTATTGTTCTCACTGGTGGCCTCAAGCCACCATCCGGGTGGCAATGCACTTGTAGATTGTTTTGTCAGCTGTCCTCCCCACCCTTGATGGTGGTGGTGACAGTTTTCTCCTCACCCCAGATTGCAATGAGATCCAGCACCAACCCAGTTAATGCATCTCCTGGAGGAGTCCAATGAGGACATTTTCTTTGTTTGGTTTAGTTTGGCATTAAACAGCCAATCTGCAGGGGTCCAAAGAAGATAGTTGCATGTTTGGTTTGGTTCACAACACTTGGTTTTCCTGTTTCTGCCTGAGAACTGAGCAAAAGTGGCATTCCTTGATAAACCTTGAGGCTTGCAATGGGTGTTTGGGGTGATGCCATGTAGGTCTCCCCCCATCCCCACCCCTGGGATGAGTGAAGGTGTAGCCTTGATGCTGGTACCAGTTTCTCTGGCCAGCTGAATATACTGAATAGAGTTTAGGCAGCAAAATAGACTTTTCTTGGGAGTGGGAGTAGGAATGGGGGTGGGGTGCATCCTGGGATGGTGAAGGACCATTTTTTTTTTTTTATTCTCTCCATGGAGCAGGGTGACTGTAACTAAATACATATTAGGACAACCTATAGATACTCCTTGTGCAAAAAGTCATGTTTGCTCAATATGAGTGCACTTAGCCCTCATTTTTCTACTTGAATGTACGGATGCTCACATTTTAAGTACATTTAACATATGCTAAGGGTCGCATGTGACATGGCCTCAGTGTAAATATTATTTTATGATTATACACTTTTTCTAACAAACTCATGCTTAGTATACGTCAATATTCTATTACTGCTGAATTTGATCATCTGTTTCTGATTACTGTTCACCAGATTTCAGATGCAATTTGTCCAGGTTAATATAATCAAAAACAACAGTCATGTGTATCTAGAAGTTATACCTTGTTTTGTTTGTAAATATGTATTTTATTCTGTATGATTCTTTCATTATCTGAACACTGGATGTGCATGTCTTAGAGGAGGAATTCATGATTAAATTGTAACTCTTACAGGTATGTTTATTCTGTATTCAGTATTTTAAATTGATTGCAGCAGAAAAATTAGTTCTCATTATGCCAGCTATTTCAGTCATGGAACTATGAAGATCAGCACCATATTTGCCTTATTTCTATTTCTCTGGTAATACTTGAAGGGCTACTGTTCACTAAAGAGTTTTTGAAGTTGACTCATTCATACCTTTTGATATATTACACTTTAACTGGTATGTTCTGATTTTTTTAAAATAAATATGGAAGCAAATAACCTCTATTATTTCCTTTGATCTCTTTCTGATGATTAGAAGATCTTTTGGTCAGAGCCAAGAAAAATATTATATATATAGGCTTATGTTATATATATACACTCATATACCTAAGCCTATTTGTTCCTACATTCATTCTCCTTTGGTCAAGCACATGCTTCCTACTGCCTCTTCCACTTCACTTTCAATTTTGTTTTCTGGTGTTCCCACTGAACACCTCTTGTACAACTCCAAAGTGCACTCAATGTCACTGCACAGCCAGCCCTCACCTCAAATATTGTGTGTAAAATGACATTGTAATGCTAGTTATAAAAGACAGGAAGAGCAACTGGCTATGTACAAAGTTGTATCAAATGCACAGTATACTGTCAAATACATGATGTACTGTCAAAAGCACAAAGCAAATAAATTGACAAGAGAAACATCTTCCCCCTTAAGTTATAGTTATACTTGCAAGAATAGTACCTTAAAATGTTGAATGAAATATGGTTTTCAACATCACAACTTTTCTTTAAATATTTATATTCTCCAAGAAATGCAGTATGAAAAATATAGAACTGTTAAATAAAAAAAGTTGGGCTTATTGGTTTACAGGTGGGCGTTTGAGTTAGATATATTTAACAGACACAAAACCAAGTGGCTGATTCCTTTGCAAATTATTTTATTATAAATCAGTGTTACATGCATAATTTTAAATCTTAGATACTGTCACATAACTAGCATGCATTAATTTATAAAATACTGTACTAAACACATTCACAACTAATTTGGGAGGAGAGAAAAAGAGATTGGTACTACCAAGAAAAGAAGAAATATTCAATAGACTTCACAAGCAGATGCCAAAGACAGAATTCTTAAAAAACATAAATAACTAAGAAATTATGCCTTCTAATATTTGTTTGAATAGCTTGGCTTATACTGATCCATTATATAACTCACATCTGTGTGTCTATGGGACTTGCATTTGAGGTGGACATCTGGCATCATCCATGGGGGTAGGAAGAGAATGGTTAAGACCATCTGTACAGGAGAGAGCAGCTGGCCCATTGGTAAGGGCAGAGAGTATGAGCAGCTGATACCATATAAGAGGAGGAAAGTGAGAGTGAAAACCTTTGTCACTCATGAGGAACCATAGCTTAAGAGTTTTCCTACTTTGAAGCTTTATTGTGGCTAATCATAGTAAACTTTCCTGAGTATGCTAAAATATGCAAAAAACAGTAACTCTTTGAATGACAAAAAACTTTACCTGGGTGTTTAAACTCTACAGGACTCAAGGAATCTGCATTCTTTTTCTAAGCATGGAAGCACCACCTGTTTCCTACTTGAGAAGATAAATATCAAACAGAAGGTACGGTTTTAGACTCCTATGTGCAAATCCAGTCCCCACTCCTGTTGGTGCTTAGGTGTCACTGGCAAAGAATTGTCATGATTCTGTCATCTGAGGAGTGTGCTTCAGATAGTAGGTAACTAGACAAAAGGGACACAGTGGGTGAGTCTACATGTGCACATTTAAAGTGCAGTAACCAAAACTGTGCAATAACTATGGCAACTTACTCTGACTATGGCATCATGCAGGTATCAAATTTATGTCCGATTAGTTACTGTGCAGTAACACACATGTAGACTCATTACTGCACAGCAGCACAGTATGTGCGACTGGCTTGGGACTAACCAAGTCAATCCACACACAGCGTTAATGCTCTTTAATGCCTGCACATTTGTAGACTCCAGCCTATTCCCGCTTACTGTGCAGTAATTTACTTAGCAGTACATATAAATCAGTGTAAATGCATGTGTAGATATGCCCAATCTGTATTATAGATCTGCAGTCCATGGAGGCTATGTAGTATGTAAAGGGGCGCGACAGGGACTAGCTGATGCTGGAGGACTGAGGGCAGGTTTGAAATGTTTTCAGTTGTGCAGCTCCTCTTGTCTTGCTTACATTTCTCAAGAAAGGGCACAATGAAGTTCTTACTGGTTAACTATTCTCAGGTATGATTCCAAAGTCATTTCACAGCTGGAAATGGTGCTCCCCAGAGACCTAAGTGTGCAACTCTTTCATCCAAAGCAAGAGGAGACTGGATACAACCTTACATAAAATCAGCAGATCTCTGAAGTGAAGCTCCCCTTTAACATTATGAAGTCTCAAGAAGAGAAAATGAAAAGTCCATATGCACCATCTAAGCTGTGATCTCTGATCACAGTGTGACCTTTTAAATACACAGGCCCAGGGATTCCTGGTAACATAAGCCCCATAACTTGTGGTTGAGTTAAAGTAGTTTTTAGAAAATAATCTAATATCGATTTAAAGAGCTTGCTTAATGAAGAACGAGTCATGTTTCCAAGTAAACAGTTTCAGTTGCTTAAAATTTTGCCTTTGATAATTTCTGATTAGCACACCTCAGCTTTCCGCCATACAATATCAACAGACCTTTAATTTTCTAGACTAAGCAGCCCTCTACCACCACACATCTTTTCTATATTTATAAACCTATAAACTTGGGTAGGTCATCTAACCCTTTTCATGAATAAACAAAATAGATTGAATTTCTTTAGTCTGCTACTTTGTCTGAACTCTTTGTCAAAATGCTTTTTAAAGCTCAGACCAGCTACAACTAGGTAGAAGCATGTCCACAAAGTAGAACACTTAACAGAGAGACTCAGGGTGGGAACAGACATCACCTATGTGCTACCATAAAAAAAATTATGAAAGCACAAAGGGCAAGCTAGCAGCCATCTATGCCTCTCTCAAACACATTGCCAAAATTTGTGACTGCAACATTGTTGGTATGAATTTTTTGTCTCTATCTTGTGGCAAATATCTGTTTGCTTTCAGGTGAGACAGCGTGGGAATCCCACACTCTTCAACCACCCCAGGCATGTACTCCTGCACCTTCAGGGGCCCAATTCTGCATGCCAAGGGAACTCCCACTCCTTGGACACACAAGATCAGACCCCAAAAGCCCCAGAACCACCTGCTTATATATTTTTTTTTCTGTTTACAGAGATGCTCTCCAAGTTGGATTCCTTGAGTGTGCATCTCTGAAAACAGGGAAACCAAGGGTTACTCCATTTGTAGACATGCACCCCAAGTGTTGTCCTGTAGGATTGAACCCCATGCACTCCCAAGAGCAGTAGAGGCCTGACACTGCAGGACAACAGATGACCTTTGTTTCGCCCAGTGATCCTCTGTGCTGTGACACATCACAGCACAGCTGATCCAGTTCTTTTGGCAACACATGTTTATACCAATAGAGAATCGCATAAGAAGATCCCATGGTCCAGTGAAAAGGACATTAAGCTTGAGGACAGAACACCAGTGCTTGCTCGAAACTGTAATGATCATGAGTTCAGTAAACATATACATACATAAATAACAAAACGTAAATTGGGGAGCAGGAAGCAACCTCTGCAGACCTTTTGTCTGTAACTAACTAGGTGCTGTCTATATGAGAGTCCATCTCCCAATTCAAAACTCTTCTAAATTAGGAAGCATATCTAACTTCTAAATTTTGATCACTACACAAATAACATTTACATGTCTTATATAAAGTGCAATGGTATCAACAAGAAGCAATGAGAACATCTTTCCCCAAAATATACTAGGATAGAACATGCTTATTTGAGATATGGGTTTACATATTTGTTAGCAGAGCAATACTTCAACCTGATTTCCCTAACTACTTGCCAGTCATATAAAATGGGAATTGCTGCTGGTATTTTGAGAACAGCATCTAACTCTAACCCTTCATTCCAAGTTGTTAAAAGGAGTCAAAATGGAATTTAATGGTTTTTGTTTCATATTGAACTCAATGTTTTATCTGTTATAATTCTGTTCTGTTTTGTTTTTCATTTTCATTTTAGTTCAAATTAAATAGATTTTTAAATTGTTCTGTTTAGTGGCTGAAAATGCAAAATTAATAATTTGTGTTTTCTTAAGCACATCTTTCATGTCCAGTAATTCATATTGTTCATGAACATATATGTCAACAATAAACCAGATTTTCCTGTTGTAACTCCATTAATTTTAGAATCAGGGATGGCTCGCATATAAATTTGGAGACTACTACTTTTGAATAGCTAGTAAAAGACATTATGTTGCTGTATTTACATACTTGCTTACCTTTTATATACAAACCTGAAGGAATTTGTAGTATAGATATAAAAGAACCTGTTTTACAGATTGTACCTGTAAAGTCTATACCCTCTTATTCACAATCTACAGACTATACCCTGTAAAGCCTATTCACAATCTCCATTTAAAATATGGCAAATAAAGGCAGTATCACTGTACCAGTAAAGAATCCCCTTGTCTACATAAGTTACCAAGGCTCATTGCACAGTCATGGCCTTATCCAAAGAATACTTGAAAGGGGAGAATTCATGATGTCTATGAACATTTGATGGATATATAAATTATATATATTTATAGGAGTATTAAATCTAAAATAAACACGCACATATTAAAACCTTTCTTCATGCAAATCATGATTACTTTGTAGATGTAATGACATTTAAAGGATGTTATTAAAGATATATTTTGATTATTATAGATTCCCAGAAGTCAAACTCAATGACAACAACATGAAGAAAAAAGCAAAGACCCAGTGAACTTATGTGTAATGACAAAAATCAGGAAACAAGATAATTATATGCAACATGAATTAATACCTATTTACATTCAAATTATTTTCTGTTTGCTTCAGATTACTTATATCTTAAACTGATAATAACTGAAAATAACAGGACACAACATTTTACTTTGTATTATATATGATATATGATAATGCATGATGTTATTGTAGATCATGGATGAAATCCTGCCCAGTGAATTCAAAGGAAACTTTTCCATTGATTTCAATGGAACTAAGCTTTCACTACATACTTGTTATAAGAGATCTGAGGGTTTGAATGAAATATTATTTTCCCACTTATCCAAGAATATTGTATCTTTTCTAAATAATGTTCTAAAGAGGTCATATGATAGGAATAATTTAGGGGTTTTGTCTATTGTACCTGATACAGTGAGACTTGTAATATTGCTTTTTTGTTTAAAAATTAAGATAGAAATTGGTCAAAATAATTGTTTCCTCTCCCTCCAAAATATTAACTTTTTGTCACTACCCCAATCTAAAATACATTTTGAGTAAAACAAAACACCTGTTTTTGGGCAGGGGGAAGATCGAGGTAATTTTATTGGTTTTTGTGTTTCCAATGCAGGGCAAAATATTGAAGAAAGCCCTTTCCAGGAAGTAGTCAAAATGTTTTACAAAGCATTTATATATTCTATTCCTTCTTTCTTTCATTGAATCTTCCTTGATTCTATGTATTTTATTGCTATCCCAACTTCCCCTTTCTCTGTCACTTTTCTGAAATAACAAAACTATTCATCTCATTTATAACTAAAATCTGGATATCATCTTCAGCTTAGCTCCCCCTATCTCATATCTCAACTCAGAATATGCCTAAATCTTGGCGATGATATGTATACAGCATTTCTAAGACTTAGATTTTCCTTCTCATCCACTAAGGTGAAGTGGGCCTGGATGTGAGATTTGTATTGCAGTTTGATTCCCTCATTTCTCTTCCTCCTCTTCATTCACAATCTGCATTTAAAATAATGTCCCTTTGACTCCATCTAAAATGCTGCTTCAGTAGTAATATTTCTTCCTCAAGTTGCTTCAATCACATCACACTTAAAACTTTTATGGATCCTTTAGAATCATAGAGAAGTAGGAACCGAAGGAACCTCCATAGATCATCTAGTCCAGTGGCCACCAACCAGTGGATCTCGATCCACCGGTAGATCTTGGAGCTTCTTGAGATAGATCTTAGAGCCTCTTGGAGTTGATCCAAGGCTGGGGTGGGGGGGCTGAGTGCCTATGTTCATGCACTCATGTGCCCCAGCCCAGCAGGTCAGTCCATCAGGGTGGGAAGGGGCAGGGGCTAGATTGTGGCCCTTGTGTGAGGGATAGTATAGCAGAAGCAGGAGCAGGGTAAGCTGAGTGAGGCCCTGGCTGGGTGGGACTTACCTGCTGGGGAGGTGCACCCAAATGAATTTTACTCCCTCTGCCCCAATCTGAGCCCCCCTCCTTCCCTTCCCACAGACTTACCTGCTGGGTGGGGGGAGGGGAGTGGTGGCAGCAGCACATGTTAGATCTTGGGTTGCTTTTAAATGCCAAAGGTAATCTCCTACTTAAAAAGGTTGGAGACCACTAATCTATTCAACCCCCTGCCTGAGGCAATATTATCCCAGTCCAAATCCATTGTCTAACCTATTAGCAAAATCTTCACAGTCAACCCTGAGACAATCGCAAGACTCTGCAACCTAACTAGCCACAGGTAAATTAGAGGGAACACAGCAACCAACATCCTGCTGTTAGAAAAGGTTGTTAAAATATACTCAAGGGGTGTGTCCAGAGGAGTGGGGACATGCACTGTGCAGCACTGAGCACCTGTCTACAGCGCTGTGCATGACACACACCACAGATGCAGGCATTCCCCACACTACTACATCACTGTTCACGGTGAGAGGGGTTTGACCCCGGGAGATCCAGGAACCAAAAAACCCATACCTAAAAAGCAGGCCAGCTCATGTGGCGGTAGTGCTCACCACCCAAAACCAGTGCCTGGCTAGCTAGAGCCATGCTCCAGATTCTGGCAAGGCTCCCTGCTACAGGATCACCATGGCTGTAGCTTCCAGAAGCCCTCAGGACCCCAGGTAAGGCTTCTGCAGCCATCACTGCTCCCCTACACCACCTAGGGCAACATGCTGCACACCAGAGCAAGTGTGGCATAAGGCATTCCCCAGAAACAAGTAGCAGTGGCACACATTGTGTGCCACTGCTACTTGTCCCTGGGGAAACATGATCCCATTCATGGGGTCATGTCCAAGAGATCCAAGGAAGAGATCCATGCTCCCTGCCACAGAGAAAGGCAAAAAAACTCCACAGTCCATAGCAATCTGGCCAAGGGGTAAAATTCCTTCCTGACCTCAAATATGGAAATTTGTCTGACCCTGACCAGGAATCTCCACGTGTTAGTCTCAGCAGCCTTGGTACATCCCAGTCAAAATTCCTAGCTCTGGCTGCAGCCAACATCCAATGTGTCTGAGGAAGGCAAAATAACAATAAAAAGCAAACAAAAAATGCCCAAACCAAACCAAAACAACCAAAAAAACCAAACAAACCCAAAAACCCCAACAACAACAACAACAACAAACACCTAGCATATTTAGCAGCAGGAAGGGGGGAAAAGTCCTTCCTGGCCCCATGTGACAACCAGCAAAGCCTAAGATCAAAGAAAAAACCCATACCAGAAAATAGATATAGCCCATATCATAGCTTACCAATTTTTGTCCAACTTCTTCTGGAATACCTCCTTCTAACAGAGAAGACTCCTTCACTCCCCACCCCAATATCCAATTTAAACCTTTGCTGCAACTCCAGTCTATTGGTCCATGGTTTACTTTTTTCAGCAAGAAATATAATATGCTTTCCCTCATGTTTATAGCAGTCATTCAGGTATTTGTAGACTGCTATTATGTCCCTTCTGAAGTGACTTTTCCACAAGATGAACATGCCTATTTCCTTCAGCCTCTGCTTATATCACTTGCCTTCCAAACCCTTCATTGTTTTGTCATCTACCTCTGGGCTGGGCATCTTTGTGTTTCAATATTATGCACTTTTGAATGGTTATAGTTGTTAATTCTTCAAGAATTAGAGGGAGACAAGAGGTAAAAAGAAATATATTAAAAAAGGATGTGGAGAAGCTTGAGAGAGTCCAGAGAAGAGCCGCACGCATGATCAGAGGTCAGGAAAACAGACCTTACGACGACAGGCTGAGAGCTATGGGGCTCTATAGCCTGAAAAAGTGCAGGCTCAGGGCTGATCTGATGGCAACCTATAAATTTATCGGGGTGACCACCAGTATCTGGGGGGACATTTGTTCACTAGAGCACCCCAAGGGATGATGAGGTCAACTACTGCAAGACCATTTCAATCTGGACATCAGGAAGAATTTCTTTACTGTCCGAGCCCCCAAGGTCTGGAACAACCTGCCATCAGAGGTGGTTCAAGCACCTACATTGAACACCTTCAAGAGAAAATTGGATGCTTATCTTGCTGGGATCCTATGACCCCAGCTGACTTCCTGCCCTTCGGGCGGGGGCTGGACTTGATGATCTTCCGAGGTTCCTTCCAGCCCTAATGTCTATGAAATCTATGAAAACTATGAAAATATGCTTGCCACCTTATTATTTTTCTGCTAATTTTCTATTTTTATGCTAAGTTTCAAAACTAATTCTCCATTTTTATTTAATTAAAAATATACCATGTTTGCCAAGTGGATTTCCCTAAGATTTCCCAGTTCTAATTCAAATATTATACACCATCATATCTCCATCAAATTTCAAATATGTTTCAGTAATTTCAATTTATTATTATAGAATCTTAATAGCAACATTAGAGTTATGGATGAGATATCTCTAAGTCCTTGTTTTCAGATACAACTTACTAGAAAAAAGTTACCCTCAGAGCTGAAATTTTATAGTTGTACCTAATTTGGAAGTTCATTCACATTCTCAAGTTTTGGAAAAATTCCATTTGGGTTGGTATTTAAATTTGCCAGGTATGTAAAAATGTGCTGACTTTTTCATGCTTTCAAAGAGTGAGAACCAACCTTTTCAGCAGGAGTGCCAAAAATTAGCCACACATCCTCCCAAAGTACCCTTCCTATCTTCATCATCTGCCCAAGCTATTGTCCTGTTTTCTGTTCCCTGCCCTATCTTCTGCTGTGCTGCCTATTCCTTCCTAGATCTGTTGCATACCATGCACAGAGGCTGTCTATGTCAATTCTGTTACATGCACTTCAGGTTGCCCACCCCTGCTTTAAAACATTATGTAAATGCTCTGCAGTTGCTAGAGATATTCACAGCTTTATTCACATGGGCGTTGGCTTGGAATAAAGTAGCCCACACAAATTTAAATCACAATAAATAGGCTATACTAACTCATTCTGTGGATATTCTTATCATATACTAAAAAAGCTCCTTTGCAGTTTAGGTTCATTGATTTTTTTTGTTGGAAATGTCAAAACTGTTAGCATTGAAAAATGCTAGCTTTTGAAAATACAATAAAAATAGAAAATAAGTTATGAATGAATGAAAATAGAATCATAAATGTTGTGATTTGGGTTCAGAAAGTCACAAAAGTCATTCAAAATGGAAAAAAAAAATACTTTATACTTGGACACTTGATGTCAGTCTGCTTATTCCCTAGTTTGTTAACAGTAAGATTAGCAGGTGATGTCATTAGAGTGTGTAAGTGCTTTTTGGAGAGAAAATACCAATTACTAGTAGAGAAAGCACAACAAAAACCAATAGGTAGAACAGGGGTGGCTGAAGTCCAGCTTACGGGCCAGATCAGGCCCGTGGGAAACTCCATTTCCCAGCAGCCCCTGCCTGCATCACTGTAGCCAGTTTCCATGGAGATTGCAGGAATGGTGGGACCATGACAGCATGGGGCCAAGGTTTCAATGAAGATCAGTCCAAGCAATGCTGTGGGGCACAGGGCTGAGCTGGGAGCTGCTCTGGGGTTGGGACCAGGACCTGGTAGCAGTGACAGTGTGGCCCAGAACCAGGGCAGAGATGCAATCTGCTGCCTGCACAGGTATATGTAGGCAGCAGTTCTGTCCTGGCTCTGGACTATGCTGTCACTGCTGCAAAATTCCAGCCCCGGAGCAGCTCCCTGCCCAGCCGTGTGACCTGATAGCACTGCTGAGGTTGGTCTGCATGAACACCCTGGCCCCATGGTGTCATGGCCCTGCCACTCTTGGGGTCTCCATGGAAACTGGCTACAGTAATGTGGACAGGGGCTGCTGGGAAATGGAGTTTGGCCGCTGGCCACGTCTTCCATTTTGCCCACCCCTGAGCTAGAAGCTAAAGCCAAACAAATTCAAATGAGAAATAAGAAACATTTTTAAAGCATCTTTTTTATTTTAATTTTTACATTAAGGGTGATTAAATGCCAGAACAAACTGCCAAGGGAAGTGGTAGACTCTGGAGCTCTTGATGTCTTTAAATCTCTGGATGCCTTTCTCCAACATATGTTGTAGTCAAACAAGGCAATTAAGCCCAAAGGAGCACAACCCTGTGCAAACAGCCTGCAGAGCACATTTCAGCTAGCCACGTTGCAGGTCATGGCTAGGTCCAAAAGTAGCTTGCAGGTGTGTGTGCGGGAGTTGTGTGTGGGGGGGAACAAGGTAAGTGGCTGAATTAGGTCTTCGTGAGTTGGGGCTTCCTTTCTGGGGCAGGGTCAGCAGCTCCCTCAAAAGCACCTTTCCTCACTGCTCCCACATCCAAGCCATCCCAGGAAGCATGACCAGCACTCCCCACATCCCAATCCTAGTCCCAATTTATTAAAACATGAGATCTTTAATTTACTTCTTTATTTCTTTTTCTTTTTTTTTTTTTTATCCTTCAGTGGCTGACTTCTTTCATTTCTCCCATCCCAGTTTCCTTCCTACCTCCCATTTCATTACCCACCCCCATCTCATTAACCCTCCATCTCTCAACTTTGTGTTCTTGCCCCCCAACCCCACCCCTCTCTCTTACAGCTGCACCTAGAGCAAAGATAGAAGCCTGTGGTGGCTCACCAGTCCTGTAGTGACAACCCACAGCTGTAGTTGCTAGTTAGGCCCCTGCTTGCCAGTCCTTTAGTGGCAAGTCACAGTTGTGTAGGCAGGGAACAGCCAGGGAAGGATTTTAGCCTTAAAGTGTGACTGCTGAAAACTCCAGCTAGCACAAACACCAATCAACATTTGAGCAGCTCAAAGTGCAACATGTAACAAGGTCCTAAGGTGCCAAGGAAGTCAGGCTCCTGTGCACCAACCCTGCCTTCTAAAGTTGTAAATTGTATGTAACCTTTCTGCCAGGTATTAGATGGAAGTAGCAAAGGCTGCGTTCATCTTAGGGGTTTTACACAAATTGATTAGCTTGACTCCAAGGTTTCAGGGTTGAGGCTCAAACTGAGATAATCAATTTGTGCAAAAACTCTAAATTGAACCTAGCTCTTCTTACTTCTATCTGGCGCCTGGCAGAAGCGTTACAGAAGCATTGGTAAAGGTTCTGAACTTTGGGGTGCCAACTGCATCCAACCTCCATTTCTTAAGGCAGATTGTGTTTAAAGGATTTAAAGAAGGGACACCAGTGGAGCTCTAGAAGAAAGGAGTAGATTCCTCCCTATATTTCTTCAAAAATCAGCTTTAATTCATGAGCTACATGCTTAGATATATGGCAGATTACACTAGTACAAAGATTGTTTGAGACTGGGTGGGCTGAGGGACACATCACTATGCCTTATAACTGAAAGTGGATAGCTAGGCATAGAGTCCTCATGAAATGATACTTACCCAGTTATAAAGACAAATAAAGTCCCTGGTCTGCTTATGCTAATGAATGTATTTCTCATGGGGTACTTAGAATCGTGAAGCACTGGGCACTTAATTCTGACCTGCCACAAAGTAGTGCTGTGGAAGTGTGAACATAGAAAAAAGTAGGGTTTCATGGTTTCTCATAAGATTGATCCACCCTCACTTCTAAAATAATGAGCATGCTTCTCAGTTTTAATGTGGAGCATACCTCTGCAAGTTCTACAAGGTTAAAAGGCTTATAAACAACAGCGCATTAGCTTTTAACAGAACCCCTGATGGTTTTATACTCATGACTACAGTACTCACTAGCTCAGCAAGTCACATGAACAATAATGCTTCTAATGTTTCTGCCTTATACCCCTGGAAAATTCTCTATTTTATTACCATAAATTACACCAATCTTAAAAATCATGGTTGTGAAATGAACTACCAGAATAAAACAGATTTCATCAACAAAGAAAGCATTAAGCAAAGAGGAAAATAAATAAATAAAGCATTAAATGGGAGGCTTTCAAAGTTCATTTTCTTGTGCCTAATCAAAGCTAGAATCATACATGTTATCCTTAATAACAACAGACCTGAATTTTATTTTTCAGTGCAGAATTTTTTATTCACACATGAATCCAGTGATTACTTGGACTTCAGAAATAAATTTCAGCTGCTGAAATCAGTGCTATATCATGACAGCTTTATACCAAGGCTGGCTTCTGTTGAAATTTCTAAATGTAGCATACATCAGTGTCCATTACTTAGAGCAATGTCATTGTGTTCTACAAAAAAATCACCAGCTAATCAATCTTTGTAATAAGTAAATTAGGCTAAAAGTCATTTTGTGTCACTTTGACTTTTAACTATCTTCACACTGCAATATTAGGGATTCTACTTTTGCTGCAGGGAATGTTTCTCTTTTTATTTCCCATCTAAGGCTCACATTTTCCAATTTAGATTAGGCAAAAGAAAAGTCAGAGATAGAAAAGTATAATTGACTTAATTTGGTTTAATTAACTGCATAAGAAAAAAGCCAATTAATTAATGCATCTTAATGAATTGAATTATGAAATGCATTGGTCCCGATGGGAACAAATGATCCATGTAATGGGAGAAATGGGATAAAAAAGAAATAAAATATATTTTTTCTGGAATTTTAGGGTGACCAATTTAAAGCATCTGGAACGGCAGGTACTTTATATAAGCAGTCCAAAAGCTTGCAGATAAAATGTATTTGGCAAGTTAAGAGTTAATTCTAGCTCTTAAGATTCTCCAATAGGCCTCATCTACCAATCATTTCTGGTAATGATTGGCAGCCTTAATCCAGTTCTCAACCTATCTTTGGCAGTGGTTGTAAAAAGGTGGGCTTCAAAAACTAACTGAAATAAAGGAAGAAGGGACAGATACACATCTGTACATAAACCCCATTTCAGGAACGATAAGCATTGTACAGGTAAACCAACTTAGATATTATAGTAGATATACCTGATTATAAAGTAAGAGTATACATATACAGATTATGTACCATTACAACCCAAAAATCATATTCTCAAAAAATAAATAAATAAAAAAAGTGTTACCAATCTTTTAATTGTAATGCTTCATATTTTCTAGGGGCAATCAATTGAAGAGCTCAAATCACTCTAAGTTCAATGCAAACTTAAATAACAAGTTTCCTTCAAAACTCCTATGTGGTTCAGTGTATCAGTAGTAAAAGGAGATCTGTTCAGTTTTGGAATATAAATGAATTACCTTAGTGTTATTCTCTATTGTTCTTTGTTCACATAATCGTAGTCTACAAAAAATGTGGTTATGTTGATATCACATTTTCCATTTATTTTTCACTGCAACTTAATGTATTTTATTCATTTAACCCAGCAGAAATGATATGTTCACAGCATTCCCTCACTAACTTGATAAGAAATGCATTACTGGAAAATTACAAATCTTGCATTAACTCAGTTGTAAATATTAAACTTAATTGTTACTGGTAGCTAATAAAATTCATTTTGCCGCCACCATCATTTTCCTCAACATGGGGCTTTATGATTTAAAAATCTGCATCATATTGAAAGTTTAAAGGCTTTATTCCTAAGCAGTTTAGGGCTCTTAATGCTCAATTTTTGTGTAATTTCCATGTGAAAATTGTATTATACCTATAATACTATGTAAATGAAATGAAGCTGGTATTCAAGTACTTGGGTTGCATAGTGCTTGATGGAAGAGGGTGCACAAAATGAAAACAAGATTAAGAAACTGAATCAGCACATATACAGAATTGCTAATTCAGAGGTTGAGGGAAACTCAGAAAATCTCTAAAATGCTGGGTAAAATAAACACATGCCAGATAGAAACCTCTTATAAGACTAGAAGACAGAAATATTTAATATTTACAAGACAGACATGGGCAGTGCACAGAGTATAATGCTCCTAAGCAGACCATCCCCATAATTAATACTATAACTGCAACCCAACCTGTTCACCAAGAATAATAGGGCTTGAAAATAGGTTCATATAGACAATACAATCTATGAACTTCCCCCTGAAATGAGCTGAGATTTTTAAAAATACTTTCAGCTATGTGCCCATAATAAGAAACAAGTTTAACGTAGTTTCTCTGAAACTAGATGATAGAAGCAGTAGAGGATAAATGGATATAAAATCTTTAAAACTTTGCTTGCACAACATATTCCAGTCCCCTAGATTCTTTTTGAAATATTTATTGTTCCTCAATACTAAAACTGTATCAATGAAAAAGTGAAAAAGAAAAAAACATTTTGTTTTAAAGTGACAGTTCAGATGCAAGTCTGATCTGTGATGCTTGAGAGAATATCAGTGGCAGCCTGCATTGCTAGTTCTGACAAGAACAGCATCCCACTACCCATCAAGAAGTACACATACCAGAACTTAGTAACAGTGTGATCCTTTTACTGTGTACAGCTTGTCTTCCATACATCCTCCCGCTTGTTACTAATACACATGCTGTCACATCCAAAATTAGACAGTAGACTTTTCAGAGAAAGGACCAGTTCTTCGCTTTTGTTCTGTAAGGTTCCTTGGCATTGGGAAAGGGACCAAAAATAATGATTTGCCAACTATTTCTAGGATTTTTTTTAGTTAAAGGTTAGAATAAAATAGAGCTCTTAGCTTGATTGTTCTCATACTCTGCTTAAAGCAAAATAAAATATTTTAGATGCTAATAGTAATTAAAACAAATCACAGGAGATCCATTCTTTTTGTAGATTTGCTAGTCATTGAAAGAATTGAACAGCTCCTGGGCACTGAAGGGGCAGCTTTTTAAGGTACAGGTGGGAGGTAGGCACCAGTGAAAAATCTTCCGTACATGCCAAAAATAAGACAGTAAGTCTTAAAGGCCAGTTGGAGTTTCCCAAGCAAGGCTCTACAGTAGATGAAGAAGGCACATTCATATCATCACAAATATTTTATATGTGTTTATATGACAATTAAAGTAATTGCAGCTTGAAGGGATTGAGTATAGATGGTAAGAAGAGAAATTAGACCCTTTAAAGGGAGGATTTAGACCAGTTGGGGAGGATTGTGTTTTGGATTGAAAACTGGCAGCTTGCATCTGATGTTGATTAGACCTAATGAACCAGATTCGGACTGACTGGGGAGCTGGAGGTCGGAGACCATAAACATGGCTTTTAAGCACCTGGGGCCTATGCACCCCAAAGAACAGCTTATCTTTGACAAGACCCCGCTGAGTTTTGGGCAGCCTTCCAATCAATTCTAAAACATCAGCTATGCAATGGCAAGCAAGTGGGAGATACCGCTCAGGGGACACAAGGCAGGAGGAATCAAGGGAAGGCACTATCTCACCACTTGACCCAGACCTGTCATGGTGAGGAAAAACAAGCTCACTATTTTATAAAATAAAAATTTTAAACGTATGTCAGTAACATATTTTTTCAACCTATCCTGTTACAAAGTTTTGGCCGAATAAATCCCAAATGTGATAGAAGCCAGCCCAACTGATACTCTGATGACAGACTAGAAGGAAGGATATAAAAAAAAAAAAATCAACATGATAAAATACCTCTTCTGCCTGACATTTCCTACCATGTTGATGCACTGGAGTATTTTTTTAAGGAAAAAATAAAACACACTTTTTTTAATGTTTGAAGAAAACAACTCACTATTATTTTCAATAGCCATATTTCAGCCTTTTCTTCCTGTTCTGGGCCCAATCAATGACCTTTGTAGTGGATGACTGTCAACTTATCTGAATACCTGTAAAATTCATTGGTTTGTACTTCCTCTTTAATAAAAGAAAACTGACCAAGTCTAAAACACCTAGGTCCCTCTTAAAGCTAGCAACCATCAGTAGCTGGATTCTGCACCTCAAATTTTTAGAATCACTAAAAATAGTTCTCTGATCACACTTAATAGGCAACAATTTCTGACTGGCAATCACCAAGTCTGTGTAAGAAATATTGGAAAGTCAATTGGAAGCAGAAGGAACTCAACATCCGGAACTCAGCTGGATCCAGCTAACTATAGGCCCATCAGCCTGACTTCTATCCTGGGGAAGATCTTAGAAAAGTTTATTAAAGAGGCCATCCTTAATGGACTGGCTGACGCCAACATCTTAAGGGATAGCCAGCACGGGTTTGTTGCGGGTAGGTCTTGCTTGACCAATCTCATTTCCTTCTATGACCAGGTGACCTATCACCTGGACAAGGGAGAAGAGATTGATGTCATATATCTTTACTTCAAAAAAGCCTTCGATCTGGTTTCCCATGATCGCCTCTTGGAGAAACTGGCCAATTGTTGCCTTGGGTCCTCCATGATCCACTGGCTGGAAAATTGGCTCCATGGTCAGACCCAGAGGGTAGTGATTGATGGAAGTCACTCATCATGGTGTCCTGTGACCAGTGGGGTCCCCCAAGGCTCTGTCCTTGGACCCATACTGTTCAACATCTTCATTAACGATGTGGACACTGGAGTCAGAAGCGGACTGGCCAAGTTGGCTGATGACACCAAACTTTGGGGCAAAGCATCCACACCAGAAGACAGGCGGGTGATCCAGGCTGACCTGGACAGGCTCAGCAAGTGGGCGGATGAGAATCTGATGGTGTTCAACGCCAATAAATGCAAGGTTCTCCACCTTGGGAAGAAAAACCCTCAGCATCCTTATAGGCTCGGCAGTGCTATATTGGCTAACACTATGCAAGAAAGAGACTTGGGGGTCATCATTGACCACAAGATGAACATAAGCCTGCAGTGCGATGCTGTGGCTAGTAAAGCGACCAAAACGCTGGCTTGCATCCATAGATACTTCTCAAGCAAATCCCGGGATGTCATTCTCCCCTTGTACTCGGCCTTAGTGAGGCCGCAGCTGGAGTACTGCGTCCAGTTTTGGGCTCCACAATTCAAAAAGGATGTGGAGAAGCTTGAGAGAGTCCAGAGAAGAGCCACGCACATGATCAGAGGTCAGGGAAGCAGACCCTACGATGACAGGCTGAGAGCCCTGGGGATTTTTAGCCTGGAAAAGCGCAGGCTCAGGGGTGATCTGATGGCCACCTACAAGTTTATCAGGGGTGATCACCAGTATCTGGGGGAACGTTTGTTCACCAGAGCGCCCCAAGGGATGACGAGGTCGAATGGTCACAAACTACTACAAGATCATTTCAGGCTGGACATAAGGAAGAACTTCTTTACTGTCCGAACCCCCAAGGTCTGGAACAGCCTGCCACCGGAGGTGGTTCAAGCGCCTTCATTGAACACCTTCAAGATGAAACTGGATGCTTATCTTGCTGGGATCCTATGACCCCAGCTGACTTCCTGCCCTTTGGGCAGGGGGCTGGACTCGATGATCTTTCGAGGTCCCTTGCAGCCCTAATATCTATGAAAAACATATACTTGGAAAAACACAGCAACAATGTTTCTATAGCAGTGATTTTCAACTAGGGTGTCATGGCGCTCTGGGGTACTGTGAGATACTTTGAATGGTGCTACTAAGTATGAGGAGATGAAGAGAATCAATCTTGTTACTTCTTGGCCAATACCCTATCCCCACTGCCCACTCCCTCTGAAAAAAAAGGATGCAGTGAAATATATAAATTAGTTTTGAAATTGAGTGTCACAAAAGTTATGGAGGGATTCCTCAAGCCAATGAGAAGTGTCTTGAGTCCAAAAAAATGAGAATGATTAACTATATGAATGATAAATAAAATATCAGGATATTTGCAATTGCCTGTTAACTCAGCTCTCCGCTTCGTATGAATATCTAACAAGCAAATGTCCTTTCATCTTTCTGCAATACCCATGATTTGGTGTTAGTGGCAATGTAGTCCCAGAATCCTAAGATGAACTAAGGTAAACCCAGTCCAATCCTTTTGGAAGTACTTTCTGACCTGGTCATGAGGTTCCAATACCAAACCCAGCCATGATGATTTCAGCTTTATTTAGTGGTTGGGAGGAAATAATAATTATAAGTAAAAAACAAACAAACTTCACACTAGTTGATTTAGTCTTACTGCTGTTCTCTACAGATTCAACAAAAAGGAAACCAGAAGTACATAAGATTCTTTGCTAGTCAGTTTGCACTTATGCAAATTAATCAGTTTTGCAATTAAGGTCACTTGAAAATGGTCAAGTACAGAATTCTGGATACTTCTGCCTGTAAATAAATAGATGGCGCCAGAAAGGCCCTTCCCTTCTGTAGCACAGAGAAAATGTCTTATGCAAATCAACTACATGGCTGTTCTCCCTCTACTTACCAATAGATAGAAGTTGAAAGCTCTTTATTGCTCCAGGTCAAGTGATTTACACTTCTTGATGCAGAACTTTTTTAAAACCATATTTTGTTTCTGTATGGTTCTAGTTCTTATTGCTTTTTAGATCAAATAAGATTTCCATTGAGACTGCTACAGTGGTGTCATTACCAAATATCTGTCTAGCCCCTCTGAAACCATCCACAAGTACTTTTGTAAGTTTGGTGAATCTACAGCATTGCTTGTTGTATTAACTGCATTGCATATAATTTGTAATGCATATAAATCAAATTGTTATCAAGATCCATGCTGTACCAAATACAAAATTTGACAGGCTTATGTTAGTTAGATTGTGGTATACTGGTATACAGCTCTAGCCAAACTGTATTCAATTCAAAACTTACGTGAGAAGTGGAAAAATGTGGGAATCCTTACCTTCCACTTGATCTTGAGACCAGGTCAATCTCATGGCATGTTATAATATTTCAGAGGCTACTTAAGATAGTTCTGGTTGCTTATATCCTTCAGCTTCCATTATGCTACACTTGTTTGGTGCACCTTACTTTCATTATGTACCTTATGTTGGGAGGTGTTGTACAGAAGTTGAATAAAGCCAGCTAAATCAGCATCCATGCTACCAAGAAATTCCTTCATTTCAAGGTATTCTTCATGTGATGACAGTCACTGCTGGTCTCTGAGATAAGTGCTTATGTGAATCCACAACTACCAAAGCTCTTTCTCAGTTCCTCACTTATAAAGGAATTTGTGAACTAGTAGACTGAACTATCAGCTACTGGGGATGTGCCTTTTATTTACCCCACTGCTTAATTTGGGAGGGATGAGTGTCCTCAATGTAGAAGCAGGCGAGATTCTTCAAGTAGATGTAACATCTTTCATTAAACTGCCTGCCTATGTCTTTAGACCAACATCGATACAAAAAAACCCTTCAATATATAATGCTTTTTAGAAAATCTTGAACATATCACTATGTTTTTTCCTCACTAGTGTGTGCAGCTTTATAGCAATCATCTCTTGAAAACACATTTATTATCTTTAGTAACTAGTCACTAATAGATATGAAGTACACACAGATTAAACTAAATGAGACTGATGGACAGCATTAAAGATAGACAAAGACCACTAGTCATCTTGACAGTATTCACACATACCACCACCTTCTTTTTAGAT
The DNA here is from genome assembly GCF_030867095.1 of Alligator mississippiensis. NCBI lineage: Eukaryota > Metazoa > Chordata > Crocodylia > Alligatoridae > Alligator > Alligator mississippiensis. The sequence continues at coordinate 89,086,989 of NC_081824.1, forward strand.
ACTTAGGCATGTAATGTCTATAGCTTAGAAAATAATGCTATCCAGACAACTGTAATGTATTGTGACTAATCAGATATATTTAGTGATCATGTCTGCGTTAGGGCAATTTCGATGCCTGCCACTTTAAGGGGCTTGAGCAGGCGGTGGAGCAGCCGGTATATGTGGCCCAATTAGATGTTCACATGACTGAAAGGGGGTCACTGGATTGGAGGAAGGCTGGGCAGCCTCCGTATAAATACAGGCCCTAGCACCAGAGCTGGCAGTTACATCTAGGGAGCCAGAGGAACAACACTCATCCTGCAGCTCCCAGAACACATGGAAGTTAGGGTAGGAACTATGGGGATGGAGGAGGTTCCTGGTCCTGGGTACGAGCTGAAACTGAACCCTGCTGGGGCTGGATGGTGTGGTGGGGCTGCATATGGTGGGGCAGTCTCCAGGAAATGCCACACCCGTGCCTCCCCAGTGAAAGGTGAGGATGAGGTGCTGGAAAGCCTCAGCCCCCACAGCCTGATGGGTAGCCCCATAGAGGGGAAAAGCTTGGGGCCCAGGCACATCAACAGATACCTGAGGCCTGAGTGGACCACAGGTTGAGTTTGAGAAACCCAAGACCAGAGAGGGCCAGGGGTCAGAATCAGCATCGAATATGGGATGGTAGACCCGATGTCCATTTGTAGAGTAGGGTCTGAATTGGGCAGCCTGAAGGTCTGTGAGGAGTCAGGACCAAGAGTGAAAGAGATGAAGCCTTGTGGACTGTATAGAGTAGGGAGCCTGGGTGATCCAGAAGGGCTATACAGAGTAGGGCAGTGAGACTGAGGCCTGAGAAAGGGGCAGAGTGAGTGTGGCTCTGCTAGGGGTAGTATGAGAAGCTCAGCATGGGACTGAGTTGAACCCAGTAAGGGGCCAAGAGAATTGTCACCAATATAATTGTCACCAGTATGTGATGCCATCTGTGAGGCATGGGACATGGTGTAGGAGTGGTTTGGAGCCATGTATTATGCCGTTGGCATTGGGGCATTAAATGGGCAGCCTCCTGCCTATGAACTGCTTTTTAGGTACAACAAAGATGTGGCAGGTGAATCAGGTGGATGAACTGCCCTAGACAGATGGGTGGGCGGATGTGACTGGCCTCAAGATGGCCCCCCTGTCACAATGTCATTCTTCTTAACATTAGCAGATCTCTTGCTTAGTAATACATCATCCAGGTGTTTTTGACCTTACCCACAATATCATGACTTTTCTACCATGACTCAGATACATCAACTTTCTATAACCTCACCATGCTAAACGGATGTTGAGTTCTTGCTTTCCCATATTTTTGGTATTTCATAACCAGAACAAGGCATAGGAGAAAACTGATTTTAAAACCAAATGAATCTATGTGTATATTTATCATTTCAACAGTATTAGCATGCCATAAAAATGGCCTAGGTCATCTAAACTTCATGACACCCTAGCCAGGTCCTGTGTCTGTACGAGTCTCTCTCTTTGCTTCTTTCAACTTTCTTGCAAGATGTATATCCTTTAATTTATCACACGTTTACCCCCTATCTTTCTCAGTTATTTAAAACCGTATTTAGGTGCTGCTTCACCACAAGTCGAAGCTGAATAGGTTGGTGTGCTACTCTGGGCTGCATCCACATAAGCAGGGGCATGTGTTTGCAGCAGAACAAATAGTAATGGCACACATTTGTGCCACTACTTTATGCTGCATATGGTTTGCAGCAGGACACATTGTCATGCTGTTCCTCTTCCCTAGCCTAAGTCTGCCTGCTCCCCTGTCTCCATGCTCTATGAAGCCCATGTGCTGAGTCATCCTGTGCCCCAGTCAGCCACTCCCCAGTTGGCTGTGGTGCAGTGTGCATCAAGATAGGGGAGCAGGAAACCCTGGGCTAGCTGCTTCCTTGTCTCTGTGTGCCTCAATATGAGGGCTCTACTGCAGAGTCCCCACGTTGAAGTATGCAGAGACAGGGAAGCAGCCAGTCCAGAGCTGCCTTCTCTTGCATATCGAGTCACATTGTACCCCTAGGCTGCCAGTGCAAGCTCCCCTTTCTCTGCATTTGTCCCAGCAGATGGCACTCTGACATTCTTTGTGCTACATTTTTCTTTCTATTTGCTACCAGAAAATCAGCTCATAGTTTCACGTGCAACACTGCTCATGGTTTAACATGCATGGCTTAAACATCACATGGTTGAACATGCAAAACATGCAGTTTGTGGCTCCAAAAAAACATTTGCATAGCCACAAATCTCACATGCTTGTACATCTGGATCCGGGCCCAAAGAGCAAGCCAGAGTAATTAAGTCTAAAATAATCTGCTATTATTTTTAATGATCTTTTAATGTTTAAAAAGTCACTACTAGCCTGTTATTAGAATATATTTCCTCCTTCCAAACTTAGGGAGGCAGGCTGGGCTACTCAAACTAACTGGAAAATAACAAAGTTCAGTTGAAGCCTAGAGAGCCCAACAGGCTGTTTAAAGTATACCAGTTTCTTATAGCCAACAGCACAGAAGGAGCATTTCATCCAGCCACCTTTGACTTCCTAGCACAAACAGCCAGGTACCTACTTATTGCTCTACAACTGCATGCCCAAAGCAAATTGCACCTCTAGAGCAGTAATGAAATGTGTAAATCTGTGTGCTACCAAACTCCTCGGGTGAAATATAAATCCCCATAAACCATGCAGAAACACAGTTCTTGTGATAGATCCAGATTCAGTCTAAGCTGAAAGAACCATTCAGAAAAGTACATATGCCTTCTATTTGCAAAGAAAACTGTCTTTAATGTTATTATATACAGGTAAGAAATTTTTCAGAACCACGTGGTAAGAATAATTAGAGAGCAAACAAATAGAACCAATGTTTGCGCTAAAGAAAATTGAGTGACTACATTGTACACTTTTGCTCAAATACCAAAATGATCTTGAAGTTTTGTGACTAACTCCACAGGCTGGTGAAAAGTAGAACAAAAATCATCATATTCCTGTGCAAGAAAAGTACTTTGTGCCTCTGATTCAGTTTTGAGGTCTTCTCAATAGGTTACCTACATATACAGTAGCTCAAGTAATTCAATTATCAGTGCCTTGCATGGCTCATGCAATTCATGGATACTGTGCTGAAAAACAGACCAGCATTCGCTATATTCCAAGGACATATCATCAAAAGAAAGGCACAAGCTATGATATGGCCATATTCCCTAATGAATTAGGAATCATTAACTCTACTCATGTAGCTATTGTGTCAGCTGTAGACAATGAAGAAATCTGTTGAAACAGAAACTATTTTCATAACATGAATATGCAAATGCAAAAATATTATAACAAAAGAAGTTTCAAATTACCTGGGTTCTAGCTACAATCTTTTTATTGCCACAAGTTAGAAGTGAGACAGCATCATAAATATTGGTAACAGATATTCCATAAGGTGTTTACTTAGAAATTCCAGCACTTGGCGAAGTCTGAGAGTTGTTCTCTTGAGGCTTGCCTATACAGAGAAATAAAGTAGAATGAGGTGTTCTGCAAAAGTTTATTCTCAAATAAAATGTGGCCATGTCTAGGGCACAACCTGAATGTGCCTGATAGTGGTGCACTGCGCTACCCCATATGTGCTACCTCCAGGTCCCCAAATCACAAGAATAGCCATATCTACATGATAAGAGAGTAAGTTATTTAGTTCTGCTGAATGACAGTGCCAATTAGTCTACCCCAAGCATTACAAGACATAGACAACACCATAGGTAGAATAATTCATTTTTTCTTCTGTTTCAATAGAAAAAGAAAACCTGAGTGGGTTGGTAGATTTTCTCAAAAGGGAAGAGACATTTACCTTGAGACATCCATATTGTTTTATTTATAGACCTCATGTCTTCAGTTGTGCCTAATTATGTGAGAGACTCCTAAGGGTGATTATGAGCTGTTTGGAGCTGCAACTATCAGTTTGCTGATGATATTGAACTATAGTAGGTCAAACTCAACCCTATCATAAGTGGTTACAACCCTGTAACAGCAGAGTTACACTAAGGCAAAATAAGTTTATTTTTCTTCTTAGACGCAAAGGTGAAACAGGGTGAATACTTGTACCTACAGCAAACAAAGTCATGCCTAAGTTCTGGGAATCTTAGTACATTTGCAATGCATTCAGTTGCTCAACAACTTGTGCCCATTTTTTTTGTTTGTTTGTTTAACAGGATCTAATTCAGCAGAATGTAAATCTAGAGGAGCTCCCCTTAACTGCACCATAACCTAAATTAATCTTTTGTCCATATAGTTATTTTTTTTTTCATTTAGATCCTAGTTGGAGAAAGGCACATCTCTCAGAGTTACTGTCCTTCTCAAAGAAAAAAAAAATATTCTGAAAACTCTCAGTGGGCAATAGGTAATAGACTCCTTGATCTGAAATACAACAGAGGAGAAGGAAGAAAATTTGGGCTGGTTTCCTCTTAATGCTCAATTCCAGTCCCATTCAGTACTCTTTAACTTTCCTCTTTAACTTTAACTTCTCTTTGACTTTCCTCTGGTCACTATGGACAATATATAGAAAGTGAGTTCCTGTGATTAACATTATTTAGAACTTCTGTAGACAATGTATGAACATCTATTGAAGAATAAACTGTAAAGAGCAGAAATAGTTTCCTTAAAAGTCTCTAAAGAAAGAGAAAATCTGATGACATCATTTGATTTTGTCATCAAAGCTATTCTGAGTAATTTCATGAATGAAATCTATGTTCAGTGCACTTACAAAAAAAGCTAGACCTTTAATTACTCTAGATTATGACAAGTAGAGCATAGAAATATGATGAGCATCAATAAAAAAATGACTTTCTTGTCCTTGTTCCATTTGCTTTCCTGGAAATTACATCTCTTGAGATTTGTGTTGGGAAATCAAGACTATGAGTGATTAGACACTATAGAATAGGTTCTGGGTATGTGACAGAGAGTGGATCTGCATTTGGCATTAAAAAGCTATTGGATAAAATTCATAAACAGAAGCACCAAGATCAGGAGCCATAATGCAGGCCTCATTCCATGTCAGGGAAGTGCTCTTTTCACTGGGCTACATAATGAAGATCCTTCTTCCGTATTACTCCTCTTTTGGGCCTACACTCATACACTCACGGCTACCCAGTAGGTCATTTTCTACAAGAGGGATGGAAGTTACTTTCAGTCCAACCCATTGTTTGGTGCTTAGGATAACTTTTTTTCCTGGGAAGTAGGATTCCACGTTTTTTGCTTATTAGCTCCATTTTCCTAAAATCTATCATCAAAATTCTCTATGAAAATTTAGTTATTGCAGTAACAATAATATTGCTTTGTTTTTCTCAGGGAGTAAATTCAAGCTTTACCTTGAATTCCTAAGTAGAGTTAGCAGTGTTGCTTAGTCCTGCTTCTATTAGTATCATAACACACACACATATACCCCAAATAATTTAGCTCAACAGTGAATCTGTATTCAGCAGAAGCACAGAGGACAGCGACAACATTTCTCATGAACTCTAAAGGGGCTGATCCCCGAAGGTCAACACTGCAGTTCCAAGTTTTACAATGTAGACTCTGACAAACTCATACTTTTATTTTTTTTTTTTGGCACATTGTTATTTTATTAAGCCCACGGGATCAATTTTGGCTCATGGCTACACAAGGCAATGTGCCATAGAATTGACTGAGTAAAGTAAGGTTTTCACTTTATGTATACTGGGTTATATTTTAGCTCTTAATCTTTACTAATTGACTTAATCTCATTCCCTTTACCTTGTGAAAGAAATAATACATGAATTTCATTGTAACAATAATAATTACTTGTACAACAAAATAAATTTCCACATAATATGGTTATTCTGACAACAAGAAAGAGGCATTTTTACTAGTAATTACTTGGAAATATATATATATATATATATATATATATACATATATATATATTCTTAATTTTCAAGATTCTTATTTTTTTCACTCTAATAGTCTTTTATGAGTTTTAGGTTCCGCTTTCCAACAGTACATTGATTAGGGTTTTATATTTAATTAAAAAGTGCCTGATGTTTATGTCAGATTACATTGACTGGCTTCATCAAACCTATTTTAGTCGTTAGTGGTGTCTCATTTTAAGTCAGCTTAATGCTTGACTTTTTAAATAAGGGCACTAATCAACTCTCCTGGAGAAACAAGATGTTAGCTGATTCAATTTTTTCAGCTTTCAAAACAGAGTAAATATGAGCCTGAAATGATCTATTCTAGTAGCAAATTATGCTGGCAATTTCCCTTGAGAGACAGCTGACAGGTGCCAATCAGATCTGCAAAATGTTGTTTTTGTTTGGCTGCTCAGGATTGTATCTCTTGGGAATTCACAACAACTAGAGAGAACATTAACTTTGACACATCAAATTACTAATTTTCCTCTACTTTACAGCAAAGATTTTACAAAAAAAAACAAAAAACAAAACAAAAAAAAAAACAGAAAAGAAAAGAGAGAACAATACCAAACAAGTAGTGTTTCAAAGAATTAAACATTTTCCAATATCCTGTTAGGATGCAATGGCTTTGTTTGTACTTAATTCTAGAGCACTGATAGTTTAGGTTGAGACAGAATGAAAAATATTATGGGCAGATATATATTTTATATTTGGTAAACCCACACTGCAATTTATATTTAGCTTTATTGACATCTGGGATAACACAATTAAAAAAAACAAAGATGGAAAAAGAAAAGGTTCACTTCTTTTGTCTACTGTTCTACCAAAAAAGAAAAAAAAAGTGTTAGTGGGAAGTAAACTTATTCAGGAAAATGAAATATTATAAGTATTCTGTAATATCGATTTTGAGGGTGGAAACATTCATCCTGAGAACAGGTCATGCTCAGTTAAAATAACACACATTACTGTGATAATCAGAGTTCTTGTACTGTTTACTGCTGTGGCCATGTTCTACCATCTTTACATTAAGTGGGACACTGTGCTGAGGTCCATTATTTTGGCAGGACACATCTGAAATAAGGCAATATACATTTTGAGTAAAGATGTGTGATCAGGCACTGGATCAGTAACACTTCAGTACCAACACTTGATATAATCTTTATAGGATCATCTAACAAATGCCTGCTTTCTCTTCCTTTGAGCCCTCCCTTCTTCTTCATTATTAATATTCTTTGCTTTCTCCTGCTCTTGGATTGTCATCCTCTGGTTTTGCTCATATTTGTTTTATTTCAGCTCCTCAGGATAGGAACTGTGTCTTTGTTTCCATACAGCACCATTTAAAAATAATAGAAAATAAAGGGAATGATATTCAAAGATTCAGACTTTTATTGATGTTTATTTGGGATTAAATGCCTACCTAATATTTGAAAATCTCCCTCATATGTATTGTAGTAGTTATATCCAATCCTAACCAACCTGCTTGCTGCAATTTCAGAAAATGTGTGAATAATAGGGTTTTTTTTTACCTTGTTCTTTTACCTTCTTTTTGTGTTGTGTGTTCAGTTCACTGAGTCAGGAGCCACTTTAATGAAGTGGTTTCTTTATACCAACAGCACTCAGCCATGAGAATCCTTTCCCCACTCTCTTTAAAACACCACCCATCTCTGGCTATATGTAAAAGGGGTATCCTGAAGGGCAGCTGAGTTACAGCCTACCCCTTAAAGATATACAATCCTCACATAGTGACAGTGGAAATACATCAAGGGATAACACTCTTTCAGTAGCAGCTTTACAGTGTCATTCTGTGGTTGCTGAACATTGGCTCTTCACATGGGGTGGGACAGAACCTTGCACCTACTGAATGACCATATCAGACTAAATGCAGTATATTATGATCCCTAGGTTCACTGAAATGGCACTAAGATCATGATATCTCCTAATCTCACAATATAAAGAGGAAGGGCATTTCTCCTTGCCTAGGTGACATTTAGTCATCTGAGGAAAATTGTAAAGGGGCTATATTGTCAGAAACCATTTTATATATCACTGTGCCAGACCCTCATCTGAGTGTGGAAGAAGCAAGGAGCATCATGACTCATAAAACTAAGGGGGGGACGGGGGGAGATAATTCATCTCAATCACACCGTAAAATCAATAGACAGGAACTGAAAACTTGTCCCCACTCTGTTTTAAATATTATATCTACATTTAATTGTTTTAAATATTATATCTACATTTCCAGATGTTGTATGAATTGCATAAGAGATTCAACAAGGCTTGAAGACTATATTGTCCCAGTGGAGTGAAAGAGTGACCTACAAAGTAGGAATAATGAAAATAAAGCACAGAACTCATCCAGATATTCCCATCTTCATACTCCAGCTGTGATACAGGTACTCACTGAATCAAACTGTATACATTTTACCATCAGACATCAGACTGATGTTTCTTGTGCCTGTGTTTGTGAACAGAACCCATGTCACTCTGAGGTTTAGGTAAAACAAACAACTGTATGCATTTTCTGCTGCATAGTGACACATCAATATAATTTTCTAATTTAGGGGAAAATCAAATAGTAGGTGTCGGGAGATAACAAAACCAAACACTTCAACAATATGAGAATGAGCAGAAAGTCCCAAAGAAAGAAGTTTCTGTACATTCCCTTTTTATTCCAACTTCAGTTATAGAATTAATAAGTAAAGCATATTATCTGAAAGGAGACATTAACCTTTCCCTTTTACCTTGCCAAATGAAAACATACTTATCAAGAAACACTCTCTAATCCTTCATACCTGATACCCTTATGTGCTGCATACAGGCTTTCATTGAACTCTGTATCTTTTTAGCCATATCATCATTCCTGAACTTGAAAATTCTTGGCATAAATCATTGAAAGGATGACATTATTTACATCTGTGCTGACATCTTTGAAGAGGCTACTTAACAAGTGGACTTTGACTTGCTTTTCAATCTAACTTCTGGGGTGTTTTATAAGAATGCAAAGTGACTTTCATCTTGAGATAAGTGAAACAAGTAAATGCCACATGACCATTGATATTACAACTAAATATGTTTGGTGTTTTAGAGAAGGCCACAGCACTTAAATGCTATACAAGGTAGACATGAATGTCTGAACAGTAAACTGAAGATATTGAAAACAGCTGTGCCTTGAAATCAGGTTAGGCAACTAAAATATTTAACATAGCTTCAAGAGGAAAAGGTTCAGTGATTGATTCCACATACAACATGGAAAGTTTGAGCTGACACTACAAGGTTCCCAGCCAAGCTTGCCATTAGGCTCCAACCTCCTCACTTTCACTTTCAGGATCTCTGGGTCCTGCCCCCTCACCGCTATCTTGTCTGCCATGACTTGACATTATAGGTTCTTCAGGAGGCTGCCCCAGGAAGCAGTTGCAGGCTTTGGGGTAGGTCCCTGTCTGAACTCAGGCCCTTCAGGGTTTGGCTCACTTTTACTCTGTCTGGGTCCTGCAGCCTGTGGTCCACCACACAAGGACCCTAAATTATTGAATCCTAGCTCAAGCTGAGTCCTCTGTGGGCTGTGGGCCATTTAGCGCCTAGGTCCCCTTTGCTGGAGTGGAGTTTACATTCCCCCACAGTCTTGCTACCAGATACTCAGTCCCCTGACATGCCTCAGTCTTCCCTGTTGCAATGTATTTGGGCTTGTGCCCACATGTAACACCCCAGAGTGCAAGCCCCCTAGGAGTGCTCTAAACTGAATGCCTCTGTTGATCCCTATTGGCCCCCAATCCAGCCCTTAGAGCCATTCCAGTCCTTCAGTTCAAACATAAATCAAAGTATGAGTATCTTGTCCCAAGCACAAGGCTTTTCAATCACAATCTTCCCTCTCAGGGTTAATTCTCATCCCAGGGTAACACAAATGCAAAAAGGTACAAATTATGTATCAAATGTCACTTGCAGTATAGGGTCTCTTCAGCCCTTCTGTGGTGCACAGTCCTTTCCTTCAGACATTCCTTGCCTCTAGGCTGTCCTTTCTTTCATGCAGTCCAGACTGGCTTTCCCCCAGAGCTCTGCCTCTGGCAGTTCATACAGTCAGACTGCCTCTTCTGGGCTAAGCTTTTGAGCTTCTCTCTGGGTTACCTGACCCTCAACTTCTGCCCCAGGCCTACCATTCACTTTCTATATACTGTCTGTGGTAGGTGGCCATCTAATTTAGGTCCCTGTTACCATTAAGTCTGCTCAAAGAGGCTGGGCTGGCCAGTGGGCCCTGGGCTCCCTCCCCCTTCTAAATAATGAGGCAGGGTCCCTATTACTGTACATAGCAATGTTTCCTTTTGAACTACAGTGTGTCTATTGACACATTAACAATATGCTTAGTAGGATTCCACAAGCATTATGATTTTTTTAAGTGTGATCTTTTGACTAAAAATAGATAGGGTTCAACTGGTGCTGCAGGAGAGATCAAATAATTTTGTAAGCAGTAAATGTTACAAGTAGGCAAGCCTTATTCACGTTTTTGTAATACTTAAGATCTCTTGAAGTTAAAGTTCTACAGGAACTAGGAAGATGTAGTGGCAAACTGAGACATGGTGTAACTTTACATATTGAGAAGCAGTTTTGTAAATAAAAGCCTACAGTGGTAAGAAAGACGGTATGGTATACAGCAAAACCTAACACTTGAACTTACATTGATTTAAATGTAATCTAGGCCAAAAGATACACCATTGTCTGTATTTGTCTCTTGCTTTATACAACACTGAACATCTTCCTGGTGTTCACAAAATAATAATTTTACAAGTAAATAAACATGATATAGCTTATTTATTTTGCACTTATTGATTGCTCTATCATAAAGGACACCATCTTTTCAATTAAGGTAAGTATAAGCATTCCATAAGTTAGGGACATGTAAATGTCCCAGTGTGCAAGTGTTCACAGGGTTTAGGTCATCATAAAAAATGACAAGCCTGATCAAAAGTTAGTTCATGTCAGAGATTAACTCACTTTAGATTGGCTAGGGGTTGACCTGATCTAGTAAGAGTTAACCCAGGCTAGTGAACACTTGCACATATTCACAACAGCCCCAGCACTTAGATAGCTCAGGTGTTTTACCCAACCCTGACACTCTCTGACCCTAACTGGGCTATTTTTACCCCTCTTATTTCTCCTGCCCCCATACTGGATAGCCCCTCTCTCCAGAAACATCCCTCCCACCTAATTCTACCAAGAACATTTACTTGCCTTTGGTGGCTCTCCCCTGCTTTACTTGCCTTTGGATGCCTGAACCTCCTCCTGGCAATCAGTGAATACTTGCATACAGGGATCCCAACTCAGGTCTTTGCTGCCTAAACTAAGCTGCCTAAACCTGAGCCAGGTCCCAGGATGCTTGTCATCACACTGAGTCTGCAGATTTTAGCATGTAAATGTTGTAGTATATTCAATGCTACCATTTTCATTGGTAGCACAGAACACTATATGGGTTGACTAGAAAGTAAAATTAACCTCCAAGTTGTGCAGTGTATGAATGCCTTCAGTGACTTGCTCAAGATCCTACAGAAAGCCTGTTCCAGAACTGGGACTTGCATATGTCTCCGGCATATGTCTTCATCTCATACTAGATAACCATCTCTCTCCATAAAAGCCAGACAATGACTCTAAAGGTCATACCAACTCAAGAGGATGAGGATACTCAACAAGGAGTAGTTCCTGAAACAAGTATGCCTCTGATGACAAAATAAAGAGAGAGAAGGTATGTTGAGAGTATTGGAAGGAAAATTTTAAGGAATTGGAACAGCTAAATATTCAGTAATACAGCCTAGGTCTTCCCCAATCTACTGTTCAGAGTGAAAAAAGAGTCGGGTACTTCCTCTTCCCTGACCCTTCTGAAATAAGTACTGCATTTACATAAATCCAAGACAACTTCAATTTTAAAACAACTAGACAATAATATAAAAATACATGATAAAAACATATATATCATTTTCCATGTATAGAATATAAGTATTAGGGGGTTGTCTTAAATTCATCCTCCAGAGCAGGGCTGGAGCTGGTGCCATGATAGAAGGTAAGCAACAATAGGCGGGGGAGGAAAGGGGCAAAGGGGAGGTTGCAGGGGGGGGGCAGGTGACAAGGGAGGTAGTTGGGTGAGACTGACTCTAACACTGAGCCCAGGTTGGGGCAGGAGCCAAATCTGCAGCAGCTACCTCCCCCTGTCCCACTTGTGCTTGAATCTAAGACTATGGACCCCCAATGTTGAGGGGGGGGTGGAGAATCTTGTCTTTGATTTATGTAAATACTGTACTTCTGATGTAGGTGCTAAACTGACTCCCACGTATTTAAGGGAAAATGAGCAACAGTTCTATTTGACTCTTGTCATAAAACACACAGGGAGGAAGGTCTCTTATGCTTTTCCTACTTCACCAAGCATTTTCTAAGTGTTGAATATGTTCATACATGACATGTTGTAAATTGGATTCCAAAGAAAATAAAAGTAGCAGATTTAGAAAAGGGTATTTCTAACTAGAGCAGTAAAATTGGGCTCTAGGTCAGTGCTGTATTCTAGAGTGGCCACAGTTACTAGTCTTGAAAGGATGAGAGTAGTTAAATAGAAAGGGTATGTTTTTTTTGTCAGTGCAAAAGTGCCCCAGAGAGATGTACCTTCCTTTAAAAAAGGCTCATAATCACAATGTTTACCCAAATCCAAGATGACTTTGAATTTAAGACAACATGTCAATAATGAAATTATATACATGGAAAATTATAAACGTATTACAACTATCCATATATAGAAACTATTTAGTGGAAGATTATCTTAAATTCATCCCCTCATTGCTGTGGTGGGAAAAGCAGCAGCGGGAATTGAGGGGCCAGACCCCCATCCCTTGTCTCTTGCTACTTGCCCCCTTTAAGCCTATCACTTCCCCGCTGCCCGCTGTGACTGTGCCTGTCTCCCCCTAAAGTGTCATAATATGGCTCTAGTTTTGAGAATTTCCCAATAATTCAAAACAGATGAATTTAGAGGGGGGAGAGGGAGAATTTGTGATTAGGAATGCTTTAAATGCAGCTAAACATATGATAAATTCTCTAATAATGAAATTAAGAAAGAAAAAGCCCTCTAAATATCCTCTGCCCAGGGAAATCACAGACATCTTTAATTTAAGAAGGAAAATTAGCATATGTAGAGAATTTTGATATTATAGTTGTAGTAGAAAAGATTTTTTTAAATCAAGAGATTATAATGGGTACCAATGCTTAAGCTTCAGGGTAAAGCCTATCCCTTAATTAATGGGATCAGCAAGAAAATTTTTGTGATTTTTTTTTCATAATTGCTGGATGTTTATTTTTAATACTTTTAAAATAAAACCTCTGGTACTGTTCACTAGGGCTGTGTAAAATACCTGTGTTTCATTTTGGTTACGGATTTGGCATTTCAATGGGACAGTAATTCAAATTGCTGTTTCATTTTGTTTCAGATGAAACTGTTTCAAGTTTTGATGCTGTTTCAACTCTGTTTCGGTGTTTCAGCCATAGGCTATAATAGGGAATAACTAAAATGACTATAACTTTGTCATTTCTTGCCTGCTTCTGAAGAACATTGCAGACGTGGTAGCTCCTGTTGAGGCCATGAAACCTGCCAAGTTTCAAGGAGATAGGTTCAGGGGTTTCTGGAAAAGTGCACCTCAGGGTGCTGACAAGCAAAACTAATGATGTGTGACTTTGTGTGTGTGTGTGTTAAGGTGGAGCAGGGTGAAAACAGCAGGCATGGTAGCCCCTGCTGAGGCCATGAAGTCTTCCAAGGTTCAAAGAGATAGGTTCAGGGGAAACTGCACTTTGTCACAGAGTAGGGTACCTAGAGATGGCTGCGATACCACTACGGCCCTGTGGCTGTGCCTCCTCTGCCCTGTGGGCACCTTCTCTTCTCTCCTGCCACCACACCTTGTTGGAAAAGATATTAGATAGGGAGACTGCCTTTGGGCTTCGTCTCAGTCATGGTCCTGATGGACCCCACTAAACCCTGTAGATTATTGGACCCCTTGCTGGGACCCACTCTAAGTAGGTGCCTCAAGGGAACACACTAAGCCTTATGGACTAGATTTGTGGTTCCAACTACCCCTTACCATTCCCCATGCCTCACAGATAGTATGTCGATATTGTCCCTGTAATGGGGTCTTGGTCTCACACTACCTTCTATTTTTGCTGGGTTCTCTATGCCCCTGTCACTGAGCCCTCACTGGCACTGGGGCCTCTACATGGCACGGTAGTGTGCCCCAATGAGGCCTCCTTCTCTACAGCCTCAGGGTGGTCCACCACTTTAAATAACAAAAAGTAAGCAGCACAGTAGCACTAACATCTCAGGCAGCCAAACTATCACAGAGCCTTTCTTTCCTTTCATATAGGAGCTTCTTCTCCAGCAGCTGCCAGAGAACTCTCCCTGCCAGACCCAGCCCTGGGGCTTAGATGTGCCTAGGACCCTGCCTCCTTCTGGTCAGCTGACTGGGGCAGGTGCTAGGGGTGTAGGTTGTAGCCGTGTTGGTCTAAGGACATGGCAGACAATGTTCTTTGGGTCAATCTGATATCTTTTAGTAAACCAATTGAATAGTTGGAGAAATATATCTTAGCAAGCTTTCGAGTTGAAAACCCTTTGTCAGGCTGAAGAAGCACCTGCAGTTGATGTAGTGCTCTTACTGGATGAAGGAAATACTAAAGAAGCCAGAGGCTGGCATGCAATGCAGGCAAGAAAGACAGCCAGTGAAAATGGAAATGGAGGCATCAGGAGGTGAGAGACAGGCTGAGGTAGGGGGGAGGGGGATATAGCAGGTAAAAGTGGAGAGGTACTTGGGGAGTCAGACGTCTGGCAGGTTGTAGTGTGTCATAATTACAATGTCTATATCGCGTCCATGCGTTTCTGTACCTAGGAGGTTGATGAACTGCATTTCATAGGCTCATCTGTGCCAAGTGGTTTGTAAATTCAAACAAGCACTGAACCTCTCTAATCTCATCACCAGAAGCCAACTTCCTACAACCCAAAACACACCGAATGGATCCAGACCATGCCATAACAAGACATGCAAAACCTGCCAACAATATCTACAGTATGGAGATATCTTCACAATACATATCTCCATCAGGGCACCAAATGCCCTGATGGAAAATATGTAGGAGACACCAAGCAACAACTGTGCACCAGAATGAGCTCACACTGAAAATCTATCAAAGACAAGAACACCCAACTAACTACCTGTCTCTAATCTCTCAGGGATGATCCTCAAAGGGAATTTACAAATTTAATCTGCCTCCCCCCAAACCCAGGAAGTCATAAAAAAAAAGACTGAAAGAAATTTACCTGCCTGCTGAGGCAGCTGTAATCCTGGCTGCACAGGGTATGAGTGTGCACAACCCTCCCCACCCGAAGCAACATCCTGCAGCTGGGCTGTCCTCCATTCATACCTGGTGCTCTGCATTTGGGAGGGCTGAGCCCCGTTAGCTCCCCCCTTCCACCACCTATGGGTAGGGGGCTGTGGGTCAGGAGTGAGAGGTATTAGCAGGGACAGGGGAGCTGTGTGTTGGGAATGAGGGGCACCAGCATGATCTGGGGGGTAGGTAGTGTGAATCAAGAGTGTGGGGCAGCAGCAGGGCGGGGGGTGGGGGTGGGCTGTGGATTGGGAGTGAGGGGCAGGGGCAGGTCATTGGCATATCACTGCCTCCCCCCATCCACAGTCATATACCACTCTCCCCCTACACCTCCTTCCCTTGCACAGGTGTCCTCATTTTTTTAACTGAAAATATGGTAACCCTACCAAGTACAACCTGCCCTTCCCCCAGAGAATGTTTGCAGCATGGTTCCTGTCACTGGAGAAAGTCTGCACAATTCCGGACCTATTCTATGATCACGTGACTTAAAACAAACAGCATGAAGACTGATCAAGTTCCATGAATGTGCACGTGCCCACAGTGGAGAGTTTTTCTCTATCCTCTTCATAAGCATCCTTCATCTATTTGAAGACTATTATCAGATCCCCTCTCAGTCCAGCAGTGTAACTAAGATAGGACAACCAGGACAACAGCCCTGGACACTGACTTGGGGTGGTAGAAAAATAACAGTTGCCACTGCAGCCACATGACAGCACTGGCTGTGAGTTGCCACTGCCCTGGGTGTCCAGCTTCCCTGTTATATCTCTGTCCCAGTCTTCTCTTTACCTGTCCCTGTCTTCTGGGCTCTGTGTCAGCAGCTGGTGCACACACCTCTGGGCAGACAGAAAGGAGGAGGCCAGGGACAGTGCAATCCCTCCTCTGCCATGCACCTGGAGGTGCACAGATAGAAACCCAGCCAAGGGCTCAGTGGCTCAGTCCAGCTGTTTGGAGCCACCTGACTGCCTGCCACAGTCAGTCTGGGCTCTGGGCAGCTATAGCAGGTTGCCAGCAAGTTGAAAAAAACAGCTGGACCAGGCTCCAGCACCATCTTTTTGGTAGTGGCAGCTGCCCAGACTGCGGTATGTTGAGCAAATGACTTCATGTGCCATGCTTTGGCATGCATGCTAGGGGTTGTAAACCTCTGTCCTAGTGTGGTATTGGATTTTTTTGTGTAACAAAAACACACTGTTACCTCATATTCAGCTTATGGTCCACTAGAATTCCTATGTCTTTTTCTGTAGTTCTCCAATTTAATCAAGTCATTCTGCAACCTGTATTGTGATGCAGTTGTTCAATCCCAGGTCCAGGAACTACAAATGTTCATTTGTTCATACCCTTTCTCTCTTCCTCTTAGCAAAACTTAAGTTCCTCTGAGCAGTTGTCAAGGACTAGAGACCCTGGTTTCCGCAAAGCTTCATGTAAGGCTTTAGTTGGACCTGTTTTCCTCCATAAGCAGAGCCAGATCCACAGGGAGTCAGGTTCCAATTAGTGTCATGGGTGGCCATTTTAGAGACAATTTCACCTGTATCATTAGCCAGATTTCTGGACTGGCATCTCTGCTTAAACTCAAGGGTGGGTCTACATGAGATGCTTTATTGAACAGTAGATTAATCTACTGCATAGTGAAAAATCACTGTCTTTATGTGCATGGCATTTACTGTGTAGTAAACTAGTCTACTGTGCAGTTAGCTAGTACCTATAAATACAGATATTATATTAACTGTGCAGTAGTTACACAGTAGCACTTGTGTAGACACTGATTGGGAGCAAATTTGCTCCTGGTCAGCCACAACAGCAGGGGACCTCAGGTGGGGGAGTTCTCTGTCCCTGCTCCTGGCACCGCTCAGCTCCCAGACCCCCACAGGAGCTGGAAGCCAAAGAGTGCTGGGACTGGGGAACTCTATGCTTCCCCACTCAGCAGCACTTGTGGGGCAGCTGCTGGTGAGTCCCCTGCAGGGCAAGGATTCCACACCTAACAGGGGGCTGACTGGGACCTGTCCTGCTCCTGAGGCCAGGAGTGGGACAGCTCCCAGTGAGCCCCCTGCTGGGTGGGGAAGCCCCACTTGCTAGCACCTGTGTGTCCTGATTCTGAAGCTGGCGGAGCTCTCCTGGCCCCCTGTGTATTAGGAGCAGCCCTGTGCCCTTTGCCAGTTCCCGGGCTAGCACCCTAGTGAAGCCTACATCTCTCCCTGGCAGCTGTAGGTTATGAATGAGCAGGGGAAAAATGAATACATGTGGCAGAGAAAGTAAGGGTAGAAAATAAAGTGGAAAGCTAGAAAAATGGAAGGAAAATAGGGCAAGGCTAAAGCACAAAGGAAAGAGAAAGGAAACGGAAAAAAAAAAGACATACTAGTGCAGGAGTCCCTGAAGCCCTACAGAATAATCTCCTCCCTCTATCTATCATTCTTCATGGGTCTCCAAAGTGTTACCTTCTTAATTGTGACTTCCCTAATTATAGTAGTATTCATATCCATGTGATTTCAGTCACACAGTCAATGATGCACATTTGATCTCAGTCACACCAATGTAAATCCAGAATGACTCCATTGAAAGAATGAAATGATGTGCTCTAAATCAGTAGATTCATTCCAATTTTACAGCAGAGCAACAGAACCCACAGTTTTGCTAAGTACAGTCACTGGATAAGGAAAATCTGCTAATTATACAAGTCTATTGGAATATCAGGCCACCAGCTGTCATGAAACAGCTGTTTGGGGTGATCACATGTTTCTTTGGTTCCAAGGAGGATGAAAAAAAAGAAAGTTAAGATTTGTAAACTGTGCTTAATTTCTATATTCTCACATTAAAACAGTTAGTTAATAGAATATAATTGCTTTTTGTTTGATGTGCATGTTCTGTTTTTGTCACTAAATTATACAAATGCAAGCTAGTTCCTCATGATTCACATCCATTTCCTTTATACGATAAAACAAGCACCTGTATTTTATGAAATAATTGTATATGAATAGTCATTAGTACATATAATTCTAAACATGTCTTACACATGACAATCAGAGATAGTACTTATGGTACATGCCTGAACTTGGTTACACCTTTTTGCTCTGCCTCAGACCTGTTTTCTTTTTTGTGATTGTCTCTAAACATGCAGGTCACATCAGCTGAATAAAGACTAAGATGTTTCTCTCTATATCAATCACTAGACTTGTTGGAATTGAGTATTAGAATTTTCTCAGAAAGTGACGTGGCTCTACTGAAATAAGATGTTTGACTAAAGGGTAAGTCCAAGATTTGTCTGGTAAATCGTTTAGATACATAAATAAATAGCATGATTTTCAAATGTGCTGAGCATTTAATAGCACCCAGTATTAAAGTCAATAAAGTAGGTACCTACCACTTTTGAAAAAAAAATCTATTTATTTAACGGGGCCGGGGGATGGACTCAATGATCTTGTGAGTTCCCTTCCAGCCCGAAAGTCTATGAAATCTATGAACAGTCTAACGTGAGTCACCTGATTTACCTTGAAAAGGGCTGTAAATGACACAACATATCAGGCTCAATACAGCAATAAGTGATTGACCCCTCTAAGGTCATAGACATGATTTCCCCCTCCCTTTCTGGCCTTAACATTTCTAGATATATAATCAGGTAACTTTACTGATACACTGATTACACTTAATAATCTTCAATATTCATGTTTAACTTAAAGATTTTGCAAAATATTATAAATGTGAGTGCTCCATAAGTTGAAAGACTCCAGAAGCCTTTTCCTTTATCATATAACGTAGCCAAATGGAGCACATGAAATGCTCAAAAACAGCAGAAGCTGAACTTGGATATTTCTGCAGAAATAAATTAAATACAACTTCTTACCTTGAGAACAGTAGCAGTCTAGTCCAAACCTGTTTGGTATGCATTCAGAATAGACTATAGAATAGTATATAGCTTCAGGGAAAGCAAATGTTGTCTATAGAAAAAAAGACAATAAGCAAGTAAGCCATAGTTTATGCAACTCAAAGTTTATGAGCCTTTTTTACTGAACACACCCCTTGATTCAGTTGTAATAAAGTATCCAGCTAATGGATACTATATTAATGCTTAAAGACTAATACTGAAAAACTGGAAGAGTTGTTTCCAGACAAAACTTAGTAGCAGATGCAATTTACTTTCATAGACATGGAAGAAGCCCAGACTCAATTTCTTTCCCTGTCTGAAAGGATTTGAACAACACCTTCCCCATCCAGATTACTCTAAGCACCAGTTTATAGGGTCTTCGGGATGGTATCTTTTTAATTCCTCCTACTGAAGTAGTCCATATTGCATGGTATATATTAATATAAATTGGATGAGAAAGTGGAAGAAAATACATGCATAATTTTTTAACAATGTTTTGGGCACTTACTTAAAAGAACAGAGACCTGGCTTTCAGCTGCTTCTTCAAAGATTGTTTTACCTAATGACTGTTCAGTGAGCTGCAATTCTTAGAGTCCTTTTGCAGAACAAACTCAGGTTTATATAGGAAACCTATGGTAGAGTTGGAAACTGGAACTTTGCCTCTAGGGATCTTGGCATCTAGAGTCCTAGATTCACTGACTATGGGTACCCTGATTCTCTGCAGTGTAAATTAGCTTATGTTGAAGTGGTGCAACCAGATTTCTACTAGCACCAAAAGTAGCTAGTTTAAAACTACACTACAATGAAGGGCCTGCACTATAGACATAGTCTGTTATTTGTAAGTAGAAGAGTCAAAGAGGGGGATTGCACATCATCCGCTTGAGTGATTTTTTGTATGAGTTAGGCTCTACTGTAATTGACAGCTACAAATTCAAAACCTTCCATGACGAAGAGGGATCTAAATCTTACTGCCCTCCCTCCCTAGTGGCTTAAGTAGAACTATTCCTGTAAAAGTGAACCTTCAGGATATTGTTCATAGCGTGCAGCAGTTTAAAGTGTTCTGTTTGATTGTCTCATCCTGTACATATTGCTTTAACTTTTTTCAATATCTTGTTTCAACTTAGCAGCATATGGAGAGACTCTAGTGCATCAGAGAAGGAATAAGAGGGAGGTAAGAAATGAAAGAAGCAGGTCCCCAGAAAATGGAGAGAACATCTTCAAATCCAAACAAAGGCCTGGCTAAATTAAGAGCAACTCTGCTATAGTCAGTGGAGTAACATGGGTGTAAAACTAGCATAAAGCAGAATCAGAACCTCTTTTAAAAAATGAATACAAATTCTTAAAATATCCTGCAGAAATGTTTCAGTACTTGGTTTGAAATGAAACTGTAGCCTGCCTGTGCACTTTGCCACTTAGTTCCTCTAACCCCAACAGTCTGAGTCACTGTTTTTGACTGCAAGCAGGTACCATTAGTATCACTGGCTGGCAGACAGCACCAGTAGCAGCATGATTTCCCTCCCAATCAGTAGCATAACATGAGAAGCAAGTGGAGCACTAGCCCTGGTCACTGACTATGAGGAGGGTGCCAGACTATTTCCCCACTCCCCGCTTTCACCCAGAGTTTTTGCAATGGCAGGGACAGCACTGCACTACCTGGCTATAGGAGCTGGATAGGCTCAGGACCACAACCTGCACTGTATCTGGAATGGGGCTAGGGAGGAAGGGGCAAGTGGGGCAAATGGAATGGTTTTCCCCCTACCCCAAGGAGTCTTTGACACAGCAGGCTCAGATCTGCACCCAAAAGTATATTTGGAGTGGTAGTGGAGAGAACAAAGTAAAAGGGGTGGTTTACAGGGAGTCTGCTCCATGGGGCTGCTACTGCCTGAGCTGACACTACTACAGCAGCAGCAGCAAGAGCAACAGCAGTAGTTGTCTTCACTGTGGTAGGGCTGGAAGATTTCCCTTCCCCTCACTCTCCCTCCACTCTACAACAATCAGCATACCCTCCTTCTCCTATCCCCTGGCACTCAAGGAACTTGTTATGCCTCAATGGAATATTTATATGGAGTATTTCAATGGAATATTTCTGCAACAAATATGTATTAATTTTAAGGATGTTCCCTCAAGTCTGGCATACTACTTTCTCATATGCTCAAGATATGAGAAAGTATGTTCAGCACAATTATGTTCAGCATAATTGTTCAATGGGATCCATAATTTTATACATATCTATATCATATATACCTATTTGGGTTGAGATGCACATACAAGTGCTGAAGTAGAAAAAAGCCTGCATGCCTTGGCTGTATGAGTTCGGAGGTTTTTTTTATTAAAAAGTTCTACTGACTTTAGTGATTGTTCTGCACACAAATGGATCAGTCTCTGTATGTCTCTAGATAGATAGTATAGCTATGCAAAATGTTGCCAGCTGTTTCATTTTAACACTGTTTCGACTCATTTTGAGCTCAAAACAGCAAAATCAAAATGAAATGAAGGGCTTCAAAACAGCCTCAAAACAAAATGAGGCTAGCTGAAATGTTTCAAAAGTTTTGAAATGTTTTGAGTTCTGAAGCAGCCAGCAGTCAGGTGGTAAGAGACAGGGGAGAACCAGGGATGTGCTCCTAGTGGCTCCAGGCTCAGCCAGGCAGGAAGCACAGCTCTGGCTCTCCTCGCCTCCTGCCAGGGAAGCCAATCACAACTCAGGGGAAGGAAACTGAGCCCGGGCTCAGTTCCCCTTCCCAGCATTGCAACTGGGCTGGAGAAGGGAACTGAGCCATATCACTCAGTTTCCCTCCCTAGCCCTACGATTGGGCTGGGGAAGGTAACTTAGCCCAGTTGGGCTGAATTCCCAGCCCCAGCATGACCATGTGCTGGGGAGGGACTCAGACCAGCTGGGCTGAGTTTGTTTCCTCAGCATGATCATTGCATTGGGGTTGGGAACTCAGCCTAGCTGAGCTGACTTCCTTTCTCCAGCCTGAGGAGGGAAACTGAACAATTGGGCTCAGATCCATTCCCCAGTCCTAGACAGCAGCACCAGCTTCCCTCCATCATCTGGCAGGCAGATTGGGGACCTCAGCCCTAGGAGGACTGGCACAGCCCCAGGAGCCCTCCCAGGGTTGGGCCCTGGTCTCCCTGCTGATGAGAGAGGCTGTTTTGAGCTTCCTCATTATAGCCAATGGACAAAACGTTGAAATAGTATCAAAACAGCCTCACTGTTTTGACAAAGCAAAATCAAACAGCTGTTTCAACTCAAAATGAAATTTGAAACAAAATACTGTTCTGTCTAGACCTCGAAACTCAAGTCAAAATGGAACAGTGCCATTTCACACAACCCTAATAGATAGATAGATAGAATCATTTTTTTTCTATAGTTGAAAACTCTTACATTTTATGATGATGGATTCAGTATATTTATAAAAGAGGTAATCATGCTTTGTATATAATTCATAATAAAATTCCCAGTAGAAGATATCTGGAAATAGAAGATACCTACAAATATCAGCGTGGCCTTACCTTTCCAGGGCTTACAGGCACTCTTCTATACAGCTGGGAGCCTGGAAACTTCAGAAATCTCAGCCTAACAAGTATGGTGCTAATACTGATCTTATACACATTTTAAGGATGTAATATTACATTGCTGTTACTCTTCTTTATGTCATGTATACCAATGACTACCTTTCTGTGGTCAGCTTCAAGATGATAACTAAGCATCTTCATACATATCTATCTATCTATCTATCTATCTATCTATCTATCTATCTATCTATCTATCTATCTATCTATCTATCTATCTATCTCAATAGGATTTATTTAAGCTGAAGCATGGATACTAGTGATTGTTACATGCCTCTTATCATATAACAAATGTATCATAATCATCAAACAGTCACCAACTTATTTGGATAATCTTTCAAATTTAGGGTATGTACAAGTGTTACATTTAGATCACCCTAACCAAGGTTAGGTCAATCTAAATTCCTCATCATGCAGACATTTACAGGTCTTAAATCACCCTAAACTGGCAAGCCTGATCTAAAGTTAGTTTACTTCAGAGGTGAACTAATTTTAGACTGACTTGGGTTAACCAGATCTAAAATGCCTGTATATGCTGGGTTAACCCAGTCTAGTGAACGACTGTATATGTTCACAGCACAGCCCCAGGGCTGAGAAAGCCCAGCCACTCACAACAGCCCTGGGGCTGTGCTGTTCCTACCCCTTACCCTATTTGGGCTATTTTTAGCCCCCATTTATCACTCCTGGATTGGGCAACCTTCCCTTCCCCTCTCCCTTGTGGACCCACCAACCCGCTCCCCAAACCTGCCAGCCTCTCCTGAACCCACTAATACCCCCTGAATTTGCCAACCCTCTCCCCATGGACCTGCTAGCCTCCTTAAATCCTGCCAGTCCCCCTGTCTGGCCTAAGTAACTTACCTTGGGCTACCTACACCATTCCTGGCAGTGGTGAATGCCTACAGGAACTCTTCTGGTTTAGAGTTAGGTGGTAAGCAGCCTAAACTTATACTGGGTTCTCCAAATGCTTGTTTACATCCATAGATGCCAAGTTTAATTGCATAGCAAAGTAACTCCAGTTCCTCTAGACTCCTCTTTAGAACACTCAGTCAAAAATGTGTATTCTGCAGCAACTTCTTTGAGATGATTTTTTAGATTTCGTTGAGAGCGGCAAAGTTAATATTATACTGCTATAATTCCTATCAGTCAGTGCAGTATTCCTTTTGCATCTACTTTTTTGGCATAGTATCTTGGAGTACTCTTGCTTTCCAAACTGCTGTATTTAAAAGTCTCATTCTCTTATTATTTCAGTCACAGCTACTGGTTCCACTGAATTGATACCTGCTGCTAAGCTATCATCACAGGCCTTGGATTCTAACAATAGTGCACAAATTGGATTTTAGTGAAGAAGATTTGCATAAAGCCAACTTTACTCTTTTGACTTCCCTCCTCTGAACCTGGTTGCAGGACAAAATCAGAATATCTGGAAAAGTCACCAGAAGTGGACAGTGTTGCCAAATGCACCCATAACTATTACTTCATCTTTTCCTGTAGCTTGGAGAGATTTACATAGCCTTTGTTCTTTCTTGTCTTGATGAATTGCTTTTGCTAAAATACTTGACTATCTGCTTCCGATATTTGTATCTGGAACAGGTGATTTTCTATCAATCAAGGATTAGTTGTCAGAGAAAGAAAAAATCTTTTGTAAGTAAAGAAGGCAAATATATTATTCTACTTTTTTCTAGGATTTTGATTATAATTAAACTCTCATATAAATCATAATTTGGGAAACTTTCTTATTTAAAAAAAAAAATTTACTTAAATTAAATTAAACCTACTCACATTTGGCTTCCACAAATGCTCATATCATTTAGATATATAGGGCACATAAAGACATTACACTTAGATCCAGTTTAAGTGAACATAGATAGATCTAAATCCATAACTATACAGAAGTTCAGTGCACAGAGACTGGTCTAAAAATGTCATAAGTAATCTAGAGTAGACTGATTCCGATCAGATTGATGTATCAAACTTCTGTACTGTTCCACTATCAATTCAAATTAGATAGCTATCCTCTTGTATCCCATCCTGTTTTACATCCTTCCCTAACTGTCCCTCACAGTGTGGCATGCTAGCACTCAGCTTATGCTCAGCTGTTGTGGCTGAGCACCCAGTAGGTCCCACACCTGGGCTGCACAGCCTCTCTCCCTAGACCTGTTTCGAGCCTCCAGCCACATCAGCACTGTTGCCCTCCCACATCTGATCCAATCTCTGAGGCAAGTCTGTGGGAGCGAGGCAACTCTGAATCTCACAGCACAGGCTGTCTCACAATCAAGGCCTCATCCCAGTCCCAGACAGTGCTGCCCCCCACACAATTGCTGAAAGATAAGCAACCCCTACCTCCATCCCTCCTGGTGCATTTAAAGCAGAAGAACAGTGCTGGAAAGCCAAGGCTAGCTGGGTGTGGGGAACTTCGCTTGTTCAGGTCACAATAAGTTAAGCATCATGTCAATATTTGTAGTGATCACAAATTTATCTGTGGGTATCATATCAGCACAGCAGAGACACAGGTAGTATGAGAGCTGATCTCCCATATTGAATGGCAACTCACGTTTCCCTGCATGTGTTCAAAACAGACAGCTTCCATCCGGATGTCAAACACTGCCCAGTGTTCTATGTCCTGAAGAAGGAGCAGAGTGTATTGGCTGGTGTTCCCCCAGCAATAATGGTAACGCTTATCCTTCTGGGCTCAGTTGACTTACCAAGGATATGTTGGGAGTGATGAATGGATACAGTGCTGAACCATCTCTCATGTAAGAGAAGGAGGGGGGGAGGGGAATGTTTCAGTCCCTGCCCACTCTGGAGAAGGTCTGAGTCCCAGTAGGACCCCAGATGCCTGGACCCTCTAATGGTGCAGAGCATGTGTACACTGCAGTTCCTGGACAGAGACCCAGGTACTTCCTCCCCAGAAGTCCATCCCAGCACCACTGCATGGCCTGCTGCTCACCTGCAGCACAGCCAGGACCCCAGTCTTTGTTGTGCCAGGTGGAGAGTAGCAGTGTGGTTCCCATTCCCATGGCTGGGAAAGGACAAAGATAGTTAAGTTATCATAACTACCTTGCTGTTTCCATGAGTGCCCAAGTGAGTACTGGAAGGGTCCAAAACACTTCCAGGAGCATGGGGAACAAGCAGAAGGAACTTGTACTCCTGCTTGCAAGCAATAACTTTGACTTGGTTGGACTAACTGAAACCTGGTGGGACCCTACTCATGATTGGGCAGTAGGCATTGAGGGTTTCAGGTTGTACAGATGGGACAGAGTGGGGGAAAAAGCTGGGGTGGGGGGATGTTAATCTCTGTGTTAAGGAACAATATGCATCCTCTATAATCAAGATGGGATCTGAGGAGGGCCAAACTGAGGTATTGTGGGTCAGAATACAAGGGGGTCGGGGGGAAAGGGACTTTGTAGTTGGGGGTCTACTATAGGCTGCCACACCAGGAGGATGAGCTAGACCTGGAATTCTCCAGTCAGTTCTCAGAGGCCATATGGTCAAGAGGTATGGTTGTCATGGGTGACCTAAACTACCTTGACATCTGCTGGGAGGAGCAGTCAGTCAAATCTAACTGCTCATGTAGGTTCTTAACCTGTTTACAGGACCTCTACCTAATCCAGGAGGTATACAATCCCACTAGGGGAAATGCTTTCCTGCACTTGGTGTTAGCTACAGGGTATGACCTGGTGGTGAATGTACAGGTACAAGGTAACCTAGGGGATAGTATCCATCACTTAATTAAATTCACTATCCAATGAAGGTTGGGTAAACTAACCAGCAGGGCTGAAGTGCTAGACTTCAGAAAGTCTAACTTCAGTGTGCTCATGAAATTATCTAGTGAGGCATTAAAGCTCAAGAGCACTGGCAAAATGGGGGTTCAGAAAGGGTGGTCATTCCTCAATGGAATGATCCTATGGGTGCAGAAGGAGACAATCCCATTGTGCATAAAAGGGAGCAAAGGGGGCAAGAAGCCCTCTTGGATGAACAGGGAAATCCAGGAAAGCCTAAGGGCAAAAAAAGAGGTATACAGGCTGTGGAAACAGGGTGTAGCTACCAAGGAGGAGTATACCTCCCTGGCTTGCATTTGCAGGGAATCAGATAGGGAGGCCAAAGCAGGATTAGAACTTAGGCTGGCAAAAAAAAAATTATGGACAACAAAAATGACTTTTTCAGGTGTATAGGGAGCAAAAGGAAGGCACAGCGTTGCATAGGACACCTACAGGACAAACTAGGGCAATTGGTGACAGAGAGGGGGAACAAAGCTGAATTCTTTAATGAGTTCTTTGCATCTGTATTCCTAGAAACACACCAAGACAAATCTCCCAGTTGGATCATAGATAGACACAGGAGGAACACAGGCCCACCAACTGTTAGCGCAGACTTAGTGAAAGGGCACTTGGAAGGGCTGAATGTGTTCAAATCAGTGGGCTGGATGAACTTCATCCAAGGATGCTGAAGGAATTGGCCAGTGTCATAGCAGAGCCACTGGCACAGCTGTTCGAACACTCATGGTGCTCTGGTCAGCTCCCAGAGGACTGGAAAAGGGCTTATGTGGTCCCTATTTTCAAGAAGGGGAGGAGGGAGGAACCGAAAAACTATAGACCAGTAAGTCTCACCACTATCCTTGAGAAACCTGTGGAAAAAAATCATTAAGGATCACATTTGTGGGAGCCCAGCAGGGGAAATAATGCTGAAAGGAAATCAGCATGGATTCATTGCAGGTAGATCCTGCCTGACTAACCTTGTTTCTTTTTTATGACCAGGTCACAAAATGCTTAGATACAGGAGTCAAGGGAAATGTCATCTGCTTAGACTTTAAAAAGGCCTTCGATATGCTATCTCATTCTGTTCTTGTATATAAACTGACAGGCTGTGATGTCAATGATTACACAGGTGGAAGGCAAATTGGTTTAGGGGTCGCACCCAGAGAGTGGTGGTAGATGGGTTGATATCAACCGGGAAAGATATGGGCAGTGGAGTCCCACAAGCCTTGGTCCTTGGACTGGTGCTATTCAATGTCTTCATCAGTGACTTGGATAAGGGTTTGGGGAGCACCCTGTCCAAATTCATAGATGATACCCAATTATGGGGCAAAGTTAACACCCCAGAGGGTAGGACACAGATCCAGGGAGATCTGGATAGGTTGGAAAAATGGGCAGAATGAAATAGGATGCAATTCAACAAAGATAAGTGCAAAGTGCTGCACCAAGGCAAAAAGGACCACTTACAGACTGGGGAATGACCTCAGCACAGCTGACTCTAGAAGATGAGGGAGACTTCAGATGTAAAGGGGAGACATCCTCAGGCTGGGAGATGCCTAGACCCATGCTGGTGAAGTGCAGGAATGGGGGGGTCAAGATGGCTACCTGATGTTTTAAGAGGCAAACTGCACCTTGGTGGAGCTGGCAGAATCCCAGTGCCAGAAGGGGGAGTTCATGGACCCATTTGTGAACCATTTTTGGCCACCTACAACACACCTGACTGGTGACAGCTCTGCCTCCTTCAAAGTCCATAACCCCTTGTGCCAGGAATGGTAAGAGAGGTTGCTACACAGCCCCCTGATGCCATGCCTTGCCTCGGTCCAGGGAGTCTTCCCAAGGGGTGACATGAATTGGGGCCCTGTGGGAAGGATTCCTAGTGTACCCTACATGCCAAGGTGTCGGGCGGTTGGGGTGGGGGGGGAGATGTCCTCACTATTAGCTGACTGGGAGCAAGTAGAGTGAGAGACAGAACCCAGATATGAGGAGTGGGGCTATAGACCTGGTCACCCATGGTCCAGGGAAGCTAAAAGGCCCCTAGCAGAGCCTACTCTAGTGTGAAGTGGTGGGAGAAAGAGAAGAGACTAGTGTGCCTTTGTCCCAAGGCCAGGGCCATCCAAGACACTTCTCCCTGCCCCAATCTTCATCTCCCCCCCCCCTCCCGAGTCCTGGCACTGGCCCCATCTATGCAGGCCCCTCAAGTTGTTCCAGGACAATCTCAGAAGAACACAGGGACACTTGGAACAGTGGAAGAGTGCAGCCCATCTGCCCACCATGCCAGGTAGTTGCTGGGCCAGCAGTTGGCACTGGAACCTGCCTGCCTCACCTCATTTACCTGCCAGGTGGGAATCCAAATGGAGAGCTTTTCTGGTTACTGCAACCATTCCCCTAGCTTGGATCCCATAACAGAGGGGTACCCCAGCCATGATGGGGATGGTAGCCCCTGGACTCTTTCTTACCATGTGAGGTGAGCCCCAGGTGTGACCAAGGGTCACAGGGTCTGAGGCTCTACAGAGGGTGACTGGGACCTGGGAGCAGGGGGCAATGGTGTGGAGATCCCATGAGGGAGCACCAGGAGTCCACAGCCCCTGCTATGGTGATGCCTTCTGCTCTACAGCCATCTGCTCCACCCATTCTGTAGCCCTATAACAATGATGCTTCCACACAAGATGCTTGACTCAAAATTAGAGCAAATTACTGTGCAGTAACTGTCACTGTCTCCACATGCATATGCTTACTGTGCAATAATTTGCTCTAATCATGAGTAAATTTGTTACTGTTAGGGTGACAATATTTGGATCTTGGGGAGCACTGGATTTGCAGCTGAATAAAAGGCATGATCTGTGGCCTATCAGAGCTAACCACAAGGCAGAATGATATCTAAAGCAGCCATTTGCTTATGGTAAGTAACCATCTTAAATGTCAACCATTTTCAAGTGAGTCTGTGTGCTGGGAATGAGGTGAAGTTTTACGAATGTGGAACATGGTACAAACTGAGACAGAAAAACAGTGGAATGTGAAAAACAACACATAATTGGTAACAGAATCCAAGATGAACATATGCAAAAAAGGTGAATGGTGATTGGTGAAGAAGCCTCCAGAAGCTTTCAGATTTTGGTTAAAGTCTACCCATTGACTGAAGAAGAGAAGTCAAGATCTTAGACATGCACTCATAATAAAAAGACATGTAACTGAATAAGATGCATAGGCAGTTCCATGCTAATGAAGCAAACAGTAAAAAGAGGCAGAGCTTGAGATGGGAGGAGAAATGGGTGGAATAAAATGAGGGACAGAGGTGCAATAAATGTTAATGAGTATAAACCAAACTGTATACATGTGGAAAAACTATTGTTCAATGCGGCTTCCCTGTTTGTTTGTTTTTTGGGAGCTAGTCTGAAGCTGTCTTCATTCTGAATAAAGCTGTTGTGAGCAATATGTGCTGGTGTTTTCTCCCTTCTTGCTCTGGCTAATGAGTAACAGGATCCATGAGCGATTGGATTGTTGTCTCCCTAGTCTTTGGGCACCACATGGAGTCAGGGTCTAACAGTTACCTGTAGCAAATTTACTCCCAATTACTTGCTGCTCAGTAATGCATGTGTAGAGGGTTGAGTAAGAGCAAATGTGCTCTCTGTCAGCTGGGCCCCAGGGGGCAGGAGATTGCTTCCTTCCCCCAGGAGCTGCCTCTGCTGGGGCAGACTCCACAACCAGAGCTTGGGCAGGGAGGATGTCCTCCTACCCCAGCAGCATGGAGCTCCCAGTCCCTGCTTTGAAATCACAATAAGAATCTCTCATCCCCGGTCCTGTGATGATGAAGTGGGGGCTGAGAGTGCCCTGCTGCTGGGGCTGGGGGACATTGTCCCTGCCCAGGTTCTGGTGGCAGGGCCTGCCCTGGTAGCAGGCAGCTCCTGGGAGCAATATCCTGGCTGTTGCAGGGGGCTGGTACAGGGCATGAGGGGATGGGAACAGACTGCTGCCATAAGCAGTAAATTACTCTACAGTAAACCCACCCCAGAGCATTTGCACATGTAGATGCACCCAGTGGGTTCATAATCACCAATCTGTCCAGCTCCTACCTAGAGAAGTTCCTGGTTTTCAATTCTGAGTCTGGAAATTAGTGTGCAAGATCTAAAGCCCCCTTCCCCATGTTTCCACTCCAAGTATCTGTGTTGAGTTCTGCTCCTACAGCATTCCCTTGATCCCAAACCCCTACCCACTCCCTATCTTAACTGCCCCTCCAGGTTATTTTGTCCCTTTAACACACTCCGCATGTTTCAGCAGCAGGGCTCCGGTGCTGGTGAGTAAGGGGTCGGGGGGCTGAAGGAGGGTGGAGGGGACCATGGCAGGGACCTCTGATGGCCCCTCCCACTCCCCCAGCCCCCCCAACCACTGCCACAGCTGGCCCCTCCCCCCACCAGCCCCCCAGAAGCCCCCTCCCACTGCTGCAGCCAACCCCTCCCTCCACCAGCCCCCCTGAGGCCCCTGACCCCTGCCGCAGCTGGCCCCTCCCCCTGCCAGCCCCACCAAGGTCCCCAACCCCTGCCCTGTCTGGCCTCATCCCCCCAAGGCCCCCCAATCCCTGCTCCCCCACCCCATAGTTAAAAAAAAACAAAACAAAACAGAACTTACGGGCAGAAGGTGATGTCTAGCTCACTGGGGCCCCGCAGACTGATAGCCCCAGTGGCCCCAGCCCAGGCCCTCCTGCCCACCCCACTCTCCTGTGCTGCCCAGGGGGGCTCTTCCAGGAACCCCTGGAGCCCCCACCCCTGCTTCTAAGGTAAGCAGAGGCTTTTTTCCCCATTTTTTTTCTGTTCTTTTTCTGTTTTGTTTTTTTTTTAAGTGATGGTGCCTAGAGTTGTGGGGGTAGCCTTGGGGGCCTGGGGGTGCAAGTTGGTGGGTGAGGCTGGGTGGGCAGCTATTTGGGAGTGTGGGAGAGCAGGGGTGGGGCTGGGTGAGGCAGCCATTGGGGGGCTGCAGCAGCTGGTGGGGGTGGGGCTGGGTGGGGCAGCAATTGGGGGGCTGGGGTGAGACATGTGGTCCTTGCAGCGGGGTGGTAGCCCCTGCAGGGGCCATTTGGCCCCCATTGGGGGCTGTAACACTTGTGTGGGAGCCAAACCCCCTGTTGGGGGGCTGTAGCCCTTGTGTGGGGGAAGAATCCCCTGTTGGGGGGGGCAAACCCCTTGTGTGGGGGCCATTGCACTGTAGGAGGGCATTGTCCAACTGATTGCTGTCTGTGTCTCACTCTCTCTCTCTCTCTCTCTTTATAGTGGTCTTTTGTTTTACTTGTGGAGGAACATGGATTTGGGGGTATTTTACAGAGTGACTTTGGGATTTTTTTTATCAGGAATTTTTCAGTTTTCCAATAGGGAACACCAGAATTCCTGCTAGGGAAGCCAGTGGCAGGACCCTGCCTGCTCAGAGCTGGCATCTTGGACCCATCTGGTTGTGGATGACCTCCTGGGCAAATGGGGCCAGGAGGACATGCTTTGACAGTTCAAAGCAGGCCACCACATCCAGAACATCTTCTGGGCAATAGCTGCCCAGATGGCCAGGCAGGGGGCACATGTGGAGGCACACTAGGCCAACCCTGCAACCACAGTCCACTGTCAGCTGGCCCAGAGGAGCAGATGCCTCTACTGGCTGTGCAGTCCCCATCCGGGTCTGGCAGGTGCACAGCAGGTCACAGCCAGGCAGCAGCCCCCACTGCCAGACTGCTGCAGTGGGTAGAGCGGGCAGGGAACTTTCAGGGCTGCTTCAGCAGTCCATCTGGCACAAGGGGTAGTGTCCCCAGGTACCAATTGGCCTGGCCTCAGAAGCTCCTGAGAGCTAGTAGCCCTGAGCTACTTGCCAGGATCATTTTTTTATATTGCTGATTCCAGGACAGGGCAACTTTTTATATTGCTGGGGACAGCACAGGTGCTGGCCCCAGGCTCTAGCTCCCCCTGGCTGCAGATCCAGGAGGAGCCGGGCAGGGTTATTTTGCCACAAGTGGCACAATTTGCTTTACACCAAAGTGCATGTCCAAGCACGTGCACTGAAGCAAAAAGCCCCGGCTCAAATTTTCACCACTTCTATTTGACCTGCTGCAAGCGCACGTGCTTACATGTGTGGATGTGCCCTAAAGGTGCTTCTTCCTCAGTTGTAGATTTAGAGGTGGCAACAGAATGGTGGCCCCCCCAGGAAATCCATGCTCCCCCAGACTCCTAAATGGCTGCCCAAACATGCTAAAGGCATGTGGAGATCCCTCAAGGCAGCAGCCCAACCCTGCCATGGGAATCCACACAGCCTCTTTGTGCAGTATTATATTTGACATATTTGATTCAGGGCATAAATACAACTCAAGAGAACAATTAGTATTAATCATGTATAGTTTAGGCTTGAAATCCTGTAGCATTATTTCTTGATTTGGTACTGGTGACTAGTATGGGCATACTGCCCTTTGTGAATGTAATACATATTTGGTTTTCAAATTTCATGTTTTCTTCCAAAATCCAGAGGTTTGGGTTCCAGTCCAAGTTCAGTAACAGATTTCCTGGATTCTCCTTTTCAAAACATTATCCTTTTTGTTCTAAGTTTCCTTCTCTTTCTAATGGAGACAATGATTCCTGCCTCTTCCATACATATATGGAATACAAATGAAGAAGACTTATACCAAAATAGCTTGTTTCATACTGTACTATCAGCACTGTTTAGTAATGTACCTTGTTTCAAAGACACACCTGACAACACTAGTGCTGTTTGCTAATTTTGTTTATTTTATATATGTACAGTGTATTTTAACATAAAGTTGAGGGGTTTTTTTTTCCCCCAAAGAAACCCAAATGTGCTAAAGAATGCAGGAAGCAACACTATATAATAACTTTACATCTCGGCCAACTAAAGCAAAGAGATGCTGTTCATTTCCTCAAAACACACAGTAGTTTTCCCAGCAATTCAGATAAATTTCTGTGTTCTTATTCACTAGTATCTTTACAGTTTATAAGAGAATTTACATGAATAAATAATAATCAATAGCCCACAACTTTTCTTCAAGTTACACAAAAACAAAAATGTTGTTGGTATTTGTGTATCTGTATGTGCACATATGTAAGAGAGAGAGAGAGAGAGGGAGAGAAAGAGAGAGTGCCATTCCAGCGTATGAGTAACTCTGAGATAATTCCTTTTTAGTTTGTTAGCAAGTGGATCATAAATTATTGGCCTCAAATTATATTTAGCCCAGGATAGCAGTATTACTTCATAACACTAGAAATCCTTTCTAGATAACAGTTATAAATAACTCACTACCTAGTAAAGTTCTCTGCAGTGCTTTAACCTGATTTCATTAGTTCCTCCCAGAGGAACTATTTATTTCCATGCACTGAATCACATTTTCTGTTTGTTAGATAAAGAAACATTAGTCTGGTCATTTAAATTCTTTTTGAACTTAAATATTGCTGGCAATCCCACCATATATAAAATGAATAAAAAATTGGAATTTGGTCCCTGATATCTGGAATACTGCTCATAATTTATCATCACATTAATTAATAATATTGAATTATTCAAAAAATAAACTAATTCCTAGGATGAAGGAATTCCATTAATAGTTCCTTTGAATTATCCTTTAAATTTCAAATTCTTGAGCTTATTTTCGGAGCAATATAAAATTTTTTCCAGTTATTTCATACTGGGAGTAATGTTCCTTAGAGGTTAAAATTTGAATGGGGAATAAATTAATCTAATTTATGAGATATCTTTGACCCTCCATCCTCAGGGAATTACAAAAATGGTTAGATGAAATTTAAAATACATTAACTTTGTTTTATCAAGATGTTTTTTAATGTTCATGCATTTGATATTTTGACCAGTATAAACCAATAACAGAAATTACTCCTATTACTTCTAACTGAAGTAATTTTAAAGTGTGAAATAAGGTGCATCAGGATTTCCAGAATTCCCCTATCCCACATCCTATCATTTCTGAAGTGAAAACATTTGCTAAATTTGACCTGAATTTGAAAATATTTGAAACTGTTCCTTCAAAAACAGTTTTCATATAATTTATAGTTCCAGTTTGAATTTACAATTTATAACTGCATTAATTTACAAGTGCTGTCAGGGCTCTACCTTCTAAGAGGGATGTAGAGAAGCTGGAGGGGGTCCAGAGGCAGGCAAATAAAATGATGGAAGGTTTTGAAAGAAAGTCAAAGAAGGAAAGGTTGAAAGGTCTAGGTATGTTTAGTTTGGAGAAAAGGAGACTGGTGAGGAAGGAAATGAACATGGGACCACTTTTCACGTTTTTGAATGACTACCATAAAGAAGAGAGTGAACAACTTATTTCCTTTGTCCCAGAAGGCAGGACAAAAGGCAATGGCTTCAGATTGCAGCATATCAAATTAGATCTCAGGAAAAAAAACAAAAAAACTTCATTACTTTAGAACAATAGGACATAAACAGCCCCCCTCCTACCCCTCAAATTGTAGAATCTACTTAATATGAAGTTTTCAAGAAGTAGGAGGGTGAATATTTGATTGAGTTAGTTTAGGAATAGCATGTATTTGTGCATGAAGTTGGACCTCATGATCCTTCAGGTCCCTTTTATTCCTATATGTCTGTGAGAATCATTTAGCTGTACTTCCAAATAGCTTTTTAGCTTTTATTTTTTATATATAAAAAAACATAAAATCACATCTGTATATTAGACAGTTATTTTGTTGTGCAGTTCAACATGGTGATCAAACAGTTCACAAACATCTCGTGCAACATTTCACCAAAAGTTACATTTCCATTTCTATTAGCACTTCCCAAGCTCCTCTGCTCACCATGCCCCATCCAATTCTCCAACCCACAGTTCCACCCAACCCAAAACCCACCCCTCACCTTTCCCTTCCTAGTCCACATTCATGGTGCAGCACAGACACTTTCTCTTCTCATCTCTTCATATCCCATTTCTTGCTCTTCCATGTCTCTTCTGCCTCTCTCTCCACTTCACCTTTCTCCATTCTTAAGAAGTACAGCTTAGGTTGTTCAACTTCAGTTGTAAACAGGCCTCTACTGGAATGCTTGTATCCTCATACAGCAGGAAGTGCCTAATTTTCCACAGACGATTTTTGAAGTAGAAAACAAACTAATTAAATTGGACCATTGAGATCCCCTATTTTTTTTTTTTTTTTTTTGTCAGAGGGTCAAACAACATGGTCTCCCTGGTTGGGTTCATCACCCCTGTCACCAGGCAGAGGAGCCTACTGACTTTCTTCCAGAACTTTCTGGCATATGCACAGTTGTAGAGCAAGTGGTCAGTCATTTCTGGCCCTGGAAAGTTCTCACTGGGGCATGTTGGGAGCCCCCAAACTCTCTCCATGATGCACTGTTAGCATTGAGAGTACTCAGTGGACTATCTGCCAGTTGAAGTCCATATGTTCTTTCTGTAGGCCCTTGTTAAAGATCCTTTCCCACACAGCCTTGGAGATGTTGCTGGGAAGCGCACACAGTGGTGATAATCTCCTTCACCCTCACTACTACTTGCAGCTTGCCGTAGTTCATGAGGGTCACTGGGGCCTCATTTTTCATCTTGTAGCAGTTGTAGAACTTCTCCAAGCTCTGGCAGTTCCCAAGCCCATGGGAGTCTTCTGGGTGCCCTGAAAATATGGAACAAAACATGTCACTTTGGACCATCAAGTATTTTTTCCCAGGTAAACAACAGCACACCTAGAAATTCCTATTTGAGTCAGTTTTGTCTTGTACAGGGTAGTTCTAGTCAGTTTTTGGGTTTTTTTTTTCCATCTGGAGCCCCCAAAGAAGATACACATGTCCCTTTGGAACCTGCAGATGGTCTGCCATGAGGGTAGGAAGACCAGTGTTGTGGAAGAAGCCTTGCCTTCATGAGAAACACACACTTACTGACAAGTGCTGTGAACTCTACAGTCCTAGCCTGTGCTTGATTGTGGTCTTGGTCTTGTCCCAAGTCTCTGGTCTGACAGCTGCGGGTCAAAGTCCAGTCCTAAGATTTTTATCCCCCGCAAGGCAATTACGTTCCTAATTTCTACTAACACCAGGGAGGTTTTCTTGCTCACATTCAGTTTTACCCCTGCTATTGCCCCATACGCCTGTGTGGATAGCTTTGTGCTGAAATGGAAAATTCTAAGAGCACACATAAAGTTAGTTTTAACTCAAGTTTTTAATCAGGACATTTTCTAAGATACCTTTTCAGTTTCATCAAGTTTTAATACAAGCTCCCGTTCTGTTTAAGAAAGTCAAAACTATCTTACTTTTCATATAAAGGTGTTCCTGCTCTCAGAATAGTCTTTTTAAACTCGATTAATTCTTAAAGGGCATCTTTAAACTTAAATAGTCATAAAAGAAGCCATTGTCCTTTTTTTCTTACCAACCTTTAAAAAGGTGGATCTCACATTACAGAGATATGTAGGAAAGATAAGCATTGCCAGAGAGCTGGTTTCACTGTTACTATATCTATTGTATACTCAGATGGCTGGTTTCATTAGCCAGTCTAGCAAGGTCATTTGATTTAATTATATAGCATTGATATTAGGAAGTTAGTACAATACAAGCTTTGCATTTAGAGAAACTATTTGCAAATACACATTAAAAGAAGCAGTGCTACTTCAAGCATTTAAGGAGCAACAGAAGTTTGCACCATCAGGAAGTACCGTGATTTGAAGAGAGGTAATATTATCTATAGTGAGCATCTTTCAACCATCAATATGTTTCTTGGAATGTTTTATGACGTTGATAGAAGGAAAAAAAAACCTTTTAGTGAGAAAATCTTTACCACCTTTTGAGTAGGTTTAGGAGAAAAAATTCTTTTTTAAATAAAAAGGGATGAAAGGAGGTCCACTATGAAGCATAGATTAGGACTTTAATAACTTATTCTTATACTCTTTTTTTTTCCCACTTAAGAGAACATTCTTACTTAAAAAAAACCTTCCCCCGCTTTTCTTTATAAAACATAAATATTTCAAATTTTACTTGAAATGATATCATACTAGCAACTAACTGATGTTTTGTAGAAGCAACAGATATGCTCTCCTTTTAAAAGATAGTTTATTGGTGGTCTGCTTTTTGACCAAATGGCTCTTGGTTTTCTAATCTGCCATTTGTGGTTTATTATTATTGCAACTAGAGGGTTTTATTAAATATTTTACACAATCATGAATCCCAATAACCAAACCTTCTACACATTTCCCAATATAAGACATACAGGGGAGGACTATAAAAAGTTAAAGATAGATGGATATTATAAAAACTACTTTAGAGTCCACATAAACATATTTGGGTGCTTTATGGCTGACTGGGTTATAGACTATGACACTTGAGGCTTGTCCTTGTTTTGCAGAATGCAAAAAATCCTGGAACACCTAAATGATCTTAAACATGTCAGTTAATAAAATAATCATTCAAATATATGCAAGGGTTATATTCTCAAAATGTGCATATGCAATACATTATTTTGATTTTATTAATAAACTTTTGATATCACTAATGACTTTTGTCTCTGAATTGTTTTTTTGTTTTTTTTTTGGGGGGGGGGGGGGAATGCTTCCATTCTCCCACCTGGCCAGTTGGAGGCAGGAATCCAACAGCATGCAGGATCTGAGATTCATCACCCATAAGCAATTAAAATTGAAGTAGTCAACATATCCCCCAGAATTAAACATTGGAACCAATAACTCCATCAGCTAATCTCTTCATCCACAAACCAGGTTCCTTGCAGCAACCACCCATGTGTGTATCCAAGTCTCTTGCCATCTCTCCAATAATTTTAGTAGAATGATGAATCACATCCATTTTATCTGTTCTCTTTTTTTTATTTATTTTTTACTCCAGCAGTAGGTTATGAGTGGCAAGAAGCTAAAACCCACATAATATATTTTATAATATTATATATCACAAAATAGTATGTCTTAAATCAGTCAGTAATTGTTAAAAGGGAGAAACCATATTATATGACAATAGCATGTGAATGAGAAAAGTGGCCGGTATATACATATAGCCACCTTTACCAAAGAACAAGGTACCCCTTTGACCCCTTTGCAGGTATGTCATCCAGGGGAGGCCGTATGCACAAACTAAGAATTAGGCTCAGAAACACACCTCAGATACTTTAACAAGAGCTAACCACTCTGCTAACCTCAGTTACGGCAACTCAGTACGGATAAAACAGCTCTTCCAAAACCTAATATATCAATATATTAAACAGCCTTGCTGTCTAAATGAACTTTCATGCATACAGTTACATGAATTATGACTTATATATTTATTCCTAAAATATATATCTTAAATTTATCATTTGGATATTAAATATAACAAGCTATATCATCTTAAATTATGTTGAAATATTGCACTGTAATCTTACATTTGTCTGGTGGAGACAGAAATGCTTAGTTATCAACTCAACAGTCCTTTGAGCAGACCTTCTGAATTAGTGTCACAAAGGCAATGGCAACCTAAGCTTAAACCTCGGTCTGATTTTGCTATCCCTGGATTAGCTGTTTGTCTGGAAATGTAATATATCTTAGCACTGCAATTGATCATGCCCTCTGGGGACTACTGCCTTCCCAATAAATTGTTGACTTGATATGATTAAATCACTTGACTAATTACGTTAATTTGATAACTTGCTATTAATCAGTTTTCTTTTGATCTGATTTCTTTGGGTATATTTGATGCTTCTGTTTAATTTGTTTTGTTAATAAAATATACAAGCTTGTAGGTATGCAGAAGTTTGTATGCTTCCTTCCCAGAGGTCAAATTCTAAACATGAAGAGCCCGCAAAGTAACAGAATGGTTCAAAACCTTCCCTTTTAGTTCTCATACAACTGGTGCTTGAACTGGAATTCTGTTGTTGGGTTGTTTTTTTTTTGGTGAGGGGCGTGGGTCTGGAAGAGAGAGAGAGAAACAGAGGGGACATTTTTCAATTCTTTCAGTAAACAACTTGGTTTCTAAAATCTTTTAATGACTTGCCATAGTGAACAGGAACTGATCAAAGTAAAAGTTGATACCACAATAAGTCTATACTTTTAACTTTCTTCTTTACAGGGAAGTTCATTCATCCACACTTCTAATTCCAATTTCCAGAAAGCTCACTCCTGTTATAACAGAAGGAGTGGGCTGATTTATTTGGTTGAATCAAGAAACCTGTAGGTCACCCTTTTCAGTAGTCTTCTGATGAATTATCCACACAAATTGTAAGGGTTACCTTAGGTTTAGAAGCCTGTGTTCCATGTAGTACTAGAATATCTGCTTCATTACAACAAAAGTATCAATCCTTGTGTAAAATGTATGAGGGTTTTCAAACTTCCAAACACCAAAGTGCAATAAATATCTCCCCTGCCAAGCCCCCATTAAATATATATATATACCCTGTATTTAAATACAATATTTAGAAAATAGTTGGATTTGGGTGGGAAAATTATTGAACATTCTCAACCCTGAAGAATGTGAATTGGAGTTCATTTAAAAAAAATGTAAAAGCTTTCTTAGAGGGATAAAGTATTTGTTTGTTTGTTTGTTTCCTGAATCCTTATACAATAATATGGCTGTACCCCAGTCAAACACATTTCTTCAGCAAAGCATGGAAAACAGATTTGTGAAGAATGTATAGTGAATGTATAAAACTTGCTAGATAGGACAGTTTCCATTAAATTATAACAAAACCTCATGATCTGCAAGAGTTAAGCTGCTTAAGTTAATTTGTAGCTTGTCCTAAAACATCTGGATCACAAAATAAAAAGTGAGATTTATATTTAAAAAGTGACAGTATTATTTGTTCAAAAAATGCAAAAGACAGTTGCAGTTATTTACAGCTAATATTAATGTGGATTTGCACATATCCATCAGAGAACTCTACTCAGGATGGAATTGTGTATAAATATTCAGTCTTAAAAGTTAAGAGATGTAAGAAAGAAAAGAGGCAGCAAAGGTAAAGCTTTAACTGCTCCAGTTTTTTTACAATTTTGGAGATACCCATTATACTATATGTACAATTTAAAGATGTCTACTTCACAGTCAAATCATTCTGTAATCTCATCATTGTTTGAATCCTGCACAGATAACTGCCAGCTATCATCTGGCATATGGGATTACTATTGCAGTCCATATGCTTTGTAACAGTTGGTGCTCAAATGAGAATTTGCAAAGTCAAATAAGACTGTGGCCCAGGAAACAGAGCCTAATTATTAGCAGCTATAACAAGCTGTAGGTTCTCATTCAAAATATTTTCTTGTTAGTATTTTTAAGTGAATTTTATTGCCCTGCTGTCCAGCTTCAAAATGTGCTAAGAGGACAGCCCTACGTGGGTGCAATATGCTTTTGACGCAGGTAAGATTGAGTTGGTATTCTATACATCAGGTTTTTTATCTAACCCATGTTTTATAATGTTAATTGTACACACTTTCAGTGTATACGATGTGTTCATGAATCTGTCGCCCAGTTTTCAAAGTACTGAGCACCCAGAGTTCTCACCAAAGTCAGTGGGTATAAGATGATCAATATTACAATCCAGTCCACTACAACCATTTATAATTATTAGTAATTAGCAAGCAGAGCCAAGCACCTGGAGTCTCACATCCTGCCAGGTAAACTCCTTCTGGGTAGTCTGCTTATTTTCTGCAGTTTGGGATCTTTATGGCACACACTCACACACATTTCTTCTCCAGCATCATGCTTTTCAAAGTTTGATGCTATCAGTTTTTGATACCTTCTGAGAATCCAGTTGCTTGCACGCATTCCCCCCACTTCACCCACTCTACATTCCTAGTTTAATCACTTTGGGAACAAGAAAAGGAAAAAAAATAATGAACTTGGCAAAGGCATTTCTTAGCCACCAGAACTTTATCCTTAATATATTCAAGAGTTACAGAGCTTTGACAAAACTGAAATCTTGATGTGCACCCCCTGTTCATCATGTTTGATCCAACCCCTTCTTACAAACCTGAGGTTTTTCAGGTTTAGCACAACCTTCTGAAATATCTCCTACATGTACTGATAATGGGTGCCCTAGTCAGAGCAACAGCCCACTTAATGATTTTCTATACCGTGTGCTCCTACCTGTTATGTTTCACTGCCCCCTATTACCCACCTTTTCGTACAACTCCACATCTGGGGATTAAAATGTGTATATGTCACCAACTTGAAGAATATTACAGCTGCATAGTTAAATTGAAATATGATTTTAAAAAATATTCTATCAGCTAAGCCTGAAACAGAGAAGCCTATCAGCATGATCTTATTTTTTTAAAGAAAATATCTCAAACGATATATTTCAAGAGACAACCATAGTTGAGGGCCAGATTGCAGTCTTCACAGCTTCTCAATAATAGTCCTTCCATTAAGCACTTTTTTTTTGGGTAGGAAATGTCTTTTGAACAAATTATAATAGGCTTGTCTCAGACACACATAACTTGATATTGACATATCCCACTGGCACTCCTCTTCCAATCAGAAAATCTTACCATTAAGCTTTAAAGTGAACTCCCCTATGCCTATTGCTACAAATGAATGTTTTAACTGTGACAGCAGGATCAGGTCACTAATCCTTGAAGGAACAGAACATAATGGCTAGGGAAAAATATATCTGTTATCTTCTGTTTTCTTCAAAGAACCAGCTGGCATGATTTGGAGTGTTATAATACCATGTCAGAAAAAAAAAAAAATAAGCAAGAGGCTTTAAAGCTTCCTAAGTAAAACAAGCAGCAACTGAATTGACAGTTACACTCTGATAAAAGGTTTTACATGAACAGTTTGATGGAAAAAGAATTCAAAGTCGGCACCACCTGCATCAGCCATCATTTCCCTTTGCTCCCATGGTAGCCAGAATACAGCCTTGAAGCTCAGGTACTAAAAGAGCACGGCCAACAGTTGCCCAAAAAGATCTGTTCTAACATGCAATGCGAAAGACCAACTGAACAAAAAAGGATTGGATAGAAATCTGATTGATCAAGATGGTACGTTCCACAATGAAACCTACAAACCTTCTTTTTTTTTTAAATAGGAGAGTTACATTTTGTTCCATATTGTTTAGATGTAGATCTTAATCCTCTGGCATGTTATTGGAGTGGTTGAGGCACAGGCATAATGATGTGGCTGTGTTCCTGACACAGTAACCACACACAGGGGTAATGGTGACTTCTGGTTGCCACGAGAGGTGGCATGATCATGCAGCTGCAGCAGCAACCATTTTTTTCTGTCCTGCCTACCCTCCAGTGCCTAGGGGGGTTTCCCTGGTCACTCCACCTTAGTTACCCCACTGCATTCTAGCTTAGGAAGAAAAACAGTTATCACTGGTATAATTAAACTGGTATTTGGTGAAATATATTCACCTATCTAATGATGCCTCTGTTTTCATCTTCATCTGCAAATGTCACCATATTTGTAATATTAAGTTTATAATTTCTCAGAACTTTCCCTAATGTTTCTTGTGAGACTTATTTTCTGGGAAATAGACATAGGATCCTGATAAAAGCTCTCAGATGCAAGGAATCAGCCGGGACATAAACTGCATTGCCTCATCCAGAGGTTACTCCAGGTAGTAGATTTGCAAAGCTTTTCCCCTATCTGTGTGTAGGCATGACCCATTAAAAAGTTAGGTCCTAACTTCAAAAATATAACATCTACATAATTGGATTAAACAGTGAAAACTGGAATAGCTAAATCTGAAACAGAGAAGCCAGTCACCATGGAATTTTTCTTAAGAAATGTCTCAAACTTTATATGCGGTGGACCAATGACAGGAGAAGAATGTGGCCTAGGGACATGTAAATATCTCCACATGTCACTTTTCAGTAAGCCTGCAGGCTAAATGACAATACCAGGCACCTGGAGTTGTGTCGATAGGTTTCTGACAGAAATAAAACATGGCAATGTACATATCTCCTCTGTGTCTTCTCTGTCAGAAGTCCAGTATGTCACTCTGCAAAGGTTGGGGAAGGAAAGCTTTAAATAAGTACCAGCACCACCAACAGCTTTTAAATATGTTCTCTGAAGAATACTCTGAGCAATA
This sequence comes from Alligator mississippiensis, assembly GCF_030867095.1. Classification (NCBI taxonomy): domain Eukaryota; kingdom Metazoa; phylum Chordata; order Crocodylia; family Alligatoridae; genus Alligator; species Alligator mississippiensis. Next base: position 89,130,451 of record NC_081824.1, read on the forward strand.
ATGAAAACAACATGCTTGATTTCTAATGGTTTTATGTTGGCTAGGAACAATTACACTGTAGACTGCATTTATTTGAATGGGATGTATTTTTCTTATGGCAGAAGGGTAGCTCAACTATTTAATGGCAGTCATTTATTCAGTGTCCAGTATTCTAGTCTCAGTGCAACAGCAACCTCATCAATATTTTTAGACAATCATTTCTTTAGTAACATGCAACACCAAATGGATTCCTAAGATTCTACCATTCCCGAAATCAAGAAAGAGAAATGACGAAATCTCTGGAGAAACAGTTCCCTAGTAATGAACACGACTGGGTTTCAGCTTGCTAGCTTTCCAAGTTCTGGTATTAAAGAAAAGAAAATATTATCATTCTGTTTGTTCTGAGGGGCTGCTGGAGAATAAAAACATCAGCTGAGTCACAAAGAATGAGAGTCTGTATTTTTTTACTACAGATGGTAAAACAGTTAACATTGTGTTTTGGTATTATTTTGTAGAATAGTTGCATATACTGGTAGGCCTGCTCTCTATTTATATATATTTGGTATGAAAGATTGGATTTCACAGTCCTTACATACTCCTTTAGCCAAATGTTTACATAGCTTTTAAATTTCTTTTTTGAAGAAGTTTCTTCAATCTTCTGGACCCAATTTCCCCCAAATGCCTTCCCTGTTAGTTTCTTCACCTGCCCCTTTGTCTCCCCAGTACTTTTTGACAAGGGCTAGACTTTAACCAAGGAAGCCCTGATTGGTAATTGCCAATAAAACATGTTTAACTTCATTTGTGTTGCCTGATCTTTATCAGAAGTGTGGGTCCCATAGTTACTTCGGAAACTTGTCTTTACATACCATTAGGTGGTAACTACATCAACAAACAAAGCCAAATCGATGTTTGTTTGTTGATGTAGTTATGTAACATAATAAATGTTGATGCATGTATGTAACAAAGCTATGTTGATGATAATTTTGATGATGTATATACATAAATTCTAATAATAATATATATTATTCAATGTTCTCTTCTTAAACCTGTAAGTTACTGTAAGTTATGTGATTTTCCGAGCTGAGGATCTTTGGTATTATATTTATTAGTTTGTAGAATGTAGATCGATTCTATAGTGCTTACCCAGTTTTCAATAAAATAAATCATTCTTGCTGGGAAAGAAAGATATAAATTCTACATCTCTGCACCAGTATATCCTACTATGTTCTGGATTTAAATCAGCTTTAATTTTCTCTATCAAGTGCACACAAGAGTGCAAGTAAAATGCACTGAATAGAATGACCTTTTGCTGCTTTAGCCACATCCA